>NC_068956.1:13630583-14880583 GCF_026419915.1 Harpia harpyja | reverse complement strand
AGAGATGGAAAACTGAGGAGCCAAGTGACTGATCCATTTTGGCTCCTGAAACGGGACCTTTGGCTTTTTTAATTATTCTGCTGGATGACTGTATAGCGTTGCCTTCTCCTGACAGGTTACTCCGCTGATGCCTATAGCTTGGACCATGATATTGTATAGGCATCTAAATATAGGTGCAGATGTACATTAGCTTGAGGAGTAGGTGCTTAGCTTTTGTCTGAGCATCATTATAACTCAGTCTTGAGGCAGAGAGGCATCTAAACTTTTAGTTTGCATATCCAGTTTGCAGGATATATGTTCTTAAAGAAAAAAGGATGAAATTCAGCATGAACTGCAGTAGTCACGCTTCCTATCACTACCTGCATTTTCTGTAATTGCTTGGAGTTACAGTGCTCATCCAGGAGAAGAGAGTTTGGGGTTAATTTCCTCAGGCTTAGGACATTCAGATCCATGCAAACACAAGGAATGCTTTGTTTTGTCTGTTTATTTCCATTTCAGGCTGTTCTACTTAGAGAAGTCCTTATGCGTAGTGGAAAGACAGATATGGCACTTTCAAACCTTTAGTTTTGCAGTACATGCTGGGGTCATTAGTTTTTGGAGAAAACATGTGGAGTTTAAGCCAGCTAATAAATAGCGAAATTTAATATCTAACTTTATAGTCTTCCTTTATATATAACAAAGGAAGGATGAATCCCTTTATCTCTAGCCAATTGGAACCCTACAAAATGCTACAAAAATAAAGCTCAAACTGGTTACAAAAAGGCTTCAGAAGTGTGCTGGGATCTCAAAAGAAAAAATGAACTTGGTTCTGCAGACCCCTGATAGAAAAACCTGTCATTCTTTCTATACAATGCAGCGAGCTCAGGGAAAAGATCTGTAACTCATCGGCAAGTTCCTTCTAGGTAAGAGAAAGGCAAAGACAGGTAGAAGTGTTCACAGAACAAGCATATTTATAGTATGAAGAAAATGCTGTCTTCCTCACCCCAGGATGAACCATAGCACAAAATGCATCTGTTTCAGAATTTCTTCTGGATTGAGGGGGATTCCATTGAGGAAATATTCATACCTCACCCAAATTACTTTTCCTGACAGATGGTATGACTATTCTATGAGAAAAGTGATTTCTCAGTTCATTTATAGCTTTTGGTGAATAAATCTGAAATGATAAAAGTTCCTTTCACTTCAAAAGTATTTTTGACACTTTTCCACATTTAAAGTTACTGCCAGAATCTGAGAATCAGTTATATGAGTGGAAAGGTTTCTTAAGGAGAACAAGATACAAAAAGAAAAATTATAATAATTTGATTAAAAGCACAAGGTAACAATAAATAATGAGAAGAAATGTCTGCACTCATGAAATGAGTGTCTCATTTCTCGTCTGGTAGATGTTACACAGAACTGAAAAGTTAGTGCCAAAAAGTTCTCAGAGAAAAATACCTAAAATATGTGTGTTCCATAAAGAATGTTATTTTAAGGAAAACTGTTTAATGCAAATTATTCCATACGTTGAAGCATAAAAAGGGTACAAGAGAAATGATAGATGAACAAAAATATCAAGACATTAAAACATAAACAAGAAATTGTAATGCATTTTAAAGGGCTAAAAGCCAAGAGTTCTGGAAGTTATGCAGACTAACTAACACAAAATAAGAAAAATACAAAGAGGCAGAAAACCATAGTAAGAAACTAAAAAACAGACAACAAAGCCAGCATGAAACAATTTATTTCAATGATGACCTTTTCAGCAATAAGCTGCCCTTTAAAAGTAGCTGAAACTAAACAAAAATGTCTTTAGAATCATTTGCATAAAGATACCAACAAATGAAGAAAACTGTTTAGACAACTTGATCCTCTTCTCATGGTTTCAGGTTTGAAACCTCATGTTTTCAAAACTGAGTATAGATTTTGATGCTTAACTCAGGCTAATTGAAACCTGAATTCCAGGAGCTCTAAGAATATCCAGTTTCAGTGATAGTGGCAGGTTCTTGTCATCTCAGAAAATTAGTCCCAAATGGGATTTTGTCTGAGCAATCAAACATGAGGCAATTAAAACCAATTTCACTTCTGGAAAATTGAATCATGATCACTTGCTGATACATTTTTCAATAAGTAAATTTAGATCAATGATATTTCTAAGGTGGGTCAGGCAAACTGAACAGTGGTTTGGAATATACCTCTTATACACACTAAAGATGGAAAGGGAAGAAATATTCAGTAGAAGCATCTTCCTGCTCATTTAATTTAAATTTTACCTGGCACAGTCATGGCCCTCATACCTTGCACAATATGAGACATAGAACAAGCTGTAAAGTGGATTAATTATTATAAGGCTTTAAGGAAGAAAATTGCATCATTTCCAGCATATAAAGGATTAAGAAACTACACAGTGATGACTGGGGTTTTTTTGTATGTGTCTCATATTTTTACTTAGCTGGTGTATGTTTTGGTGCTGTATCTAATTGGCTGATGACCTTTCATATAGAACCAAATCTGCTCCTCCTGAGAATTATCAACACTCCCACTGATTTATACTGGACTGAAGATTGATGTTGTGACCAAGTGGGCTCTTTGTATTTCTGACTCATAGTGAGAGGAGTAGCCAAGCATGCAATCATCTTCTCAAGACAGCAGATGAGGCAATGGGATTATTTTTAATGAGTTTTAGGTATTTGCATCTAAATATTCATTTTGGAATCTTCTGTATTTCTTTTTATTCCAGTTCCACCCTCCTTGGGTGACAAATAAGCATGTGATTCTCCAGGGAAAAAAGCCCGTAATTTTCTTTCATGCACATGCCCTTTACTATGATGCATTCAGTATTTGTGTTGCAAGGATTGCTCAAAGCATCCAATGGCACTGACTTACTTGAAGCTCCAAGATTCCTCAGGTTGTATTAGATCACATTGCAGCTCTGTCCTGTTGCTTTCTTGTCATTCATAGAAAAGATGTTGTTAAGTCACAGAGGTTCTGAATAAGATGTTGATGTGTTTCTGCGAAGGAACAAGTCTTTGGTTTCATGAAAAATACCTGGCTGGTACAGGCAATGGGGTTGCAACATATAAAGCTCAGATTGCCACAATTTTTTTGAGGGTTAAACTGACTTCCACGTAGACTCCAGTTTTAGCCACCGGCTAAGATTGCTAATCTCTCTTTTCTGAAACATGTTTCATTGTGTACATTCCCTGTAACATGAACAAAAATTTCCTACTTTACTCCATCACTTGTGCATCTACTTACTGTTATGATTTACGGATAGCCAACATTATATTCTGAACTTGCTTTTGTTATCACAAGTAGTTTAATGGCACCATAGCTATAAGCATTTTCCAGGTTAATTCTCCTGTTAAGTCACACTGGGAGACACTTACAAAGGAGCCTCTGTTTTTAAACATTAATTAAGCGTAGTATCCCCTAGAACTACTTTGAACAGCTTAGGTGGTGGCGTGTCTAAATGTGCAATATGCACCTTTCTACATTAGGGTGCCCAGACTTTCTAATCCCTATTAGAACTGGTCAAACTCTGGCACTGGGGACATACTTGAAAAAAACCTAGAATGACCTCAATACATTCCACTTAACTTTATGCAGTTAGCTGAAATCCCCAGAGAGTAGCCAAAGGTCTAGGGGCCCTTTCTGTAGACAGTGGAGGTGACTAACATCTGCAGAGGGTGATTTACATCTTGGTTTCCCAGAGCCACACTACAAATGCACATTTTTCAGTATAAGGGAGATTACAAGGGAGACAAGGGCAATAAGATTCCTAACTTAGGGAACTCAGTTATGTGTCTAAAGTTAAATGGGCTGAGGAGAAAAGTGCCACATAACGTAACATTCCATAGCAGAGCAGAGGACAGCTGGACCACTGCCACTGGACTTGCTGTTGGGCACAAATTTTAGCGAAGACTAATAAAGACTCATAAATACTCATAAATTTGACAGTTGATCTTACGTATTCAGTGGGACTGCTCAATAGCAGGCTGTTAAATGTTCATATTGGGACTTCCCTGGATTGGGGCCCTTTCTTATGGGGAGTTTTTTGCTGCTGCAGCATAAATTATTATATACTGGGTTACTGCTATCACTTTTCCCATTTCCTTACCTGTATTAAGGGCTCTACATTTCCCAGGCATCACAAGCAGTATTTCTGGGGAAGAAGGTATGATGGTGAGGGGGAACACATAAGAAGTTGTGTCTATTTTGCTTTGCTGAAATAAAGGTATATTCATTGTTAGTGCCTGTATCTGTAATATTTTGCATGATTAATACATGATATTGCATGTTGCTTCCACTTCATGCTATTATTAATATACAGTAACATTTATCAAAGCTTATTAATTATTTCTGATATGAGCAGACATTTGCACACAACAGTTCCCACTGGTTGAGGAAATATCCAAATCAAGCAGTCCAACAAGAACATATAAGAAAATACTGCAGCTTCATTTTTTATTTTCTTTGAGCTTTTTGTTAAGATGTTTGAAAGGTATGTTGCTTAGCAAAACTCTAAATAGTCCACCTTTATTTAATTAAAATGTTTTCTTCATAACAGCTGCTTCAAGAATGCTTTATCATATCTATGTCTATTATAGGTTTTGTGTGACATGGATTTTCAAGGAGGTGGATGGACTGTCATTCAGAAAAGAACTGATGGAATCATTCCATTTCAGAGAACATGGTCTGAGTATCTGGATGGATTTGGTGACCTTTCTGGTATTAATTTTAAGTACTCTAAAGTGCTTTGGACCGAATGTTTGCTGTCTTTATGTGAGCTACATTCCACTAAATTGTGTGGGATTTTTAGTCATATAGAGAGTAAAGTTCTTGTTTCTTAAAAGTCTTATTTATACTTAAG
This sequence comes from Harpia harpyja, assembly GCF_026419915.1. Classification (NCBI taxonomy): domain Eukaryota; kingdom Metazoa; phylum Chordata; class Aves; order Accipitriformes; family Accipitridae; genus Harpia; species Harpia harpyja. The sequence goes on along the minus strand of NC_068956.1, from coordinate 14,875,731 downwards.
AGTTTTTTTCATCAAATCTATTATGTGATCTTCTCAATAATGACTATCACCCTACTACAGTCTTAGCCATTACTCATCCTCAGTCTCACAAGAGATGTTTAAAATGTTGTGATATTTTCTTCCTGAAATAATGTATAAATTGTATTTCCCCCTTTTTCAGGTTTTAAAAAAAAGCCTTAGTTGGTTTTAATCACATTTGCGAAATATTTCCTTAAAGCAGAAAAAAATCAGTAATATTTCACCATAGGGCATGAGAAGTTAGAAACAGAATGGAAATATTTCAGTAGCTAATACCAACACAACTGTGATACTACTTTTTTACTGCCACGTTTCATCCAGCAAGTCTAAAAACAGTTGCTTCTTCAGTTTATCTGGGATTGCAGTGGAAGCACACAACTTTTCAACTATACAGAAAAGTGCAGCTCATTTGGGGCAACCTTTCATGGAAAAAAGTGTGATTTACAGAGGCAGCAAATCTCAAGAACAGGGTTTGAGTTTTGTTGCATTTCATAGAATGCTAACATTTATCATTTCTCAATATTGCCCTTAGGAATGCTACTGAATTCTGTTTAATCAAGTGGATCTTTAGCACATCCAGTTTTTGTAGTCTTCTAAGGTACATTGAAGATGAACGCTTGAAAGTTATCATGTGGACAATTTTCTAAAAATGTCACAGAGAAAAAAGATGATGTGCACATGTGAATTCTTTCCATGGATTTCCCAATGAAGTAGGAAGATTACTCTGCACCTTCATTAGTCTTTCAAAGGAATATAAGCCTATCATGCAACTTTTATTGCACTTGGTTCAGGAAGGAAAGTAGAAAGACTGGAAGAATCCATTTTTTCTTTTGCGCTTTCCATTTCTAGAAGTTTATTGACTCTATATTATATTTCTGTTTTAGGGGAATTTTGGCTTGGACTGAGGAAGATTTTTCACATAGTAAATCAAAAAGCCACTAGTTTCAGTCTTTATGTGGATTTGGAATCAGAAAATGATAAGCACGCCTATGCATCGTACAATGGATTTTGGATAGAAGATGAAGCATGTTCTTTTAAGATCCATTTGGGGCGTTATTCCGGAAATGCTGGTAAGAACCTCCTTCTTTAAAGTATTTAAAGATAGCTGCTGCCTTTCTTGATGTGAAAAAATGCATTCAAAAGAGTAATACTTAATTAAGATAACTGTTTATTTCTAATCTGTTTTTCTCTATTTGGTGCATAATGAACACTTATGCAGATAAATGGTTAATGATGTAGTGTTTGGTTATGCCAACATCTTTTCATAGTAAGAAATCATTTTATTCTATTGCTTCAAGGTCTTTAATGGAATAATTGAATAAACACTCCTTTAATAAAGAAAATTAATAAAGACAATAAAGGAACTTTAATGGATTCAAGTCCACAGAATATATATATATAAAAAATACATAAGGGATTTTGTGTGTGTTTGTGTATATCTATGTAATGGTCCAATTCTTTAGATGTCCATTATCTCAAATTTGCTGATGTTAATGGAAATCTTCCTGATGTTGCTTTGGTTAGTTCAGAAGTGCCCAGACAGTGGCGTACAAAGGATAGAGAAAGAAACCAACCGGAACAAATTAGGCCTAGTGTATAACAGTTACTGGCTGATATATAGACACAAATTAATTTACAATTCCAGACCTGCCTTAATATCATAGCTATACCAAATGTGCAAAGATTTGTGTTGAGTATTGCACCATGTCTCACTACTTTTTTCTAATTTTTTTTGGCATGTTTACTAATATGCAAGAAAGTTCCTTATTACCAACATAATAGTTATTATCTAAATGTGTTGGTGCTTTACTCTACCTGCATTTGTAAGAAACATTATTTCTTTAGTAAGACAACAGAACCAGTAATCACTGACCTTTGCTTTAACAATTCCATCTTATCTCATAACTCCCTCTGGGGCTTCGGTCACATCACTGGAAAATCTGAAGTTAACAACCCTTTTCCTTTCTTTTTTCTTTTCTTCCACTGTCTTTGAGAACAGAAGCCTTTACCTTCATAGCTGGTGTGCATCACTAAAAGCAACAACAATATGAAGATGTTTCATCAAACTTCAAATTCTTCCATACTTCTCAGTATTTTATACTTTTTCTTTCCTATGTCTTTAACATGCTGCCAGCTCATTATTTGGTGCTTTTGAACCACTTTTGAAGAAATCTATTTTTCTAATAAATTCAGAGGAAAAGTTTGCGAGGTATGCAACAAGTAAGAAATGTTATGTTTCTCCATACATAACTCTTTCATCCTTCTGTTTTATCCATTGTACTTAGGTGATGCATTTAGAGGATATAGAAAAGAAGATAACCAGAATTCAATGCCTTTCAGCACATTTGATGCTGATAATGATGGATGCAGGCCAATGTGCACTATTAAAGAACAGCCTGTAAAGAGCTGCAGTAACTTCAGTGATAACACTGGATGGTGGTTCAATCAGTGTGGCCTTGCAAATCTTAATGGTGTTCATCGCTACACAGGTAGATTTCTTGCAACTGGGATTCACTGGGACACATGGACAATGAACAATAAACCAGTCAAAATGAAATCAGTTTCAATGAAAATTCGGAGAACATACGATCCATATTTCCACTAACCTATGAAAACAGAAATATATCTCTTTTTGCAGTTACGTGGGATAATGTATCACTGCATCATACCTTTCATTTTCACTTGAACAGTTCAGTCTTAAAACTATTAAATATTTCCATAATAAAGTTACTAATTTTTATTATGAAATGTCAGCATTTTTAGTGTTCCCTCTTGAGTAAGAAGGTCCTAAGAAGAATAGGGTTTTCAGAAAACGGATGGAGCTTAGTGTTTGTCAGCTTTTATTCAACTGCCTCTTATGCAATCTCAGAGCCAGCAGGAAAATTATAAAAAGGAGTATAATGCTGACTTTTGAATGTGTTTTTTCTATGCTCTCAGCATATCTGAATTGCCAAGAAATTTCAGCAAATTTTCTTTTATAAAGCCATATACCTGTCATTTCCATCATTATATTTTGGAAAAATACCTTTTCTTCATCTTAGGTTAATTTTCCAGAATCAGCTCTTCTTTCTATATTCCTTATCAGGCAAGATAACACTGACTTATTTCAACACATATGTAAGGTTCTATATACTCTCAGGGCCTGATCTTTATACAAGTAAGGTAGATACTGACATACAAGAACTATGGTCTGTTTTGTATTTAATTTTCACAGTCAATGTGTTTCATAATCCCATTTTTACTCTACCATTGTCTATTTCACAATTCACTACAAATGAACACTTTTTTTCAAAGAAAATCTGTAACATTTCATATGACCTTTGGAGTTTTAATTTTTTGATATATGGACCTGATCTTATGTTTTTCATTCTTATTGGCATTCACTTTGTGAACAATCATGTGGTAATGAACAAAACCAACCTGAGTTGTATAAGTACATTTTAAATTAAGTAGTGTCAATTGTTTGACTTTCTGTCAGTAAAAATAGAATAATATCAATAAAAATATGAATATTGTCAGTACAGCAGTGTTTCTGGGACCTGGCATCTATTCTGTAGCAACTAGGCGTGGTATTTCTCATCTCTGCTCCAGTTTCAGTAGATCAGCTCTGTTGTAACATGTGGAATGAAATCAGTTAAAAACTCTATGTTTCCTCTTTGCTGTCTCTCACTTTGACCAAGCATTAATACAGTGATCGGAAACCATCATCAGTTCAGAACCACCATGTTTTAGAACTTCCTTCCAAAGATATATGTAGCTATAGGAGGAAATGAAGCTTTTGATAGGGTATGTTACAAGGTTAAGGGAGAGAAAAAATTCCTCTTTTCTTCCATGCTTGACTAGTCCTTAACAATTGGAGGTAAAAAGTGACTAAAAGCAGAAGGTTTCTCTCTGGTAGAGGGTAACTGAGGACTATCCTTATAGTGGGGGCCTATGGTAGCACTGTAGGAAGTAGCTTGAGGAAAAATACTACAGGACCTGTAGAGGGATTGTGAGAGAGGGCAGCTCACGCTCTTGGGGGAGACTGAATTCTCTGAGTGCGGGCAGATTTTCTTGTCAGACCCTGTAGTCTTTGGAATTAGAAGTGGAGAGATAGTATGTACACCCTCTTTAGCCCTCCCTCTCACTCCAGGCTTATTAGGAATGCAATCCCTTCTAACAGTGACAGGGATCCAGCAGACCTATAAAGGTAGATACTAAAATGAAAGAGCTTCTGCACTAAGATTAACAAGCATTAGAGCACTACGTGATTGTTTAAAGAATATTAATTCTGGCGGCAAGCCTGGATGTTGTCACTGTATTAGGGCTATTATGTCAGAAAGAGTCCCCAGGCTGCAGTACAAGAATCCTACTAGAGAACGCCAGTGGCTAAATTTCATGGAAGTTTAATGGCTTTGATGAAAGCCTCAAACTTTGACAGTGGGACCTCTGCTCTGACAACCAGGTCCAAGCCTGTGAGCAGAAAGAGTGTAAGTAGGGAATCTGGATGCTGAGTGTAGAGTTAGAGTCTACTGACACCCTGAGGCTCCTTTTGGCTTTATTAGAATCCCTGCTCAAAATGACAATGGAAAATGAAGAATGTAGATCTGTGCTGGCAGATATTACCACATTTAATTACCAGGTTTAATCTCTCCTTTGTCAAAGTTGATTAGATTAGCTGGCAGTAACATCACAGAGGAGATGGGCCTGAAAAGATAACTAAAGCTTGAAGGATCATTCTTGCAAATAGACATTGTATCTTAAAGTCAAGTCAAACTGTAAACCTATACAAAAAATGAATCAAATTCTCAATATCAGTACGGGGGGGCAGGGGGGCATTTGAATATTTACTGTTCCTTGGAAGACAAAAACATTTCCAAGACTATTTGCAGAGACTGCTTGGACTCAATACATATGCTTTAATACCATTAAGTGCTGCTCTGCTAGCAAGGTCACAGGTAGACACTGTGTTCTGTGGCTTAGAGTTCCTTCCCTTTGTAGATAAAATGAATTCATTTTGCCCCAGGTTTGACTTATGTCTTTGTTGTGCTGTGACAGCTGGATCTGCAGTGTAAACTGCAAACAGGATGAAGCCCAAAATTGCAAATACTAGTCAGGTTTTAACCCCTTTAAATCATTCAGGTTTGAGTTTTCAATATAGTGTTCTTAAGCAAAAGATGGGCAATGCTTTATTCCTTTTTCAGATTAGAAACCATATATGAAAATATTGTTATGAATTTCTCCTCTTGTATTTGCCATATTATCTACTAGTCATGATCATGCTTAGTGCTTCTGTGGCACCAAACCAATTAGATAATAATTAATATCATTTAATGATGTTATTTCTTTCATGGAGTCTAGCAGCTGAGAGGATCTGAGTAAGGTTTCTATGAAAAGCTTTTGAGCATGGGAATCTCATAGTTTTATCATCATTTGAATGTTCTGAAATGTGAGTATTGGTATAGCCTGTTTTTGTTTTAAAATTTAGCGTATGCTTAGAAAAGCAGAGTGCTAGAGATTAGTTGGCAGCTTGCCTTGTGAAAATCTGAAATACAGCAATGACAATAGAACATTTTCCATGTGATAGATGGCTACTGTCTGCAAAGGTTCATTCCATTTCCTCTCTAAGAATAAAACAACTGTGAAAACAAAATTTTTTAGTTAAACACGGAGAATTTACAGGACATTGAACTGATTCCAGGGGCCTATGTTCCATATTTACAGCTGATGGTTCCCAACCACCATACGTAAGATTTTTATGGCCATATATTTAGGACTGGTAATCAACCAGTTATTGCCCAAACAGTCTTGTTTCAACTAAATAAAAAGGAACATGTAGGGTGTAGCATATTAAGAGAAACTGATTGAGTGTTCCAAATAAAAAGTAGCTTGGTTAAACTACACTTAATATCTATACCAGGAATGATACTCCAGACTATGAGAAGTTGTCTTTAAAGGACATGTAATCTCTGATGTTATGAAACTGCACTTCTTTCTTTTGTTTTCTTTTTCCAAGAGTATGTCTTCAATTTGTAAATCTCAGTTTGGCAAACTCAAATTATTTGACCCAGTTTATGATGCTACAGTAATATAAATAAATGACAATGTGGTTTCCACAGCCTGAGTACTACTGACGTGGCAGTGCAGGGTTCAGTGTATTAGACATCTGGAAATAACAAAATAGTACAACTAAAGGCATTTTACTTTCCACTTGGAAAATCCTTAATTGGGCAGTAAAAGATCCTCTAAACTACTTAGATTACTTCTTTTTTTTTTTTTACTGTAAATTCTGGCATGTATTTAAAACTTTATAATCAGTCATGTTTCATTACATGAAAAACATTTTGGTTTTATTACTGGTCTCTGTTATGGAACATATTTATGAAAAAATACTCTAACACTACATTGTATTGATACTTCACTACAAAATACATAGCATGTTTATGTGCATTGTATAGTACTCCAAGTTGCAAGCAGGAACCTTTGATTCATAGTTTGACTCTAAATTTTAGTTGGTTGCATGCAACAGTTTCCATAAGTCTTCCGAGTTATTTAAGGATCACTAACGTAATGCGCAATTAACGTGCAATTATTTAAACTACCATCTCAAGAACTCTTGCTTGAAAACTACTGTGTTGGATGTTCTGCAAATGTTGGCAGCACGATCATTGACATGAAGATGCTGCAACCTGAAAAGCATGATGCCAAGAAAGTGTGATGCTTGCCTCTAGTGGGTTAAAGCAGAGTACACAACTCCACTGCCAATGTACAATGTGATACTAAGCACAAAGCTATATGAAGAAATTTTCTGAGACTGAAGGAATATCTGCTTTTCCCTCCTCCCCATCTGATACATAAAAGATAAAACACTAAAACACTAAATGCAGTAACATGGTGAAGTTCCCTTTAGCCTCACTCTAATCTCTGTAGGCTCCCTTGAACAGAATCTGAGGTGGTTTTAATGGAAATATTAGCTTGTTGGGATGCGGAGCTTAACAAGAGCTCAACATTGTAGTGAGCAAGGAAGAATGGAAGGTGAGATGAGACTGGGTCTTTAACTTGTACATGACTGTGTTTTGAAGACAAGAATGACAAAGTAATGGCAGATGATTAAAATTCAAGATCTCCCCACTGCTGCTTCTTTTGAATGTCTAACCCCACTATTCATGAAGGCTGTAACTATCAATGACATGTAGTTCATCGTGTAAATGCCCACAGCTTCATCTGGAAACTCTGTTCAGTGACTGGTCTGTGTAGAGTGGGTTAGTTTTCCTGCTTACTTGAAAGTGTACAAACTAAGCCTGTAGGTAGTCTAATAAGCATGGGCTCTCATTCTCCCTGACCAAGGTTGCTGGATGATCCAGTAAAGTAGAGATAGTCCTGACTTGCCCTGATCTTCAGAGGAAATAGTGATCATGTTTTGTACAAGTTGTCCAGAAATACCAGTCCCAACAGGTACTGTCTTTTATCAGCCATTACCTTTAATAGAAAACAAAATAGGTACTAGTAGCTCCTTGTGACTCCTGTGGTCAGATGATCTTGCTGGCTCTGTTTAACGGACCAGACTCCATTCAGGCTTATATAAAGGCAGGAGAAAAAGCTTGTGTCCTTTAGAATATTTGTGTGTGCACATGGCATTGCCTGCATTTTGATGCTTTAACATGTATTTTCTGGGAACCTTCACTATAGCCCTTATTGTCCCGTCTGTTCTAATTAAAGTTTTCATGGTGCATGTAAAGAATGTAGAGACAGAAGTATTTGTTATATGGGATTATAAAACAAGGTAAAGTTCATAGAATCACAGATGACCTCCGGAGCTCATCTAGTCCAGCTCCCTGCTAACAGCACATCTAATTAGATCAGATTGCTCAGAGACTCTTCTATTCCAGTCTTGAACACCTCCAAATATGAAGATCCCACAACCTCTCTGGGCAACACGTTCCAGTATTTGGCCACCCTCGTGGTGGTTTTTTTTCCCTAATATCTGATTGGAATTTCCCATGTTCTGACTTATGTCTGCTGCCATTTGTCCTATCCCAACTGACTGACTTCTTGTGTATGTCTGAAGCGGGTTAAGTGATCCCGAACTCTCTTCCTCTACTGTGGGTCCTGCTTCAGTCCCATTGACTCTGCTAGTAGGCTTGGGGGACTAGGGAAGCCTAAGGACAAGTCTTACCAGTGAAAACTGAGGAAAAAAAGCCCTTTTAGTACCTTGTCCTTTCTCATGTCCCCGGTCACGAGGTCCCCTGCCCCCTTGAGCAATGGGCCCACATGCCCCTTACCTTTTCTTTTGCTGCCAATGTATTTATAAAACCCTTTCTTGTTGCCCTTCACCTCCCTTGCTAGTTTCACCTCCAGCTGAGCTTTGGCTTTGCGAACCCTACTCCGACATGTGCAGGCAAAATCTTTGTGTTCCTCTCAAATAGCCTGTCACTGCTTCCACCTTCTGGGTCCTTCTTTGTGTCTGAGCTCAGTCAGGAGCACCACGTCCATCCATGCTGGCCTTCTGTCATGCTTGCTTTATTTCCCATTCTTTGGAATGGATAAGCACATATATGCATTTTGGGGTGTTTTTCTAGGTTCTAAACCTCTCCAACAATCATCTTTGTTATTGTGTGGGGTTTTTTATAGCAATTACTACAACAGAGCAGGGACCAGGGCCTGAGGGCATTACCACGTTTCACCTACAAGAAGTCTACTTTTCTAAGAATTGATTACTCCCCTTTCTGGAGAAAAATCTGGCTCTGCATAGTATATACTAAGTCTTCAATGAAAAAGCCCCCCAAGTTCATTGCAGTACAATTTTTTGTTACAAAACTGGTGACATCATCCCGGTTACAGGACTACAGACCAACAGCAAACAGTAACATAATTTTTCTTTGTAAAGTCAGGTTTCTGCAACAAGTCTCTAATGCATAGGGAAATACTTGTGAGCTCTTCCTGTCATAATAGTAGATTGAATGACTTTGCCAGGAATGAAACAGGAGAATAGGATTGTTCTTGTCAAACTTAGAATAAAACTTCCTTAGAACTTCTTCACATAATTCTATTTTTCCCTACTTCCAAAGTTGTAAGGTGACTGAAAAGTAATGTGACAATGACAAAAAAATGAGCCTTTAGCATATATAATATCTACCCTGTAGAAGTTACGTTCTTCAAGTAAGTACTAAAATTGCAGTGTGGTGATTTTTTTTCTGAATCTCTGCCCGAACTAGGAACTTAAGGTAGGATCCAGTGTCCACAGCGTAGGCCCAGATGCACTTGAAATTCAGCTGCCTAGTCCTGAGCAATGACAATGACACTTTTTGGGGGGGTACTGTTTTAACTTCCGATAAAATCAGCGGAGAGAGATCACAGAATTACAGAATCACTGAGGCTGGAAGGGGACTCTAGAGATCATGTACTCAAGCAGGGTCACCTAGAGCAGGTTGTCCAGGACCATATCCTGTCTCCTTCTGAGTATCTCCACAGATGGAGACCCCTCAACCTCTCTGGGCAACCTACTCCAGTGTTCAACCACCATCACAGTAAAAAAGTATTTTCCACTTCCCAGAGATCCAGCTTTTGAAGTCCTCCAGAGAGAGTTCCAATGTTTTATTCCCTTCATTGACTATACAGTAAAAAAGAAGAAATTTTAGTGCCCTCATTCACTCAGGATCCTAACTCTTCCCCTTTTGTAAGGATACATTTGGATTTTTTATAAAAAAAAGATAATACAGTGGAAATGTTCCCTGTTTGCATAATGGCTTACAGTTTTCAGTGTCTACAATACTTTGCCATGAAGTAGGAGTTTAGCTCAACTTGAAGCTTAGGTTTTATATCAGATCACCTGTATGTAGGAGGTTATTTTGGCTATAAGCTCTAGAGCAACCTCTTTTTGGAACTGGCCACTCAAAAGTCATGAATATAATAGTCAAGGGATGAGGTAGAGACTGCTTTCAGTAAGAAACTAGTCTAGTAGATAGAACATGGTTCTGCTGGACTTCCAGCTGAAGACTGCCTAAAACTAGATGTCCTGTTTCATGGGTGGCTGCTCTAACCACTGATCTGTTAGGCAGAAGATAGTTGTCATCATGATAAGCCATTTCATGACAAAAATGCTTGAATGAATCTTTTAAAAAAATGGTAGGAAACAATACTCTCTGAGCTGGCACTACAACATAGCTGGATTTTGAGAAATACAGTTCTAAACCACAATAGTGGATTTCACTCCCAGTAATAGACAAAATCAGGTTTTGTAACACCATATCTTAAACTAAAAGCCAAGAAAGCGAACTCAAACTTTGTGTTCCCTACAGAGAAAAAATGTAATTGGCTTCTGATGGTAAGACAAGAGTATTACTCGATTAAGTCTAGTAATGATTCAGTAATTGAATCACTGTTCAAGCATAAGGAGAGATTTATGTGCATAAAAAGTTCTAGTATGCAACATCCCTATGATGGTAGTTGGAATGTCACACAAGAAAGTTGATAAAGGGGTGAGAGGCCTAATTACAGAATTTCCATAGATGAAAGATATTAGAGAGTAAGACTGTAAAGATGACACTGGGAGAATATTATTATGAAATGCAAAGGAGAGAGATCAAATTAGCCAAATCAGCACATTCTGTGGCTTGACTGAAAGCGATCTGTGAAGGCTGTGGTGGAAGGTTCTTGTCTGATCAAAATAAAAATAAAGCCACTGTGTTAAGATGTCATTCAGCACCGAGAGGAGATTGCAGTGGGTAAGGAAGTTCTGATGTGTGGGTCCTTCTCCTTGTGGGCAAAAAGAATGAATCCACGAGGAAGAAGTGAGATAAAACAAGCACATGTTCATTACATCTGGAGACCATGTAATTAGATTTTTCCAGGATTAAAACAGAGAACAAAATCATTACTTCTCTGCTCAAAACAGTGATCTGACCAGGTTAGGCCTATCACTTAGCCTTTTATTGCAGAAAAAATGATATAGGAAATAGTAAGATAGTTCTCTTTTGAGTGGCTGCTCCCCCAATATGAATAGCAACAGGGAACATTTTTTAAACTTAGCTGTAGTTAGATTAGTAGGAAATAAGATGACTTGGAAAACATTGCAGATAAGAAGTGAGAAATAAACCAATACTTTCCACATGCAAAGGTCAGAAAGCCAGTCAACATAAATTAACAAGTTTTCTAAACTTGCATACCTCAGGAGAGGATAATATTGTTGATTGCTTGTGACTTTGTACAGATCAAGATTATTTTCTGTTAGTGGTAAGTCAGTAAAATAAGGAATCTGCATCAGAGTGGTGCTGCTCCAGCAATGAACCTATGCTTATGCAGAGGTTTCCACCTGCCGGTGCCCTGAAGTTCTTGTCGCTTACTTTCCAAATTTGTGAACAGTGCTCAGGCTTAACAAATAACAATCTGAACAGCCAGAATTTTATGCTGGCCTCATCACTGGAATAAAAAAAAAAAGTTTAAACTCTGACATGCTGAGACTTTTAGCTTGGGAGTGTAGTTACTCAGTGCTCCCCAGTCTCGTCAGCGGAAGGCATGCACATCAAGAGCTTGAGCCAGATCTTAAATGGCCCTGAAGAAAGTCAGATGGTCTCTGTTGATTAGACAGGGAGCAAAGGAAACCTGCACTTCTTACCCGAGCTCCCCTTGGAGGGTGTTGGGAGCTCAGCAGGACAAATCAAGTCCTGGGGGCATAGAGACCTTCAGAAAGGGATTCATTTGCCTACACAGAGGCATCAGAGCCCTTGGAAATGTCCTGGCACAGGCTCTGTCTGTAAGGACAGAGAAGAGGTTAGCAACAACTTTGATTGTGACATCCTGGCAGGCCAGGCCAGTATGAAACAGGTCTCCATGGGAGTGAAACTGTGCCTCCCCCTGAGGTCTTACGAGATACAGACTGATGTTATCTATTCTCTCTTTTAATCTCTGCAGTGGTGGTTCATACCAGAAATGCTGCCATAGAGGTCTTTGGTGTCGTGACTGCAGATGAGCTTCCAGCTGGCAAACTGCACTGAGCTATACGCAGTCAGGGAGTTACCAAGATGTTGCACGTACACCAATTCTACTTTTGACTTAGAACCTTTCTAAATGCAGCCACTGCAACTCGATTTATATTTACTACAGCAAAACGTGAAGAATAGGGGCTATTTTACAGCTACAGTGAACCAGAAACCTTTCTGGTGACTTTAGTTTTGTTTTGCACTGCTCCCTCTGGAACATGCCCTGCAGGAGCCCCATTACTGACCCAGAAGCGATAATCCATCAGCACAGGAGAGCTGCCTCGTGGGATTTCTGTTTGCTTGGCTGCACAGAGAACGGATGTTATTTACAAAAGAGGTACTGGAAACATGCACACCCATTTCCAGGCTGGGTATTGATCTGCCACGTGTTCTAATCTATAAAGACATGCTGCACTTCATTTTGCAGCTCATTGTAAAATGAGTTAAAATTGAGGAAAGAAAGGCATCCTTGGCTTTCAGCAGACGCAAGTTTTGCTGACGTGTTCTATATTCATCGACCAGAAGTTAAGTTCTTACTTTACAACATGCTCTAATAAATACCACTTATACAGAACAGTGCAAACGACACTGTGCTGTGCAGTATTGTATAAATATATAATTCATGTAAAGAAGGGAATAGTCCTTTCACTAGAGAAAACTTTTTTGCTCCACGATTTCAAATTTTAGCTTCGTGTGTGCGAGTGCGTATGTAGAAATCACAGGTGAGCAGACATACCCAGGTATGCATTTCTAATGCACTTCTCAGTGAGAGAGAAGTCTGGTCAGACCAGTATAAAATGGGCTTGCAAGCATGCATTTTCCATGTGATTTTCTCCATTGCCTCAGCTTTTCCCCAGCCTCACATGGTCTGACAGCTTTGGTTTTTATTTTTGCAGAAGGCTGTCCTTGGCAGGTGGCTTGCAGACAAGACTGCGTAACAAAACCAAGCCCTCAGAGGCAAATACCAGGCTCGGCTTTGCGGCCGGCAAAGCTTTGTTATAAAAACCCATTCCAAACTTAGAGAGCTTTTCCAGGTACACCTCCTTCCTCTGTCAACTGCGGAGGACTGCCAAGTGCCTATACTCCACTCGATTTCAAATCCCAGGAGTGTGGCGGGAGGGAGGGCCCGCCTGGTTTTGACCCAGTGGTTCCGTGTCTTGGTCAAAACCGGCGGGACGGCCCGGCCCGGCCCGGCCCGGCCCGGCCCGGGTGGCGGCGGCGGGGCCGCCCGCCAAAGGGCCGCCGGCTCTCTCCCGCTGCGCAGGTCGGCCTCTGGGGCGCAACTCCTGCGAAATCGGGGATTACCGGCCCCCGGCAGACCCTGGGTACCCCGCGGGGTGCGCTCCCTCCGGCCCGGGCGGGACGGCGCCGACCGAGGCCCCGCCGCCGCGGGGGAGGGCTGGCTGCCTCCGCGCCGCGGTGACCCCTGTGCCGCCGAGCCGGCCCTGCCGTCGCGCGGCGCCGGCCGGCAGGGGGCGCCAAAGCGCCGGGCGCGGCGCGGTCGCCCCGCGGGCGGACCGCGGCCGGTGCCGGTCGCCGGTCCGCGGCCCCGCGGCCCCCCCCCCCGGGACGGCGGCCCCGCCGCCTCCCGCTTCACACAGCCGGGGCTCCGCGGTGCTGACATCTCCCTGGGAAGGCGGTGACCCGCCGGGAGGGGCCCCCGCGGGGCGGCGGGGGAGGAGTTTACTTCCCAGCCTCCCTGGTTCCGCTTTCCAAGAAACGTTTCTTTTCTTTTTTTTTTTTTTTTTTTTTTTTTTAAAGCCTAAGCATATTTCGCACACAGTATCATCCCGGGATGCATGGTGGCAGGAGGCACAGCCTGTGCTGGGCTCTCCTTGTAGCCCAGGACTGCAGTCGCTGGTGTTCGCTTTCCATGAGCAAACCCTTAGAGCGTGTGCTGCCCATCAGAAGTTCCATGCACTCTGGTTTTCACACACCTCCTTTTATTTTTATATTGTATGTTTTTGTATTTACTCTGTGCAGTGCCGTGCAATGCTTCAGGGGATATTTTATGTTTAGCACTAGGGAAGAAGGGCTCATGGCAATGAATCTTCACATATAAAAGTAACTGCACTGAGTTCTCTGTGACTCCCATGTAGCAGAGGCACCGAATGTTAAACAGTAAAATGGAAGGTAGGAGTGTAGTTGCACTGGATGTTTCCAGGGTGTTCAAACTGTGGCAACCAAGGTCACTGAGGCACCTTCATAGGGTCCATCCACAGCACAGCACGGAGGCAGCTGTGGCTGCTACCTGCCTCTGGATGGGCAACGGAACTTCGGGGCAAGTGCTGGAGTGGCTGGGAGAAAACTAATGACCCTCTGTAGACAATATGACACATGAAATTGGGAAAAAACCCCACCAAATAAAACAATAAAGCCACTCCCAAACTTTCTCAGAGCCCAAGCAGAAACCCCTAGTGGTGAGGCAAGAATGGGAAGCTATGTGGTCCAGTAGCCTCAACGTTCATCTCATTTATATAGTGGGACCAGAGCTGATGCAAGCTACAAAAAAAAAGAAGACAAACATGATTCAAGTTAGGGAATGGCTTCCATGTGGGAGCAAATAAATAGATTAAGACTCTTAAATAGGTTGACCCACTTGGGGAGCAGAGAAGGTAAAAGGCATCTATAGCATCCATAATAACATGGAAAGGGTGAAGAGGTAAGAGCTGTTGTGTATCTTCCAGACCAAGACCTAGCAAATAAAATCAGCAGATGGCAAGTTCAAAATAAACAAAAAGCAGTATGTCTGCACAAAATTTCTAGTGAAGCTTTGGAGTTTGCTAAAAAGACAGTAAAAGTTTGCATGTATTCAAAAAGGACTTGCACAGATTCATGCAAGACAAATGTATGAAGGCTATTACATTCACAGACGTTGACACTAGATCAGGAAACTCCTGCACCAGTGGTTTCTGGAGGCTGCCTGAGTCTTGTTTTATCTTGATATCTTCCACAGGCATCTGCTATTGGCTCCCATCAGGTGTGGGCCTTGCTTAGATGGACCTTTGGATGAAGACTGTGTGATGGGAATGTGTGGGATGGGTAATCTCCTTCTGTAAGTGCTCAGAAGTTGCATTTTTAGTATAAATATGGGAAGCACTTCCTAGTTCCTAAGGTGGGATGGGTAAGCTTTGGCAGTGGCTTAATGCTGCTTCTGCTTAACTCCTCTTGTGCTTGGGTGCATGCCAGACCCTTATTCCTCTTATGCACCTAGGTTTTCATGCAAAACTAACAACGTGGCATTTCCTAGGCAAGCGTTACAGCACACTTTGACCAGGTGCTGGTCAGACCACTTGGCAGACCAGGACTTCTGAGTTCACCGTGCACCCACACCCAAATGCAGAGGGAGAAGATGTCACCCTCTTCCCTCCGTGTGTCTCTTTTCCTGGACCATGTACAAAAATGTAGGTTTGTGTCTCGGTGCTCCAGTTTGAGCTAGCACGTGAGGAGTGGCCACTGTGCTGTGAATGAGGATGCACCTCTTTGTGTGTGCTAACGTTGGCTGGACACTGTTGACAGCAGCAGTAATCAAGTTAGTTGGCACTTATGAAAGTCACCTCTTTCTGATGTATTTGTGTCATTTCCCATAAACTAACACATGGACACATTATTCTGAGACAGCAGTCCCTGAGTTTTCGTTAATATTATAATACAGTTCAGGCCACCAGCACTGGGCTTATGCAAAACCTTTTGTAAATTTTCACTGGTTAGGAACTTAGGAAACAGCTAATATGGGGGTTTTTTGCCTTTGAACAGCAAATCAGGAAACAGTTTAATTGCCAGTGCCAGCAGACATCACTTTTAGGAAGTTGTTTCATGACTATGCTGCATATGGCAAATACGAATTTATAAATGGACACAAGAAGACACCTTCTTTATAAAATAATTTATTCCCAACTTCTTTTTCTACTTTCACCTTAACCTTTTTTGCAAATTGTAATTTCATATTTTCTTTCAACACTCAGTTGACAACACACTCCTGACAGAGCTGTTAAACTGAACCAGGGATGGGAACACTGTGAGATATACAGGAAAATGCAGTAGATGTTTCCAGTTCTCAACTATTTTGTGGTACATAGCTGCAGATAAAAAATGTCAAAACCCAACTAATTTTCTACAAGGAACAGATATAAAATAGAAGTTATTTTTTCTTCTGTGTTTTTTTGATTGCAAAAATAAATACATGAGTTAGGAAGCTGAGAACTCAGCATAGACACACAAGTACAAAACTAAGTATTTAAAAAATAAGGCTTCATTTTGTATGTTTCCTGCCTATGACAAGAGATTCATTTTTACATTTGCAGCTGGTTTTGCCTCATAATCATAGAATCATAGAATCATAGAATCATTTCAGTTGGAAAAGACCTTCAAGATCATCTATTCAATAAAGTCCTGCATTATTGCAAGGTCAAGTATTTTGCAAACCTTTCTAGTGCTTTGATTTAATTCTGATCCAACCACATAGATTGACAGTCCACTAACATGCTGAGAAATAAACAGAACAGAAATCAGCAGACCAGAGTACAAAAGCTGAGAAGGTCCAAGTAATATAAAAGAATATTTTTGACACAAAGCCTATTAGATATTACAATTTTAATAACTTTTTACTTCAGAGGAAAAAGCACAGTCTAATTTCTAGTGAAAAATTTGAAGGAATCCAGCTATATAATTTTTCAGATTTTGCTTTACAATCTTTTGCTAATATCTTTTTAGATGTTTAAATGATTTGTTTCCACTTCCTTTCTGTCCTTTTTAATTAATAATTAAAAGGCAGAAGCAGAAATACCTCCTTCATTCTAATGAAAATGAATGATTGATTAGTGCTTATAATTCTAAAACGCTGTATTGGGTTTGCGTGGCAAGGTTTTGGTAGCAGGGGGGCTACGGGGGGGCTTCTGTGAGAAGCTGCTAGAAGCTTCCCCCCATGTCCAATACAGCCAATGCCAGCCAGCTCCAAGATGGACCCAACACTGGCCAAGCCCGAGCCCATCAGCGATGGTGGTAATGCCTCTGGGATAACAGATTTAAGAAAAGGATGAAAAAAACCTGTGCAACAGCAGCCAGGAGAGAGGAATGAGAAGATGTGAGAGCAACAGCCTTGCAGACCCCCAGGTCAGTGCAGAAGGAGGGGAGGAGATGCTCCAGGCGCCGGAGCAGAGATTCCCCTGCAGCCCGTGGGGAAGACCCTGGTGAGGCAGGCTGTCCCCCTGCAGCCCAGGGAGGTCCACAGTGGAGCAGATCTCCACCTGCAGCCCGGGGAGGACCCCACGCCGGAGCAGGTGGGTTCCCGAAGGAGGCTGTGACCCCGTGGGAAGCCCGCGCTGGAGCAGGCTCCTGGCAGGACCTGCGGATCTGTGGAGAGACGAGCCCACGGAGCAGGTTTTCTGGCAGGACTTGTGACCCTGTGGGGGACCCACGCTGGAGCAGTCTGTGCCTGAAGGACTGCACGCCGTGGAAGGGACCCATGCTGGAGCAGTTCGTGAAGAACTGCAGCCCGTGGGAAGGACCCATGTTGGAGAAGTTCGTGGAGGACTGTCTCCCGTGGGTGGGACCCCACGCTGGAGCAGGGGAAGAGTGTGAGGAGTCCTGGCCCTGAGGAGGAAGGAGCGGCAGAGACAACGTGTGATGAACTGACCCCAACCCCCATTCCCCATCCCCCTGTGCTGCTGGAGGGGAGGAGGTAGAGAAAATCGGGAGTAAAGTAAAGCCCGGGCAGAAGGGAGGGGTGGGGGGAAGGTGTTTTAAGACTTAGTTTTTATTTGTCATTATCCTACTCTGATTTTGATTGGCAATAACTTTAATTTCCCCGAGTCGAGTCTGTTTTGCCCGTGATGGTAATTGGTGAGTGATCTCCCTGTCCTTATCTCAACCCACCAGCCTTTTGTCATATTTTTCTCCCCACCTGTCCAGCTGAAGAGGGGAGTGATGGAGCAGTTTTGGTGGGCACCTGGTGTCCAGCCAGGGTCAATTGACCACAAACACCTTTTACTTAGAGGATTTAAAAAAAAAATTCAGGCGTGACCTATTGTACAAATCACTGCTTTGGCATGCTGTATATCAAACAAGCACTGTAATTCCCAGTGACATACAGATACCATCGAGGTGAAATAAAGCATTCTGCTCAGTACCCTGATCCTGATTTCATAATTCAAGGCAGGCAGCACCTGATCTGCACCTGGCAGCTTACCAGGGCATTTCACAACAGCTCAGCTCTGGCAATGGGCATTAGCAAATAGTACGGTGTTACAAATGTGTTCAGAAAGGACCTGTCCTATGAGAGAGAGCGCCTCCTGAGTTGCCTTTACACTCACTGCATTAGAAACACTGGTGTGTGTAAACCCATCTGCAATGACATAGCCTCTATGTACAAAAAATAACATTTAGTTTGGTGGAAATACTGAGCTGGTGCAGGGAAATTCTGGTGCTTAACGGTCTAGGAGGTGCTGGAAGTACAAAAGCTGGCCCTGCGATTACCGAGTACTCCATGGGCTAAGTAGAAGCTCTCAGCCCTGTGATGGGATAAGTCTCTGGCACATAAGGCACAAAATACTGGGGTTTTCAGTAGCTGGGCACAATACCCTCCCTTGCTGGATATTGAGGTTAGTGCTTAAATTAATCTAAAAATAACAGTTACATTTTTAATGACAGCAAACAGATGGGAGCTTGCCTTATTGATAGGCCTGGCAGGAAAAAAGTATCAAAATTGCCATGTGAAGGAAAATGTAGACTCACAGGTCTTCAACCAAAATGTTCAGACATTCCATTTTTTTGGACAAAAAGTCAGGTTTATTTTGGGGGAAACATCTTCCTCCTGTGCTCCTCACATGTGATTGAGCAGATGAGCGTCACAGGAGCCTGCAGAACCCCGCAAGTCTGCTACTGTGCCACCCTGTGTCTCTGTGCTGCCTTGGTGGGCTTAGGTGCAGTTTTGTAAAGTTCCCTGTTTCTTAACTTCAGGAGTCTGTTCGCTACTATTGTAAAATTATAGTCTCTTTTATCTCGTTCATTTCAATAAAGGGAGGTACAAGACTGGGCAGAGGCGTACCAGTGCTGCAGCTCAGACAGACACCCAGGGGAGCCTGAGGTTACAGGAGCGAGAAGTAGCAGTCTGGATGTCTTGAGTTTATGGAAGTATAAGTGATATGTTGCATAATAATTAATATGAGTGCATCAGCTGTGTCATCTGGGTCTCAGCTGGATAAAGATCCAAGTAGGTAGTGGACCAAGTAAGAATACTATGAATTTCCTTTTACTAGCAGAGGTGTTTGGTTTAAGGAAAAACCACCGAGCCGTTTGGCTTTGCTCGTGTGAAAGTGTCTAACTGCATGTGAACAATGGCCGTCAGTCGCTGCCCTGTACACGGGGACAGGCGGGAGAAAGTAAATAGGCATTTACGTCTGTATCCCAGCCCAAGCTCCAGGAGGATGTGCGTGGGTACAGAGTGAGGCCATGCTGTGCGGCAACCTGGGGGTTGCTGAGCCCTGACCAGCTGCTGCGAAACTGCCGTGGGTCTGGGGGCAGCTTTGCTGTCAGGTCTGGCTTTGTGGAAGGAGTTTCCTCCACGGGGCACAGACCATCCCAGCTGAGAAGTTCCACATGGCCTGTCCAGACCCAGACAGTGACGATGGGCATATTGGGGTAGGCTGTGCTTAATCCACCTCCAAACACAGGAGATGCTTGAACCCTTTTATTTATAAGCTTTTTAGTTTGGAACTCTTATTTTAAAAATCAGTGGGGATTTAATTATCTGCACATCTGTATCATTTTGTCATCTTCTCAAGAGATTTCTTTTCCTTTGGAGGGTTCTCTCACTCTCACATCCACGCAAGACTTAGTGAGGTGCTGCCCCTGCACCACGTGCCAAGCTGCCCCTACAGACCATCAAGGTCCCCTCTGTAGGGCAGACAAGCTGCAGTTTTGGGGGACTTTAAAGTGAAGGAGAGTCCATAAGCCAACTGAAGGGAGTAAAAATCAGTAACCTAATCCCATTCCCCTATTTAATACAATCTGACTGGCTTCAAATGAAACATGACTATGGTCAGAACATTTAGGGAGAATTTTATAAGTGTTTGTAAGAACTAGAGAGAAGTCTGCTTTCAGTTAGCCCACTGGACTACGCTGGCTAAGTTCAGGATGTAAAAGCAGTCTGTTCTTAACCATAATAGGATTTAAAAATGCTGTTGAAAACACAAAGCTGAGAGGAACCAGAGAAATACTAGTTGAATTTACGTTTTATCTATGTAAATCCCCAGTAAGTCCATTTTTTCTCAGTGCTAGGTAATTTTTTAACGAGAGGTTTTCTCAGAAGTGTTCCCAGTTGGCCTGTCTTAACTCCTCTTAGTGTCTTTCTCATTCCTCTGTGATTATGGAGAGGATTTATGGCTGTTTTGTGCTGGCGTGAGGAGGGGGATTCCATCAGTTTGTATTCCCATGCGATAGTTAATCTGATGTCAAAGAAAGAGGCAGCGCAATGAGGCAACCAGGTTTTATAAAACCGCCTCTGTTGAATTGTTTCTCAGCAGTGTCTGTCCCCGACACACACTTGGAGTGGGACGTGTGGCGGAGGCTCTGCAAAGGGGCATCCGTCTCTGACCTCAGAAGTGATTGTCCTCTGCTGTGGTGGGCTGAGTAACACCTGCAGCGTGGTCAGGCCCAGCAATAAATAATCATTCATGGGCAAAGTTTTAAGATATCAGTCTGGGGGAGGTGGGGAAGAACAGTCTTAGAGTACAGACTGATAGGGTATTAAGACCTAAATTAAGTTACATTTTTTAAGAGAATAAAAGAAATGGCTTCAGGCTCAGGACTTGTTTTCCATACCACTAACAAAACTGGATGTGAATATGAAATGCATTGGAAGTGACAGATAAATAAATAGTAAAAAAAAGCTAGTTCAAAAAACTTTGTCTTATATTTATTTTGCTGTAACTGCAGGTGGAAATTTGGTCATGTTGCCTCAGTTTAGTGTCTGTGACAAATGTGATTTAGCCATATAAAATAGTCAAAGCCTGCAGCCAGCTGCCCTGGGAATGTAAGTCCTTGTTTTACACATATAAAAACTCCTTGGAGAGATCTATAAATATCACTTTTTTATGTTATTGTCTTGAGACAAAATATCTACACATTTAGATTTTAATCTCCTGCTTGGCGTTAATTTCTTTGGTTGAGCTAAGCTTTTCTCTTTGTCTTTAGCGTGGCAAAAAAACAGGGGGTGTAAATTTGTGGTGTGACAGTTGAGTCTTTTTGCTGTATTGCAGCTACAGCCCAATCTCCTAAAATAAAATGGAAACCTCAGTGAAATTAAGAGATTAAGCACAGCCAGTAAAGCAGAGCCAGCCTTCTGGTGTCCTCTGGGCTCTCACAGGTGAGATGGGTACCTAGGGAAATGCTCATTCCTTGCACTGGGTACATCTGTATTGGGAATTTAAGGACTCCTGGACTTGTGCACCCTGGTTTTGCCTATCCGAGCCCTGGGAATGGATCTTCCCTCTGCATAGCCGGGGCCCCACTGGGGCCAGAGGCTGGGAGTGCCTGCACCCTCCAGGGGCTCCTTGCTTCTCCTACAGCTCGGGCACCCCTACCCCAACTAGCTGCAGGTTGAGTTAATTATATATTTACCAGAATCAGTGTCTGGCATTTTTCTGGAAGCTGAAGTCTCAGTTTAGGACCCAAGATTAGTCAATCAAGGCAAAAGATCTTTAGCTGAAATCTTTAATTAAATTTAGTATCAGACATATTGGTGCAAGGTGTTCCTTTGAGTTGCATTTATAGAGTGTACTTCAGCTTTGTTATAAAGTGAAATCTCTATTGAATTGAATTAACTGTGATTAAGCTCCTTCACAGAAGTAACTATACAATAATTTTAAACCTAAAAGGCAGTATGTTTGTGTTGACTTTGAAGAATGTACATGACAAGCTTTGATTTGGTGAGTTTGTGGGTAATTTTTAAAGTGTTACTTGGAGAAAGCCTTGGCTTAATTTATTTTCTGGGCTGTAATGAAAGACCATTTAAAAGGGTAGGAAAATTCCACACTTAATTCAGAGACAATCAATTATACTTTTATTGACTAGTTGATGCTGTTCATTGTAAAACCTCTGTCTTTTCCTACATCACTACTTACAGGGTTACTGAAGACAGTCATTCTATGTACGACTACACAAATAGATGTAGTTAATGTCATCGACAGCAGATATAGTCCAATTATTTGCAAGCTTGCTTTTTCAGATTACATCAGAAAAGGAAGTGCTCAAAATCTAGATTCAACTTTTTTAGAAGCCACCCACGAGCAAGGAAAGCTCACAAATATGCATCACAACCTTGAGCCAAATATGTACCATTCCCGATTAGAGTTATGGGAAAAAATTTTGTGGAATATGGACTCTTCCTGTAAGGCATTTTTCTAAGTCAAGGATATGAAGGAGGGATATATGAGTCTGCCTTAGGCAGAAGTGCCTGGTGGCTGGTGCCTGCCATGGTGCCTGGCAGAAGTTAGGTATGTGAGTGCAGCATCCACAAAATAAAAACATCAACTAAAGAGGCATGTAAATTAGCTACCGTAGAAATGCCCCCAAACTGAGCAGGTGCCATGTGCCTGCCCAAACTAACTCGCAGGCCTCCTGGGGAAGCCACTCCTGAGCGGAACCTGGAGAATGGGGACATGCTTTCAGGATCGGGAGGAAAGCCAGGGGAAGGCCAGGTTTAAGCCATGCCCTCTTTCGCAGGGTTTCCTTGACTGGCTCCCTGCTGTCGCGTTGGAGGCGCTTTGCCATGCTGGGGCTTCGCGTAGGCAGGTACTCAGGGCTGTGGGATCTTAGAGGGGGACCTGACACTTGCAGACAAGTGCTGTGGCGCTCAGTGGTGCTGTGCCTAAGCCACATTGCATGGCGGACTCAGGCCTTGCTGGCTGGACTTGGTGCGGGACGGACCAGGTGAGGTTTTGTTGGGCAGCTGTAGGCTGGCACCAGGGCAGAGAGGGGAAGAGACCCATGGAGCAATTTGTTGGTGGGGTGGCGGAAGGAAAACACTGCTTGCTGCCCAAACCCCTGCTGCAGAGGTTTTTTTTTTTTCTCTTTAAATAACTTCAGAGCTGTATCTGGATTGCTTCAGGAATGCACCGGAGCACCCCGCAACAGCCGTGCTGGGGGCTGCGGCTGTGTGTGCAGCTTTGTTCAGTGCAATGGCGACGAACACATCTTCCTCTGCCATCCCAACCCTTCATCCATCATTGCACACTAGATTCAGGGGCTGGCTGGTCTGTCAGCTCGTGCTTTCTCTGCTCCTGCTGGGGTTTACCCACCACGAGTTACTGGTGGCAGTTCTGGGTCGGGACAGACTCTGAATGCACCGTCAACTTGTAGTAAACTGATGGCACAATATGCAACGGAGTGACTAATTTGGGGCATTTCTTTTCTCAAAGGCCAATGAATACTGTGCAAAACACACTTATGTCCACTATCTACAGTACACTGTGTGCTTCTGTCATGGTTTAAGATGTTCTGATATTGTTACTCCTTTGGTGGCAGAAAACTGTGAAATTGTGAAGCCAGTGTAGAGGAGATGCTGTTTCAGTCATGCTGATGTAACACTTCTAATAGTTTCCTCAAACTTGAACCCGAAGTTGTTTTCAGAAACTCCTATCAACTCTAACTAACTCTATTTTCTGATATTTGCTTTCCTGTGATTTAGAAGCAGAGAAGGAGGAATATGTTATACCCAAACAATTTCTGTATTTATGAGACAGATCTTCCACTGGTTTGTGTCTTTATCTCCTAGAAGTAGTAGATGAAGACATTTTGTCACCAGGTTTCTTTTGACCCGCCAAGTATTTGAGTTATCTGAGACTGTGTGTCAGAGTGACACTGTGGCAGACTCTCTCTTAGAGTACTTTCTTGAGTTTACATTTGCTGAGAGCAGAGATGCCATTTGACATGGCCTGCTATGGAATTGCAGCCAGCAAGTACACCTGCAGACATCGGTGACCTGTGTGTTAAAGAGGTAGGGCAAGAAAGGACAGTATATGTCCAGGAAATGCACTGGATATTGATCCACAGCCTATTGAAGTCTGCAGAAAAATAATCTATAAAAAATAAATTCCTTTCATGAAGCTATATTAATAGGCAGTTCTGCAAGGATTTTAGTTTAGGGAAAAGATTTGCATCTCAGAGAAGAAACAGAAATAGCTGATGTGATCTTAGACAACAGGAAAACCCCAAATCACAGCCTTTCCTGGAAACACATTGAAGGACAAGGGCATATTACCTACTTTGAGCCATGGGCTGGACCCCCTCCAGACAGATGTTGGCAAAGAATAAAGTGGAGTTTGTGCTTGTCCTTTCACTGGGCATGAAGAACATCTGTGAATCAACATTAATCACTGAGAAAGCTTTACAGAAATATGTACATTTGGGAATGATTCTCCAGTTATCATCTAGCAGATTTTACACCCACTTTTTAGCTAGTCTCTGTTTAAATGACATATTAGAGTCCTAGTTTTTATTTAGCATATTAAGCAGTAGCAAAGTGGATGCCTTATAAAATCTTATATTTTTGCTTCTGCCTGCATAAATTGGGTTCATAGTTTGATCATGAAAGAAAATCTAGTTCATTTGATGAGATATGTTTCCTTTAAAGCCATGCAGACTGGTATTTTGTTATTCTTGTTCTTCTGTATTAATCAGATCCCTTATAGAACTTGCTATTTTTTAGCCTGGGATTGACATCAGGCAAAAAAAATCTGTCATCGCATTCTGTCAGACAACGTGCTTGCCTTTTTTTTCAGTATTGGTACAACTTTTGCAGACCTTTAGTCCCCTCATATTTCAAGATATATTAAAATTTAATGCTAGTAAGTCATATTTCTCCTCATCAAAACTGTCTATGACATGTCCATGCAAATTAATAAATCCTGTTGATTTAAAATGCTTCTGCCTGATAAATGCTGTTTTACCTCTCCATTTAATAATGCTAGAACTTATTTTGCCATCCTCCTGTGATACACCTATTGGGTTTACCTGGAGCCAGCTGCATTTTCTCCCAGATGCTTATTTGTTTCTGCACTGGGAAATTGGAAGGACAGGACTTTCCATGTCCGCATGTATATGTATATGTATTTATTGTATACCATATGTGTACAATGTATGTATGTGTAATACCACTGTATGTATTCAGCAGATCCAGGAACAGGTTCTTGACAGCCCTGTGAGCCTGACAGTTCAACCAACTTTCAATCCACCTCACTGTTGTCCATTTATCTAGTGCATAATTCCTCAGCTTGTCTTGAAGGAGGCAGCGATGGGAAAGATTGTCCAAAGCCTTGCTGAAGTCGAGATAAACAAAATCCATGGCTCTTCGCTCATCCACTGAGCCAATCATATCCTTATAGAAGGCTACGAGCTTGCTCAAGCATGGTTTCCCCTTCATAAATCCACGCATTTTGGAAAGGTGCCCACTATTCCTGATTTCCCAGAAAGGGTGTGAGAGCTCCCCCCATTATCCTATCATCTCACCACTTCTGTATTTGTGTACATACACTTGAGGTGGGCCCCCTTCAGCCCTGTTTTGCCAATTATGAGGTCTCTCTTGTCCATGTCAACCTGCTCCCTTTGCTTGCCAAGCCAGGACACCATGTCCTTCCTCACTTGGTAGTGATTTGTCATCTCCCTTCCCTACTGCTCTTAGTTTAAAGCTGTGATCTCACAGGATACTCCTGAAGACTTGTAATTATGAACAAGTGAATGAAGAGCAATGCAGATCTCTCTGAAAATCCTCTGGGGAAAGAGAGAAAAAAAGAGAAAAGTTGTGCTTCCTGAATGGAAAAGTAGAGAGCCTTGAAGTGCACTGAAGCATGTAATCTTAGATTAAGAAATGGGGCTTTTTTGAAAGAAAGCTTTCAAAAAAGATTTTAACTAGGAGTAGAGTATGATTGACTGTAGTTCATAATAGTCAGGATTATTCTGGAAATAGGTCTGCTGTAAAAATATGTGATTATTCTTGTTGCTAGATAGGCAGACCTCAGCTGATCCATTTGGACCAGGTATATTTGTAAATTGTATAAGACTTTTTTGAAGAGGCTGATCTTTAGGAAATTTCAAGTTTCTTAGATATAAAGGAAACATCAAAAGTATTATGTAAGTTTTTGAAGGCATTTCTACAAAATATCCATCATTTGAGGTCTTTACAGCTGTGAGTATAATGAGTTGCTTATATTCTTGAGGTAGCAGGATGTTTCCTTGCTTCTGAATTTGCACACCTATGCAACAATTTTCTCCAGAAATACTGAAAGCATTTTAAGGTGTTTTCTTGGTAGCTGAACCTCTGTACATTGTTCTTAGAGAAATAAAAAAAAAATTCTCTTTTGCAGCTGGGGAAACATAAATAAGTAAATTCAGTAGAACTGGCCAGAAGTTTTCCTGACCAACAGTTTTCTATTGAAAAATGTCATTTTTAGAAGCTGTTGGAAGCTTGCTTGATATCTCGGCTTCTATTTATTTGCTACTTTTTCAGCTGGGTTCTTCAGTTGCTCTTCAGAAGCTCAGTGTGACCTGAGGTCTGGGACCGCACAGGAGATCTAAAAATCTCTTTGGCATGTGGAGCAGGAGCCACAGTTATTTGAGAGGTAGCAAAAGCACAGCAGTAGCGAGCAGGGCCTGCAGCACCTCTACTGCTCCAAGGAAATTAGCTGTACCCCAGGAGGAATTGTCTGAGAGCTGAGACTAAACAAAAGCCCTGCTCCCTGCATGTGGCCCCATTGCCCGTGCCAAGCCCCATCCCCATGTGTCCCTGTCCCCTGGCAGCTCTGGGGGCTCAGGGAGCCAGCACTCCTCCATGCCTTCCCAGCCCCTGCTGCAGAAATAGTTTTCCTCAACAGGATATTCTGAAATGCTGACTTTGCAGTTGTTTTCCAAATTAATTTGACCCCATGTCCCTCCCACCCCCAGTATTTCCTGTGGAAGAAGATTTGGGGAGGAGAGGCTGAATCGGGGCAGGATAAGATTTGCTAGAACTTGGCATGGATATATCTGGAGGGGGAAAAGGAAGGCAAAATGATAGCAATTTGTTGATCCAGACAGGGTCAGGGAACCCTGCTTTCTCACATGTCATATTTATCTTTGGCCAAGCATACTCCCTTAAAATGTTTGCATTAGCATGAAACTGTGTTCACTAGATACCTAGCATGTATCTGTCCCAGGAGGAGCCCTCTTCATCTCTCTGTCCCCTCGATGCTCTGCCAGATGTTGGAACCACCTGATGCACATCAGGAGAATCATGTCCTACTGGTAGCTAGGTCCGCTTCTTGCCTTTGGTATCTTTTCAAGTCTTTCTAGTTAATTTATGATCTCAGCCTGACGCCCAAAGCCAGTACCTGCTCAAAGGAGAGCACGGAAGAGGTGTCTGGAGAAACAAGTCACAGGAGAAATGTGTATGTTTATGTCAGTGAGGTAAGGCAGGCTTTTCTTTCCAAGATTATTGACCTGACCCCACTCTCAATACTCAGGTATTCTTCTGTAGCCTCTCAGAGTGACTAGCCCAGAAACTGGCTAATTCTGGATGATGTCCACTTTGGGATTAATGTCATGACAGAGAAGTCCCTGCCCTGAGCTGATGACCTTATTTGAACAGATAGAAGTCAGACCATCATAAGGGGCTTATCATGAACCTTGGAGTCCAAGTCATGAAGGCAAGACAGTGAATTTTTAAGGAACTAATATAGAGAAACAGAAAATTACCTAATGGAGAGGGGCTAGGAATCTGTTCCATGTGTTGGCAGAAAACAGGTACAAAGGATAGGAGAAGGTGCAGAGTTAGTCAAGGAGAGGACTGGGCAGAAGGTAGAGATGGAGAGAAGTTGAGGATGAGGCACAACTGGAGACTAGACTATGGGCAGCACCCTCCCTGAAGAATTAAGAAGGTGAGGTCAAGAAGTTTGAATCTGTGGCAAAAATGGATGCATGGAAAAAGGCAGGAATGTATTTTTTTGTAGCTGTGGTTAGATAGATGCAGGATGTTGTTTTGATTTTTAAACTGAAGTTTTCACAGAGCTACAGAAAAGAGAGAACCAAATTTTGTCTTTGTCAACAAAGCTTAGCTAGCAAGAACGCATTGCCATGAAGATGCTTAAGCAATACAGTAGTGTCAGTTATACACACGCTGAGTTAAATGATATCCTGTTATGCTTTTCTTATAGAAAAACAAGTCGCCATTTTGAAAATTATTGAGGCTGGGAAAATATTCCTCATGAGTTCTCATTTGACTTTGCACAAATGGGAGGGAGTTTCCTGCCACTGTTGTTTTCCCCGAGGGATTGTTCTGCCCTGTCCGCCAGATTTATGCCTGCTGTGAGTAAAAGCTTTTATATGTTCACTCATTTACTTGAACAAAACCTGTCATCAAATCCCAGAACTCCCCAGACAGTAGGATCATGTGAACAGAGGATCTTGCTAAAGACTTTCCAACTAACGCTGGTTTGTTGAAATGCCAGTGATAACTTGAAGATACTTCTACTTTATGTGAGTCATTCCTAACTCAAACAAGTAATGCAACATCAGTGGAAGGACTGTGCAACTTAAAAGCAGCAGGTCCTTGAAGCAAAGAAGTTAAAAAATGGAATCTAATTTTTATTGCATTTAAAAATTACTATGCAAATACATGTAATTCACCTTTGTTTTCAACAGTGCTTCAGTAAAAGATTATCTTAATACGGTATGTGTCATTAAACAGCAAAATTGTGAGGTTCATTTCCCACCATTTGACTATTAAAATGTTATAGGAAAAAAATAAAAGAAATGCTTTCAGAACTCCCCTGAAAAGCAGGGCTGATGGAAAAAACCAGAAATGCCACTGCATGTACAGAAGCTCCAGCAGAGGAAGCTTTTGATATACTAGTAGCAATGCTATAGGACAGGAAAAAGAGGAGGTAGTTTTTAATGCTAAAAGTCATTAATGCAAAGATTTTGTGAAGTGTTCCCATATATATGTATAGATAGATATGTGCCTGTGTGTGTATGTGTATATATAGGTACACACTTCTGTATATAGTTATGCATGACTGTGTATATTTATATATAAAAATATTTTTATTGAATGATCAAAGAGTGGGAAAGTTATAGAGCAAAGCACTTGAAAATACACATGTGCATGACTAAATGTTTCATGACATGATCATGTATTCTCTTTGCAGAGGTATACTGCCTCATTCAGTACACAAGATGGACTGACTGTGTTACACTGGCCAGTATTTTGTTTTATATTCATTGTTCAAGCTATGGCCTTGTCCTTTATTTACTACATGCTTCTCTGAAAATAAAACTAATCATTTCCTTGTGGTGTTTCCATGGCAATCATCATGGGGAATATAAGACTTTCTGACATACTAATTTAGTTTCACAAAAAATACTGTCAGGTGAAGGACTGTTTTCATCCCCATTGCACATCTTGGGAACTGAGGCACACGGAGATGTCTACTAAAGACTAAGCCTTTTCAAAATACTTTGTATCATATAACACAGATGAAAACACTCAGTGCTTCAGAAAAATAGACCCTGGGGCTGCTTGTCAGGTATCCAGAAAACAAGAAGCATGCAGTTTAGTTACACCTCATGAAAATCTTTTCTTAACTTAGCTATGCATAATCAAACTGGCATTCAGAGGCAGATTCAGGAATAAATCAGTCTTTCAGGACAATCATTGAGCTGATTTCTGAGACCAGCTTCGCTTTTCCTCAGTCAGCATCTGCAGTGCATGACACAAGCTCTTAGAAACAGGAGGGCTCTTACTGCACGTCCCTGGCCCAGCCTCGATGCCTTCTCCCTCCTGTGCATTTAGAGACGGAGTCCTCTCTCTAGAGTATATCTAGACCAGCCAGGAGGAAGGATTGTTGAACCTGGAGGTGGAAAGGGGGAAGACTTGACTATTTCTCTTTTTCCCATGTGAGACCAACTGGGAGTCACAGCTTGAAACCCTATCCCTGATTTGGGTGCTTTAATTGTCTTTTAAACTGTAGACAGCTCATACTTTGTTTTCTGAATGGCAGCTGCTTTTTACAGGATGAAACAAGTGATTGGAGAGCTCCAGAAAGTGGGCTGCACTCTCCAGCCTGAGAGGGGTCAAGCTTACGTTTTCCATAGGTGCACGATTAAGTTTGATGATGTACCCAAAGGCAACATTTCATATTTCATTAAAGCTTCTGTTTCAGCTTGAACTCAGTCACCCAAGAGATTGCTCCTGCTCTGAATATCTGCTGTGTATGGCAGTGATGATAACAATGATCGTGATTCTCCAGTTGAGGATGGTGTAGGTCTGTGTGCTTGGAAAAGTAGGTGATCAGTATTCCCATACACAAAATCCAGAAGTATGGTAAATCAGACAATAGAGACCAGACTAGACAAGTAGGTAGAGGTGAGTGGGGTGACACTCTGGAAGAAATAAACAAAGAAAAATGAGAAAGAATAGTAGAGATGATTGTAAATATCCCAAAGAATTTTATGACATCATTTATTTATTCATACTGGATCCTGCTTTGTTAAAGATAATATTTGCAACAAAAATGTTGGCTGGCGAGGGGATTTTTGTAGAAGATGAGAGGAACACAAAGTCCTCCAAGCCAAGTTTTGCAATAAGGCTATGGCAGCCATGCGGCTTCCAAGCAAATACCAGGAAGGAGTCATAAGATGAGCTGGGATGTGGTAGTCACAGAAGAAAGAAGCTTCATTTAAAATTTCACCAATATAAGATGTTCTTCATAAGGAGAGACAGTATCTTAGCAAACCAGACAGCCGTCTACAGAGACTTAGAGAAGGAATGCAGATGAGGGCTCTTTAACTTAATCTAAACATAAACAATTTATGTAAACTGCTTCAGCCTTATAATAACTGTGTAACACAGATGGACTGCAAATCCATGTGCATCCAGTCTAGGAATGATGCTGCTGACTGGTTGCTTTAATAATGTTCGGTAATGTTCAGTTCATTGTATCTGGAACCTGTAAAAGGATCCACCTGTGCAGGTCCTTAATCCTGCTCATAGCAGTAAATTGATGCAGGGATGCAATCGTTTGCCCCTTCTGCTCTCCATGCACATTCCGGCACTTTATCATCAAATCAACCCAAGTTACTGTAGTCACTAATAAGCATCCCTGAACATGGATGAGACCATCCAGGAACACTGTGGGATGCATCCAGAGACAGTGGCTGTCCAGGTTCTTATGGCTCCAAGTTACTTAGGGCCTCACATCATTACTGCCTACAACAGGAGCACAGATCTTTGTCAGATCCTTGATGATTAACTCTATGTGGACCTTGACATTCAAATAGTTTTGGGAACAAGTTGCTACATTGTTTGATTACTGTTCTGTTGCTGCAGAATGGGACAATGTAGATGATATTCAATGGGGACAGACAATATTTAGCTTTTGGTTGCATACTGTATGAGTGATTTCGCTCAGCCTGGTAACTTATTTAAAGGAAGAGCAGAGATAAACATACCTGTAAACTTGAATTTGGTGTTTGGTCAGCTGAATTGGCCCAACTGAAAATGAAATACCTATTCCTTGTGTAAGAATCTAAGCCAGTTCTTATAGGGACAGAGTACCAACTCTCCACTAAATACATCAGTAACACATTTAGACCAATAAGATGTTCAATGAGAGGGCTTTAAGTAGAATTTCCATTAAAATAAATGTGAGAGATCCAGCTTTTGCCCCGCCTAACATTGTACTGTGAACTAGGTGGAGTAAACATCTGAGGGTAGCCTATACTGGATAGATCTCCTACTGTAAAGGTTTGCTAATGTGCACCATGGAAATACACCGGGCTTGATTCTGAATTTTGTTGGTTTTACAGCAATTTAAGTTCATAGTCCTTAGTGTTGCTGCCACAGTCTTCCTATGGTATGAATAAGAAAGGAGAATTAATAATACTTAGGGGATCCTATCCTTTGCTTACTTATTCTTACTGTAAAAGGAGGTTAAAAAAGAGGTGGCTTTAAAACTTACAAAAATGGGGAGGAAAGAACAACTCTTGGTGTTCTTAGTGTTACTGGCTAAGCTGCCAAAAGTTTACAAAACATTTACTGGACCTCTGGAAATCGAAGGATTTGATTACTGGTAATGTCTTGAGAATTTTTTTGTGCTCTGATAAAATTTGATTTTCTCTCCAAAAAAATCCATTGTACTCACCCTACTGTTTACTTGCTTTTAACTTTTACAAGGTCACCTTCATCAGATTCATGTTCTAGATACTCCTCTTGAGTAATTCTAGTGATCTCAGACTTCTATAAATTTTACTTAACCAATCAATAAGATTGGATTAACCACTATCCTATTTCATCATAATTATGAAAAACTGCGCTTACAAATTTAGTCAATGCCTTAATGAGGCACCATTTCTTGCTAAGTAGTTCCTGAATATACCAAATTAGTACTACAGAGCATTATTCTTTGCTTTTACTTCCTGACAAGAGTAGCAATAGTGTAATTTCATGAAGACTGGTACCCAGTAAACTGGGTAATTTTTGCATAATAACACCTACTCTGATTTACAATGAATTACTTTATGATTTATACAAGTATCATGCTTTCTCTTATTTCCACCCAGAACAGTAGCACACAGAAGGCTGGAAGCAACACAAAAAATAGTGGTTCTTAACAGATGTCTTTCTTTGATTCCTCTTGAGTGAATGTTGGAGAGTAATTCAGTTTTTAAGAAAAAATTGCTCCAGAAGGACATCTTTAATTTATTTATATCCACATCTTGTTATTCTTTAAGACTATACCACTAGTGAGTTTAAACTGAGTAAACTCTTATGTAACATTGCTTTGACTCTTGAAGACAGAAATGTTTTCAATATGTATGTGCATATGTATGTGTGTGTATATATACGCAAACACACAGAGCTATACCGTACAGATAAATTGTAACAAGTAGATAGTAGTATTTCCATCACAAATAGAAAAATACTGATGTTATAACAAAAAACATATTAGCACTTGGTATCTAATATTTTTTAAATGCTACACTTTCTTTCTTGGGGAAGGGTGGGAGATTTTAATGCAGAAGAACAAAACAGTGAATCAAACTACTAAGCCAGTGTTAGTATTGGGAATACCATTTGTGTTTTATAGGTATTTATATGGCCCTCCTCGCTAGGGTAACATCTGAATGCCTTGCAGTTTTTAATATGTTCTTCCTTATCTGTAAAACAGAGGAATGCTGTTGTCTACAATTTTCCAACCGGGAAGTTGAATCACAAAAAAAAAGCAAACACAGGGATTTAGAAGGCTTAAATTTCTTTTAGATCTCTGATCTTAGTATCATCTGCTGGATGTCTGTGAAGGCCATCAAGCCAGCTAGAGCCAAACAGCTAGAAAATTAGTCATGGGGAATTGAAGCTGTTTGACTATGGCCTTACCTACCTTCTCAAAAGAAACTTTTGGTTAACAATAAGGACTCAGGAGCTTTGTTTTCCAGATTCACTGTCATGCCTTAATCACTGGATCATCAGACCTGATTTTACCCCAGAGAATGGGAGACTCACACAATTTCATTGAATCCAGGTTACTTATTCAGCTTACTTGCAGGTTTTGGTTTATACACTTAGATTTAAACAAAAAGGTCCTTCCATGAATGCTCGAACTGATGCAAAATTGTGCTTGAAGGCTGAGCTCCTGTGTGAGTCCTCAGATTTGTAAGAAGGACTGAGCCTGGAGCCATTCCCTCAACAGAGGGACATGGGAGTTATAGTAAGCTCTAAGAAGCCCTAATATATTCAAATAAGTTACAAAGAACTTATTCTTATAGAAATGAGAGTTTTAAGACAATTTATCTCCCTGGCTGCTTAAGCTTGCTATACATGTGAGATTCTTACTGCAGTTGAATTTGACTGAAGTTGACCAATGGGTTTAAAAATCTTCAGAGGACAGAGAGAGAAGAAAGGGGAAGAAGACTGGCAAAATGACAGAGGTCTAGACAGTTAAATATCATGCCCGCACAAAGAAGAGATGGGCACCAACACTGCAGAACAGGATGCGTTGTTTAGAAAAACTAACTACATACGAGTTAACAGTGTGACACCACTGTAAAATATCAAGCCTTACTATGACGTCTAATGTCTATGTCATTAGTAGGACTGTCGTCCATAAGACGCCACAGACTGTCATACATGTTGGTGCTGGCATGGCCTCTTGCCATCTGACACACTGTCACCATTTAACATGCTTTTGATAGAAGACAGAAAAAGAATCTCGTGCTCTGTGTAAAATAAAGAATGGAGAATGAGAGAATTGCATTGCTTGAAAAATATTTTCTACTGACTTGCCAAAAAAGTGCGTGCTGTAAAGACCAGTCAGGAGACCCACCCAGCCAGGGAAGGCTTTGGGCAGGGCACAAAGGCGGAGCAGTGGCAACGCCTGCCTGGGTGGACAACTCTAGGCAGAGGTGGAGAAAAGGGTGTAAAACAAAAGCCGAGTGAGCCACATAGTAATGACAGCACTTCTGAGGCCAAACAGCCAGACAGGAATTTTTCTCAAGAGGATCATATGTAAAACATGAAGGAAGGGAAAAGGCCCTGGAAGGGGACAGGGCAGGTGTAGGAGGATTGTGAGGAATTTTGCTATGTTTTTTACTACACACAGCACATTTTTCCTTTTTTCTTGTCACAATATCTCTCCCTTCTTGGCATGCTGATGTACCTTAACTGCAGCTGAACTTAGGGCAATCGTTTCATGCTTGACTAAAGGACTTACTTCCTATTCCCTTTTACTCTTGTAGGGGCAATGGTCCTCGTCAGGCAAACTGCAGCATTGTTGAACATGTGCCTGTCCCATTTTCCCATCACTCTTTGGCTCTACTGAAACTTTTGCCCGGTGTCCAATACCAGTGGGTGCACGGGGAGGATAGTATGGGTGGCCGGTTTGCCCGGCAACTGGTATTTTTACAAAAAAATCTCTACTGTTGTGATTTCATCATTTGAGCAGTGGAGAATCAGGCCAGAGATCACATTGCTGAATTCACTGCTGAGAAGACAGTCTTACAGCAGTTTCTCACTTTCCATGGGTGCTGGTGGCACCATGTCTCCATAGCACAGATCTAGTGATAGGAATGCAGTTGATCATTTCTGTGATTTTCTATTGTTGTCATAAACTTTCAGCATATGAAGTGACAGAAGCTGATCCTGATCTTACACTGGTGTCACATCATCAGTTTCAAAGAAGAGACATTGATGTAAGATTGGTGCAGTTGACTGGCAAGTCGGGATCCCTCTTTCCATTTGTTTGATAAAAATGTCAGATATGAGAACTCAATGCTATAGGTAGACACTAGTGCAGAAATGATTATTAATTTTATGCATAAAGGAAAGAAAGCTGTAAAAATGTAAATGATTTTTCAATTGGAATAAAAAAAACCAAAAGCAAACCTTGTTATGTACTACCCAGAGATCTTGAGCTCTAGTAGCTAACAGAGAGTAGATGAAGAAAACTGAGGTTAGGTTTTGACATATTAGAATAAGATTATGAAACTACACATTTTCCATCACAGTAAAAAAGGGATTTAGTTTCTTAACATGAGACCTGACTCACTTCATTTTGTATTGTTGGTAAATTGGAACATTTTTGCCCCAGTGATTCATATTGCATGAATAGATGGTCCTCATTAGATATGCTTCTTTTCTCATTAAAATAAAAACATAAGCTTGTATCACCCACCACAAGCTATTTAAAGAGTTTCTCAGTATTTAAGGTCACTGGATTTCAAACAGGAAATGGAGGCATACTGTGGGAAAAATCTCTTGTGCAAATGTTTGAACAATACTGACGTAGCGTAAAAATCAACTGCATACAATTAGAAGTAAACTCTTAGTGTATGTGTACACCAATGATACAAATCTGGCATCTGTTAAGATAATAATATAATTGTTATTATGATTCTTATGTCTATTTGTTACCATAATTCTTCTCATTAATTAGACATTCCCTCAGTAAAGATCAAGTGGATGTACACAATCTCCTGCTATTATTTATTCACATTCTTCTTAAGATCACTGTGTAGAACAATATTCTGATGAACTCCTGAGTCACCCCAAGAGATGTCTAGCCCTGCTGCCGCATACCCTTCATTCCTTTGGCAAAACCCCTTGATTTGAAATGGCCGGGCCACTGTTCAGAGAGGAAGGAAAGATTTAAGGGGCCAGAGACAGACAGAACAAACAAGAGGAAGCTTGGCTCCCAGGTCTGGCGGATGGGGACTCTCCAGAGAGAGGAGGAATCCTGGTTTTCATCCTTTCTCTTACTGCTGACTCTCCAAAGAAAACATCTGGACAGATTGAGGAGAAGGGATGGCTCTTAGGGAGTTTTCATCCCAGTACGCTTCTGCATTTGGTCCCTACTCTGTGTTATTTTTCAGTCACCAGGATTTTTGCGTTGCTCTCAGTAGCAATGTGCCAGCTTGTTTCAGTGATGACTTCTCCAGATCTTCTCTGCAAACAGCTATCTCAACACAGCTAATGGGGCTGCAAGCTATGGCACTGGGGAAGGAAGAGGTTGGAGACAAACATCTTCAGATGAATCATGAACAGCAGACCCTCAGAACAAGTGATCTGAGCCCGACAGATTCAGTTCCTCATCGCTAGTCCTTGGGGATTTGGTGCAGAAAGGCTACTTTACCTGGGATGGAGCTGTTGCTGGGTTCCATCTCAAGCTCAGGAAGTTGCCCTTGCTAATGGGATTTCATATAAGTGCAGAGAGCCACTACACTGCCATCACAGCTTGTTAAGAGGTAAGGAGAAAGGCTTCAGCATCATCTTCAAGATCAAAGTTCAAGAACTTTATACACTCTGTTGGGATTAGTCAAAGGATACCAAGTCCCAGTAAGAAGTTGCTGATGGGGCTTATATTATGTTTTGTGGCCAGCGCTGGTCCTGAGCAGCCGTGAGAACAACAGGGGAAAACACTGCCCCAGAGGCTCTGGGCAACACCGCTCCAGCAGCTTTGGTGAAAGTGTACAGGGCTGAGAATGGAAAGCAGACTGTAGGGTTGCAGCAGAAGGCCCTCAGCAATACAGAAGGTTGAAGCACCTTAGGCAATGTGCAGCAATGGGAAATACATGGTATTTTGGTTTTGACTTTACTGTTTGGTTTCAACAGGACTTGATAGTTTGAGCATTGCCATACTCTGGGCATTGGTATTGTTTTAATTTTTACAAAATTATGTGAAAGCATAGACATTGTGTGAATAAGCATAGCCATTTGCTGGAATGATAGAATAGCTATATCAGTAAGGTAAAAGAATATAAGGTTGAAGAATAAAAATCTAGCCATAGGAATCTACCCATTAATTATTTAAAAGAAAGCAAACTGCTACCCCAAAGACTATTTACAATATTTTAAGATTTAAACAAGAGCACTTTGTAAATTGCTAAAATATTCTTGGCTTCATTCTTACAAATGAACAAATATAGTGACTGCTGAAATGGGATATTAGACTTCTTGTGGATGTGAAGAAAAAGGCTGGACTGATATTCTCCATCCCTCCTGCTGCAGCTGGATGGCTATGCAGTAATGACTACCAGATTCGTGGGAACTGGGAATGCACACCTAGGTCTATAATGCTAGAAAGTGAAAGATCTGTTTTCTTGTGCCTGCATCCAGACCCTTTACAATTAAGCACTCCATAGATAAAATGTTTAAATGGTCCAGGTAAAGAAGACTGAGCTCAGCATTCACATGCATAGTTGAATACCATAATCACTTGCTACAGAGGAATACAGGTGTCATGGCCAACTTCAGCAGAGAGGATGGAAAGTGTTCTCTCATAGCCTAACCTGTAGTATTTTGGTTTACATTATTACCTTATGCATGGCAGAATGATGACCTTATGCTCAGGGCTTTGAACTCAAATCTGGATGAATGCTCTTAGTGCCATAAAAGAGCGACACCACAACTGTCAAAAGTGTCTTATGTAAGGAGCAGCCTTAGCGGATCAAGTCATTCAGGGGTCTTACCTATTCATAGAGACCTATCTCAGGGCAGGTGAATTCTGCCTGTACGCATCTGCAGCTATACATGATGAGCTGCCCAGGCTAAGAGGTTCATGTTGGGACTGGCTACCAGGACTAGACTTGAAAAGTGAGGTGGTGTTCTTCACTGGCTCAAGATAAATACTAGCTCAGGTGTCTAGTTAAGATGTAGGAGTCAAACCCCCTGATATTTAAAGTTAGGTAAGACAAATTGCAGTAGTAATGTTGGACTTAAGTTCCTCAATTACTACATTAAATGGCCAAGCTATCTGTTGAATTAAGTCCTTGGAAGAGAAAGCTAGCCACACCCTGTGCTGATTTGCAGCATGGAAATTAATGAGTCTAGATTGGCTGGCATTTCTTTCTCCCTTTCCCTTCCCTTTCTCTCTTTCTGCCCTGTTTTTTATTTTTTCCCCAGCAAATAACTTTTACTGCCAGAGTTTATGCATGCCATCAGATACAGATACCACTGAGAAATATTCATGGATGTGGACTTGGCTGAACATCCTTTGTGCAACACTGTATTTTTCTTTTTACTGTACCGTACCTGTACCACACAGGTATGTACTTGCATGCACACAAACATGCACACATACTTCATCCCTTGATTAGCTGATTCTTATTAATGCTTTTCACTATATCTTCTATAAGACATTTTCCCAGAATACCTTTTTAGGACTGACTCTATATCTGGGACTGCCAAGCAGCTGGAACCCTGAAATAGCCATTTTATTGCTGATTACCTTGCTCCACTTTTCCAAATTATAAGTAGAGTTTAATTACACACATGTCCCCCAGGATCCTTCCTTGATGAGTATTCTAAAATCTATGCATTTACAAAACATTGACTGGGAAGAGAACACATCTTGTTAGGAAACATGTAAAGACTGGCAGTATTTTTCATTGTTAACCAAAAAGTATATTCTCAGCCTGAGGAAGAACACTGAAGATCTTAGAGAAAAGATCTGAGCTCACAGTTAGAAACAAAACATTTGAGAAATGTCTATGAAAGAGAAGTCTCCTCTAGGCCTCTGTCTTCTTTCTGTGATGCCTGTAATATTTTTCCCTTGGTAAGCAATACAAAATGTCGATGGAATTCCAAAGAATCCTATGGTTTCAATCCATCCAAATTATTTCCATTATATAATGAGCTGAAACCTACAACTTTGAGGCAGACAATTCCTACAACATGTGCATTGCAGAAAGAGAGGCACTAGAGTACATGGTCAAACATGACTCAGCCAAATGTTTGTTTGGTCATCAGGGATGGAAAACTGATACTGCTCTGCAGTTCAGGCTAAAACATTTATGACTAAGGAATTGCAACGAAATCCTTTCTTGACGGGAGGTGTAATGCGTAAAGATGAGCTCCCAGTCTTTAACACTCCTCCAAATAGGGAACTTGAAGAGTATAAGCTCTCAATAATGCTCAGCGTCTTTTCCTAAGAATATTAAGTATTTTAAAGACATCCCCTGTCATTCAGAGATACCTATTGAATTAGACAACTGACATGAAGTGTCTCAATATTTTTTCTGAGTAGATAATGGGGAAAGAAGAATGAGTGGATTGTGCTGCAGGAATAAGAGAGAAGCTTGTTGTTCCCAGATGATGGAAATGATGCAATTCCTTGAGATTTTTTGGGTTAAATAGTTGTCTTACCTTTGGCTTATACTTCTGAAGCATACCTCCATACAGAGTCTTGCCCTTGAATGCTGTAAAAATTGAGAGGAATCAGGACTTTCCCAGTTTCACTAGTACTATGCTTTAATCATACCACCTTTTCATACTTCAATTTTCCTAGCTATAACATTTTCCTAGAAGTCTGTGACACTTTATGTGTTAATCTGAATGTTTTGAGATCTTCAGCTGAGAAATATGTAGATTGTTGTTTTATTACTGTTATTAACTCATCTCAGTTGGAAATTACTTGCTCCATATTTTACAACTCTTTCAAAACACGCTACACTAAAAGCTGCCTTAGTATCCTGAGAATCAAATGGTGAACATAAAGCAGGAAAAAATGTAGAAGAAGAAAAGAAGAAATACACAGAAACATGTAATTTTATTTAGCCTCTGCTTTTCTGTACTCTTATATTTCATATCCAATATTTTGTTGTAAATAATTGGCAATGAAAATTAAGAAATTCATACACAGAAGTAATTTGTGTCTACCAAGTACTCAAAAAATATAAAACAAGAGCATGTGTACCTTAAAGAGCTTTTCCATTACAGGTACTCCATTTTGATGTGTCTCTGTCCATTGACACCATAGCCCTAGGAAGCTGGAGAGCACATACCTCTGATGTTTACTTGTTATTTGAAGAAGAGGCAGTGGTTGCTGAGAACTCGTCTGCACTTCAATTATTTGTCTCACTTGAATTATACAAGCAAATCTAAAGTACTAATCTTCCTGCACCTGGAAATAATAAACCTCTAAATAAAATCATTTTATATTGGAACACCAACACCTACAGGAAGAGAATACAGGGCTGTTGGGAGATGTTCATTCACCAAACATCTTCATGGGTTGACCGGCATGTCTGTCTTTCTGCTGAAGGTTACTGCCCCTACAGCTTTTCCTGAAGAGTTGTTCATCTCCAAGCCCTGCAGTCTGCTTCAAGAAAAACTCTTTTAAACAGTGTAACAAAGGATCTGTATTGTTCTGACCAAATAGACTGGGGAGCATCCACATGAACCACTTCTTTGAGGGAAGCTGTGGGGACAGTCATCTTCAGCAGGGAAGGGATGACAGGGACCTGGACACAACCAAGCCATCAGTGTCATGGCTGGAGCCGGAAAAGTGCTGCCCTCTTTATTCCACACCAGTATAAAAACTCTGGGACAATCAACCTCCATTCATCTGGATGGGATCTTTCTGATGGTGGATTCCTACGGGTGATTGAATCGCTTCTGTAATTGAAGGTGGATTGATACAGGGATAACTTGGAGAAACACTGCGAGCTGAGATTCAGTATTACTGAGTGCTAGCTCTGTTCTTAGCTGCTTCAGCCATCAGCCTGACTCTCGGAGGTCAGCATTACTGTGGCTGTGTGTCTCAATGCCCCAAAGGCTAAAAGCTTCCCTCCTAATATACGGTATTTTCATTTGTCTCCAACTCCATTTTTAGCACCAACAGAAGGTCAATCAACTGCTGCACGAACAAGAGTACTGGAGACTGGTGTGCAGCAAATCTGTAGCCTTGAATAGATTGGCAAAAAGCAAACATAATTATTATCAACTTTATTTAAAATAACAAGCCTGAAATAATGCCTTGGCTTTACCAGCTGGTGTTTTCTCTAAGCTAATTTAAAGTGCTAAACCTGTTGTCAGGCATTCATTCCAAAGCATTTTTAACTGCATTAATGGATACATGCACAAGCTTATTGGCTCGATATTTACTGTCAGTGCATCAAATGGGACTCGTAGGGGGTGTGCATGAAATCTCATTGCTGTTAATGATGGCTGTAATGCTATGTTGAGTTTTGGGGTCCCCAGCATGTAGTGATTGTCTAGCTGTAAGTGGTATCGTATGGGCTGTGCTTTAGTATTATTGCCAGTACTAGGTACATTAGCAAGTGTATTGTATCTCTTTTGTGTTCGCTCCTCTTTTCTCTGATACGGTACTGAGTACAGCCTCCGCTGACGCAAATTAAGTTAACTTTCATTAGTTTCAGTGGGAGCAGGTCCCTAATGACTGCATTTGTATGCGTATGCATCTAGCACATATTGCTAGGTTTGGCAGTGAGTAGGGGTGTCCAGTGGGCAGCTGGAAAACTTCAGCTTTGTGTGAGCACTGCTGACGCGAGGTCTTCACATCAGAGGCCAGGAGGAATTCCAGAGGTCTCATGGTCAGAGTTAAGCTGGTGACAGTATACAGGGCTATACTGCAACAAAGTGAGTCGGTGCTCTCTCTCTGTCCTCTCAAAGCAGAGGTGCATGATTGCACATCTGCTGACTGATGAGCATGTGTGAGACACAGCCCAAGTGGGCTGTAGCTCAGTAGAGGTCCACTTGCAGTCATTGCAGTCATGTTGAGCGTGAACCTTGTCAGGAGCTGAGCCAGCTCTGTGCCTCTTGGGCTCGGAATGGCTGGAATATATCTCCATCGGTGAGAGCAGTCAGAGCTTAGTTCAGGCTCACCCTGCTGCCAGCAGGATGGAAGAGCAGGGTGTGGAGACACCCAAGCTGGCTTAGGATGAGCTGATACGGATTGGGTGTAGTATAGCCACAGTCACTCAGTATTAGCCTAATATTGCAACTGAGAGCTAAACACGTATGCCAAGAGCCAGTACTAATAGTAAGTACTGCCTGAGCACAGCAAACCTATAGCTGGATCTTCACTGATCAGTCCTCCCGGCAGTGCTGTAGTAGTTCAAAGATATCTGCCACAGGCTCCTTTTGCAGGGCAAATAAACTTCTGTCCTTCTTCACCCTCTATGCTCTGACATTGTAGCTGGAGTATTCAGGTCTCTATGTTTCTGTTTAGAGAGGAGGCACTGTATAGCTT
This sequence comes from Harpia harpyja, assembly GCF_026419915.1. Lineage (NCBI taxonomy): Eukaryota > Metazoa > Chordata > Aves > Accipitriformes > Accipitridae > Harpia > Harpia harpyja. The sequence goes on along the minus strand of NC_068956.1, from coordinate 14,833,244 downwards.
TTAAAAAAGATTTTTATTTTGAGGCTCCTGAGAAGCCAAAATTATCTGACATCTTGAATCGAGCACTTGCAAGTCTCAGTTGAGAGCCAGCAGCTGAAATATGCAGGAGGCTGAGGCCCGTGTCCTTTCTGGAAGTTAATTTAGTTCATTTAGTAGGAAAGCAAAAGCTGGCTTTTTCCAGCAGGCTGAGTCACTAGAGAAGGATTTCATTTCTAAATGGTAATAGCAAGTGATGGCTTTTACTGGTGAACACTGCTTGGAAACTGGCTTCCAAAGTAAAGGTAACACAGGAAAGAGAAAAAAGTAGGACACAGTCAGCAAATTGTTTCAAACACTCACTAGCTGCATGGTGATGTTGAACACTAAAAGCTTTTGATAACCACTGAGCTGAATTATTTTTGTTGATATCATGTTGCTTCTGCCAAATGGACTGTGCCTGGCCTATAAAGAGTAGAAACATGGTTCGCAGCATGTAAGGTTGAGCAATCACTGTGACTGGCTGGTGTGGCAGTCTAATAAAATACACTGGGTCATTTTGACTAGCACAAATCTATCTTAAGATCAGGCCAAAGGCAACTTGTTTTTTGTAAACTTCTGTGAGCTGATTGTTGTCAGACTTCTGATCACCGCATACAACTAATTTCATGCTGCTGGACTCTGTCTTTGAATTAGTAACATTATACTCAGCACCACATCTCTCTCCAGTGCAGAAGAGTGAGGCATCTTTGAGTGCATCTATGCTAGCATCTTAATTTAGGTTAGGAGTACACTTCAGAAGTGAATCCCAGTCTTAACGTACTTACTGTGTGTCAGTTCATACTGTGGTTTGGTCTCACAGCACACAGGGTCAGTTCTTTCTGGAGAAACTTAAACTGGGAGATATGGTCCAAGATCTCATCCAATGCACTCTGCCTGCTAAGGGGTGTTAAATTCCTAGGACCAGACTAACTCTAGTCTGAAGTTAAACCTCCCGGTGTGCATCTATTGTGCACATTGGGCCCTTGGTACCAGTCCACTTCCATTGCACTGCACTGCTTTTTAATGTAGGGCAAGTCTTAGGATAGGATCCAGTGCATGAAGCAACCCCAGTCCCCATGCCCACCAGGGAGAGGACTCACAGAAGAAGCAACAGGGAGGGCAGGAGTGAGCAGTCAGCTGTGCTCAGCCCAACAGTCTCCATCTGCCCGAGAACTGCAGGCCAAGACCTTTTCTGGAAATAAGTGCCCTCATCTTTTTCTTTCAAAATCCAGAAAAAGGGTCAGTCTTCATAAAAGAAAGAAAAACAACAGCTGGGTGATGGGCCTTTGCTGATGCCCTTTTTCTTCAGCAGCTAGAAGGTTAGAAAATATGCTTGTCTTTCAGATGGTTTTTAAGGTGGGAGTTGAAAGTTTTCCTTTTTGCATTTGAAAGCTAGATTTTTTGCATGTACTTTTGTATTAAAGCTCCATGGACACACCACTCATTTTCCTGTGTGCCTGCATTGCATATTTCTTTTGTCCCTGATGAATCATGCAGTAGAGATACCAGACAATATTAAACATTAAAATTGGTAATGCCACATGTTCAATTATTACACAAATTTATTCTATACTGTTACTACTAATTTATTACTTTAACATTACAACATCATTGCCTGAAAATGTACTTAGGGACACCTTCATTTTGGTAAAGGTCTAAAAATATAGTGTGAATAGCTGGGTGACTCACTAGATAGGAACATAGCTTTTGCTTCCCATGACCTGTCTCTATATTACATTGAACTTGGAGGGTGTTCCTCCAAATTTTCTAGTTATCTCTTGGAACTTCCATTATAGAAAGTGAAAATAATCCACCAGTTTGGGGCCAAGCCCAAAAATGTTGACAAAGTGTTCTGAAAATGGAAAAGCGTCATTTTTGGCCTTGCAGAATACAGCATTCCCAGAAGGGGATGCAGTTACATGCTGCTTCGTGCTCTGTTTCTGAGCGCTGGTTATTCTACAGTAACCCATTTACAGGGTTTTTTGAAATTACTTTTTGAAAGACTTGAATAAACAGGCTGTTTGCAGTTTCAGGGCAAGAAGAAACCACTTTGCAAGGTATAAAATCTTAAAACAATAACAGGCCTGTGTGCTATGACCTCCTCAGTATTTTTCTGGTCCAGTTTTCTTCTCAGACACAGAACTTGCACATCAGAGCATTAAAGACAATAGATTTACAACTATATTATATTTCTCTAGCTGGAAAGTGGGTAGAACATCTTTTTCTCCTCTTTTGGTCTGAAGAATAGCAAAAATCCCTCTCCAAATAGGTTTTATAACAAAACTCAAAAGACAGAACTGAATTTCTCATATCAGTTTAATCAGTAATTTCACTATATGGAAAAAAAAGTAGCAGTGGCATGACAACTGAATCCAATGCTTTTTATAGTTCATGTGCAGCAGCAGAACTGAAGTCTAAAACAAAAAATCTGGATTATTCCAATGTGATTTATACAAAGCTTAAAGAGACTTGTTTTAAGGATTTGGACCAACTTTGTTTTAAACCAGTTTCAAATCATTCACTACTGACCAGTCTAACACTGGAAAACCATTAAGTTAAGTTAGCTTGAACTTACGTTCAAATGTGAAACTTCAGTCAATGTAAAATAAAACAAGATGCTTGTTAATAAGAACCTTAGCAGACCAAAAAGGCTGAGTTTTTCACTACCCTTGTGTGGACTACAGCCAGCTGCTTTAATTTCAAATACCATAACATTGTTAAAGCAGCTTCAGATCAGTTAATGTGATTTAGAAAATGTTTGATAGAACCACTTTGATGTAACTTGTTACAACATGACTTGGAAGGAAGTCTGATTTTGACCTTGTTTGTAGCAGCGAATAAAATATTTCCCCAGAAATTGATGGTTACCTTTACAGAAATTTAAGTGAAAACAAACCAGCTCCATGAAGTGCACACTTTCAAATCATCTGTTACAAAAGGTAGCATGAAAAGAAAATCAAGGTCTTGCAGTTAATAGAGTAATTGTAGAAATGCAGCATGAATAATGTGAATCAGGTTACATATTAAGAATGGGGAGGAAATTATTTTCCTTCCTTGCAGCAAACTTTGAAAAAATTGAATCCTGTCTGAAACTATCCTTAAAATTCTCAATGTTTTCATGACTTAGATTTAAAAACATGGTCTGTTTTGGACAGTAGAAACTTTTGCTTTGAATTTAATACTTCTTCTAAAAACTTTAACTTTTTAAGCTTAGAATATACTAGATGTAATGGAAATGATTTGACTTAAAAATCAGAGTTCTTCATATAGAAAACAGGTCACTCTGACAATTATGAAATCATTAGCTGGCAGAAGGACAACATAATTTTATTTCCATCAGTTTTTTCATTAAATTCATGGCTAAAATGAAGAGGTATTTTTGGACAAAAAGCAGTCTTTGAAAATTTCCTAATCAATTGTTGTATATACATTCCACTTTTAGAATACCATTCATGTGATGAGTCAGTTTGAAGCACAAATCCAGTTCACATTCTATGTTTTTATTATGTTGATTTTACTCTTCTGAAGTATGAACTTTCATGATTTACATTATCTAAAGACTTGAATGACTGCTGTGAATTACCATATCAATGTCTTCTTCATGCAGAGGCAATGCTGTTGGGGGAGAAAAAGAATAACCAGTCAGAATTGTCTTGTCTTCTATTAAAGGAGACTAGGAGCAATGGGCAAGTCTGCAGCATGTGTTTTTTTAAAAGTCAGAATCAAGTGCTAACTTCTGATCTTTTGGGGTGGTTTTCCAGTCAATCTTTGCCTCTTTAGTTTAGTATGATTTGACCCACTTTGAGCCCTGTTGCCAGTTCTGAAGCCCCCAGTATAAAGCTGTGGAGCAATCACTCTATATAGCTGTTGAGTAAAACTTGTGCACTTGTATTAAAAACAGTTTGTGCACATGGAAACATTTAACTTTTCCTCAGGGAACAAAAAACCCATACAGAAGTCTTGTAGTTCCTAGAATCTATGTGATAGAAACCACAGTGCTCTTTTTGAACATATCTCTTAAAGGGAAATTTGTGAGAAGACTGTAGAGATTGAAGTCAACCGTATTGATATTGGCAGGTTATCTCCTGAGGGCCCTGTGGTCAACAGCAAAACTCTTGTGACTAGGATGTAGACCAGCCAAAATTAATACTATGCCCACATCTCTAAACAAAACATCCTTGGTCTTTGGGGGCAAGTGGCCTGCAACTTGAAATGTCTTCTTTGTATTAGTGTAAGAGCCATAAAAGCTTCTTATAAATGAGTATTTCCTCTGACCCATTTCTCTCTGACCCATTTTGTATGTCAGTTCTGGCTGAATCATCAGATCTTTCACCGCTCACAATCTGCAGCTAGATGTGAAGTTGAAGGCAGACATGGTGTTCCTACCACTCAATATGTGTTTATTTTCATCAAACGCAGGATTTTACTCTGTCAAGTCCCCTTTAAGTGGATGAGATTTCTTTTCCTCTGATTTCATTCCAGCTTCACTTAGGAAGAATAATAGTCTGTGGTATGATATAGTGGATTCTCATGTAACAGAAAATAACTGCTATTGCCTTTCCGTGAAAACATTGCTAGTTTGGGAAAAGGTCAGAGAAGGGCTTCTGTCCAATACAAGTCTTGTCTTTACAGAATGTAACAAGAGCTGGTGAAATATAAACCAGATATCTTTCTGGATACTCCTTAGTGTCACCTTTTTGGTTTTAATGATTTGTATGTGATTTGTTAAGTGATGGCTTCCCATTAAGCAATGTATTGTCTTGATTATCCATCTTAGATGCTCCATAAATAGCAAATAGAGAGAGACATAGTAACTCAAAAGGTATAATCTTGGCCTCCTGAATTTCCTAAGATTTTGGGGAGGTGTTTCAGTGTGACTGGATTTAGGCTTTGATATTTAGGCAGTGTTGACAGGCCTTACCACATGCCCTGCAATTAAATTCAGTTCTGTTGCTTAGTTTGTTACATCTTAGATGAAGAGCTACCTTTCATTTGATCACAGAATAACCATTTAATGTTTCCCACATAAAATAACTGGGATAAAAACAGGAGTGAAAAGACAAATGGAAAAACTAAATTTTGGGGAGAACTGGGCCACTGATCCTTGTAATGTTGATAGCTAGAGATTTCCTCTTTCAGAAATGTCTTAGTTCATTTTGTGAGCATTAAAAATTCATAAATTATTTGGAACACTGGCTGAATGTAGACACAAGGCAAACCAGAAACCTTTAGTAATCAGCTTTGTGATTTGCATAGTAGAGAGCTCAGATACTTGCCAAAGCCCTTGAGTTACGGAGCCGCTGGAGTCATTGAGAATAATCCATGTGTAGCGTGGTTGCATTGAATTTTCCCAGGTGGCTGTAGAAAAAAGGGAGTGGTAGCTTGGTAGTCACAGTCGCCTTACCTGTGACTCATGGGTTTTTTGACACACGTCACTGCGCATCACAGAGTAGCAATATCTGACTGCATGCATGCTCTTACCTCCTTGCAAATGTGAGCTAATGTGGAATAGCTACAATCTGCTTCATCAATATGTATTATCTTGTTTTCCCAAAACTGAGAATATAAACATGATTCATGACTGCAGCTCAGCTGATGAACAGCAGTTTATGAAACTGCGGAAAACTTTCCTGTGTCCCAGGCTTTAGATGGCAGGTAACTGGTGGTGAGAGTCCTTCGAGATGAGGTGTCTTACCGGTGCTCCCTGCTCTTCCATATTTGGAGTGAAAGGGTAGAAATCTGTGTACAGCCTGGCAGAGGGGATTTACTTTATTTCACTACTGACTTTTGTTGAATGTGCTAAAATGATATTTAGGTGGTTTTAGGTCAGAGTGCTCTGCTCCATGGCCTCTTAAGTGCATGGGTTAAAGGTACCTGTGGGAGGTGAAGAGACTGTAAAATGTGGAAGTATTCCTCTGGAGGAGACTCTGGGTTTGACACTAGACAAGTATCAGGCCTGTTTGGTACAGTTCTTCCAAATACAAATGTGGCCTTTGTTAAGAAAATGTTAAATTTTGGTTAACAGCTATTGTACATTTTATTTCCTGAAAATATGGAGCGCTGTTGATCTGGGCCATTTTTCAAGCTCCACGTAATGGTAAAAAAGTCAGGAGAACTTGTTGAACTTATACTGGCCTCCTTTGTGGAGAGCAGTTTGGAAGCAGTTTGTTGAAATGATTCAATTTCAGGATCATTAACCTTATACCACAGGCCACAAAAAACTTCAAGAGAATCTGACTAAGCCTGTAGATTTTAGAACACACTTTGATAGTGACCTTTTAAATCATTCTATGAACTGGAAATAGTAGTGTTTCACATAGAAAGGAAATGTACAGTACACTTGAACAAGAGGATCACGGTAGGTCGTGGAAACAAAGACCATATAACCCAAGGGAGCAATTCCACTCTGGCTCACAGTCTCTATTTGTAAATGCCATGTGGCCTGGATGTCAAAACACTTGGCATCTCTGCTTTAAATTATTTGTCATGATTGCTTTTAAAGTTCAGAGCACTTGTTCATGGCCTCTCTTGAAAACCCACAATAAATATTATCATTGCAGATGAACTTGATGGTCTTTGAAGTTGTTTTGATTCTAAAAATGGTAATAGATCCTATGTGCAATATTTCATTTTCCAAAATTAAGACTCTTGTACACTTATAGCATGAAAAATATGTACAACTCCTTTTTTTTTTCTGCTTGAGATTCATTACTCAAGAAGTACTGCGGTAGGCTGCACTCTGCTAGCACTTTGCATTCCAGTGTGATTTTGCACAGGGAATTTCATTCTGAATGGCAAACAAGATCACGAGCCTGATTCTGCATCATTAAACCCCCAAACCTTTACAGCTAGGCTTAGTAGAAGCAATATCAAAGCTAAACCCTTTGGTGGCAGGACCACTGATGCTCCACTGCACAGGGAAATCAGTAGAGACACGGTAGTAACCAGTTTCAGGAGGATGAAAGCTGGGAAACAAGTCTTACAATTTTTTTTCCTTCTTGAGTGAAAAGTAACCTCAAGAGTCATTGTAGAGTAAACTAGTTTGACAGCAGAAAGGATGACTGTGGGATGGGAACTGCTGGAAGGAAAATGCAGTTATCTTTTTGGCAAATAACAATGCATCTAACATGCAAAAGTGTTTTTTCCCTAAGACCAGCAGAAAGAAAGGTCTAAGTCTGGAAAGCAGAACAGTGGGAAGGGTGGTTAGAAAAGTCTCAGTTAAAAGAAGAAAGTTTGATCTACAGCCATTTTGTGACTTGTGATTACCAATATTTCCAGTCCCAAATATTGAACAATGATGAAACAGGACCTTACTCATGAGAATGGCTTTAAAGTTATGTTTTGTTCTGAATGTTCTCATTCATATGCTAAGTTTATGCTCATCAAGCTTAAATAAGAAACACCTTTATGGTGTCACAGGTTGGCAACACTACATTTTCTTGAGATAACCAAGTTGCGTTTTATCCTTAGTAGTTTTCTTTTACCCAATCTATTTTGCCATAAGGCAGCTTTGAATTTCAAATACTATCTGAGAAAAAAGTCTGGAGGTTGTGGTCTCATTTTTCTAAGTAGATGAAAGTGAAATATTGGTGCTATGACTGTCTAGATGCATTTTTTGCTTTTTGCTTGTTCTGAACTAACCTGCCAGGATTTCTTGTTTCTTCTTGTTCTTAATTTGTTTTGATTCTTAGAATTCTTTCCTTAGGTTTGTCCTTGTTTAGTTTTGCTTTTTATTACAATTTTGTTGGTTTCATTAAGAAAAATCATTCTATCATTCTCTCTTGCTTTTGAAGGTATTTCTGCTTTGTTTTTCATGAAAGTAACAGAGTGAAGCTGCGGTTTTGTGCCATTCCTTTGCTGGAAGCACTAGTCAATCTCAGTCTGACCTAACCCTCCTGTCACATGTGTTTAAATAGTAAAAAAAAGGCTAGGTTCAGTTTCTAAGGATTTCCACTAAAAAAAAAGTTAAAACAACTGCAGCTCATGCTCCATTCCAAATACTAAATTGCACCTTCCGGGTGCTTCAGAAAGGACAGCACTCACACACAGATAACGTTTGTAGAGGCCTTAAGGAAGATAAAGTCCCTCTCTATCTGAGGGAAGGAAAGTAGAGTTATAATATCATCTTGGAAAAACAGCTGATAGAGTTAAAAGTGGGAAGGACTGGCACGCTTGAAGAAATGGTGGTAACGGTCCTCAAATGAGTACTCCTCCAACTAAGATTTCCTGACATGGTTAAAGCCCTTCTTCCCTGTTTACGTTGCACTAGGTGCTCATTGCCTAGCTCCTAGTCAGCTCACTACCTCATTCAAAAAGCTACTGCTTGTTTTGCCTGCTATCCTGTTGCTGCTCCTTTTACTGCCTCTGAACACTGTTTCTGTTGCTGTTTCTTGTCACATTTTCTGTTGCTATTCCCATTTTGCTGAACACATCTCAGCACTGCAAGATTTCTTCTCCCTTGGGGGACAGCTACATCAGGTGTGGGTCACAGCACGGGTCTAAGCCTTAGCCCATAAGTCTTGACTTTAAAACCCCAAATCCAAGTTTGACTACAGGTTATTTTGAATGAGATTAATCTCAGATAGCTTCATCTGTCTCTTACAAAGGCACTTATGTCTGAGCTAATCTTGCTTGGCTCCCCCTATAGTTAAAAGAGAAAGTAACTACTTTTAGAGCATGATTTATCTCATCCTGATAGTGATGCTTAAAGTAGGTCAGGCAAATTTCAGCAAATGCATGTTCCATATGATGGGGTTCCCAAAGTGATTTTCTCAGATGTAGACATCTTTGTTGTGTATGTCTAAATTTAGATGAGAACTGAATCAGGAGGGTATTAGAGTGAAGCATCATATATGAATATCCTGTTCTTTTTCTAACAGCGGAAAATGACTTACGAACAGAATGAGGATCCTTGTCTAGATGGGCTTCTTGTTAGACTCAGTACAGCCATTCCCATGTTCTGGAGGAAACTCACCTTTTGTGCCTAAAATTACATTTATATTGTATATGCAGAAAAGTGGGCGCAGAGGTCTAAATTGAAAGACCAAAGGATAAGCTGTAATTTAAGCATACTGCTGGGGAGGAATAAGCATCACACAAGGCCTCTTCTTCATCCTTCCTGCTGACAGTGAAGAGTCTTTTTCTCTTCTGTTGTTTCTTATCTTGTTTAAACTTTCATTCTGCTGTGACAGCTGTGTCACTGCTTGGTGTTACTTCTTCACCTCCAGTATGGAGCAGGATGTCCAGTAGTCTCTTAAATAAAAACACAGATATATTAATCCCATCTTTAAAATGTAGGATTTTTTAACATAAATGACCCATAATGTATGTAAGGTACAAGAAAAGAAAAAAAGGAGAGAAAACTACAGAAATTAAGCAAATATTAGTCAAGCCATTTCCTCTTCTCTTAAAACCATGAAAATACCAACCAAACAACAATCAGGCCAAACAGACAGGTTGATGTCAGATGAATTTCATGAAAGGAATAAAATATGTAATGATCTTTGAATTTACTCAAATCACTTTAAAACTTCTTATGAAACTATGATGTTTTTTCTATTTTATTCAAATTTGATTCTATTTTAATCTCATTTAAAATTCAACAATTCAGAGAAATCAAACATATTTTGTCTGCCAGTGAATAGGGTGGAGATAACAAAGGCAGTGAGACAGCACTCATATGGAGATGAGTGCTAGAAAGCTAAGTAAAAGAAGTCCACTGAGAAAGGATTTGACACCATATGTAGTTTCTTTCTTACAAAGCAATAATATTGCAATGAAAAAGGCATGATTATAGCCTGAAAGTAGTTTTATCAGATACAGAGAATGGCTGATGTTGGAAGGCACCTCAGGGGATTGTCTAGTTCAACCACCCTGCACAGAGCAGGGTCAGCTAGAGAAGGTTGCTCAGGGTCATGTGCAGTTGGGTTTTGAGTATCTCCAGGAAGGGAGTCTTCAGAGACCCTCTGGGCAATCTTTTTCAGTATCTGACCACTCTCACAGTAAAAATTTTTTTTCTTACATTTAAATAGAATTTCCTGTATTTCAGTTTGTGCCCATTGCCTCTTGTCCTGGCACTGGGCACCGCTGGGAAGAGCCTGGCTCTTTCTTCTTTACTGCCACCATCAGGTATTTATATCCATTGCTAGGGTCCCGCTGAGCCTTTGCCTCTCCAGGCTGAACAGACGCAGCTCTCTCAGTCTCTCATTGTATGGCAGATGCTTCAAGCCCTTAATCATCTTCATAGCCCTTCACTACAGTCACTCCAGTATGTCCATGTCTTTCTCGTACTGGGGAGCCCAGCACTGGAGACAGTACTCCAGATGTGTCTCAGCAGTGCTGAGCAGAGAGGAAGGATCACCTCCGTTGACCTGCTGGCAATGCTCTGCCTGATGCAGCCCAGGAGGCCGGTGGTCTTCTTTGCTGCAAGGGCCCATTGCTGGCTCATGGTCAACTTGTCCTTCACCAGGACCTCCAGGGCCATCTCTGCAACAATGCTTCCTAGCCAGTTGGTCTCTGGTTGGCCAGAGCTGACTGGCCAACTCACCAGCTCCCATTGGGGAGTTTCCATTTCCCAACCCAATAAGCAGAGATGCTGCTGGCCGCTCCCTTGGTGCAGCTGGGGTTGAAGCTCATGAGACTGCAGGTCTCAGAAAGGATCCGCACACTCTCTCCCTCATCACCCTGATGCTGTGCAGGCTTCTGGGCTCCTCCCACTGCAAGGGTTTCCGGGTGGTCGCAGCCTCTCGCAGCCGACCTTTCCCGGCAGCAGCAGGCACCCTGGTGTTCCTCAAAGGGTTCCCAAGAGTCCCTTGACAGTCTCAGTAAAAGTTCCCAGAAGACATACAGGATCTCAAAGTGGATGGAGCCCAGAAATGCCTGCATGATCTGTGGTGCCTGCCAGCTGTGCTGTGGGGCTCTGTGGGACTGGAGGAAAGCAGCTGCTGTCATGCAAAGCTTTTTGAGAAAAAAAAAGAAAAATTACGAGCATCAAGGAAAACTAACCACAAACAGAGGAAGACAAATTATTCTTCTGCGGATAATAATACACACTTCTAAAAATACTTTGAAAGGTCTTATCAGTCCTTGAAATTTCTGAGAATGTTTGAGAATCTTGATATATGTGTGTATTATTGTATTAAAGACCTCTGAAAACTTTTCTCTTTGAAAAGCAAAGATCAGATTAAATCACACTATTGCAGGAACTGCCAATTCTCATAGGTGCTGTGAGTAGCTTCTTAATGGAGTATTGTGATAAAGCTGAAGTGCTTTGTTCTGCCTTTATCATGTTGACTTTTATAGTATGATTTATCATGGAAAGCTTTAGTGAGAAGAGCCTTTTTGATTTATTGAAATGAAAATCCAGATAATATCCAATATTTCTGAAGTGAACTTTTCTAGAAATTTCACCTCATGGGAGGTTTTGACATTTTATTTTAATTTCTGTCAAAAGGAAATGTTGAAGAACTAAATGGCCACACAGAACAGAAATTCCAGAATTTGGTCACCTGTGACATACTTTGAGCCTGTCCTATTCATTTCATGTCTCTTATCAAGTTAGGTTTTAGTAGTAAGATCGGTACTGGGCAAGTAGATTTCAGTCTGTGCTCTAATGACCTTCATGTGGGAACAAAAAGTCTGTTTGCAGAGTTGCTTGCATAGATCTTACATTTCTGCTTGCATCTTCCATGTTTGCTGTGTGAGCAGCACCACTATACAAAGGTCCAGATTCTCCCTGCGGTCTCTTATGAAGACTGAATTGCTTTAGGAAACAGGATGAGTTTTGTCATTGAGAAACTAATAGTTTAAATGCTTTTATGTCTAATAACTCAATGTTTTCTCCTTTCTGAAGAACAGTTAACTATAGTGAACTTATTTTCTGTTACTCTTGACCATGAAACAATCAAAAAACTGGAGCAAACAGAACTGTCTTCCAAAGACATGTGGCATTACATTCTGTGAATTGATGTTAGCTAGAGAATATGGACAGAACTGATTACTCAGGCAGAGGCTTAGTTTTGTAACTCCACTAATTGTTCTGTTTTGCAGAAAATAATTTCTGATCGGCTCTTGCAATAGCTATCTTCTTTAAAAGGTTCTTTCTTGGAAGTTATAACACTTTCATTTGAAGATGTTTTCCTATTTAAGGATCATAGGATTAAAAAAAACCCCAAACATACTATGAATAGTATTTACTCCTGCTTTAGTGTGACAGGCCCATGAAAGTAGAATTAGATGTGAGGAATATAATATTTAATTATGATCATATCAGCTTATAGCTGATTCCTGGATCTAAATCCTGAGGTGAAGAACTAAACAAATAAACACAAGAATTTCTCTGAAATTTCTTCATATTTTCCTAATTATTGCCTCTTAGAAATGTCACTGCAATAGGTAGGTTTGGATATGAAGGCTGTTTCCACCTCCATGGTTCTTCCTCTATTAAGCCTCCCATATGACTGCTTTCTAGTGCAGCCTTAAAATAAACAGCCACATCACTGAGAAGTTGTCATTTCAAATGCATCCTCCTACTCTGTATAAAAAATTGGGGTGAAGGTCTGTGGTATGAAGGAGCTAACTTTTAGTACTGAACAGATTCCTAATCCTTGGGAATTTTCTTTCTATGATTTCCCTAAAGAGGTTCTTTATGGGGGCTCAATGATCTTTTATCAAGCAAACATGATGGGAGCTCAGGGGCCAATAAAGACTCAACAGTCTTTATGGAGGTCTCTAGGAGAAAACAAGGGAGACTTTACATCTCAAAGTTGGGGTGCCTTCCTTTGTATGCCTATCTGGTGATGCCTCACTTTTTTGACAGTGCATGTAGGAAATCAGATCAATTTGCAATGTGGATGCCTGAATTAACTGCCTAGAGCTAGCTTTTACGTACTGGTGCCACAGCTTCCAAACAGTAACAGGGAAAAGGGCTGACACTTTGCTTTCCAATGCAGCAATCACTGGCCTTTATTCTCCTGTTAGCTGAAGGTTTCCTTTCCAATGTGTTAGGTTTTAAAACAATGTGATATCTCTGCAGCCTTTCAAATGGTCATATATCTGAGCCCCCCAGCTCTAGTGGAGGTCTGTGAGCTTTGTATGAGTTTTTGTATTACAAATGAGCATGAAGACAAGGCAAAGTGGCCAGTTAAGGTTTCCCATAGCATTACTGGGTCAGTGAAGGAGTGGTGCATAGCTGGCCTGGCTGCTGCTAACCTACCTCTCCTTCCAACCATCCAAATCTGAGGAGCAAATCAGCTGGCACACCTCCGAGTGAGGGTTACAGCACCTAAGGACAGGCTACATAGAGGCAGACTAATCTAGGCTGACCTCACAAGTACTTCACTTTGCTTGCAGAGGTTGAGTGATACTGAACTGCTGACTAAGATGTTATTTTTAATTGGGATGCCCAGATGAAAATAGTGGCAGAATTTAGGATTTAGCAATGTACCAGCATTTAAAATAATTCTTTGATTGTTATAACACACTTGCAATTTTAAAGTTTCTTTTATTATATTCTAATGTTTGTTTTAAAACTTTTGAATATTTTGCTGCCCTTGGTTTATTTAATATTCCTAGTGTTCTGCCTATTTTTAGGCAGTATACCAGAAAATAGTCTGTTAATTTCTCTATTGTCAGAACTATTATTTATGAGTTTTGATGGCTTTTTTTATGCCTTATCCCCCAAATCAAGAGTGGTTTGTTTAACTTTCTCACATTTCTTGATTATATTTTTGCCATAAGTATTGTCTGCTTTCATTTCTAAAAGTTTTTATAGAAGATCAATACTGTTATTATGCAAAATGAAACGAAAACAGTGTATTTTTGTTTATACAAAAAATACTTAAAGCAATAAAAAAATAAAGCATACTTGAGCCTTTCTCACCAAAATTCAAATACAGTATGATTTAACACTAATTTGAAGTGATTTATCCCATAGGATTATTCCCAGGATTAATAGTATTCCAGCATGTGCTGGAATCAGGTGCTTGATTCATCTTCTTAGCTGTATACTCAGTTATTTTCCAACTGAGATCATGAAATGTGATCCTACTCGGAATGAAAACAAATTCTGGGTTCCTCCTCCCAGTATGAGACCCTTTGTAACACAATTTTATTTGTATGTCATGACAGTGTGTTTCAGATACGTCTCTTTTCTGTGAATAACAACAACATTTTACAGGACATCTCCAAGAGACGACTACTGTGGGTCAAGGTCACTGGAATCATATGTCCCCAGAAGACATGTTTTGAGCATCTGTCACTGAGAGCCTCACAGATGTTAAGTTCATTATGCATTCCTCATTTTTTGGCACTATCATTTATTTCTCTGTAACCACTGGAAAAAAAAAAAATCCATTATCATTTCCAGCAGTAGTCAGAAAGTTAAACCAGACAGTTAATCACTGAAAAAGCCATCACCAGATCATCCTACAATTCAGTTCATGTCCAAAGAAGAATCATTACTCCATAGTTCCTCCCCACACCCTTCCTACTTTGTGGCTGACCCCTAAACTTTGCTCCTTGGGTCTCCCTTCTCCCCACCCCTGGTCTTGGTGGGTGCCTGAGGACTCCTGTTCTGGCTGCCCTCCCTGTCTCATAGATGCCCTGGTCCCCACCCAGGAGTATCACCTGCCTACATTTGTGAATGCAAACTGAAATCCTATTTTAATTCCCCTAGTTGGTAGGAGGGCTGGAACAAAAGCCTAAGGGGGTGAATTTGCACTGATCTTTGAAAAAAAAAGTTGAAATAAATGAGAATCTCACTGTATTTTAATAGAAGCTGAAAGCTAATGAGCTTATTTACCCTTTTACAAAATTGAATATTTGGAATAAACAAAATTTAGGAGTAAAAAGTTACTAATTTGGGAATTAAATTAATTTGTGAGAGTTAAAACCTCTCACAAATTTTAAAACATTTTATTCCCATTCAGAAGAAGATGCCAAAACCTCAGAATACCTCACAGGCATACTCGGGTGCTAAAAGACACTGAGCATCTTCTTTGCTGCTGCCAAACCCAGCAACTTCCACCACAAAGTATGACAGTGCAATGATCTTTAAGTGACTGTGTCTGGTAAACTGAGATCAAGAGTGACATCAGACATGAGGCAGCTGTACGATGGGTGATGCCTGATACTTTTTTCAAGTAATTTGATTCTTCCATTCAGAGCCAGATTTTCAAAAGAGTTCATAGCTCAGTAGCGCCATCTGCAGCTCCAAAAGCTAAGGCCAGGCTTGAAACACTACCTCTCTATGGACACTTTCTCCCAAAGTTGTGGAAAAATTCACTAGTACTGCACCCATGTGAATTGGTGAACACCACAATACTAACCTGGTGGAGAACTAGTTGGTATCTTAGCTTTCTCATTGCTAGCTTGGAAATATCTTATTCGGCACTGCCCTCAACCATGTATAGAAGACTTTAAATTTTGCATAATACAGTTCGGCTTCTGAAGAGGTTCTAGAAGTAGAAAAGCAATTATGCAACTCAAACCTGAAGTGCATTAACAGATTTATGTGGGGAAGTTTTCACAGTGCCTTTGCTCTGTGCCTATATTAAACCAAGGCTATTAATAGGGTGGAAATATTTTGGGTAAGTAAGTCCCATGAACTTTCACATCAAACTGAGACTGAAACTTTTAAAAGTAAATCTTGAAAAAGCTCTCGTGTACTTTTCTGTGACTTGTTTTGCTTACCTCTGTGCTTCTTGTTTACTAAACAAAACAAGAAAGGGAAGGTTCAAAATACAACTTGAGGAGCTGTTCTCATGGTGCTCCTGACCTACCCAGCAACCAGAGCCATCAGAAATTGCCAGAGTACTTAGCTTTGCTCTGCAGAAGAAAGGGCCAACCATGTTCCTGATTAGAACTGGTAACCAGAATAAATAATGCAACAAATACAGCTCTATTTTAGTTGGTAACCACTAACAAGACATTCTGAGAGATGTGTTGATTGTTTGAAAGCCAGTGAATACTCTAGTCAAAAGTAATGAGTATAACAGATATCCAGCTACAAATGTCTGAAATGTCAGGGGGTTGACTTATGCCAGTGATTCACTGTTTATGACTGCATGTATTACTGCAAGCATTCAGCACTCAAACCGAATAGGCACATTATGGTAAAATTGTGAGAAGTATCTCCTGTGAAATACTGAAGTTTTAAATATGAAATTTGCTTTCACAGCATGCTGACTCATCATTTTTTCGTTTTAGCTATTATTATTACATTGTTCTGCAGGTAATAAGGTATATGTCATATGTGTAAATACAGTGCTAACCGTTTATTCAGCCGTGTTCATCCATGACAAATTCTTCAACTCAGCAGCTCAGCCAATACATTAATGTGGGACTACAGTTTGCTGGGATTTGGTTCCCAGGTGTCAACCAGCAAGACACTAAATAGATTTCCCAGTATGGGTGAATTTTCTGAGATTAAAAACTGTGATCACTATGTCAACTAATAAGCAGAATTAAAGTAATGTTACTCAAAAGAAGTATGACTTTGCATATACTGAAGGTTCTCAAGCAGCTTTTTTAATCTGCAAACGTTTTTCTTCTTTGTTCCAACATATGATACCAAGTTATGCTTAAAACACTGCTTGTCCTGGTCACACACATACTTATTAACATATATGAACATGTGCACAATGTTTGTATAGAGGAACAGTTATATAGTGTTTCTTTCCATTGGTTTATTGCATGAGGAATCATTAGTGTTCTGTTTCAGACATTTCTAGCTGGATATTTCTTACAGTTATTAGCCTCTTCCACTGATATACTTGATTATGAATCAGAACTAAAATTAACAAATTACTCTACTAATTCAAGACATCAGTTTGTACCACTGTGAAGCATATGGTGATAAAAACATTCTCTGTTCCCTGGGGAGACTATGGGACTATCTTTATGGAAAGTCTTCTGTGCATCGTTATACTTACAAAGCAGCATCATTCACATTCCTAAATCTGTCCACTGATGTATCCTTCCTTCTCATCCACACATCCCCATTTTAAGTTTAGGTTCATGTATGAGTCCCATGTTGTCCATAGTTTCTGAGTTAATTTGTAATACTTTGTCTTGCATTTTATCCATTCACTTGAAGAAGCAGCTTGTATCATCCAAGAGCTTCTTCACACATCCCAGTCTCTTGTATTCCATCTTCTCTCCCTCATTCCCATCTTTACACCTATATGTAGTCTGTCCCAAAGACTATTAACACAGAAGAGACTATTAAACAGGAAAAGGATAGAACTGACACTGTCAGACTCAACAGAAGGACTGTTTAGAAATGTTTTAATTTTCTTACCATGATTTTGCTTCTTAATATTTTTTCTACCTTTCAGATTCTGTAGATTCGGCTTATAATTCCTTATGTTTGTTTTTTAATTCGAGAAGAAACTTGATAGAGCAATTTCTTTGGGTTACCTCAGAATTGCCTGCTTTTTTGTCTGTTTCCAGAATTTTCTATATTAATTTAGGCAGATTCTTGAACTTGGTAAAGATCAACACGCTGCTAGTGAGTGGCAGAGTTAAGGATTAAAGTTTCAGGTAAGTGATTCAAATCAAAGTCATGTTCTGTAATTCTGGTTTAAATTATTATGAGGAACTGACTGCTCAGTACAGGTAACAAGATAAAAAAATGGATGCTTTGTAAAAATGCAGCATTACAGGGAATTAAGGTATGTATGGTAAAACAGAATTATGAATTCTCAGGTAAACAGGAAAATAACACAAAGCCAAGAATGACCAAAAAACCAGAGCAGCACAGTAATTAGTTATGAATCATCTTGATTCAAAAGTCTTAACTTTCTTTCTGTTTTGGAGCATATTTCACAGCAGTGTATAATATGCCTTGAAGCATAATTGGCAGGAAACATAGTACAAGGTCATGTAATGCCTGTTTTCAAATATAGTATCCTAGAACCCTGCTCTCAGCTGTGCTATAAATACAATGTTAGCTGTCCCTCCAAGAGGTGATAAAACCTCACAAAAAAACCTGCCTCGGTTCTAGTACTGTGTGTAGCTTTGGCTGTTGGCACTCACCCTTGTGCCCACAGAGAATTCAGGTTACCAAATGCTTCCAAGAGAATGACCATGGGTCCGACTGGACAATTCATAAGCACTACTGAAATACACAGTTTTGTTTGCATCCATTAGCCTGGTTGAATTCCAGGTGTTTTTTTCAGGATGATATGAATGCTTGGCAATTGCATTTTGCTTTAGCTTGCCTATTAGTAAATAGGAAAAAGGAAATTAATATTGGTTTTGTTAATTAAACATGCTGTCCTTAGCTTAGTACCCAAATAGCAACCCAGCTACGTACAGCAACTCTCATACGTTACTAAGTTTCCTGAAATAAGGCTACGTGCTACATGAGTCTTGCCTCTGTGACAATTTCCCTGTTTGTTGATATTAAAATCTTCTTCCCAGGAACATAAGTATCATGCAGTTCAGAATGGCACGTACTAAGCACAAAGTCATACTGGTTTTGAAGGATCTTTAACACAGCAATGGTAGCCCAAAAAAGTAATATTTTCCTTTTTTTTCATATGTAATTACACTGCCATAAACACAGGAGAGGCATTTATTAAACAAGGCCATTACTACCCCAGTCCCAAATAAAATTCCATGCATTTTGAATTTCAGATGTAAAGCTTGATTACTGAAGACCCCATCTTGCCTGGAAATCAATGTAGTGATAACAACATAAGAGCCCATATCGATAAGGCATGTCTTAGGAGAAGTGTAGAGTGTTTGCATGCTGACAGGGTGTCTGACTGTCTCTTTGTTAAGATTTTTTTAAAAATCCTATCAAACACACATGTTTTGCCTGACAGTCCCTCTAACTATGTATATTACTACTTACAGCTTCCCTAGATTTAGAATACAAACTTGAGGACCCATTTTTGCCTTTATGGGTCTATATAATTCCTACAACAGTAGGATTCTGACTGATGGTTTGGAGCCACTGATGCATACTGCAGCACAAATAATAAATTGGTAATAAGGTGGTTCAGGATAGCGGACAATTTTTGGAGGTTGCTGACTCTATAAAGAGGAATCATTTCAATCACAAATACGAATAATGTAATGAGGACACTCTAGTCAAATGTCTACAGCCCAATGAAGTGTTTCATTTACAGCCAGGCTGGACAAAATATCCTGCAGTTAGAAGCAACCCCATATTGTTAGGGACATGAAAGCTCAAAATGCCAGACTTCTAATATTGGTTTGTTCATGTCTCTTGTTTAAAATTTAAAGAGACAAAATTAGAGCAGTTTTAGTATATCAGGAATGGGTTTCCCAGATGTCCAACCACACATCTCTGAAAAATCATTGCACGAGGCAATGGGTGAGATAAAACCAATTCTGTACTATTTGGTTCTACCAAGAGGTCCCAGATCACGGTGGCAGACACAACAACTCATTTTCCTCTGGTCAATGTATTCAAGACTATCTTACGCATTCCCCCACTGCCTGGGGAAGAAGAAACATTCTCATGATTACTCCGTCATCTTGTCCTCGTGTGCAAAACAAGTGCAATGGTCCAATACGGATAAATCATACTATATTTGTCCTCCAAACTATTTGCTGACACACACACTGTGCAAGGTCATTAACTTCTAGTGGGGCAGCAGGAAGCATATAACCTGGATCAAGTTGAAATATATTACATTTTCAAGGAATAGAAAGAAATATATGATGTTTCGATTCCTTGGGAAAAAAAAAAAGCTCACAAAGGAACAAAAACCTTTTGTCAATGCGGAGTCAGGTATCACTGTTTTGTCAGTCCTTCTAGTACATTTACTACTCCTATGTCATAGGCACATTCTTAGTACATAGGTCATGTGAACATGACTTACAAAGCTGTATTTTTAGCTTGAATGAATACATATTTTATGAGAGGAAGAGTTTCCTTCACAAAAAGAGCTTGCAAACGATGTGAGACTTAATTTTTTCCCACAGCCTCTTACACATATGT
This sequence comes from Harpia harpyja, assembly GCF_026419915.1. NCBI lineage: Eukaryota > Metazoa > Chordata > Aves > Accipitriformes > Accipitridae > Harpia > Harpia harpyja. The sequence goes on along the minus strand of NC_068956.1, from coordinate 14,813,251 downwards.
TGCAGACATCAAGAGTAACAAAAGCTTTTAATCTGGCTAGCTAGGACAGCTGCATGAGTTAAAACACAGCTCTAAGTTCATTGGTAGATGACTCTGCTGCCAGATGTTCAACTTGTTTGCCCTGATACTCACTGAGAACTGTGTAAATTAAAGAATAATCTGTGATTACATTATGCTCTCTACTCTATTGCAGTATAGATCGTAGCAATTCTCTCAAAAACCTGCCCAACAGTTGAGGAACTAATTACAGCTCAACATATGCTGCATTTGCTCTGTAAACCTTCTTTTCTCATGCAGAAAATGGTTTGGTTAAGGCTGGCTAAATGATATTTCTATTGCCTCACTGATTTCACATGAACCTTAGAACCAGCCTGAGGTTCCCCAGGTCACTGCTGTATGTGTATGAGCATTTTGACTCACAAATAAAGCAGAGTCAGGTCCACAATTATGAGAGTCCTTATATTAACTTCACGCAATGCAATACACTACTCTTTCTTCTCCCTCATCCCACAAAGGAAATATAAATCCCCCCAAACATGTCACAAAGGAAATATAAATTAGAATTTATTTCAATGCCACTTTCCAGTTTTTACTTTCCTGCTAGTTTGTTTGGTTGTTTGTTTTTTTTTCCCCTGAAGTTCATTAAGTCCTTCTCTCCAGAAGTGGGCAAAGGTTTTTAAGTGGGAGAAGAGGAATAAGGGTGTCTGGCCATGCTCCAGTTTTTTCCTAATGTGATCATGGTGCCCCGGGTTCCGATCAGTAAGTTTCCCATTATTTAATGTGAGAAATCCTGAAAATAAGCCAGTCTCCAAACAGGCTTTTAACAAAGCCTAAGACACTAAGCACATCTACATAGAAATGATAGGTTAGTCCTGACTTAACATGCTGGGCGGCAGTACCTTAATCACATTAAAGCACTTGCCAGTTGACCAAAGTCGAATCAGGGAAGTTGGACTATGATCCTTGCAGTGAATTTGCTGCTCGGATGTGAGATCTGGAGACATCCAAGGCAAAACTTCTTCCATTGCCTTTCAGCTCTAGCAGACTGCTGAGGGGACTGGGAGTGTCAGGGCATGTGTGTTAAGCTTCACTCACCTCTGCAAAGAGGGAAAAACTGCTCAAACTGCTGCTGAAAGTTCTGCTGAACAGCAACACCTTCTGGGTGAGCTGAAGGGGGAAAACTCCGAGTGCACTAACAGGCAAGAGGGAATTCAGCACGTCTGGGAGAAATACTAAGCTCTGGGATTGAGTGAGCTTCTGAGACAGCATATGCTTTGGTCTGCTGTGCCTCAAATTAGGATCAGGCACGTAGCTGGATGGCCCTGTATGTATGTTTACTGCACTCCACATCACCACTCTGAAAATCCTTTCATATTGTAAAGTTTTGCTGGTAGATAGAAGGGAATGAATGTGATGGCAGAGAGGGTAATCATAAGACTGATAGGGTGCATCAGGTCCAAAGTGCCAGACATCCATCTGCTACAGAGAAACATCCAACATTCGGAGACTTACTACTTACATCTTGCAAATATGAACTCAGACAAAGGCCAGAGGTTGTCTCCGGGAACAGAGCATTACTAGACAGAGAGGTCCCACACTTGTCTTATTTTTATTATAGTTACTGTTTGCAAAAAATGGATAAAACCCAAAGTTTCCATTCCTAAAAACTTGCAGCATCATTTCAGATGGGAAATGACAGTGAGAGAGAATCTGGTGAAGAATGGAAGATGAGGGGTTATGGCAGTAGGATTATGTCACAGTACAGCACATGCATTTTCAGGCAGTTTGGGGATTTTAAAAGATTTTTATTGCTTCTCAAATAGTGTCCAAGAATTAAAACTTACAGTGAAATAAGAAGAGTGAGGAAGAGTCAGTGGGAGAAGCAAGTTTCGTGTTGCATGGAGGGAAGGGGAGTTTTGGCAGGAGCAGAGAAACTGCATTGGTATTAGCACAACGTAGCAGGAGTTTGGTTTAATAAGAGGCTGGATTTGGAGAGAGGAAGAGTTACGGGAAATATTTAAGGCAAGGACAGCTCATTTAAACCAGAAACAGCTATTTACACAAAATGTTGTGGTAACAGCAGTCTAAACTTGAGACATGAGTCCAACGGGTTCTTGTGTGCGAAGAAGCTGACTGTAACTTACTGAAATGATTGCTTTAAACAAGGACTGAGTAGAGCTGACTACAGAGAACACCTTTAAAAAAGCAGACTGAATTAATCAGGATTATATTTTTTAGCAACCCTGGCTGTCAGGCCAGTCCTTTAGAGCCTATGTTGTTGATCAGACTCACACATAACAACAGGAGGATGTAAGATTTCAGTTACATATTCAGAACGAGCTGAATCTGCTGTCACAATAATCTCTTCACTCTGAATTGACACAGCAGGGTCTCACATTAGTGACCTCCACAGGTATGTCAGACTTTGTGCTGGAAGGATGAATCTAGGTTTTATGACTTAAATCTTGGAAAATACTGTTCACTCACTGAACATTGAACCTGTCATGTTACAAACCTGTTTCACTTAGCCTTTCTTCATGTCTCACAAATGACAGGGGGCTGAGAAGAGGATATAAACCCACATGTAATTCAGCACACAATGAAAAGTTACACTGGGGAAAGGGAATTCTCATATACAACAGTAACAAGAAAGAGGTAAAGGCCAAAACAAAATTTAATTGAAAAGTTAAATGTTTCAAAATAACCAGTGATCTTCTAGTGATGGAAATTACAAGGTCATCATGAGTCTCTGAAAAGAAGTTGCTCAGTCAGTTGGCAACCTCTGGTTTGCAACCCATCAAATTTGCATCCTCTGATCCTATTTCCCTCTCCTCTGATGGATAATTCTGGCAGTCAGTTCTTACAAACAGACACCTAATACTGCAAAAATTATAAGCAGCCCAGAGTGCAGTGAGTGCAAAGTTACATGGGCTAGGACCTGCCAACATTGCATTTGATTGCCCATATTTCATATAGTATTCAAATTGCCTAAATATAATGCAACATGAAACGGTAATGTTAAATAAATTCACAAGTGGTCAAAACAGTGAATATTTTGTATTATTTTTGGAGCAGAATCATATTTTTATGCCACAATACTAAGAACAAGTGAAAACAACTTGCAAACACTATTAATCCTGTAAATGCAGATCTACTTTTCTGTAATATCACATAATTTAAATTTTAAATTACTGTAAGGACTTTCTATAGACCAAATTACCTCTTCAGTGTTAAGTTTGTAAGGGTGAGCAATACCAGAGGTCCATTGACTGATTTAATTTCTTTACAAACAAGTTTGCAGGAGAAAAATGTTCAGATGCTACTTTACATTTTACTTTACATTTAAAGATACAGCTACTTTAATTTTGTCTCATATTCAAGTGGCTACAGCTTCCATTCTAAGTATAAAAGCCTTAGACTGAAAGACTTTTTATAAGAGTTCCAGTGAAGGAAGAGTATGACCTGAGTCTGGACATTTCACTCAAAGAAGACAAACTTTGCTCCCTGGTGTGCAAATAATACAATAGACAGCAGAGAAAATTGAATGGAGATTGGCATCTCTTAATGATTTTCCTTTAAAATCACTGGTCTTTACCTATTTCTTTCAATCAACACTGAGGCAAAGAGACTTTTTTGTCTTCCCTGGCAAAGTCTGTCTTTTTTGCTTTGCTGTTGCAGAGGGAGGTTATGCGTGGAGTCTTGACTCTTCTCTCTTTTTCAGATGGATTATTAAACTTTATGGGTACAAAATGGAAATCATTTTTATTTGGCTTTATCGTTTCCCTTTATATATTCTGTAGTGTGGGAGGAAAGAGCTAGAGAATATTTAGAGCTCTGGATTGTTGTTTTCTGGAAATGTTTGTTTCATCAGAAATATGTGAGTGCTTTTACTGTAAGTTACAGGTTCTTACCTTCCCAGACTGATTAGGGAAATAGTCTAAACCCTGGAGAACTTCCAGTTTCAGATATACTGTTTTCTCCATGAGTTATATTCTTCAGTGAGATTATCCTAGCTGGGAAGTCATATGAAGGAAATTATTATTTTATATTTATCCTGTTGCTTATAGTCTTTCCATCAAAATTTGCTGCTTTTCACTGTTGGAGACAAGATAATGTGTTTGCTGTCAACCTTTGGCCTGACCTTGCCAATCAGAAGTTTTGAACATGCAAAGCCACATAAATCCTGGTTTCTAGTCTTGACCTATACATTTTTAAATTATCAGTCTGGCCATCTGTCTTTGTTCTCTTCAAGTAGGTCATTAGCAGAGGCATGAAATTTTTCTCATGATGTTGTGGAGCTAGAGAGAATACACTTGCCCTCCCAATCTTGCTTCTTCTCAGCTCCATTTCTATGGAGCTGTGTGCCATGATGAAGCTGGTAGCTCTTTTATTACTGGAGGAGATGGCTTGATTCTTCCTCTAATGGATACATGGTTGAGCCGCTCAGTACAAGGACAGGTTCCATAGATTCTGGCTTCTTAATATATGGTATGTTGACCATAATTTCTGCGTATAGAAGACATCAGGCGTTAACATGTCAGCACTTTCAGTTTAACATTAAATGCAATCAGTCAGCCTAAACTAAGGTGAGACCAGTCTCCATAATGAATTTTACTTCACTGGTGGAGAGCAAATGAATCAACTCTTTCTTCTCTTTACTTCATCCTCTGTAGATGTTAATTTAAATTTTGTCAGTGGCAAATGTTCTCTTTTTAATACATTGACATAGTGTCCTCTTCTTTTTCTCCTTGCTTTAAGTCTGTAGATCTCCCAATTTCCTTTGCATTTGAGAAACTGTTAAGATATGGAGTAAATTGTTTCTTCCATTGAGGACCTAATTGGTTTTGCTGTAATAACCTTCTCTACTGACAGCAGTAGCCTCCTTAAAAAAGGATTAGGGGGAGGAAGGAAGAAATGTACAGTTAAAGGAGTTTGTTGGTTTGTTGCATGACAACATTGTTCCAGATCAACATTATGAGCAAAATCTTGAGAGCTGTATTCAAAAGTTGGTATTTTTTTAGAAGTACAAATATGGATGTGATTTTTCAGGAATTCAAGAAGCATATAGTTCATGTCACTAGTGACTATAATTGTCCAGCATTTTATAATGTAGTAATTGTAACTATTATAATCATCTTATATTTATACTTGTATATTTAAATATAATTATAACTACAAATCAGGCTAAAGGTCCATCAAAAGCTGAGGACTCCACACTCCAGCTAAAAGTCCTCATAAAACAATTGACTGTTATACAATTTGGTAAATAGTGGGAATCTCATTCTTCTTCCATCAGAAGTACTTTAGTCACAGCTGCAAATGCAACCCCTACAGTTAGTTTAGATAAGGGAAAATATCTATCAGGATTTAGCTTCTATTGGGATGCTAAATTGTATCTCAGAGAAATCGCAAGTCAATGAAATTTGGTAAATCTAACAGAATCTGATGAAAAGCACCTTGCCAAGCACATGGTGCATTGTCTTTATGTATTCTCTATTTGACTTAATCAGAATGGCTCATTCTTCTTTAACCAGTTCACTGGAGTCAATTGTCTCCTCCTGTCTTTCTCTATTAATTCTGTGGTTTTCAATCTGTTTTCATTTGTGGAACAATAAATATTTTCCAGAGGAGCTATGGACCCTAAATTAACAAATTCAGGCCATAATAGTATAGACTTATTTTCCTTAGGGTATAGTTGCACTGATATTTTATCCAATAGGAAAAATGTTAAAGAAAACCTACACCTCCCCCACAACAGCTTCTTGTTTCTATGCTGTACCACAGTTAATCACGTTCCTCAGCTTTGTTTACACAGCAGATTGTTGAGTCAAAAAAAAAAAAAAAATGACATGGTTAAAAAATAAACCTAGCAGAAGAAAAATGGTTTTGTTTCTTTGCTTATTATCTGTTCACTCTTTTTACCTCCTTGAATTTCACTTTGTTTCCAGGAATTACCCTCTTGGCAGTCTTCACACAACTTTCTAGAGATATGCCATAGATACCAAGACCTTTGTGATCATCTTGTGACCAAATTATCTCCCATGGTCTAACTTTGTACAACTCTAGCTTGGCTATCATATCAATATCAGCAAAACTGTACTAGCAAGGGTGAAGCCTGTATTAGTAAGACTGCAGCCAGCAGGTTCAGTGATCTTTCCCCTCTATTCTGCATCTGAGAGACACATCTGGAGTTCCGTGTCCAGTTCTGGGCTCCCCAGTACACAAAAGATATGGACATACAGTAGTGAGACTAACAGAGATAATCAAGATGGTCAGGCAGTTGGAGCGCAGATATGTGGGGAGAGGCTGAGACACCTGGGTTTGTTCAGCCTGGAGGAGGTAAAGACCTCATTAGTGTTTTCAACTGATTGGAGTATACAGAGAAGATGGAGCGTGACTTTTTGGAGGTGTATGGTGATAGAATAGAAGGCAATGGACACAAGTTGGAACATGGGAAATTCCAATTACATATTAGGATTTTTTTTACCATGAGGGTTCTCAAGTACTGCAACAGTGTCCCAGAGAGGTTGTGGGATGTCCATCCTTGGAGTTGTTCAAGATTAGCTGGACACAGCCTTGAGCAACCTGATCTGATTGGACCTGATTTGAGCAGGGATTTGTGCTAGATGAACTCTGGGGATCTAAGTTATTCTATGATTCTATTGAAAAACTATTAAAAAAATATTTCCCTAAATGAAAAGTCATCTTTGAAAACCAGTTTAAAGGGTAAGACTTGTTCCACCTAAATACAGCTTTCTAAACCTGAGAGGACTAGTCTAAGCCAGCTGCCTAGTCTCCTCCATAGTCCCTGATGATAAAAAAACCATTTCTGTGGGGTGATTAATCTTATCCTAACTTAGATGTCTAAAACATGTGAGATTAGATACCTTTTGGAAGTGCTTGTCTCTCGCCATTACAGTTGAAGAACCAACAAAGCTTGCTTAAGTTAAACTTCTTTTTTTAGGGCTCAGAAGGATCCCACTCAACGAGAGGGTATTAGGACTTTGCCAGATATGGAGAGCAGTTATTTATGGTTGGGTTTACAGATTTTGCAGAATACAGGAAATGTGTTTTCAATAACATGAGGCTTTTTATTTGCACTGCTATAGCTCTCCTGCTGCCCTAGATGTCATGTGTCTGATGATATTTGAGATGACATGAGGACTTACAGCCTCGTGGCCATAAGATGACACAGAAAGTTAAGGGATTTTCAGAAATTCTCTCAATATTACCTGGTATTTATGTAGCTTCAGTGGTTCAAATGATGTGAATCACAAGCTCCAAGTATTATCACCCATATTGCCTTATAACCTTCCCATAACATAGCATGTATCCACACAAAAATGAGAGATCGCACAACTTTTGAACACTAACATCAGAATAGACATTCCATAGAGCTACTCAGATGTCCTTTTTAATTATTATTACCTGTACTATAAAGCAATTGAGTCATATTTTTTGCTATTCTTGAAAACACGGGCTTGAAAGTAGAATGCTGAAGTGATTAGTATAATGGTTTGCAAAGTGAAGCCACCAAGCGTATTATAAAAAACAAGAAGGAAATGTCAAGACTATATGACTGAAATTTGGGGAAATACTCCATGTTACTTCTGCAGTGTGGGTCAGAGCCCTGACTTGCCAAAATAGGTGATTCAGGCACGTGTTATCCAAGTGAGCATTTGTAACTTAGAGGCACGAAAAAAGAAATTCCAGTTTATTGTGACTGCTGCTAATCATTTACCCAGTGAAAATACTAGTGTCCCAAAATAACTGATGTTAGCCAGCTGCTGTTTCTCAGCTAATTGCTGTGTTAATGTACAGGCGATCATGCAGCCAGTGATGGTGTAGAGCAGGAAAGGAGCGTAGAACTGCAAATCTTTCCAGCCAGCTCTTCTTACCAATCGCTAACATACTTGCCCTCACTGCCAGTGGTAGGCAGAGTCCATCTGCCTGTTACCTACTAAAAGATCATTTAAACATCTACAAACACTTTTTTTTAGTGTTTGTGCAGTCACTTGCCAATTTATGAAAGGCTGGATGAGCACCTGTGAAATGGGAAGTCAGGCCCCTCTGTTTACAGAACAAATGGTTCAGTGCAACAGCCCTTACTGGGCTCCCTTCTGCTGCCCTTCCGTCCGTGCTGTGACTGCCTGGGGTGTCAGCACCAGCATTTGTATGCCTGCTCTGTCAATCGGACCAGCAACAAATATGGTGGTTTTGGTTTTTTTTTTTCCCTAACACGTTTTTCAAGGTTTTCTTTAAAGCCTGTCGCAGGCACAGGGTGGGAATGAGCAGCCATGAGGAAGAGAGGGAGATGGGCTACCTTACACCATCATCTCTATCAAACGCATTGTAAGCTTAATCCACAGCCTAAGCGTGGACTGGATAGCTCTGGAAAGATTAATGTAGAAAACAGAGACAATGAAGTTACCTGAATTAAACTAGGACACACTTGTCTCACTATGCGGGTAGGTTGTTAACCTTAGGGGAGCAGTGGGTTTTGAAACACAAGGTTAGGAGAGCCAGGACACAGGTTTGGGACTTTACCAGTTTAATTGCTAATTGGATTAGAGTTTAAAGCCTTATCTGACTCAGGCATAAAGACCTGGTTTTTACAGTTCCTTATTCACCTTCCTCTGAAAAAATCACTTTCTTCCAGGCTACTCAGTTCTGTATCATGACTTTGCAGCCTAAAGAGGCAACATTAATAAACACAGGAGCATTTCAGAAAAGTTGGAACAAGAAACAGAAAGAAAAAAAAATGTCTAGTTCATAGAAACAGGACTGGTTTTGGTTCCATTCTTCCCATTTGGGAATGTGATTAAATGCAGAATTAATTTACAAATAAAAATACTGGGTTGGTAGATGTAGATATTTTTACTGCTACAAAGAGCAACCAGAATATAGAATTGTTCTTTTTATATATAATTTGTCAATTGGCTTCCCCTTGAAAGTGTGCAGAGGAATCTTGAGGCCTTTGACTTACTAATATCTAGTAGATAGAAAGAATCTATCCAGCCTCAGCAAATGGGCTTATTTAGTACTTAAGACACCAAGCTCAAAAAAAGCTTGCTTGTGTTGAGCATTTGCCTATTCAGCTTTTCAGACAGCTAAAAATGTTAAATTTGGTTTGACAGGTAAGAATCCACTGTAGATATATGTAAACTATATATACAGAGAGACACCAAGAAAATTATTTATAAAAAAATTAATTCTCACACAGAGGTATGAATTTTCTTACTGGGAAAGGGAAAAATGACATCTTATAGGTGCTGTCTTGTTAAAGCAACTGTGCAACATATACACTCAAAGTAGGAGATTTTTCTTCTTTTGGGGGACAGTTGGAAACAGGGGTGTTAAGGGACAGACCAAACAATTGATGAGTTGTCCAATTATTTGGGTCCTTTTGCATCTTTACAGATAACTAGTGTTCCTAGCATTTCCTATAAATGATTAGGATATTGTAATTTTAGGGAAGATGGAAGATCCATATTTAAATACTGGCTTTGCTGAGCCATCTCTGTGTGGTGCCACCTGTTTTTACTCTGCTATAGCTTTCATTACTCACTGGCTATTTTTCACTTAACGCATCTGCATAAGTTCCATTAACATTAATGAAAATTCCATGTTCATGTCAGATGGAGTCTAAATCTTGAAGATTGGAAATACTAGCTTTAATATTTCCTGCAAAGATGTCTGGGGAGAAGACAGGTTTAGTTCTAATAGCTACTTCTTCCTTCCCTGCTCATTATGTCCATGTATTTACCTCTTAATAGAAATTGTTGTTTTGAGAGCTGCTGTATCTTTACTCAGAGGAGAGTTGCATTACATTTAACCAGCAGTAGAATTTAGACAGATTCTAAAATATGAAAAAATATATAGGGTGCTTTGGGAACTCTTAGAAATATAATTTAGGTTAGAGAAACACAGAATAATTCTATAAGCGCATACAGACACAGATTTCTCAGAAGGAATTACAAGGCTTTGCCTATGTGGCATGCCAGGACAAGTCCAGGTCTTGTGATGCAACCGTGAGTCTCCTGGCATCTCATTTATTCATACCTGCAACTGTTCCTGACCTTATAGTCCTTTGGACACAGAAGATCACGGACTATTAAGGATCTGCATTGCATTTATTTATCATTTACCTATCTACTCTCATTTATTATCTTAGGTTTAACTATAAATGCAGGAAATAATTTAGTTTTAATCTACTGGAGAAAGTGTGTATTGACAAAATTTTTCACATCAACAGGTGGCAAAAATATTTTTTTACATTCACTCTGGATAGGAACCAGGCTGCCAAAATCCCACCTAATTTGAGACATAGACACCTAAATCAAAGCTGTCTGCATTTCTCCTAGACAGCAACCTAGACTGGCAGCTTTCAAATACTGCCTAGTCCTGTAGGCACTTACCTACTTAGCCTGGAAGTCCTCTGGGTATCTAGCTTTAGCTCTTCAAACATGCTCCAAAGTGCTTGCTCTAGGAGGATGAGCACATATCTCCAGGCTATATTTCCATCATAATCCAGGTTTAGGCAGACAGCCATCTGCAGTCTGTGTAACTTCTGGAAGAAGAGGTACTACGTGTGTTTTTGCAGTAAACATTAGTGGGTAAACCACTCACTAGCACCTTAAACTTTCCCCAGTCCACGGTTTCCACTCACTCTCCCACCTCTGAGAAAATGCTCTCACCACAGCACTGTGGGATGTTGGAGTGGGAATGCTTCCTACAGCTCCTCATGGAGCTGAGCCTGGGATCCAGGGACGTGAGTCACAGGGCCAGGGGAAGAACAGACACAGGGAGTCTGATTCTAACCTGGGTCTAGGCACTCCTGAGAGGCTAATACTGTTCAGTCTGGTCTTAGTTCCCAAAGGCATTTTTTTCTGTAATCCATAATTTCTTTCTCCCTTCAGTGTCAGATTTGAAGCAGGGTAGATGCTGCACTAGAATCTGCTGGTGAAAAACACCTGCATGCTCAGCCTTCCAGTCTGAAGGGTTTGAACAACAAAATCCAATTCTACTGAAATGCCACTTTAGGCATCTGAAATTCTTCATCAAGCTCAGGCTTAATTTTTAAACATGCTTGTGATTGTGACAGTTCTTTAAAGATGAACTGAAATTTTTTGTTCCCTGCTTTTATCAGCCAAGGTTTACCTTTAGTGTTGCCGTGATGCTTTTGCAATAGTTGAGATGCCACCACTGCATGAGCTGTAACAGGTCACAAATCTGTGTTATTCAGAGTGTATATGTTCTATAGAGTGGTGTGCTTAAACACAGTTTCCTCTCATAGTTCATCTCCCCTTTTACTGTGTGATTAAGTTCTAACTTCTTCCAGTGCTGCAATTAATACTGTGAAAAAAATATTAGGATAGCATTTATAGAAACAAGACTAAAATAACCTCCACTGCAAGATTTGTTTTCTTTTGCTTATGTTTTCCCATTTTATCTTTTTTTCCCTTTCTTTTCTTTCCTGAACTGTAGAGATTTGCATTAGTTAGAAACCACTCTCCCTACATAACTCATAGCTCCTGATACTGCTTGTCTTTTGTAGCAAATTCTCTAGTATTTCCTCTGTTCTTCCACATTTTGTTAACCCTGCTTTCACTTCCACAAGAACAAAACCAAACAATCAAGCAAAAAGAAAAACAAAGAAAACCAAAACCAATTAACCAACCAAATCCACTGGCTGAGCAAAGCACAAGATAATTATGATCTCTTTTTTTTTGAAAAGGAGAAAATATATTTTTGAGTTATGTTGAAAAATCAAGAAAACCCAAAAGCATCAGAAGTAGCCAAAACCAGCACCCTTCTCTGAGAATATGGATCTGAAGGTTTGGAAATCTTTAGGCTAACAAGGATATAAAATTCAAGGCTCCCTTTTCCCTACTGAGTGCACTGGCCGCTAGGCTGTTTTAAGTGCTGTGAATACATTTTAAAAAGAAAGCAGCAATGACTGGATCTTGTGAGGGACCTAAACCAATTAGGGGTCCCAGAAGACCCTAGGTTTTGGCTAATGATTGTTATTAGGCAGGAGTTCAGCACCCAGAAACCTAGTTCAGTGTGCTGATGTGGAATGACAGTTTGGGATCCTTATAAGTTAAGCGAGGGGCACCCAGCAAACTTTGGTGCTTTCAGGATTAGTGAGGCACTAAGGAAAGGCAGTTCTGGCCTTTGGATCCAGAAGTTCAGTTAAAGAATTTCATCCAGAGTGCTACAGCCCTTTGGTCTCTGTTTCCCAATGCCTCCTTTTGGTTCTCCTGTACCTGAAACCACCTTAGACAGTACTCTGAAGAGAGGAATCCAAAGTACTTCAATCTATGACTATGCTCATGCTGAGTTATTAATACCTGCCCTCTGCTCACTCCACAGCCATGGCACATTAATCCTGACTTGGAAGACTTTCAGCTTTCTGTAAGCCTACTGCAAAGCAGTTTAAAGAAATGAGACCTGTTCAGAAGCTGTGATCTGATCCGTTTTGGGGAAGCCGTTCCAGCTAGCCACAGGGTAGCTATTATCTTCCACCATTTGAGCAAGAAGAAACAATTAAATTAAAAAAAAACACCACAAACCCCAACAACTGGTAATGCTGGGGAGGGAAATTAAGTAGCTGCAGCAGCAATTGAAAGACAAGCAGCTCAGCAAAGATTAAAAGAGAATTAAGCAGCAGGTCCTACCTGCTGCCCAATTTTACATCAAAGATTTGTGTAGTACTTGCTGCTGAGATTTGTGGGTTTGAAGGCTAAATTCTGGAAGAAAAATGCTTGTCAGGTTGACTGAAGGTATTATTTCACACCTCTGGAGTTAAAGACATGCCCAGCCCCAAACTCTGCAGCCACGAGCATCTGACAGCACTGAGGATGTTTCAGTGTGAACTGCAAGACTGGCACCTTTCTCTCCCTGAAATGAGCTGAAGATGTTGCCAGGGGCTGTCCCGTGCTACATCAGCTGGACACTAGAACAAAAAAGATAGATTAGCTTCTATACGGTTCACTGCAGACTGTTTCATCCTCTGTAATGTTTACAGATAAATAGGATTTACAAAGTGCCTCAGCTTTGGCCTATACTGAAATCTGATGAAGCTTTACCACTGGTATAAATGCAGTGCAAAATCAGGCTAATACCAGTTGTAAAACCTCCACAAACTTCAGTGGGAAAACATCTAGGCCAAATAAGGCTGTCACTGAAAAATGAGACCCTGTAGACATAACCCCCCCACACACAATGTAAATATAAATAATGTAAATATTTATATAAATGATACATTGTAAGCCTGAGGATGTATCTCAGGAGAAAAATCCAGCTCATAACCAGAGATGCAGCAGTATGTAACACAGAAGTTTCTTATAAATTTATCGAAATCTATTTGTTAAAATGAATTTTCTTTACAAATCTTTGACAAGGTAAACTCAGTGTTGCAGTTCGGAGTGTCTTACTTCTGAGCTATTGCTGCTGCTGTAAAATCCACATAGCTCTGTTAAACCCAGTTTTGACTTGGCCAGTCACAAGACGGGCATCCTCTTCTGGGCCCTGGGGCGGATCAGTATGGTGTTCCATTCGGATGCTCTTTTTCCTCCGTGTCAAATTTGTTATTTACAATTGCCTCGCTTTTTATTGCTTGATTTCTTAATCGCACTGACCTTCTGAAATTAATATGATTCTACGGCAACGGTCAGGAACTACGACTCTTCTTTTTGGGCTGCTACTCCTTTATCACCTTCGTTGCAAAGTGCTATGTTGCCTTCAATTATGTGATAGCCACTGGTCAGCCGTTGCCACTGGAGGCTAGCGAAACCGAACGAACCGTTAGGATTTGAACAGTATTTAAGCTAAGGGAGAGGCAGGCCAGGGGGCACCGGGGCAGCCCCCTGGGGACGGCGACGGGCCGCGGCTGGGCCGGGACTTGGGCCTGCCGGTCGGCGCCTGGGTCGGTGGAGCGGTGGGCAGCCCCGGGCAGGACTGCCTTGCGGCACGGCCGCCGCCCCAGGCGCGGGGGCCTGCCCGGGCCAGGGCCTGTCCTGGCCGCAGCCCCCCCAGGGCACTGGGCGCAGCCCCCCCAGGGCCCAGGGCCCAGGGCCGCCCCGGCTGTGCGGCTGGAGCTGGCCCTCCCGGGGGGAGGCGCGTGCTGAGCGCAGGCCTGGCACCAAACCTGGCGGGAACTGGGTTTTCTCAGATTTTTTCCTTTCTTTCCGCTCCACAGCCATTATTTTTCCTCTTATAAGCAAAAGAGGTTACTTGAAGATTTCCTAAGTCAGTGCACAGATTTCAAGTCTTTCAGCCTAAGTGTCTGATATTTCGTTTCAGAGATAATGGGAAATTTATATTCCTGAGATCAGATGATGTGAATCTGACCTTCATCTGCAAACAGAGTTTAGCCTGCGTCCTCATTTCTTTTTCATGTTTGTCCTTCTGTCGGCCACAATCGATAAACAAAGCCTCAGGCTAAAACAAACAAAGTTGTCAGCAACATAAAAGAGAAGATGACAAGAATATAGAAAAACACTTTTCTAATTTTTCTTTATGGATTCTTTTGTTTAATCTCATGTGGAATTAATTCTTTAAGTAAGTTTACTCAAGGTTATTGAAAATTGATTCCTAGTTATTTAAATTGCCTGTTATTAAGTTTTATTGGAACTAATAAACTAATTTCAATCCAGTACTTCCCCGTTGGAAGAAAAACTCAAAAATCTATTTTCACAAAATATTGGTGAATATTGCTTATTTTCTCCATTGGACTTATTTCAATTATTATTTCAGAATTTAGCTCAAAAGGTACCATAAGAGCCTTCTAACTTTTCTGTCCTGTTCTCAGTGAGAACTGGCTCCAAATGGATCCCCAAAGAAGTCTTGAATCTCTTGTTTAATAGCATGGAGTTGATGGCTCAGTAAAATCCAGGTATCTGTAAAATAATTACATTTCTATTCTGGACTAATGGATTTTTAAAAAGTGCACAAATATAACATCTCTCTCAAGCATGGGCTCAGTTAAAACCACTTAGTGATTTAACAACACATAAACCAAAAATGAAACAGTAATGGCTTATATAAGCTATCATTGCTTAGCTTGCCCCTAAACATTTGTGGAGTTGGCACTGCCAGTTTATAGACAAGTCTTTCCTAAATTTCAATAATTCCTGATCACCAAGTGAAACACGTCCATTTATAGTCACTGCCTGTCCTGAATGAGCAGTTGTCATTAAAAACCCTGGAAGGTATAAGCAAGAAAATAATGTGATCTCTCAAAAATTAATGAATTTGGATTCTGATAACTAATATTTGACTGTAAAATTGTTACATCAGGAGACTACAAAAATTTACCAACAACAAAACCTGAACCGTATATCAGTAGAGGTTCCCACTCCACATGATAGTAAGTAGCCCTTGAGGTCCATCGTCATTGCTTCTCAGGAAGCCCCAAGACTGAAATGTCTAGAAACCCAAGTACAATTCACTAGCTCCTCATAGTATGGCACAGTTTGCTGCCAGCAGAACTGGTTGAAAAATGAGGATTTTTCTACTCTTTTTAGAGAAAATATGGAAGAATTCAAGCAAATTGGGCTACGATTGTGGTCTGTTAACATTTAACATCACCAGCCATATAGGTAAACTTTAAGGTGTTGGCTGAGAGTGGCAGTATGACTTGAACACACCTTCCTGTCATCCTCTCTGCACTGACACTGCTCCTCTGCAGGCAGTGAGGGACCTATGCTACCCTCTTTGGGATGGGAGAAGGAACTGTTGGAAGGATATTTGTTTATTTGAAGGCTGAGGTTTAAACTTTCAAAGACTTGTGCTGTGGGGAGTGTAGAAAAATTTAATTAATGATGAATGGGGACAACTTTATGGTAGCAAGTAGAAAGCATATCTTGGGGAGTGTTTTTTTGGAGGAGGTAAGGAGGCAATAATTGACTGTGTTTTCAAATGCTGCCCAATGCATCTGCATTGGGGCATGTAGGGTCTATTTAAAGAACACAAAAAGCTTTATTCTGCTAAACCCCACTGAATGTCTTGAGCTGATTCAGTTTCTTCAGCAAGATGTGCAGCTCTCAGGGAAATCATGCACTGCTCAGATGCCAGAGTAGCACTGTCTCCCCTAAATCTTTTACTTGTGTTTTGTTTGGAAAACAAAGATAAAGAGAGTTTCAAATCCACTCTCTCTTGAACCCTCTAGGCACTGTCAGTGCCAGAACTGGAAGTGTCAAATGTGGCTCTTTCCATAGGCACTATCATGTATCTCAATGGCTTTCAGACATCTGGCTAAATAAAAAGATGAATCACTGTCATCCATTTAAAGGGTGGAGAACAAAGAGCATGTCAAGGATGGTGTGAGAACCTCTCTAGCAGTTACCTTTGAGCTGAAACTATCATAGGCTCTATAAAGAATTGCTTGCCTACAGGCAAGGTCACTCATATTAATTTTTATGAATTGCCACCAGTTCCTTGAATCTCATGAACTATGCAATCAAAGGCATGCAATCAGCTTCACTAAATCAGTGTTGCAACCTTTAATGATAATATCCACAGCTTTTATGGGATCAGCTCAGTTTTAATTAAAGATTATTGAAATTGATGCAGAGCAAACTGGAGAATGTGAATCACTAAGTAAGGTCTTTAAAGGACAAAGTGTTACAGGAAGACTAAAAGAGCCAATAGATCACCGGATCTGTATCTGCAGGAAAGATGGTTTATTATTCTTGGATTGCATCAGTGAGAATTCCATGGGCTCAGCCTCTCTAATTGGGAAGCTTCAGGTAACTGCTAAAACATTGTATTTTCTCTTCAGGTTATTTTGATCCTCTTTTCCTGTGTTTCCATCATTCTCTTTGTGATTGCTGCTTATGCAGACATGTCTGACCTAGCCTTAAATTTGCTAGATTAATCTCAGCATTGTGTAGTTCACTGTAGGCTGCAATGCCTAGCCAGATGTATTTGAGATGGCCTTCTACTTGACTGCCAGATACCATTCCTGAAGGACTCTGGGCTCTCACAGGTCCTGTGTAATACCAGTCTGCTCTGTAAGGCTGTCTCAGAAAATTGTGGTGTCTCAAACGGCACAGGTCTTGTGTTTAAGGTAACTGAGTTGAGCTCAGACTGTCAAGGTAGCCATTGTTGAGGAACAAACTAGAAACTCAACCTTTTCCCCGTCCATGGAAGCTCCTGTGCTCATATGGAGCTTTCAGTAAAATACTAAGGATGGGTGACATAGGTACTAGGAAGGAGCGCTAATTTATGGTTAGAATAGTGCTGTATCACCTGCCACAGCAGCAACTGTTGGGGGTCAAAACCCAGTCATTTAATGGTACCCAATTTTTTTTTGAGCTCAGTTGTCACATTCCTCACACCCAATAAAAGAGAAACTTCTGAATTACAATTTTAGCAAGCTAATAGATAAAGTAATACACTGGTTCCTGCAACACTTTGTCCTATCTCACAATTTATAGCTATAATACACAGTCAAGTTTGAACTTTTCTTTCTAAATTTCTTTTAAGACGTAGTACTCACCTAGAAATAAATTCTACGGTTTAGTTTAGGTCTGGAATTTTATGTTGGGTTTTTTTTTTTCCATTGTGAAAAATAATCTGTCAATCTCCACGTGATCTTCTACTCAATTTCAAAACATGAAGCTACCTCACAATCTCGTCATTTTTCCTAACAAGAATAAAGACATTTCTCATCAGTTGTCTTCACTGTTGGCGTAATTAAGGCCTACAGTTATTACGTTAGCCTACTTTGGTGTATGAAATAGTAATAGCTCCAAAAGCCTGTCTGCTCACTGGAAAGCGACTTTCTAAAAAAGCAGCTACAATTAAATTTTGTAAATTACCGAGGTCATTTAGCAACCACTAAAACAATTGGACAGTAAAAAATGTAGCATTTTTTCCATGGGAGATAATTGCTTTTTTCTCATGATTTTTATACTGTGCTATATTGAATCAACTTCCATGAGACAGAACACCATAATTTTATAAAACTTCCTGAGAAGAGTCCAAAACCCAAATCTTTACTTCATGTAGCCTTTCAGATGATTCCTACTGGTTTTTGAAGACGTCTGATAAAATTACATGTGAAAGATATGCAATACACATTTCAGGATCTCAAGGGCTTTACAAAAAATAGTATTTTGCAATTTTCCACATGAATTGTTTATATGAAAACCTCAACATAATTTCCTATTTATTTAGGAAGAACCTTGATAGCAAAGAAACGGATTTTGAGTGCTGGCACACTATAAAAAGGAGTCAGAAGTTTCATCTCTCATTTCCCAGCTTCCCCCTTCTCCTCTATTGCCTCTGCCATGTGCCATTTTGCACATATACTTGGTAACAACAGCAACATAAAGCTGTGTAAATTCTCACAGGGAAAGCTGGGAGCTGAGACGCTCAGCGACTTGCATCCTGAGCGTATCTAAAGAGGGTCACACAAGGACGTAAATGCAACCTCCTTGAGAATCTGACTGCCAAAATTCCTAACCTTCCATAAGCTTGTGAGGATATACTGAGCACCCTTGTAGTAGGAATGGCTCTTATTTTTTCAGGTTGAATTTTATTCGTACTGCTATCACAGTCTTACTGTTGCAGGACTATAAGCCCTTTTGCTTTACTAAAGCAGCATTGGAGAAAGCACTCCGATAACAAGCCTCCCACATAATTACTGCCAGGCACTTGGAAGTTGAAAGGGTGGATCGTGGATTCTTCCCTTCATTTAGAGATTAACTTAATCTACCTTAATATTTGTGAGCAGTTACTAATATTGGAGGGGTTTTAGTAAGGGACTTAAATGTGATTAATAGGTGATAAAGTTAGCTTTAAAATAAAAACTGAGCAATCAGATGTCAGCTATTGACTTCATTTGCTAGTTATGTAGTGATGCGGATGCTTTAAGTGACAGATAATTATTGTCTTGCTCTAGTAATTGCTCATCATCATATGACAGACATTTTCTGTATTTATACAAAGTTAGTGGTGGTTCTGTTGAGATATTTAGTTTCTTGCAAAGATACCAATAAAGCTAAGCCATATAACGTGACCTTTTGTTATTCGGCCCAGTATTATCTAGCTATATAAAGAAAAACAGGCTTCCTGCTGACTCTAGCCCTAAAAGGCTCTTAAGCACCAACTTCAGTGGAATTATTGCATGATGTTTTCCTCCTAGGAAATTCAGCAGGGATGAAAAATGAGTGACTGTTTGGAGTAATGCTTCTATTTACTTTTTAAGTAACTGCTGACATTACGGCTGAGAGCAAAGGTGGTCTAGAGATGAATGATCCAAAACCTAGATTTCTCCTCTGCCACAGACTTACCTTGAGTAAATCATTTTAGCTCACGGAGCAATTTGACAGCCTGCAGCTGCCAAAAGGGGCTGTCCTACTACTTTCCCCTCTCTTGGCCATGCTTCCCTTGCTTGGCACTGGCACTTGTCAGATCCTGTGATGAGCTGATTTAGCTCCTTAAACCGGCAGAAAATAATTAAGTTGTTTCTGCTGGGTTAGTTCTTTGCCTATTTAGTGAGCTGAATCGGTTCATCCAGATGGTGACCAGAGTGGTTTCAAGGGAGGGGCTGGGATGTGAAATCAGGAGAGCTGAACTGGAAAGGGAAGAGAAAGAAGGGGAAGGGGATGCAGGCTTTAGCTTCTGGTAATAGCTGTTAGATCTGCTAAACCCTCTTGTGAAACTTCAAACTCAGCACAGTGTCTCTGAGACCATTCCCTTTCCATAATGTGTGAAGAATAAGACTTCCATTCATCTTCTATTTTAATGGAGCTCCTATTTGCCTAGGAAGTTTAGGCACGAAGAAGGCAGTACACGCTATACAAGGCAAAACATGACTCTGCCTAATGCGGCTAAAATAGAAAAAAGTACAGAAAAGAAATTCTGAGGAAGAAATAATTTTCTTTTTTTTTTGCCTGGAATGAGGGCAAAGAATTTATTTCTGTCTGCCAAATTCTACTAAAAAGCATATCTTTACAGGAACATGAATGAAGGTAGAAAAACTTTAAGATGGCAGCTGAAATAGCTTAATATGCTTAAGTGCTAGGTAAGAAAATTCATGGAGGGAAGAGCGGGACAGTGGCTGTGAGGTGCTGGAGTCCTTTCTGCAGGAGCTGACATAGCTGAGAGCTGTTGACTCCTCCTATAATGAAAGTGAGACAGGAGCAGCCCTGAAGGTAGTGTGAACAAGAGACTTAAAGTTAGGGTGGCTTACAGAAAGCTACAGGGACAGCCTCAGAAGAAAAACCTGAGGCTGATGTTGAATTATTTTGTATACAGGACGAAAGCCAAGCTCTAGCAAGTGCGTATGTGAACAGACATAAGGCACATAAGCCTCAGGCATGTGTCTGTTCAGCTGGAGACAGAATTGGGACGGAGCATGTTTAGACTTCTTTTCTTTTCTCACCGGTATATTATCCTTGACTTTAAAATCTGTCTCCATCTTCAGCTAATGAACTAAACTGTATTTAATTGTGAAGTATTTCAAGGAGGAGATATAGAGTATTGCAAATTTTGTCCCTGTATTTTTTAATCCTGTGAATACAGTGGGCTTTCTAGTATTTGTAAGTATGAGTTGAATGAGGATTTTTAGGATCAGGTCTAATAGCTCTATAGTATCAATTCTGCTATATTAGCTTGTTGAAAACATTTGGGCTTTCCCCCATTTATTTTGTAAATTCATTATTTACATCTAAAGCAAGAGTAAGTATTATAGAATACAGAGGCCAGAGTGACTGTTTTGAAACTCCCCTGAGCTTACTGAAAGAAAATAGTCCTTTTTGTAGTCTGTAGCTCTCACTAAGATTGCGAATGTATTCTGCAAAATGTTCTGTGTGCAAATAGCACCTAAATCTCTTCTCAGCCAAAAACAGGTATGTAAGGCCATATTTTCAATCAAACATCTCATTTCTGTATACAGTTTGGCAAATCAAGAGAGTATGAGAAGAAGAAAAGAGAATATCCTAGACATCTGGAATTCAAATGGAAGGAATTTTTACCAAGTCACTTAACTGCCAAAGGCTTTTACCTGTAATGGGAAAGTGAGTTAGGTGTGACTGTTCACTCAACTCCTGCTCAGATTTTGGCTAACACACAGCGCATACTAAGGCCTGATGTATGGTGGGAGCAGTGCCATTAGGTCAAAGGAAGGACAACACGTAGGCAGGACATGATGGCCAGAAAGGGCTAAAGGTCTCTATCACCTGCAGCCTGCCGTCTCCTGCAAGACCAAACTTCCAAGCTGGAAGGCATAAATACATCAGCTTACCCCAAAAGTTTTTGAAGCAGATCCAACAGCAGCTGGACTACTGAGGCTTTTCACGCTTGCTGGTGTGATACAGGTGTTAAGGGAGAAGCTGCTGCCCGAGCATTCATATACCAGTCTGGGCGTCGGACACACGCCACCCAAGATTTTAACTGCTAGGACAGGAGTCCTTTTGCATCGGGTGGCTCCAGCACGCCGGTGGGTGCCCTTTTCGATTTGTCACACACACACACTCACCCTTGGGCACTGCTTCTTCCCTCAGGCTTGACCCTAGGTTCCCCAAAGCAGAATGTCTAATCAAGGCCTTTAAAATAAAAAGTGTGATTTATTCTATTTATGGTGCACAAATTTAGACAGCTCGAGCTGGGTGCCCCCAAAAAGGGACCCCAGACACTCCAGTCCCTGGGCAATTACACCCTTATGATCTAAGTTCCTGCCCTTCACACCATAATCTGGTCCAATAGTAATATTCGGGTCTGGGGTCTTCTTCTCTCTTATTGGGTCCTTTTTCTCATCTCTAGGCTAGTAAGAGAAAGTCTCTTTCCTGTTTTTTAGGCTAGTGGTTACTATGTCTTCTTCTCCTGGCTCAAACTGGCTCTGGGGCTTTCTGAATCTTCTTATTCCTCCAATCAGAGACTAGGTCAACATTAAGCAAAAGCATTAAGCAAGCTACGAGTTCTGCTTTATCATGAATGACTACTTTTAAGCAGGTAAACAAAGTCCTTAAAGCCCTCCAAAACATATTAACAGCCTCTATAATTTATATACATTCCTGTGCTGTCATAACCTCACAATCTTACCCCATTATTGCCATCTGCTGTTTATGTCTCCCTCGAGTGTGGTCCATGTGCTCATCTAGCTCCGCCTTGCCACCTTCCACAACCCAGGGGATGACTGCACTGTGACAGAGGACAAAGGATGAGCACTCTCACCGTCAGCCAGGTAACTTGCTCGTAGGTGCACAAATTACAAGTTATGAGTTGCAAGTTATGAATTAGAGAACTTGTGAGTTAGAAACGTCATGAATTAAGCAATGAATTAGTGAATTTACTTGTTAGGCTAGTCTGTACAAAGCGGATTGAGCCTCATTTGTCATGTTTGTTTGTTTGTTTTCTTTCCTAATAAGCTCATAAAATAAAGTTTAATTTACAGAGTACGTTGTCCTGTAAATTCGAGATTCAAACTGACTGTGACAGTTAGGCTCCAGGGGGGCTGTTTTCAAATACCACCACAAAAAGCTAATTTCATCACTTCTTGGAACTAGCGTTCAAAGTGCACTGCAGCAATGCTGCTTATCATTACTTCAGCCTGTGCTTTTTTCACAAATGATATTTGAAAATAATAATCAACTTACTTCTTGGGACCGTGGGCTTCATAAATGAAAAGATCTAGACCTTCTAATGTTTATTCATGCTTACAAAAAAAAAGAAGAGAGAATCACAGTTCAGTCAAATCTCTGACTGAATCGAGCATGGTGACTGGGGTGGTGGAACTTCCTAAGCAGCCACAGAGTTTTAGAGGTCTTCTGGACGTCTCTAAACCATTGGGGAATATTGGTGACATAGCTGCAAACATCTGGGTACTTGCTTGCTAAAACTTCTATGCATCTAAAAAATACAGCTGTCCTTTTGGCATGTCACTCCAGTGACTGTGATGTTTATTTTTTGGTGAAAGAGAGCGGATGACTTCTGAGTGGTACCTCCATTTAGAGAGGCTGTATCCAGTTCCTAACACTTGGCTGACGTATATAGCAATTTACACATAAATTGCAGTTATGTTAGTAGCTCTGCTAGCCAGCTGATCCTCAAGGTGTCAGGTTTTATGTAAAGTGTCTGAATTTTGTATGCGTGCATACTGTCTGTGATTCTCCAAAAGAGAAAACTAGGCAGAGAGATACAAGAAAGGAATTCTGTAGTCCATGCAGCCCTCAATGATGTTATCTCTTCAGGATTTGCACAAAAAGAGAATGCACCATTAGATTAGGATATAGAAAGAGACATGTTAAGAAGTTACGTTTTGGGGAGATGGAAACTGAGGGTTAAGCACTGCTCAACAACTTGATGTAGTAAATGCAGAACTCTCATCTTAGAGCATATTCTTTCTCCCTAACCATGTTTACAATCAGTTCTCAAATAAAGTTGTCCCTTTTCTGCTGCCTTTCACCTGTTTCCAATTTTGAGGAGTTGGTTGGCATTCCCAGTCCCTGGGACAAGAGGTTGAAGACTTCCCTAGCCCATTTGTGCACCTAACTGCACGCACAGCTGCAGAGGAGACTTCAGCGACTCAGGTGTGTGTCCTTAAAGGAGATTTTAACAGATGCTAATGGTGCTATGAAGAAGTTACTGCAATCTCAAGTAACGTGCAATTTCTTTTCTTCAGTAAAATGGCTAAGTTTAGCACCAAGCAAAAAGGAGTATTGAAAACGCTGCCATAATGGCAGTGAAATTTATTTCGCATTGACAGAAATATCCTAAACTATTGCTAGAAATGTTACTTGCTGATTAAACTTCAGTACCTCCAAGCAAACACTTGAAAACCTCAGCTTTTAATCAGCCAAAAGTAAATTATCATAAATAATAGTTAACAGTAAATAAACATAATGATAAAATGGATAATTTAAAACCATTTAGGCATGAAAGTAAATAAAGAAGCGGTTGTATCTTATAGGATTTGCTCTCAGATTTCAGAACATCTGGAATTGCTCTGTGCCTTCTCATATAATGTAAATTATATTTGTGGAGAAAGAGGAGGACAGACTATGACAGTCTCAGAAATGAGATTCCCAAGGTGGACTCAAGCTTTCTTCTGCTTCTCAGATAGCAGTAGGCATAGCATCGGTGCGAACAATTACAGCTAAAAATCTTAGTCCTTTGAAGTGACCACAAGCTGTTTTTGCAAATGCTATTTTGTTTACAATCTACTTGCATGGTCTGAGAGCAAACACATGAAGAATAATCTGTAAGTTTTCATCCCTGTGTAAATTGATCCAACCTTGGTGCAAGGCCCTTCTTAACTACAGTCTATACAATTGTTGTACCAAGTTGTATAGTTACTACACAACCACTGTAGAAAATGTTTCAAATGTAGAAAATGTATCAAAATCAATTTGATTAGGCACACTTATGCAAAAGTCATTACCAGGTAACTAACATAATCAACCAATTTTCAATTGATTACTTCCAAGAAAACCCTAAGACACTTTTGGTATTTTATTATTTTCTACTAATAGACTTCTATTTATTCATAAAATACACTTCAAAGTTTCGGAAATACCCAAATAAAAAAATAATGTTCTAAAAGTGTGGTCTGCATTTCTGTAATTATTAAGACAACTTGATTTTCATCGGCTGAAATCAGCACATAACATCATAGTTTTCTGAAATGCCATGATGGAGGTCAATAACCCAATGGATGTTCAATTTGCATAATGTGATTTTCCTTTGCTTTTCACCGAATCAACACAAAATTCAAACCTCGGGGTCCTGAACAGGGACTGAAAATCACTGAAAATTACCTTTTTACCTTATTTCTGTCTTGTGGCAGAGACACAGTGAAGTCTTGAATTCAGACAGGCTTAAGTAGCTGTCTAAATTATGATGGCTTATCTGTAGCTTCCGACAACCAGCAATGCCTAGACCAGGACTTGTGGCAGGGTCCCTGTAAATCAGCACAATAAATTGCAGGGAGAGAAGACGTGAGGAAAAGTTTCGCCTAGCTGAATCAGATAGAGTATATAAGAAAAAAATTACAAAATCAATATATATATTGCATATTTCTCTCTGCGGAAATAAATGAAAATGTAAGTCCTGTTAGAACATTGTTATATAGCACTGACCTTCATACTATCAGATTACCTAGGTTGTGTGTTTAAAATAGTTTGTTAGTTTGGTTTTTTGATCTCAAATATGCTTCCTTTTAGAAGTTTAACTTTGTTGTAAAAATACTTATTGCTGTTTTTCCAGAGTATTTTTTTTCCAGTAGGAGGTTGAGATTGGAGACAAACATTTTAATTGTCCCAGATTACTATTAAATGGGCATGCAGCGTGTGTTCCAAATAACCTCTTTCCCCCCATGCTTGTTCCCCCCAGCCATGCTGGGAGCTGTCTAGCCCAGAGGACTTCCCCAGCGGGCAGTTTAGCTTGCCCTGCTGTTGTAGGGGTTCCCAGATGGAGATCCCAAGCAGTGTCCACAAGATCTCCATGACTGGCTGGGGTAGAACAACATAAGGCCACCTCACCCCAGCTTCTCCCCTCTCCCTACTCCTGGAAAGGGAAATGTCCAATTAAAACCAACTTTGGGGGTTCTGTCTCTCATCTTGCATTACAGTGGTTTCCCAAACCCAAGCTTTGTGGCAGGTGATCCAAGAAAGGCTTGAGAGCACTTGCACTCACATCTCTGTACTCCCATGAACTCTCTGCGGCTTAATAGATATGGGTATGAAGGTGGTGCCCAACCCTCTGGAGTACTGGGCTACTCACCGTGCATCCCACAAAGCACTAGATTCCTGCAGGAGGCCAATACAACCAATCTAAGTGGCTTTTGGAGGGCAGACGCACTTTTGCCTAGGAAATAATTCATAAGGGAGATTGAAGTCCGAGAGCACGGAACACTCTTAAGAGCTGTTATCCTAGAGACAACAGCTTTGATCCTTGCAGCGTTTTTGATGATGCTTCCATAAAATTCTCTAGCAGTTTCCCAGAGCAGATTGGGGATATTTCAGACAATTCTGCAAATACTTGGTGGAGGCATTGAGTCTTCTGAAAAACTGGGTACAATATCAATCTAGGAGGTAGTAGGAAAGAAAGTCACTATATAATTGTGTGGTGAACAGAACTTTAATTTCCATTTTACTCTGTTGGCTAAGAGAGTACCTGAATCCCTCAGCACTTGCTCAGCTAAGCCTGGCACTGCAGAGCAGCTAGGGATTGGCCTCAAGAGAATCCACATTAAGTACCTGTTTAAGTGGATTAAGACAGAAGCTGTATTCTATGAGAGTAAAACACAGTAACATCCTGGTTACACATATCGGCCAAGCTACTCTTTAATATATTAGCTGTTAATCTTTTGCTTCTGGTGACTTTTCTCTGTGCCAGCTGCTGCAATTCAAAACATAATTCCTAGTGAAGTGGTGCAAAAAAATTAGAGAATGCCCAGGTGCAAGCTGTTCAGGGCTGGGAGGCTGATTTCCAAGCCAATTTCAGACCAGATGATGCTTGTAGACAAGTCTGAAGCAAGAGTGAAATGGAGTAACCAAAGGAGGAGGTAAACCACACCAATAGAAGCTGAATGCAGCCAATATTATAGGACATCAGTAAGCTATATGAGATGGATGATAAAATTTATCCATCTTTTTTACTGTGTGCCTAGCAACAGTGATGGCTGAGAAATTACAATGTTGAATCCAGGATCAGAATTTTTTCTGATCTTTGGAAACCAAAAACATATGCTGCAAGAAGTAATTGGGTGAGAATTAATCATCCACCACTGCAGTAAGTAGGAAAAATTCAGCTCCTACTTGACATCTCTGCATATGAAATGGGCTATAATTGCAGTGACTAATATTTCTAGCACTGTTGTGCTGGATCCATGCTTTTTGAAGAGGTACTTGAAGGACTCCTAGTGTTAACAACTAAACCTCATTTTGGACAATATACATGTACCCATGCTGAATGTTGGTATGAAGGGGGGTCTTAATATTCCTAAAGCCTTACTTATGCCCCTAATTTGTTTCCTAGAATATTTCTTGAGATGGTTTGGAATAAAATTATAGGAAAAATTGGTCATTATACAGTAATACTTTTAATGAAAAATCACTTCTGACTGAACAAGCAGGTATGTTTGAAGTTAGAGAGTTTCCAGGGAGGACTGTTCAGGCCTACTTGAAGAATAAGTCTGAAGACGAATGTGTTTAATCATGAAAGCCACGGTTCATTATACCGTGTACAACCTGTCTGCCAGCACCTGACTGGAAGCAAAATGGGACAGGTTTAGATTGAAAGGGGTCACTGCTAACATGCTGATTTGTTCCTCCCAGCAAAAGGGAAAAAAGAAAATTAAACTAACATTTTGATACTAAATGAGCTGGTTTTCCTCACCTACAAGTCCTAAAAAATCGGCTTAACAAATATTTTTATTAAAGGGAAAAAGAGAAGGCTGAAGAGGTGGACAAATAAAGTGACCCTGATCTTGTAGCATAACTTGTGCTGCTGGTTGTTGCTGGTGTCACCCCCCGCTCCACACTGCCTCTTCTTCCTTGCTCTTGTAATCACCATCATTCATCACAGCTGTGCTGCTAACAGGCCTGCTCCTTAGCACCACTACCAAAACACAGCTCTCCACTGCAAGAATTTCAAATTCCTTCTTCCATTTCTCTTCTGCAAGGCCTGTTTGCTTTGCCCTGCAGTGACTGTGGCTGACGCTGTTGTCTGGTGTCATTGCCCTAATGCAATGCCCAGCAAGGGAGCGTTACACTGAGCTTGTACAGTGCTGTAACTTGGGTTGCTCTGCAGTCCAGCTGGGTTGCCTTTGTAACAAGCTCAGCATGTGCAAAATTCATGGGTTTTATGCCTGTCCATCAATGTCTTTCATTTCTCTTCCTTTTGATCCACCAGATAAATAGCAACAGAGTTCACCTCTTCCTGAGGGCTCCTCTGCCATCTGGGTTCATCGGTGGGGAGGCAGATGTGGGGTCTTGCCATTGCTTTAGGTCCCAGCCATCAGGCTTCTGTATATACAGGTCCTAGGGGAACTGGATTGATGGACTTCCTGGCCTGCTGCAATTTCCTTCTCTCATAAATCTTCCCCCCTATAACTAGGCAGATGATAATCGGGTCCACCAACAATCCCAAACAAGTGTCAACCAACAGATGCCTGGACTGAAAAACCAGATGTAACTATACAGACCTTCCTGTAACTGGCAAAAGGAGAAGAGCAAAGGCTTTCATTAAAGATGTGCTTCCTTTTCCTTGGAAGTGTTCACCTGTTGGTTTGAGTATTTTAGAAAGTCTTAAGATAGCCATATTGGCCTAGATCTTTATCAGTCACAGGGGTAGAGCAGAGGATGTTTACAGACCAAGAGAAAGCACCCAGGATATAACAGAAAAAGTCAGCAAAAAAGGAGCATTTGATGCTTAGAGATTTTATTTTATACTAAGTTTCTAAGACTGTCAGTCATTTTTGTAAATCAGTAGCAAACTATTTCATGTTTGTCTATGAATTATGAGTACATTAAAGGAGACAGCCTCTTACACAGTAAGCATGCATGCTCCATCTATCTGTAACCTCCAGGAAAATGAGTCCCTTGTGACTGTTTATGAATACCTCCAAGGGACATGCTGCAAGGTGAGAGAAAGGTGAACAGATATATAAAACCAGATAAGAATAAGCTGGCAACAACTAAATTTTGGCTAAAAATCCAAAGACTTCCTAAACTTGACCACCGGAGTAGCTCTGGAGCAGTGAGGAGAGGAATAAAAAATGAACATACTTCTAGGTGAAATTCAATAATAAATTTATAATGGCCATTATATGACATGGTGCATTCAGTGGCCTAAGTGTAATGATTAAGGAGGTCATCTTCAAGCCTACTTCAAATGTTTTGAATTAAAGGTATTCTCTGAAAATTGTTTATTGAACAACTCGGTAGTATGCCATACATAATTCTCATTGATGGTGAGGAATATGTAATTTGTGTAGCATCTGCATCCAGTTATTTATACAGCAGTTGATTAAAAAAATATTTTAAAGGAAATATGCTGTTCCAAATAAGCCATAAATATTTCAGGTTTTGCAAAGATAGAATACCTTTTTTGCTTCCTAGGTTGTTTTGAGGGGAAAAAAGAAAGAAGGGGAAGAAACATTCATTATATCAGCCCTTGTCCTTGCATCATTAGAAATGTTACTACTGGATATTACTGAGACTGGAGCAAGGAATTGCACATGCATATGCTCTAAAGTCGTCAGCTATACACATGTACATGGAAAAGTTGGGAAGTGGGCTTGCATACGTGTATGTTTAGGAATATATATAGTGTTCAGCTCAGAGCAGAAAGGCGTGCTTTAAACTCTGCTGTTGAGGACTCAAATCAAACTTGAACCCTGAATAGGACTGTAGTTGATTTTTTTCCAACATTGAACTAAATTGTTCCTTGAATCGTCCATAAGGTGTGTGCAATAGGTGCAAAGCAGTGTTTCCTGCAGATGTCTGAAGCTCTAAGATGCTACTTTGACGTAGGAAGCAGAGAGTAATTTTTCCTAAGAACTGATGTCTGAAAAGCCCCAGAGAAGGACCAGAGGCCTTTTAATCTTTCAAATAAGACACCAACCCTAAGGAAGCTGTTAGCATGTCATTTATCTCAGCTGGAAACAGAGTCCATGTCTGGACAAGTAAACCTGAATTCCTGCAGTAACAATGACAGTGAAAAAAAGCTGTTGGGCCAAGGGTTGGATAATGTGTGTTTATCATGGCCTCATTTCTTGCTAAAAAACTATTAGAAAACACCAGCTGCACAACTTGCTGTGAATATCAAGTTAATTGGGAAAGCTGCTGCTTCTATGCAGTTTGCCCCCAAAAGCAAACAGGAAATGCATAAACTGTTAGAAACTAATGGGAATCATCTTATGGGATGATAAGTGCTGCACTTTCTGAAGCTCAGAACTGAATGATGCAGATACCTTGGATGTATCTGGAGGCCTGGACAGCCATCATCCTTCCAAGAGATGCCAGTGGCAGAAGAGCCAGTGATAGTTTTGCCATCATGTTTTCAACAGAAGGTTTTTATAAATTGTTTTTTGTGATTTTTTTTTTTCCAAATTCTGACTGTGTAAGTGATACCAAAATATTTAGATGCATGTATTGTTTTAATAGCACTAGAGTGTCCTCATTGCTATGCTGGCTGCCGAAATGTTTATGCTATGACTAATGGATGGTGATTTATGCCATATTGGGAAGACGGTTGGACTGCTTCATACAGGCACTATGGCTGATACTTTGTACACTAGTAAAACTGTTAATACTAAGCAAACTGCTAATTTAAGACGACTCTCATGACAGTCAAAACCCAGACAAACAGACAACAGTCAAAAACAAGACAGATCATGTTAGGGCATAAAGTTTGCTCACAAAAAAAGAAAACAGGGGGAGCTATAATCAAAGTAAATGAAATACTAATTCTTAATTTCAGTCAAAGAAAAAGATGATAATATTTCTGTAAGTGTTTGTCTTTTTATTTTGCTCCTGGTATAACTTGTTATAGTGGGGCTAACTGAACCAAAAAAAGTTGAGTAAGCTGAACTAAGAGACCATGGTTTGAAGTAAGGAGGTGCTTAACTACTGTTCCGTAAAGCATTATTGATTCAGTGAAGTGTTAGGTGGACTCAACACACATGTCCATCTAGACCGGTGGATACCGTCAGGGCCTAGACCATCTTCACAACACTCAGTTTTTAAAACTGCTTACTGATTTTTCTGGTTCATTTTGGATTAAACTCTACAAAAATGTCAAATGTTCTGTAAATAACAGAGGAAGAAGGAAAGGAACTGATACTGCTGCTGCTGAATTGCTTCATTAACACCAGTATAGTTATCTTAGATCTGCATCACCTGCCACAGACTGAGTAAAATATCCAAAGGAGTTTAAAATGTGATTTTTAATTTCTGTCACTATATTGTATAATAAATATGAGAAACATATTTTAGTGAGACTTCATTGTGGATTGTCTTGTGGCAAATTATTGCCTCCTGTACTCACTGCACAAACTGGCAACATGATGCCTCAACATAGAGAAGCTTTTTGCAAATAGATGGCTGTTTGGGGACCAGGGCTTGCATATTAAATGGGGGATGCAAAGGAATGACACTTTGTCTACCACATCCTTGTCAGAGGATCAAAATTAGTAGTTTGATGTGCAGTCATGGGAGAGTGGTAAGTGCCTTTGCAGAGGCTAATCAGAACACCGTTGTTAAATGGTTAGGTAGTTTAACTCTGCTATTAACTGAGACATACTCACTGGTAGGTGAAGTTCAACTCTTAAAACTGTACCAGCTCTAAAGAAATGTAAACAGGATGATACCTGTGCTTTATTTCACAGGGTGTGTAAACCTGCCACAGTAAAGCTTTTAAGCAGTTCTGTCTGTACTTTGTGGAATCAACAGCCTGGAAATTTTTTGCAACATAATACCTTGAGATATGTTCACGATAAATTATTTTAGATGGAAATGAGTCATGCTCCTGCAGTGAAGTGCCTTTCTAACATTGCTCAATGAGAAATAACAGGGAGTCAGTTTTATGGTGATGGAAACACCACCCTGAAAGAAAGACTTGTGAGGGTAAAAGCTCTGCTAGCTTTGATATTCATGAAATGTGGAGAAGATTTACTTACACATCACTCTGAATCTGCAACCACTGGGTTGCAGCATGAAAGCAAGAAGTCTGAGGGTAGCTACGTTTCTGGTGGTAGATTTTTAACAATTATTTTTAACAGCTCTTGGTCATCAGGACAGTGTTGTGGTTAAATCATTAGGTTTGTTTTGGGTGCCAACAGGAGAGGCAGATGTGCAGACTCACACTAGGAAATAGAATTAACCCTTCAGAGTCATTAGCATTTGCCAAGAAAATTAAGACACCTCCAGCCCTCCCTTCAGACTGAAGCTGATGAGGTATGGAGAGGGCTCTGATGCTGTAGGTAGGACCGACAACATGAAGTAGAAGAAAAATGACCCGAGGTAAAAAAGAGCTCAGAGCCAGCATGTATTTGCCGTGCATAGCTCCAGAACTCATTTAGCATTTTTTGGGTAGGGAGGTGAGATTGGAAAGGAGAGAAAGTAATATCAGCAATGGATTATATTATTTGGCTGGGCTTTGCAAATGGCAGCAGTGTGCACAGCATGGACTGGGGGATTGAACCAGTGCCCTTAATTCAAAAGAATTAGACCTAGAGGCAAAAGGTTATGCTGCAGCAAAAGACAAACTAGCAGCCTAAAAGCACACACAACATTTGTGAACTTTGAGTTGGATAAAGAAAGGTGAACAGGCAAAAGTTGTGCCAGAAACAATGATATTAGCACTACAAAGCACTACACTAAAAGCTGGGCTGTGTAGCATTGATCTTACAATAGAGGATGTGATTATACAGGTAAATACCAGCTGGGAAAGAATCCGTTCTGTGACAAAGCTGGGAAAAAAGGAAGGTTAGATAAAGGTGAAGCTCTTAGTTTCATCTAAAGTGTAGCCACTGGCAGGGCATTAAAGTGACTGAGGAAGATACTGAGGACAGACCAGTAGACAGGACAAAAACCTGTGCAGACTAAAGCTGGAAAGCTCAGGAACCCAAGGTAAAATCTCTAGGAATGCTACATTGCCTTAGAGCAATACAAGTCATTGAGGATGGGATTCAGGCTGCAATTAAAATACCTCAGTTAAGAAGTCTGGAAATGTTTGATTATCCAGAAGTTTTCTGAGCTCCTATTAGAGTCAACAGAGATTTGGAGTTTAAGTTGGTTACTCATATATAAGCATCTAGCCCTCTCCAGTGAGACATGGATTACTTACAGGTCATGTTTCATAGCTGCAAACCCCATGTGAATGCCTCCAGTACCCAAAGGAGATACACAATGGGCAAGATATGTTTGCCTAATCATGAATGTTTAATGCCGTTGTAGGTGCAATGGCTTATTTTGCTGAGCCTCCAGTGGCTGTACTAGCAAGGTATGGATTTCTAGTGGGTTCTGCATCAATTTGCCGGTCCTTTGTGGAGGTTTTTTGATATCGCTAGAGCACCTCAGATGGCACTAGGTACCCACGGCTAGGAAAATGAATTCTGCCTCTAGCATCTGGTCACGGTATTGTAGAAAGACCTTTGGACAAAATGTGGGTTCTGATTTCCCTCAGAGAAAAAATTCAGGCACTTAGCACAACATGATAAAATATCTTATCTCTGTATGTCAGCCAATACTGGTATTCTGTTTAAAAGTTACAGGACAGAGACTTTTAATATTTTTCTCTAACATCTTAAAAAGAATATGTAAATGTCATGTGCAGATTGTAAAAACTCTGGGAGGAAAGTCTGTGTTTTAGTCTCACCTCAGATAACTGTGTTAAAGAAGTGGTCAAGTGTCTTTAATATCTCAGGAGTTGGATGGCTGGAGCAAAACAGGCTGGGGAGAAAACTTGTAGCAACACCCTAACCCTGAAAATAAATTAAAAGAAATAATCTATATTACTATTCACCCTTTCTGGTGTAGTCTTACCAGAAAACACGCCAGCTGGACAGAGCCTTGTCTGTAAAGGAACATGCTAGGCATGTCACTCATCTCTCCATCTCACGTTGTCTCTGCGTTTCTCTTTACCTTAATCCCTGAATACGCACGTGGTGTCTGCTGGAGGGAGGCAGGAGTCAGTACAGAGGAGGAAAGCAGTGCCTGCAAAAGTGTCCCCAGCGTGGGGTTTGCCCCGGCTGCCCCTGAGCCCCTTCTGGCAGCCAGCACAGCATATACGTTGGGTGGCACGGAACGAATGACTCTGTCCCTCGCCTACATCATGGCTCTGTCCTCCTCAGCAAAGGGAATGGGCTGACACCGCTGCGCAGCATACAAAATCCTGTTAACACCAACTGGAGGATTTCTTCTGCATCGTGAATGTGCTCTTGCTGGAGTCACAGTAGTACCTTAAATGCTACTCTCCTGATGAATGCAGTTTCGTCAGGATGATTAAGTAATGAGGCAAGCCAAGGTTAACATATTAAAAAAAATAATTTCATGTGTGGCAAAAGCAATTTGCATTGCTTATGTAGCATACCTGTAGTTTATTTCAATGAAAAATCCAGATGTTATAAATTATCAGCTTAGAGAATTTTACACAGTGAAGGAATGACATTCATTCTTAATTAAACTAAATCCTTTTAATAAAAAGCTGATATTGGCTTGTCAGACTACAGATACAACTTTAATTTATAAACTACTAGCCATTCTGTTTTAATGTAGCAACTATGAAACTATATCGATAAAAGTACTAGAAAAGAGGCAGTCTGTGAAAAAAAACCCAACCAAACCCAAATAAAAAGTCTTGATCCAGAAAAAATGCTTGAACACAGACATACACCTCACTGATGCAGGTGACTATGCAGGAAGCAAGGCACTGGGAATAGAGATGTAACAAGATAATATTGAGTTTAATTCCACAGTATAAAATATTATAAATATTTCCAGTCCCGGAAGCTTCAGTTTCAGCTGAGCTACCTGGGCCTCTTCGCATTCTTGCCTGGGTTGGTTTAAAAAAGATTCTTTTCATCTCAAAGTCAGGTCCCAGTGATGCGAGTCCACAACTGAGCAAATCATCTGTGTTTTCATTCCCTGAGATGAAGGTTACCCAGACTTTTGTGTTACAAGAACTGTACTCATGGACAAATTTAATTCAAGTGGCTTAATGAAGGGATAATGACTTTTAGAGGGTTTTTTTTTATGTTTTCTGCTCTGTAAGACAACTGCAGTTCAGATCTAAAATGTTTATTTTTTTCTGTTCTTAATATGCCAGTCAGACCTTTGCCAATAGGAACTTGCATAGTGAGCGAGCCCAGCTGTACATTTGGCCTTTTTAGTCCATTATTGTATTTTGAATTACTTGGACCATAGGGTGACATTTTTACCTTCTATCTATTTCCTACTAATTTTCTGGGGGTTTTTAAGGTGCCGCTTGCCATCTGTCTAATATGAGTAATAGCTAGTGTGCTCTGGCAGTGACACCGGAGCCTACCTTTCCATTTAACTTCCGCAGAGGAGAGCAAAATGGATGCAGACAATTTTAAATGCTACTACAGCTTTTTCATTTCTCTTCTGACATAGGCTCACCATGATTCATGAGAATAACCTTATTTTCTTGGTCTGGCGATTCTAAGGTTTATTTTATTTGCTAGTAGAACTAGTCTGCCTGTGTTTTCACTCTGGTTAGTCTTGTCTCAAGAATGCTGTGGCCTTCTGCTATGACAGTAGTAAGTTCTTCTAGCATTATGCAAGGGGTCAATTAACACGTGAATAATTGTCTGCTGTGCAATTATTCCATTTAGTTCACTGGTGTCTATGATAATTGATTATAAGACAAGGAGTACATGGCACACCTAGTCTCTTCTTGGGCCCTATACTGAGATAAATTTTTATTTTGTGTAGGTAGTAGTGAAGGGTCCTGGGTGAATTTCAGTCTGGTACCAAAATTCTGCGTGCTTCAATGACGGTTAGAATACTCATTTTCTTCTGAATTTCTTTATTTACCTATCATTGTGCTACCAAGTTATTTTCATATCCACTTTCAGAAAGGAAGAGTTCATATTCCCAGTAAAAGGTATGGTAAACAGAAACCTAGAGAGATTAAAATTTGCTGGTGTTGATATAAGGAAATGCTACCATAAACAGAAACGAAAATGAGGTCTCCCATGTCTCTACTTGATACCACAAGCATGACTTTTTCCATCTTGTTCTCATGGTGCAGTAAATCAGAGAAAAACAGTCATTCAAAAGCAATTCCTGTTTAAAATTGAGGTCAGAATTTTAAAACAGTTGACATTATTCCCTTAAATGATTTTGTATTTCTCCTGATTTAAGTCCACATTTACCTTCTTTGTCCAAAGAGGTTTTAGAAGGATCTTATAGCCCTGTTTGCTCTTTTTGCAGCTGTAAGAGGATGAGCAGTAATTCTCCTATTGTGAGATCTGTATATTGCCCTCTGGTACTTCAGCGTACTTACTTATGCTTATTTATTATAAGCTTCACTATTGCTATTCTTTCCATTAAAGCACTTTTTCTATACCATGACACGTTTTTTTGCACTTACTGGGGCAGCACATGAATCTGTCATGTCACTTCACTCACTCTGAGTCTCTTCAGAGAAACTCAGGGGATTTTCAATGCTTTTCTCTTCAGACAGCTGAAACGAACAGCTCTTAGCTAATTCCAGTAATTCAGTCTGTAAACTAGTCTTAGGTACAATTTGCTATAGATAATGGTCATAGGGCTAAGAGAATCCTTGCTCATGAGATGGCAGGGCTCATAGAAAGGGCTTTAATCTAGGTTCGAAGGGGGTAAGGGATAAAACTAGGTGCACCAGAGATGAGCCTGGGAGCAGCATGTCGATGTTAGGGGTAGATTCGATGACCCAGCTCAAATGCATCTACGCCAACGCACGCAGCATGGGCAATAAACAGGAGGAGCTGGAAGCCATTGTGCAGCAGGATAGATATGACTTAGTCGCCATCACGGAAACATGGTGGGACGACTCCCATGACTGGAGTGCTGCAATGGATGGCTACAAGCTCTTCAGAAGGGACAGGCAAGGTAGAAGAGGTGGTGGGGTGGCTCTCTATGTCAGGGAATGTTTTGACTGTTCAGAGCTACACGATTCTGATGACAAGGTGGAGTGCTTATGGGTGAGGATGAGAGGGAAAGCCAATAAGACAGATATTGTGCTGGGAGTCTGTTATAGACCGCCTGACCAGGTTGAAGAGACGGATGAATCATTCTACAAGCGGCTGGCAGTAGTCTCAGAATCGTGTGCCCTTGTCCTTGTGGGGGACTTTAACTTTCCAGACATCTGCTGGAAATACAACACAGCAGTGAGTAAACAATCTAGGAGGTTCCTGGAGTGTGTGGAAGATAACTTCTTGACACAGCTGGTGGGTGAGCCAACCAGGGGAGGAGCCTTGCTAGACCTGTTGTTTACGAACAGGGAAGGATTGGTGGGAGGTGTGATGGTCGGAGGCCGTCTTGGGCTTAGTGACCATGAAATGGTAGAATTTTCAATTCTTGGTGAGGCAAAGAAGGTGGTCAGCAAAACCACCACTATGGACTTCCGGAGGGCAAACTTTGGCCTCTTTGAGGCACTGGTTGAGAGAGTCCCTTGGGAGACGGTCCTGAAGGGCAAAGGGGTCCAGGAGGGATGGACATTCTTTAAGAAGGAGATCTTAATGGCTCAGGACCAGGCTATTCCCATGTGCCGCAAGTCAAACCACCGAGGAAAACGACCGGCCTGGCTGAATGGGGAGCTTTTGCTAGGACTTAGGAAAAAAAGGAGAGTTTATCATCTCTGGAGGAAAGGGCGGGCAACTTGGGAGGAGTACAGGGATCTTGTTAGATCATACAGAGAGAAAATTAGAAAGGCGAAAGCTCAGCTAGAACTAAATCTGGCCACTAGTGTAAGGGACAACAAAAAATGTTTTTACAAATATGTTAACAGTAAAAAGAACAAGGAGAATATCTATCCTTTAATGGATACAGAAGGGAACGTAGCAACCAGTGATGAGGAAAAGGCCGAGGTACTTAATGCCTTCTTTGCCTCAGTCTTTAATAGTGAGTCCAGTCATCCTCAGGGTACTCCACCCCATGAGCTGGAAGGTAAGGATGAAGAGCAGAACATACCCCCCTTAATCCAGGAGGAATTAGTTAGGGACCTGCTGTGCCATCTGGACACTCACAAATCTATGGGACCTGATGGGATCCATCCAAGAGTACTGAGGGAACTGGCTGAGGTCCTTGCCAAGCCACTCGCTATCATCTATCAGTGTTCCTGGTCAACAGGGGAGGTCCCAGAGGACTGGAGGCTTGCCAATGTGACTCCCATTTATAAGAAGGGTCAGAGGGAGGATGCGGGGAACTACAGGCCTGTCAGCCTGACCTCGGTACCGGGGAAGATTATGGAACGGTTTGTCTTGAGAGCACTCACACAGCAGCTCCAGGATAAGAGGGGGATCAGGCCCAGTCAGCATGGGTTTATGAAAGGCAGGTCCTGCTTGACCAACCTGATCTCCTTCTATGACCGGGTGACCCGCCTAGTGGATGAGGGAAAGGCTGTCGATGTTATTTTCCTAGACTTCAGCAAGGCCTTTGATACTGTCTCTCATGGCATACTCCTGGAGAAGCTGGTGTCTTGTGGCCTGGATAAGTGCACTATTCACTGGGTGAAAAACTGGCTGGATGGCCGAGCCCAGAGGGTGGTGGTGAATGGGGTGAAATCCAGTTGGCGGCGGGTCACAAGTGGTGTTCCCCAGGGCTCGGTGTTGGGCCCTGTTCTGTTTAATATCTTTATTGATGATTTGGATGAGGGGATTGAGTGCACCCTCAGCAAGTTTGCAGACGACACCAAGTTGGGAGGCAGGGTCGATCTGCTTGAGGGTAGGGAGGCTCTACAAAGAGATCTGGACAGGCTGGATCGATGGGCTGAGGCCAATTGTATGAAGTTCAACAAAGCCAAGTGCCGGGTCCTGCACTTGGGTCACGGCAACCCCATGCAGCGCTACAGGCTTGGGGAAGAGTGGCTGGAAAGCTGCCTGGCAGAGAAAGACCTGGGTGTGCTGGTTGACAGCTGGCTGAATATGAGCCAGCAGTGTGCCCAGGTGGCCAAGAAGGCCAATCGCATCCTGGCCTGTATCAGGAACAGTGTGGCCAGCAGGAACAGGGAGGTGGTTGTTCCCCTGTACTCGGCACTGGTGAGGCCGCACCTCGAGTGCTGTGTTCAGTTTTGGGCCCCTCACTACAGGAAAGACATTGAGCTGCTTGAGCGTGTCCAGAGAAGGGCAACCAAGTTGGTGAGGGGCCTGGAGCACAAGTCTTATGAGGAGCAGCTGAGGGATCTGGGGTTGTTCAGTCTAGAAAAGAGGAGGCTGAGGGGAGACCTTATCGCTCTCTACAACTACCTGAAAGGGGGTTGTAGTGAGGAGGGTGTTGGTCTCTTCTGTCAGGTGGCTGGAGATAGGACAAGAGGAAATGGCCTCAAGTTGAGGCAAGGGAGATTTAGGTTAGATATTAGGAAAAATTTTTTACTGAGAGCGTTGTCAAACATTGGAATGGGCTGCCCAGGGAAGCGGTTGAGTCACCATCCCTGGAGGTATTCAAAAAGCGAGTGGATAGGGTACTCCAGGGCATGGTTTAGGGGGCATGGTTAATGGTTGGACTTGATGATCTTGAAGGTCTTTTCCAACCGAAATGATTCTATGATTCTATGATTCTATGGATTTGTCAGTTTTAGTGAACTTAGGCAGATATGCAATATGGTTATCAAAATATGTACTTTACAAACCTAGAAAGAGCTCTCATAAACTGGAAGGTTTATTATGATAGAGCACCAACCCTCAATATCATCACATACTTATTTACACTAGCAAGTATGTTAAGAGACAGATTTCTGCAGGTCTTAATGCTCATCTGATTTTAAATAGTTTTAAATAGTTGTTCAAAAATTTATAACATAATGCATTTCATGGCAGTGTACAGAGACCGCAGGCATTTGGCAGCACCTCCTACCTCAAAATTGTGGCAGAGTAGTTCTAAGAAAAAGTATTGTAGTCAAGGATTTTTAGCCATGCCTCTACTCTGGCTCTTGCTACACCAAAGAAACTTAAGTATCTTTTTTTGTCCCTTTGAAAGAGCATAGATGATTTACCTGGAATATGAGAGGTCTATTCATAAGGACCAAAGCTGTTAACAAAGGAAAAAAAAACCAACCTGTTGTAAAATCTCTGTGTTACATCATATGTCAGTGTTATCTGCTAGCTGGAGATATGATGCACCATAGATTAAAATTCTGAAGAGGTCTCAAACTGGTTATTTAGTTCTGAGAATAAATGACTGCCAAGAATTTCCACACTCTCTTTTCTAGTAGACATAGGGTATGTGTATCCCATTCTGGTATATGTTATTTAATCTCATCTTTGAAGTTAGACTTCGGTTCAGCTTCACACTGGTATCATCAGCAGGATTTACATTTCAACTTGAGTAGACTTCTATTTATCTCCTCAAGTGAGGAATGGCTAGGACAATAAAAAAGCTGTGGCCCTCTCATAACACTGCCCAGGCTGGTGTATGCATGAGACCATGTTATGCATCTACACATTTTTCCTGATGGCTATTGTCTTGTTTCACTACTCAGAACATCTTAGAAAAACAATTGAAAGAAATGTAACAAGATTGTCTTGCCTGGTCCCCTGCTCCATACCAGAATCACTTATTCCGTCCAAATTTCCCAGGCAGTGTTGAAAGCCTCATTATTAGCAAGGTTTTCCTAGTATCTAACACGAACCTTTCCAGCTTGTCTAACGGGAAGCTTTCAAGTCTGTTGCTACTGGAATCATTGGGCATGGACATGAAAAGCAATTTTTTACTTCCATTTTCATAAACCATTTATCATTTTCTTCTCTGAACTATCCCTAATATTCAGTGGTTTTCCTTAAAGTGCAGTTTCCAAAATGGGGCACAGTTGTTGGAGCAAAGGCTTTACCAGCAGGGTGCAGAGAGTAAGGACTGCTTCATGTGTCTTGCAGGGCATGTTCTAATACATACACTCTTTTAAACATTAAGATGTTCCTAATTGCTTTTCAGTTTGTGATCTCCCATGACTTCTTGAGTTTCTAACAGAATATTTCTAATGAATTGTTTCCCTAGGCATTTGTAAAATTCAATATCCTTAAATAAATACCTTGTACATATCCCTGTTGAATTTTGTCCTTGTTTTCCAGAGCCCTCCACAGTAGCTCATTTTGTATTGCAATTCTGTCACCCAGGGCAGTATTTTTTTCTCAGCCTCTTGTTATCTGCAAATTTAATAGCATGTGCTTTCTATTCAGTAACCCAGGTGATAAAGAGGTTATTGAATAGTACTGGATCCAGGACATATCCCTACTGAATAGTACATCCTTCCATTTTGATAACCAACAACAGATAACTACTGTCTGAATGAAGTTTTCTAACTAATGTTATGTCCAGCCCATGGCAGTGTTATGTTTTAGAAAACAGAAGCCTAATCCTTGTTTTGCTTATGAAATTATATACGATATTTGACAAGCACGTCAAGGGTTTGTGTCAAAGCAATTGCTTCTGCCTGTTATGCAGTCATGGGAAAAGCCATGCTGGTTTCAGAGTATTTGTTCATAACAAGTTTATGTTTGGATGACTTCAGTTAAGTGCTTATTTAATTATTTTTAGCAGAATTTTTATGATAAACTAAGTGGATTAGTTTATAAACCCTTAACTCTTCCTTTTTAAGGACAGGCATTGTGTTTGCCCTCTTTCTCTACCCTCCACAACTTTGCAAACAGAGCAGCCACTTCTCTAAGGCAGCTTTAGCCAGTTCTAAGTATCCTAGGCTGACATTTATCAAGAATGCTCCTTCTCTACTCCATTCAGTCTAAGCTGTAGTTATAGGCTGCAAAATGATTGTGTGAAAACATTGCTTGCATTTTATCACAACCTGCCTGTATATAGTTTTTGTCAGGACACAGAGCAACTACAGCTATAATCATGACTGGTGGTGTAGAAAAAAATGGGTTCTGCATTCACATAGTTACTTTTTTGCCATGTGCCATGGGTTGAAACCTGCACTAGGAAGTACATAGGATCTAACATTTCCTTCCCTAGTCCCCTCCTCTTAAAAAAAAAAAAAAAAAAGAAGGCAAAGAAAACCAGGAGCATGTTACATTTTGCACTGCAAAGACAATATTGCTTTTCAAGTGCCAGCTGGATTCTCTTCTGCATTGGGAAGTCTTTAATTGAATTGCCTGAAACACCCTAATGTAACTGAATTCCTTATTGAGATTGTAAGAAGGTAATTAGAAAGTAGTTTGATTTTATTTATTTAATTTCCTACATTCGCTATTCCCTG
This sequence comes from Harpia harpyja, assembly GCF_026419915.1. NCBI lineage: Eukaryota > Metazoa > Chordata > Aves > Accipitriformes > Accipitridae > Harpia > Harpia harpyja. Next base: position 14,771,362 of record NC_068956.1, on the reverse strand, counting down.
TTCTAATAACATTATGTCCAATTAAAAAGGAATTACTTCTAGACTTCCTCAGACAAATAACTGCACAAGGGAGCCATTTTCATGCTTGGGGAAACCCTTTCTTGTCCCCATTTCCTATCAGAGTATAGTGGAGTGTTGGGGTTTTTTTGGTTGGGGTTTTGTCATAAAGATAAGTCAGCGAGTAACATCAGCTGGTGGAAGTAGATGTGGGAGTCATCAAAGGGGTCTTTGAACATTTAGAGGGTTTTCTGCAGTAATAGTGACTTTCCTTTCCCCCTTGGCATCTCTGTCTTCAGCCCCCCCTTCTGTTTACCTTCTTGGTGTAAGCATCCTTCCACAGCCATCCAGGCTTTCTTTTCGTATAGTCTCCAGCACAGTAAGCTTTCGTTCTGGTTGCTTTGAGGCATGACCACCAAAACAAGATCATTAATAATAAGTGAAAAACTATGGCAGTTCAAACTGAATCAAAGCCAAGAGCTGGGCTATAAAGATCTGTGAACTTCATGGAAAGAATGGTAGTGCTTTTTCTCTCACCAGCTTGTGTCTCTCCTCTTCTGGAAGTCATTCTGCTAAAACACTACAAGTTTATGGTGGCTCTGTAAAATTTGTGGTGACCAGATTTCATTGTTTATTTGGGGCATTAGGTTCATATTGCAAACAATACTTTTACAGACTTTTTTCTTGTTTTCCATATTTTCCGTTTTCAACATTCTCACAATTATGAAGTGATCCTTAGGGTGAGGAATATTTTCTCCAGAAAGAACAGGAGTCTGGAGGGAGCTCATGAACTCATATGCAGATTTGGGCTAGCTCTGGCAAAAGTGAGGCAAAAACTGGAGAGGAATTGCTTATACATTGGAACAAGGAGTGGCATTTTCACAGGCCAGCTGCAGTCAGTTGACCTTCAGCAGAATGATACTCTACTGGGTTTGAAAAACAGAAGGAAGTACAGCAGCTGCTCCAAAGCAGACGTTCAAATATATGAAACAATATGTTCACCGAATATGGCATTGTCTGTCTTTTCCTTCCACATCACTGGCCTTATGTATAGCAAACATGAGATTCTTTGGCAATGAAAAATATTTCTGACCTTAGGAGCTGTGTCATCAAAGGCCTAGAATAGCCAATATAGTCTGCCCTTCCTCTAGAAGACACCTAAATAAGGCTGACTTGGAATGCCAAACATCAGCATATATCTAAGTAAGTGAAAAGCTGGCTGTCCTGTGAATGTTCTTTTTTTATCTCCTTCCAAGAAATTATATTAGAAACATAACTTTATAAATTCACTGAGTTTCATATTTTCAACATGAGAAGACTTGACAAAAGGAAAGACAGATATCCTGATGAAAGCAGTCTTCATTTGGATGTGCAAATAAACAGCCTATGTTTGTGGTGGTTGAGTATGAGCATGTATGGTGGACATTACTGGCATTTGGCAAGTTAAGTCTTGGCAAAGCGTAGGAGGTTAGTATTCTCTTTCCCATGCTCTTGCAAAAGTCTGGCTGAAGCTTTCAGTGTAGCTGTAACCAGCTCATGAAGCACAATATAAACTATATTTCAGTTCATCTTGGCATATCTCCATTTATTAAAAGAAACATCAAAGCAACATTCATGAGCTTTAAATGCTTTCACTTGCTAATGGGATGGAGAGTGCCCCTGAGAAGATGCAGTTTCATTTAAGTACAGCCAAAAATACTTTGACAAGACACATTAAACATTGTTTCTTTTCTTTTAGAAGAAAGTTTTACTTTGAGGAAAGTAAAACTTCTTGTTGCATGGTAATAAAATGAACTGCTTGAAAAGTTGGGGGCCTAAAGAAACAGTTTCACTACTTCTTCTGGAAGACCAAGTTGAAGACACTTGTTCTTCTGTTGGACTCCATTCTCTTTTCATTATTATAGTCAATGAAACTAAACAGATACAAATTCCAGGGTGCATTTCAGTTGCCTAAACATCTGTGACAAGTGCAATATGAGATGATGTCTTATTTAGCTTCCCATTGCCATTCATAGGTCAGGCATGGCCTATTATCAAAAATGTCATCCTCATGAAGATGTCTTTGATATGTCAGTGCATTGCAAATGACTGCTTGAGTTTAGGCAACTGAACTGAGCCCACAATGAGTCAGTTATCAGTACTTCTGTTTCTCTACAGGAAACACTTTGACTGCTATAGCCTAGAATTGTATTTCATCTGTCATGGTCATAAAGACTGGTGACTCACCTTCACGCCAAAGTTTGATTTAGACAATTAGATCTCTTTATTACTTGTCAAATTCCATCCGAGTTCCGCTGCTGCAGGAAAAATCACATTTATTAATCCTTCTGTTCATGATTTGGATGTTATAGAGCAACATTTCATTCCATTCCTAATACCCTCATCTTCAAAGGATCTGGTTTTCCTATATCTGATATGCCAGGCCTTTTTCCCATTAACAATGTCATCTAACTTCCTCATCAGGAAATTTCAAGGGGACAATTTTTAAGCCAAGGTGAAAATATTAAAAATTATTCTGAAGGCCATTCCTAAGGTGACTTAATCAGTAACAATCCAATTGCTGTCTCTCAGTCTTTTATCTCTTCTTTAGTTCTTACAGCAAACCTTATTTTTTCCAACTTAAATATTTTTTTTCCCCATTTATACTCTATCAAATACTTATCTGAAGCTCTGGATAAATCAAAACTGCAATGCTTCTTTTGTCTAGAAAATAATTTATCTAAACAAGAAGTGTCAGATTAGTCTGGTTGTGTACTTTAGTAATACTATGTAGTGTATTATGGCATGTTCTAAATTTTTCCATTCAATAGCATAGTCTTTCTTAACAAATCTTTCCCTGCCCTCCCCACAAGTATTTGCACATAACTGTGTTACAGTAATAGGTCTATGATTTCAACATATGTCCTTCTTGCCCAGATAGCTTGATTAATTTGGGCACAAACTTCCTGATGGTTATGACATCACAGAGCTACTTTACCTCCGTAGCAGGCTTACATCTCCTGTTACGGGTTGGTCACCTAGCTCTTGAAATCATTTCTTCAGCCAGCTGAAGAGCCAAGGACTGTGTGTACTTTGCTCATGTCTAAATGAACAATATGAGTGCTCATGCCTTCCTGTTGGCTCACTAACCAGTCAAAATACGTGTTTGCAGGTCAGCTGACCAAGCAATTATTTTTAATCAAATTTTTGAAGACGAACTATAGAGCTCTGTCTTAGGACACTAGCTGACTTCAGTGAATATGTGTTAACGTATTTTCGTAAATTATCATCAGTAAGCAAAGTATATCTGCTATTTCTAGCTAATAAAGTCAAAGTATATCTGCCCTCATTCTCAGTCTAAGAGAACCTGTGCTGCAGTCTTTCCATCAAAGAAGTCATGTAACCTCACATGCTTAGTTAAAAATAACATTTGGTTTCACAGTATTTGGGTGCTTCAGGTGGAGGGATGAGCTGACAAACTAATTTTGGATTGAAGTTAATAGAAAATATGCTGTCAGTTGTAAAATACAGAATATGAAAAATCAGTGGTGCATAAGCAAATGTGGTCCTGAAATTATGATGATTTTTTCATATGGCTAAACTCTAAGATAACAGTTATTGTTAAAAGCAAAAAGACATCTTTCAAAAATTTAAATTTGTGTCCAGACGATGGAAAAATCTGGCTAAATACAAAAGTACAATGAATCAAACAAAGAGCCTTTGGAACAACGTAGGAGAGATGAAAAGACTACGTCTCTCAATCTCACATCAATAGATGAGCAGTGTGTCAAAAAAGTGCTCAAAGAAGATAAAGCTGAAAGAGGAAAAAAATGTTTTTCTTAGCATTCGTATTCCTGGCCAAGGAGCTCAAAAAGGTTGCCTTTCTCTGCAGGCAGTGTGTCAGACGATCTGTTTCATATCAAGGTATTGGCTGATCTTACGGAGAAAGTAGACAAAATGAGCAGTAACTAATCACCAGTGCTAGATGTTACACGTCCAAGAGATCTAGAGGAATGCTAAGATGAAATACGTAAATTATATAACTTTGGTTTTCAGCTGTTAGCTTAAACCAATTTTGATATCATATGTCTAGAAAGTGGCTGACAATCCACCACATTTTAAGACTTCAGGGGTCACCCAGGCACCTATCAGATAAAGAATAGAATTAGTGGCCATGGATAAATGGAGTAACCTGTGAAACAGGAACAGATTTTGTAAGGAGATGTACAGCCTCATTTTTCTGTTGGACTCCTTTGGAGAAGTCAGCATGTATGTGGACAAGGGAGATTTATTTGATGTGGTCTATTCCAAGAGATAATCAATAGTAATCCTCACCAGAGGTTCTTCAAGATGTCAGTTCTCTGTAGGAAGGAAAAAGACGTGAGACATCGTTCACATAGCATATGATGGTTTAAAAAGTTAAAAGCCAGAGAAAAATTGACTCAACCAAGTTTTCAGAGAGTACTGGGCCCTGCAGCTATCAACTAAATGACGTGGAGAAGAGGGTGTAAAGTGAACAAGTTTGTTGGTGATACTCTTTAAAGCAGAGAAAGAAAAGTAAGGGCCAACTATGAAATAAGTGGAATGGGTGACTAGGAGATACTGTGGCAGATGAAATTCAGTGCAGACAAAGGCAAAGCAATAAACTTAGAGAGAAATTGTCTTAACTTCACACATAGTGTCAGATGCCAAGCTAAATCTTGCCACTCAGGACTGACACTTTAGCTTTAAAGTATGTACTCCCATGAAAACATAATTTCAAAGCTCAACAATCGTCCAAAAAGAAAATACGATATTAGGAGTTATTAAAAGTAGAATAAAAATTTTATGCCATTGCTTAATGATATGATATACTTACAACCCAAGAACTGTTTGAGTCTTGGTCCTTTCCATTTCAGGAAGTACATAGCAGAAAGGAACTGAAAAGGTGAAAAGGGTCTAGAGACAGGAATGAATGTACAAGGAATGATTATACAGACTAAGGTTTTGAGCTTGGAAATAGAGACTACAGAAGAAATACAAACTCATGAGTGGAGCAGAGAAGATATAGGCAATGACTGATCAATAACTCTTCTAATACAAGAACTAGAGGGCACCAAGTGAAACTATTAGGAAGCAAGTTCTAAACAAATGAACCAAAGTAGTTCTTCATCCAGTGTAGAGCTAAGCTTTGGCACAGGTTGCCCTGTAATATTGTGCATGATAACATTTTATATTAGATTTTAAAGTGACTCACAAAAATATGGATAAGAATCCAATTGGGACTACTAAATACATTATTTCCTGCTTAAATAGAACATATCAGAAAGTTCCTGATAGTTCATTATCAACAACATTTAATTCCACAACAAGCTTGTTTTATTCTTATTCTCTTTCCTTGTGTTCCACTACTGACAACTATTGGAGACCAAATAGTGGGCCAAAGGAAATCAGAGTCTCACTGGCTATATATCTCCATTTATGTTGTCATGTATTCATGACATTTTTCTGAACAATTTTGTTTAATGGAGTTCTACAGCTTGATTTTAAGTTTCCTATGTGGTGGGTTGACCCTGGCTGGATGCCAGGTGCTCACCAAAGCTGCTCTATCACTCCCCCTCCTCAGCTGGACAGGGGAGGGAAAATACAACAAAAGGCTTGTGGGTCGGGATAAGAACAGGGAGAGATCATTCATCAATTACCATCATGGGCAAAACAGACTTGACTTGGGGAAATTATTTTAATTTATTACCAATCAGATCAGAGCAGGATAATAAGAAATAAAACCAAATCTTAAAACACCTTCCGCCCACCCATCCCTTCTTCCTGGGCACAACTTCACTCCCAATTTTCTCTACCTCCTCCCCCCAGCAGTGCAGGGGGATGGGGAGTGGGGGTTGGGGTCAGTTCATTACATGTTGTCTCTGCCGCTCCTTCTTCCTCACACTCTTCCACTGCTCCAGCATGGGGTCCCTCCCACGGGAGACAGTCCTCCACAAACTGCTCCAGCGTGGGTCCCCCACGGGGTCACAAGTCCTGCCAGAAAACCTGCTCCAGCGTGGGCTCCTCTCTTCACGGGGCCACAGGTCCTGCCAGGAGCCTGCTCCAGCGCGGGCTTCCCACAGGGTCACAGCCTCCTTCGGGCACCCACCTGCTCCAGCGTGGGGTCCTCCCCAGGCTGCAGGTGGAGATCTGCTCCACCGTGGACCTCCCTGGGCTGCAGGGGGACAGCCTGCCTCACTGTGGTCTTCCCCACGGGCTGCAGGGGAATCTCTGCTCCGGCGCCTGGAGCATCTCCTCCCCTCCTTCTGCGCTGACCTGGGGGTCTGCAGGGCTGTTGCTCTCACATGTTCTCACTCCTCTCTCCAGCTGCAGTAGCACAGTTTTCTTTTTCCCCTTCTTAAATATGTTATCCCAGAGATGCTACCACTGTCACTGATGGGCTCGGCCTTGGCCAGCATCAGGTCTGACTTGGAGCTGGCTGGCATTGGCTCTGTTGGACATGGGGAAGCTTCTAGCAGCTTCTCACAGGAGCCCCCCTGTACCCCCCCCCACTACCAAAACCTTGCCATGTAAACCCAATACATCCCAAAATGAAATTTCTTTTGGCATTTATTATTCTTTCTGCTTAGATTTGTCTTCTTTTTATCCAGGACAGTTCACGATGTTTTTACCTATCTTGGTTTTCTTTTGCTCTTTGTGGGTTTTGTTTCCAACTAAATAAACATGCTACTTAGGCTATTTTAACAGCTTGCTTGCTTTGATTACATGCTGTTCCACACAACATCCTTGTCTCTAAAATGGAGACACATTGATTTGACAGGTGGACCATTTGGTGGATAAGGAATTGACAGGATAGTTGCACTCAAAGAGTTGAGGTTAATGGCTGAATGTCCAAGTGGAGACCAGTGATGAGTGATGTCCTTCAGGAGTCTGCATTGGGACCACTATTATTTAACATCTTTGTCAGGGACATGGACGGTGGGATTGAGTACACCCTCAGCACATTTGCAGATGACACCAAGATGAGTGATGTGGTTGATAGTCTAGAGGGAAGGGATGCCATCCAGTGGGACCTTGACAGTGTTGAGAGGTGCGTCCATGCAAACATCATGAAGTATAATAAGGCCAAGTGCGAGGTCCTGCACATGGGTCGGGGCAATCCCAAACACAGATACAGGCTGGGCAGTGAGTGGATTGAGAGCAGCCCTGAGGAGAAGGACTTGGGGGTGTTGGTGGATGAAAAACTGAATATGACCCAGTAATGTGCTCTCACAGCCTGGAATCATAGAATCATAGAATCATAGAATCATTTAGGTTGGAAGAGACCTTCAAGATCATCGAGTCCAACCATCATCCATGCCCACTAAACCATGTTTTGGAGTACCTTGTCTACGCGCTTTTTTAATACCTCCAGGGATGGTGACTCAACCACTTCCCTGGGCAGCCTGTTCCAATGTCTGACAACCCTCTCAGTAAAGAAATTTTTCCTAATGTCTAACCTAAATCTCCCTTGCTGCAACTTGAAGCCATTTCCTCTCGTCCTATCAGGGAAAGGCAGTTTCATCCTGGGCTGCATCAAAAGAAGCGTGACCAGCAGGTCGAGGGAGGTGATTCTGCCCCTCTACTCCACTCTCATGAGACCCCACCTGGAGTACTGCATCCAGCTGTGGGGCCCCCAGCATAAGAAGGACATGGACCTGTTGGAGCGAGTCCAGAGGAGGGCCACGAAGACGATCAGAGGGCTGGAGCACCTCTCCTATGAAGACAGGCTGAGAGAGTTGGGGTTGTTCAGCCTGGAGAAGAGAAGGCTCTGGGGAGACCTTATAGTAGCCTTCCAGTACCTAAAGGGGGCCTGCAGGAAAGATGAGGAGGGACTCTTTATCAGGGAGTGTAGTGATAGGACAAAGGGTAACGGTTTTAAACTGGAAAAGGGTAGATTTCGATTAGAAATTAGGAAGAAATTGCTTTGAGCAACCTGGTCCAGTGGAAGGTGTCCCTGCCCATGGCAGGGTGTTGGAACTAGATGATTTTTAAGGTTCCTTCCAACCCAAACCATTCTATGATTCTATGATTCTATTATCTTTTTACCGATTCTATTGACTAGAAAGAACTACCTCAATGTTTCTAACCCTAATCACTTATTGATAGTCATGTCTCATCAGTAGTCCAGGAACTGCTGTTCTTACATGAAAGCAATGGCTGAAAATTAAATTCTATTTTCTTCCTTACATGTCTGTCTAACTTTACAACTGCAGATTTTTTTTTTTTTCTGCAGTCCTTCTTCTATAAACTGTGATCTTTTTACAGGCAGTTGATGCTTTTTCATCCTATGTATTATAGTTTGTCAATACTTTTCTTGAACAGTCACTTCTAAACAATCCAAAACATTCTTTTATAAATCTTAATAAAAATTCTGTTCATGAATGTAACTGAAATCTCTCTATAAAAAAATTAATCCACTTTCCGCATTACTACCTAAATGAACTATTTTAAGCAGCAACAACTCTTGAGGCCTTTTGAAAAAATGTGTATTAAAATAAACAAGAAAACACAGTTCCTGACTGAAAGACTTTAGATAATAAATTATAATTATATTCTCAATTTGCAAAACAACTGACCTCCCATGATGAGATGGCTTCTTCTATGCATTTACACTAATGAACAGCTAACTTGCTTTCATATTCAGAGCTATGTTTTCTGAATCAAGTACTCTGCACTAGTGGTGAAGTGCTTATGATCAAATCAGTCCATGAACTGGGAGAACTGCATAAGTACACCCACCTGAGGTGCAAGAACATCTATGACAGGCCATCAGTCTGAACTGTGACATGAAGTGTTTCAGTCTTCAGTTTCATTATTATTTTAGTACTATGAATCAGAACTATCTTCAGCAATATCCAGGGGTGGCAAGTCTGCAGTTTCTTTTGGCAAAATGTTCCACTACTGAGACATCTTATCAGTAACCATTTCCAAACACATTAAGGACAAGAAGGTGATCAGGAGTAGTCAGCATGGATTTATAAAGGGGAAATCATGACTGTTCAACCTGATAGCCTTCTATGATGAGATGACTGGCTTGGTTATATGAGGAGAATGGACTCTCAGCATGTTTGCAGATGATACAAAACTGGAAGGAGTGATTGATAATCCAGATGAGTGTGCTGCCATTCAGAGGGTCCTCAACAGGCTGGAGAAATGGGCCAACAGGAATCTCATGAAGTTTAACAAAGGGATATGCCAAGTCCTGCCCCTGGGGAGGAATAACTACAGGCACCAGGACAGGCTTGAGACAACCGGCTGTCAAGCAACTTTGGAGGAGAGGACCTGTAGGTCTTGGTCAACACCAAGTTGACTATGAATCAGCAATGTGCCCTTGAGGCAAAGAAAGAAGGCCACCAGCCTCCTGGGCTGCAGCAGGCAGAGCATTGCCAGCAGGTCAATGGAGGTGATTCCCCCTCTGCTCAGCACTGGTGAGACACATCAGGAGTGCCGGGTCCAGTGCTGGGCTCCCCAGTACAAGAGAGATGTGGACATACTGGAGCGAGTCCAGAGACAACATATGAGGAGAGCCTGAGAGAGCTGGGACTGTTTAGCCTGGAGAAGAGAAGGCTCAGGGGGCTTGTATCAGTGTGCCTAAATATCTGATGGGGGATAGTAAAGAAGGCAGAGCCAGACCCTTCTCAGTGGTGTCCAGTGGGAGGACAAGAGGTAATGGGCACAAACTGTTGTACAAGAAATTCCATTTAAACAGAAAAAAAATTTTTATGGTTGGGGTGGTGAAACAGTGAAACAGGTTACCCAGAGAGGCTGTGGAGTTTCCACCCTTCAAGATATTAAAAGTTCAACTGGACATGGCCCCAGGGCAGCCTGCTGTAGCTGACCCTTCTCTGAGCAGGAGGTTGGATGACACTATCTCCAGAGGTGTCTTCCCACCTCAGCCAGTCTGTGATTGTGTGGTTCTGTAGTTTTTCCAGACCAAGAGAGAGCAATGAAAAACAGTGCAATATACTGGATGTTTTAATGCATAAGGTAATGAAAATAGTCTATATGTTATATCCTCAGGCAAAAGAAGAAAACAGGACTTTATTTTCTTCACGTGATAAATGCATGGACTTCTATATTTTAATGTGTTTGTGTTTCTTATTTACCCAAATGTTTACCATCTGTTTTTCAATCCCTTGTTGTCAACTTGTATTGTTATAGATGGAATTAGTTGAATGTCTAGTTTAGATACCAGAGCATTAACTCTGAGAACAGTCTTCTTATTTAATCTTTCAGAAGCTTTTGTTACTGAAACATGCGAAGAAGTGTAATTATGGATGTAGAAGGAAAGAATATTTTCTCAGTGATCTGGACCTAATTACTGGAGTCAGAAATGTTCCCTTTTAGGTTACTGAAATTGTTTGTATTAAAATCTTTTCTGGTTCCCAGTTTAGCAAGACCATACTTGTTCCAAGATAACCATTTCCATAAGCTGAAATATTTTTTCTGTATAATTTTAATAATTTACACACTTAAAAAGTAATGCATGATTTTAAAATAAGGAAAGAAGAAATATTAAGAAATGTAACTAAAAGTTCTCATATTTCTAGTATATTTCCATGGATGTCATCTGAGCCTATGTCCTTTGAAGAGGACACCAATATACACCTGAATCTTTACCAGCACTGCCTTTTCTTTTTCCTTCTCTTGCAATTTTTGTGATGGAGCTGATTACTGTAACATCCCATAAGAAGTTTAATGACTGAGCTTCCTATACAACTGGTACAACTTCTAGGCTATGTCAGGTCAATCTTCCTAAAGTAAATTAATAAGAAATCTCCAAAGAAAAGAACTTGTAGAGAAGGCCAAAGCAAAGAAGTGGTCAGTGGCCGTATCCAATAAATAGAACCAAGAAACATATTTGCTCAAAATATGCAATTCAGATCCAAAGATGATGCATAAAGCATATGTGAAAGTTAAGAATGTGTTTCATTTATGCAGGCTCAAGGTCTGAGACTAAAATCTCTGGGAAAGATGTCTCTCAGGTTATCCAGCCCTGTTAATACTCCAATAAGAGAATTATTTGATCTGATAACATTTTAAAAAGTTTAGATGAGATCTAACATTTAAAAGATATAGAAAGTGGCAGCCTCTCTTGTAATTAGTTTGTAGCCCAAAAGAACAGTTTATAACCTGAAAGATTATAGTAATGCCCACTTTCAAGTACTGTAAATTGATGCATAACTCAAACATAAAAGCACTATGATGAAAACAATTGAGGTTGCTAAGAGACAAAAATACCATGAAAAGTAAGTCACTACTTTCATCATCTGTTTATTCAAGCAATAGTCATATGTGTTCTTGTATCACTATCTCATATATGCGTACCAAACTCTGAGATTATACCCTGAGAACTTACAATTCAAGCACATATATTCATAATAATAATGTTCTTTCACATAAGCATTTCACAGCTTGAAAAAAGGCTAACGTTTCAATCATAGGAATTCATGTTCTCCATAGAGCTCCAGTATATCTCCAATTATGCATTGAAATTCCTGACACTTTAACTCCCCTGAAAAAAGTTAAGAGGTCTCTGTGCCTTCTGCCTGAGGAGTAATTATCAGTTATACAATACTATTTTTTCCCAAACAGGGAAAATTTTGCTTTCGGTCTGTAATACTGCTATGACATAGAACCTTATTTAGAAAGCTGTAATTGAAACTAGGACTAGTGAAAAACAGTTGGTGAATAAGAAAAATCAAATATAAGTTATTGGTTAACATGCATAAATAAAAAATTTTAAACATCTAAAAGAAGAAAACTGCCACAGTATTCTCTGCTTATTTAACTTTAATCTGAATTCTTAGGTACTAAGCATTGACACAGAAAACCTCTGCTGCAGTAACTTTAGGCATAGGCCAGTTCAGATGCTTCTAAATCAAATGAGTTGCAACTGATCATGCCATGGTGCTCTTCTACAGCCCCTAATCATTATGGTTTCTGAGCATCTCACAGTGTTTAATGCTCTTACTTTCACAATGGTGTTCTCCTTCATGAGATGGGAAAATAGTAGGACTTTTAATTTTTTCTGGTGCTGGTGCAATCAAACGTTCAGGTGCTTCACTGTTGTAGTGAGATCCCCCATACCTGCCTATATGCTTAATGTCCCCATAAAGTGCTTGTGAAGGAAAAGCGGTGCCCAAAACAGAGTGCCCAAAGATGAGAGCAGCTAAAACAGCGCACTGACTGAGAAGCCGCCTAAGGTCAGCCTGTGGGGAAACACTGAAAATAAGATACGTACTAAATGTCATTTCTGCCCAGGTCTTAGATGGAAGTGCTCCAGCCACACTGCCCAAGTCACAGAAGGCAAAGACAGGGAGTGGGAGAATGAAGAACTGCCCACTGTACGAGAAGACCAGGTTTGAGACCATCTAAGGAACCTGAAGGTGCACAAGTCCATGGGACCTGATGAGATGTATCTGCGAGTCCCGAGGGAACTGGCAGATGAAGTGGCTAAGCCACTATCCATCATATCTGAGAAGCTGTGACAGTCCAGGGAAGTTCCCACTGACTGGAAAAGGAGGAACATAACTCCCATTTTTAAAAAAGGGAAAAAAGGAAGAGCCAGGGAACTACATGCTAGTCAGTCTCACCTCTGTGCCCAGCAAGATCATGGAGTGGATCCTCCTGGAAACTATACTAGGGCACATGGAAAATAAGGAGGTGATTGGTGACAGCCAACACGGCTTCACTAAGGGCAAATAGTGCCTGACAAATTCGATGGCCTTCTATGATGGGGTTACAGCATTGGTGACTAAGGGAAGAGCAACGGATGTCATCTACCTGGACTTGTGCAAAGCATTTGACACTGTCCTGCACAACATCCTTGTCTCTAAATTGGAGAGACATGGATTTAACGGATGGACCACTTGGTGGATAGGGAGTTGGCTGGACGGTCGCACTCAAAGTGTTGCAGTCAACGGCTCGATGTCCAAGTGGAGAGCAGTGATCAGTGGCATTCCTCAGGGGTTGGTACTGGGACTGGCACTGTTTAACATCTTTGTTGGCAACATGGACAGTGGGATTGAGTGCACCCTCAGCAAGTTTGCTGATGACACCAAGCTGTGTGGTGCTGCCGACACACTGGAGGGAAGGGATGCCATCCAGAGGGACCTTGACAGAGTTGAGAGGTGGGTCCATGCGAGCCTCATGAAATTCAACAAGGCCAAGTGCAAGGTCCTGCACATGGGTCAGGGCAATCTCAAGCACAAATACAGGCTGGGAGATGAGTGGATTGAGGGCAGCCTTGAGGAGAAGGACTTGAAAATGTTGGTTGATGAGAAGTTCAGCATGACCTGGCAATCTGTGCTTGCAGCCCGGAAAGCCAACTGTATCCTGGGCTGCACCAAATGAAGCGTGGCCAGCAGGTCGAGGGAGGTGATTCTGCCCCTCTACTCTGCTCTCGTGAGACCCCACGTGGAGTACTGTGTTCAGCTCTGGGGCCCCCAACATAAGAAGGACATGGACCTGTTGGAGTGAGTCCAGAGGAGGGCCACGAAGATGATCAGAGGGCTGGAGCACCTCTCCTATGAGGACAGGCTGAAAGAGTTGGGGTTGTTCAGCCTGGAGAAGGGAAGGCTCCAGGGAGACCTTATAGCAGCCTTCCAGTACCTAAAGGGGGCCTACAAAAAAACTTGGAGAGGGACTTTTTACAAGGGCATGTAGTCACAGGGCAAGGGGTAATGGCTTGAAACTGAAAGAGGGTAGATGTGGATTAGATATAAGGAAGAAATTCTTTACAATAAGGGTGGTGAGGCACTGGAAGAGGTTGCCCAGAGAGGCTGTGGATGCCCCATCCCTGGAAGTGTTCAAGTCCAGGCTGGATGGGGCTTTGAGCAACCTGGTCCAGTGGAAGGTGTCCCTGCCCATGGCAGGGGGGTTGGAACTAGATGATCTTTAAGGTCCCTTCCAACCCAAACCATTCTATGATTCTATGATTCTGTGCCTCATGCAAGGTGGTAGATGAGTGCTTCTGTCCACATGAGACTCATCTCTGAATCCTTCAGCAGGAATAGCACCTCTTCTTTCTTTCTAAAGCAGAAGCAGGAACAGTTACTTCTTTTAAAACTGAGTCTTCGGTATTATGCTGCTGTTCTTGTGCAATATCTTGGCACTTGCTCAGTATGTGGCATCCTCACATTTAATTCCCTCTTGTACCCAAGTGAATTCAAGCTTCTTTTGACCGTAGAAACATCCTAGCTTTAAGTTATTCTTGGGTTATGACGTTCTCCACCTCTCCCAAGTTTTGTGCTTGCTGAGCAGCAACAATTCCCAATTGGAGATGGAGTAAGATTCAGTTTCTGCCCCGCCCAGTGGGGTGCAAGGAGTGGAGCTGCAACGACTTCCTTGCTCTGTTCCTACAAAATCAAATGGTAGAAAGAACAGGCTTTATAATTCTATAAACTGTAATTCACCTACACAATTTCCTGGCTTTGATTTATTGCTAATTACAGTCCTCCACAAACACAATTATAGGTCATTATATTTTACCAAGGCAGCAGAATTTTCCATGAGCGATAGGTATATGCAACTGATGGCTGCGGCTCTGAGCACCTTTGTGTGGTGTGGCTCTGATCACAATGTTGCATACAGCCTGACATTATCAAGTGCAGAAAAATTGGATATACCGGGGCTAGGAGATAATTTTAGACCTTGACTTGGATGCCTGTGTTGGGACCCCAGAGCCCCTTTGTAGTAAGGGTAGCCTTTAGAGCGTAACTGAGAGCAGCCGCTTTGGGACCCTCCCTCACTCCCCCGCTCCACACAGCACACACGCTCCCACCTTAGGCACAGAGTTAAATGCCTCAAGTAAGGAGGGTTAATGTTGCCATTTTCATTAAGCTTAGTAGAAATGACAAAAAGGCCAAATTATCATGTGCTGATGCCCTAGCAACCTTTTGATGTAGTGCCCTTGCTGTAACAGCAGAGAATTTCGTCCCCTAAGATTACTCCTGCTGTTTGCCAAGAGAAAGGTTAGGAACAGATGAGAACAAATATCCTGAGATAACAAAATCTTTAGGATTTTGCATTGGGTAAGTCCTCAAATAGTGAAAAGCTACATGGAAGGCCTGAAGCTAAATGTTTCAAATCTCCATTTTGCTGGTGGAAATTAACCCCTTCATGAAATGAGTAACCCAGGATCCATACTATCTCCTCAATGTGTGTGTCTCAGCTGCAGGATTCGGCACTCAAGCAGCAGCTTAGCTGCTTTTTAAGACACAATACATGTTTATGAAATGGCGGGTAGCTGATGATGCCATTTATAGTCCCAGGGCTGCTGGTCTCAGTATCTAAAGCCGTAGTGTTTCAACTACCATCACTTGTAATGGCTGTAGACTTTTTAATTCTGCAGTTAATTGTTAATACAATGATGCAAAAATGCATAGCTCTTTACTGAGGCTTTAGAGTGGCTTTTTTGAAACTTTGTGTATAGCAGGGGAACTAATGCTAAATGGTTTAGTGGGATAGTGGAAGCTGCGTGTCCATCCTGGCAGGGTACACTAGCTCATGAGAAGCTCAGTGACTCCCTTTGGGACCAGAACTAGTTCAAGTTAGCTCAGCTGAACAAAAGGTAATTTTGCTATTGAAAGTCCAAATGGGATCTGGGATCCTCATTCACACCTGTCTCCTAAAAAATCTTACCCTCATGGGATACTTATGCGATGCAGTTTCTGTTAGGGGTGCCATAAAAGAATGTTTTATTATCAAGATTTCTGGTTGTTCTCATAGCAACTTTTTGAAATAGAGGTGTGGAAATGCAAAGGTTTGTTCAGAACATTTTATCTGAACACTTCAGTTTATAGCAGCAATTTTAGTAATTATTCTTGTTCTGAGGATACTAAGCCTACAGCAAATATGCAACCAGCATAGAAGCATGCATAGGTAAGGAATCAAACGTCACACTGCCCATCTGTTGTTGAAATGGGTAAAAACTACGTAATATTTGTCCTGGCACAATTAAAATAACATCAAATTAATGGGTGCACAAGGAGGAAGGAGTAGCATTGCAATATAGTCACAGTTACTTTGGAAAAACATCTGCATGCCTTGCAGAGTTACATCTGGCTTTGCAATGTTACACTTAGTGCTTCCAATGTCTCGTAAGTATCTAGCTCCTAGATGATACATATTTCTAGATTTATATGATGTATATATAACAGAATATATTTCAAAAAAACAGTATTATTTGTATGATTTAATGCTAAAAGAACTAACTAGAACTGATGATATCTTAGCTAACATAAGTATGAGAAAATCTGCATTATCCCTTCTCTGACAGCATTAAGAACCATGTTATACATATGACCTTACAGCCAAGAACTCAGACTTTATTTGGGGTATCACCAAAAAGCAGAAATATCAGTAACTTCTTGGAGATGTCTGAAATATATTTTGGCCTTTCTCTAATTTAAGGACATGTTGGGATGTTCCAAAATCAAGAAAAATGTAAGATCAAAAAAAAAAAAAATTCAAAAATTTTTCTACTGTGGGGTTTTTTTATTATTATTTTTTAATCAAGGTGAGAGAAAATACACAAAATAAAGCAGATAAAACCATTGTTGACCTGATCTAGTGAGTAGAAGAGTGAACTCTGACCTTCAGAGATTCATTCCAACCAACATTTCTATGAGTAAATTAAAACATATTTAACCAACCTAATTTGCACTTACATCCCATTAAAGGAAGAATGCTTGCATAAATGTTGAGCAAGCCTGGGATTTCATTGTCCTGGATTCAACTTTGTGCTCTGTTACAGACTTCCTATGAGAAGCTTTCTGGGATTTTGGAAAGCCCTTTAGTTTGTTTCAGTGTGTATCTCTACAGACATGTAAAAGCGCAACTACTAGATGTGATCCTTCCTTAGTCCAGAAGCCTGCAACAGCATCGCCCCTGTACTAAACCCAAGATAAAGTGGAATTATACCCCATGACCATAACACTCTTGGAATAGCATGAAGGAAGCATATCAGCATGGATTTTAGTTGAACATATACTAGCTGGTCTTCACATTTCTTACAGTAGGATTTAGTGGATTTACGAACCTCATCCTTCTATAGTTGGTGACGAAAAAATAGGCTTTTTCTTAGCAAGCAGCCCCCGACTGCTGGTATACTAGGTATTTGAATAGCTGGAATAGCTGCTTTCATGGAGATTAAAGGTAGGTAATATGAAAAAAAAAATGTTATCAGGGATGGATACTCTTCTGCAGTATGTGCTTTCATTATTCTTGACTTTTTTTTTTTTTTTAATCAATAGATTTTCATTCAAATGGGATTGCCCCTATTTGTTTAACACATATTTGGGATACTGCAGACTAATGCTAGGTTAAAAGAACCACACTCTGACATACAAAATGCAGGTGGGATCTGCATAAAACTTTTGAATATTTTACTATAGAGTCATGTAGATACAAAATTGGTGTGTTGTGGATCGTGGATTGACAAAACAGAAGCTCTGAAATGCCTGCAAAAGTGAGTTCTGCAAAAGAGATCCCTATTTGTGGATTGCCACAGCAACACATACCAGCTTGTAGCAATCAACACTGAAGTGTCTCTGGTCATACTCAGGAAATCTCAGCTTTGATAAACACATTCAGGTTTTCAAGGTAATTCTCTTGTAAAACAGAAGAGGAAGGGAAAAAAATAACTGTGGCCCATAATAATTTACACACGCTAAGGATATTTAAATTAGAAATTGCTTTTAATCTCACAAAGTACTCCTGAGATACAGTGTCTAGAAATTTAAGTCAGAAAAGGTTGAGCAATGGAAACAATGGCATATAACTGTTTTACAACAGATTGTCAAGAATGTGATCAATTCTTCATAACTTCGAATCTTTAGATTGAGATTAAATGTATTTGACGATATGCTTAATTTAAGTATGAACTGCTAAAGTGGGTGCAAGAATTATTGAGTGAAATAGTGTGTCATAAGTTACCTAGAAGATCAAATTAAGTTTCCATGATATGTGGCTTTAAAACCTATGAAATGGCACAACTGACTACTAATAAGAAAAAAGTGATTGAAAATCATTGGAGTGTGTGAAACGTGAGCAGCTCTAGGAGTTAATTTTAATATTTTCAGTAGAAAATAAGGTCTTGGAAGGTTATGTTACTGACATGCAGATCTTTGTAGGCAATTTTTGCAAACATACAAAAATGTGATGTATCACGTTACAGCTCAATTCCTACTTGCTTAAATGAGTGTCTTAATTTCTGATCTGTAATACAGAGAAGTTTTTCCATTCTTATAGAAAACAAAACTTGCCATTTCTGATTTTAGGCAGATTAAATATGTTAAGAAGAGGAATTAAGATTAAAAAAAAAGTTTAAAACTATAACCCTGATTGATTGAAAAATACTGTTTCAAATCTATTGAGTGACTTTGAAAGATTTGGCAGTGTAACAATATTTTTTGTTTGTTCTCTGTGTTGCAATAGGGTTAGTAATGATCAGTATCATGGGACAGATGTATTATCTGTACATATAACACTTACTGCCTTGATGTGGTTCAGGACTTCACCATTCATTCCAATAATGTTAAACAGCAACATTTAGTCAGTACAGTCAATATTGAAGAAAAATATTTTTTACGACCCATTATTGGGTCACCCACATATTGACTATGAAACGCTTTTAAGCAAATAGGCCTGCCACACTCAGGACTGTATTAGTTGTTGTTTGTATGTTCTGAGACTAACGCAGAGGACAATTTATAGAAAGTAGCATTGACTTTTCTTTTAAGAATCTTCGTAATGATTCTAAGTTTTCTTGCCAGGAATATGCTTTTCATGGTAATTTTCCTCACTACTAAATGTTAATAACACACAAAGAAAACATCCATCTGCTTATCTATCTAGATTGATCGATTGATCTACTTTATTTCCAGAACACTTAAAAATGACAGAAACACATAAATTACCTTAAAATAATTGTATACACCATAAGAGTAGTTAATTGTGTGGCTAATCTGCATTTGCAACTGTGGTGATTTTTCAAGTGACTCCACGAACACTCCAGGCTGAGTCACTCCAGTGCTATAATTGCACATGAATCAAGGCACAGAATTTCTAAGAAAGTGCACACACACAGAGATATTGTAAAATGGGAAACGTGTTCCCTGGCACAGAGCAGAGCCAGAGAATGGCCTCCATGAAGGTGAGCACCACTGTTGGAAGGGAATGGAGATGGGGACTGAGACAAGTGTGTGGCTTTATCCTTCCGCAAAAATGTATAAAGCTTTTTAAGAATAAGAGGGAAGTTAAAGAAGGTAGATACTTTGTTCAAGTGTACCTTAAGAATTAATTAGATCATGATCTCTTTGTTAAAATGTACAGGCCAGTGCCTTGCAGTGAACTGGTGCACCCTCAATGCCATGAGCCAGTCCTGCAGATTGTTATTAAACATCGTGTGCACAGAGGGGTCACTGGGCTGAGCCTGGGGCTGACTTGAAAACATGAATATTGTGGGGCCACATATATCAAGAACTTCTTATAGTTGGTTTTAACTCTGTAACAGAATGGAATTAATATCTCTTTTTTTCTACTTTTTAATGAAAAAATCCAAGGAAAGCCTAACATAGCTAAAAATCTTTAGTATTTTTTTGCAGTACCGGAGAATTAGGATCTGGTGGATGATTTAGACTAGTGGTTTGGACCTAGATTTTGTTTCTATAGTGAATAAAAATTGGATTATTTACTCTTATAAAGATGTTACATCAGTGTGTCTTGCTGTTCTTTCTCACTTCCCTTTTTTCTCTCACTTCCGTTCTCTTATTTTGACCAAAATTTTCATCCAAGATGTAATAAACCTTTTCTGAACAGAAAACTATATGTTTCAGGGAAATATTTTGGTTTCATTAAAGAACAAGTTTTCTTCAGATCTAGTGGATGTTGCAACAATATGTTCTCCCCAGATCTTCTGGCAAAAAAAGAATAATCTAGTTTTAGACAAATACAGCAGAAGAATTCATCTCTTTCTGCTCTTGACCCACCCATTGATGGTTTTCTTCAGGGTACTCCACTTCTGCTTCTGTTAATGTCACTGATTGCACTGGGAATTGTTAAACAAATAATTTTGCTTTGTTGAGGCAATGCTGAAATGTTTTTATTTTATTTTTTAAATCAGTACAAAATATATGTTTTAGGAGCTCTTCACCACATCAAGAAGTAACATTTTGCCATTGTCAGGCTAAAGTTTTCAGTGCTGTCCAGTTTTTCATGGTGGAAAATTAGCAATTAATAGTATGACCACTTCTTTAAGATCACATTACCCCATATGTGTTTATAATAATGATACATATAATTTGGGAATTATGTATTTGTAAATTATGGTATTAATCATAGTTCATACAAGTTCTGTTCGGAAGAATGGCTGAGTATATCTGGTAGTTTCTTTTTGAATTGATTCATTTTGAGGCTTTGAGTATCTTTTGTTTCTTAGAAGATGCACTTAGGAATATTATCCTGATAAAAACAGATGTTCTTTTTCATTTTAACAGTGTTAAACCCCTTGAGTGTCGGAACTGCTCTTTTAGGCGTTTGGCTGACAGCAGAATCATCACTTATGGTGGTTAATTCTTTCTCTTTTAAAAGATACCAAGTAGATGAAAATTGCTATTTTTCTGAAGGCTTTAAGAACTAGTCTTTTACTGACAAGGATAAACATTACATAGTAAAACCAAAAATATTATCTTATCTTTCAGGACCCCTTAAATACTGGCTTAAACTGGATGTGCAGAGTAATTATTTGGCACATGTTTCATTCACTTTTTAGACTGACTAGAAAAATCACAGTGAAGATGATATCTTGCTAGAATATACTTTCTATTAAACACCAGTATTTTGACATACCCATTTCTGACAATGGATTTCTTTGGAATCAGAATTTTTAAACTGAAATAATAGCATAAAAGCTTGTAGAACAAGTGTAAGTATGGAAAATCAGAGCTGTGTGATCATTTGATATTTCAGATTTTCAGTAAAATTAAAAACAAAGTGTATTTGATTCATTCAATACAAATTGCCTCGCTTAAATTAAAAAAAAAAAAAAAAAAAAGAAGCCACCAAAAAGGGATATGTTCCTGTTTGGCCCAGCTGCTCATAATAATAAGTCAGAAAGTTAAAAATGTAGGATCAATTTTAACTCATTTACCAAGGTATTCTTAAAAGTATCTTCCTTCTCCTATGAAAGTGGTCAAAGAGTCAAAGTTATTATGAGACTTACATTTCTGTGCTTTTTGTCGACATTATTCCACTGTCTGAGAACAGTTAAGCATTCACTGGAGCACTTAACTAGGCACTGGGATCCAAGTATCTCACTTCTGCAAGGTCTGAACTACCGGGATAAAGTATCATTCGCCTTTTATTCCCCCTGAGCATTTTCTAAAAAAATCTCAACCGTTCCAGCAGAGAAATTGAAATTAATACCCAACTGGCTGATGATGAGATGTACATAAATGATAGAAAATGTGAACTTTCTTAAATATAGAAGAGGAATTGAACCTAGGTCTCCCATATTCTGAATGTGTGCTACAACCTTTATTTGTAGGATAATAAAAGGACAGCATTACACAGAGGTGAGTCTGACACCTTAATTTAGGTGCCAACATGTGATTTAGGTGTCTAGGTTCATATCAATGGGATGTGTAGGCAACAGGGAGCCAATGGAGCCTGGAGAGTAATTAATTTGTCTTTACAGAGGAATTCAGTGCTGCATCCTTCATATTAGTAGGAGACTGGGCGGATATAACACAGGTCCAACAGGAGAGCTGTATCCTTCTGGAGTGACAGTTGGAGGCCATGAATGACATAATGAACTATTTCAAATGGCCCTAGAGAGTGCTGAGTGAGCAACTTCGAGAAAGATCTCAGAGCTCTCCAGGTCTCTCATGAGCACGATGACCATATTGCTACTGATTGCAATGGGAGCAATCCCAAGATACATAGCTCAAAAGTAGACACTTACATATACACATCTAATTTTAGATGGTTTAAATTAGGACTAGATCCCACTATCTTTGAGCAGGAGCTCTGTGAATTTGGAGACTAATTTTGTATGAGAATCAAAACTATATGAGGGATTAGACACAAATTTATATTAATAATAGAAACTGCAATTTGATGAACAGTAAATTTAGCTACAACATTTTGTCAGGCTTGTGAAAAGTGAACGAAAGCCTGAAAATAAACTGTTATAACATGCAACAATTAAAAAGTTATTAGGAGGTGCTTTAGAAGGAGTGAGTATTATCTAATTTGAGTAATTTTTAATCTGAAAGATGAAGTCAATAGCACTTCAATAAAATTTGGAGATGATGCTAAGCCACAAAGTGTTGCTAACACTAGTTAGGACAGGAAACCAAATAAAGAGGAGGCACTTCAGAAAGGAAGGTAGCAGAATATCAGGAAGCACGCCAAAGACACTGGACTACAGCAGTAAGTGAAAGCCATGTCTCCTGGATCTGGGACGTGAACGTTAAGAATTAGTGATGGGCGCATTCTGCCTTGCAGGAACTGAGTGAACCAAGGAAGTGCTCTGTCTTCTGAAATGTCACTTGTGCTCCACACTAAGAACTGAATATTTTAGGGAAAATACAGGGGTTTGTTTTCATTCTAAGACTTATGAACAAGTTCTAAAAAGTAGGATCATAACTGGTCTTTTACTCAGCTTGACACTTAGGGAAAGGTCTTCCCTGTTCTGCTAATTTCTGAGGTAGATGGTGTTTTACCTCTATTGCATATGACAAGATGCAAGATTCAGTTCATTCAGCCAACAGAAATCTATATATGGGTTAGTTTTCTGCCAGGCTGCTGGGTTGAATCAGCTCACAGAGGGATCTGCGCAAGTTGCCAGAGCCAGCAATAGGCAAGTAGAAGGTCAAGGGGATGCAGGAGTGTGGAGCTGAGATGAGGGACGGAAACTCTTCTGCTTGGAGGCAGTGAGTAGTTTGGTTAGCTCATCCCCTTTCATGAAGCAGTATCTAGAGTTAGGTGACACAGATGTTTCATGCCCAGAACTGGATTTATAACTTTGGTTGTCTGCATCTGAACAAGAAAGTTCAGACATGTGGCAAAACTGCTGTAAATGATCAGCAGTGTCTAGTTACCTGACAGATGCTGTAAAGCAGACTTCCTGGCTCAGCTCTGAAGGGCAGAAATGACAATCATTTTAGCTTGATTTTGCTAAAAATCAGGAAAGCATTAATTATTACATTTTGAATAGTCATGTATAAGGGTGTACTATCACTTTTCAGGTACACCCTAATGATCAAATGAGATTTCACAGAACTTTTTAAGAAATCATTTTTGTGCAGAGAAGGTCATAAAGGGTTGTTCAACTGAGAGTAGTGGAATAAAGTTATGCATGTATGCTCATGAGCCTTTCTTCACACCTGAGGATGAACACTGAACTTCAGGGCAGGCACAGATTTGTAATAGCTGCTCAGCTTCACTAAGCTATAATATTTTTAAACCTTCATTAGGCATTTGCTGATTTATGTAGTGTTGATGAGTTTTGGTAAGGTTGTCTTGGAAATGTGCTCAGCAGAAATCCAAAGAAATTAATCGCAAAAGTGGCTGGTAATGACGCGTGACGCAGATATGAAATGAGATAGCCTTGGGGTCCCCCATCCAGGTGCATTTACATAAAACAGAGCAAAGGTAGGAATCGCCTTGTCTTGCTGGCCCTGCAACAAGCTCTGGGATGTGGGGATGGGACTTGTCCTGTCCCTTGGTTCAGGTCAAAGTCTCCACAAACGTAAAAAGCCCGGCACAGTGGAGATGGGGCAAGTGGTGCACGGTGAGGGAACTGTAGGCAGGCAGGGCAGGAGAACAGCTAATGCTTTTAAAGAGTTTTTATTGCCGACTAGTAGAGTTTCAAAGTATGCTTTGGTATTGGGGGCTGTGTGGTTGTACAGGGCTGGCTTTTCCCCAGGGAAGTTAATCTCCACTTTTTAGATGTCATTGCAGACTTGAGCACTTTCATGTCAATTTGCCTTTTTTTAAAGGCAAACTCTGCTCCTGCGAATGGAGAACAAAATCATAATTGTACTGTGATGTACCTGATAAAGTCCCACTGGATAAATATTGTCCTGTTTCAGGCCTGAAGAAATTCCTTTCTTTGTGCAACTATTTCTTTAGCTCTGCCAAAACGTTTCAGTGAAATATTTCTCTGTCAGAACTGCCAGAGGCATGAGGTGGGCACTCTCAGCCCTCTCAGCTCGGCTCAGCCTGGCCTCCCTGGGTGGGGTAGGATGTGGCACATTGTCTGTGGAACAGGATGACTTCTTTGCATAAATTGAACAGGAATCAGGCATTCTCAGAAGAATGAAACATTTTGGGCTATCTATCTGAAATGAAGTGTTCTGGAGTTTTAAAAAAGTGCTAAAATATTCCTATTTCATACCAACTTCGTTTCAGCTGTTGTTTCCCCCCCTTCCCCCCCCCCCCCTTTGTTTGGGCACTGAACTAAAGAGGCATTATTCATACAGCTGTACATTTTAAATAAGTCACTTGTATATTTTACAGTGCACATACCATCACTGAGGATAAAGACTTTTGTCTCGAATCCTTCCTAAAACATTATATCATATTGTGTTTATAAAATCCAAGCCAAGGAAAATAGTCCAGAATTTGAGTATTATGATATTTCCAGGATAGATGACTAGTAGTATCTCTGGGTTTGCAGGTGGAACGCCTGAAATCCCTAGAGATTACAAGACTCACTCTGGGCCACACAAATAGCCCAAATGGGATTCTGCATCATTTTTCTGGCTTTTGGCATAACATGCAGTCATCTGTGGTTCCTTCTCTGTAGGAAGCGTAATTACAGAAGTTTATGAAGATAAAACTTCGAGTGCACTTAATTAAACTTTTTTTTTTTTTTTCCTGAGGTATGGGTCTGGGAAATCAACCTAAATAAGCAGCAAATAGCAACTGATTTACACTGAGTTTTTACTAATGCCCTCCTTATTTTTTATATTATAAATTTTCTTTATTTTATCTTGCTCTGCAACTTCATGATTTGGATAGGAGTACATGCATAGTTAATTTGGCTCATAAAATGCACAAAGCAACAGCCTTTCATCTTACTCTGTGAAAAGATTGTTTATTGTCTGGTTTTCAAGCAAACAGAGGCTGGTGACGCATAGAAGCAGCCTCATACATTTCTTTATTCTTGTTAGTTTTACCTTTCACTGTAGTATTTTCATGATCAACAACTTGATTTATATCTCTCAGTTTCTATTCTTTTCCTCTACAGGCAAACACATTGTTTAAAGGCTCTGTTCTTTTTATGTGTATTATGGCCCGCACATTTCTATCCGTGGGATGTATTTTAAATTGTCAGGTGAAAAAGTGCTTCATGAAGCACTAGAAAAACAAATTCAAACATAATGAAGCTCCTGTCAGCTTGTGAAACATCTCATTTTGGGAATGTTTGTATAGAAAGGAAATATTGTGCTTGAGTTTTCCAAAATACCACATGATTAACTGAAATGTAAGTGTAGCCTGCTACTCTTTCAAGGCACCACTACAACCAGAAGGAGGAAAGATATGTCTGCCAGAGACATTCCTGATTAATCACGGGTAAATCACAGCACTTTGTTCTTTCTCCATTCTTGGTTAGAGACTGTTGATAATCTGGACCTCATAAATACTTGACATGCTTAGAAATATTTCCTTGTAATCCTTTCTTAAAAGTGGATATAGGATAAAGCTCACATGGAGGCAGATGTTTTTTCACATTAATTTTTCATGTAATGATGATATTTTCTAAAAAAAATCAAAGCTTTTTCAAGTTTTATTCTTCTTTTCATAGGAATATCTGCAATGTTGTAAAATCTGCTGAAAATTATTCTAAGGCACTGAATGCTTCATCAAGTTGGGAAAATGAGCAAAGATAAAGAATAGTTAGTTAAATCAGACTTTTGTAAAATATTATCATCAGAAAGCTGAATTGTTGCATAAAATCAATGGAAACAAATGTGTTCTTATCACTCAGTGCTTGAGTTGCTGCTGTTGCCTTGGTGCATCATCAACAAGTCTGTATGCTAAAAAAACGGGGCTGAGCTGCTGCATCAGCCAAGTAAGGGAATTCTCTGTTCCTGCTGCTGTAGAGACCACGTTCAGCTGGGACCAGTGCAGGCCTTTCTGCCAGAGACCAGGGGGAGGTGATAAGGAAGCATTAAGGTGTATCCCATTAGAGGACACATAAGTCTGTCTGGAAGTGGGATTCCCCTTTTAAGAAGTAGTTTTACACTGTATAGTGGATATCCAGCCAGGGAAAAATTGCTATTATCTCTCTTGGGTTGGGATTCACTTCATTCAGCCTCAGCTATCTGGTCTGTGCAAGTTGCCTAGTGTCAGCAACAGAATCAATATACAACAGGAAAGGAGCTATGAAAAAGCAATGGAAACAGAGCAATCTTAATCCTTGTGTGCCTGACTGCAGCTCTTAGGCTACCCAAAGGAGAAAGCAGAAATACTGTAACGAAATTTTAAGATTTACTATTTAAAGGTTCTTTCTTAGTAAAATGATCTTTTAAAGTTCCTTTAATAAAATATAAAAAAATGTGCAGTGTCCTATTAAGCACTGAGGAATTGGTAGTGTTTAGCTAAGTCTATGCATGTCCATGGGCTTGTGTGCACAGACACTCATATAAACACATGGACAAAGCTCAGAGGTTCCTCCTCAGCCTTTTCACACTCAGAACTGTGAAATCTCTGAAATGAGTATCTTGTGCTTGAAGACCTGTTTTCAGTGCTGCTAAGTGTACTGGGCACCTAGTGCACTGCCTTCAAATTGTCTTCCACGTGACAGAAAAAGAACATTGCTGTTCTGCACAGGAGAACTTTCTCAATACACTGGTTGCTTAAAAAGAGGCAGTGTGCTAGACGTGCTTAAGAGGTGCCAATGTGTCTCCTTTGAATAGGAAAGGAGAGTCTTTCTGAAGAAAACAATCTCATTTAATGAGCAAAAGCATTACTGACTTGAAGAACTGTAATGAGATCAGACCTCCGCTCTCGAGTTTGAAATTATTTTTAAAGACACTTACTGCCATTTTGAAAGACTACAATGAAAGTGGTTTGGCTGTAGCTTTTATTGAACAAGCCATTACATTAAAAATTTGGACAGATGTTTACTTTATATCTGAGTTCTGCACATTACTTTCTGCAAAGTGCTCATAGATCTGTTCTGGCAGAGACTCCAGCATCCTTCAGAAAAAAGCAGGATGGGGGAGCAGGATGTGTGCAGATCTCGCAGTATTACTTTCTATACCTCAGTAATATGGGACATTTACAACCTGCTGCTTTCTAGGCTTATTGACTAAAAGTTACTTGTCACCAATGTTTGCTTTTCTTTCAGTAGGTCAGCACAGTGCTTCTTGATGAAATGCACCAATTCTTTGTTCCTATTACGACTTTGCTGTTCTGGTCTATGTATTATTAATCTTCATATGTCTTGGTATTATTTAATCTTAGTACTTGTCTTCATGGGTTTCAGGTCCTGCTCATATATACTTACACCTTTAGACTACATAGATAAGATAGGTTGACATTTTGATTGATTGCTATATTTCAGTTACTTTTTTCTTATCTTTTGTCTTCAGGAATCAGTTGGTTTTCTCTGTAGCAGTGTGAGATTCTGATAATGTGATGGTGTGTGGTGGGCTCACCCTGGCCAGCAGCTAAGCCCCACTCAGCCGCTTGCTCACTCCCCACCCCTAACTGGACAGGGGAGAGAATAGGAAGAGCAAAAGCAAGAAAACTCATGGGTTAAGATAGTAAGTTTAATAAGTGACAGAAAGAGGAAAATGTCAAACAAACAGGCAAAACCCAAGTGATGCAAAAGCAGACACTCACCACCTCCCACTAGCAGACCGATGCCCAGTCTGCAAGCAATGGCTACCTCCCACAAAGCCCCCTTCCCTCAGGGTTTATTGCTGAGCACGTTATGTAGCATGGAATATCCCTTTGGTCAGTTGGGGTCAGCCGTCCTGGCTGTGTCCCCTCCCAGCTTCTTGCCTACCCCCAGCCCAGTCGCTGCTGGGGCAGAGTGGGAAAAAGAGAAAGTCTTGACGCTGTGCGAGTGCAGCTCAGCAATAGCCAAAACACTGCTGTGTTACCAACACTTTTTATCACGAATCCAAAACACAGCACCATTTGGGCTGCTATGAAGAAAATTAACTCCATCACAGCCAGACCCAGTACACAGTGTTACTATTATCTAATTATGGTCTGAATTTTTGAAACAAAATAACTGGAACATACATTGTGATGTGTTTAACCCTCCCATATGACTGCAACAAAAAAGAAGTACCTTCACCTTTACACCTCCAAATAAAAACAATTTTGTATACAAAACATTGAAATTAACTGATGGTTTATTCTTCTTTCAGCAGCTACACATTAGATGTTAATTTATTTATTTTAAAGATGGATTCTGTGAATCAGAATTCTTTAGCTGATCTGAAAATCAAGTCCACGTTGAAATTGCCTACTATCCTGCTTGGGGTGGACTGAGGAGAAATTTAGATACCTAGATTTGAGATTGGAATCATTATTCAAGTCAACCTCTGTACAGCCATCTGAAACAGGACAGCCATAAAGTTTAGTGACATATGTGATCTGAATGGCAAATCTCCTAGGCGTGCTCAGCAGCTCCCAGAAGAGGTAGACCTCTAAAGTCTATTGCCATTTAGAGACTGACCCAGGACTTTTAAAACCATCTCAGCCCCCTCAAAGCCCCATCCAGTGGTGCTGACTGCTTCTTATTGTGCTGCACTTGAGCATAATTTGGCTTCAGAAAAGCCAGCCGTATCCTGGGCTGCATCAAAAGAAGCGTGACCAGCAGGTCGAGGGAGGTGATTCTGCCCCTCTACTCTGCTCTCGTGAGACCCCACCTGGAGTACTGTGTTCAGCTCTGGGCCCCCAACATAAGAAGGACATGGACCTGTTGGAGCGAGTCCAGAGGAGGGCCATGAAGATGGTCAGAGGGCTGGAGCACCTCTCCTGTGAAGACAGGCTGAGAGAGTTGGGGTTGTTCAGCCTGGAGAAGAGAAGGCTCCAGGGAGACCTTATAGCAGCCTTCCATTACCTAAAGGGGGCCTACAATAAAGCTGGAGAGGGACTTTTTACAAGGTCATGTAGTGACAGGACAAGGGGTAATGGCTTTAAACTGAAAGAGGGTAGGTTTAGACTAGATATTAGTAGTAAACTGTTTATTGTGAGGGTGGTGAGGCACTGGAACAGGTTGCCAGAGAAGTTGTGGATGCCCCATCCCTGGAAGTGTTCAAGTCCAGGCTGGATGGGGCTTTGAGCAACCTGGTCTACTTGAAGATGTCCCTGCCCATGGCAGGGAGGTTGGACTAGATGACCTTTAAAGGTCCCTTCCAACCCAAACCATTCTATGATTCTATGATTTTTGCTAATATATTAGACTCAGATGGGGTGGACAGTTGGTGACAGCAACACTTCAAAATCACAAAGATAAATCTGAAAGAGTCTATATGCAACAACTTTAGATTCTTACAATCTCAGACAGCCCAGCTGGAAAATTTAGCTTTTCTCTAAATCAGATGCCTGGTTTGTGGAAATCACACATACAGCATCAGATAAGCAGTGTTTCTGTTTTTCAAAAGCTTGCTACTGAATACACTGATGCCTATTGGCAAGAAAAATTCGAAAGAGTAATGGTCTAAATCTCATGCTTTTCTGCTATTTATTCCTAGGTGGAAGCCTGAAAGAGAAACAAATGAAACATATAGTTCTGTTTAGATGAATTCCCTAAGGGTTTTCCCTGCACCTCTGGAGTCTGTGATGATGCTGTTGAATCCCACCAGGACCCACATGCACAGGGACCAAGCGTCTCTTTATTAGCCCCTCATCCAACCTGTTGGCAGTTTGAATGCCAGAGTTTTCCTGGAAAACTTTCAGAGGAACCAGAAAAACAGATTCACAAAGAAGTAGCTCAACTCTTCTGTTTTTTTTCTGTGATTCTGGTAGGGAAGGAGGAATGATGCAGGCTCTCCGCGGATTAATGACTTCAAAACACTGAGAGCCCTGGATTTGTGGTGGATTTGGATGTCTCCAAAGGTCTGTAGAAAGGTCAAAATGAAGCAAAGAGCAAAATGTTGGCTTGTTCCCCCTTGTCTTTGCTTTGGACCATATTCACATAGCGGATGCCTGCTGCACAATCATCTGGACATGGAATAAAGCAGAATATGATCCTCAGAATCTGATTCAATGCTTCACTATTTCAGTTGGATTAATTCTGAGGCCTTCACTTCAGTAGACCAAATATGGCTGTAATATGGTTGGAGTCTCATTCCCCAAAGCTAAATTGTGCTGTTCCTCAACACCAAGAAGATGAAGAGATGCTGATAAATTTATTGGTAATTGAGTTAATTTTGAATGGCTTTGGCCTGATTATTTTGTTTTGTTTTAAGAACATTTTTTTTTTGTCAGAAAACAGATAGAATTCAGTTGCTAACCAGAGTAGGTCTCCTGAATTTAACTGTGATAATTTTAAGCAACTAGTTTTATCCAGATATTGTAAAGCATTGATTGCTTGTCTAAAGAAGGATTTAAATACATGCATATGGACTACACTGCATTGCACTAGCAAAAGTGCTTGTGTGCAACAGCTTCCTTGGCTCCACAGCCTAAATGGCTGTGAAACGGCAATTCAATCTTTTTTTTCAGTGTATTTGTTTAATTATTATTAAGTTATTAAAATATTATATTTTTGCTATATAGATGACTACATTTTTTGCAGATTCCTTGACTCTCAGATTTAGGGAAAATAGGCTGAAAATTGACTGAAATGTGTTGCTTATTATTTTAATTAGCATAATGATAAATGTGGTAGCAAGTGCCTGTATCTATCTGCTGTTTGCAAACTTTCTATGGGCATTTATCACTACACTGGTAAAGGAAGCACCTCTCAAATCAGTTTCAACCTTCCACTGTGGAAACTTCAGAGGAAGTAGGGAGGTGGATTCACACAAAAAATAGATCAGAAATAATATAGGCTCTTAGGGAAACTCCAGCTAGCATCAACAAAGACTGAAAGGTGTAAAAGCCATTGATTGTACTGCCAAAGGGTTGCTAAATCGGTGTGAAGCATAAACTAGCTAAAGAAATGAAATCCAGACCTGCATAGAATTTTCTTAGAAAGCTTGTCATTTCCATCAAGGTCACGCAAACTGTTACTCTTGCAGGTTTACAAGCAGTTATCTTGTCAGAGTCCAATTAAAAGTGTATTTTTATTCCATACCTAGTTAGCCTTACTCTCATTTGTCCCCCCCAACTGTGTTTTAGCTATGCAAATGAAGGATGTAAATGACGTTTGCAGCCCCTTTCAAAGAGTTTTACATTGCTGAAGTGGTGGGAAGGGCTCTTTGTAGGAGAATCAGGCCTGGCATGTCTGTTAATATTTTGTTATGAATTTATCATGAAGGAGATTATCACTGGGACAAGTTTCAGGAAACCCAGCAGGAATATGCTTACATACAATTGGGGACTGCTGCCTTTGAGAGGCTTTTCAGGCAAAGACTCTTACCTTACAGGAAAGATTTTAATACTGCATGGACAATAGTGGTAAATCATGAAATGGAAGGAACAGGGAAAGAGTATTCATATTAGAAATAGAGAAAATGTATTTGGGTGAGTTGCAAAGACAACTAGGAGTCTTGATGCAGACAGTGCTGTTCATCATTCTGCTCCTCATTTGCTATTGAAATATAGCAAGTCAAAATTCTTCTGTCTTCCTTTATCCATAATTCATTCCTGTCTCTCAAAGTTGCTTCAAAGATTCATTAATTAATTGGTGTTCATGTAGTAATTAAAGTCCTTAGCTGAAGTAATTTGTAAGTGCTGTCATGAAAGAAAAAATACACATTGGACCCTGTAGAACCTGAGGGGGAAAGTTCAGCAACAGTGCATTTTATCAGGTATCGAAACAAGGAGTGTAGGACTGTGGGCCATTTTATTATTTGGATTGTGTGAGAATGGGACTGTAAAGTACAAAACCACAGATATAAAGTCAAGCAAGTAATTTTATGTGATGAAAGTTAAACATAATAACACAATAGACTTGAAAATTTTTTATACAAGACATCTCTGAAATGCTAATTCCCCCAAATTAATTTTTTAACACAGATGGTTGAATTATTCAGGTTTAACAATATAAAGCTATGCACAACAAAACTTGTTGTGTGTTACACAGGAGTACTAAATCCTCTGGGACAAGCCCTGAGATCTTTGCTCAGCCTTCACTCAGCCCAAAATCTCACAGGAGACTTTTAGTGGAAACTTTGTTGAGTGAGGGCCAGACTGGAGCACTCTGTGAGGATTTAGCAGTAGCTGAAGAAGGTGTAGATGAAAATCAATATCTTTTGTTTAGGGTTTGATGATTAAGAGAGGAGAAACAAAGTTCTTAAAACTTCTCAGATCCAAGGATTTCACAGGGAAATTAATGTTTGGCCAGGCTGTTCTTCTAATACCTTAATGGTAATTAGGAATTAGGGGTTTAACATGACAGCTTTAATGTGTATATGTAAATTGTGATGCAGTGTCATGAAACACTGGAACAGACTCATAAAACATTGAGGAAGGAGTGCATAATAATAATAACTGCTTAATACTGTGTTTCAATATCTTCAGAAACAGATTGTATAATGATGACTTACTGCTAATGGATGATTAATCAGGAACTTAGATTGCCTTATTTAAATACCATATATCATGAACTCACTTATTTAGGACTGTTGAATGGGTTCACTCTCTACTGTATACCAGAAGTGACATCTAATAACCTAGTAAAAACCAGTCAATATGCTTAGGAAATGGTATGGTGCTATGAAATACCACCAACATTTCTAGGCTTTTGTCACAGCCTCAGAACTGCCAATGGTTTCTGCCTAAATGATACAATGAAATACCTAGCAGTATTATAATTTATTAAGAGTTCTTATTCAGATAAACTTTGTTACCTCCTTTCTTTCCTTGAATAAGATGAAAAAAACCAGTTAGTTCTTTTTCAGCATTTGTTTTTTGCATGCCTGAGTGTTATCTGTGTCATACAGAAGGAGAATTTAAGGCGTGGAGAAACAAAGCAATTTAACATCACACAGCAGTTAACGGCAGAATTAGGAACAGTTCCCAAGTCAGGTGCCAATAGATCCCAAGCCAGTGTTCAACCCAGTAGATTGTGTTTCCTCTGTCACTGAATTCCTTTTGTGAAATCCAAATAAATGGCTTGAGAGGGACTGAAGATGAGAACGGGAATCCTTTCCATAACTCTCCTGAATGAAGGCTTTGTAATCCCTCTGTTGCTATGGCAGTAAATGAGGTCCTGTGCATCCCATGAAAAAGAAGGATAAATATGGTAGTCAGAGATCCCTTTGTACTGAGGCAATTACAGTACTTGCAGCTGAATCTTAATGTTGTAGACATGACCTTTTTCTCTTTTGATTCAACCTGTCACTAGCCTTGTCACGACTTGTCATTCCCCAGATGAGTGCATTATTTAGAGTCACAAGGCAGGAAGGTGTTGGTGTTCAGATGAATCATATGAAAACCAACTCTACCATCAAAATAGCTTGGAGAGCTGCTATATGCCTGTTCAACTCACCCCTTTGCTTCAGGAAGAACTGCTACAAGAGATCTTCCAGGTGGAAGTTTCAATTCCAAATGTGAAATGTAGAATATTTCACTTCAGGTAAAATTTTCAAAAGCATCTAAGGTGCAGTTTCAGAAGCCAAGCAGCAAGGCAAATGAGCCTATGACTGTACCTTTATTGGTACCTGAACTAATTTAAAGCTAATGCCTGTAGTCCTTTACTATTCTGTCATCAAATAGATGGCTGATCTGTACATGTTCCTTAGGAGATCAGGGTGCCTTCATGCATTGGTCTATGCACAGAAATTGATCCTACCTTCAGTTTGACTTGGGCTCAAAAATATATACATAATTTTTGAAATTGTGTCTTGAATGTCTAAGTCAGTCAGTTCACCACTTCTGACAATCTCTCCAAGATCTATTTATGCAGGAGGGAGACAAGACACAAAAGAGAATTCCTGATGTGTCATCCAAATCCCACGAGTACCGTATTGATTTTTCTCACAAGGGGCAATTGTTTCAGCAAAGCAACACATTACATCTAAAACTGAAATAAGAAATATATGTAAGGAGCAGCAGGAGAAGAGGAAAGGAACTGTGACTGTAGTGGCAGTAGGATCAAATTTAAAATACAGAGAAAACAAATCTGGGAAATGTGACTTCATGAAGCACCTTGCTAAAGTGTACTGCAGCTGAGTTATGGGATTATAGCATCTCAGCTAGGTTTAACCAAGCTAACATAGATACCGATGACAAGACAAGATCATGAGTTTCATCACAGATAGCATCAAAATACCAAGGGACACCAGCTTACTTTCACAGCCTAGTCCAAAGCCTGCGCTCTTACCTGGGCACTCAGTCCCCTTCATGTTTCCCCCATCACAGAGTAGATGGCTGTGAAAATACTTTTGTAGATACAGATGACAAGATGCTCTCATCTTTTGGTTCTCTTTGCTCTCCAGCTTGCAAGCTCCTTGTCTTCTATAACCCAAATGAATATCAATACAAACAGATATTGTCATATATAATAGCTGTAATCTGGCTGGGTGACAAAATAATAATAATTTCCTTCATATTGGGAAATGACAAAGAAAAAGATCAACAGGTAAGTAAGTTCTGCTAATGTGCAAGAATGAAATCAGTTGGAACAAACAGAACTGTAGCATTTAACATGCTACACAAGCATCAGTGATGATATATTGTTTAACAAAAACGGTAATTCTTCTCCATCTTTTTCATACAAACTCTACTTCCTGTTGCACCTGCCTCTTGGTGTTATAATTTTGGCATCTGGAGTTTAAATAGCTAAATTTGATTCATGTTTTTTTAAATATTTATAGTCCTTTTTGCTGCTATAATGCGGGCATGTTATGATTATGATTCAGCATTATCAAAATCCATTACATCAATTTGTAGAATTTGTATAGCTTGCAAATTCCAGTTTGATTTTATGAGCCAGTGCTCTTATCTTTTTCCATATTAAAGATGGATAGGAAGAAGTTTTCCTGCCTTCTGAGGATTTTCAAGTTTTCCAACATTTTCTTGTTTGCTTCAGGATGAAATTTTTGAAATATTTCAATGAAAAAAAGTAAATTAAAACAGTTTTACATCTCCTGATCGACAATTATATTCAAACCCCTTGTTTAGAACAGGGACTTGTGTTTGTTTGACATACTTTTCCTATTTTTTTCCTTTTTGCCTCCTTTCATTTTGAACAAATTCTACTTTCCAATAAAAAAAAGGTAATTTAGTTTCAATGGGTAAACCTCTCTGTTTTTCACCAAAAAATTCCCCGCCAGTTGCACAACCAATTTCTAATATTGTCTTTTGCGGTCTTGTCTTTGAAGATAGCAAGGAAATGGTCTAGGGTGTGATAGGCATGGGTGGGGTAGTGAGCAACCAGTTCAAACCTACTGCAAATTGAACAGTGCTATCCGGAAATACAATATATTTCTAAATGAAGATCAAGAATGTTGATAGGTACTTAAGGAACAAGACCGTGTGCTGAATCACCTAGTGAGGATTTTGATCAACTGATGAGCCTGATCACTTAAAATCTGTGAAAAAATCTCAGCTGGCTTTTTGTGCTATGAAATACGTTTTGCAAGACAGTACTGGTTGCTGGTTGCAAGACAAATAAGACAGCAAACACTCAGACTACATACATTTGGAGAAAAAAACCCCAAGTATAGGGAAGAGGTCTGGACATCCAACCAGATGCCAAAGAATGATATAAATTGTTTAAATGGTTTTCACCGAGTCTTATGGTATTCAAAAGAATCAATAGCTGTGTTAGAAGTCTCTGATGTGAAGAGATTTAGCTAGTACCTGTCCCTAGGGATACCTTTAAGCTACTACAAAGCCATCAGGTACCTGTCCTTGCCACTGGAGCCCAGAGCAGATGGGCTGTGAGCAGGGACTCCGGACACAGAAATGTCCCAGAAACACAAAGAAGGTATGTCAGCTTGAAATGCAAGTTTAGCACTTATTGTGAGTGTTGAGGCAAAAGGTCGGGACTAAAGCTGTCGCACCTGTCCTATTAGGGTTTTTCAGGTAACTGTTACAAGACAGCAAGCAAGTAAAAGTGGGTTCACAAGGCAATCATAACTATAGGAATGTATCCCATAGTTGTAACAGCTCTGTTCATTCCTTGGCTTGGGATGAACTTGCCTCAGACTTTTGATCCGCTTTCTGCTTATGGCTTCTATGGGCCGTATCCATTTTCTAGAAGAGGTGAATTTTGCTCTCAGTTACTCAAGAGAAGACAAGGCACCGGGGGAGCCTGTGCAGCCTTGCAGCTGTGGCATGAGAGCATTGGTGACACCAGTCAGTGTTAAACACAGAGGCTGCTGCCCCCTCAGTTCCCCTAGAAAGTAGTTCTGGACTACATTATTACAGTTCTGTTTTAATCAGGATGGAAGTCAAAAGCGTAGGAAAAAATATTTACTAGTATTGCTTAGAGCAGAATTTGGAACATATGAATTGTGGACCACCCAGTTGTCAGAGACATAAGGCATCCCAAACACAATATTACATTGTATATTGTTCTTATATATCCCATTTGCATCCTATGCAGTGTGGCAATATCTCTGTGTTTGGAAATTTATACTTTCCTCTGTCCTTGAGCAGCCACTACCTTTTCTCAACAGGATGGCATTGTATGTTGCTTAACGTACAATTTTAAACATAACTGTATAATGGTATTTACTACTGATAAACTGCATAGATTTTCTAAAGCTGTTATGACTGATTGTCGAAGACCAAGTTTAAGACTTCTCAGTTCCACAACTGGAGATGCATCCCTTCTGATTTAAATCCCAAAACCTGTCAAAAGAGCATCTCAGCTCTTCTCAGTTGCAAGATATGCTTTGAAGAAGTATTCTCACTTTGAACACAGCACTTCATAACTGAGTGGAATTTAGTGCTAATTTTAACCTATGTGAAAAAAAGAGCTTCTTCTGGAGTACTGTTGAAAGGGATAGAAAGGCCCTTTCTTTGCTGCATTAGTGGGTAGGAATGGAGGACACATGCATAGGGAACTTCCCAGAACTGTTGTCTCCAAAATAGAGGTCTACTGCTTTTATTTTCCTTCTAACTGGAACCAATTCCTGCTCTGCTTGAGGTCAAAATTAATTCTAACATTAAAACCCCCAAATTATTTTTAACATTAATCCCAAGAGGAATATGAAGGGCATTCTTATTTTCAAGTCTGTCCTTGCAACCCAGAGGAGCAGAAGCTCTTTTCAGTGACAACCCTCATGCAAGTAACATGATCCCAAGAGATGGTAAGTGAAGAAGATGAGCAGATTCTTTAAGACTCAAGTTTCTAAATAGCAATTTTCAATATGCAACACTTAACTCAGAGACAAATAACAGCAGTCTCGTGGTTCAAAAAGCAGTTCCATGGGAGCTTTATCCCAGAAGTTATTAAATAAATCAGTTAAGCCACAACAATTTATTGTTTCCAGTGAAAACAAACTTCTGAAGCAAGCAAACTGCTGCCTGAAAAATCCTCTCTAGAATGCTGTTGTGGTCTTGGCAACCTTAGCACTTCTTAGAAAACTCAGTGTTTCAGAAAAAAAATGGAAGGGGACAGAACCTGAGGATTCTTTTTTGCAGACATTTCCTATTTCCAGCCTTATAGCTCATATGTTCCTTTCCAATGGAACAACATAGACTCTCAGAAAAGTATCATAGCTGAAATGACTTCTAAACATTTATCCACTGTATGTACCTTAGCACAGAAAATGGATACAATCCATTAATAAATATGGGATTTGGAGAGCAATTCCAAAGACCTTCGGTCCTGCAAAGATCATGTATTTATCTCTAAGTATGTACATAGTGCCACCACAGTGAACAAGGTTGCCTACACAGACCTAAAAAACCCTGCAGGATTTCAGGTATTACTAGGTGTAAAAGGTCATGATATAGCAACCCATTAGGTCCTCTGGAATTTGTTGGCTGGATTTATGACTGATGATTCTAAAAGCATCCATCAAACATTCATGATATTACAGAATATAATATTGCAAGCACAAATAAATTCATACAGTGACAATTTTCAAAGTAATTTTCAACAATTCCCAGTAAGCAAGGCCAAAACAATAAAATGGAATTCCACTGGGCTGGCTCGTAGTTGTGGGAGGGTTTTTGATATTATTATGAACTATTAATAACACAAAGATACTGTTCTAGCTCACCCAGACAGCTGAGATTTGCTTAAAGCTTTTGTCCCAATCCTGCTAATACTCGGGATAAACTCTTGGTTTTGTTGTAGTCTGTTGATGGCATGATTTCCATGGATTCCAGCAGGATCAAAATTTCATATCAATAGTTAGTTTTCTGGTAGAAGGGGGTGACACCATTAATTTGTTTCTTTATCAGTAATTCAAATAGTTCAAACTGTCACTATCTGAAAAGATAAAAACTTTCCAGTGCTTAATTGATGGGGAAAAAAATCAAGTTTATTTGGCCTCTTGAAGTATTTCACTTGGAGAGCATTTAAAGTACTTCATTTTGATTTCAAATTTTCAAATGTAATTACTAAAAGTGAAATAAAAAACACACACAAAAAAATAATCAAAGGGATACATTTTGAAGTGATCAAGAATGGCTGTTTTTCAGTTGGGGATTTAATTGCTTTCCAAGACAAAGAAAACCTGTGAAGCAATGACTAAACATTTTGGAGACACTGGATCTGCTGAACACTGACAGAGAAGAGTTTTGTGTGAAAAGTTTCATCAGCTTTAGTCAGGATAGAATTAACATGCAGGTTAGCTTGTGTATCTTGGATAAGATTCAGTATTTATGTATTTTTTAATTCTTCAATATCCTTTCTTTCTGACTTTTTCTTAGAATTGTTTGCTAGGGACACAAACTGCTTTGACAGAATAAATGTATCCCTTTTTGTATGAGTTTATTGTTGTTATTAATTGATTTTCTGAAGTAAAACTAAGGGTGTTGCCTACTTGACACAAAATGGATAGTTTCATGGGTGTTATTTTTTTCAGTTAAGTGTTTGGTTTGTCCTTGTTATACATTTTTTTGTCAGCTAAGAGACCTACCAA
The DNA here is from genome assembly GCF_026419915.1 of Harpia harpyja. Classification (NCBI taxonomy): domain Eukaryota; kingdom Metazoa; phylum Chordata; class Aves; order Accipitriformes; family Accipitridae; genus Harpia; species Harpia harpyja. The sequence goes on along the minus strand of NC_068956.1, from coordinate 14,732,168 downwards.
AATGATCCTGTGGAGAACAGCAGAATATTCTGTTAGTCATATTTTCAAAGACACCATTAGAGTTAAAAATACAGTGTTCATCTGTTTAAATCAATGAGCAGGATTTTTCTAATCCAAAAGAGGAGATTAATCCATGGTGTAGTTTGGAGGACCCAGAGAGGGTAAAAAATGTATCATAAGACTGTGGCTTCATATAGATGGCATGGAACTTAACAGAGTCTGTGCAGGACAGTTACAGAGTTTTTATTGCAAATGTACTCCTGTTGGATCTCAGTAAAATCTGATTCAGTAAAAAACCATCTCAGAATCATGATGAACTGTGCAAAACAAACTGTTCCACATAACTGATATGTGTATAGCTGTGTGCAGTCGATCACTGCTGTAGTTTGCATACATTTAATGTATTTTTTTCAGTCTGTTTTCTTAAGCATTGAGGAACCAGCAGACTGGCGAGAAGCTGAGAACTGTGAAGGCTGGGACAAGATGTTTTGCAACTACAACTTGTCTTGCAACTTCAGCTTGGTGAAGAAAACACAGAGACCTGCTGACTAAACAATCAAAAATCTCTTAAACTTTACCTGGAAATACTGAGTGAATAACTTTAGCTTGTCTCTCAGTAGGCCTGGTTTATTCAAAATTTTTTTTTTAACCTTTTTTTTTTTCCCAGAGAAATTTTCTCCGGGAGAATTTCTTCAATGTATTGAACATCAGTACCCTTTTAAACATTGATCATGTCCATAAGACTTAACTTTCAATCCAGTCTTGCTTTTTACATACATATTTATCCATTCCTCATTAATCCTACTTGTCAGGAATGAACTGAATACCCCAGATTCCTTTTGTGGTGTTTGTGCATATCGATACTTTGCAGAATCTCATTACATGTGGTACATCTGGTCTCAGGGGATAAAAGAAGATCCCCACATATTTATTGAAAAGGAAATGAGCATAACAATTCAGTGCATTCATTTTCACATTTTATTTCTTTGCTAGCATTATTTACAAATACACCAACCATACAGACATTTTGCAAAGCCTGGGCAAAAAGTATCCAACCAGATTTTAATATTGCCTTTTTACTAATTATTGCTACCAAATGTAAGAGATCAGTATTTTGGAAAGATTTCTTACTGCATATCAGTTGTCATAAGAAAATGGTAAAAAAAACCCTCTAAAGATGTAGGTTTTCTTCAATTCTTAATGAATATTTTTAATCAGAAAGGGAAAATAGTATTCCTTAGAGCTGCTGTGTCTGTCCTTCTGCCCTAACCTCATCCCACTCCTTTAGTGGCCTAATTTTACATTAAAATGAGTCTCTACTAAATCCTAGAATTGTTTGGGTTTTTTGTTTTGTTTTGTTTTTTTCTTTTGAGGGTTAAGTGACCATGGCATGAAATACAGCTAATACCTCATCATTGCCATTTGCAAAAGGGGAGTCTGGAAACATATGTTCCTGTTTAACACATTTCCCAGTTTTGTATATCATTATTTCATGAGACGTGCATGCATCTATTACTACAACATGGTCTAAGTTTTGTGTGATGACTATTGTGTGGGGGCCTAAAACGTAATAGGTGAATGCTGAACTGTGGAGCAGAATTTATTTTGCTTAATTTTTACACATTTGCAGTGTAAAACATCTGCTTCTGGGGTAATTATCTAGGCTTCCCTGGAGATCAAGGGGGGAAAATTTCTGCCTGCAGCGTGCAATTAGTCTTAACCTAAACGGATAGACAATTACCTATAGAGGAAGGCTAAATGGCTATATGTCTATTTTGTGAACATCTAAAGGTTAAGTGAAAATTACTTCCCAACCATGTGCTATTCTTAAAAGCCCAAGAATGATGTATCTCTGCCTCCAAACATACCTTCCCTCTTCTACACCCAGCCAGTATTACTTCACTGATACTGCAGATAGTTTGTTAAAGGATTAGGCAGATGAACACTGCGATGCATTTTGTAAAGTCCATCAGAAGGAAAATTTTCTTTAGAGAAACTGCAGATGTGCCATGACCTGTTTCATATTTTAAGTTTTCTAGATTGAAATTGATTTTACTTACATGATGCTGTGTTTAATGAATATATTTCTTGTAGCTTTCCATGGACTGCAATAATTTTGTATATGCTTTAAATTTCTCAGTTCTATGTTATGGTGTTATCTAAATCATTCCATACAGTCAGAATTTTCCCAGAACAAATAATAGCAAATTTCTCGAAGCAAACATCCTCTCTACAAAAGAGTAGTGATCCAGTTGAAAAGACGTGTCTTGTCTCCTGAAGTGGAAATGAAAAGTCTATGTTAAAGCACAGTCTGTTTTATGGGCTCTGCCCTTCTTGGAAATATTATGGAAGAAAATCCTCAAACCATTAGACTTTACCATTGCTTATAACATCATAGATATATCAAAACTGGAAGTAGCAAGCTTAAATCTATCCATCAGTTAAGCTAATAATATCAGTGTAGAATATATAACACACTTCAGCAGTGGAAGTAGCTTCATTGTATCTAACAAAGGAGTATGAGTCATTGTAATTTTTTTTAAGTGGTTTGGCCTGGATCAAAGAAATTTCACAAGCTGTATAAGTAGTGACCATCATTCTTGAAGTGCCATGTCGTAAAAGTAGTAGCCAAGTGTTATGTATCATGGTGTAGTCAAACCAGAGGCCTGTGACACCTGTGAATTACTAAAATAGCGTAAACAGCAACAGTGTATTTTGTGACACTGTAGTGGCATAGCCAGACACAACGAATAAGCATCTTGTGTATGTCAGTGATATAACCTCTGAAGGGGGTAATAATTTAGCATTTCAAGAATAATCATGTTTGACAAGACCAAGTAATCTGCCAAACCTAGTGTTCTGCATCTGACAGTAATAGATGCCTGAAGACAGTGCAAACATAAAACAAACATAAGGCAAACATAAAATTATATCTCCCCCCCCCTTTTTTTTCTCCCCTAAAGGTCCAGTGAGTTGTGTCTCAGAAGCATTTCTGGAGTCAGACTTAATATCCTTTTGCTTAGTGAAAATTGGTATTAATGCATTTAACTAAAAACTCAGCTGTCAGGATAGCAATGTTCTCTGATTATAAAGACTGAGCTTTCACCATCTGGCAGCCCTGCAGTGCCCATTCACTAGTACTTATGCTGTCTCAGGAATGCCCAAAACAGTGAGGCTGGCACTCATGGAATAAGGCATATGAGTTTCCCTCCCAGAGGTGCACTGATTGCTAGATTTGTCATCGCAGGAACAGAGAAATATTGCAAACAGCTGTGATGACTCCAAGCAAACAAAATCTACAGAAACGCTGCATGTTTTCTATCCTGGAGTCATGCCACTTTTCCCCCAAACCAATATTGTAACAGTCCAACACTTGTGTAGAGACCAGTAGCATCTAATTTTGTATTTAGCATCTAAGTTTGTATTTATCTGGGTTTTAGAAAGCAAGCCTAGCACTTTAAGAATAAATGAGGTGAACAAGACCCTTCTTTCTTTGGCTAATTACTACAGCAACCAACCAATTTCCCAAAAGAGATCATGAACAGAAATGTTATGATATAAAACTGAAGGGAAGGAATGACATGAAAATCTCCTGTGCTCCATATCACAGTTGCTAGTTCACACGCTGATGCCACATGCAATTTAAGTTTCATAAACTACAGGTAAAATGTAATTAAACACCTGACTGTCCTGTCTGGTGGCAGGACACAGAGTGACAGCTCATTGAGGTCCGAAATAACGATGGGTAGAACTGATTGTCAAAGCATGTCCTGGCAGATGCCACCACAACTCAAACTGTCGGATGGAGGATGTACATAAACAGAATATATTTATACAAGACTTGATCTTATCCAGAATGTTGGGTAGAGCTTGTCAAATTGTTTGTGACAAACCCACTATGTAGCAGACAGTCTTACATTTTCTGTATCATATCTATATCATATCTATGATTTCTTCCTCAAGATATATATATGGCTAGATTATATATACTCTATGTTATATTTTATAATTTATTTAATAGAATTCAGCAATTAATGTATGTGAACAAACTTCATCCCAGAAGTCTGGTTTTGTGGGTTTTTTCTAAAGTTACAGTGAGCAAATAATTATCCAAGTTTTATGATATTATTTCTTCTTTATGAATGCATGGTGGAACTTCAAAAAAAAAAGGAAAATAATAACAGCAAGTAAAGTAACTGTCTTTTCTTGAACAATCTCGGCCACATGTGTGACCACATCTCGGCTGATGTGTGATTACAGACATGAATTTTCTCTCAAATCAGTTATTCAAACAAACCCTTACTAATCTAGAAATATGTGAATGCCAAATAATGGAAGCCATGAATGTAGAGGAACCAGAAATTCACTCAGATGGAAAGGCTGGTGGTGCACCACATAACAGAGGAAAGCTCATGGTCCTCAGGTGGAGCTGGTTTAGGTGGCACATCCCTTCATGCAACAAAACATTCTTTCCCTAACTCCCTTTTCCCTGATTTCCAGACAAAACAGATCAGGCCAATCATCCATAGGAAGAACACATAGAAGATAGGGTGACAGAACTACACTGCAAATACACAAAATAGAGGCCTGCCTGCAGGAACCAGCAGGAAAAGTCCCTCTGATAGTTGGCAGATGTATAGCATCAACAAACAAATAAAAGGACATGTCTGAGTTCAAAGAAATTCTCAGCTTGATGGCAGTTGATACTGCATTATGTTTTCTCAGTAACACTGATGCTTTCTAGACCTTAGAATTACAAGAAAAAAACCCCAGCATCTTATGTTTTAGAAGGTGGAATCGCCTCAAAAAATTAATGCCAAGAAGCATTAAAGCCCTCTACTACTGAAGTCACTGAATAAGATGGTGCAACATCTACTTGTAGCAAAAGAAACAGAAATGCAAAATGGAATATAATTCCACACTAGATTATTTTATTTCTTAGAGCATTGCTAACAAGAAACTTAGGGTAGAAACGATTTACTATAAAGGAACATGATGCACATATGTAATTCGGAGAAAACATAAATAAGAGATCATTTGTGGACAACTTACTTAGAAAAGATATCTTTGACAGATAAAGTGTTCTGAGTCAGGATTTTTAATACAGCAGGGTGAAATCAGTGAGATATCAATGATTATAAATTCCATCCTGAAGGCAGCATTGCAACACTAATATCCATCATGTCAGAATTCCTAAATGATAAAGTTGACATAGTAGTGAGACATGTTCAGGAGGTACTCACTACAGTTAGTCTGCTTTTAGATATAACAGATCTCTTCTATTGGTCTCCTGTCAACACATTTTTCACAATTTGTGTTTTTGTTTCTCAAAGGAGGCAGAAAATTGCTAGTGTTACGCTGTGCAGATAACTGATAACTGTTATACAAGTATCATCAATAAGAATGGGGACCCCCCCTCTCAAAAATCATAAAATAATATCCCTATGCATGATATTTGGTTTGAGAACTAGAGTAACTACTGGTGTCATCTCTTAATATGACGTAGAGACAAACCTGAATGTTAAAATGGCAGGGCTAACTCAAGATTGCTAGTACTCCCCAGAAAAAGATGACCATACTTTTCTCATTATTAGAAGCTTCACACCTTCAGCTTATAAAGATCACTTAATTTAAAATGAAAAGGAAACGGAAAATGTTTCAACTGTTATGAACCACATCACTTTAATGGCAGTATGTGATCATGCCGAGCTAAACAACTCATTTGTGCAAACACACTTCTTTGCCAGTAAAGGTTAAATATCAGCAATAGTTATTTGAATTTTTAAGAACCACCTTTTGCTAAAGCTCCAAATGATTTGTCACTATTTATGATACTTGTTTACCCTTTATACATTGGTAGGTCTAAATATCAGATCTCCAAGATGAGTACCACATATTGATTTTGTTAAGTATTTACGTGAAAGGCTTCAATGTATCACTTCCTTTACTTCTTTGATAAAATTAGGCAACAAGAGGAGATGCTTTGAACCACTTGGGCAAGACACAGAAGTTAATACATTATCTTGAGTGAACATGGAACCCACATAGAAAAGGTCTTATGTTAGTCATTAAAAGGACATAGGGTTATTGAAAATATTTTATTTCTTTATGTAATGACAGAAGGTAGACAAAGGAAAAAATCTAATTTTGATCTCACTTATACTGATTTAGTAATGCTGTAATTCTATTGATTTCTGCCAGATTACTCCTGCTTTTCACAACATACACGACCTCTGGTCCAACATACCTTTACATATACACTCTTTTTGGAAAGTCAATACTTTTCCACTTCCTTGGAAACAAGCAAGATATTTTCCACTTAATTCTATCTAGTTTTGATTTCAAATATCCTCCTACTCACTTATAATACAGAAGGAGTATCTTATTATCTGTAATGGGAATAGGGGCTTGATGACTAGTGGTGTTCTTTATCTTTGAGCAGCATGCCTCAGACTACTGTGTTGGAACCACAGTATTTATCCAAAACCCACAAAATTACGTATAATGAAACTGCAATGGATTTAATGACAATATTTCAGTTGCACTGACTTTCACAGTGTAGATACAGTACAGGTGGGTGTTAGTGCGTTTCAGATTTTTAAAACTAATTGACAATAATTAATTATACCATGTAAACCAGGGCAAATGTAGCATGACAGACCTTGTGTGAAAGTGTGTAGAGAAGAATTTTATGTTTCTGACAGCAAAAAATAGGATAATGGCTGAGTGGGATCCTGTAAGTCGTGTGTGTGTGCACATATGTAAGTGATGGTGGTAAGAGCATCCCTGGCAGTCCAGCAATAATGATGCTCCTAGAAATCTCTGTCTCCCCCCAAACTAGAGTCCTGAGTATAAATGTCCAGGTAGGAACACATCCTTAAATTCATTCCTTCTCACTGCAGACCCTACTTCTCTCCCCTCCCTCTTACGGTGCAAAAGTCCTTCAGTATTTCCTTCCCCTGAAGCCCCAGAGCCTTCTTAGCCAGGACATTTTGGACAGCTTTTGAAAACATTTCTACTGTTTCTGTGATCCAGTCCTAGTGCTCTCCTCTGGGTGCCAATATCCACTAGCCATCTAAGCCCACCTCCTCATCGAGCTCTCCTTTGCAGAAAAAAGGCCCAGCTGTAATTTCTGACAGTGATTAAAATTCACACTTGCAGCATTCTGTGGGAAGAAAAGGAGTACAGGTATGAGCGCCAAATATGAAGCATAGCCAGAAGGCACTGTACTAGGAAAGACTTTTAGACACAGGGAAGATTTCCTGGTGGCACAACGTGATTCTGTCCTCATTCAGATTTACGCAAAGGCAGAGACTAGTTGTGATTAGAAATAGTAGTTGACAATGCTTATTTCATTTTTTTATGGAGAGAACTAGCAAAACTACCAAGTAGCAATAGTTTGCTTTGCTGGCTTTATAAAAAGGAAGTCTTGAGTCCTGTACTATGCAGTAGGAAGGAATTCCAGCAGGCAGGTTACACATCTTTCACACCTCCAAGAAACCAGCATTCCTTCGGTGTATAGCACACTTTACTTTCCAAGTGATGCTCACACCCACAGCAGTGACAGTGCTCAGCCATGGCTCAGTTACACTGACTTGCCCCTTTCCTGGTTTATACAAGTGTATCTTTGACAGTATTCCCAGTGCAGAACAGAGCGCCAGGAAACCATGACTGTGGCGTGTGCTGGAGTACCTTTGTCAGTGCAATCTAACCAGCTCACACAACAAGACTTTGGTTAAACATGAACAACTAAATATCATTCCATGAATCCTTGAAAGTTTCCAGACTAGTACAGGTTGATGTTGCCCCTTCCTTTTGTTCCTAAACAGGTTTAGATTAGTCTGCAAGTAAGCAATAGAATTGCACCTATATTTTGCTGTATAGAGATAACCTTTACATAAGTTATTCAGTGAGGCTGAATCATGGTGCCGTGCTATTCTGCATGGCTTCTTTTGCAGCTTTCATTGCCATGGTACCCAAGTGACTTCTAGTAGTGCATTAAGCAATGTGCCTGTCACTCGTCAGGCGAGTTCGCACCATCTCTCATCCTTTCCCCTGTATAGGGAATAGGAGCTTTCAGTTCTGTTTTTCATCTTTCTGAGTGAAATATCTCAGTCACTATACTTGACTGAGTGAATGATGATGGAATAGTTTGTAACTTGCTGTCTGTAATAAAACCAATTAAGCCAGCTCTAAACTAACACTTCCATTTCACACTAAATACATCAGTTCTTTTTATCTGAGAAGACAGATGTATTTTCAGATTATGTAATAAAAAAGGTGCACATAAGGGAAATATTAAGCGGGGAAATATTGCAATTTTTGTATCATCAGACAGGGTTATAGATTTTTTATTTCAAAGAATGAAAGGTTAATATGTGTACAAGTCAGATAAAGACTCAGAAAAAATAGCTCTTTTTTCTAGTCCTGTATTCACTCTGATTTAAAATGTATATCTGGATGGGAAAGACTGCAGTGAAGATCTGATAACTTTTTCTAGAACATGTTAAGCAATTTCATTGTAATTCGATTTGCAATTTAAATGTCTAATGAAACACTGCATAAATACCAATAATGGGTAATTCATTAAAAAATAGCATATGTTGTTTATCTTTGCAACAGAAACACCAAGTCATTCGCAAAGCCAGAATAATATATAAATTTCATTTTGATGTTGGAAAGACATGAAAGAAACATGATGAATTGTTAAAGTCATACTCTCTGATAGGAATTTCTTTTCTTGTCTGTCACAGAAGGAAAGGACCACTCCCTGCTTCTTCATCCCAGCATTTTGCCATCCAAAGTAATTCTGTGTAACCTCACTAGCTTTCAGATAGTTACGAATGGATCATCATCCCATGACTATTACTCAAAGAAGGAAATAGATGCAAGTTCGCTCCTATATCCTGAACTGTTCAGACACAAATACGTCCAAAGGACCGTAAGTGCAACAAGACACACCACCTTTAGCCACGGTTTCTATCATCTTGTGACTCTTGGAACATCCACTGACTTCAGAAGACGTGTGCTTACCTAACAGCCAGTAGAAGTATGGTCCACTCCTGTAGCACTGCATGTTTTCACTCTGTAACCAGTCAATGGAGACCAGTCAGTTGCTATAGTACATTGAAAGAGACTCTTTTTTTTTTTTTTTTTTTTATAAATCAGGTTGTAAAGATTCAGAATTTCAGCTCAGCATCTTTTTCTCTTTCAAGGGTGATGAACATTTTTTGTTCCTATGACTTGATCTGCCCAATGTTTCTAAAAAAATCGCACAGCTGTTTAACTTATCAAGTCCTACCAGTCCTTGATGAAGTGAAACAAAACTGCACCATACTGAGGTGGTTTCCTAGAGGTAATTCATACTTGACAAGCATGTAGGGATGGAAAAGCATAGATATTTTGTTTATCACTGGACTGAATACAAAAAGACAATATAAGTACAGGTGGGTTTTTTTTCACTGTTCCCAATATAATAGGTACTTTCTCTGTTACGGAGAAAATGTATTGCCCAGGGTTGTGTCTCTGTAAAGATTCCTTTTTATAGTTCATTTTGATAGCAGTGCTATGAAACACGAAGGACCAAAACAACCAACCTGTATCACAGAAGTAATGACCATGACCATCACATGCTGTTAATCTGAAATAATAAAAACAGCTTGTACTGAGACGACCAAGAACTGGAAGAGTTCACAATGCTACCATGTTTCTCAGCTATCAAATACTCAGAAGCAGCTGTTTGTGGTTAACTTTCAGTAAGCAGTGACTAAAAATACTGATGTAGGCTTCCCTGTCAAAGTTGGTTGATATTCTCATGGTGTATCAGTTCTACAGCATGCAGAAATAAGAACACCATATTGTTTTCTTTCACTTTTCACTAGTGCCACTGTTGCAATATGATCTGAAACAAACTATGAGAGTCATCACTGCTACTTATGAGTGTGGTTTCAGAATTTATGGAAGATTTGCGATAGGTGAGAAAGTAAGAGTGCCTGGGGTGATACCAGAGCTTACGAGGCTGAAATAAGAATGAAGACCGAGGAAGGCTTGGGATCTAGGAAGGGAAGCACCTGAGAAAATGAGAAATGTCACCTGGAAGCTGAGAGAGATGCACAAGTTTCATGGGCAAGATGGGAAATAATCCTGGGGGCATTCAAACAGTAAGCAGAAGACTGAAGGAAGCAGCAGAAGAAAGCAAAGTGGCCGAGCAGGCTCTGAAATCAAAGGATCTGATAGCCCATCAGCAAAGTAGGATGGTATTAGTTTTAAAAAAGAAGTAAATATACCAGAGGGTGAGCAAGGAAGAACAGAGGGGGAAAAAAAGGGACCTAGAAGAGAGGGTTTGAGACATCAGTCTAGTATCAAATAGAGCACTTGAAATAAAATGGAGAAATAAAAAAATAGCTGCAAATATTTTGGGAATATACAAAAAAGACTAAGTGAAGAAGCACTATATCTTCATAACCTACTCATAAAAGAGTAGGACAAGTGAAATGAAATGGCTATGCACAACAGCAGTGGAACACATTAAAATCCTTCCCATCACAAAGTACTCTGTTACTGGCAAACAATTTTCTTACAATAAAAATATGAGGTATTATCAACACCATATTTCTCACATGCAAAGCCTGCACATAGCTTTATAATTTCTGTTTTTATAGTAATATGAAATAAGAATTAGCATGAGAACTATGAAATACACATGGTAACGTTGCTACTAAACCTATTTAAAATAAAATATTCTTTAACAGGAAAAAATGTTTTGCAAAGAAAGGAAGATTTCTAAAACCCATTGGAGTCTAATTTTAAAAGCCATAACTATGAGGACAAAAGAAATTTCAGCAACTTTGAGCACCTGTGGAATTACCTTTGACTGTAGGTATTTCTGAACCTCACGTAAAGACCATGTAAATACTTTTATAACTTCAGAGAGCTGTGAATCTCTTTATATACCTCCTCCTCTTGTAGTTCAGTAGGTGAAACAAGTCTCAGTGGCTCAGTCAGTCATTAAAACCATGGTCTGGCAAAGGCTGGTGGAGAGCACGAGCAACGTCAGCCTGCCTGCATGCTTTGCAAATGATCGTGCTGGGGTTTGCCCAGTTAAGTTTCTCAGCATGTCACCAGATTAGGGGAAGGTGTGCATGCCTGAAGAGCAAAGGGCTGTGCGCTATTCAAATACAAACACTGGCAATAGTTTCAATGTGTGAATATGGCCGGGGATGAGGGATAGATTTTAGCTGGATGCACTCATTTTTAACTGTACATTTACAACACTTAGTTATAAATATTTCCTTATGAAATAGCAAGTCTATTAAGTTTAATGCAAAAGACGCCTATAGGTCATATGTTCTTTCTTCAGGGCCTTACATTTTTTCCTATAAAAGTTTGTAATTATTTTAGTATACTTAAGCTATTTCAATCTACGTAAGTAAAATAAGAATATCACCAAACAAGGTGCTGCCAGTGAAGCGGAACTGAGAAATGCAAGCGGACTGAGTTTTGCTGAAGCGTTATTGCTGCAAAACTATTTTTTGCTAAGAAAGGTGATATTTTGCCCTTCTCTTATCTGAAATTATTAGAGGTGATAAACACAAGCCCTGCTGTGGAACCGATGGACATCGTTTGTGAAAGGACACGAGCGCAGCACAGGCTGTATTTCCAAGCCAAAAACCAAAGCAGGAAGACCTGCTCCTGCTTCCGAACAGCGGGAGCTCACCGCCAGCTGCACGCTTGCGGTCCTGCCAGATCCCTCGGGGAAGAGTCGCGCGGCATTTTTTTCAGACCGCCGCGGGCCATCTTTTACACAAAGAGGTTGAAGGTGAGCGCCGTCCCCGCCGAGGCTGTCTTTAGAGCATCACCCCTCTTTCTGGGGGGTGTTCTGGGGCACGGGTACGTGCCCCTCTCCTCAGAAGGCGGCACCGTGCAAGCGCAGGTGACACGGTGTCGCGGCGGCGGGCGAGTCACCGGGGCGGCCGCTGACCGCCAGCCCCGCGGTGGCGGGGCGCTGCGCGGCCGGCGGCGGGAGCCGGGGCGGGGCAGGAGCGGCTCGGAGCCGGCCGGACCGGGCGGCGGCCGGAGGGGGCGGCGGGACGGCGGGGGCGGCGCGGAGGGGGCACCGCAGCCCCGCAGGGGAGGCGAGCGGAGCCCGCCGCCCTCCCACCTCCCGCCTCCTTCCCGCCGGCCGGGGACGGCCGCGCCAGCTGACGCGCCGCAAACTTTACTGCCCCCGTTCCGAGCTGCGCCTCGCCTCCGGCGCGGCGGGCGGCGGCGGCGGCACCGGCCGACACAGGGGCCCCTCGCCGGGCTCGGCGGGTCGGGCGCGGAGGGAGCCGAGCCGAGCCGAGCCGAGCCGAGCCGAGCCGGGCCGCCGCGCTGCCCTCCCTCCCTCCGCCGGGGGACGCGGCGCTGTGAGGAGAGCGATCCGCAGGGCCGCGCCCCGGCCGGTTCCGCGCTGCTTCCGCGGCGCCCTGAGGCAGCCGCTGCGCGCCCGGGCGCCTCAGCCGCGGGACAACATGAGCCAGGCGCAGCCCTACGCCCCGCGGAAGGGCAGCTCCCCGGCGGCCGGCGCCCGGCGGAACGACAGCCAGGACTACCTGCTGCTCGACGCGGAGCCGTGCGAGGAGGGCGCCCTGCCGCCCTACGCCTTCTACCCCGTGTGAGTCCCGCCGCCCGGGCCCGGGGGTCCCTCCCTGCCTGCGCGGGCGCGGAGCGGGCCGGGCGCCGGGCGCCGCGCTAACGCCCGCCGGAGGGGGAGAGGCGGCGGCGGCGGGACAGGTGCTGGCGGGCAGCGGGGGGGGGGGGGGGGGGGGGGTGGCCGGCGGTGCGGTGCGGTGCGGTGCGGTGCGGGGCTGGGCTGGGCTGGGCTGGGCTGGGCGGGCTGCCGAGGCCGGCGGGAGGTGCCGCTGCCCCCGTGGCGGGACCCGCTCGTGGGCAGCCGCGGTGCGGACTCGGTCGTCTTTCCTCGTCTTCCCCGGTGGAGGAGCGGGGTGACGGTGTCGGGGAAAGACGGAGGAGCAGCAGCAGCACCCCGGTGCCCAGCTGGCTGAGGTCTCTTTCCTCGGCGCAGACCGTGGTACCTGCCCCGCCGTAAGGCAGGCGAAGGACAGCTTCAGCTCGCTGCCGAGAGAGGTGCGAGAGGCGTCGGTTGTACTTAAAACTAACGGTGTCTAATGGGTTTAATACAGTTACAGAAATTTTAACTCCTACGATCCGTTGCTCCCACAGAGAGAGTGCCCATTACCGGCGCGTTCGTAAAACCATAATCCCTTCATTGCTGCATTTTGTCAAAATCAGCCAGCCTCGGGTAATTTCATTCTCGAAGTTTTGCCAGATAGTTACCATTTAAAGTAGGGTGTAAGACATATGCAATAAAAACTAAATGAAACCTAAATTATAAAGGTTCCAGGAACCGCAATTTTTAACATCCAGGTCAATTGACATTCAGTGTTGACAGTGTCCCTCTGGTTATGTGTTGTCAGCATGACTTCTGTAATTACCACTTGTTAATGCTTCTGAGGAGAAGCTATCCCACAGAGGGGGAAAATGGGTATTAAGCAATGCGAGATGAGTCCTAAAATCTCAGGTGATTACCAGAAGATGTGTATTTTCTTTTGTACAAATTGTGTTTTATTGCTTAACTGGTAAATTCCAGTTATCAACCTCTCCTAATTTTTGCTGTGTTATCTGTGAGAAACTTAGCAGCCACTTGCCAACTGCCTGCATATAGAAAAGGAATAACAGCAACAAAACTGGCAACACTCACAGTGTTTGATTATTTATAAACTCAGCTAAGAACAACCAGAGTTTTCAGAATTCACTGCTGTATTGCTATTCCTAAGTGTCTTTTTAGAGTGGTAATTCAGTATGCTCATGTATCTGTAAGAATATACATTATTGCACATTGGACTTAAACCCCACCTCAAAATAGATGAATGCATTTGTCTAATGAATGCTTTCTGAAGAAAAAACCTCATGATGGTTAGTTCAGAGATTGGTTCTGACTAGTGGACTTCAGCTTTGAACTAGTACCGTGGTTCTGAAGTTCCTTTGCCATGTACTTATTCAGAATGGTCGTGCAGCTATGAGAGCATATATCTTGCATAAGTGATTCCAAGCATCTCTTAAAACAAAAACTGCAAGGTCTGTGGGGTGCTGATATTTTCACTTCAGCAGTATAAGCCTGTGCTAGTGGCTCTTGGTCCAGCACACGAGTGTGGAGATTGCTTCTCATCATCTCACAGTGGCTATAAGGAAAGCCTACATCCTAATCAATTTGCTTTGTAGAACCAGGGTAGGTAGGACTAAATGCAGGAATTTATCTCCAATTATGCCATGTCAAGGCCTTAGATGACTGATTCTATGGTACAGGTAGGTCCAGAACCCTGGAGTCCTTCCCTGATAGAAAGTGTTTCCATCAGTCTTTGAGAGAATAGACAGAAACTACCCCATACATGTGGTGGGTATAAATTTGAGGAAAGTGCCCCTTCTCAAATTTATATAATTGCTACTACAAAGGGTGCTTTAGTGGGCAGTGCTTGTTTCTTACATGCACGTTAGGCATGGGGAAGCTGTCCTTTGGGACCTCTCTGTATGTGGAAAGGAGCGGCTTCACAGGCGCCTGTAGACAATGCCTACACGCAACCACTGTTTTGAATGTTGCTGCCTAAATTCCACCTACATCATGTTTTAGGTACGTTTTGCAGATCTGTCTTTTCAGACAGAAATCATTAATTTTACTAGTGGCATTCATATGGCCAAGAACATAATCAGATGGCCCATGTTTAGGATATACTGTTTATAATCTTTGTCATCTACATGCAGTAAGAATACTTTTCTCTACTGTATTTGAAAATCCTCACATGACCAGTATTTCCTGATGTTATTATGGTAGAGAGTATGTATGAATCTTACCTTGTATCTGTAGAGTCATAAGATCTCTGGAGATTCTGAGGATACTGCTGATGAAGGGCATGTATTACCCTGACAGATAAATTATGTAAAATCAGTATTTCATGTGCTGTGAATCTACTTGGACTCAGTGTGCATGCCTTATCAAGTCTGTCCATACATGGTTTGCCAGTGTTTATTCTTTAGCTACTTCTCCAAAAATGTGGAGCTGGTCATGCTGTCAGATGCTGTATTTTTTTCTTGAAGTCCTTGTATGAATCTTTGGTGCTCATTGGATTACGAGTCTAAACCATGGGGTCTGTGGGTCTGTCCACTGAGATAGAGCTACGTGTCCTTTGAGATCGTGTGGTACGTCTGTGCTTAAATGCAAACACAAGAAAATAACCCTCCAGATTACATTGCTTGATGTATTAAAATGTTTCAACTAAAGCTACTTACATTTCACTTAGAGTATTTCTTGGTATATCCAATTGCTAAGGGTATTTTTTTCAAACTAAGTGGAAAACGATAGGCTTCATTTGCATGTGCAAAAATGCCCCAAGGACATCTCATGTGATGGTGATTAATGCAAAACAGTAAGGCAGAGTACAGCTGATGTCCAAAAAAAGCTGAAGTGTACCTCCTTTTAAACATTACTGAGAGGGTAACACGCTTACTGGTGTAATACGGCATGTGACTGTTGCTTGAAAAGTAGTCTGATACCAAGGAATAGTTTTCCTCAAGTGGTGATTTAGTGCTTATGCTGATGTTATTGCATGTGTTGTTTGTAGAACATGTTTTTCATGTGTTGCTTTGTGACTGCCTTTAAGTGGTTTAGTGGCTGGCTAATAAAAAAAACCAAAACATTTTAAGAGAACTATTTCTTGTATTTGTAAATAAAGCCCTAATCCATCAAACTACTACTTTAGTTCAGTGGTGTTACTCCTCACCCTTGATATCCAGTCCCTTTATAACAGCAAATAATTGTCTGTTTAATAAAAGACATTGAATTTGCCTTTTTACTTTTTTTTTTTACCCCAGGTGATTTTTCAGATGATTCATTAATTGCAGAATAGCATGGTCACATTAAAAATCAGAATAATTGTCAGTGATCAGCCCAGCTGGCTTGATGTTGTGTCAATGAGTTCAGCAGCACTGATTGGGTTATTCTGTTATATTTAGGCTGAGACAGTATAGTATGCTTAAATATTAAATTACCTGTACATTGGAAAAACATTTGAAATACTAACCTGTCAATGTTAACTGACTCTGTGAGTAGCAAGAAACCTGACAGACTTACTCATATATTCGAGGCTCTGAGTTTTAGTACTCGTGCTTAACAACGTGCATCGTACGAAATGAGTGTGAATTCAGTACCACTCTTTCTGAAGAACAGCTTTATTGTGTCCGAGGTAGCTGCTACCTTTGGTGCAAACAAGACTTCAGCAAGGTACCTTGGGCTCATCATCCGTGCCAAGTAGGGTCACACAGTCTTTTGGCAGTAAGTGGATAGAAGACTCTTACCTTTATTTGCAGTATGGTGCAAAATGAAATTCTAATGGGATTTTGTGCTGAAAAATCTTGCTTTTCTTTTGAATTCAGAACCTTTGGGAGGAAAAACGTACTTCAGGCTATCTGCAGAATTTGTAATTCAATGGTTTCCAAAAGTTAAGGCTACTTTTTAAGAATGAAATAATTGTATATTAGAAATGATATGCAAGTAAACACTTTCTTTCTAGTAGTCGCCTTCCATCTAGTCATCAAGTTTCACCCCTAATGTATCAAAAAAGACATTGTGACATACATGACAGAAGATTGCCTCCAGAAGTACAAAAATGTGGATACATTTTTTTTTTCCTCTTGTACAAGTGTTTCATTGGCAAAGAGCCCGGTTTTGTAGTTTAAAACAAGATGGAAAGTGCATTTTAAGGTCTAAGCCCAAATCTGAGTGCTGATGTGCAGTGGGATTTGAACGTGATAGTACTTGTATGTAAACTTCCCTGTTATTGAAGAACAGATTGTCAGCTTACTGAACTAGTGAGAATACACTAATTCAGTCAGACATCTGGTTATATTGCTTATTTATACTTTCAAATATTTTGCATGCTGAAAAATAAATATGTTTTCTTAGACACGTGAGGAAGGATAATTATGCATTAAAATGTCAGTTGTAAAGTAAATGAGGCACACAAATTATCAGATGAAAACAGGGGAAAAAAGGGTTCTGATGTGCATAACTGCCTTGAGGCGTAGATTATTCCTCAGCTTTTGTGGTTTTCAGATCAAGTGTTTCTCAGCACTATCAAACCCAATACGTACTTTAAAACCCTTTCTTTGTTAAATAAAATGTTTAATAATTTCTTTCCTCCCTGCAATACAGCAGTTTCTGCTGTTGGTGTAACATCATTTTTATCTCCAGCCTCAACTATCTTGCTTGAAATGACCTGTAAAATTATCTTCCAGACTCTTCATTAGACATAATCTCTTCAGGGAGTACTGTGCAGTGTGGCAGCTGTGTTTCAGATAGCTAGTCTCTTTGCTGAGATGCTATGTCCTCTGAAAATATGTTGCAATAGTTTTGTTGATAGCAAAAACGTACAAGAGTTAGTATGGGGGGGGGGTCATTTCCTTTTATAGCCTAGTGGATGGAATACTTTCCTATGAATTAGGACTAATGGACCTACTTCCTACGGGACACAGGAAAACCATGTCTGGGTCTCTCATATTCTGGGTGACTGAATTTAATCCCCAAAATCTTGGGTAAAAGAACATCACCATTATTACCAAGCCCCTGAAAATCCAGCGTGTAGTTCCTTCTGCATTTCCTACAAGTATCTAGAACAGAATGCTTCACTTCGAACCGAAGATATGCTTAATGTTGAGTTCTGCTTTTTTTTCCCCTAAATACATTTTTTTAATCTGAATGAAGAATAACAAATACTTTGTTTTAAATCAAAAAGAAATATATTTATTTTGATATTTCAGCCTGACAGGCTAATTAGTAAAAAAAAAATTGATCACATGGTCTGATGTTTCCTGCCTCATCAGAAGTGAGGAAAAAGAAACCATAACCGTGTTTTTTGGGGGTAAGACATTCAATAAAGGTTTCTTTTAAAAGACCGGCAAAACAGACTGGCAATATTTATTTCACCTTGGTAAGCTGAGGTCTGTTGCTAGTGAGTACTGTTCTAGCTTACCCATGCAGCTCAGTCCGTAAAGTGCATGATAGTGGCCAGGGATAGGTGCTGGTTTGGTGGTCTTCAACATGCTCTGTTCCGGCACATCCCTGAGGCAGACTTAGTATTCTGTAGATGGAGTTTTCTACCAGATCATTTTATACTTTGAAGCTGTTTGAAAAAACAGTGAGTTTATGCAGAAACTGGTACACAGCCTAAAAATTAGCTCTCAAAGGTGAATTGAACCACATATGTTCAGTTTTGGTGAAGACTTGCAGGATTTGTTGTTAAGCACTTTTGTATTCACTGCATATGCTCACTAATTTGAAAGTGAACTTCTTTTGGTCAGCTATATTACCTGAATGGTTTCCTATGCTAATACTTCATAATCAACTTTGCTTGACCCATTGCAGTATTTCTGTAGGTTTATTTGTACCCATTCTTAAGAAAAGGGTATATTTGTGGATCACTCTTATGTAGTTACTGAACAAATGAAAGTCACCTCCCTGTGGGACCTAATTTTATAAAACTGGAAGCTTTCCATGTGAATATAAGTAAATTGTTAAATTTGCATGAGGAAGGTGAGTAGTGATTAAGAAATGTGTGGGATGTATATGGCATACTTTTCACTGTAAATGTTAATAACAAGTGTGTTCTTTGTCAAACACCCTCCCAGCAGCACTTGCCACCGCAGAAGCTGAAGGTTATAATAACTGGCTACTTGAAGAATTCCTGCCAGCTATCAGTATCCCCAAATAAAGGTGACTTGGCATGGTGGGTCTACCTCATCATGCTGTGTTTAGACTTTCCAGCTCTGCAAACATGAGCAAAAGAAAATTTTGGCAGTTAAACTACATTCATCAAATTCTTTATAACTTGGTTTCATACCTCAAACTGTGATGCAGTGCAAGACAATGACTTAGCAAAGGGCTTCAATCTTAAAGTGCATAAAGTGAGTCTTACATACATGTCTGCGCACATACTTGTGAGTGTAGACACTTGCTCAGAGCCTACTCAACAGGAGGCTTAAAGGATTTGAGTTAATAAGCAGTATTTAAATGTAAGTTTTGAAAATTAAATGTGGACAAAAAGCTTAGTGATAATTAAATTACATGCAGTTTTCTCTGGAATGGATTAACATTTTTATCTTGCAGTAGAACGGCTATTATTTGTTTAGCAATGACAACTTACATAATCAAGTATAATATTTTTAGCAAAATAGAAGTTATTGAATATAATGTGAAGATGACTAATTAAAGTCTGGGTTTATTTTCTATAACATTTCTATATAACTACACTTTTTCATACTGTTAGTACAATTGACAGCACAGCTTTATCGTCCTGCCCAACATAACATATCTAAATAAACATTTGTCAATATTAAAAAAAAATAAAAAAAGTAAGCTTTGGCATTAGGAATGAAATGTGAGATTGGGTACAAGAACCCCAAGTAAGTGGAGTAGAAGAGGAACTGCATATTAAGAATTGTCATTTTAGGTGGGTTCTCAAAGCTATGTGGGGCATGTGGATAGCTTCTTTTCTGCAAGAGTTCAATGTAATTTCATTTTGTTTAAAAAAAGTTACTAATTTTGACAAAATGGCAGTGTTGTGGATGTGGATTTGCTGGCTTTGTTGTGGATGGGCCACTTTTTTTAACGTGGAATAGTAGTGATGAAATAAAAACGACAAATAGTAATAATGATAATAATCGTGAATCACCAAGAAGTAGATGTGATGCCCGCCTCTTTGCTCAAACATTCCTTCAGTAGTGCCCTCAGTCATACCGCTGTTAATGTTCTCCCTTATACATCATTAATTAAAAACAAAACCAACCTTGCCCACTGCCAGCTCAGAAGAACGTGACTGGAGTTCTTTTTTGCCCTTAGAAATTGCTTAAATACTGGGTTTGCTGTCAGTATTTATCTTAGCGAGGAGATTAAAGAACTGAGGGGTTTTTAAAATTATTTAGTGTCTGTGAGGCCTTCCCATGCTGTTAGAAAGAAGGATCATGAACCTAAAGATCATGGTTGATGCAAATTGGATTTAAAAATACCCCCAAAAACAGAGTACAGATCACAAGGTCTGTATGATGCAGCGCTAGCAATTTTACAGAACATTCAGACTGGAGAACTTCCATGAAACTTTGCTGCTTTGTTACCAAATCTTGAATGAAACAGTGCATCTCTTACAAATGGCACCTCATATTCTTTTGAGTTAAGTCCTGGTCTATTGAAGGTAGTGGAGTTTTGCTGGATAGCCCAGGTGTTTAGCAGGTTCATATTACAAATTGACTCAGTTGTAAATGACCAGCAGCAGCAGGCCCTCCTGACCACGTGCACAAATAGCTGTTCCAACAGGCTTACGCTTGGCTCAGTTGTGGTACGTCAGCAGTTGTGCACATGGAAGGTTTTAATCCCTGAGCTGCACAGGAGACCTCATATATTTCTAATGAGATGCTGGTTAATTGCTGCTAATAAGGGCAAACTACTATGGAGCCAGTTGACTTGTTACTTTGAAAAGAGAGGACCTTGATTTCACCATGACGTGTAGGGACCCACCACGTGCAAGCAGGCAGTGTCTAACTCGGAGCTAGACAGTAACTAGCTGGAGACTGAGGAGGTTTTGAAAAGACTTGGCAGCCACAGCCATCCTGGTTACTCCTGAAACATTATTTTTATGCATCCTGATCAGCTCGACTAGCAGATAGGTACGTGCCCAGGAGATTGACAAGCTGGACTACAGGGCTGGTCTGTTGCCTCCCATCTTCTTCTGTCAGCACTTACGTTAGTTCAAATGGACGCTTAGTTGTGTGGATTTTCCTCCTGGCCTGGTCTGGGTTTCTCCTGTCGTGCACATTGACTGAATTTAGGAGTGATGACTGATTGCTTAGAAGCCTTTCAAAAGGGAGGATTCCCTCATCTTTGAGGAGTGATTTATATTTGCTTTCTCTTCTGTAAGATTTTTGCCTGCGGTGTACATGTTTCAGCTGTTCTAGACATGATTTTTCTCCCCTTTTTAGAACAGGTAGCCAGGTCAGACTGCTAAACTTTGTTAGTCCTACTCTGTGTACACATCTTAGGCCTGCCAAGTGGTAATAATCCAATACTTGGTGCTTATTTTAAGGCTCTTGAAGTACATTGCAAACAGACGCATTGCACATAGTCCAGCTCTCAGCCTTCCAGCCACTGGGTGCTTGGCAACAGAGAGCACGGTTCTTACAACAGCAGTGTTTTAAATCGTGGATTGTGTCAACTCAACACCTCTACAGCACCTGGCACATTGCAGGAGAATGTAACAGTGGTACCACCACACCAGCATGAATCCAGGAAATACTTTTAACTGAGGTAGAGTTTGTGGGAGGATGCTTTGGGAACTGGCATCACGAAGCTCGGAAGGTCTGTGCCATTGAGACTCATGCCATGAACGTCACGATTACCATTTCTCTGCTAATCATGGTGTGGGAAAGTGCCTTCCCTTCCCCGCGTGCCCACACACATGCCGAGTAACACGTAGCAGATGCACACTTATGAGTGGGGGCTTGTGATGGGGACAGTGTCTGACACATCTGATCACTTAGTGGGCTCCTGCGTCCATCCCACACAAAACAGCTGAGCTCAAGAGAGATGTGTGTCCCACCACACAGGGAACTTAACGCCATGAAAAATCCAGATATTAGTTAAAATAGTGGGTTGTAGGTTTTTTTCTAACCATTTGCAGTATGTGCCAATGTTTACGGTCACATTCTGTGAATTTCTAACCATGTTTAGTGATTTATGTGGGATCAGAACCATTATATTGATTTTTTTTTTTTTGTAATCCTTTCAGCAAACACAGTGACCTTCTTTGAGAATTGTTCCTAACCAACTGTTTTTCATGACTGAACACTATAAACCAATTTTCCCTTCTGTTCTGCAATGCAATAATTTATTTTCTATATTAGTTTAGTTCCACTCTGCTAATCTTTGTTTTTATGCATTATTTCCTTAAGCTAATTCAAAATTACTTTCAATTTTCAAGTGTTTTTTAAAAATTATTAATGATATATCACATGTACTAGAAATTTCTAGTTTATTACCTGCAGTTGCTAAGTTTGTTGGATTATACATGAGTTGAAGATATATTTCTTTTTTTTTTTCTTGCTGGATTTATTAATTTATAGTTAATTCCAGTAAACCTTCTATGATGCAAATATATTAAGTATAGAAAGATTTTGAAATGGTAATTTAAAGGTTATAGAGCTTTATTTTGGGCACATGTGGGAGAGGAGTCTTTTTAGAAGTGAATATAAATGTATATAATACTAGTGGCACTTATTTAAAGGGAAATCCCATGCTGTGAGAACTTTCAAGCTTCTCTTAGCTCAGAAGTGAAGGATGAATCTGTATGCTCATGGATCTACCTGCATGTCATGGTTTAACCCCAGGCTGGCAAACAAGCACCACGCAGCTGCTCACTTACCTCCCTCACAGTGGGATGGGGGAGAGAATCGGAAGGGTAAAAGTGAGAAAACTCGTGGGCTGAGATAAAGACAGTTTAATAGGTAAAGCAAAAGCCACACACACAAGCAAAGCAAAACACGGAATTCATTTACTGCTTCCCATCAGCAGGCAGGTGTTCAGCCATCTCCAGGAAAGCAGGGCTCCGTCATGTGTAACTGTTACTTGGGAAGACAAACGCCATCACTCTGAATGCCTCCCCCTTCCTTCTTCCCCCAGCTTTTATTGCTGAACATGACGTCCTATGGTCTGGAATATCCCTTGGGTCAGTTGGGGTCAGCTGTCCCAGCTGTGTCCCCTCCCAACTCCTTGTGCCCCCCCAGCCTCCTCGCTGGTGGGGTGGGGTGAGGAGCAGAAAAGCCTTGGCTTTGTGTAAGCACTGCTCAGCAGTAACGAAAACATCCCTGTGTCATCGACACTGTTTTCAGCACAAATCCAAAACGTAGCCCCATACTAGCTACTATGAAGAAAATTAACTCTATCCCAGCAAAACCAGCACGCTATACCACATCAGCTGCCTGGCTTTTGCTTTCCTCTGTCCTGTAGGAGCACATGGACTAGGATGGTTGCTCGGAAGGTTCAGGCACTGTATAAGATCAACATGCTCTACTGTACCAGGGAGGTGAAATAAAATTAACTCTGGTGCAGTGGGATGCTTGAAGACATTTGCAGTAGAACTTCTAAAATTTCCATGAGATGTACAAGTCCTGCTCTCACTAAATTATCTGACAAATTAGATGCAAAGAGCAGGCTGCTGGATGGTAGCAATGACTCTTCCCCTCTGTAGCCCTTATTTTCCTCTCCCTTTAAGAACAAGTTTCCCATTCATTTCTCAAGACAGTTTTTGAAGACTGCTGCCTTCATAGCTTTCTCAAGTGAGTCTTAGAATCATACTTCTCCCCTTACAATGTACTATTTTATTTTAATCTCTTTCTGTAAGTGTAGAAATCTGAACTGAAAAATGCAATGAACATTAGGAAAAATGGGATCGAAGTGTGGTAGTGCTAACAAAAGCTAGTTAATACAACTTCATTTTCTGGTAGTGGGGATGGAATTTTCCAAAGATACTAGATATTTTGTGTGGCCTCACATTGGCATTCTCACTTCAGGGTCTTAAAAACTAAAAGCACACAACATCAACATCACTGGAAAGTTTGGGCTGCAGTCTGTCTTACTGTTCTGAGTCCCATAGAGGTTGGTGAGGGTGAAAGTCTGTGCTAGCCTCTTGCTGGCCAGGAAAGGCTAAGGAGTTACAGCAACATGGCACTACTGTGAAGGAAGAATAGCTGTATCTTGAACTGACATCTAAGCAACAAATAAACCAAGCAAAAATTAGAGTGGGAGAGGAACGAACGTATGTTTCTGAAGATACAGTCTATTCTATTTAGAACATTTTGTAGAGCACTGCTAACAAAAAAGTCAGCAATAGCAGTATCTCTAGAAGGTCTGCAGAATGAACCACTGCCTACGGTACAAAGCGGTAGAAGTTAATGTTCTCCACTTCAGAAAAGAATTTTAGAGGATTAAGTCAGAAAGCTATTTAATCATTTAGCAACATCTGATGTGAGCACATTGGTAGGTAAACAGCAACTGATGTGATAGTGAAATTTCAGCACTGCTTTGTATGATAAAATAATAATGATCTTACCTAACAAGCTGATATATAAAATATACTCTGGGATTTCTTACCCCAAAGCCACTTCCAGCCTAAAATCCGCAACTGTGTTTAATACATAACAGGAAGGGAAACTTAAAAAAGGATCTAGGCAGGGATTTACAGAGACAGCGAGGCTAATGCCTCTTAGTCTTACAAAGCTGTCTGAGGATCTTTAATGACCTGAGGTTTCTAAGTTATTGATTTTTACATCAAATCTGAAAAAACAGCAGAAATTTCCCTAGTTATCAGTGAAAGCATTGATAACACCTTAAAGGGAAAGAATATTCTTTGTGGATTAACCAGCTTCAGTTCGTGCAGGATTTGTGACATGTCTCCATGAATCAGTGAGGAAGGTGGTGGTACAGGAGTAGCAGCCCTGCTGGGTATCTGTGTGCTTTTTCTGACCTCTGGCTGTGACAAGACTGAATGACTCCCAGCATGCAGGTCTTGATACCTCCAGAAGGCCGGAAAAGGCATGAAGGTACCTAGCGAGGAGGAGGGGAAATACGGGGGCCCACTGTGGGTGGATATGGTGCAGTTCCTATCTGGTTTTCCTTTTCATTGAAACTCGAGTGTGGGGTGGGTGGGCTGGTGCATGTCCAGGTATCACCTCAAAGACAGCATGCATGGATGCATACAGGAAGGTGCAGGAACTTGAGAAGTCTCCTAGTGTTGGTAAAATATGAACAACTTCTGATTGCTTCATATTCTTGAGTTCATGAGTTCCTGATTTCATGAGTCTTGAACTTCTAGATCAGGTCCTAGATATTGCATATTGTGGATCAAGCATAGTAGGATTGACAGAAACTCCACATCCATCCATGGTTTGTTTTCAAATCCTATAACGTTTAGCAAAAATGTCAGGAACTTTACCATCTTCTTTTGCTTTTGGTTTAGACACGGGATTTGAGGTTGGAAGGTGGAAATCCTGCTGATACCTGCTTTTATCTCGGCGGTGGTCTTCAGGCTTTTCCCTTAGTTGAAGACTGCTGCTGGGGTGGCAGGAATGGTAACAAATGTAGGAGAGGCCGAGGGATTTGTCTGAAATGAAGCATCCAGACTGACCTCGTGGTCTGGTCTCCTTCTGTAGTGAGTGAAAGAGACAGGCCCCCTCAGGGGCTAGTTCATTAGATCTGTTTCAGAACTGGGTGAATCATGCTGGTGACTAAAATATTGTGGAAGGATTGTTGATGAATAGCAGATCTATAGTCCACAACACACAGATGCACTGCTGCTAACTTCAGTGGGATTTGTGTTCATATGCCTGTGGAGAACATTATCCTCAGTCTTTAATATCCCTGAATATATATTTTGTTCTGAGTTTCACTGTTTGTGTTGTAGTGTCTATCAATAATCGATAGTTTAAATAAGGAAGAAAAGATGATGGATTTCAGGAACAGACTATAGAAATGAGAAATATGTGATATACAGTGAAAACCAGCATGTAATTCTTTGACCAAGGCTAAATTCTGATATGTATATATATATGGATGGATTTTCTGACATTTGCCTACTGAACTACACAAAACTTGGATCGACTTAATTTTTTTGAGAGAAAATTTTGAGAGAATTAGGAGGGATATTTTGCATGTTAATCATCTGCACTGCATTAGTGAACAGAAGCAGGAAGAAGGACATGATATATAGACCTAACAGCTTTATGTTTTAACAAAAGGAATTTTGTTTCAGATCTTAAATTAAAATTTGAGCTAAGCAATTAGAGTGTAATCCTTCATTTTCATTAAAAACTTCACTTACAATTTGCAAAAGTATTAAATCTGATTATTTTAAAAATAAATTGTAATGATAGAGTCCATAAGCATCACAAAAGATTTTGCGGAATTTCAGTTCCTGTTTCCTGATTTTTCAGTTGGTCGGCATAGATAAAGTAGTATTGTTAGTGGTGATGTAACTTTGTCTCAAAATAGAATTTCTTACAATGAAGGCTGTTTACTTACATTCTGTAATGTCAGATCGTGTTCTGTCCTCTTGAGTTACACGCATGGCTCACCGACATAACCTTTAATTAATTTAATGCTTCTGCAGTCTGCATGCAGGCTAGTACAGGCTGAACTTGAGAATGTACCTAAGTTGTAAATAAGATTTTGCTCTGCAATTATTTAAAATTGTAAAACATTAATTGCATAAAATTTGCATAAATTTTACATAGAAAACAGGATCATTTTCTGTTCAGGAATGAATGGAAGTCTGCATTTTCAATATCTTATGACCTGAATGTTCACCCAAAATTATTTTCCTCCATTCACAAATTATTTACATGTATATAGGTTTTTGTTTCAAGTGGCTAGCAACTGTCCCTGGGGTTTAAGGAAGGATCCTGCCCACTACTAATCATAGGGTAGCATGCCGTTTTCTCCTCAAGGCTGAAAGACGCCAACAATACAAGTCTCATTTAGAGACATGAGGACAGTTTTGGAGAATCAGAATTGCATGAGAGATGGAGCAGCAAAATGTCTTTTCTGAGTGAGAGGTAATTTCTGAGTATTTATTACTTTATCTGGAATAGTTTTTAAAAATATCCCAATATTATATTGGGAGAGGAGTAAATACATCAACATTATGTTGGGAGAGGAGGAATGTTGTCCCAAATATGAATTACCAGCCAGACAGCCCCTGGACAGTGGCACAGTATGGCTGGCTGCTTTTTATTTTAAGAAATACGGAACAAGAGTTGGAGTGCTGAATGCCGCCTGAAAATTCAATTGTCTCCTTCTTTGCAAGCTCACAGCTGGACTTGGCAGCAGGCAGCTGCTGCTCTTTGGCTTGTAAGGGGCCTGGGGATGGCTGAGTTTGGATCCTGCCTCTGTACCTGCTGGGGTTGTACTGCCCTACTATGTAATGGTAGCAGTCAAGATTGTTGCAACTTTATTGGCATAATACCCACCTGTTTGTACTTAGGTAAGCCTATTTTTCTGTGATGCTCCTTGGGCATGTTCACACTTTGCTATACTTATAGTGTTTGTCCTGAACGTAGGCAACGGGTCATTAGTAGAATGTGATACCCACTGCAGTATTTGCAATAATGGGGTGATACATTTCAGCACTAGACTGAATCACCTGACAATCTACCAGACTTCGCCCTTAAGAACGATTTGAGACCTTCAGTTGTGAGGTGTGGGGTTTTAAACTTCTGAACTGTTAGCATCAGTGTAGCAAGCTGTTATTTCATCACTTACTATCCTATGGGAAACTGAAAACTAGAGATCCCATTGAAGTTCTGAATAAGTTAGCGTAATCCCATTTGACACAACCTGGGAAACTCTTAATAGTTTTGGCTGAAGAGTAGGGTCACCTTACTTCTTGCTCTGCTTAGTAACCCCTGAGCTCAAGACTAAGACACAAGGTGGAAGACAACAAGAAAGCATCTATTGCTGCTATGTATACCTGAAAGCGTCAGTTCTGAGAACATGAGAGGCAGTAAATACCTTACAAAAAAAAGGCAAGGTGCTAAAAATGATGTAACTGGAAGGAATGTTTCGAAGGAATGCAGAAAGTTAGGGATGTACAAAGTAAGAATGTTTTTTTGCCACCTGTCTCCAATCATCAATCAACATCTTCCTAAAAATTCAAGGTCAATTCCAGAAAACAGCAAATCCATCTGAAGCTGCTGTATGTTCTCATGCCCTGGAACTGCTCATTGCAGACTGGGGGAGAGGGACCGCGAAACTATTTTCGTGACACTTTTCATATGCAGCATCCAGAGAAACGATATGTTGACTAGACTAGCTTTATATCCCAGAGGTTGTTTCTGTTCCTCACTCTTCTAGGCTTACTGCTGCTCCAGATACTATGTAGTATAACACTTACAATAGGATCATGGGGTAAAAAAACTTCTAAATGAACAAAAATTGCAAGTAATACTCTGCAAGTGTGTGGGTTTTTTCTTCCCCGCCCCTGCCTTGTTCTGAGATGTCACCTCATAGACTTGGCAAAACAGAACAATTTCATTTTTCCAATAGAGAATATATATGAACACTGTGTTCCCAATTTCCCAAGTCCTATGTAAAAGTGAAAGCTAAGTAAGTTTGGAATTTTTGTTCACATGGAACGTTACTGGTTAAAAAAGTTACAACTTAAATTTTTTTTGCCAAATAAATCTTGACAACACTTTTTTCAGAAATATTCACCATTTACTTTGTGATCCAAAGTGTTCCAATGTCTGTAATAAGACTGTTTAACAACTCTGACGTGTTGGAGACACCCTAAATCATATGTGAATCAGTTCAATATTAACTGCTTTTGTTTCCCCGCCGCCTGGCTGACCGTATAGAGGACAGTTTCAGGTCTCTGCTGAACTCTCTTTCCTGTAATGCATACATGACGTTACTCCCTTGGCAGGCAGCAGCATTCAGAGTGTATCTGCGTGTTTGTGTTTGGCCAATGGCGTTCTCTCAGGAGACCAGCCCAGGCAAGGCAAGTGTGACCAAAACTACAATTCTGTCTCCCTTCATTAGGAAAACATAGTTAATTGTTCTGTGGAGCTGATGCAAAGTGGTACATTTCAGATGTGTTACAAAGTAACCATATGAATGCTTTCTTCTCCTCCACAATATTAAGTTTTGGATCCAAGTAACACAAGCTCCCCTTCTCCCCTTCATTTTAATATATTTGGTTAAAATCTGGTAAGTGAAGTTAGACAGTTAGACAAGCAAGGAAAATTCCTGTTGAAAGTTTTTGCTTTTCAAAACCTGTATTCACCACTGGATAAATGAAAAGGCCACTTTGATTCTCATTTCTCCTGGTTTAGCTTATTTCTCCAGCAGAAGAGTTTCCTTTCATCCCAAAGAACTGACGTCGTATGGGTCTTAATTCTGCTAGTGTACACGCGATTTCACACTAAAAAATGCCTTACATTGTTATTCTGCTTTGATTCACTAAATTTTGTGCATGTTAGTGTTAAGTGATAAAGGATGATGTTTCTATGTAATTAAAAGTTTTAATTAAATGATAATTCTTCTCTAGGGTATGTTGCAAAACCAGTATAATTTGATAATAAGTAGAACTAAGTAAGAACTGGTTTTGGTTGGTATTTACCGTTGCACCACAATGTCAGTGCTCCAACATCTGCTTTTATGTGTCAGTTTGAATAAATACCCCTTAGGAAGATTTCTCATTTCTTTATTGTACCGTAGTGAATTATTTAGCAGTAAGGTACATTTCTGGGGTGTCAAAGACCAAGTTGCAAGACCTGTTTCAACTCGGGCAGAACAGAAATCTCAATCCACATTTGCTACCTCCTAGAAAAATGTCAGCAAGTCGGAACCATTCTTCTGTCTGTTCCTTGGGTTTCTTCTTGAAGATAATGGTCTCTAGGTTTTTTCAGTGCATTTTGAAACTTTGTTTTTCCACTGTGAAAGTGAACCTCTTGATTTCCATTTAGATATAATAACAGTCTTTGTCAAGTGGTTGTAAAAGCCTCCCTATGTTATTCTATTATTACTACCTAACTGGACAGCTACAACGACTAATGATATTGTCAAATATACTAGCTCAGGGATTTCTTCTATTCTGTGGGATCAAAGGCAGCACAGTGTTCAGTGGATGCCAGGGCTTTTTACTCACTTTTGAGTAGTGGTGGGGGGCAGAAGGTTCTTTACATTTTACAAATGTCACAGGAAAATATTCTGCAATTAGGAAGTAACAGTAACTGTTAAGGGTCTCATTTTATGTCTTTGATCTATCAAACCAGGTCTCTCTCTTACATTGTGCTGTGTATTGGAATCATTATTACATCTCAGGTCTGAGAAAGGCAAATGATCTTTTCCTGCTGGAATTGCGTTTGTGACTTGCCACCAATTCTGTTTTCACTAAAAGTGTTCCTGAGATTGGGATACCAAGTACTTTATTTGTGCATAGCAGGGAACAATAAACACCATCATCAAGAATAATGAAATTACTTTTTAATAACAGTAATTACAGTTATTAGAAGTAAACCAAAGTAATTACTTTTTTAACATTGTTTTCCCTTTTATGTAAGCACACATTGAAATGCTAAGCACTTTTGCAGTGACTCTTGTTTATCCTAAAGCTATATTGCGCTGATTTTTAGTGGATTTTTTTTTTTTTTTCAGAATGCATATTTCTGCAACCTACTGTGCAGCAGATAATGGGTAACATCTACAGAAATAACTCTGCTCCCTCCTTGTTTTCATGGAGTTCAGTTTCATGCTTCTTAACTGTTTTTAGTTTTCTTTTGGGTAACACCACTCAGCTGTTCTTTTTGTTCAATACCACTTTGTTTTTTAAGCACTTTTAAGGTAAATTTTATCATATTGCCTTGCTTCTTCCATTTAATTAGCAATACATCACGTTTACATAATGAAAATGACTCCTTCCTAACATAGATGCAGGAAGAGTATAGATACGCGCATTTTCTTATTTTCCCACAAGCAGAGGAGGAAAAAGAAAAATGTCTCCTGTACTGGAACTGGAATTATTGTGGAAATCTTTATTTTATCCAAGAAGGAGAACTTGGTTTAGATTTATTGTTTTCTCTGACCTTATTAAAAAATAGAGTTGCTAGTTAGCATCAGCATTTCATCATTGGTTGAGTTACAAATGAAGCTTTTCTGGGAAATTTTCGTTTTGTAGAAATACTTGGTTCAGCCAACATTCATATTAGCTGATGGACACATTTCACTGTGTTACAGAGTATAATGAATGAACAAATGGATAAACCTGTTAAGGTCCCTAATCAGTCAAATGCGACTGCTAGAATAATCATCCCCATTACCTTTTTGGAATTGTATTTGATATATTATTGCATATCTGTTTTATAGGAAACACAATTATCTCTAGGTTAATTGTTGTCTTTAGTATAGTTATATCCTCTTCTGCTTTTTTTGCAAAGCACAGACAACTTATTTTCTGTTCTTCTTCAGGTGCTGAGCAGAACGTGTCCATGCTGCTTCTGCAGAAGGGAGTTCTGTGTCACCACACCCTAGTCACTCATCTAATTCCAACAGGTTCTCCTATTGCTATTTCCTTTTCAGACATTTAAAAGACCTTTAGTGCTTTTTCCTGTACTCTGAGTAGTCCTGAGGTTGTCGGTTGTCATTTTCCTAATCAGTTGTTTACATGGCTTTCATTTCGTATCACTCATAACTTACCATATTAGTCTAAGTTCTCCTTCAATCACGTAAGACTTTTGTATTCAGCATGGAGGATCCATAATGTTAAAGTCAATATTTTTCTCCCATCCTTATTTTATTGGCAATTTTCTTCAGTTCAGAGCCCTCACCCATGAGAGGTCAAGATCAGTGAGAGATATACAAGGGAGGATATCTGGAAGGATATATTTAAAAAGAATAGGATCTCAATAATATTTCAGCATGAAGAACTCTGAATTTAGGGACTATACTTAGAAATTGATGCTATTTGATGACAGCTTAGGATTGTTATATTTCATAGCTGCAGTTCTCTGAAAACATCAGACACAATTATCATCAATGGGTGATGAGTGGGCTAGACTGATTTCAGCTACATTTGATGTTAATAGTCAGATTTTCAAGAAATAAATAGAGACTGAATAGATCTCCTGGGGGTAAAAGAATTACTCAGTTTTTGGTTACAGTCCAGAAGCTGACAAGTATGATTAAAGCACAGTTTATTCCTATGTTAGAGTGTTAGTTCAGTGCTGACTGGAGGGCATGCTGATCTGCCATATCCCTGTTATGGGCTCGCTGGTTTGTGTTGTACACTATAGGTTTTACGGATAAACCATGCAGGTGTATTTTCCCTAATTCAAGTAACTATTTTTAATTTTCTTCCACTCTCTTCTATCTTCACTTGCATTGCATGTGGATATATTGGGGTGATTTTAGTTGCCACATTGTTTTCTGCCTAGAATTCATACTTTGCAACTTGATGGGTTTTTATTGTCAACTCTGTGCTATAGAGGATAAGAATTATTCTACTGAGGATCTTAATTTTTCTGCATGTTTTTCTTGAAAGATGCCCAGTAGTTTCAGTTTAGGACAAGCAATAAAGAATGTGAATAGGAAAAATTAATAAAGGTTTACAAAAATAAAGTGAAAGTATTGTATTTAGACTTCTTACCTTTGGCACCATTTCTCTGACCAAGTAGCAGAGGAAGCAGCTAGCTGAAATGTTGTCTTGTTAGGGCATTTTACATTACTTTTATCATCCTTTTTCTAATAGTCTCCAGCTCTTCTGTTGGAGATTATTTTTGTGTTTCTCTGACCTTTTTGCTGATACCGTACGCTATTGCCTGGAACTCTGTATAACAAATTGTACTAAAGGTAATGGTGAAAATTGTGTCCGACTCATGCCAGAAATAATTCATACCACTAGGAGAACAGGGAAAAGGAAGAAAAGGTGACCTTGTGAGTTTGGTCTGAATTTTGTGCCAGTGTTTCACCCTGTGCTTGAATCTCCCCATGCGGTCCCTGGATTGCTGTATTACAATTGAATTTGGATACATTCAATGGCTGGGATGAGCTCATTAAACTGTACTGTGTGATACGTGTTTGTTTTCCCTCCTTTTATAAATATGTATATAATATATGCATACAGTCATATACGTTCCCTTTTTTTCCCCTTTTTGAAAATAGGTGGCGTTAAATGGAATTAAAGGAAATTACCCCTTGTCATTAAATGATCAAGGCAGCGAGAGCTCAGCACAGCTCTTGGCAACACCACCACGGGCTTGTGTTATCCTGTCAACATAGTGTCAGGTTCCTCCGCATCTGCTGAAGAGTTCCATGATTAGATAGATGGTGGCTGGACCTTACATGGCTATGAATTGTGTGAAGGCAGTCAGGAGTTTCTTCTCTCTCCCCTTCCCATGGCACTCCTGAGGGGCATTGTAGCTTCTGAGCTAAGGAAATGTATGGCACTGCTGCCAGAATGCCCTGTGGCAGGCTTACTGAAAGATGCTGAGAGGGTCAGGGAGAAGATAGGATCATGTCTCTGTCTCACAGGTACATAAAAGGGGTGGCCAAGGTAGCCAGCCTTGTGGGATGCAGAGCAAGGGTTATTTTGCACCTTGTACGTACAGAACTGTTTTGTCTGGGTTAGTTTTTGAAATGTGATGTTAGCCACCGCATGCCAATTCCTATCTTTTAATTGCCAGTTGACATCATTTAAAGGCTTGGACAGCCTGAGCATGAGTTTAGGGGGAATCGGTGTGTCCTAGCATCACAGCTTTTAAATACAAGCTTACAGAAGGTCTGAAGCAGAAAGTCTTCTCGGTGCCCAAGCACTTGTTGTTGCAGTAATATGGCTAAGTGCTGTGCTCTAGCATTTGGTAAGTGATTGCAAACATAGGCAGAGAAGTTCAGTCAGAGTATGGCATTTTCAAACAAGAGCTAAAGATACAAATATTTACTGCTTGATATTAATCTGTTGTCTGGAAGGAAAAAAGAGACTTGGGTTTTTATGTTGACCAGGCATAAAGTTGGGAAGGGAAAAGCTAGAGTCCTAGGAAGTGTTGTCACAGATGCATCTTGTTTGCAAGCCTGAAATCAGTTTTATTTCCTCTGTTTCAGTGTATACTGGCTAATATTTTCACACTTTGTTGCAGTTGCCAAACACAAGTTGTTATCTGTACAACTCCCCAGGTTATTATGTCTAGGAAAAGACGGTGCTCTGCAGAGCTCACCGACTGCTGGTGGGTCATGATGTTAATAGGGAGAGCAGTTAAATACTGTTTATATATTGGAAAAGAAACGTACGTTGAAGAAGTTGGCAACTGAAGCATGAGAGATGCGGTTTGTGAACTTTTAAAGGGAAACGTACTAAACGTGGGACTGCAGTACTGAAGATGCAATCCAGCAGAATGCCATAAAATCCATTTTGACAAAAGCAACAGTAGCTTTATAATGCAAATGTTAAAATGGAGGGTGCCACAGTTGTCCATTTGGTTTGCTCCTGTTTCTGCATTCTGCTTAATCACAGATGCCAGCCAGAGATATTTTTTTGTCTGGGGAGGAAAAACCCCAGGCCTGGGAAAGGGGCAGGCAGTGTTACAGAAGCTGCTGCCTCTTCTGAGGCTGTCTCTGAGTGGGGGGGCTCCCTTCAAGCAGAACAGTGATTAATTTCTGACCAGGAAAGCATGAAAGGATTGTTGTTAGTAGTTTAAAAACTGAGATGACTACAAGGCACTTAACAACTATTAGTTTATTTTGACAAATGTGATTTTATGTGCTTGAATCACAGCTCTGTGGAACCTTCTTTTGCTTTTGAATTCATCTGTACACAAAAGGTGGGGAGCAGTGGAACTAATATGAAAATCTAAATTATCTAAGCCTGCCCATAAGGTTGAACACATATTTAAGACTCCTCCAATTCAGAAAGCACTTGAGCTTGTGGTTAAGTCTTAATGGTTTTAATGGAACTAAAGTGTGTTCTTAAGTGAAAAACACAGAGCTTCTTTTATGAACTTAGACTTTAGCTACAGAAGAGGAAATGGAAAGAACCCATTCTGATATCTTACTACTCTTATGCTCCTACAAAAATATTTTTTTCTGGTTTCACATATGTGGTATTTTCGTTGTACAGAGCTTAGAGAAAAAGACAGTGTTAAATATATTAAAATAACTGTTTTAATTTTCCTAGTGTGTATTTTACATCACATTCATGAACATGATTCTGACATTCTGTGCTTTTAAATCATTTAAATTATGCTAATATTAATTTTTCTTCTATGGTTTATTACATTGGGAAGCAATAAATTAAATTTTCTGTAGTATTTATTTGAATATGAATGAGTCTTTTAATCAAGTTGATGATAATATGAGTTAGAAATTTTGCAAGACATGAAATTTTAAGTTCCGGTATTTAACATTAGTAAACAGTATTCATGTGATATGTTAGAAGGATGGGTCGGCAAAGAGGTATTATACATATATTGAACTAATCTGTTCCTGTATGTGGATTTTATAAAGCATGTTATAAGGCTTTTAAGCTCTTGTCAGTTTTGCAAATTTAAAAGGGGATTAAAAACATGAGTTAATTTGCATAAATAGAGATTGAAAGATGATTTGGCATAGATGAGTGGTAGGACTTTATCTGCTAAGAGGTTCTATCAACTGTAAGGTATTAGAATGAGAATTAATTTAACACTGATGCTTTCTTTTTGCTACCTGAGACAATTTAAACATGTCAGCACTGAGTAGTGGTGTTAACTGACCGTAGAGTCAGTGGAGAGAATCGCAATATTTCATGCCTAGTTGAAGAACAAGAATTTGAAAATGAGGACTGCTGACTACAGGAAAAAAATCAGCCACTCATTTAATTTAGAAGAGCAAATGAGAGTGCTTAAGTGCTAAAAACCAAACCTAAATATATCTGAGGAAGTGTTTAAAAACAGAGTGTATCTTGGCTGTAGTCAAGTTGTTGAAGTATTTACTGCTACAACTTCAGCTATTCATACAGACAACAGACAGTGAAGATGGGAACACCGGTGCTGTAGTCCTTATAGCTCTCCTGAAGTCACCCTGAAATTTGTGCTTTAGGTTCTAGAGAAGTAAGTTTCAGCTTAATTTAGCCATCTAGCACCTCTTCAGTTTATTTATTGCAGATCAAGTATTGCTGTACTTGGGCAAGACTTCCTTTTCTAGTTATAAAACATGTGATTTGTTTTCTGCACTTCTCGAGATATTTACTAGTTGTCATCTTGTTGTGTAGGCTGAAAGTCTGCATGAATTGCCGATTACCGGGATAACTTGCATTCTTCCTGATTAAACTGCTTTTTGTGTGTGTGTATTGTGAGGGGTGGTGTTGTAATTTGCAAAACTACAAAAAAATAACTTTACTGTGATCCACTTTCTTTAATGACAATTCAGGCATCTTTATGGTTATCTTTAGAGTTCCTGTCAATTTACAAAAACAATTCCTCAGGACAGTGGTTCAGGCAATGTCCTAAATGCAATTAAGTGAGACACAGATAAATATTATGGTGATAATGGGGCATTTATGCATGTCAACATAACTGGGAAAAGATCAGTGGTTTTGCAACAGCTTACACCATCCAGAGATCACCCTTATTTATGGCATTGATTTGGCGAAGGGAGCAGTGTTTGAACAAATTTTATATGGATGGACAACATTGAGAAACATTTTATTTGAAAACCAAATTATTATGAACTTTAAAAAGCCATTTTTTTCATACATGAAAAGCCCTCCAAATAGTAAATTTCTTTTATAATCATGAAGATTAGTCTTTCTGATTATGGATGGGTTTTTTGGTAACATCAATTTTAGAATGAGGAACTTATTGTATAGGCAATTATAACTACTGTGAAAATAAATGCCTTTCATTTTTTGTATCTGACACTGGATTTATGAGATTTCTAATTTTGAGACTTAAAAATGAATTTGCTAATGTGAGCTTCAAAGTTTGATACAGTTGCCTGTGTATGATCGTGGCAGTATTTTTTTATGTGCATTTTGTCAAAATTTATTCTGAATCTGAAAACCGTAAGTACTAGTCTGTCAGCAATTCAGTACTCTCTTAGCTATATTTTTTCAGTTAAAAGTGTAATAATTTCACGGAAAGTTAATGGTGACCTTCAAGTGTGAACAACACTGAAACATTCTCTATTTTGAAGTTACTTCTCAAGATATGTAGTACACTTACAAGCTGTGAGCTTTCATTAAGGATTTCTATACTGTGAGTTGATCTAGTTTTGATTTTGGGGGTTTCTGAACCAGACAGAGATCATTATTTGTTTTTCTGCAACAGGTGAAGTTTTTCAACTCGGGGCAAATGGATACTCTTGACATGCTTAACCTAGCATGAGTTTAGTGAGGCAGGTACTATCTATGCTTTCTTTATTCTAAAATGTACATTTCAGTATGACCAAAACTCTTGTTTAGGGCCTATCGTCATCATCATCCTAAGGCATCATCTCACTCGACACAATAATTAGAAATGGAATAATTAATTATATGCTGTGTGAAGTATCTTCCCACATTTGGCATTTGTTTAAAGTTTACAATATTTACCACACATTGCAAGAAACTGGGGCAACTTTCAATTAAAATAGGTCCTACTTCTCATTCACAAGGCTGATTCTGATCCTTTTACTTATGTTGGGAAGACCCAGACCCAACATATGCCCAGTGTAATACTTGGGCAAAAGGTTTGTTTGTTCACCAGTTAAGATGTCAGGTACAGTATTTTTAAATGCGCTTCTTGGAAAGCATCACAAATACAACTGGCATTTCAGGGACTTCAGGTTTGGAAGAGGCAGAGACCCCACAGACTTCTGAGGTCAGTGGCCTCATCAGCCAGTGCCTGGGAGAAGCCTGAGAGTGGAGGCAAGGTGTGAATGTCATGCTCAGTGCATGAAACTTGACAGATCTGCAACAGTTATCAAATAACTTGACTATGAACAAAGGTGAAAGACAGTGAAGTGTATCTGGCAATGTTAATTATATCATTTGGTGAACTACTCAGAGATGCTGAAGTGCTACATTGAGGAGTCCCCAAAAAATTCTTAGAAAAAATATCAGAGAGTTATAGTTGTTTAAATGGTAATACAGTAATAAATAGCAGAGCTAAATTGTTACAAAACCAATCATGGGTGTCTTCAAAGAGCAGTTCTCTGACTTGAACTTTCATCATTACTGGACATCACTTTTGTCATCACTTTCCTTAAAAAAACAGCTTGCAGTGTGTTGTACATAATATGCTTGATCATTGATATAATTAATTAGACCACTGGAGTTACCCTAAGGTCCCTTCATAATCAATAGAGAGAAATAGTAATTTTTAGTGCACAGTTTACATCAACCTGAATATAAAACTCTAAGATGTCTAAAATAGTGCAAAATAGGTGAGCTGTACCCCAGGGGTTTCTGGTTCTATCAGTTACCGTGTGAGCATGTGGTCTAGCTCATGTGCCCCTTTCCAGGTTGTACTTGCTATGTATATGTTATTTAGGTAGCTGTATAGAAATGCAGAGCACAGCATATCTCAGTGGTGGGATAACACTCAAATGTATACATTAGTTGTGTTTAAATTAATCTTTCAGGCAAATTAAATGGAGTATCTGAACTTCCGTGAATTTATTCCCACTTCACAATAGAAAGGCTCTGTAATGTGTTTTCATATGGGTATTGAAATGTCAAAGGGACATGTAGAACACCCAGGTAGGGAGCCCATTAAAATTAGAAGCTCTTTCATCTTGAAACAAGCTTGAATGTCTTAAAGTATGTTCAACAAGCAGAACAAGACCTATGAGAGGCTCAGCTCTGCTGTTTTTTACTCCATTGTGTCAGTTAAAATGAGACATATTGAGCAATGTCAGTTCCAAAATTAACCCTTCATAGCCTTTTTTTGGTCTATAACTTTGCATTTTGATTGTGAATCTTTGCTGACTAATTTAGTCTTTTCTCTTTTTCAATACTATTAATTGTGATAGGATCCCTTTATTCCTTTATCATCATCTTTAAATTAATGGTCAGTGAAGACTGATGCCAGCAGTACATGCTTAGGGATTCTTAGATTCATCCACTGTAGCTCTCCTTTGTGGTGGAGTAGTGGACCAAGACTTGTCTTGGTTCCTTGCTTCCTGTTAATGTGTTTTTGGAATAATCTCTGACTGCTCTTCAGGCACCTTCAAGCTGTTTGAATTTCATTTTTTTTCCCATGCCTTCTGCTTCTGTATTCTCTTTCTGTGTTTGTATTCTTTCTTAGCAAGCTGTCACTTCTGTTTCCAGTATTTTCCCCTCATGTATCCAGAAAGGCCCATGGTTTGGTCAACATCATCTATTAACCTTTTTATCTTTCATGATAGTAAAACTTATATTTGTCTCCATAATTTTGGCTTTATTTTTAATCATCTGCTAATTCTTGTGAACTCCTTTTCCTTTTAGAGACTTTTCCAAGATCTTATTTACTGTTTCTTGAAATATATCCTGCTGTAATCCACTATTTTTGTTTTGCAATTATACTTACTTCTTGTATTATAACCATTTCTGTCCTGGTTTCAGCTGGGATAGAGTTAATTGTCTTCCTAGTAGCTGGTGCAGTGCTATGTTTTTGAGTTAGGTATGAGAAGAATGTTGATAACACTGATGTTTTCAGTTGTTGCTAAGTAATGTTTAGTCTAAAGTCAAGGATTTTTCATCTTCTCATGCCCAGCCAGCGAGAAAGCTGGAGGGACACAAGAAGCTGGCACAGGACACAGCCAGGGCACCTGACCCAAACTGGCCAACAGGGTATTCCATACCGTGTGACGTCACATCTAGTATATAAACTGGGGGGAGTGGGGGCGGGGGGATCGCCGCTTGGGGACTAACTGGGTGTCGATCGGCGGGGTGGTGAGCAATTGCATTGTGCATCATTTGTATATTCCAATCCTTTTGTCAATACTGTTGTCATTTTATTAGTGTTATCATTATCATTGTTAGTTTCTTCTTTTCTGTTCTATTAAACCGTTCTTATTTCAACCCACGAGTTTTACTTCTTTTCCCGATTTTCTCCCCCATCCCACTGGTTGGTGGGGGGAGTGAGTGAGCAGCTGCGTGGTGCTTAGTTGCTGGCTGGGGTTAAACCACGACAATTTCCTTTTCCATTTATCGACAAGGTTCTCATTTTCCTGACTCAGGCAATTTGATCTGGAATACATAAAATTAATTTTCTGTTGCTCTTCAACTGTTTTGTAAGCAAAAAACTGGATAGATGATTGAAATGAATTTATGAAATATGATCAATAAAAAATAAGCTACATTTCAGTAAGATAGAAGCTCAGAAGAAGAACTATAAGACTGTCTCTTAAAATGAAAATTCACGTTGGTAAAGTTGATTCAAAACATGTTATAAAAGGAATAGGGAAAATATTACAATCATTTTTTCCAAGGCTAACAGAAGCTTTCAGTTTCTAAAGGCAGTCTTTCCTTTGCCATTTCAGTTTTTAATAGATCTATCAAATAGGGGTGATATTTCATGACTGGTGAATGATAGGTGTACTAACCCCGTTTTAAGAACAGTACACAAAGTTTTAGAAAAAAATTTGAAGGAAAGGATAATTAGACAAAATGAAATAAAATGCATTGCAGGCTAGTACAAGACTGTATATGAATAGGAAGGACAATAGAGTTAATTTACCAGAACTCAATAAAGCATTTGATATAATGTCATATATGAAATTACTTGTTAAGTTGGAAAAAAATTGTAATTGAAGAAATTGGTTTAGTGGAAGGCAGTAGTGTTGAGTTCTGGTTTCCAAATGTTTAACTTTTACTTTTTTCCTTGATGTAACTCCTTGCCTAGTCCAAAGGAATAGTTATTCCTTTCCTCTTTGAAGCATTATGTATCTGAAAACTTTTTTTGTATAGTGAAAGTCTTCCCAGATTGAGAACAAACAATGCGGTTCCTTCAGTCTTTTCTCAAGAGCTGTTTTCTTGACTTCTAGTAATTCATTACCACACATTTGCCAGTGATGATTGGGTCCCTATTCAATCATTTGCAAAAGGAGTTGCCTCTCATAAACAGTTCCTGTTTCTTATATTTCTGTGCTTCCAAAATACACTTATTTATTAATTTTCGAGGTGGAAAGGGAGGCTACCTTTATAATGGTAAATGAAACAGCTTCTGGAAACATTCCTGGGTACTGGAGTGCAGTCGTCTATACTATTAAATTGTTCATAGAGTCACCAAATCATAGAACTGTGTGGGCTGAAAGGGACCTGTGTAGGTCATTTAGACAAAACCCCTGCTCAGAGAAGGTCCAACTAGATCATGTTGCTCATGGCATTGTTCAGCTGCATTTGAACAGTTTCAGTTGCCAGCAGTGGAGATTCCATGAGTTCCCTGGCCAGTCTGTGCCACAGGGAAGAATTCTTTCTTTATACCAAATCTGAATTTCCTGTGTTGCAACTTCTGCCTATTGCATCTTGTCCTTTCACTGTGCACTTCTGAGATGAGTCCCACTGTGGAATTGTGTTGAATGCCTTGCTAAAATCAAGGTAAGTGGCAGCCATTGCTCTACCTCAGTGCAGTGAGCCCATCATCTTGTCACAGAAGGCAATGAAATTGGTTGGGTATGATTTGCCCTTTAGTAAATCGATGCTGGCTATTCCCAGTCACCTTGTTATCCTTCATGCACTGGAAATGTCTTCTGGGAGAATTTGCTGCATAGCCTTCCTGAGGAACTGAGATTGGGTTGATTTGCCTACAGCTCCGCATATCCTACCTCTGGGGAAGCCCTGCTTTGAAAATGGGTGTGACATTTGCCTTTTTCTAGTCATCAAGAATCAGGAACCTTTCCTGATTACCAAAACCTTTCAAAGATAGTAGAGGGCAACCTTGCGATGGTATTGGCGAGCTCCCCCAACAACTTTGGATGTGTCTGATGTGATCCATTGGAGTTAAGTATATCCAACTGGCTCAACTTAATCTTCTTGTAATGTAGATAATGCTTCACTCCGCCAGACTCTGATAGTTGGCTCAGGGATCTGAGGGGCTTGATGACAAACATTACTGGTAAAGACCAAGGCAAAGAAAACACCAAGTACTTCAGATTTATTCATGCCACTAGGTTCACTGTCCTGTTGAGTAACGGACCCACGTTCTCTTTAGCCTTCCTTTTTCACCACTGTATCTGTAAAAGCCTTTCTAGTTGCTCTTCACATCCTTTGCTACTTTTGACTTTACCTTAATTTTAGTTTACCTAACTCCATCTTAAATAGCTTGCTCCTTCTTCCACTATCTCTATGCTTCCTTTTTGCACCTGTGGTCAGTCAGGACTTTGTTGTTCATCCATGCTGGCCTTCTACCATGCTTATTTGACTTTTGGTACATCACAAAGGACTGTTTTCATGCTTTTGAGGATGGTGTCCTGAAGATCAACAAGTGCTTGACTTGTTTGCCCTCCTACAGGATGCTGCTGTCAAGCAGATCTCTGAACAAGCTCATATTTGTTCTCCTGAAGTCCAGCGCTCTAATTCTGCTGTTTGTCTTGCTGCCTTCTTTAAGGGTTTGGAACTGCACAACGTCACATTCCCTGCAGAAAAGGTTGACTTCAACCAATTCTTTGTTTGTGAGTAACAAGTTGGAAAGTTCTCTGGCATGCTTTTTGCCTAAGCCATCTACAGTCTCCTGAACAATTCTCTTCACAGTTTGGGAATTAAGAGTGTTGCTGGAACTGTTCCCAGTTGATGGTTTTCATGCAGCCACTCTGTTTTCAACGGTGAGAGTTTATTGGAGCTGAGCACAGTGGTCATAGTTGTGGGCTGCTAGATGCCAACTGGCATTAGTGGCCTGAAACATTCATTTTTACTAGTGTAGACATAGCTGAGGATTAGTCTCACAGGCCTGCCATGCAAGCAGTTGACTAAAATTGTGAAATACGCTGTACCAGCTAGAGCCAATGAAAAGAACACATTTCTTTGTTCTGCAAAAGCAGACTTTCTTTAGCTCTAAAAAGGGGAAAGATACAGAAAAAAATGATAGAGAAATATAAACATGTGTGTGTGTGTGTCCCCAAGCACTCACCCAGTCCTGACCTGGGAATGTTGCAAATAGAGAGTTTGCTGCTGGTAAGGGATGAGTGGTCTGTCTGATCCCCCCATACCTC
Source organism: Harpia harpyja (assembly GCF_026419915.1). Classification (NCBI taxonomy): domain Eukaryota; kingdom Metazoa; phylum Chordata; class Aves; order Accipitriformes; family Accipitridae; genus Harpia; species Harpia harpyja. Next base: position 14,689,384 of record NC_068956.1, on the reverse strand, counting down.
TGTTGCTATACTGGTTTTCCTTGCTCCAAAAGTTTTCCATTGGACTTAAGTTTGCTCCATGCTGATTCTAGAAGGAAAGCCTGAAGGAGTAGCTGATACTCTTTTACTCTGTCTAAACTGATCTGTGCACACTTCCAAAGCCCTGCATTTAAAACATGCCCTGGGAGTTTCCAGGATCACAGTGTCCTTTCCCTACCTCCATCTTCCCCACACACCTCCTGTCTCCATTTGGTTTTATAGGAAAGAAACTCCCATATGCAGGTTGGGAGGAAGTCATAACTCTCTGAAGTTCACTCAATGCTGAGTTTTGACTTAGTCTCAATTAATAAATCTCCTATGACAGTTTAATTTAGCTGCATATTAGAGCCACAATGTAACCATTGAAAAAAATAATCTCTGACAAAACACTGAAAGGGAATGTATTTATAGTTGTACAATAGAAGCGTAAATGCGTTCTTGAATCCTTCTAATAAAATCAAAATATGTCATTGTAACAAAAAAGAGAAATTGGCATGAGGAACACGTATTTATTGTATGATAGTATTTCATTGAAAAGTTATTCACAGTGTTCTAGGTAGAAGTTCTGATTTTTTTTTTTTTTTACTTTTTTTTTTTTGTTTGCAGTATTTCCAGTGGATGTTTTACTTTCATGAACTCCTCTGTGTGGTACTTCTTAAACAGTACCCCTCTGCATGGTATCTTCTCTGTAGGTTTATTGAAACTACTTACTTACAAAGTTTTTGCATTTGTAGTGCTGAAGTTTAAATCTGTGTATTGATGTAGTTGTGCAGTGATGGGCACCCAATTCTGGATGGAGGTATCCTACCCTGCCGTGGCTTGTGCTGAACTGGAGCTCATGAATCAGGACAGCTCAAAGCTGGCTTCTGCAGAATGACCATCTCGGCACCAGTCGGCATTGCCAGAGGGACATAGTAGCTGGATACTGTGTGATGTGTATGTACTGGCCCATGTTTGCTCCAGTGCTGGAGTCAGTCATTTCTTATGTGACCCAGAGAGCTGGAACATTGCAGGACTCCTATGGACTCAATAACTTCAGTTTCTTGCCAGCGTGGTAGCTCTAGGCTGGCTTTGTGCAGTGCAAGCTGTATGTCTCTGCAGCACACTGCCACTGTGCGTATTTTCACAGCTTTTTCATTATTTTTGTAATCCCAGGTGCCGATATGCTGCTAATGGGAGGTTGGCTGTATTAACTCTGTAGAAATACTGGTTTGCAGAAAATGAAAATTGCTTCTGTGCAAAGCATCATGGAATGAGATTTCCTGAAGATTTAAGTAGCAGCCAGATCATGACTGAAGGAAGTATCATCCACAGCTCAAGATGCATGTGAGGTTCATAAATGTTTCTTTGTGCTGTGCAAAAGTTTCTTATTGGAATTTTTGCCTTTTAAACACAGATGATCTTCTTACTCTTATGTGGTATGGACACTCCCCTTGTTAAAAACAGGTAAACCAGAAAATATTCTGAAAGGGGATGTCAAGACAGGTCGTAGCTAAAGTCTGCAAATAGTAACAGAAACAAGGCTTGGCAGTCTAAAGTTTAATTGATCCTGGAGGATAGAAAAACTTGCTAGATGAATAATGGTGAGTCTTGAAAAGCCCCTCACTTTCTATCACTACTGTATTACCTTCAACATGAGAAGCTACCTAATACCCTCTTTCAAACCCTATAGAAGTGATTTTCAAATACTTTATGAAATACTTTGATACCATGTTAAAGATCTTCTTTAATTTCAAACCAGATTTCAAAAGTAGTTTTTTTAGTTTACAATTTTTGTAGGCATTTGTGGTTGACTATCTTAGGACTCTGGTTTCAGCAGGTAAGTATAAAGAACTTAAATTGTAAAGTTGTTCAAGATTCATCTTTTCATATAAATAACTTCTATTACATGAGGCTGGATTTGAATATGTCCAAAGTTTCATGGTAACCTAAGAACAAGCAGCACTGCAATAAAGTGTGAGAATGAGGCAATGAGAAAGTTAAGAATTTTTTCCTCCTCCAGTAAATTCACACCTGAAAAGTGAAGGCAGGTTTCTTGAACCTTCCCCAAAACCATTTCCTGAGGATTACATAGCACCACTGAGATTCTGTGGTGACAGGATACGAGGATTTATACTTCTGTATAACCAATTCAAATCCACTCTATGCTATCACAAATGGAAAGATCCTTGCCTAGCTAAAAATGTCATACTTCATGGAACTTCAAGAATGTAACTTCAAAATTATTAGTAGCCTCTTCCTCTGTATTCATAAGAAATTAGTTGGCATTCTCATTTTAATTCCACAGGTACTGTCAGCATATATGCACTTAATGTTTTTGGCTGTCTACAGAATTAGGTATTTCATATGCATGCTATAGATGGCTTACTGTTCCCACAGAGAACCTCTCCATGGTTATGTATACACACAGTCCTCCACACGTGGATGACAGCTTGAACTTGCCCTTAGCCTGAACTTGCTCTTAGCTCATAAATGCCATTGGTATGGTGCAGCCTTTGGGTTGCGAGCTCAGCTGCAAGGCAGATGGCTCAGACTGAACTTTTGGGTTAGCTGTGGTTACTCAGCTTTGCAATTGGTGGAGGTTCACATCAGGCCAGCTTAGAAAGTCGGCGGAATGAACGCTCGCCTGCAGGCAAAGATTATACAGATGCCGGAGTGTCATTTTTGATGCCCCTTAATGTATCTGCCCAGGAACTTCAATGTGGCTGTTTCTACTACATGAGGAGAAAGGAGAATCTGCAGTGATTACAGGTGTACGATCTATTCTTCTTCTACCATTACCTTAACTGTAATTAAGGCATTGAACTGTCACTTATCAATAATGTATTGATTGCAGTCTTTTGCCCCCACCAAAACATTCCTTTCCTTGCAGTTTTGTTTTGATTTCATGTTTAAGAACATTTTCAAAGCCTTTGTTTCTTCTTACTGCTCTATTTTTCCACTCAGCTCAGTGCTTACCTTCATGAACAGGTGAAAGATTGCAAATTACCTACATAGGAGGATTCAAAAGACCCAAAGTATCATGACATGGCCATTAGTTAGGATGAAATTGCTGTGCTGTCCTTTTTGGGTGACTTTTCCTCACTTTGTTTCATTTTCTAGAAAATATCGTAACATGTTATTTAACAATTGTAGCCTTAGAGATATTATTGTTGCTTGAGGTTTCAGTTTCTTTCAGTTGTTTTGATTTTCCATTCTTCAAACTCCTTCCTGTTTACAGAATCTACAAGTTTCATGTATGTATTAGTGCAGATCCCTCCTTTCTTTTATTAGGTTACAACCATCTTTTAATTGTAAAACAATATTTACATTTTATTTGTAAAATAATATTTACATTTTTACGTTGCAAACAGCATGTCCAGAAAAAAACAGACAGCTAAATTTTTTCTAATAGGTGTAAATCTGAATTGATTATAAAGGAATTAAGGAAGACTGGGAAAAAAGCTGCTTCATCTTGTAGAAAGGACTTTTTTGGTTTTGGGAATATTATACATTTGTAATGGCTGAGAGACCTCAGGCTTTTGTGTGTCCCTCTCCTCTCAAATCCATCAATAACTGCACAGCATTCTTTCCTCCTCTTTGTTTTGTTTCATCGCTTGTCCTTGGAAATATTGGGGGGGGGGGAAATCTTGTCATTCAGCTAGCCATGTTTCCTGGGATATGCAAGGTTTATTATTTGTTTTGGAAACACAGGAGCTTTATTAGGGTTATTCTTGGGCATCTGCTCTCTCCACATTTTTCTTTCAGGACCCAGTGTGCCTTTTTCAATTTTTTTGTGAGTACCCAGGAGTTTCACAAAACACCTGCAAATTGAATCAGTAGGTACTACGAATTGAAATGAAATTTATATTTTTGTCTCCCTCATAAACCTGTTTATCACAAAGGTCCTGTGTTTTCTCATGTGTCTGGACAGCATCTCATACAAAGGGTTTCTTCAATGGCCAGAGTCCTTAGGCTGTGTCTGTACTAACAGATGAGTAAGTGCCAGGGAATGTTCCTGGGCAGCAGAACTCTGTCCTCTGTACGGCTAAATTGTTAGCATGGTCCCTGGTATCTTTTTGGGCTAAGACAGCTAGCACTCCCAAACATTCCCACGCACCGCTCAGGAGTTAACCCAGGCCATAGAAAATTTCCATTAGATAGTCTGAATGCTGCCATCCTGTTTTGGTAACTAACAGAGTTTAATAAAGGGTCATGGGCTGTTCAGTGCCAGCTCATTTCAGTGGTGCCAGCACACTTCACTTTTTAGCGCAGATACAGTCTTAGAGCTTTTCCCAGTTCCCAGATGTGTGTCCCACTGATACTCTAACTCCATGTCAGAACAAGACCCAAGAACTCATTATTTTCTTCAGATTTCCCTCCCATGTCTTGAGGCTTCCAAAGAAAAAAAATTAGTCTGCTGGCTGGAAGGCAACCATAGCATGCTCCAGACAGGTTCTCAGTCTGGACAGGGACAGGACCAGGACAGCACGCAGGAGAAAACACCTGCCATTCTGTTTCTCTATAGCCTTACATAATGTGTCCCATTCTGAGCATAAAACAATTATTTCAGCTCGTTTCCTACAGTAAAAAGGAGGAGTCTATATCTTCTTGGGAAATTACTTGTACTGCAGGCACTTGAAGCCTATCATTCTCTTCAGGACCCAGTGGGCCACAGGCAGCTCATCAGCATTCCCTGTGATCCAACAACTCACTGCACCTGGCATATGAGATCACGATGTGTGAATGAACAGAACAGTATGGCAAGATGAAAGCAAGAGAAATAGAATCATAGAATCATTGAGGTTGGAAAAAACCTTTAAGATCGTCGAGTCCAATCATTAACCTAACGCTGCCAAGTCCATCACTAAACCGTGTCCCTAAGCGCCATATCTACACATCTTTTAAATACCTCCCAGGGATGGTGACTCAACCGCTTCCATGGGCAGCCTGTTCCAATGCTTGACAGCCCTCTCAGTAAAAAAATTTTTCCTAATATCCAATCGAAACCTCCCCTGGAAACTTAAGGCCATTTCCTCTCGTCCCATCTCCAGCCACCTGACAGAAGAGACCGACCCCCACCTCGCTACAACCCCCTTTCAGGTAGTTGTAGAGAGCGATAAGGTCTCCCCTCAGCCTCCTCTTCTCCAGGCTAAACAACCCCAGTTCCCTCAGCCGCTCCTCATAAGACTTGTGGTCTAGACCCTTCACCACCTTCGTTGCCCTTCTCTGGACACGCTCCAGCACCTCCATGTCTTTCTTGTAGCGAGGGGCCCAAAACTGAACACAGTACTCGAGGTGCCGAGCAGAGGGGGACAATCACTGCCCTAGTCCTGCTGGCCACACTATTTCTGATACAAGCCAGGATGCTGTTGGCCGCCTTGGCCACCTGGGCACACTGCTGGCTCATATTCAGCTGGCTGTCGACCAAATGAAGGAGCTTCATCTTCTCTATCTGGGATCCCATCTGTGAACATTTATATCTTAATTATAGGTTTAAAGTCAAGTGTGCACCTCTACCAAAAATGTGATATGCAAAATTTTTTCTAAATTTACATAAATTAACTTATGTTTTAAATAGTGCAGCAAAGCAGAATACATTTGCCTTTTGAGTTGTAATTTCGATCATTGCCAAGTCATACAGTGAAATCCCAGCCTCATTAAAGTGAGCAGCAAAACTTCTATTGTCTTTGATGTAGTAAGAGTTTTATCCCTGTTGGGTTTTCACTTTTGTTTTTTTGTTGTTGTTGTTTGTTGGGGTTTTTTTAACACTGATGTTCCAATATAGTGTGGTAATTAAAGTAAGATGGCTGCTTATTTTAGTAGTGATTCATCTCTTCCAAGTAGATAGTATTACTTCATCTCATCTCAGGACTTTTCAGACCCTTTTTGACCATTAAAGGTCCAGACCAGTTCCCACACAAGTCAGTAACACTTGGATCAGATCCAAAGAGATGTTTGGCTTTATCTAGCTTATGCTGACATGGTACAACTGCAACTGCCTGGGGAATTTTCACAGCATTATTTGACCTTTTGCAAGAGCTTAGAGTGAATATCAGAAAACCATGTTTTTAAGAGGGCATTGGTTCTTATATAAACCTCTGGGATCCATGCTTTAAATTTAATTTCTGGTACGACTTCAGGCATAATTCTCTGTGTTCTGCTTTATAGATAAAGGGGCACAGTTTGAAAAACTAGTATGCTTCAGGTTCCAGAGGCAATGTTGTTATAGTCAGAATGATTTAAGGTTGTTGGCAAGATAAGGTTTGTGGATAGAGGTGATACCTTTCTTGGACTAATTAGTGTAGACCCAAGTCAGAACATGAAAAAGTGTTAATCTTCTCAGATAACTTTAGTGAAGTATATGTAGGTATCTACATCTCAACTAGGCATGCTTAGCTCATTTTATAATCAGTGTAGATAAGTAGGCAGTTCTAATGTGCAATTCAATTTAGACGTTTACTTGGGGTGATGAATCATGCTGTGGAAGGGCTTATTTCTGTCCATCAACAGTGTTGGAGGTTTGAGGTGCCTAGCTCAGTTGCAGATGTCTGCATTGTGTACATCTATATTTAGTCAAATCAATCCTGTCTGATTGTGTCACACATAATGGATATGATTAGACATTATCTCATTTTCCAAGTCAGTTCTGGTGTCAACATGAGTATACCCCATTAAAAGCTGTCAGATTATTTTCTACTGTGCTGAATGACTAATGTTTAAATTTTGTGAAGAAAACTACACCATACTGACATACAGTATGTTTCTTAGTCGTGGATTTCTTGTGCAGCTTAAGTCAGAAAGACCTAGTGTAGTAATGTAGACTATGCACAACAGGAGAGGGCATGCTTGACAAAAGAACTCCCTCCAGATTTCATTAGTAGTAGAAAGGTGAATGAGTCATAGTCTTGAGTCCTTTCAGGGGGTATTTGGAAATGCCTGGGGCATTCTGCTGAGGTGTGTTGAAATCTTCTGTGTAACGTGTGAGGAACAAAGGTTAATTTGGTCCTTCTGGGCAGAGTTGCTGGCATTCAAACAGGCCTTCAAAAATTCTGCAACCATTCAAAGAAAAGTGATTAAAGATTCTATTAAGAACATTTAACAATTAAAATCAAAAAAAGAGGTGATAAGGAACTTGTTGTTGAGTTGTAATTAAAAGATAAAGCATTAACTTAGAAATAAAAGTTATAGACTTAATCATAGCAAGCTCTGCTAAATCTGTGCCTTGAATTTGGTGACATATTTAGGTATTTCTCCCAAGTTATTGCCCAGTATCTAGATGTCAGCATTGGGAACAATTACAGTACTTGTTCTTTAGACACCAGTTTTCACATCCTGATTCCTGCACACCCTGTTAACACACAACTGCATACACCTCCCTTCCTTGCTCATTTCCCCTATCTAAAAGTTGAAAAGGTTCAAATACAGGTGTTAAAGGAATGAAATGGAATCCATTGGTGAACAGAAGTTTCCTATGGCTTGAAATGTTTGTACATGGTAGTTTTAGCGAGGAGCCTATAATGCCCTCTGATGAACAGCTTGACAAGATATTTAGAGAAGTTTAAGCAGAGAGATACTGGTGGGGTTGCCCCATGCTGTGTTGGCAGATGCTCACACATGAATGCACCCACACAACCAGTTTTTACTCTCTGAAGTTAGACAATACTAAGGACACCTGCAAGATAATAAAAGTAGAAGTATGTAATTAAAGGAGATTTCAGGTCTGTAAAGAGGATTAAGTCTCCCCTGCTCTGACTCGCCCTGGGGCATCTCGGGGCCCAGGTTAGTGACCGCTGCAGGAGGGCTCGGTCAGGCAGGTCATCCCAGCGGGAGTAGGGCAGGCGGTTTGAATTCTGTCCCTTTATGACCTGAGCCACAAATTGAGCTGCTTACTTATTGAGATGATAAAACATTATCATGAGAGAATGTTCTGTGAAACATGTGAAAACGAAGCCTACAGAGAGGCAAGGTAGTTAACAATCAGAGGAGGCCTGTATTTTCGTATACGCTTGCTTGTAGCCTTGCCGTAAAATGGATCAAGGTTATGGGGCATATATAGAGAATCCAGTGACAGCTGTGACACTTGGTGGCTGCTTTTGATTGCCAGTTTGTCATCTTTGAAAAAATGTTAACATGACAGATGGTGTTCATAAAGGTATAGCTCAAGATTCCTCTGAGTTCTGAGGCTTCCTGGGTGTCTGTGGAGCAGCCAGCAAAATAAGAATTAGGAGGCTTTAGATGCTACATCAGTAAATGATCATAAGGGCAAAACATTTCCATAAAATGATTGAAATTTATTTAGTTATGTGTAGTATTTCAGATAACTTCTGTCACATCACTGAATTCAGTGCACGTGAAATGGACGTGAGTTTTTGTTCTGGCGTAGTGTCAAAAGCAGTTTCAGTGTACACAGTCATAACCAGATATGGGTACCTCATGCAAAGAGCTGTGGCTGCCCATCACAAAAGCAAATTTCAGAAATAGAAATCTCAGGAAATAGAACATGAAAAGTGATGTTTCACAAAACAAAGGACGTTTATTAGTTCTTTACCAAGGACAGCATTAGGATATACTTTAATCCTAGCAAAACAGGTGATTTGGGAACATCATTTAGCTTCTGACAGCGTTCAACATAAAAACACCCTAGACATAGCAATGCCTACTGCCACATAGAAGTAAGAGGTTGCATTTTACTCTAAATTTATTTTATGATATTTATTATTCAGTGTCTAATGGTTTTGCTTTTGCAAAACCTGAAGAAAAGCATACTGTTGGTCTGGGTTCTGGTGACACAATTTTATTGTTTCCAGAAGCGAAAGCAGGCAGAAATTGATTGTTACATATCAGGGCCGCTAACACCAAGTATGAGAAGCTAACACAAGACTTATTTTTCCTTTTAAGGCACAAAAATGGCAATTTGGCAACTAGCTCGTGACCTTGAAGATCAGGATTAAAATGTGTCCTTTTGATGCTGAACAAAGCACTTAAGACTTTTTTAAACTTTGCACTGATGGGCCTGCAGAGAATCCCAAGTTAATATTCAGGTTTTGCTCCATGCCTGCAGTCACTGAAACCTTTCATTTCCTCACTAATGAACTTCAGGACAAAAAAAGACCTCCTAGAAAATAAGCTGCTTCATCCATTAAGTTCCTTTGGTCCTATCCCAAATGTGTTAACTTCAACGGGAATTTTTTCTTTTGTGGTCTGTGGGTTTTGGATTTGAGTTGCTGCTGTTTTGAGGGAAGCAGAATCAGCTTAAATTGTTACTTTTTTGAGAGAAACAGAATCAGCTAACAGATATAAAAGTCAAATAGATTATGGATGTCCAGGTCAGTTCCAAGTTCCAGGTAGTGACATCTGCAAGTTTCTTTCTTGCAATTTACTTACTTACTTTTTTTTTTTCTCCTGAAAGACTAACTCATCTTGGAGGTCAGTTTGCAGGTTTTCAGTGTTTCTGTGGAAGTGGTAATAGGTGTAAGAAGGCTTTCCTAGGCACAAGGTAACATGAATTTTGGCAATCTAAGAAAAGAACATGTTCAGACTGTTTCCTTATGTGTCATTCACGTTGCCCATGATTTCATGTGAAAATAATAACCAAAATGCTTCACCACCTGCTATTTCATTGATCTTTTTATGCTGCACACAGAGACCCTGAATGGTAGCAGTACAGCTGTGAGCTGTATATTCATTTCTTTTCTTGCAGTCCATTTATCCACAAGGATTCCTATACACAAGCTTGTGCAGCATGGCTGTTGGGGGGTGGCATTTCAAAGACATGTATCAGCAGATCCATAAATCTTTCACTGTTCTGCAGAAGCACATTTAGACCACCTCGCTAGTCTCTGTACTTCCAGGAATGGAGAATACAAAAGATGATTTTATTATTCTATGCATCTCTGGTGGTATAGCGTGAGGATTTTCTGCTCTCTGAATATGCAGATGTGGTGAGTTTGGACAGGGTACTTTCCCTGGCATTGAAATCCAATGAAATGTTTTGTAGGGCACAAGAATTCTTCAAGTAAAACAAGGAACATAGAGTTTGAACAGAGCAGACCTGCATGTTTTTATTTCTTTCTTTTTTTCTTTCTTTGTGGACAAATGTTGATTTAATGATGCAAAAGGAAAAGGGAGACATGCAGCCAGAAGGGGCCTGATAGTGCACTCTCCTGGAGTGTGTATGATCCAAATCCAGGCTGTCTCTGACACCCATGGATTTTAGTTTTGTAGAGAAACATCCAAGTTCATATAGTGCTTCAGGAAACTGAGTTTGTATTCTAGAGTAATTTCCTGACCTGAGGTCCTCATTGTTAACTTTTTCTTGAATTTTCTCATGCTCTCCCCTATTTAAAGAACATTTTTCCCCTTTGGATCAACTGACTGCCATCTTGACATTTTTTAAGTGCCTTAAATAATCTAGGTGCCAGCAGGAGAAGTATGTTTATGAGTGAAATTTCCTACATTATTTTCCTTCTTGTTAGCAGTGCTTCCTGATACAGCTGTGGAATGATAACACAACCCTTTTAGGTCATTCAACCAATTTTTTATGGGCCAGTCCAGCAAGTACTACTCAGAAGACTCTGTCAGACTTCATTCAGGTTTTTTTTCCTCTAAGAAAAAATCTCCAATGAAGGCTGGTATTGTTGATGTTGTTTCAATGATATTGTTTGCTATTTGATATTATTTATTTTGATTATTTATTTCTGATTTTAACTAATTTAAAAATATTTTTCCCTTCCCTGCCTTACTTTAATGATTGCTTCTCTTTTTTTGTTAATTGAAATGAGTCAAAAACTTGAAAAATTATTCCTTGGAGGCAGAAGAAGTGAAAGGAGATATGTGGTCTCTGTCTTCGGATTGTTTTTCTTCTCTAATCAATTTGCAGTAAGTTGCATCCTTTCAACAAGTTCATTGTTGCTATTGTAAAGCTGTCATGATTGCTCTAGCAATTACAGTAAGCAACAATTTCAACAGAGGTACAGTATACATGAAAAGTTATGCAAAGGAACACTGAAGAGTTAGACCATGATAAATAGACTATTATGGTTGATGACGCAGACAAAGGGAGTGTAGCGTATTAAATTTATTTTCTCCCTGCTATGGCAATGAAAACACATTGATTTTCTTGGAAAAGATGAGGCTGACACAGCATATAAGCATAATTTTGCTATTACTGGCCTGTCTATCGAATGGAATAAACTAAAAAGAAATACAACAAATTCAATTAAAATCTTTGGCCTGATTTTCAGAAGGTTTGTGAGATTCATGGTTAGAGACCAATGTAGAAACCGATGAATAGAGAACAGGAAGAAATAGTACAACTTGTATATGAAGACCTGAGAACAAGGTCCCTACGTTTTGTATTTGTGCGTAATTCTGGGGCACTGTGCTGTTCTCCATATAAAATACATTAATCAGGAGTAAGGTAAAATTGAATGAGTTTTTATAAGAAACATTGAATAGTCATCTCTCTGTGTCTATTGTTTCCACTGTTTCTACTTTATTTCATCTTTTCCTTTTATTCCGTCTTGAAGTTATTTTTAATTTTATTTCTTAATTCTTTAACTGTTTGTGTAAATTTTCTCATAATGGATAATAGAAGTCTATTCTCTTCTGCATGATTCTTCTCAGACTCTCTCATAATGCCTGTCCTTTTTCCCCAGTAGTCTTTTCCATTATTGTCTTATGTTTTGAGAAATAGAAAACACAATATCCAAAAGCACACAGACCTCAAAAAGAAAGAGCTGAGTTCATCCACCTTATTTTTAACTTACTTCTGTTAGTGCCAGGTATTGCACAGCTTTAAGGGGACACAAAAGGTGCTTCAGTAAGAAATTCATCCATTCTGAAACTAAAGGTAGCATTAAATGAATCTATTCACTTTTTTGGATAGCTGAACTAGTTTTTTGTACAGTAAACTTGGCCCAGATGCTTCATATCACTATTACTTATTTATAGGTAAAATGTAAAGTATTTTTAGAAAAAAGAAAAAGCTCATTCTTTGCTTACAAGAGTTCTTTATTTAGGTCACATAAGCAGAAGGAAGTGGGAAATTTTATATAATATACATGAAATTTGGATAAGGAAGTGTTGTTCTTGCTGTGTTTGCAAAGATACCACTCTATATTCAAGCTGCAATGAGATTTGTAGCAAGGTAAGCAGAGGGTAACAGTTACACCAAATGCTAGCTTCTTTCAGCTAAATTCAGCAAAGCTCTAGGTGATCTGAGTTACTTTTTCTGCTTCCACAAATGAGATCCTTTGATACTCTATTTCTCTTTAGTATTAAGTACTGGAATGCTTTCACTTTGGTTTTCTGAGTAGAGATAATTTTCTGTTGCTTGTCTTGTATGTGGAGATATCAGGTGTCTCTATATAAAGGTTTTCTTTGGGCAGTGTGCAGGTGGTATGTGAGGAGATTTTGATTTTTGGCATAATAAACTAAAGTTTAGGCTTTGGGACGGTTTGCTTTCTCTGCTTACTGCTAGAAAAAGCAATTCAGGGTGAACAGCTTGACTAACGTTGAATAAGCAGTTGAATACGTTGATTAGATACCTTCTAAAATTGTCCAATATGTTTACTTAATATTCTTTATCAGTGTGGAATTGAAGCATTGCACAAACCCCTAGAGTAAAATGGCAGGATTTTTTTTTCTCATTCTCTCTTAGTTGTATTCTGCTTTATTATTCACATATCAGACTATCTTGCATCCACTGATTTTTCTGCATACAGAAACCAATGTACCAATGTACCAATGAACCAATGAAAGTCAAAGCTCAGCACTCAGCAAGGAGGTGGAGTGGCCACTCCACTGGCTTCTGCTCCAGCAAAGTCTTCTAAGTGGAGTGGCCTAGACCTGTGGTGCTCTTCTTCTTAACAGAAGGTTTCTAAATATTTGAAACCCTGTTTGATGACAGCTTGTGTGGACATAATTACATTACTTCATCGCACTCTGTTACCTTTTTTTTTAAGTTGTGGATTTTTTTTTCACCAAAACTGGCCAAAGCATAAGTTCACTTTTTTTTTTTAATTCCTGGAAGATCAAGACTCACATGGATTTTAAGTAGACTTATTGTTTGTATTGTGAGACAGATTTTTAGTGTAATACAGAGAGAAATCTCCTACTAAGCAGAACAGAGCTGGAGATAGACAGCAATAGTTTAGTTGTTCTCAAATACAGTTTAAGCTTGCACAGCCTGAAGTACTTTAGAGTGCCTTTTACTTGCAGAGGTGATGTCGAACTGATTCTTTTCAGTCTCCATATATCTATTTCATCTCTATAACAATTACAGTTGCATGTTGATGAAGTATGTTCATGATGATAGTAAGTAAAATCAGGAATTTGCATCAGGAAGATCCAACTAGGGACCTGTCATGTTCTGATTCCTTTGCATCACCAGTAATCTGTGAAAGCTGTCAAAAAAAAAAAAAAAGAGCAGGAAAATAGAATACTTTAAAAGGAATAGGGAGTGGATGCATTTTTTTATAAGTTTAATTAAACAAACTTCAGAACTAATTGCTTGAGGTGGTTAGTAAATCTAATGAAGAATAATGATTGTAGTTCTTTTTTCCCCCTTTTTTACTCTGCAGAGAAAGCAGTGATTGTCTGGGCTCAATATAATACCCATGTTATTAAAAAATGGTCAGCAGCACTAGAAGATGACCTGCTCTTTGTACAGGTTTAGCACTGCTTGCTATAAAATGTGTGAATAGAAATTTGGCATTCTTGAAAATGGAAAATTAATCCAAGTTCTGTATGGCAAGTCCATCTAGATATACAGCTTGTGTTCCTCCTGTGTTATTTCCAGTTCTTGTACTTCAATGGCCATCTTTCATTCTGTTGCTGGGTTGTTCAAAGGGAAAGAATGGTTCGTGGCAAAGCAACTGTATACACTATATATAACTATAATATTTTAATTTGATAAATTGTTTGTTATGTGAACACTCTGAAGTTTCTATGGTTTGAGGGATCAGAGAATCCCTGAAAATAGATGGTTTATCTATCAATAGCCAGGAGAGTTTGAAAACAAGAGAGCATGCCATGTCAATTTTCTGAAGTCCTTTTTAAGTACCATAAAAATGTTGCATCAGATAAGTGATATTCCTTTGAGAGACCAAATTTATGTTTTCTAAAATCACTTGACAAGATTCCTTGCTGGAGATTATGAGCTGTGGTAAAAAGGTGTTGAGTGAAAGATGAAATAGGATATTGGCTAATTCCCAGGAACCAAGGAACAGCCATAGATGGATCTTTTCATAATGGAAAGGAGCTTAGAATGGCATAATCCAGCAGCCTATTCCTGTCAAAACGGGTATTTTATTATACTGCTGGGCTTCTTCCCTTCTCAGGTGAAAGACAGTTGAAGACTGATAATAGCACAGAGAGGAGAGATAAAGGCTGTCCTACATCCTGAAAAAAATTGTACCATGTGCTCTGGGAAAGTAAACATATCCTCTGTATTTCAAAAATCAGAAATGGAAATGGTAGATGGGCTTTTTTTGCTGAAAATATAATCTGGTTGGGGTTGTTGGATTTTAGGGGTAAAACTTCTACATTTATTTCTTACAACTACAACACCAGAGAATTTGAGCCCTGATTACCTGGGTAGATAGTTATCTGTCTGCCGGAATCTGGTGTATCTCCGTGCAAAGTTTGCACAACTTTTCCCCTCTGTGTATTCCCTGGGGAATTTTGAAGTAGGGTGCCTTTTCTGCATGTTCTGGTTTGGTTGATTGTTATTAACAGCTATCTTCTAGGCTCAAACCATGTGAAGTGCAGCCCATCGCTGCCCTAAATAGTGTTCATTGCATACATAAAAACAGATAACCCAAAGGATTGGGAAGCATGGTGCATTGTTTTCAATTTTTGTTCTAGTATTTTAATTTTATTGTATATTATTATTTCCAGGCAATTTATTAATATCTGCTGGCAGGTTTTGAATATGGATAAAGCAGGTGACAATATTGTCTTTAATGAGTGTTGGTTTAAAAAGAAATGAAGGAGTTAAGAAAGTGCTTGGAGAGAAGCATTTTACAAATTAGGTTAATTATCACATACGTCAATAAGCAGAGTTCAGTTTCTGAAAAAAAAAACTCCAGCAAAACGCACAAGGACTGTGGTAAAAGGCAGAAAGGTACAATTAAAATAAACTGAAGAGGAGCAATACCAGCAAGAGTGTGAAGTTTCTCTGCTTTTAAAATGTCTTCCCAAATGTGGCAGCTTTACAAGATGAAATGAAATTAATCTTTAAACATGCAACTCCACTGTTATCAGAAGGCTAATGCCTCAGGACCATAATAGGACATCTTTTCATATCTGAGGCATAACTTAAATATATCCTTCCCCAGCATTGCTCTAGTTTTCTTTCTCCTTTCGATTTTTTTTTGTCAACAATATTCAACCAGGTGTATTGGGTCTGGCTGAGATGGAGTTAATACTCCCCATAGCAGCCCTCATAGCACTGTGCTCTGCATCAGTAGCTAGAAAGGTGTTGATAACACACCAGTGTTTTGGCTACTGCTGAGCAGTGCTGGCACAGCATCAAGGCTGTCTCTCCAACATTTTTGCCCCCCCCTCAACGGCAGGCTGGGGCAGGGCGAGATCTCGGGAGGGGACATAACCAGGACAGCTGACCTAAACTAACCAAACAGATATTCCATACCATATGACGTCAGCTCAGATATAAAAGCTAAGTAAAGGGAGACGGAAGGGGGGCATTTTTTGTCTTCAGGAGCAACCACTACGCGTACTGAAGCCCTGCTTCCCAGGAAGTGGCTAGACATCGCCTGCTGATGGGAAGTAGAGAATAATGTCATTTGTTTTTCTTTGCTTTCGCGCGCGACCTTGGCTTTCAGTTTATTAAACTGTCCTTATCTTGACCCATGAGCCTTTTGTTATATTTTCTCCCCCCTGTCCACCTGAGGGAGTGATAGAGCGGCTTTGGTGGGCACCTGGCATCCAGCCAGGGTCAACCCACATTTTCTTGTCCCTCTGTGTAGTTTCCCACAGATCTGCCTATCCTAGCAACCAAACAGAATACTCCATGAGATGCTGTTACTAAAGGCTGCTAAGTTAGGGGTACCCATCATTTCACAGATTTAGGCAATCTTTTATACGCTGCACCTACCTACAGTGTTCACTTGTGGTCACTTGGAGTCATGGCCCCTGCGGTTTCACAGCTGGGATTTTGCTGGAGCTCATAAATGCAGAACTGTACTTGAGAGTCCTACCTTTTCAGCCCTTACTCTTTGCTTTGTGGATATGAGCTAGTGACTCCTGATGGTGTCACTTCCCTGACCCCAGACAGCCTGAAACTGTAGCTCCACGAAGTATGAACAGCCCAGTTATTCCAAATTAGGTATCTGAGGTTTCCTGCCTTTATTTCAAGGTCATGTGGTCCCAGCGGTGTTAAGCCTTACAAGTAGTAAAGTGCTATTAAATGGGATTAAAAGTACCTCACTGAAACCCCATGTAATTGCATCTTGTGGGTTTTTTTCCTCTAAAGGTCAAGGTATGCTATGCAAAGTACGTTTCATACATTATTGTGTGTTCAGAAGAGGGTAACTACTCTTAGAAAAAGGTTCTGAGCTGTGCTGTCAGATATTTTAAAGGACTTGAATTTCAAACTAGGGTTGGAGAACACAGGGGAAAATTTTTCTCAGCTGTGTTTTTTACAGTTAATTACTCTTGTAGGTAGAAGTTCATCATCAGAATCATGAGGCTTACATCAGTGTTCTTCTCTAGCTGTGAGCCATAGTTGTATAAGGTTTTGAAAGGCAAGAAGGGGTGGATGTAGAAGATGATAGATGATGATATAGTAAATCAGTCTTGCTGCAGAGTTTATTGGCTGTTGCTGCAGCATCAAGAGCTCATGCCATTCAGCTTTGACATTTCAGCTCTGGAATTTGCTGATGAAGAATGGACTGCTACAGAGCTAATCAATTAATGGTGGATCTCCCTGTCTTTCTGATACATTGAACTCAGATGTTAGTGTCTTTTAAAGCTGTTGTTTAATTTCAGACACTGATATTTAATACAAAGGAACCTAAATCAAGATCAGCTGTCTGAACACTTGAGTTCTTCAAATTCTAAAGAAACATTGTAACTCAGGCCAGTTTCTAATCCTTACACTTATTTGCACTAATCTCTTCAGTGTATTTTTCTCTTAGGCATGAAGTGATTTTATAAACATGAATCCATTAACTGTAAATTACCACTATAGTAAATCAGATTCCATGTCTCTGTGATAGATTGTGGCTTTACTCAGAGGAGCAATGCAAATGTAATTTTATCTCTAGTATATAGACGTACTTTCCTGTTGCCTAATCTAATAATCTGTATCCATACTCAAGTTTATGTAACAAAATGCTCATACAGAAATGAATTTTTATTAAGCTACATTGTTACGGCATGCACACATCTATGTGATACTTACAAGTATTAAAATTATTGGTGTAAATCCAAAGCTATTCTAAGTCCTAGTTAGAGAATGAGAAATGAAACAGTCCTTTGAAGAGGTTCTTGTGCTTTTCTTGTTTTTGAGACACCCAGAGGAAAGCTGTTCACCTCTCAGCGTAAGCTAAACAGCCTCAAAACCCTAGAGAACATGCCACTGCGATGTGCTTGTGGTGGGTTGACCCTGGCTAGATGCCAGGTGCCCAGCAAAACCGCTCTATCACTCCCCTCCTCAACTGGACAGGGGAGAGAAAATATAATGAAAGGCTTGTAGGTCGAGATAAGGACAGGGAGAGATCACTCAGCAATTACTGTCACGGGTAAACCAGACTTGACTCAGAGAAAATTAATTTAATTTATTATCAAGCAAATCAGAGTAGGATAATGAGAAATAAAACCAAACCTTAAAAACACCTTCCCCCCCACCCCTCCCTTCTGCCCAGCTCAATTCCACTCCCAATTTTCTCTACCTCCCCCCACTCCCAGCAGCGGAGGGGGACAGGGAATGGGGCTTGGGGACAGTTCATCACACATTGTCTCTGCTGCTCCTTCCTCCTCAGGGGCAGGACTCCTCACTCTTCCCCTGCTCCAGCGTGGGATCCCTCCCATGGGAGACAGTTCTCCACGAACTTCTCCAGCTTGGGTCCTTCCCACGGGCTGCAGTCCTTCACAAGCTGCTCCAGCGTGGGTCCCTTCCCCGGACCGCAGTCCTTCAGGCACAGACTGCTCCAGTGTGGGTCCCCCGCGGGGTCACAAGTCCTGCCAGCAAACCTGCTCCAGCGTGGGCTCCTCTCTCCATGGGGCCACAGGTCCTGCCAGGAGCCTGCGCCAGCGCGGGCTTCCCACGGGGTCACAGCCTCCTTCGGGCACCCACCTGCTCTGGCGTGGGGTCCTCCCTGGGCTGCAGGTGGAGATCTGCTCCACCATGGACCTCCCTGGGCTGCAGGGGGACAGCCTGCCTCACCATGGTCTTCCTCATGTGCTGCAGGGGAATCTCTGCTCCAGTGCCTGGAGCACCTCCTCCCCCTCCTTCTGCACTGACCTGGGGGTCTGCAGGGATGTTTCTCTTACATATTCTCACTCCTCTTTCTGGCTGCAGTAGCGCAGTTTTCTTTTTCCCCTTCTTAAGTATGTTATCCCAGAGGTGCTACCATTGTCACTGATGGGCTCAGCCTTGGCCAGCGTTGGGTCCATCTTGGAGCTGGCTGGCATTGGCTGTATTGGACATGGGGGAAGCTTCTAGCAGCTTCTCACAGAAGCCACCCCTGTAGCCCCCCTGCTACCAAAACCTTGCATGCAAACCCAATATAGTGCTCTTTACTGGAATGGTGATCAGAACAGATTATAACAGCAGCTGTTGGAATCTGCTATGGGTTATGCAAACAGCTACACATCTGGGAGTACCTGTACTGAATCTTTCTACTCAGTGTAAAGGATTCAAAAGGCGAACTAGTACCTCTCCTCAGTTCTACCTGTGGTTCAAGAAAACCTTTTCAGTCAGGCATGTATATACAATTATATATATGATTAGGTATGTACATGATTTAAATATAAAAATATATATAAAAGGTGTAAATTACAGACCTCACAGTATCCTGTCTCCAACATGGGCCAAAAGCAATGTCTAAAAAACACTATGAGACTAGGGAAGACAAGAAGCCATACTTTCCTAGCTTTCTGCAGTTTACTGCAGACCTTGGAAACTTGGTATTTAGTACCAGCAGTGGATTTCTGTTTGCTGAATTTGGCTCATTGCCCCTTGAACCTATTGTTAACTTCCAGCACCCATAGCATTGTGTGGCAGGTTCCACATACTAACTGCACAGTATAAGGGAGCACCTCCTTTTGCTTGTTTTGGACCGGTTATCTGCTAATTTACTTACTGCTCTATTTTCTTCAACTTCCTTTGTAGGGAAGAGTTACAGGCTCTGCTTGTGCTTGTTCTTCGAAAAAAAAGGGAGAACAGGCAGTATAAGTCATCAGCTCTCCCTCCAAGTGCTATTTAAAAACATGCCTATGGGTGGTCAAAATAGCGAACATGACAGAAGGAAAATACGTGCTATAGAAATGCATTATTGTGTTGCCAGATAGTTTTAAATACGTTGTTCTGTCAGTTCATTGGCATATGCTTTCTAGAGGGAAGGTGTGCGTGTATGTATGTGTGTAAACAGGGCTTTGCTCTTTCTAGGGTCCCAACCATTCTTTTGGATTCTCAGTAGCAGAAGTTCAGTAGTTGCCGTATGATGACTCAGAGATTTGAGCAAGAGAGTCATGCATGAGCAGTCCTGGGGGCAGGGAATGAGATAAGGGGGCTGACTGCAAGCATCCCATTTCTGAACTGTAGACAGTGAATAGTAAAGCATTAAATACTGAGAAAATAACCTGGTCTTTCTGGACCCATAGGTTTCAACCTGTTTTCTGTTTAGTATTCATTAAAACTAGAGATGTAGTTGCTTTCAGGGTTTAATGCAGATCAGCTGAAGGACCACTATTACTTATTTAAATATGAATAATATGCCCAGGTTCTGTTTATGTGGTTGCGATGTGGGCAACCACAACACAGAGGTTGATAGAGAAAATCCACATGAAATTACATTGTCCTGCTTTTCACCTGTATTTTAGATTATCTGTCTATTCAATTCATCATCATCACAGGTAGATCATCTATCTATTCACTTGATGAGTGAATACAAAGTGTTGATTGAAAAAAATCCCTATTTTTTGCATCATAGCCTATTGTTCTGACTGATAGAGCTCACGATATAAATATAATATGAAGCAAAACAGGGTGGTGCAGTGGATGGAAGGAGAGCACAAGGAAACAACGAAGTTGTACTAAGCA
Source organism: Harpia harpyja (assembly GCF_026419915.1). Classification (NCBI taxonomy): domain Eukaryota; kingdom Metazoa; phylum Chordata; class Aves; order Accipitriformes; family Accipitridae; genus Harpia; species Harpia harpyja. The sequence continues at coordinate 14,669,094 of NC_068956.1, read as the reverse complement.
ATTTGGTAGACAGTAGTCTTTGTGGCACAGACTGGTGTTACTGTAGGTATTTGTTAAGGAGCATTAGTCTATAGATTTCCACACACATTAACATGTGACATTAAGGGTGACATTAACAACCACTGTCACCACAAGAATCAAGTCTCCCTCTCTCCTCACTCCCTGCCACTGATTCCTGTCTTCACGCTACCTCCTGCCATGGGCCAGCACAAGTGTTTGCATCTGTATGATAAACTGGGTTGGAGAGCTGGGCTTAGGGTAAGCATTTTTCTTTTTTTTCTCCTCAGAAACGTTAATTTTCATTTAGATAAGCTCCTTAATTGGGGTCAGCCTGGAGATGCCCCAGTACTTATATCAGAATAACAAATAGCATGGTGTGAGAAGAGCAATAAGCTGCCAAAACAGAGCAGAGGGTTGGGAGTGTTTCTGCAAGAATGCACATGAAACAACATCCTGACCTAATTTACTAAGCAGTTAGCAAAACTGCTGCACCGTATAAATTATGACAGTATACAAATTAACCTGTTTAGTTGAATAGAAACCAATTTTAATCCTTTTGAAAATAAAAAAGATTGTATTTGTCCCTCCATCTCTATGGGATCAAGATTTTGTGTCACCAGGTTTGATTTGGAGAGATGAAACACTGAACCTTGTCTGTAATTTATAGTTTGAAAGACAGTTTCTCTTTAAGAATCTTAGAGTTTCCAACAGGGAAGTACCAAGATCAAGTTGTTTGTATATAATAGAAGTTTACTTTGTTTGTATACAGTCTTAGCATTGGTACAAGTATCCACGCTCTATTTTAAGTGCTTTTATTTATAAGCAGTGGGACACAGCACTAAAGCACATACTACATGGTTGCATAACATTCCAGACATCTATATGAGAAGTGGGGTTTGCTTTTATTTGAACTTCTTGTCACTTTGTTCCTAAGGAACGCTGAGAAAATAACAAGGGCTATCTTGTTGACGTCTGCTACTTCATTACTAATGTAATAATGTTCTGTTTATAGAGGCATGTTTGACATAGCCAGCTGTGTTTGTGTTACAACCATTATATTGATTGTGATCGTTCTAACTGGACAATGTTTTAGCTTCATTTTAAAAAACATGACCTGTTAGCTTTAGTGATTTAGTCTACAATTCATCGAGAATAGTCTTATGATAGTAATAATGAGAGAATAGTAATAGAAAGAAGTGACATTAGGAGAGTTAGGGAAATTTCAGTGGTGGATGTAATATGAACTAGATAGACCTTTTCAGTGGGCTCATACCTAGGTAAACAAATGGATCCTAAATTGCCATCTCACATAATGTCAGACCTTGAATTTTTAGATTGCTAACTGCAGTAGCTTATTAACACAGAAACCCCATAATTAATGGAGAGGAGAAGCTTGGTTGAGGCAGCCAGTCACCTAGCAATTGTTATCTACAGTAGTCTTCGTGATAGCAACATCTACTGATAGTCGTCTCATAATGAGGTGAGTAATGAAAGCTGGTAACTCACTGGAGATTGTGAGCACAGCAGACTGCTTGCATAGCACATATACTGTACAGTATTAGTAGCTGTTTAAAAGATGTGGCTTGAACTGGACAGCAAGCACTTGACCAGAAGACTGAATTTTCAAAAAGGGAAATAGTTTCCGGCACTAACAGAAGGAACCTCAAAAAGAAACATCAACTGCAGTGACAAAGTTAGACACTGCCTGGTGACTGAGGAGTGAACAAGGTACAGGACATTCAATCTTGCAAAACATGAAAGCTCAGATAGACCTATACAAATTGTTTAAGCCCCAACTCCAAAGGCATATAGATACCTCTGGAATTGCAAAATTATTTACTTCATCTCAAAATGGCTATGCATAAGACTGTAGGAATAGGTACAGAATTTAACATATCCCTTGGAATACCCTGGAGGCGGGATGTCTCTATAAACACATGGGAGTGAAGGCTGTGATGTACTTTAGGTATTCCATATAAGAAACACCAATTAGCAAAGTAGCCAGATGTTAAATTTATGCTAAAGTCATATTTTTTATTTCATTTGCTTCTAACTTTTTTTTTTCCAGTCTTGTAGCTAAAATGCTAGCCTTAATTTGAATTATTAAGACTTTTTGATCTTTGTTTGACTGTTGCTGAAACTGACAAACTTTGGAAGATATGTTTCCAGAGGGGTAGAGGATGTAACAAAATTATGCAGTAGGCACCAAAAGGTACTTCCTGGAAAACATGTAAGGAACGTGGAGCTATAAATTTTTTATTGAGAAGTTGGCTGTAGAGGGGAATACTAGTGTTATCAAGTGCCAAACTTAGTGAGGAGTTCCCTCTGGCGGGCGCACACCGGTATTTGCCACCTTCTGCAAGAAAGTCTGGGAAAAAAACACTTCCTGGCTTTAAACAACCTCAGAGTAGCACATTGATCAAATAATCTGTGAAACTAGGCAATTACACTTAAGTTAAAGTGTGTTTTAAACGGTGAATGCATTCAGCATTTTTTTTATAGTTGAGGAAAAATGTTTGAGCAAGTGTGTATTAGATACAACGGAACTAGTTTTGCAGACATAGACAGACATCATTCTGAGAAAGATCAAGTACTGGAAAATAACAAATCAGGTTTTTAGTAATGACCCTAAAATTAGACATCAAAGCTTATATTTAAGGCTTATTGTCAAAAGTTTTCAGCAGCCAGCATGAAATTATGCATGTGCTCAGGATCTTAAGACCTACAAAACCCAGTTCCATAGTAGTCTTCTAAAGCTTAAAATTACACTAATCCTCAAAGAAAAGGATGATAAAAATAAAAAGCTATCTTTTGACACTCCATACTAAGCAGTCTCAGCCCGTTTCTTAGTGTCATCTGTCCTGCCTTACCATCCTATGCTGTTTAATCTGCTCTGTTTTCTTTGCCTTGCAAGTATGATATATAAAAGGTTCTGGGCTGGTAAAGCACTCTCTTCTCTCCTTTTTTATTCTTAGGAAAGAATTTAAATCCCATTCCCGTGTTTAAAAGCTTCAAGCAATCAGAATGCTCTAACCTTTTATTTGTTGTTTCTGATAAATCTCCTTTAAACAGACTCAGTTACAGTTTTCCAGGTTGTCTTTCCTCTTTGGGCCATTTTTCTCCAGACACTGTTTTCCTAATCATTTCCCTAAACTCTTATATTTACTTGTCATTCCTGTTTCAGTGGTGGGCAACTGCTTCATCAATAATGAGCCACTGGTTTCATTGCTGGAGTGAAAGAACAGGGTAGAAATTAGGGGGCATGACAGATGAAATGAGGAGCCTGGGAAATGGTTGGCTGCCCTATGTTGTGTGCTTTCTCTCCATCAACCATTTAATAGCCACTGAACTACTTTCCAGGGGAGAGAGAAGAATCTTTTGCTATTTCCTGAAGAAAATGTTTCTCAGACCATTACCCTTCCAGGTTCACATCAACAAATGTGAACTTTTCACCAAGCTGTGGACAAGGAAGTACTCTCTAAAATTAAATTGTTTTTAACTGCTTCTGTACAAAAGCATTTGCACAACATAATCTATCAGCTTGGAGAAAACACTTCTCAGCAGTATGTAAACAAAAAGCTGTGACAGTCCAGGTCTCAGAAGTGCCTCCAGGGCAGTCCCAGAAGACACATCAGTTTCAACCATAATTTCACATAACAGTCTTAAAGACGACATATTTCATACTTGGTGCTAGATGTGCATCTTCTGATAAAAAACCCCACACGAGTAGAAATACTCTTATCTGTACCTTTGAAGTGCTGCAAAATGAAATACTTAAGGGATGTTCATTATGGACTTTTCTCACTTCTAATGCAGTCATTGTCACTGATTATTTGGGAATTTTATTGTAAATGTCCACAACTGGTTTTGGCTTGTTATTTACAGACCACTTCAGCTCTAGCCTGCTTATGATTTAGCACTGGCTTCTAAGGGTTATGGGGGAGCTGTGGATCCTTATACCAAAGTGGGTGTTATTAAGAAGCCTTTCCCATTGATCATTCCTTGATCTATTTAATGATAAAAATCATTCCAGTTAGAAAAACACCAGAAAAAGAAGCCATCTTGCTACCTGTAAAAGATAAACCTCTCTCTGATGCTGTATGGGTGGTGGCCCCACAAGCTCCCCTGTCTGCACTGTGCTGAGCTCAGACCTGGAGACCGTAATAACCAGCGCCCTGACTCGGTGTCCAGGCCTGCAAAATGGGCCTTTATCAACACTCAACGCTTTGCATACCTTCAGTTTGTACAGGCTCTAACTTCGATGATCAGATTCAAGCCAGGGAGTTGTCATGGTCTGTAGTTTGTTACTAGTTTCCTGAGAGAGATGTATCTTGTGAGAGCTGCATGCCTGTGCTTTGTAGTAGTAAAGGATGTGGGACTGTTACTGGCTTTAGCGACTGACTGATAATGGAGAACTGCAGAAGAAGCATGAGTACTGAATAACAGGTTCTGAGGGGTTTGTCTTCTCTCATGAGACAGATATGTCCCTGTTAATAATTTTCAGCATCAAATTTTAGACAGTAGGGCTAGGACAGACATGGACATCTTAGCCAAATCCTCTCCACCAAGCAAAGTCAGCTGTCCCCTAGCCATTCCTACCACTTGTTTATCATCTCAACTGTTCTTCCAGATCTCTGGTAATGGACAACCCAAGTTTTACTCAGATATTTGTTTCCAGATGTTCACTGTCTTTACCTTTAGAATTTTAATCTAATCTTCATTTCTACAGCCTATCACTTTCTGTCCTGTAGCATGGCATCGCATAGAGGTTCAGACCATGTGTCTGTCTAAGCTCACATCCTATCTCTGATTGGACTAAATATATATTATTTAATTTTATACATGTTACTATATATTTTATATATATCAATATGTAATTTTATAAAATACATGGCTTGCAAATTACATATATTATTATGTTATATACTACATATATTGCTATATTTTTTATATAGGTATATGATGAAGAAGAATAGAACATCCAAATAATTCTCTTTCCCCTGAAATATTTTCTCACCATCAGGTTTTAGGAACTTCGGAGCTACAGGTTGCCTACCAATCCCAGACCTGAACAGAGATAAATTATTCCCTTCTTTTTACACCATTGCTTTGAACACTATCTTCTTTCAGTCTTGTCTAGATTAAACAAAACCTACTTGTACTTCATTTCATGTCTTCCAGACCTTTGATCAACTCTATAGTCAATCTCTAAGACTAATTGCAGCTGGTCCGTATTGTTCTCGAAGTGCAGGGCCTGTGACCACAAGTTACCCCTTCCAAACTAACCTAGGCCATTCCCATCTTTTAATGGGTGCTTGCTTTTTCTTACTTAGGTGCAAAATCTTTTACTTCTTGTTTTCAAATCGCATAGCATTTATTTCAGATCAGTTCTTGTCAGGCCCAATCAAAATGCTAGCCTTGCTTTCATCCTGTTTTCAATTCCTCTCAGACTAAGTTCCTATGCAAATGTAAACCATGAAGTTTCTATTCCATCATCCATCATATTTAATGAATATATTAAATAATACCAGATCTAAGTCAGATTTTCTGAGCAAATTGTCTTTATAACCTTGGATTGATAACTACAGTTTTCCAACCAACTGTGGTCCCTCTTCATAATTTCATTCAGCCTCTTTCTCTAGTTTGCTTGTTAGAATATCATGTGTGACAGCATAAAAAGCCTTACTAAATACCTGTAACATATATTTGGGTCCCTCCTGGTTCACATGGCTTCTTATTCTCTCACAGAAAGGAATTAGATTGTTTCAAGAAAATTTATTCTTGGGTGTTTGGTGTTGATGGTCTTCTTTGGTATTACTTCTTATCTGATCTTGTAGTTAATTACTAATTATTGACAGTTTACCAACAGCATATGAGAATTTGAAAATGATTGATTTAGTTTACGTTGGCTTTTTTCCTTTTTTTTTTTTTTTTAAAAAAGATTCGTGGCCTTTCGAGTTTTCCAGAAGCTCACCCACAGAGGTGATTCAGAGGTGATTACTAATGGTTTCAACATTGTTTCAACTAGGTACTTGGGTTTCAACAAGCAGTGGATACTATTGTCATCCTTAGTAATTGGCCAATTTTCAAAATTCTTTAACTTCAGGAAATATCCTGAAGGAGCTTGTGATTAAGGCAGTGTGGCAACCTAACTCTACGTTCTCCCTTTACTTTGCTCTGAGACTATTTATCTTTATGACTTTAACATTTTTCTTTAGGATGCTGCCAGCAGTCTCAGCCCCCTTTTTTCCTTGCCATGCTTCCAGCCTGTAGATTTGCATTGCTGGCAGTATACATGAGTACACATTTATTTTCTTTTCATGAGAACTACATTATGTCTGATTTTGCAATTAATATACGCAAGTAAGGGACTTCAGTGTGGTGTCTCTTGCTAAAGCATGGTCATGAAGACAGAAGCATAATTGGATTTTGTGAGTTTATATGTCCTCATTTCCTAAGAAGTTGTATAGTCTTCTTCCAGAGGTAACAAATTCTTGAAGGTAAGCCAAACCTCAAGTTTAAATGAGATAACAGAGTACTTTTACACAGTAAGTTTAGAGTATAATAAACCCTTTTGCCTGAGTAAAGGAAAAAAGAGGAGGAGGCTATCCTGTCACTATGCAAGGTCATTCGGCCTCTAGCAGCTATTGCAAACTCTCCTAAAAAGCTTTTTACTTTGGGTTATAATGCTGTGGATGCTCACAATTGTTTCCCATGCCCAAACTTTCCCAGCTCCACAACTCTGCATAATGAAAGTCTGTGTCCTCAAAGGGAGTTGAGGGCTGAAGTCAGATCTTTCAGCACAGTTCTTTCAGTTCACAAATCAGAGACTCACTGTCTGACACCTGATTAAGGAAAGTCAGCGAAGGCAGAAGACTTAGCTCTGGCTGACAGAGGAATATGTAATGCCTAAACAATTTATTGGATGTAAATGCACCAGAGAGATAGCCAAAGATGTACATTTCAACACAAAATAGTTGCTAATCATTCTACTGCAAACACTGACACATGGGATTACTGTATAGTTTAGGAAGGTGCACTTGAGCAGGTTTTTGTTCTGTGGCAGATTTAACTTCATGGACATAGCAGGAAATGAGATGAGCTTGATTTAGCTCAGCAAAATGAAGGTTAAGAGGGGATATGATTGCTATGTGTTTGTGTGTGCAGGTAACCATTGTCAGAGGAAAGTGCTACTTAATTTGAAATACAATTCTGGTTCCTGAACAACAACAAAAAATAGATATAATTTGGCCATTATTAAATTTAGGCTGAAAATTAGATGAATGTTTCTAACTGCTAGAACAATCAAATTCTGGTTTAGTCTTTCAGTGGAATTAGTGAGAGAAAATAAAATTCCAGCAAGACAGCAATTTCCTTTAAGGCAGAGTCTGAGATTTTAATGGGAATTGTTTGAGACGGTATCTGTACTTGTAAGGGACTTGACTCCGTCATCCCTCGGTGGTCTATGTTCCTACTAAATTATACACGTTTAAGGAGGCCTTAATCTCACTTTATCAGCTAGGATTCTTTTTTAAACAATGGAAAAATGCAGGTGCTCCACATGAAAATTTATGCTATCCTAAAATAAATATTAAATGTAGATAAGAGAATTGTCTCTCCTGTATCTACAGAGTAGGTGAAGATGACTATTTTATACTAGAATCCTACTGTTCCTATGGTAGAAGTGGGATGAGTGGAATACCACCCTATATAATTCACAAAGTCAACCTTATTAAGCTTAAAGTGGACAATATGGTAGAGACTGTGACCCCTGCTGCTCTCTTGCGTTTAATTTCTTATTTTGTAGAACTCTTTCCTGTAACTTGGTGTCCAAAATGATGATGGTATTCCAGGCTTGGCCATGCTGGCGGCTCTTAAGTAATAAGTAGTAATAAGTATGGTCATTTAGATTGCATTTCCCACAAGGTGCATTAATAATCTGTTGCAACGAACAGTTATTCAGTAGTCTGGGAAGGCTGAGGTTTCAAATGGCTTTAAAACTTATGTGGCCAGAATCTGTGACAATAGTTGCTAAGATGGGCTTCTTTTTGATAAAAAAGGGACTGAAAAGACCATAGTAATGGTGAAATAAATGTAAGAACATCAGAACATTGCAGGACTGAACATACTCTTCTGGATCATCAGATTCCTTTCCCCGTTCTTGGAGGCAATCAAGTATCTTACACTCTTCTTAACAAACTCCTGAATTATATTTACTGTGTGTATCTAATTAAGCAGAAATAATAAAGTAGAACAATTTGCATTCTCTGTTACTATTAAACATACTTAGATTCCTGTGCTGCAAGAACCAGTTTTAATTACAGACCCTTAACTTTAATTAACTGTAACTGCAAATGGGCAAAACAGGAAATTTATTTCATATGTATAAAGTATGTTGATGCAGGGAAAATTGATTACACTGAGATTCTAGAGTTCTGCATCAGACATGCTACAGTCCATCAAACAGTGCGAAAATCTTCTATTTCATTCTGTAATAAGTTCTACTCCAGAATATGAGCTGTCTAGGGAACATATGTACTTGATCTCCCATTTAAGTAATTATTTTCTTCTAAATACAGGCAAGGAAAGAGGAAACTGTACAAACAAGCTAATTCTAAGTATTCTTCGCTAGCAATGATTACTCTTTGTTTTGATAAATCATACCGAATGTATTTCTGGAATAGAAATATAATCAGTTTCTGTTATTTGAAAAATGAAGGAGAAAGTATTTAATGAACTGCAGTTTTTGGCTGGTCAACTGAAGTTGTTAACATCTCAGGAAAACATAATGACTGTGATCCTGCTGAAGGGTTTGTTTCCTTGTATAAGGATCAAATGGTAGCAAAATAATTTTATACTGGATCAGTTTTGCAGGGTGCATAAAGATATGTATTCTAAATCAATGATATTGTTACTGTCAGTTTAAATAAGATCTGAAGCTACACTGAATGCATTTTTATTTTTTTGAAGGTGTTTTAAAAATTATTATTTTATTTTTTATGGGCTGAATTTATTGTCTGTTCAGATAACTTCAGTATAAGTTATTTAAATGATTTTTAGCAGTAAATGATTGCTGCACAGATCATGAAGAAGGAAGCAGTTCAAGATAGATATGGAATTTGCCAGCATGCTGCTCAGTAGGACAGTTTCTGCATTTCAGATTATTGTGCTACTGCAATTCAATGATTAGTTTATTCAAAACTGAGAAGCCAATGGGTAGCTAAGAAAGCTGGAAAACCTGTTTCCTATGAGTAAAAATTCCCCCAGTCACTCTGCACTTGCAAAGGTGATAGAGAGCAGCCTTATAATGACATCCACCAGCTCCCTCTGTACCCTTGGATGCAAGGTTTCAGGATTGTGTGTCCAGTTGCCTTAATTGTAGCCCAGGTCAGTCTTCCTTCAATGTAGGTAATGCTTCACTCTGCTGGGGACCTTTGAGGTCTGGGGACAGACCTTACTGGTGAAAACTGAGGCAAAGAAAGCATTGAGTACCTCAGGCTGACCTGTGTCCTTCATCACTGGGTCCACCAGTCTGTTGGCAGCATCCAGCAACACGGCTTTTTGGATAGTAGATATTAGCAGGAGGAGCTTTCATGTACACAGTCACTACACGTATGGAAGGAATAGGAGAGAAACTAATGGAGTAAGGATTGAGGGAGATAGACCCATGATAGCAGTTGGAGCAAAACAACGAATGTTTCTTAAAACATAGCGGTTTGGGTCTTTAGAATGAATTGTGGTGAAATAAGGTAGAGGCAGCACGGGTGATCTGGGGATTTCTAAGGTGAGAGATTCTGCAGTGACTTTTGTTGGAAGATGGTCAGCACATCTTAAAGTCGGAAGAGACTCTGGAGGGGGAAATTGCAGTAGCCATGATGAGAGTTAGTAGGAGTACAGATAAGGACACTTGTAGCAGCTGATATGCTGACATATGCTTGTGTTAATTCAAATCTTTCAAAGCCTTTCCTTTGCTAAATGTAAGAAGTAGATTAAAGATCAGTACATGATCAGCGGCGAGCCCAGCAGAGCCGACGGTAAGCGGGCGGCTAAGCGCTAGACGGAGGCGGACCGGGAGGTCCCCGAGGCCCGGGAGCGCCGGGGAAGGGCGGAGGGACCCGGCCGGAGCGGGCGGCTCTGGCGGGGGAGGCGGACGCGGCGCGGGCGTTGCCGGGGCAACCGCGGGAGGTTGGAACGGCCCCGAGGGGCGCCGGCCACCAGCGGCGCGGCGGGCAGGGCCTGGCGCGGCAGTTGGCGCGGCCCCCCCTGTTCCCAGCTGGAGCAGGCTGCTCAAGCGGTGGGTGTCGGCCCGGAGGGAGACCCAGGTATGGTCGCCACTCGGGGGAAAGGCATCGTTAGGAAAAATAGGGCAACGCAGACAGAGGTCCCACGTAAACATGCAGCTGTCCAGGTCTCTGGCTGCGGGGAGTGCCTGAGTCTGTCAGAAATGACGGAGGTCAGCGGGGACACCTCTTGTGTGAGGGGTGACCAGGTGGGTGATCTGCTCCGCCTGGTGGTAGAGCCGAAGGAGGCAGTGGAAAGGTTGAGGAGTATCAGGGAGTGGGAGAGGGAGGTAGATTGGTGGGCCCGCACCCTACACACCACACCCCCCCACACACCCTGCCATCCCTGAGGCAGGGGCAGCAGATGGAGGCTCCGCAAGAAGCGGAGGTTCCCCTGCCCTCCTGCCACCAGGCAGGAGGGGACCTGAGAGATGGAGGGGAATGGATACAGGTCCCTGCTCGGGGAGGCAGGAGAATCTGCTCCCGGTCTCCCTCACCTTCCCAGTTGCTCCTACTCAACAGGTACGGGGCTCTGGAACTTGAGGACCAGGCTAGTGAAGATCAGGGTGTAGATGAAGCCCTATCTAGGGAGGTGCCTAGGCCCAGTCGGGCAGCCCCATGCATTCTCACATCCTCTGAAAAAAGAAAAAGGAGGTAATTGTCGTAGGCGACTCCCTCTTAAGGGGGACAGAGGGCCCGATATGCAGACCTGACCCATCCCACCGGGAAGTCTGCTGCCTCCCTGGGGCCCGGGTAAAAGACATTACCAGGAAACTCCCTGGTCTGGTTCGGACCTCTGATTATTACCCATTGCTGGTTGTGCAGGTTGGCAGTGATGAGATTGCAGAGAGGAATCCAAAGGCAATCAAAAGGGATTTCAGGGCACTGGGACGATTAGTAGAAAGATCGGGAGCACAGGTAGTGTTTTCCTCAATCCCTTCAGTGGCAGGGAAATACACTGAAAGGAACAGGAAAACACACCTGGTTAATAAGTGGCTCAGAGGCTGGTGCCATAGGTGGAATTTTGGGTTTTTTGATCTTGGGGAGGCTTACACAGCACCAGGCTTGCTAGCGACAGATGGTGTCCAGCTATCTCAAAGGGGTAAGAGAATCCTTGCTCATGAGATGGCAGGGCTCATAGAAAGGGCTTTAATCTAGGTTCGAAGGGGGTAAGGGATAAAACTAGGTGCACCAGAGATGAGCCTGGGGGCAGCGTGCCAATGCTAGGGGTGGATTCGATGACCCAGCTCAAATGCATCTGTGCCAACACACGCAGCATGGGCAATAAACAGGAGGAGCTGGAAGCCATTGTGCAGCAGGATAGATATGACTTAGTCGCCATCACGGAAACATGGTGGGATGACTCCTATGACTGGAGTGCTGCGATGGATGGCTACAAGCTCTTCAGAAGGGACAGGCAAGGTAGAAGAGGTGGTGGGGTGGCTCTTTATGTTAGGGAATGTTTTGACTGTTCAGAGCTACACGATTCTGATGACAAGGTGGAGTGCTTATGGGTGAGGATGAGAGGGAAAGCCAATAAGACAGATATTGTGCTGGGAGTCTGTTATAGACTGCCTGACCAGGTTGAAGAGACGGATGAATCATTCTACAAGCAGCTGGCAGTAGTCTCAGAATCGTGTGCCCTTGTCCTTGTGGGGGACTTTAACTTTCCAGACATCTGCTGGAAATACAACACAGCAGTGAGTAAACAATCTAGGAGGTCCTGGAGTGTGTGGAAGATAACTTCTTGACACAGCTGGTGGGTGAGCCAACCAGGGGAGGAGCCTTGCTAGACCTGTTGTTTACGAACAGGGAAGGATTGGTGGGAGGTGTGATGGTCGGAGGCCGTCTTGGGCTTAGCGACCATGAAATGATAGAATTTTCAATTCTTGGTGAGGCAAAGAAGGTGGTCAGCAAAACCACCACTATGGACTTCCGGAGGGCTAACTTTGGCCTCTTCAAGGCACTGGTTGAGAGAGTCCCTTGGGAGGCGGTCCTGAAGGGCAAAGGGGTCCAGGAGGGATGGACATTCTTTAAGAAGGAAATCTTAATGGCTCAGGACCAGGCTATTCCTATGTGCCACAAGTCGAACCGCCGAGGAAAACGACCGGCCTGGCTGAATGGGGAGCTTTTGCTAGGACTTAGGAAAAAAAGGAGAGTTTATCATCTCTGGAGGAAAGGGCAGGCAACTTGGGAGGAGTACAGGGATCTTGTTAGATCATACAGAGAGAAAATTAGAAAGGCGAAAGCTCAGCTAGAACTAAATCTGACCACTATCGTAAGGGACAACAAAAAATGTTTTTACAAATATGTTAACAGTAAAAAGAATCCCAAGGAGAATATCTTTCCTTTAATGGATACAGAAGGGAATGTAGCAACCAGTGATGAGGAAAAGGCCGAGGTACTTAATGCCTTCTTTGCCTCAGTCTTTAATAGTGAGTCCAGTCATCCTCAGGGTACTGCACCCCATGAGCTGGAAAGTAAGGATGAAGAGCAGAACATACCCCCCTTAATCCAGGAGGAATTAGTTAGGGACCTGCTACGCCATCTGGACACTCACAAATCTATGGGACCTGATGGGATCCATCCAAGAGTACTGAGGGAACTGGCTGAGGTCCTTGCCAAGCCACTCTCTATCATCTATCAGTGTTCCTGGTCAACAGGGGAGGTCCCAGAGGACTGGAGGCTTGCCAATGTGACTCCCATTTATAAGAAGGGTCGGAGGGAGGATCCGGGGAACTACAGGCCTGTCAGCCTGACCTCGGTACCGGGGAAGATTATGGAACGGTTTGTCTTGAGAGCACTCACATGGCAACTCCAGGAAAAGAGGGGGATCAGGCCCAGTCAGCATGGGTTTATGAAAGGCAGGTCCTGCTTGACCAACCTGATCTCCTTCTATGACCAGGTGACCCGCCTAGTGGATGAGGGAAAGGCTGTCGATGTTATTTTCCTAGACTTCAGCAAGGCCTTTGACACTGTCTCTCATGGCATACTCCTTGAGAAGCTGGCATCTCGTGGCCTGGACAAGTGCACTATTCACTGGGTGAAAAACTGGCTGGATGGCCGAGCCCAGAGGGTCGTGGTGAATGGGGTGAAATCCAGTTGGCGGCGGGTCACGAGTGGTGTTCCCCAGGGCTCGGTGTTGGGCCCTGCTCTGTTTAACATCTTTATTGATGATTTGGATGAGGGGATTGAGTGCATCCTCAGCAAGTTTGCGGACGACACCAAGCTGGGAGGCAGGGTCGATCTGCTTGAGGGTAGGGAGGCTCTACAGAGGGATCTGGACAGGCTGGATCGATGGGCTGAGGCCAATTGTATGAGGTTCAACAAAGCCAAGTGCCGGGTCCTGCACTTGGGTCACGGCAACCCCATGCAGCGCTACAGGCTTGGGGAAGAGTGGCTGGAAAGCTGCCCGGCAGAGAAAGACCTGGGGGTGCTGGTTGGCAGCCGGCTGAATATGAGCCAGCAGTGTGCCCAGGTGGCCAAGAAGGCCAACGGCATCCTGGCCTGTATCAGAAATAGTGTGGCCAGCAGGAGCAGGGAGGTGGTTGTTCCCCTGTACTCGGCACTGGTGAGGCCACACCTCGAGTGCTGTGTTCAGTTTTGGGCCCCTCACTACAGGAAAGACATGGAGGTGCTGGAGCGTGTCCAGAGAAGGGCAACGAAGCTGGTGAGGGGCCTGGAGCACAAGTCTTATGAGGAGCGGCTGAGGGATCTGGGGCTGTTTAGTCTGGAGAAGAGGAGGCTGAGGGGAGACCTTATCGCTCTCTACAACTACCTGAAAGGGGGTTGTAGTGAGGTGGGTGTTGGTCTCTTCTGTCAGGTGGCTGGAGATAGGACAAGAGGAAATGGCCTCAAGTTGAGGCAAGGGAGATTTAGGTTAGATATTAGGAAAAATTTTTTTACTGAGAGGGTTGTCAAACATTGGAATGGGCTGCCCAGGGAAGTGGTTGATTCACCATCCCTGGAGGTATTCAAAAAGCGAGTGGACAGGGTACTCCAGGGCATGGTTTAGGGGGCATGGTTAATGGTTGGACTTGATGATCTTGAAGGTCTTTTCCAACCGAAATGATTCTATGATTCTATGATTCTATGGTAGACACTGGTTCCTTTACTCGTTGCCTGCTTCTGCTGCCAGTTGAGTCAGCTGCAAAACTCACATTGAGAAAATATTAGCGCCTGTGATGGCTTTTATTGAACAGAGCAAAGAACTATGGATGGGGCTTAATACTGCATAGCTTCAGAACTGATCAGGACATAATAGAATTTTTTAGTTTAATTTCATTAATTGGACTGGGAACTTGAACTTACGTAACGTGATTAACCTGCTGTAGAACATGTCCTGCTATTGCATTTCAGCTGGAGTTGTCTGACTCCATAGCAAACACTGAAAAGAAGTACCATTCATTTGAACAATGAAACTTGCATTTTATTATTGTGATAGTGGTTACATTTGAGATGAAAAAATTTAAAGAGAAACTGAGCAACTCCAAAAAAACCTGATTGTAACAGTTTATTCAAGTCAAGAGCTAAATTGCACAGTGGCTTCTCAGATAGAGGTGGATGTTTTCCCCTTTTGCTACGCAAACTTGCTTAGCCCTGTGGAATCCAAACAGCATTATTGCTCCTACTGTGAAAGAAGTAGGAAAATGAAACGCAAGTCAAATATAAGTGAAATAAGAGGTTGACTATATAATATCAAAGCAATCTAAATGATGCAAGCATAATTATATCTACATATAACTATTACATATAATAATTCATTTAATTATTTGGTATTTTGTAATAAATAGTTTTTCCAAATTGTTAGTAGAGAAACATGTCTTCTTTCAAACAACAATATTGAAATGCCAGCAAGGCAATCTTTAGTTTTATGTGTAAATTAATTTTGAAAAGAAACTTTTTTATTAGTAATAAATAGAAATCCTATGAACTGTGGAAGTGTAGCTCAGAAAAAAAGCTATATGCTTTTTATTTTATATATATCCTAGTTTTCCTGTATATATGTATTGAATCATGTAAGCTTGCTATATTTTTCTAAACTGAAAAACCACCTCAAAAGTATTCCTTTTTAAAGTAATAATTTTAAATGTCACCTTTCTTATCTATATATCATCTGCAAATGCTCTTTTTGACCAAATCATGCTTTATTCTTCCTACTTGTTTAGGGCTGCCTCCTATGATGATTTTACTAGCTTCTTGCATTTATACACTCAACTACAGAATAGAAAAAGTGCAAAGCAGTATGCCTCAAAGAAACAATATGATCGTTCATTAAAAGTTCAGGAGAAGAAAAGAATCATTAAAACAACTTTTCTATATCTTACTGACAACTGTCCAACACAGATATACTTGTTTTTTAAATATCTACTAAGAAAGAGTAGCAATTCACAATTCACTGAACTCCCATGATGTCACATTTGTAGAAAGTCTTAAAAGCAGTACAGTCAAAGTTTTCGTATCCATTTTTTATACATTTATTCTTTTACATTAGAGAAACTTTAATTTTTATCAGTTAAGCTCTAAAAGCAAACCATTTTTAATTAAATTTGGTAGAAGCATACATATACAAGACAGATAACTATACTATGTATTGTTTGTTTTTACCTTAGCTCTAGTTCATCTCACTATAAAAATGTATTTTTTTCCAAGCATTGCACGATTTGGATATACAAAGGCAATGGTGAATGAAAACCAGTTCTGATCAGTTGATCAGAATCAACTAAACATTTTTTCTCAAAATTTTATGATTATTACACTGAGCCTTTTTTTTTCCAGGAAGCTATAAGACTCAAGAAACATGTAGCCTGATTAAAACCCTCGACTGTAGGATTAACTTAATTGGGGTATTTAAGTCCTTTATTTTTTGAGAACTACCTCTGTTGTGGAAATTAGGGAACTTGTCTCCCTATGGTCTTGCTATGGTCATCTCTTAAGAGTTTTTCAGTGCATCAATCTTAAAACTCAGCAGGTTTTAAAATTTCCCTTACATTCTTTTCTTTCTCATTTTTCCCCCTCATGTTAATTTCCTTCTCTTTCCTGTCTCCCAGTTGATTTTCACCTTACCAATACAATCTCATATTCCATCTTTGAAGAAGCTTTTCAGAACCACATTACAGTCCTTTAAGGTATAACTTTCAAAACTGGAGAGTCTGGCATTTGCTTTCTCTGCTGTGATATCCCCTTTCTATCATTTCACCCCTGTTCCAATTTAGCACATGCATTTACGGTAAAACACTTGTAGATACATCAAAAGACTGTCTTCTGTTTAGTGAAATTCAGGTTTTGGCACCAATATTGTCACCAATGCCGGTAACATTTTCATTCTTTCAGTTTTTGTGGTTTTTTTGAAACCTCTCCAAAGGCTGTTTTTTCAACAAATGTAATTTTTTTTTATTTTAAAATATCTGGAAATATGCATAGAAAAATTTCAACCAGCCATATAGCATATTCACCTATAAGACATTAGCATATATCCACAGTCTTTCATATGGTTTGAACCCACAGTAACTGAGACAGCCTTTGTAGAGATCTTGAGGAGGAGAAGAGGATGGAATCTAACTGTATTCCATATCATGAAATGTTAGACATAGTCCAAACTAAGGCTGTAAACTTTCCATTGTAGCATGGTATTAGTACTGTCTGCATAGTGAACGATGTTACAGTTGTCAATTTTTATATATTCCACATTACATACCTGTGATTATCTTGCAAAAAAATTGTCCTTATGGATTTAAGACTTTGGCAATTTGAAGCATTTCCAACGCCAAAGAGGACTGTATCTCTGGAACTGAGAAGGCAAAAGGCAAAAAGGAAATTTAAACTAAAGTTAAATATAAACAATCTAGAAGAATTAATATCTTGTAATGTTACTTTTTGTGAAGACATTTTGAGTCACAAAGGACTGATTTTTTTTACTGTCATTTAAATACTTAAATTCATATTCATTAGTATTTAATGAATAAAATATTGCTCATCATTATTATTTTGTGGGAAATACTGAAAATAGTGAAGTGTATTTGAGGATATGTGTGTAAAGAATCATTAAGCTACCATTCAAAAAGAAAAAAATATGAAGTTGTAGTGAATATTATGTAGTTTAGCAGAGTAATTCTGACGTGCGGAAAACAGACTCCACAATCAGTGAGATTGTAAAGCAGGTATGTTCATTCAGCGCTGGGCAGCACGGGGAGTAGTCCCACCAAAGTCGTGCACGCCGCACTCGGCAGTTTGTCTCAAGTTTATACAGTCAAGTGTTACATATTGACAATACGCCTATACATATGCATGACCTATCCCTGCTTCATATTAAAATTAGCTCCAAGAGGTCATTTCCATAGTCTCCTCTCAACTGCGCTTGCGCAGTGCCTCTTTATGGTGGTCGTCTGGTGGTCGCAGAGATGAAGATAGATGACTCTGTCACCGCTAGTAACCTTTTTTCTTGCGCAGGCTCAGTGGTTTCTTGGTATTCACCCAAGCCGCAAGACCAGTCTTAGCTGGCTCTTGGGGCCTGCTCCTGCTTCTTATCGGGAGCTGTCTCTACCTCATTGGCTGGTCCTTGGGACCAGCTCTTCTTATCAAAGACTGTCTCTGCCTCAGCTAATTTCAACAATGTAAGCGCTAAACATCATCCTTCATCCCCCCTTATTATGTCTACTAAGATTCTTTTGACTCCCCTTGTCTCAATTCTAGGAGATAAAATTATTTGCAATTGAATTTCTATTGAGGATTGGAATCTTAGTTGACTGAAATAATAGAGTAATGAATTAGATTTTCTTCTTGTTAAAGAGCATGGAGCATATTTTGTAACATCCCTCAGCTAACTTAGCTTTGATATGGTTCAGTTTATATTTTAATAATTAATAATTATCAATGAAGTAATTCATTAATATGAGAGGTGAGGAATGGCTAAGGGTTTCAGTAGTAGAAGTAGAAGAATGGACATTTCAGCGCTATCATGAAGCAAGAATCAGCAGGTTTTGTTGGCAAGCCACTGAGTGGAGGAATAAATAGGATATCAAGGTTATGAACTGTAGTAATGAAAAGGATGGTGGAGATGGGGAGTAATGGATGTTGTACGGTGTAGTCGATACGCTTTTATCTTGTTCAGATTCACTTTATGACTGAGCATTCAATTATAGATGTCAGAAAAACATCATCAGGGTGAAGAGGAGAAAAACAGATCCAGAATATGTTAGATAATTGCTGAGGTAGTGATGGGGCTAAGAATGATAAGAGCAAGTGAAGTCAGCCTGCCTGCTTTCCTGAGGCAGAAGGGAATTTAGAATGTTCCCATGTCTGTATGCCCTGCTGTCCTGTGCAATCCCTTGTCCCTCATCCCGTGACTGCTGACTCTGTTCACGCCATGACTTGTCTTCACTCTGAGCTGTGACTTAGCACCAACATAGACCAAGTAAAGAGCTTTGGATGAATGGCATTCTGAGGGGATGGTGGCTTTCAGAAGGGCCACCTGAGGGCACCTAGGCTCATGTGGTGTCACTGGGACTCCTCCTACCAGCTGAGCGGATGTGGGCTATTCTCACTCCCTTGTGCTGTTGATACCAGCTGTCTCTGGACTGAGGCAGTCATTGCATGTCATCACTATTCTCCAGGTCATCTTTGTATTTAAAATATATATTTAAACAATGAACTGGAGATCTGATGTTCTTTTTTTTTGATACCCAGCTGTTCCAGTGAAGGCCTTCAAAATATCTGCTAGATCTAGCAAAGATGTCAGGAGTACATTCATCCAGAGGAAATGTAGTTTCACTCTTGAAGTAGTTTTCAAACTTAGCTGAATGTTGGACATGTTCTTGTAAGCAGAAAGTGAAATCTTAGCATGTAAAAATGTTATAATGCTTTCTTCTTTTCTAGATTAAAATAAGAAGCACTTTTTTCATGAAGTGATCATACATATCAGAGGGGTGTGTGGGATACCAAATGATGATGAGAAATTTGGATAGAAGAGTGCTGGAAAAGCAGAGAGGGGGTGTCTGTGTAAAGCTGAGAAAGAACCTTACCTTTAAAACTGTTATGCTACCAATGTAACATGAATTACAATCCAACTTCACTGAAAATTATGCAAAAGCAGTGGAAGACAAAATAGGGAAAAAAGTGTAGTCTTAAAT
Source organism: Harpia harpyja (assembly GCF_026419915.1). Lineage (NCBI taxonomy): Eukaryota > Metazoa > Chordata > Aves > Accipitriformes > Accipitridae > Harpia > Harpia harpyja. Next base: position 14,649,686 of record NC_068956.1, on the reverse strand, counting down.
GATGATTGACTAGGGCTTTTTCTTCATGTTGAAATAAAGTGTAGCTGGCTACTGATTCCAGGGCTGTGAAGCGACAGTGATTACAAAATGCATCAAAGTCAGGGTTTCGGGTCTCCCTGCTGCGTTAAAAATACACAGCAGAAAAATGATTAAAATATTTTTATTAATTTTTATGTAAAATGGATATGCCCTTGCATAAAACAGAACTAATAATTTCTCTATTTCCACACAGCCGAGGCAACGAGAATAGACTAGCGCTACGACGACAGACCATTCTCCGGGAGAAGGGGAGGAGGCAGGCCAGTCGAGGGCCAGCATATATGTTTAATGACCACTCAACAAGTCTTTCTCTTGAGGAGGAGCGCTTTTTGGATGCAGCAGAATATGGAAATATTCCAGTGATTCGCAAAATGCTGGAAGAATGTCCCTCACTCAATGTGAACTGTGTGGACTATATGGGGCAGAATGCCTTGCAGCTGGCAGTTGCCAATGAGCACCTGGAGATCACAGAACTTCTGCTGAAGAGGGAGAACCTGTCTCGAGTTGGGGATGCCTTGCTTTTGGCTATTAGCAAAGGTTACGTTCGGATAGTGGAAGCCATCTTAAACCATCCCGCATTTGCTGAAGGCAAGAGGCTTGCATTGAGTCCTAGCCAGTCAGAGCTCCAGCACGATGACTTCTATGCATACGATGAAGATGGCACACGGTTTTCCCATGATGTTACACCGATCATTCTGGCCGCTCACTGCCATGAGTATGAGATTGTCCACACTCTGCTGAGAAAAGGAGCTCGGATTGATAGGCCACATGACTATTTCTGCAAGTGCAGTGAATGCAATCAGAAACAAAAGCATGACTCTTTCAGCCATTCTAGATCCAGAATCAATGCCTACAAAGGTCTGGCCAGCCCTGCTTATCTGTCTTTGTCCAGTGAGGACCCTGTAATGACTGCCTTAGAGCTCAGCAATGAGCTGGCTGTGCTTGCCAACATTGAAAAAGAGTTTAAGGTGAGTAGAGGGATACTGATTCTGACAGACACAGAATTGCAAAGTTCAATCAAAGGTCTTTCTCCCATTCCTTGAGCAGTAAGAGATCAGCATCATCTTCATAAATCAGCAGGATAACATGGGAAAATATGTAATTGTTTAATGAATGGAAACTTTAAATCTTTGGGAATGTCTTATTGCTGTGTGCTGATTGTAATTCACGCTGCTTATGTAGAATGTGCCAGTGAACTCATTTTCCACTTTCTATCAGGCAGGATAGTAAAGAAGGCCCTTCAAACCCACGGGTGAAGCTGGCTTAGGACAGGGGAAAGAGGAGACTAAAGTGATACAGTTTGATCACTTACGCAAGACAAACTGCAGGATTCTATTAAACCCTCATGCATTCTCATTATTTTCTTGTTGTTGGACTGAAAGCTTTCTCACTCCTTGTAAAGTTTTGCATTTATTCACAAAGAGGACTCTAAATAATGTCCTTCTTTTTCTTTTTTTAATGTACTGCTTTTCTCTGGTATTTCTACTCACCTGTTCCTCTTTTTTACTTATTTGTACTTAGTTATATGTGAACTCTGTGAAGTTAAACAATTTTTCAGTGTTATATAGAATTTTTAATGTTTCACAAATGCATGATTTTGAAAAAAAAATTAATAGTTGAGACCCCGAGATTCAAGGCCCCTTAGATCCTTGAAGCATGAGTGTTCTTTGGGTTTGGGGTTTTTTTTTGTTATGTAGATACAATGGTGCACAACCTACAAAAACATTTACCACGGTTTATTTGTCTTAAGACAGTAAGAATGTAAGCTTTCTGCTCTGAGTAAATGCAAAGACAGGCCTTGTGCAAACATTGGCAGTATTAATTATGACTTAGATTAGCTAAAATCCCTTGGACTGGGTTTACTTTATGGGACCCTGTTGAAAGCAGATGCTACTATATGATAACTACTGTGACAGAGCAAGATACGTAGAGTTCACTAGCAGGAGATCAAACCCCTTCCAAAGCAGTAATAGAATAATTTCCAACATTGTGTTAGGAAGAGTTTGAAGTTGCCATGATCAATATTTAATGTTAATCTTCTTAGCAGTGACACAGTTCGCAAGGCCGTGAACCTGTTTCTGCTCAGCCAACCTGAGCTGACATGCTGCAATTCTGAATGAATTACTCCTGACTAGTGCTTATAGGTGTATCTTTGTGGCACCAGTCTGTTGAAAGAAGCTGAAATATTTCTTGGAGAGGGAAAAGAAGGAGGAGGAATGTGTAAGGGGATCTTAAAAACAGCAGCTAAACAGCTGGAGTAGGAGCAGAGGAGAATTTTTATTTTGTATCAATAAGACAAAATGTTGGGAAGAGCATTTCAGCTTAATGCAGAGGATGGATGTCTGCCCCATGAAGTCCCTAGCAGAAATCTGATATTTCATCCACTGCTTTCATGTACAGTTCAGAGAAGAGTATTTTAACCACATACTCTTGTTTCTTTCTCTTTAGCAGCTGCTGAAGATGTGAACAAAAGCACTTGATTAACTTAAAGGGGAGTAAATTTAGAACAGAACAGAAAAACATTTTTCATACACCATAAATGCAGCCTGTTAAGTTCACAGCTATGTTGAGATAAATAGCATGTCTCATTTGTAGGGACTGTATAGCTCCGTTTACCGCAGTTGGAGCGACACAAGCTAAGATTATTATAAAGATAAATAAAATCATCATCTGGAACAGTCAGCAAGAAGTGTCCTTCAAATGTATGCTGCAGTACACAACCGGTGAGATGAACTGGGAGTGCAGTATTTGCCCCTGCTGCCACCAGGGCAGGGAATGGAACACACAGGTGAGGAAAGGTGGGCTGGTTCAGAGAGCAAGCTTCTGCAGCTTCCCCTGAAGTGCTGTGTGAAGATCCTTCCTCGGCGTGACCTGGCTCATCTCTGAGTGACTTCTGTTTTTTTAGTTTCTCTTTTGTCTCTGTGCCTTCTCTAAAATTAGAGCTCCACTTCTAGTGTAGTGTTGTATAAAGAATTGCAACAGAGATTTTGAGATACTGTCCCACAGCAGAAACAGGAGGCTAGACAAGAGACAGAGCAGCTCCATGTTGCTGGGTGTTAATCAGCCAAGGTCTGCTGGGGACATACATACTCTTTAGAGTAGAGTGAAGGTGAATAGGAGCAATGAGGATCAGGAGCACAAGGCAACACAGAAATTTAACTCTCCCTTAATTTAAGGTTACACCAGGAGCAGGCAGTTGGCAACATAAGGTCTTTGGGGAATGTTTTTGTAGGTACTAAAATCATGTGGTCATTTTGGATAAATATTAAAGACCACAGAGTACATTTATACGTGCATTGACAAGAGTTAACATTTACACTATTGATAAATGATAACATTTACCATATCTAGACCAGCTGGGGGCTTGACTGAGAAGTACCAGGCTTAGGTTCAGTGCATGCAGTACAAAGGTTGTGTGTACAAGTTGCAGGAAATGGACGCTGTCATCTTTACTGAGTCTGGGCTTCTTTGTGCTCCTGCAAGCTCATATCCCTACTTGCAGCAATTTATCTAAAAATTGTTACCCTCGCTTTATTTCAGGAATTTGCTACAATTATCCGGATGGTATAGTCCCTGCATAAAAATGTGGTTTTCATAAAAATGTGTTACACATGTTAGTGTAATCAAAAAAAGTATATTTTTAGCACAGAGATTAGCTGGACATGGCAAAGCTTTAGCTCCACCTAGGGTTTGCCTGAGCTGTTTAAAGTATTTCAAACCTTACCTAAATGAAAATTGAACTTTCTGGTAATACACTATTTTAAGTCACCTGTTTTATAGTGCTGATGGGGTATTGTTGCAGGGGAGCTCCCTAGTGGGTGCCTACAGCACCACAGGTAATTCCCAGGTCTTCCTCAGAGGCAATGGAAGGGGTTAATCCTCAACTGTGATGCTAGTTGTTTCATGACTATCTTATAAATTACTTCTCTCTCCCGTCTTACACCATCAGTTAACGTTAGAGATAACACTGACCATGGAACTGTGATTCACACAAAATAGGAAATGCCATAATCAGCAGAAACCACTATCCTCTGGAGTAAACTCCTTTCTTTGCTTCAAACCTCTGTAGTGGTATCATCTAGCATTACACGCCTGTTGCATTTGGTTGCAGGTATTGTTTTTACAAGTGTTTTGGAGGATCATTCTTTATTGGGAGTAAAACCAGAAAAAGGTAGATGACTTCTGAAGGAAGACTAACTGGACAGATGTGTCAAGCACAGTGTAGCAATATTTCTGTACCAAGCAAACAGCTAATTCAGACTTCCTGAGTAATTCTGAGATCTTCAGGATTTTCTGAATGCCATTTAATTTAGCTTTTTATGACATGGCTAAGTGTGCAGCTTTACAAGGTTTGATATTATATATAATATTTTTATTTTGGGGGATTGTGCTCATATTTTCTGTCACCTAAATTGTTTGCCAACCTTAGAGCTAATATCTCTACTATGTCCCTAAGGATGTAGATGATATCTGACAAATGTTGTCCTGCAGAGATGTGGCCTGGAGTTTTGAGAGGGACAGCTGTGGCCCAGTGCTGTTCAAAATGGATACGATTTGCATTTAGTACAAAGTCCATTGCAGCTATAATGGTAACAGACTGTTTTATTGTTTAATGGGATGGAGTGGAAAATGTATTTTTAAATTAAACATAGGTATGTTACTGTTTGCTGTAAATTAATACCCCTAATAAGGTCATCTGAGTTTGCTTTTCTGATGAGAAGCAAAATTCAATTTATCACCTCAAAGTCTGATTTTCTGTTTGTTTTCATTTACACAATCCCCATTACAGAAACCAAATCCCAGTCTTCATTACGGCTATTGTCAGCTCTCTTAAAGAAAAGGTAACACCACCTTTTAGAGAAGAAGAACTGAGGCACTGAAGGAGTAAGAGCCACCTTTGTAAGGGGAATTATGTGTTTACCTACCTACTAAGATGCCTAAATCGAACATTTAGGTCCCACTTATATTCGCAAGGCACTTTGAAATCCGGAATCCTCGTGTAGCAGTACCTGTGTTTCTGGTCTTGGCCTCTACAGTTCCCTAAGCAGGGCCAGGATGTGGTCTGGAGCACTGCTCCATCTCATCTGTGGGGTTCAGCGTCAGCCTCCGTCCTGAGAGCATTTTCATCCCGGGCACACTCTGGGGGACAGCAGGAGCCTGTGCTGGTCCCAGGAGCCTGCCTGGAGAAGGCCCCTTTCTTCTGGGAGAAATGGCTGTGGTGATGCTGTCCTCTCCTGGCCATGCTCTCCTGCTTACACGGTCAGAGGTAAGGCAAATCATAGTCAGCTGAGGTTTTCAGAATGACTGTGGCCTGCTTGCTCCCTTACCTGGGACACCAAGACAGTCTATGGCTGCTCCTACCAGAAAGGGCAGGTGACCCCTCTCAGCGGCAGCCACTGTCACCCCTACCCCTCCTGTCATTCCTCTGCCACCAGCATCTTGTTCCCCTGCTTCCTCATCCCCCCCAGCGCTCACCCCAAATCATCACCCTCCGTTCTCAGGGTGGGAGCAGCCAGTGCTGCCCCATCATCCTTGGTGTGGCAAATTTTAGCAAAATTGTTTTTTTCCTAAACTGCTGAGGAGCCCTGAACCAATGTCACATGTGTAAAATAAAGCACACGCATGCTTTATTTCAGAATTAAGGGCTGATTCTTTTTAGAGCCTCCAACTGTAATTTAATTGCTAACTACCTTCCCAAGTCTCCCAGGACTGCTTTTTTAATTCATTAAGTTTACAATTTGCAGTAAAGGAGAACTCATGGAGTTATCCGTGTGCCTTTGGCCATTTTCAAAAATAAGTCAAACAAATTACCATGTTCCCTTGGCTCACATTAATGACAAGAGACTTGTGAGACTCTGGGGGAGGGGAAACTTTCTGTGCATGTGTGACAGAGAGACACTGAGACATGAGAAGAGTGTATTAATCATTTTTGCTGTCACTACACATTTAAATGGACCAAGGAGACAAGGGACAAAAGGCAGCCTGTGCAGTAGTCTCTGCAAGTTAACACACCTGATTTCTCAGAAACAAAGTTGTGTGACTAGAGCTACCTGCCCTGTGTTCAGACCCTGACAAATCTTCACGTAGCGGTTTAAGACATTATCATCCCATCTGTCCTCCATAACCTTCCCTGAAAGGATAAATTCTTCATAAGGGAATACATCTCAAGACAGCAAACTGAACTGGAGCAGGGATGTGCATTGCCTTCAGCTCACTCTGCTGTGTTACTACCATCTTGTGCTGCAGCTGGGGTGGAGGTGGTGATGCTGGGCACCGCTCAATTCCCCAAAGCTCGTTTGCTGTAACCTGACTGCTGAGGACATTCCAGTTTAGGAACCACCACTGATTACAGCTGTGGCAGTATTTCACAGGAGGGGAAGCTGGTTTATTGCATTTGCAAATGAGAAAATAAACTGATGGAGTTTATGGATTAATTTACTGGGTGCTAATATATACTGTGATACCATGTATAAACCTATATTCAGAAGGGATAATTCTGCAAAGCATGAATGAGGGTACCTGGCTATTTTAAAAAGTGCTCGTTCAGTATTCGTTTTGGTAAATAGGACTACACTCAGAAAAAAATCATATTCTTCATTAGAATAAATTATCATGCATGATTTTTATTTTGAGACTACCCAAAGGCATTGGACTCCACCATGGAGTAATGGTCTCCTCACATACTGTTTTGAAAACCCATGTCATGTCTCAGTCACCAGAGCTGGAAAATACTGATGAAGAGTGTGTGTGAGTATGCATGTATATATGTATCTGCTAACAGAAAATATGCACATACCAATATATTACAAATATATAACAATATTTTGTAATAGTTATTTTTGAAGGCCAAAATATTTTGTTCCTAAATTTGTTGAAAATTACTCCTTTTTTCATTTGATGTTCAAGGGTCAGATATCAGTTCAGAACAGCTCGTGGTACCTAATTGTACAAGGGTGCATAGGGTGACTATGATTTTCCTTTGTCTGTGAAACTCAGATGTCTACTTTTCATTTTGAAGAGGACATTTATGTGTTAAAATGATTGAATACTGAATCTTGTCTTAGCTGCTGCTACAAAAATGAAAGCTAAACAGAAGGTGATGTATTACTCTCAAAAACTGTCTTTCTGTAGTACCAAGAAGTCAGGATTTTGGTTAATCTCTCTTGTTATTCTTCTGAAGAGAGGGAAAATAAATAATACAATAATAAATTATACAGCATGTCCTGAAATGGTTAGTTTTGGTATTTAGCTTCTGTTGTCTTTGTAGAGAAATGACACTAAAGTTCCTTTCTCTTTTATAACAGATCTGAGCTATCTTGCTTATGTTACATTATTAAAAAAATAAATCACTAGCAGTTTTATGTAGACATACAATAGTGTCTATAACTATTTGTCTATGAATGTTTGCATCCATCTAAGTAAAGTGAAATGTAAAATTTGGATGCAATCCCTTAATATATCCAAGTAATCAACTGGTATTGTGGTATTGTGGGTAATAAAGCACAAACATGGATGAAGTACACCCTTGGCAAATAAATTAGGGTATTCTGTATAATCAAAATAACAGTTTCTCTTCCAGGGTGTACATTAGATGGCAGTTAGTATGAAGAAAGTAATTAAAAAGAAGGGACTAAACAGAGACTAAGAGTGGGAGAAGGAGGAATGCTATGAAGAACAGACCAGAAGAGGGGGAAATGTGTCACTGTAATAAAAGCATTCATAGATGGTTACTTTGAACATGAAATAGAGACTTCTTGAGCAGTCCTGTATGGTGTGGGGTCGTTGAAGTTTTTTTCATTCTTTTGTTTGGGGAAAATTCTACAGTAATTTCATCTTTTTAAGACATTAAAGTTAGCAGAGATCACAAAAATACCAGAATTTTATGACACACATATGAGTAAATCTCTTGTAAGATCTAGGCCAGGGGCAATATATCTGTACATATATTTTAGCTTTAGGTATACATCTATATCTATATCCATCTAACTCCCTATCGGTGTAGCTATATTCATCTTTTATGACCCAAACACAGCTGCAAGTAAGGAGTGCTTAACTAACTGTGAATTGCAATGATCAAAATATCTTTTTCTGTTTTGACTTACACCTTTTGGAAAACAGTGACTGAGAAGAATATTTGGTAGTTAAAGCAATAAGCAACTGAACCTGCAGTTGTAGATCAACATTTTGGCTCACATGGTGAAGTCTGTCCTGAGATATTTGAGCTAGAGAGCATTGAGTTTAAGTTAGAGGTGTGGTATCACCATGCTATCTGTAGCACTGCTGATGCTGTTGCTGGATAACAGCAATCAAATCTTGTGTTTTCAAGCTAAAAGAGATGTTCGAAAATGAGAAAGATAAGATTTACAAGAGTAATTCAATATATTTATGTAATTCTCAAGAAGGTTGGGAACTTGTTTAGATGTGTTCTCTGTAGGATACTCGTCTAATTGAGATCTCTACAGTGTGACTTTCTACATCTGAGCTAGTTATCTAGACTTCTGTGACAGTCAGTGAATAGAAAAATTTTCTCTGTGCTATTCATCTCAACTTGAAATAGTCATTAAAATATGTCATACAATATTTCTGAAAGTGGTTTTTTACTTTCAATTGGCTCTAAAGCAAGTCTAGAGAAGTTACTCAGGTGTAAAAATTGATAATGTAGATGTCCAAGGTAACCAAGGTGAGATGAATCCTACTGTTTGAACATTCAGGGGAAGTAGATGCCTGATAACAAAGTGCTGTTAATCTACCAGAAAAAAACATAACAAGATGCAAACAAACTGTTGATGCCTACAGATGTGTAGCTGGGATGTAGAACTATTTCTCCTGTGTTAAGTCTAAACAGCAAGTTGTGTACTTTCTTCTTTTCTTTTCTAGAATGATTACAAGAAATTGTCTATGCAATGCAAGGATTTTGTAGTTGGACTCCTTGATTTGTGCAGAAATACAGAAGAAGTGGAAGCTATTTTGAATGGTGATGTAGAGATGAGCCATAACAATGGAGAACATGGTCGCCCCAGCCTTAGCCGCTTAAAACTCGCCATTAAGTATGAAGTTAAAAAAGTAAGCAATTATGTTGATCAGACATGTCATGATAGTGGTATTAAATTGTGCTATTATTAAATGTTTATGTTTTGGTAGCCTATGACACTTAAATGAACATTTGGACCCTTCTGCACAGTGTATTTTACAAACAAAAGAATCCTTCCCCAGATAGCTTGCGATATAAACAAGAAGCAGATATTCAGGGTGGATACTGGTCACAGTGAGTATGAGAGTAAATGGCTCTAAAAAAAAGTGTAGCTATATGCAAAATTTGTAGATATTTACTTGGTTTTAGTTTTAATCTATTTTTAAAAAAAGATGGAAGAAATTTGCACTACTTCTGCAGCCTGGAGAAGTGTAAGATTTAATAAAAACCAGAGCATTGCACAGCAGTCCTGTGCACTGCATGATAACAAATATTGATACACATTTTTGTCAAGCTGTTGTGTCTTACTCGGGAAGTTGAGAAACTCAGTGAAACTGCATGCCTCTCAGAAAACATGTATTTGTCTGTCTAGAGGATCGGAGACACAATCTAGGAGTAATAGTACTGTGGTTCTCATTTCTGAAGAACAGCAGGCTCCAGCCAGTGTCGAATACAGGAGTTACCACCCCTTCTTTGGCTTACTTTCATTTCTACTGTCAGTTTAATACTCTGGTCTGCATCTGAAAAGAGCTCATTGAAACCAGCTGAGTTAGTAGCTGCACCAAGACCTTTGAATCACCCAGAAAACTTCTCCCGGATAATATAGGTTTTAAAGTTCTAGGTGACATGTGCGTGAACCAGGGAGAAATTATTTGTGTGATGAAGTTTGTACAACCGAAGATCAAGAAGACAGCTCAGGAATATACTTCAAAGGCAGGTTAGCCTAAAGTAGAGCTATCTCCTGACAGAGCAGCAAGACCTTTGATAAAACTTTTCCTACATAATGAAATGGATCAGATCAACACTGTGAAAATAAAAAATATCTTATTTTAACCAAAAAACCCAAAAGATAGGGAATCAGGACTCTTAAAAATCCAGTATGGACTGAATATACATACCTAATTTATCAGGGAAGATTTGCGGATTTTTTAAAAAAATTGCGTTCACATCTCTGGGGGACACCTAAAACATTTATATGTGAGGAGTATTTATGTGTTCATGAAGGGAAGAGAAGAAAACCGTTTTGACTGAAGAGCACCTTCCAGCATACAAACAAAAACATGCAAAACACTTGGCAAGCTACAGTCACTAAAGAGAGCTGAATCAACTTTTGAAGAGAAGATATCACATTGACCTTGTCCTTTATAGTATTTGAGTCTTAATCCTTCCTTCGATGTGAACTTCCTTCAACACTTTCTCTTGCCTGAATAAAGACATTTCTTGCACCTTCAGCCAGTCATGCTTTAAATATAGAGAACTATTCTAGAAAAAAAATACTAGATTCAGTTAAATTTTTAATTGTATTTCCAGGACTAGACTTAAAAATTGACAGTGCACAAGACTCCACTGTTAATTATTATCTACCTTTGTAAGATGCTTCTTATACTCTCCAGAGGTTTTGACGGAAAAGAGGGTTACGGGCTAAACTTCTTGGTTTCGCAGAGTTTGTCCAAGAGATTCCAGAACCTAGTTATAAATAGTCCTTAGCTGATTTTCTGCAAAAGTGACAGCTGTTTTCTTATGCCAGCTGAAAAAAATGGCATTTTCCATGTTAGCATGTGAAAATATGGCATATTCTTTCTTTCATAACTAAAGACTATCATCCTTTGCAGAACAGAAAGTTTTGGAATTTCTGAAGTAGTAACTTGAAAATTATAAATGTCAGAAACTAGTAGAGTTTGCCCAGATAAAGTTTATGTTTAACTACCCTTAGGTGGAAATTAATTGTTTGTGATGGAACACAGTGTCAATAAAATGATAGTTTTTTAAACTAAAGGATTTATTGTTGCTGATAGCAGCATGCCTGTATGCTCAGAGACTTTGCTCATCAAAAACCTTTTTCTTATACCCTTGTTAATGCTCCTTTGAATATAAGCTGAGTTGTTGCTATTCCAACATTCTTAATGCGCTTCATATAGCTGTTATTTTAATAAAAGATATTCTGATAGCAATATTATTTTTGTGCTGCTTCTTTTTGTTACAGTTTGTAGCACACCCAAACTGCCAGCAACAACTTCTCTCAATATGGTATGAGAATTTGTCAGGTTTACGGCAGCAGACCATGGCAGTGAAGTTTCTGGTTGTTCTTGCTGTTGCGGTAGGACTGCCGTTCCTTTCAATGGCTTACTGGATTGCTCCTTGCAGTAAGGTCAGTCTGTGAAATCTTGTAATGGCATTTTATTAACTCGCGTATCATCTGTATGTAGATTCCTGTCTGGCAAAGGTGAAGCATGAGTATAAATTACTGACATGCTTAAATAATACATCCATGATTTTAGCAGGTCGAATCCTGTGCACATACAATGATTCCTGGGGAAGAGGAAGGTTGAAAGAGAGGACTGAGGTCTTTGTGGGTTTTATTTATTGTTCTCTGAGAGGAGAAAGGTGGGCCTTTTTTGTTTTGCCATATTTTTCATTTCTTTCAGTCTGGACAATAAAAATCAGTTATATAATTTTCACTTTTCTGTATAGTGACTAGGATTTTTATGAATACTTTTGTCTTAAAACACGCCTTGAGATTCAATATACTTCAGTAATTGGTTTTCAGCTATAGCAGTGATTTATCTATTTGTCGTTTTCTTTTTTCAATGATTTATTGGATCTTAAAGTAATTTTGAACCATTGTACATTCTAAAAAAGCTATTTCAGAGTAGATATTATAGTCAAGGTTCAAGGGAAAACATCCTTTAAGGTTTCACTTCCTCTGTCGCTATTTAATCGTCTCATCATGTGATTTATATGTTGGATACTTTTTATTTCATTATATTCTGCAAATGTAAAATCTAATCCACCATTTTGACCAGTTGCCATTTCTTACCTTGTGCTTCACTCATACTTCAAAATTTGGTTGTTCTGTTTTTTGGAGACAAAAATGTTCACTGTTTAATTTCAGGATAGGATGGCTTCAATATAGAATGTGATTGTATCAACAGAGTCCATTCTATGTATAAATTGATGGAATTTTATAAATCTCTTCTCCTCCTACCAAGACAAAGTACCCATTCTTTTTCCAGGTTTGGCCCTATAGGGTACAGTGACAGAAGAGAGAGAAAATACTCATGGTATTTGTGGTGAAAATAACAGCTTGCAGTGGAGTTATTCTGACACATTCTTTATATTCTCATGCCATGGCTCTGTGGTGGGTTGACCCTGGCTAGACGCCAGGTGCCCACCAAAGCTGCTCTATCATTCCCCTCCTCAGCTGGACAGGGGAGAGAAAATACAATGAAAGGCTTGTGGGTCGAGTTAAGGACAGGGAGACATCGCTCACCAATTACCATCATGGGCAAAACAGACTCGACTTGGGGAAATTAGTTTAATTTATTACCAATCAAATCAGAGTAGGATAATTAGAAATAAACCCAAATCTTTAAACACTTCCCCCCCTTCCCCCTGCCCCCCCCCCCTTCTGCCCGGGCTTTACTTTACTCCTGATTTTCTCTACCTCCTCCCCCCGAGCGGTGCAGGGGGACAGGGAATGGGGTTGGGGTCAGTTCATCACACGTTTTCTCTGCCATTCCTTCCTCCTCAGGGCCAGGACTCCTCACTCTTCTCCTGCTCCAGCGTGGGGTCCCTCCCATGGGAGACGGTTCTCCATGAACTTCTCCAATGTGAGTCCTTCCCACGGGCTGCAGTTCTTCATGAACTGCTCCAGCAATAGGTCCCTTCCCCGGGCTGCAGTCCTTCAGGCACAGACTGCTCCAGCGTGGGTCCCCCGCGGGGTCACAAGCCCTGCCAGCAAACCTGCTCCAGCGTGGGTTCCTCTCTCCATGGGTTCACCAGTCCTGCCAGGAGCCTGCTCCAGCGCGGGCTTCCCATGGGTCACAGCCTTCTTTGGGCATCTACCTGCTCCGGCGTGGGGTCCTCCCCAGGCTGCAGGTGGAGATCTGCTCCACCATGGACCTCCCTGGGCTGCAGGGGGACAGCCTGCCTCACCATGGTCTTCCCCACGGGCTGCAGGGGAATCTCTGCTCCGGCACCTGGAGCACCTCCTCCCCCTCCTTCTGCACTGACCTGGGGGTCTGCAGGGCTGTTTCTCTTACATGTTCTCACTCCTCTCGCCGGCTGAAGTTGCCCAATTTTGCAGCAACTTTTTCCCCTTCTCAGATCTGTTATCCCAGAGGTGCTACCACTGTTGCTGATTGGCTCAGCCTTGGCCAGCATCAGGTCCGACTTGGAGCTGGCTGGCATTGGCTGTATTGGACATAGGGGAAGCTTCTAGCAGCTTCTCACAGAAGCCCTCCCTGTAGCCCCCCTGCTACCAAAACTTTGCCATGCAAACCCAACGCAGGCTCTGAGAAAGGCAAAAATGTCTTTATGACATTTGCAACATCTCAGTCAGTTACCCATATAGCTGACCAATTTCCTCTTTAGGAAAAAGTTAATTTGAGCTTAGATCACAGATACTGAATTGAGAGTTTCAGATCTGGAAGAAATTTCACAGAAATACATGGACAAAGTTGTTGATTTGGCAGGAATTCACTAGCGTCAGATGCCAAAAGGAATTAAGATTGCCTCTTATTTGAGTTTCAGCCAGCAATCCACATGGATAGACTTTAAAGTTTTGTGAACTGTTTGCTCTGCATTTCTGATTGGTAATTCAATGTAACTACTGACATAATTAACCCAAAACTTCTAGAATACTATTTTATTACATGACATTTTGAAAGAGTAAAAACTTTTTTCAGTTATCTCCAGGAATCTCTAATGTGTGTGCTGTTCAGCTCTAATTAATAATAGAATTTAGATTTTTAGCTTTATGAATTCATAAGCAATTCAGTCAGCCCCTGGCCAAGATGAGGGCATCTGAATTTGAAATTGAGTCTTCGTTTGCTGTTCCCAGCCACCTGAGGTTGGCATTTCTAAAGAAGTAACTTGATAAGTCCCTACATGCTTTCTAGAAACATATTCTGAGGGTTACACACATTCCTCTTTCACACTGTGGTAGAGGAAAAGAAATTGAACATTATGTCCAGTATATGAGGAGCTAGGAATTGTTCTTCCTAAAAATGTATATGCATTATCTCTTCTTTGTTATCAGGCCTTTTCTCCTTTGTGATAGATATGATACCCGGAGTCCTATTTTATCATTTCTTTACCAATGCCATTCTCCATAATGTTACTATACTGATTGTTTCTGGAGATTCACAAGGGAGGAATAATGTGAATCACTGACTCCAGTCCCCAGCCATTTCAGATGACCCTATATAACGGACAAATACATGTCAAATATCCACAGCGTAACTATTGTATATCTTGTCCTAACCCAAACCAACCTACAAAACACTCTCCAAAACTCTAGCAAACGAAAGACCATAGCACAGAGGATCAGAAACCAGAAGAAAACCCCAAACAAAAAGCAAAACCACATAAATCACGAAAGAGATTCAGAGCATTTAGAAGATCATGCCCTTGGTCTCTGCAATGGGAGGGAATTTATTATGTCAAAATGCACAGTGAAAGTGTATTAAGGAGGGACTGTAGCTTATAGAAAAGTCCAAATTTGCAAGATTATGGCCTTGTCTTTACATGTCATTCTTTCCTTCCCTGATTTGTATTTTCTGACCTATATCTTCTCCATAAAGAGATTCGGAATTTTAAAATTCTCATTTCAAGATTTTATTACATCACTGTTATATGGCAATGCAATAATAACTTCCAGCATTTGTGTAATCAGTTCAACCGTAGTCAGTCCTGCTTCCAGGGAGATTTTACTATATATATATATGTAAAAAATACTTTTCTGTCTCTTTTGAAAGACTGTGTGTGGGGGGGTGGGGTGCTAGGAGTTCAGTCTTTTAAATTTTATATTTTTTGATCAAGGGATATATTAACATTACCTCCTTCAGTATTTTTTCTTCTTTTCTGGCTATGTCACTTTCTGGCATCTGTCTCCTAACCTATCTTCGTTTGTGAACACAAGAATAATGCATTTAAAAGGACACTGTCAAGGTACTTTATAATTTTCCAGCTCTGCTTTATTGTGTGTTGTTTATGACTGTTCCTTCCTAGCTTGAAATAAAATCTTTCCCTATGGTGATTACCTGTTCTCTTTGTAGTTCACGCAAAAAAATTGGTTGTTGAAGTTCATCTCAAGAGGCTGATGGAATATTTTATTTAATAAAAGATAAATTAATTTTATTGAGTGAGAAACATAGTGAATGCCATGGGTTTGCAAAATAATATAAGGGAGAAAGAAGATCAAATTTCATGCCTGCTAACCTTGACAGTGTTCCTTTAACAGTATCTTCTTTTTACATTTGTCTAGTTTTCTTAATGTTATCTGTATTTGAGACCTTACCATCACATCCTCAGCTGCATCCTCTTATTCTATGTTTCTGTAAAAGCTGACTGTAAGGACAGCAAAATTCTGACTGATATCGAAACGAGTGTAGCAAAAATACGAATACCAGTAACTTATCTGTTTTCCCCTCCCTTTTCCAGACCACAGATAGTTATATGTTTCAGCTGAGCTCTGTGACACTTGCTTCAATTCTTTCCAATGAATTTTTGTCAGATACAGATACTGTCTTCATCTAAAATAAAAAAAAGTATTTTTCTGCAGCTGCCAACTAAGTGAACAAGCTTTTTACTATTAATACAGGCACTCTAAAAAAGAAAGTAAATAATTGCTAAAAGTTCAGCCTTCTGTGAGTTTGTATGGAACTTCTAGGTTTTTTAAGTGTTGCACTAAACCATTTTAAAGTTGTTCTTAGTCATGACAAAGTTGAGGACATTTCTATTAAAGGAGTCAGGAATGAAACTAAGACACTACAGAACTATAAACATAACCTTTTGAGGCCTCATCACTTTTTTAAAAAAAGAAAATAAGTTGGGAAAACTGCACAATAACTGTGCTAAACTGAGTATCATGTCAGCCAGGAAACAGAATTCTTTAGTCATAATTCACTTCTGGTGATAATTTAATGCTTTTAGTAAGTGTCAAAATCTCATTTTCTTTGTTGCCTCATAAAGATGACTATCATGTAAGAAATTCAACAACTATAATAAATTTTTCTCTTGATTACCTATAATAGACATAGATGCCCCCAAATAATTACAGAATCATTTCAAAACACTGAGTTAAAAATACGTATATGGTGAAACTGATAGATTATCCCTCTGAAAATAGCAAATAAGTAGAAACTTTTAAAGGTGACTGTCAGCATGGCGTGATAGTATACAACTTTTTCCAAATATTTGTTCCTCTGTGTTACTGAAATATATCTTTCTCTGTGTTACTGTTCTTTTTATACATTTTTGTTTTGGAAGAAGGCAATGCAATATCCTTGTGTTTCATAACCTCTGTTGCAGCTGGGGAGGATAATGCGTGGACCATTTATGAAGTTTGTAGCCCATGCAGCCTCTTTCACCATTTTTCTTGGTCTGCTTGTCATGAATGCAGCTGACAGATTTGATGGCACCAAACTCCGACCTAATGAAACAACAGGCAATGTAAAACAGCTATTTAGGATGAAAACATCCTGTTTCTCATGGATGGAGATGCTCATTATTTCTTGGGTAATAGGTAAAGATTAATTTTCGCTTAACTTTGCCTTGCTATGAATTCAGTGAAGCTGGACCCAATTTAATCCTTTGCTCTTAATGTTATGTGTAAAAATTGCAACAAAGGGAGTTTATTCAACTGGCTGCATTCCCACATTGGCCTCATGTTTCTTACTGGATGTCAGCAGGATTCACATGTGCCTAGTTAATCACAAACATTCAGGTTAAGGACTTAGGTGAAATCTACATCATCTGAATATCAGTTGATTCAGTTTTATGAATATCTAAGGAAAGTGTGTGCCAGTTTTCTGGGGTTTTTTTGAGTCAGGCTCTGTCAGCTCCCAAGGGGAAAGATTTCCACATCATGGGCCAAGGTTTTTTTCTGTTCAATTGTTTCTTTCTGCTAAGATTCTCTTATTTTGCAAGTATGCCTGCAGAATTAATAGTGTATAGCTGAATGTATTATTGACAAAATAGAAGAATAATATAGACCCCTGAACATTCAGTGGTAGATTTTTCCATCCCAACATAGGGATGAAATGAATACTATGAATAGTACTCTGAGCTGACCTGTTCAATTTGGTGATGCAATACTATTCAGCATCAGAACTTGAGCTCAGACCCTCAAAAATATTTTAGCTGTCTGATTCTTATTTACAAATCTAATATTTATTCCAATGGGGGTTAGATGCCCAAATATTTTTAAGATTCAGGTTCTGGTTGTTAGTTAAGGGAGTAGTATGGGAGAGTTAAATTCAAGCGAAGTACAATCTGTTTCCATTCAAAAGCTTATGCATTTAAAATATTTTGCTCTTTGTGATTGAAATTGGAGCCATTTGTACATCAGCTGATTCTTATAGCTTTAAAAGACATTGGCAATCTTTATTTATTTCATCTTAAAGCTGTTTATAAATTAATATAATTGTGCATTACAGGAATAATATGGCACTTAGATTTTCAAATACTCTATAAATATCAATGTTTTCATCTGATAACAAAGGAGTAAATAGTAATTTCCCAATTTGAAGTTCTAGTTTGCTAATTTAATCTATTTTTATTTATTTTAGTGTCATGCATAAGACGGTTTATGAAAAATTGATTCAGTAGCATTGAGTTTAATTACTGTAGTTAACATTATAGCTGTCCTTATCTGAAAATGATGAAAGTTCCTTCAGACAATGTGATAAGTGCAAAAAATAGTGACGTTATTCCAATACAGTTTTTTGTTAACTCTCTTTAGAATCCTAGAAATGTAGTTCATGATTAAATAAATTTTATCTTGAAAAGGAGAAGGATTTGCTCAATAAAAAGCATGCCATAACTAATACTGTACTCCTAAATTTTATTATTAAGGGAGAATAATTAGGAATCAAACAGATACCTTTTCCCTATTGAAGAAGCATTAGGTCTGATTCTTACTTTCATGCTCATTTGCAATTTCAGTAACAGAGACTGTACCCAGTGTACTCTGCAAATAAGAAAATGTGAGTTCTGCTATTAGTTCTACCACTGCTATATGATCATGCCAGAGCATTTCTGCTCGTTCCGTTTCTTCCTGTGTCTGTAATAGATGGTAATACTCACATCACATTTTTTTCTTTGAAAGCTGTTGTAGTTGCACAGGAAAAAGCACTATGAAAGATTATTATTACTAGTCTCATGAGAAAGAAGTACTGGAATGTATATGAATTGGCAGGTTCAAGGATTTTAGTTTGTGTTCAAACTTCCACTGACCAAAATTGTTTCTCTGCAACCAAGAGCATATCCTATACATAATAAAATATCAAATAAAACAAACATGAAGGTAAAAGAACACACTGTTTTCTCTGTTCTGTCTTATACAGGCATGATATGGTCTGAATGTAAAGAAATTTGGTCTCAAGGTCCAAAGGAATACCTTTTTGAGTTATGGAATATGCTTGATTTTGGTATGTTAGCAATTTTTGCAGCTTCATTCATAGCAAGGTTTATGGCATTTTGGCATGCGTCCAGAGCCCAGAACTTCGTTGATGCAAATATGAAAGATCTGACAAGTCCAACATTGGAGCCCAACATAAAATACTACACCTTGGGTGAGTTCATTGAACATAATTAAGATTTACCTCTTGGGCCAAGATGAATTGGTTTTCTGTTAGTAAGTCTCCAATACTTTAGTTCCTCAATGCACTGCTTAAGAAATTCCCACCCCTTCTTCTCTTTCTCATGCCCACTATTAGATCACAGTTCCCTTGGCTATGCTCATGCATCTTTTGGGGGACTGTTCCAGTCCCTAGTTCTAGGCACTGAAATGATTGAAGATCAAAATAACCCCACTGTCAGCCCACCCTTTTTGAAGATTATTTTAATCCAGGTCATTTCATCTGTTCGGTTAAACAATGCTATCATGCAGACACTTGTGTTGACGCAACTGTGAACATGATGTACGTGATGCAGGGGCAGAACTAAGCAATGACGTGCAGGAACTTCTTAAACCTGCTTTGCCAACATAACCAATATATCTTTTATATATTCTTTGCTCAGAGACTCTGTTATATTATTTTAATATTTCTCAATCCACTCTCTTTACCAGTGAGAGAGAAAAATGTTAATAAACTTGCTTGGCATATATGAGAAGTGAGTAGAAGTTATTTTGCCCAAATGAGAAAAAATTAAACTCTGTTTACTTGTGTTCACTCTCAACAGCACCACATCTCTTTTCCCTTTATTAGATATTTTTCTCTAGATACTGAATTACATCAGTTTCTATCTCTATTCCATGCCTCAAATACTATTTCTGATAAGGTTGCATTTCTTCATTACCCAGGCTGTAGAAAAAGCAGAGCTATTAATATATATATTCTGAAACCCATTAAATTGTACTCCTATAAATTTTATTGGAAACTTACAAATTTCACATAAGTTATAAAAGCAGCTAGTTAAATATTAATTCAGTTTTCAGTTAACATCCACTTGAAGAATTTGCAAACAGGGACTGTTGTTTATGTTCACAGCTTCTGGATATGACAAGCACAAGTCTTATAACTTATTTATGCTATATAATACTGTATCATCTAGCAAGGCAGTTTCCATTGACATCAGTCATGAGTTGTGACTTTGTTATGCACTTAAGCAAAGTTTAGCCATTTTTTAGTGTATGCATGCACACAGAAGTCTGCTTGGAGAACATCTATGTATGGTAGTGCTAACATGGATAATATTAATAGTGAATATGTAATGCCACAGGTTTTATCATAGGCTAGCAAACATAACTTGGTGCACACCAGGTTGAACATGAGCCAGCAATGGGCCCTTGCTGCAAAGGCGGCCAATGGTGTCCTGGGCTGCATTAGGCAAAGCGTTGCCAGCAGGTGGAGGGAGGTGATCCTTCCCCTCTGCTCAGCCCTGGCGAGGCCACAGCTGGAGTGCTGTGACCAGTTCTGGGCTCCTCAGTACCACGGAGACATGGATCTACTGGAGAGAAGGGCCTGTGAAGGGCCACAAAGACGATGAAGGGACTCAAGCATCTCTTCTATAAGGAAAGGCTGAAAGAGCTGTGACTGTTCAGCCTGGGGAAGAGAAGGCTCAGGGAAGATCTTATCAATGTCTCTAAATACCTGGAGGGAGGGTGCAAAGAGGACAGAGCCAGGCTCTTTTCAGTGGTGCCCAGTGACAGGACCAGAGGCAATGGACACAAACTGAAACACAGGAGGTTCCCTCTGAGCATCAGGAAACACTTTTTTACTGTGACGATGACCGAGCCCTGGCACAGGTTGCCCAGGGAGGTGGTGGAATCTCCATCCTTGAAGATATTCACATGCCATCTGGACATGATCCTGGGCAACTAGCTCTATGTAGCTCTGCTTGAGTAGGGGTGTTGGACTAGATAACCTCGAGAGGTCCCTTCCCACCTCAAACTTTCTGTGACAATACGGCTTGTCTGGAAACCTAAAAGACATCTGGCTACTAGCCCATACTGAAACATCTGCCATCTTTGATTTTAGTTATCCATGAAATCTGAGGTAGAGCTAACATAGGTATGTCTGCTTTTGTGAAAATGTGCAGTCTTTTGCCATGCATTTTCTCATTTGAATATAGTGTGTAGTAGGCTTTACAGTGAAGAGCTCTATAAACAAAAGAATATGCACATACCTGCGAGAAACACACAGCAGCTAACAAGGCAATGAATATGTGCTATCTGAGCCTTGTTATGCCTAAAACCAGAGTCATTCATTACTTTGTCATGGTACATGTATACTAGCATCACAGTAAGTTCCTTGAAGAATATAATTTTCTGATGTATATAAGGACGTTTTGAATAATGCTCAGCGTCACTGGGTATGGATGTATTATAAAGGTGTACAAACAACTGACTTTTTATTAAATCGTTATGTGTTAGTTAACAGCTCAAATTAGTATTTTTCCAAATGCCAGCGATTGCCTTCATTGCAGTATGAATTATTTGTTTCATTTTCTGGCTTTACAGTAGTGTAAATACAGATAACAATGCTCTCCTGGGATGTAGGTAACCCATCCCAGGTTAAGCTCTTCTCTTTGCCTGAAGCACAATAGTGAATTGAATTTAAGCCCCCCACGTCACCAGAGAATGCCTTAATCTCCATCAGGGAAGTATTCTGAAGGGTATTGATTTGGTTTTCTTATTCTGACACTTTTCTGTAAATATTTCTTTAAGGACAGGTTTGAACCTGAATGTTCTCCTCTGCAGTTGAATGTGTTCCCTGTCAAACAGCAGTGTCACATTTACTCGTTGATCAAAAGGACGTTCAAGTAATTCACACAAGTGGATTAGCTTCAACAGAAGAGATTGATAGAAATGATGATAGAAAAGGTGATGGAAATGGGTGTTCGGTGTATGCCAGGAAAGGGCCATTACCATTCCACTATTAGGAAAAAGATGGAGTAAATAGAAAAAGTAGAGAAACATTATTGGTCCCACAGTTTTGGAGTTGTAGATGGCATTTAATGATTCCAGATCCCCACATCAAAACAGTTCATTTTGGGTAGCTCAAACAAATCACATTTTTGATTTAATTTATTCAGTTTTCATCACCTGACACTGTAAGATGAATTTTATTTAAATTCTCTAATAGGCTGGGATTCAACTCCCAAAAAGTTACCTCAGTGATCTTACAGCTCACCTTTGTAATCAATGGGGATCTAATCAATACAGTTAGTGGAGCTGTGAAATGGTTTTAGGCTACCTGGCTCAATTCAATTGGCTAAACAGAAGTGACTAGTGCTGTTTGAGTTGCCCGGGGTTTCTTCCCTCACCTCCAGCTGCTGTTCCAAAAAGACCTCCCATAGATCTGTACAGATATCTTGAAATACTGACAGAAATTCTCATCTTTTGTTTCTAGCCAGAATAAACTGGGATCCATCCGACCCACAGATCATATCTGAAGGCCTGTATGCAATTGCGGTAGTATTAAGTTTCTCCAGAATAGCCTACATCTTACCAGCTAATGAAAGCTTTGGACCACTGCAGATATCACTTGGCAGAACTGTGAAAGACATCTTCAAGTTCATGGTGATATTTATCATGGTGTTTGTGGCTTTCATGATAGGCATGTTTAATCTCTATTCCTACTATCTGGGGGCAAAACAAAATGAAGCATTCACAACGTAAGTACAACTGATTAAACTGTAATGATTGTGGGCTGTTTTTATGGAAAGTTGGTTGCTTGCATTATATGTATTAAGTTTACTAGTTTTTTTAATAAGGTTTGCATCTCTTAAATTCCTTCGTCTTAGATTAAGTAGTAATTTTCTCTCTTGTTCTGGTGCTTAAAGGATATATTTTAAATCAGAGGATGAGCTCTTGATCCTAACAATACTATGATAAATCAGGAAAGACAGGCTGGGAAGGTGAGATATAGTTGTCCTTTATGCGACAGAGCAGCCAGAATGCCTGTACCTCTACCTAGGGATAGATGATGAGCCAGTGGGAGCTTATAGGTCAGGATTAGAGGGCAGACCAACATGAGTGATATTGTAGTGGATGTCTGCTCTGGAATGCCTGATCAGGAAGATGAAGTAGATGAGGCCTTCTTCAGACAACTGGAAGAAGCCTCACATTTGCAGGCCCTGGTCCTCATGGGGATTTTTAAACACTCTGATATCTGCTGGAGGGACAATACAGCAGGGCACAAGCAATCCAGGAGGTGTCCAGAGGGCACTGACAGTAACTTCCTGACACAGGTGATCGAGGAGATGATGCAGAGAGAAGCTTTGTGACACCTGACTTTTACAAAGAAGGAAGAACTGGCTGGGTATGTGAAGGTTGGGAGCAGCCTTGGCTGACCATGAGACGGTGGAGTTCAGGTTCCTGAAAAGAGAGAACAAGGCAAATAGCAAGACCACAACCCCGGACTTCAGGAGACCAGAATTCAGTCTAGGGAGGGAAGAATCTCATGGGATAAGGCCCTGAAGAGAAGGGCAGTCCAGGGAAGCTGATGGATTTTCAGAATTGCCTTTTCATCCCCCAAGATTGGTCCAACTGAATGGGCAGGATATCAAGCAAAGGTGTCAGGAGGCCTATATGGATGAACAAGAGTGACTGATAGGCCAGCTGGCTGTGATGCCACTCAGAAGGACCTTGACAGGCTGGAGAAATGGGCTGACAGGAACCTCGTGAAGTTCGACACAGGGAAATGTCACGTCCTGCCCCTGAGGAGGAGGACCCTCAGGCACCAGGACAGACTGGGGCTGACCAGCTGGAAAGCAGCTTGGCAGAAAAGGACCTGGGGGCCCTGACGGGCACCAAGTTGACCATGAGCCAACAACGTGCCTTTGTGGCAAAGCAGACCAACAGCCTCCTGGGCTGCATTAGGCTGGGGAGGCTTATAAAAAAACAGAAGTACCTCAGACCCCTTACACAGCCCTGTACATGTGTCAGATGACGTGGCAGTGCAATCTGTAATAGCACTCCATGCACAGGGCTTGTTCCCAGGGTTGTTTGGGGATTTTGGGACATAGGCTGGGTCAGACCCTCAGCCTGCAGGACAGCATCCTGCCTGCGAGGGCAGTCACCACGCAGCGTAGCAGCACGTGGGAGCAAGGCCGGTTCCTCCATCAAGTGCCACTGTCATCTGCAATTGAAGCGGGCTAATCGCTACAGTGTAATACACATTACAAAATACTTGTAATTTAATTCAGACAACTGTATATTCTTAATAGTGAAAAAAAAAAAAATCTAATCCCTCTTTTAAGCTCTGGCTCACCATAGTTTCCAATGGCAATAACCTATTCCATCTTGAGAGGAGAAAATATATTCCCCCCCTCCCTTTTTTTTTTACTCTTTATTTCCTTGGCTGTTCTTTTTTTCTTCTCCTGCCATAAGAATAGAAATTCTGAATTTACTCTGTCTGTCAGGAGTTATTTGGTATACATTTGTCTTGCCTCCCACTTCTAGCTGTGATTTTAAGATAAATCACTTGAGTAGAAAGTCATTCTTTTCCATGCTCTGCAGCCCTTGCCCACTTAATTTCTCGCTGTCATGATATTCAAGCTATATCTGTTACGAAGTATACTCAGCCAGGAAGCAAACTTGGCCAAGAGGGAAAAATTTGTTACTACTTTTTTAGTATTATTAGTTCACACAATTGGTAAAGTACCTAAAACTACAACTCACAGATGGAATACTGATAAAATATTATAAGCAGAGAAGTAAATTCACAATTAAAAATTGCAAGTTTCTTTTAACTTTTTTTTCGTAACAATAATTCAATAAAATCCAAAATGTGCTTTGCAATGCTACTGCATTTTTGGACATGGGGTACTGAGATCTCTTCATCAAAGTAAGAGAAAATTTTTTGCAGGTGGAAATAGATAGGAAAAGATACCTCAGAGGTTTGGAATTATGTTTATGTATATATATATATATAAACTGATTAAGAGGAAATACATGTATTTTAATCAACTGACCTAAAAAAAAAAAAAAATCAGTATACCCACACCATGGCTTATTAAGTTTACTCTGAATTTGTGGAATAGTGAAAACTCAGCTGGAGGATTATGGTGTGTGAGAGTCATTTTCTGAAAAATGCTGATTTGCAGTCAGACATCCTGTCTTCTTCACAGTTTCAGAATGTTAGTCATATTAATGGTGAAATAATTCATACTAAATGAACTAATGGTGCAATTAAAATAAAGTATTTACAGGTTAATTTTTTTTGTTATTTACATTCACATTAGCGGCAAGCATGTAGCATGTAGATTAAAGTAGTTAACAAGTGAATCATTGTAATATTCTTTTGAGGATGTATATATAATTCCTAAACTGAATCAGATGAATCAGTCCTAAATATTAGGAATCTCATAATATGAAACAGCCTGTACCTATGAAATTAGATAGTCTACTTGTTCTGCATAATATCACTATGGTAGAGTTCTACATTATGATAATGGAAAAATTTGTACACTGTATAAAAATGGTAACTGGCAATTTATACAATATGATTATAAAGCTTTTCTTCAGTAACATATGCGTGTGTTCATTTTCTCCTTTTAGTGTTGAAGAAAGTTTCAAGACACTGTTCTGGGCTATATTTGGACTTTCAGAAGTTAAATCAGTTGTCATCAACTATAAACACAAATTTATTGAAAATATTGGTTATGTCCTTTATGGAGTCTATAATGTTACCATGGTCATTGTCCTACTGAACATGCTTATCGCAATGATCAACAGTTCATTCCAGGAAATTGAGGTAAAAATTCCATTTATGGTGAAATATCACATTTACTGTTATAGCTAATTGTCTAAATCTCCTGGAAAATTTCCTTGGTAACCTCTTATTTAAGAAAAATAACACATAGGCTTTTGGAATATATTAGGAGAAAATACTAATTTCACTGTACATTTTTATTATAAAATACCTGGAAATTACCCAGCTGCATGTGCTTGCAATAGTAAGAACTAGACTGGACTAAGAAACTGGTGTTGAACTGTGTTGTGTTCCTGAAGAGGATGGGCTACATTGTGTGACTTTGTGAATCTTTCATTTGCCTCTTTTGTAGTTATTATTTGAGTAGTGTCCCTCTTGCTGCAAGGATGTTCTCGTTCCTATACCTTGACCTTGCAAACAAGTCTATAGCATGCTGTTTTCTTCTTTTATTTAAACAACTGTTGCTCTAGTCCTCTGCAGCGAACAAAACTTTACTTGACAAAGTATTCAGCAGGGCTACTGAAAATCAGCATGAACTTTTGCATGCCAAGGAAAACAAAGGGTTAAATCATTATCATTGTTTAGGAAAAAAAGGAAGCAGATGTCCAGGAGCTAGGCCATCTCAGCCTTTCCCAGGTGATGCCCTTGCCACAGAGCAGCAGACTCAGGTTTGACACTGCTCTGGTTCCAGGTTCTGGTTTGGGGCTTTAGCGTTGTCCAGTGTGAGCAAGAGTAACACACATTCTTTAGGGAGGTTCAGATTCTTCTGACTCAGGAGGCCACAGAACAAACTATCAGGTTTAGAGCAATAAAGACCAGGCTATTATCCAAAAATATGGTGACTGGATACAAACAGCTTCTAAAAACAGCTACAGCAATATTCAGTCCTCTCTGCAGAAAACCCTCTTGAACTTTACAGGGAGGAATAAAGTGAGTGTTTTGGCTAGTGTAAATGCTAAACATAAACCATGGTGATGACAGCATACCTGATTTAATCATATATTCCAGTGAGTGGAAGCAATTAGGCAAGAATCACCTCATCTTTTTTAACTTCATGTTTAAAGTAATAATTTTAATTTAAAATTCTGATACTATGTCTTCTTCACAAAAAAGATAATAGACTAATTGCTACAGAAGAGACCAATAAGATAAGAAATCAAAGCTGTCAGTCTCATTGAGAGATTTACTTTTTTTTTATGTTAACGTAGGATTTTCCCATTTTATTTACTGAGCATGACAGTGTTCCAAGCAAGCAGCTACTCAGTCAAGCCCTAGCAGATGAATTTGAGTGTTGCCATGAAGCTTTAACTTGGGCATTGTATTGTGTGCTTTTAAGTCAGAGCTTTTGTTCTTATCAGTGTGTTTACAAAGAGCACCAAACAGAGGACTGTCTTTGTGATCCAGTATTGGAGACTATTAGCACTCAGTTTGGAGTAACCAATGTTTAAATCAAATCCACTTTGTTCTTCTGTAATTGCATTATTTTAAATGGATTAATAAGAACAGTTCCATTCATTGAAATTTGGTTTTCACAGATTATGAACAAGTTCTTGATGTGTTTGAAATTAACTTCCACCAATTACATTCAAAACAGACATAAAGTTTAGCTAGAGCATCTTTAATAGTCAAGGTGGTATTAACAGTGTATTAACAGATGTGTTTCTGTTTTACAGGATGATGCTGATGTAGAATGGAAATTTGCAAGGGCTAAACTTTGGTTTTCATACTTTGAAGAAGGGAGAACTCTTCCAGTACCCTTCAACTTAGTGCCAAGCCCAAAATCTTTGCTGTATCTCCTACTCAGAATCAAAAAATGTATTTCTAAACCATTTCTGTGCCAAAAGAAAAGCTTTCAGGAAGATGCAGAGATGAACAAGGTAATTTTATAATGTGTATACTGACTGCTAATTTTAAAAGATAAAACCAATTTTAACTTAATTTTTGTTGTTGGCCTGTTTTTCTCTGGAATTTCCCAACATACTTAGTCCATACTGAAGTCAGTCACTATGTACACGCTGAAATTCTTACTTATTTTTTGAATATAAATATTGGTCTACATCTGTAATCAGTTAAGTCCAAAAATACCATTGTAAATTTACAGTTCTTCCTGCTTCTTGTCACAGAATCAGAGAATAATTCAGGCCGGGAGGGACTTCAGGAGGTCTCTGGTCCAACCTCCTGCTCACAGCAGGGTCAACTCTGAGGTCAGGCCAGGTTGCTCAGGGCTTCATCCGGTCAGGTCTTGAAAACCTCCAAGCATGAAGGCTGCACAACCTCTCTGGGCAGCATATGCCACCGCTTGCCTGTCCCTCATGGGGAAAAAGTTGCTTCCTCCTGCCTCTCATTTGAATTTGTCCATTGTCTCATCCTCCTGTCCTGCAGCACTGTGAAGAGCCCAGCTCCATCTCCTCAATGACCTCCCCGTATGCACTGGGGGCTGCTGTTAGGTATGCCTGAAGCCACCTCTGCTTCAGGCTGAACAAGCCCAAATTCCCTGTGTCTCTTCACAGGGCAAGTGCTCCAGCCCCAAACATCTTGGTGATCCTCTGCTGAACTTGCTGCAGATTTTTAACATCTTTTTCACTGTCTGCCAAGTCCTTTTCTGCAGAGCTGCTCCCCAGGTAGCCAGTCCCCAGCCTGTGTTGTCGAAAGAGTTATTCCTTCCCATTTGTCCATATTGAAATTCACAGGGTTCCTGTCAGCCCTATCCTCCTGGATGGCATCCCTGCCCTCAAGTGTATCAGCTGCCCTCACCAGATTTGGCTTTGTCTGACAGGATTGTGCCTCAACACCTCCTCTGACACCTGGTCTTTATCAAAGATGTTTAAAAGGGCAAGTCCCAGGACAAGACCCCTATACTACCTTCTAAGCACAACCATCCAGCCAGGATTTTGCCAATCTAGTTGTCCACCCATCCAGACAGTAACATCCTAATGTGGATACAAGAATATTCTAGGATACAGTGTTAAAACCCTTGCTAAAGTCAAGGTAGAGGACATCTCCAGTTCTCCCCTCATCTGCAAATCCAGTCATTTTATCTCAGAAAACCATCCTGATGGTCAGACAGGTTTTACTTTTCATAAATCCACACTTACTTTTCCCAGTCACAGTCTTCTCTTCCATGTGCCCACAAATGTGCTCCAAGAGGACTCAATCCATTATTTTGCCAGTTACTGAAGGGAAGCTGAGTGGCCTGTGGTTGCCCAGATCATCATTTTGACCTTTTTTGAAGATGGGTTTGACATTTGTCTTTCTCCAGCCTTTGGGGACCTCTCCCAATCTCCATGATCTTTCAAAGATGATAGCATATTTGCAAGGACTTCATCTGCTCTCTCAGCGCCCATGGATGCATCCCATTGGCTCCAATGGACTTGCCTGGGTCAAATTCTTTCAAGTAACCCCTGACTTGATCCTCCACAGCCGGTCATTCTCCTTCTCCTCAAATCCCTTCACTAAGCACAAAGGCCTGAGAGACTGTTGGCGAAGCCTGAGACAAAGAAGGCATCAAGTCCCTCAGCATTACCTGAGTCTGGTGTCATTAAATCCCCTGCCCCACTGAGCAACAGGCCCGCATTTTCTTTGTTCAGCCTTATACTGCTATTGTAGCAGGAGTAGCTCTTCTTCCTGCCCTTGCAAATGTCAACTTAAGGTGAGCTTTGGCTTTTCTAACATCACCCTCACTTGCCTGGGCAGATTCTCCCTTTGTAACCTGTTGTCGTGGTTTAACCCCAGCCAGCAACTACATCATGCAGCTGCTTGCTCACTTCCCCCTCACCCAGTGGGGTGGGGAGAGAATCAGAAAAAAAAAGTAAAACTTGTGGGTTGAGATAAGAACAGTTTAATAAAGCAGAAGGGGAGAAACTAATAATGATAATAATGACAACAATAGTAATAAAAGAATTGGAATATACAAGTGATGCACAGTGCAATTGTTAACCACTCGCCAACTGATGCCCAGTTATTTCCAGAGCAGCACTCTGGAAAAAATAACTCCCCCGGCCCACTCCCCCCAGTTTATATACTAGACATGATGTCACATGGTATGGAATACCCCTTTGGCCAGTTTGGGTCAGCTGCCCTGGCTGTGTCCCCTCCCAACTTCTTGTGCCCCTCCAGCCTTCTTGCTGGCTGGGCATTAGAAGCTGAAAAATCCTTGACTTAAGTCTAAACACTACTTAGCAACAACTGAAAACATCCGTGTGTTATCAACATTCTTCTCATACTGAACCCAAAACATAACACTATATCTACCAGCTACCAGGAAGACAATTAACTCTATCCCAGATGAAACCAGGCCACCTGTCTCTGCTTCCACTAAGAATGCAGCCTGCTTTTATTGTAAAGTATTCTGTTATCTGTTTTATTTACACAAGTGCAATGAAAAGCACTTGAGTTGATTCATTCCTGTATCTCATGGGCTTATTTAAGGAGTTTGTAGTCAGTCTGTTTTTCCTGCAGTGTCTTGGTATAAATCAAATGAATTGCTTTAGCAGAACATGGAGCATAG
This sequence comes from Harpia harpyja, assembly GCF_026419915.1. Classification (NCBI taxonomy): domain Eukaryota; kingdom Metazoa; phylum Chordata; class Aves; order Accipitriformes; family Accipitridae; genus Harpia; species Harpia harpyja. The sequence continues at coordinate 14,619,784 of NC_068956.1, read as the reverse complement.
CATATAGTGTTAGGTGGTATTTGAAGTGTAAAGACTAGCAGTATTGTAACACATTAGGGAAGAAGAGCTTTGCAAGACAACTGGTCAGACATAGTGAATAGAAAGGTGAGCGTATGGTAACATTCACACAAAAGAAGAAATTACAGGTTTGTCATGGTGGCAGAAACAAATGTGTCAGCATCTTTGTTAAAACAGGCAGTAGTCCGAGCAGAGGCCTGCTCAAGGTTAGGAGTTTTTGAGTCTGTAGTCAAGAGTCATTAGTCTGGATGCCAGCAAAGTATTTACATGCATCTGTCAGCTCTCTGTCACCAATGTGAGAAGCGCTTTTTCCATCACAGTTATCAGTTGAAGAGTAAAAGAGAAAAGAAACTGGTTACAATCCTAGAAGGAAAAAATGGAGCTATAGGGAAAGATACTGTGCCTCTGACAAGCCTCTGCCTCTGGTTAAGTTCATAGTAGTCTATCTAAACAAACACAGATGTTACAAACACTGTCACCAAAGTCAACATTGTTATCAATTTTAGATGTCTCGTGTGTGCTACCGGTAATTTTTCTAACATTTCACAGATCTCACTTCATTTTATTTGGGAAATCTAATCCTAATGTATTTAAGACCCAACAGAGGTGATACTGCATTTGCTCAAGTTTTTAATGACTCTGGCATTTGCAAAACTTTTCATCAAGCTGCTTGATGCAAATCGATTTCACAACTTCCATGAGTGATAAAGTCATCACTGAAAAAACATGACTTTAAGGAGATGCATATAAACTTCAAATTGAGTGATGGTGAGAAACAACAAATCAAAGGATATTTTTTTCTAATTCACTTAATTTGTGACTTTGAAAAGCACGTAAGTTAGAAGCTTATTTTTAATGACTTTTTAAAGTGAAATTTATGTTCCCATAAAACAGGTACTCTTAAAAATCCCATTCTTACACCCTAAGGAAAGAAGCTGGATTTTTATCATTCCTTTGCAAAATTATATTCAAATCTAGCAATTCAGATGGCTAGAAAGGTGCAAAGTGTAATAATTACCAATTCTAGATAAAGCAGTGACAGTTGTGTCTGCTTTTACAGCAGTCCCACTGAAAGAGAGCTGTAAAGATGCAACCATCGTTCATCAGATTTTTTCCTAACCCTGAATTAATTTTTAGTCTTGAAATATTAATGCTTTCCACTCACTGCAGATTGTAGTATAACTAATGCTCAATGAAATGTGCTTACTCCCAGCCAAAGCAGCTATAAAACTGCAAATCAAATTTGAAAACAAAGCCTTTACATTGAAAAACATAAAGCAGCTGAGTCACATTTATTCATTCCTCAGCTTTTCCAGCAGGGTGACTGATACTGCCAAATGATTACATTTTTACTTAACTTTTGGACCGCCACATACTGTGGAGCTGACTTCATCTGAATCTGTCAGATCCTTCGCACTTCTAAAACGTAACTAAAATGTTTTGTGTCACATTTCGACCCATTGTTGATGACTCGCTCTTGTTGAGGCTGTTTTATGGCATCTTCTCAACGGCATTCTCAGGCTTTTTGGGTTTTGACTTTGGACTCATCCTGTGCTGCACAGGTTGGTGCTGCTGTGACAGCTGAGTAAGGAGCTACTTGTGCAAGGAGCTACTATAAAGGCAATGAGCTGTGCAAAGATAAGATTTGGCAAGACCAGACCAAGACTCAGTGGCTGTGGCTGTGCTAGTAAATTAAATGTGACAGGGAGCTTATCTGGGCACTGAGGCCAATTCAGGAATGGCTTGCCCCTATTCAAGTAGTTTTCCTCCCAAAGTAGGGTTGCTGCAAGCTATTGTCCCCAGACCATTCCAGTTGCCAAACTGTGCCTAGGGAGAGAGACAGTTGCTCTGGTGCAAGTCCTACTTGGGAGGACACTAAAAGTTTACTGATGGAAGACACTGCATTGCAGTACCCAGAAACGTTGACACACGCTTGAGTTTACTGATTCAGAGCCAGCCTGGGGGTCTTTCCTCCTGCAAAGCCTGCATCCTCTCAGTGCGAAAGTGGCAGCAGCACCAGGGTGAGTGTAAAGACAAGAATTAGGATGGGAAGGGGGAAATTCTGCCCCTAGAGACAGCTCTGCCCTGATTACGGTTGGCAGAAAACAAAGCCAGATGCCATGAGTGCTAAACGGTGAGTGATTTACAAAGCTGTGTTCAAAGTGTAGCACACCAGAAACTGATTTCTTGAGACATATCTACATATAACAATAAAGGCTGTGAAGATGTTTTCTTTCAGGCTGTTAATTAAAACTTTCAGATTTCTTCTGTTTCAGGCTAGAATTGTTGTTTTAAACATCAAGTGAACAAGAAACTCAAACCAAAAAAGGGGAGAAATAAATGAAGAAAAAGGATAGTTTTAAAGAAACCTACTTTGAGTTTTATTCTAAATTGAAAAATTGCCTTGTAAATGAGAAAGTTTATGGTTTAAGAGTCACAGAACTTGTTCATCTTCCTGAGCTAAAAACCAATAGTGGCAGATGATGTATTTAAGCCTTTTTCTTAAAACATGGCCCTTCAGAATAGAAATAAGGAACAACTAGTTATTGAAATAGTTCTAAACCCTCACTCAAACAATAAAAAATATGTTAACTTTTACTATAAACAGTGTTTCTGAAATTTTCACAAATGACCTCTGGTTATAGGAGCGCAAACTGAGTCATTTTCTGGGAACCTCTTTTCTGGTCCAAGCACGTACAATTTACTGGTGCTCCAAGTTGTCAGCTGCTTCTGAAAACTGGGATTTAAGATATTAACAGTGCTACACAAAACAACTACAGTAGTTACATTACTATTCTGATTGCATTGAATTTTAAGTAATACTAGAGAACGATGAAATGAGAAGCAAGTTTAAAGAAGGTTTTTTCTAAGAGCAATGATCCATGTATGCTGCATCTTTTCTTTCACACAACACTCCTGGAGGAGAGTTATTTTTGATAGGGTTTTTATCATTGTTTTATTTAAATTACATTTTTTTTCCTCTTCACTTACTCATATGTGGATGTTCAATAGATATTAACTTAAAAATATGAATTCTAGTTCAGTCATTAATGTGACAGGCTGACTTTACTCTAGTAGTAATTTTGGGGAGAGGAAAAACCTGTAGGTGTGGAGCTTAAAGAGGGTTTAAAAATTTTGTGTAAAAATGAAGTTATAATGAAATCTTGGCAATCTCTGCCACCAAGTGGTCATTCAGCAACGTACAGTGGATGTTCTGCCCTGTTACTGTTATACCTTGTCCTGGTTTCAGCTGGGATAGAGTTAATTGTCTTGCTAGTAGCTGGTACAGAGCTATGTTTTTGAGTTAGGTATGCGAAGATTGTTGATAACACTGATGTTTTCGGTTGTTGCTAAGTAGTGTTTAGTCCAAAGTCAAGGATTTTTCAGCTTCTCATGCCCAGCCAGCAAGAAAGCTGGAGGGGCACAAGCAGCTGGAAGGGGACACAGCCAGGATAGCTGACCCAAACTGGCCAAAGGGGTATTCCATACCATGTGATGTCATGCCCAGTATATAAACTGGGGGGAGTGGGGGCGGGGGGATCGCCTCTGGGGGACTAACGGGGCGTCGATCGGCAGGTGGTGAGCAATTGCACTGCGCATCATTTTTATATTCCAATACTTTTATCAATACTGCTGTCACTTTATTAGTATTATCACTATCATTATTAGTTTCTTCTTTTTATATTCTATTAAACCGTTTTACCTCAACCCATGAGTTTTACTTCTTTCCCGATTTTCTCCCCGACCCTTTCTGGGTGGGGGGGAGTGAGTGAGCGGCTGTGTGGTGCTTAGTTGCTGCCTGGCGTTAAACCATGACACATAAGCAGATTGAATGAAGTTACACACTTCTGATTTACCTGCCAACTTTCAAGGTGTAGTTGGTAACTAATTAAAAGTACATTGTAGTGTTCAAAAAATGCAGAGTGCTGAAGGGTCACAATTAAGATAAAGATGTTACAGTGTGTCTGGTTTTACAAGTTTGCAGCATCTCACTTATTTCACCATGTATTACCGATTTTGCTATTTCAAGTGAAAATCAAATTTTAGTTAAGCGTTGGATTAACTTTTGAAGTGAACCAATGTAACATAAATTTGAAACTGCTAATTGGCATGACAGATTACATTTAAAATACATAATAAAATACATAATAAATATGAAAAAATACATAATAAAATTAAATGCATTTGTAGATTATATGTAAACTGGTAAGTAACAGGATCATGAATGGTATCAGCTGCAGAAGAAGTCAGAGATCCAGAAGGGCTGGGACACCAACCACACAGCTGGAGCTCAAGCTCACCACTAGAGCAGCTTTGGCCAGGGCGACTTTCCTCTGCCACTGCAGAGGAAGTATACTCTTCCTCTTATTCTACTACATTATTTCCAAAAATTGTAAATTAGGAAACCAGGAGCTGAAAAAGCAGGAAGATTGTTTTTCTCTTTTAATCTAGCAATAAAGGTAAGGCCCAAGAGAGTATTATTAGTTCTAAAATCCCGAAAGACATAGTGATTACACATTCGTGTAAACTCACTAGGCACTATTTTTTATTATAAATCAGGTACATAGTTTAAGTTAAAATGTTTAGATAAACTTATGTTTTCTAATATATATTCAAAACATTTAAGGTAGCTTTATTCAAGCAAGAAAAAGCAACAATAATTTGCCCTTTTTATACATCTTTAATTCAATTTCCATCCAAATTAAGGTTAATATGTTAGAGATAAATGTTAATTATTTATATATATATTTATATATTACTTTGTATCTTCTATCATTATTTTTGCTTGGTTAAATAAACATATTGTCAATAAATATATAATGTTTTTAAAAGTATGTGTATATAGATATTGTGAATCTTTCTAAAGAACAAAAAGAAATTCCAAATTAAGTGTAAACTTTATACTAATTGCAAATTAATATTTTTTACCAGTAAGTGTAATCTTTTCTTCAGGAAAAAATATCAAATTACAAACCTGATCTAGTGAAAGATGTCCCTGCCTGTGGTAGGGGGGGGTTGGACTACATGATCTTTAAAGGTCCCTTCCAACACAAACCATTCTATGATTCTATGAAATGCTAAACAAAATCTAAAAATATTGAAATTATTCCCTGTTTGCAGATTCATGAAGACTTATTTGCTTTACTGTTAAAGTGAATATAAAGTTATATGGAAAGCTAGAAAACTAGAAGACTTTTAAGGAACAAGCTCTGCAGCAGCTGGGAGAATTGAGAATTTTAATTGATGACCTCATTGCTGGTTAAACAACTGAATCTGATGCCTCATTTAGCCTTTTTATACCTATACAATTCCCAAGTTTTTTATTTTAGCCTTTGTGTTAGTACATGTATGTTAGAACGAAGCCCCAATAAAGCTCTCTGCTGAGATGTTTTTATCATTTTCTAATTGACATCTGGTGAATATTTGTCACATATTCCATATTCCTACTTCCATTTATTATCAAAGTTCAACCATGGGAATTTCCCATTATACCTCAAGAGGTTATAGTGATTTCAGTTGCAGGAGAAATGGCTATACGAAGGCTTTGGCCTTCATTAACGTCAGGCATTGTGTTGCGGGCTCCCTTGATGTGTGACATGCCTGTACAGCTGCATAAGCATCTAACCCTCCCCTGCCTTCCTCCCCATCACACTATGTCCCAGCGTATCCGACATATTACTTACCAGTCCTCAGAGTGTCCCAGTTTGCTTATCTGTAGGTACTTGATGCATTAAGACACAGAGACAGCCAACATGGAGAACCTCCACTGGAAGTACAGTGTGATCCCACAGGATCTGAGACACTGCAATGATAGCCCTGTGCTTTAAAACAGTAAAAATTGTATTGCACCATTTATAATTAGAGAACTGACTTTTTAGTGACAGTCGCACTTATGCCTCATCCAGATCAATCATGATTTATATATCACTTTTTTTTTTTTTATTTCTTGCACTACTACTCATTGAACTGGCCCCATTATCAATCTAAAGTAATATCATTCATTTCATTTTGACAGTTGCTATTCATTCTTACTGCAGCCTAGTCATGCAGCTTTAGTCTCAGTTCACCATTTTGTGATGCTTTAGTCCTTCTCAAAGATGTAAATCGGTAACGAAGCCTGCAAATTGCATCCTCCGTGTTTCATCAGGGAGTGATGCCCTTTCCTTTCAGCACATGTAGTAAAGAAGATGCTACTCAGAAATGTTAGCTGATAATTTTGTGGTCCGTGGCATAAACTGCCTAACAGATTACATTCAGCCATTAGTGCAAGTGAGGGGAGAAGCAAACTGCACATTAGTTACGGGCAAGCGCTATGAACAGAAGGAAAGGGGTAATGCTGCCACCTCTCCTTCTTCCTTGGCTTCTCCCACACCCTGCCCTGACTTTCGCTCATCCCTTGCCTACAAAGCTGTGCCGCACCAGTGCTGCCTTCCTCCTGACGCAGATCCCTCTCCTGTGTACCTGAGGAGGAAGGGAAAGCCTGCGGGGAGGTGGCTGCTCAGCTCTGGTCCCTTGGGCATGTTAGGAGCAGGTGAGAGGCAGAGTAAAGGGAGAAAACCTCCCAGTTCTCACCTTCCAACGTCACAGTCTGGAAAGGTTTGTTTCAACTCTTGTGATGAAATTCTGCACATAAAGAGGACTTTACGACAGTAATTTAATTTACCACAAAGCAAATTGAGCTTAACAGTTAATGTTCTGTCATACGATATATGCATGAGGTAATTTAACCATATTGTTCTTCTATTTATTTTGTACTATAAATAATGTTTCCATTTCAGCTTGGTCAAAGAAAGCAATCAAGTATAAGAAGCTCAGATGAAATCCACTTAAACAGTTTAAACAATCCTCCAAGGCAATACCAGGTAAAAACCAGTTTATTTTTAAACAAACTCAAGAAGTAGTAGAACAGGCAGACTGACAACATGAGGACAGTTTTGAATTTATGTTAAACAGCATGAATCAAGAATAAATCCACAGACTTTGTATATATCAGACATAAATGCAATGATTTAGGTATTTGCAGTACAATCTGAGGGTGTTTTTCTCTCATGCTACCCTTATAGTACAATATTTTAAAGCGCTTGAAAAATGCTTTTAGTTTTAGACAGGTTGAGTCCTCAACTGCACAGTGTGAATTAAGAAAACCAAAAAGAAACCCAAAATCTTCCTGTTCCATCTGCTGAAGCAGCTCAGCTTATTGTGCCACACCTCCATATACTAATACCTTAAGCTCTGCAAGTATCTTTCAGCCTTTATGCTATCAATACAGTCTGTTTATTCTTTGCCTCCTAAACAACTGCAATGAGCCTTTGTGCAGTTAAGTATAAAAAGACCCAGCACAGTCCATATAAAGCTCAGCTATTCTGGTCCAGAGGCTGCTCCTTTTCTTCCTGCAAGACTACAAAGCAGGTGGAAAGGAAGAAGCAAGAGCTGCCTGGGCAATGGAACAAGATTATCTGAATGCAAAATGGTAGAGAAAACAAGTATACCTTTTTTAACCATAAACCAAAAAAAAGTTTTCCCCTTGGGCAGGCTAGCTCTGCTCCATTCTTGCATTATACAGTATCTGCACAAGTCTTTTCCAAAATCTCCCTTTTTCACAGCCAATTTCATTATGATGCAGTGATAGATATTAGGATTACAAATTCATCCCATAAACATGAGGATGTGTGGCTTTGTATTTGAAACATTCTCAGATTATTAGAATAAACAGTACAGCTGCTGACCTTGCAAGCATGACTGTAGTGATGGTCTGGAACCACTAATCTGGGACAATTCACCTCACAACCACCTCTGGTCAGGTCCATTACTGTGGAGATAAAAGCAAGACACATAAACCTATGTATATTTTATATCTCGTAGTGAAAAAACAAAAAGTATTGTGTTGTCATGGGTTACACCATATGAAAATATTAAACCCAGAGATAGAAAGATAGATCATCAAAGGTAATTAGATACGTTGTTCTTATTCAAGTAATTTAAACTAATGGGAGAATCAGGGGCGGAATTCATTTTTCCTGGAAAGGTAAAATTGACATCTAAATTTCCTGGCCTAGGTTCCCCTTATTATTAGCAGAGAGGGTAGTCATTCTAATGGTGTGATTTATTTGATCAGTTTTGGTTGTCTGAGATGAACTGTGCTCTCAGGTTTGCTTTTTCTATCCATAGAGGGAATTAAAGGTGACTGCCACAGGTATGTATATTTACGTTAGAAAATACCTGTATTTGGTTAGATAAGTCCCAGCTGAGATGCTTAAATGACTCTTAGAATTGTGGGTCCCATCTTCTCTAAGCCTCTCCTTGGGAAAAGATAACTTATCAAAAGTAATATAAAAATAGATTAAAATAAACTGATGGCAAAAGGGTTTAGCAATTAGTACTGCTAATCAGGGTCATTATCATCTTCTGGTGGCAATAAAGGCTACATGGTTTCACCTACGTGGAGATCAAAGCTGCAACTGTATTAGTCACATAGACTCCAGTAGTAGGTTAAGCTTCGTGAATGATAACATTTGTAAGATGTGTTTAGTTTTCTAACTTTCATGTACATATATGTGCAGAATCATAAAGTTTAAATATCTACTGTAGATGAAAGCAGAGATTTTTACATTATATTCCTTTAACCTAGCAAGTCCTACACTGAAATGTCTGAATGCAACAGAAGGTAACAGAACTCATATTTTGAAATGTCATAGCAATACTAGAAAATCCAACTAAGAAAACTCCTTCTTTTCTTTCTTCTCTGCAGAAAATAATGAAGCGTCTCATTAAAAGATACGTACTGAAAGCTCAAATAGATAAGGAAAGTGATGAAGTCAATGAAGGTGAGTATGTTGATGAATTGTATGTTTATCTCTAATCAGAGAATCAAAACAAACTAATTAAACTGGTTACATATGCCACTTGAAAAAAATGTTTCCAAAACACTTGACATGTTTACAAGTGCAAGATGTAAAATTACCATGAAATTGAAGTTAAGGAAGAGATGTGGCTTTCTGTCTCTGCTCTCCCATCAGAAACTATCACTGATCTGATGACTTCTTGTGAAAAGTGTTGCTACTTCTAGTAATGCCCATGCATTTCCCATGGTGAGACTGCATTTAGTGCAGCAGCTGGTTTGGAGCACTCCTCTATGAATACTTCCTTGTGTGGATATGTGTTCTTACTGGGGATTCATATATGGGGACACTAGTGAATGCACTTCACAGTAATGTTCTTGTCTGTTTGCGTCCCTCTGGTGCTGGAAAGACACTTAGTGTAGTAGGAAAAGCAGAGGACCGCTCTCTTTTGGACAGTGAGAGGCCTTGTTGCTGGCCAGGACTCAGGCACCCCCAATCTGCATGATCTACAGAAAAGGACCTGGGGGTGTTGGTCGACAGCCGGCTGAATATGAGCCAGCAGTGTGCCCAGGTGGCCAAGAAGGCCAACGGCATCCTGGCTTGTATCAGAAATAGTGTGGCCAGCAGGAGCAGGGCAGTGATCGTCCCCCTGTGCTCGGCACTGGTGAGGCCGCACCTCAAATACTGTGTTTGGGTTTGGGCCCCTCACTACAAGAAAGACATTGAGATGCTGGATTGCGTCCAGAGAAGAGCAATGAAGCTGGTGAGGGGCCTGGAGCACAAGTCTTATGAGGAGCAGCTGAGGGAACTGGGGTTGTTTAGCCTGGAGAAAAGGAGGCTGAGGGGAGACCTTATCGCTCTCTACAACCACCTGAAGGGGGGTTGTAGCGAGGTGGGGGTCGGTCTTTCCTCCCAAGTAACAAGCGATAGGACAAGAGGAAATGGCCTGAAATTGCACCAGGGGAGGTTTAGGTTGGATATTAGAAAAAAATTCTTCACCAAAAGGGTTATGAAGCATTGGAACAGGCTGCCCAGGGAAGTGGTTGAGTCACCATCCCTGGAAGGATTTAAAAGACGTGTAGATGTGGCACTTAGGGACATGGTTTAGTGGTGGAGTTGGCAGTGTTAGGTTAATGGTTGGGCTCAATGATCTTAAAGGTCTTTTCCAACCTAAATGATTCTATGATTCTATGATCTCTCTTACAGCAGAACAGCAGCTTCCATCTAATGGATCATTTGAGTTTTGTGAACTGATGTGATCTCTCACATTTTTGTCTTCAGATATGTTTGATTCCTGAACTGCATCTTCATATTCCTGTCCCTAAGCCACCATTCACCAATGGGCAGCAGAGCATCCACTTTTTCTGTTTCAACAAAGAAATCCGGAGAAAACCCATAATAACTGTGAGATATTTGGATATGCTGGGTTTTTTCCTTTGTTTCTTAATAGTGTCATCTTCTAATGTCTGTTACAGGTGAACTGAAGGAAATTAAACAGGACATCTCAAGTCTCCGGTATGAACTCCTTGAGGAAAAATCTCAAAATTCTGAAGATCTGGCAGAACTTATAAGGAAACTTGGGGAAAAACTGTCAATTGACTCTAAGGAAGAAGAAAGCAAGAGATAACCTAAATGTTTAAGAAATGCAACAGAACATTAACAATTCACTTAAAGCCATATTTCTGTTTTTCTCAAGTCTAGCTCACATTTCTACAAGATATTCAGAAATTAAATCATTCCAATTCTTTATTAAAAAACCACAGTGGCAAATCCTCTGGGTCTACGGTAGGGAGGAGATACCACTTGAGTAAAGATACTTATTTTTTCTTTACCTGCTGAAGAAGAGTTAATTTGAGATCATTTTAATATTCAATTTGTGTCTTTCAGAATTCCAGTGGAATCTTGATAAGCCCAGTCATAAAAGATTAAAAGCATAAATCTAAACTTTTCCTACATAAAGTGGTTATTTTTGCAAATTTCCTTTTGTAGACATTCTTACATATATTTTAGTGAAGCAAAAGAGGAAAATTCCAGGCTTTTACATATTTATATCAAAAGATATTTAATTTTTCAAGCATTCCCAACTAGCAAAAAAAAAAGCTAACTGCCTTTCTTAAAAATGTGCAGGATATTAAATTTATTTGAACGTTTCCTTGAAGAGGTAGATGTCAGAATACTCAGTGCACTGTGTTATACTTTTCCCTACTTATCCCTGTCACCACTGGACTATCCTGAAAGATGCCTAGTTTCCAATGGGAGTTAATGCATTAAGAAAGAAATATTTTTCACCAAGTTTATTGAAAAGCTATTACTGAGGCCTGAAGAAAACTTCTTTAACCCAAAATAATTAATCCTTGAAGTTCTAATCTGTTCCAGAATTACCAAGTTCTCCAGCTTTTATATCTTGAACTAAAACTTGCAAACTGCAGGGTAGGGGTTTGAATGTAAAGCTGGTAACGTTTATTTAAGGTGGAAGATACTAAAATGTTGGGTGCAAACCCTCTCTCTGAATTCTGGGAACATCATGCGTTGGAGACCGTGTTTCCCCACAGCTAAACTTGTTTAAATCATTGAATTTTGTTCAGATCTATCCTTAGCAAACAAAACCATGTTGTTCCAAAAATTCGTGAAGTCTCATTTTCTGTGGATTTACATCCCTTGTCCTTTTTTCCACTGGAGAAAGCTCAGCTCTTGTGCTGTATTCCCTAGGACTCCTTTAATGAAGAATCTTCCCTCCATGTCATCAGCACAAGCCTCCAACACTTCCTCCCTGCCCACTGCAATAATTCTTCTATGTCTCCTTCTGTTAAACTGGAGAAGAGGTAGCCTGTGCTATGTCTGGCTGATAGTTGTGTGACTGGCTAGCTAATATGTCTCTGCAGGACAGTCTGCTGGTTTGTCTCTCCAGATAGATACAGGCTAAATTCCATCTAATTTTTCCTTCAGTTAATACAGTAATTTGGATTTCACTCTTCTGACAATCACCAATTCTGGGACTGTTAGAAGCATATATTACATTGGGGATCCCTGCTCCTCTTTAAGGTTGGTTGAAATTAGTGAAAGGGCTGTGAAAAATTGTAACAGGAACATCAAGATGTATAACACACCTATAGAAGCCTTGTCTGTTTAGGAAACAAGGCTGAAAATGGCTTGTCAGTAATTGCTTTTAAATTAGCTTTGTGAAACTTATTGTGGAATGTATCAGAATGTTTCCACCTCTCCCTTTTAGGCTGGAAGTTATTTTTTAATGGGTTTAGATTAGTTTCTAGCTGAATTTACTGATAGTCCTTTTTTAAAAAACTATTGGTGAAATCACTGTGTATTTTCAGGGAAAAAAAGAGTGTATTAGAATGTGTTTTGAAATCATGTGGAGACAGGTGAAGGCAAGGGCCTGTGTCCTGCCCGGAGAGCAATGGAAGCTGGTGTGGAGGTTGGCCTGTCCCAAGGGTGTTTGTCAGGGTTTGGGGGAACTGCTCAGCCTTCTGCTTGGCCCATTAGTTTAGCCACAAATGGAGCTTGTGGGACAATCCATGTCCTGTGGGCCTCAGGCGTAATGAACTCGGGGTTTAGAAACTTTTAAGGCTTCTTCCCTTGAGGGAGGAGAAGGAAAGTGAGATTGTCAGAGATAGTAGAGCAGTTTGTATTCAAAACCACAGTGTGCTGGCCTGAAAAACTGTGAGCTACAGAATAGCCAATTTCCTAACTTGCCTTTGATCACAAAAAAGCATTACCTCATAACCTGCAGTATTTCCTGCGGTAATCAACAGGGCGTACTGCAGACTCTGAGATGACCCGACTGGCTGGTCTTTGCCAGAAACACTCCGGTTTCTGTGTCAGCCGTTGTGTGGAAAATGAAGGCAGTTGGGGTGATCTTGGGCTGGAAGGCAGCGTGACGCTAACTTCACTGCCTTTCGGCTCCTGGATGGTTCCTGCCCATCTCCCTTGGCCAGGACTGGCCACTGATTTTGAGTTCCCGCTTGAGTATTTTTGGGCCTGGTTTCCTGAAGCAGTGAGCACTTACTACAGCTCCAATGACCGCATTAGAGGCCATACTGCTCAAAGCACATCTTCCACCTTTGGCAAGCTCTTCACAAAATCTGTTGGTCAGAACTTGAGGTAACAAGGACAGTCAAAGTTCACTTTCAGTAATCAAAAGTCTTTATTTTAGGTCACTGTAATGTGCAATATGCATCTGCGGTCTAGTGCTAGATGGTGGTAAAACCTTCGATCTCTATAAACCCAAGTAAGGAACTACATAAACACTGTTCAAGATCCAGGCACTTTTAAAGTGAAGATTTTTATTACAGAGGTAAAATGGACACTGTGAATTTGTTTAAGCCCAAATTTTGACTTACCTTAAAACTATAAGATCATAATGTATATATTGTATTTCATGAAGAAAATACATATGGATTTTTTTAATTCAATGAAGATATTTTATATGTAGTTATTACTTATGGAACAATTTGTTAAATATATTTGAAGAGGTCTATTGCCAAATGTGTGTGACAAGCAATGTTGTATTTAAAATGAGCACAATACCAAATATATTATTCTGATAGAAAAATTAAATGTACCAGACTCAAAATGCCTTTGTGATGCATTGTATGAATACATTGGTCCTTCATTGGGAACCTTTGGCTGCTCTTGCTTAGAAGATAACACCAAGACAAATATAGTAAAATACTTTTATTTACTAGCAACCCTAGTACAAACAAAATTTTGCAGAAGGAACAAAGGTCTTTTCATACTTGATTAGACTCAAGGTCAAGTGTTTTGTCAGCTGTGACTAACTGTGACTGATGCTAGATGTTTCAGAACATCTATAGTAGGTAACAGATAATTTGCATCCTACATAGTTCTACTGATTTCTAATAAGACAAGATTGACATAGCTTTGATGAGGAAGAGTTTCCAGATCTTTTTTGTGAATTATTAGGGTTACAAGATAGTCTTGCTACCTACTTAATTGTTTCTTTAAATCTTGTTAATTTTTTGAGCTCAGCAATTCAGTTTCTGTAGCAGCAGCTTCCACATCTAAACCAGACCTACTGTGAAGAAGTATTGTCTTTAGAATTTTTTTTCCCTGAATATTTCTTAATTAGACATTCTCCTTTCTGTTCATGCAAACATATTTCACTAAAAAATATAGGAAGGCTTAAGAAATTCTGAGCAGAAGAAAACGCAGTAAGAAAATCACCAAATCAACAAAGCTTTACCCAAGGGTTTCTCCCACTATTCTGGATGAAACCGAATCATGCCTAACTATTGGGAAGAAGCCTTATACATCATGGAGGACTGCAGATATTAGAGAGTAATACTGCGATGCAAGCTTAAGGTACTCAGGATTTACAGTAACAGGTCCTGAGTAAGAGCTACAGGGTTTCACGTGTAGATTCAGATATTCCAGGTTAAAATCTGCTGTATTTCACCCTATTTTAGAGCAGTGCCAGGCCAAGCCAATGAATCCTACTGGTTTTAGAAGTGGGATCTACAGGTGCATTTGATTTTAGATGCCAGCCATAAAGACTTCTGCATCTGAGCTCATCTAGACTTTCTTTATATTCAGTGGATAGAAATGGTCAAAGGCATGATTTTGTTTCATCTTAAGGTAGACAAGTATCTCAGGTGAGTCATATAGTAGAAGCAACCATTTCTCTCCAGTTCCTCTAAAGAAGCCACTGTAGCTGTTAGCAATGATGTTTATAATGAAGTGTGAGAAGTCCCAGCGTGGCAGAAATGAGCACTGCAGTACACTGCAGAGCCGTGAAGCATCACAAATGCTCATCTGCTTGGACGTGCTTGAACTGATGAGGCCAGTCATTGAGAGGGGCAGCATCTAACCTACCTCCAGAAGAATCCAGCTTGTTCCCCAGGGATGATGAATATGGTTCTTCTTTACTCTGCAGCAATATTACATTTTTTTCCTTCTTCATTAGTGTAACTGTGGGTAGGCATAAATGAAAATACCCATTAAGTGCATCTACCCCAGACATGAGAAAAACTGTATCTTATGGTGCACATGGCAATTAAATTCTTGTTTATAAACCAGGAGCTTTATGATAAAGAGAAGTTCATATCCCATGTTTTAGTACATTGTGGTGAGCATATATTTTCAGCATTACATCTTCAAAGTTTACAATATACAAATACAAGTATCAAGATCTTGGCAGTACTTCAGCTATAGCAGCTGTATCATGTAATTTACTAAGAACATGTTCTCATGACTGCAGTGTCCCAAAATGCAGTTTAGGCCAATGAAATCTTGCATTTGCCTCTTAGGGATTTCCCTCAAGCTTGAAATCTGTAGCTGAACATTATAATTAATACATTATAGACCACATAATGTGCAACTGTAGTCATTTACAGAACAGTAGAAATCGTCCCTATGTTGAAAATTGCTCATTTTTCATGTAAATATTTAACACTTTTTTAAATTCGTTAGAAAATGCCTGGTGTGAATAATATTTCTAAGCGCTTATGTTCCTGCTTAAATTTTAATTTGGCCTGTGCAAAATAGAACTCATAAATTAAAAATTTTGTGTTTGGAAAAATACTTGTACTTTAGGAGCTCATATCAAAAAAGAAGTTAGGTGAAGCTGTGGAGTGTACCTTAAACTCCATGCACTGAGAAGGCCAGGGAATCCCATATGATACACTGCTCTTCCCTGGTGTATATGACCTTGAGTAGCTCAAAATAGTTAATAATTGCACTATTCACTGGGTGAAAAACTGGCTGGATGGCCGAGCCCAGAGGGTGGTGGTGAATGGGGTGAAATCCAGTTGGCGGCGGGTCACGAGTGGTGTTCCCCAGGGCTTGGTATTGGGCCCCATTCTGTTTAATATCTTTATTGATGATTTGGATGAGGGGATTGAGTGCACCCTCAGCAAGTTTGCAGACGACACCAAGTTGGGAGGCAGGGTTGATCTGCTTGAGGGTAGGGAGGCTCTACAGAGGGATCTGGACAGGCTGGATCGATGGGCTGAGGCCAATCGTATGAAGGTCAACAAGGCCAAGTGCCGGGTCCTGCACTTCGGTCATGGCAACCCCGTACAGTGCTACAGGCTTGGGGAAGAGTGGCTGGAAAGCTGCCCTGCAGAGAAAGACCTGGGTGTGCTGGTTGGCAGCCGGCTGAATGTGAGCCAGCAGTGTGCCCAGGTGGCCAAGAAGGCCAACGGCATCCTGGCCTGTATCAGGAACAGTGTGGCCAGCAGGAGCAGGGAGGTGGTTGTTCCCCTGTACTCGGCACTGGTGAGGCCGCACCTCGAGTCCTGTGTTCAGTTTTGGGCCCCTCACTGCAGGAAAGACATTGAGGTGCTGGAATGTGTCCAGAGAAGGGCAACGAAGCTGGTGAGGGGCCTGGAGCACAAGTCTTATGAGGAGCGGCTGAGGGATCTGGGGCTGTTTAGTCTGGAGAAGAGGAGGCTGAGGGGAGACCTTATCGCTCTCTACAGCTACCTGAAAGGGGGTTGTAGTGAGGTGGGTGTTGGTCTCTTCTGTCAGGTGGCTGGAGATAGGACAAGAGGAAATGGCCTCAAGTTGAGGCAAGGGAGATTTAGGTTAGATATTAGGAAAAATTTTTTCACTGAGAGGGTTGTCAAACATTGGAATGGGCTGCCCAGGGAAGTGGTTGAGTCACCATCCCTGGAGATATTCACAAAGCAAGTGGACAGGGTACTTCAGAACATGGTTTAGGGGGCATGGTTAATGGTTGGACTCAATGATCTTGAAGGTCTTTTCCAACCGAAATGATTCTATGATTCTAATTTGTTCTCTTGTTTCCATTGTTGCAAAACCCAAGTCTCCTGTTCCTCTTTCTGTTCTTGTCACCATCCTTAATGTGACAGTGTGGTAGGGATCACAAGGTACAATCTTTCAGTGCTTTCTTTCTATGTCCAAGCAACTATATTTTGGTAGCATCTAATTTTGTTCTAATCTTTTCAATATTCTGTGATTCAGCTCTTGATGTTTACTCTTTGCTCCTTTATTCGATGGACCTCCAATCAAAGTAATTGAAAAAGATCAGATCATATAGTATGCAAAGTACAGTTCAGCAGATAAATCATTATCAATATTAATAGCAATATTTTTATGCACTTTTATGTATGAACACTTTTATATCACTTTGATATTTCATTGTGCTTTATAAACAACAGGGAGGTTGGTTTGCATGGTGTGTCAAAAAGGGCATAAATAATATGACAACCATTCCAAAAACCCTTTTGATTGTAGGCAAAACCTACTCACTCACAGCTAGTGAATGGAATTCTACAAATAAATTTATTTTCCCACGACCTTTGTCAAGCCAGTTCAACACTCTGTTCCTCAACTTCTTCATTTATGCCAGGGGTGGATGATACTAACTGATGTAAACATGCTCGAATAAGTAGTTTGAGGAATTTATAAAAGAGAAAAGCTCAATTCTTTCTCAAAGAGAGTTATTTCCTTGCTTCCAGAAAAGATTTTGATTAACTATACCAGAACTCCAATGGTGTAATCCACTTCAATAGAGAAAAAACACAGGACTTCGTGAGTTTAATGTCTTCACAGAAAAAGGCATTGCTATTGGATTGTTCTTGGGACCTGTAGTTCTAAAAATTCTAGTTATGACACTCACTAAGCCTGTTCTGTCTGTAGCCCAATTACTCAGTCCTCATCTCATCATGGTAAACTGAGGCTCTGCAGCTGGCTCATAACATAATCACTTTTGAATGGAGAAAAAATCACTGACAGAGTAAATTGTTTAAAAAAAACCATACATCATGAGTAAGTCTTTCTGGCAAACACAAAAGAAGGTGCAGTATCAGGTTGCTATCAAATCATGTTGGTAGTAAAGGATTCAAGACTACTTTGGGTGGCTGTGCTAGAGCACGTATGATCTCTCCTGAGATGGCAGTTCTGTTTTTCAAAAGAAAATGTTTCTCCTAGAAATGACCTTGTGCTCGCATTTGTCAGCATCATTTAAGAATGCTGTGAGTTTCTTCCCGCTGAAGCAGACCTTACACTTTGCTTTGCACTTTATTTGAGAAAACTAATCTGCCTGATAGACCCACATCCCTTCAGCAGAGTCTTCTCTCTGACCCTACAGGAGGCCATTGACTGTAGTGCTATCAAAACTGTTAAAGCCAAGCCCCGGCTGGACAAAGAAAGATTTCTTAGTATCAGAGTGGGAGGAAATAAAGGGAAAATCACTCCCAAAGAGCCTACAGTTCTTTTACTCTCTGAAGTTTGCCTGTAACCACCCGTGAATATTCCACGTCTGGTGATTTTGTCTCTTCTGGTTTAGATACCCACGATACAGATAACTCAGCAAGGCATCTAGGCTCCTCTTGTAGTTTCTGAAAACACACAGAAAATTCTAGGGCACAATTTTAGATGTCTAAAATATGCCAGCAAAACATGCTTTCAAAATACCTCTTTTTCTCCACTGCTTAGGTAAGTCCCATCCACTGTTGCAAAACTCTAGTTGTGAATGTCTGTGTGAAAACAAGTGCCTGTCACCAGCACCTTCTGCTTCAGGACCTTCACTCAACACAGACTTTTATTGCCTGAATGATGCTTCAGAGGTAAATCTTGGATTATAGTACCCCACCCCCACAGCCTTGGCTCAATCCATTTGCAGTTCAAGATCTTAAGAACATGGGAATCCCTTACTGGGTCACCAATGAGGTCTGCATGGAAGTAGTAAGCTAACTGGTAGTTGCACATAAAAATATGCTGCATGCTCTTTTGTGCAGATGGTTTCACAGCTTCAGACAATGTACTTTAGTAAGACTCAGATTTTAGGTAATTTATTTATGTCTGTTACAAATTAATCCCCATTACACTTGGCTTTATGCCATAATATCCAGCAGTTCCAATTGATCTAGTAGCTGATCACTCAACCTCAAATTATTCAATTGTTGCATTAAGCAAGCACCAAGGTCCTTTTATTTCATGCAGCTAAATTTTCTAGTCACCAGCCAAAACTTAGTATGAAGGAGATTGTGTTGGGAATAGGATGTGTGTTGATCCTGGTGAGGTATCCCCACCTCCCTGCCCCAAGAGTATCTCATAGGACGATGGCATGTCATAGTCCTCATGAGTTTCCTCAGGAGCTTGATAGGAGAGAATACAGTTACACATAAAAGAATAAGAACTGTTTTCAACAGATGCTCCTGTTATCAGGCTTGCTTGAAATTACTTCAAATACATGTATTTCTTTTCGTTTTTTTTATACAGAGAACAGTACGGAAGCCACGGGACTGCAGTCAGTGTACTTCAGTAGCTCTGGAACAAATAATTCCAGCTCTTCCCTTACTTTATCAAACAAAAGACTTAAAAAATTTGGAAGCAGTCTTGGTCACTGCAAAGTTGACATATACATGCCTCTCCAGTAAACTGTTTCTGTTAAACTTACCCCTTCAGTTATTCTAACACTTCTTTTGAAAAGTAGATTATTAAGGTTACCCAATTATTTTTAGGTTTATTGGTTTACATACTTCCTTTAGGCAGGAATTCAACTGTGATTGAAATAAATGTATTTCAAGTCATCATTTTCAATGTCTATAAATTTTACAGTGTTGTTGTAGCATAGTGAGCAGCTGCTAGCCAACAGCTAGCTTCTTGCATGCACAATAAATACCATCAGTTCATGCAATGGTAGGTAAAGCCCTCTGTGTACCCGCAGACCACAGGATGCGTACCAGAAGACAGATGGTGGTAGATATCCATCTTATTTAACAGGCTATAGCAAAGACAGCCTGGACTTTGTGGCAAGTAAATTATGTTTGGATTCACAGGGCACATCACTGTAGCAGAACTGCTACTCTGGACTTTGCAGGCCCTAAGTCAAATTAATCCATCCCAGTGACTTCAATGGCATTATGCAAAGAGTGAATTTGCCTTCCTGTGTACCCAGACAATTTAAAT
The DNA here is from genome assembly GCF_026419915.1 of Harpia harpyja. Lineage (NCBI taxonomy): Eukaryota > Metazoa > Chordata > Aves > Accipitriformes > Accipitridae > Harpia > Harpia harpyja. The sequence continues at coordinate 14,600,015 of NC_068956.1, read as the reverse complement.
TAACTTTATAATGGGACTGAAAATTATCTATATGCATGCTGTTCTGTGCGATTCAAACCTGTGGTTGGTCGTCCAAAGTAAATTCAGTCTAATAGCAAAGGTGAAAACAACCTGGAGAAACTAGTCTTCAAATGCAGTCATCTCAGGTGTTTCTCAGTTCAGGTGACTTGATGGGTTGAGTTCCAATGAAGTCCCTGCAGGGCTGTGGGTAGGCTCCCAGGGCCCAGCAAGAACCATTCTGGAATCTCTAATGACAAAGTTCAGTAACAATTGTAAATTTCTGGTCCCAAAAATTGCAAAGCAAAAACTAAGGATAGTTGCAGTGTAACTGAAGTAGTAGTGAGTGTCTGAAAGACAGCTTCTAACACCTCCTGACATCTAACAACACCAGACATCTCGGGAGAGTTAGACATGTAATTCCTTCTCTGCCAAAAACCATAGGGTTAATGGGTGTCCACATGTGGACAACAGGCAAAGAACCATCGACAACTAATCATCAACTTAGCTGAGTCGCAACAACACTTTTTTCGTAGTGCTATCCAAAATAACTATAATTACTGTCTGCGTCAAAGAGAGGATTTGACATAGCCTAGAAGCATATCACATTTTCTCCAGTTTACAAGAATTACATTCCCTCTTGTTGCACTAACACCGTCTACATGAGTTCCACTAAACCCTATCTTCTGCTAAGTCCATCCCTGTAAATGTCTTAACTGGGTATGTAAATACATGAAGTATCATTCTCTTTCCAATAAAGCAAATATTTTAACAATTTTATTTCCTAACTGTATTTCCATGTTGCTTCATCTACTCTTTTCCTAAGTAACAATGAGCTTGAAAACAATAATTTCCCACAGCCATGCCTTGGCCCTGCCAACATAATTATACCATGGCCAGAGGTTTGAATTAACAAGTACAGTTAGGAAATAGATGTATTGACTCAGTAACGATTATAATATAACCTACTTATCTTTGTGCAGTACATTTATCAAGGTCATGGCTAATTGCATTAAGTACATCAGCTTTCCAGAAATCTTGCTATAAAAAAGGGGAAAAAAAACCAAAAAAAATGACTTGTCTGAGCAAACTCAATTCTGGAAATCAGAACCACTGTCCTCATTATTATTTCTTCTTGTTTACAGTGTAATAGGATTTGAGTATTACAAACAGGCCCTTAAAAGCCCAGTTTCTGCTGGGAGAAGTTACTGTTAGCACTACAAGTGGCTGTAAACAACTGTAATATAGATAATCCCCTTCAGCAGGTTGCACCCCTATAAAATCCAAACCTTATAGCCTGGTTCCTATTTTACCAGCACCCTCAGGCTGTAGCAGCAGTGACTGCAATGGATGTCCTGGCTGGGCATCAGTGTAAATAAAACTCATCCGCCCCTGATGGTCTGGTGGCTCTCCCTCTATTCCTACAACCGTGAGCTCTATTTTCCTGGGAGTGCGCATGTAACCTGCCTGCCAAGCATGAACACAAGTCTTAATGCAAGCTAAAACCTGTCTTGCATTTAGATTATTTGGATGAAGGTGTTAAGAAAAAGCCAGGCATGGAGACTCAACCCACATGTACCTTCAAAGTAAGTTCAAGAGTATGCCTAGCTAAAGAGTGTATGGACGTGACATAGGAATATGATGTTCGCCCGGCCTGAGGTCACTGTTGTAATGCCCACAATGCCGTCATTTGACTCCACATGGCTCACTCAGGACAGATAAATTGGCCTAAAATCCTATAAATCAGGTACAGTAAGGCCTTACCAGCTATGCAAGTGCAAGAATTACAGCCATCTAAGGGCAGGAATGATGCACAGAGTATATCAGTGCATGTGCTTTGGGTGATATGGGCCTATGGCAGCACTTTTCTACCCAGCAATTAAAAAAAAAAAAAAGGGAAAATGCAGCATGACTAGAGCTAGTGCCTCCATCAGGTCTCTCTGGCACAAGGTGACTGGCTGACCAAACCACAGGAACTCACAAGCACAGACATCACTTCCAACAAATGTTCTAAACAATCTGTGTTGAACTGTTTATATTCATTTGCCGTATATTAGTTTGTATATGATTCCTTAAACAAAAAGCAAAGTATGGCATTGTTGGAGCTGCCTAATTAAAAAGCAAACCTATTACTTGAGATTCAGGCAAACTGAAGTACAAAGTAAACCAAAATTCTGTGTGAATCTGTATCAATGTGGCAAAGCTCCAAGGACGAAAGTGAGAAAAAGTTCCGTGAATCCAAGACCTGAAATTTTAAAGGCACATGCAAGAGCACAATCCACCACGCTGGGGCAGTAATTCCCTGGGTTTGCTTAAAAAGCAGGTGATGCACTGACTGTGCACAGTCCTTCCAAACCCTGTCACCTCATCTCACTGAGCAGTGCTGGGAAAACACGCTCACACTGACACAAACACACTGACTTTGTTTTATACATATACGTGTATGTACATACACATTTACACACGTTACATACATACTCATATATACGTATGTATATACTATATATATGTATATATTATACATACACACACCAGACTTTCTTATTCGATTTTTACGGTGCCTTGGGCATTTCCATACAACGTTTCCTATAAAGCAGACTGTCAGGTGAAACTACGCCTGCAGTGAAACCACTCAAAGGCCACAGCAAATGCTGTGGAAAATATTTCAGACTTGTGATTATGCATCTCAATCACAAGAGGAGAATAAGGGGCAATGGACACAAGCTGCAAGAGGGAAATCCGGGTTAGATATTAGGAAACATATTTCCCACCAGACATGCTCAAACACTGGCACAGGCTGCTCACAGAGTTTGTGTAGTCTTAATCTTTGGAGGTTTTAAAAAATAGACTGGACAAAGCCTTGAGCCACCTTAACAGGGTTTGGATCTACTTTGACCAGGAAGCGGCTGGTCCAGATGATCTATTGAGCTTCCTTCAAAACTAAATTATTATATAATTCTATAACTCTCTGATTATATTATGGATACCTTTATATGCATTTACAAGCCTCAGTGATTGAAAGTGTTATCTGTATTTATCCAAAGCAACTATTTGGGATCCTGGACCAGCCACGTTTGTAAAGCCTCTGGTTTGTGTTCCAATAATTGATGGGATGCAAGAAATCTTCTGAGATTTCAACATTTCATTTTTCCCTTGGTGAGTTTGGGAAATTTATTCATTTATATGCATGGCTTCTAGATCTATGATTAATCACTTCCCTTTCATCTAAACACAGCCGTTTTCCAGTATTTGTTTATTTTATTTTTCCAGCCAAAGAAAATAAGCAAGGAACAAGCAGCCAAGCAAAAGCCCCAGGCAGACAAACCAATACAGGCAAATACACAAGGGCCCATCCTGACTTGGGAAGGCTGGAGACTGCAGAATGTAACATTTTTATGTAGCAGAAAAAATTATTATTCTAATCTGATGCAGCAGAGTTAAAAAGTTGCCTAGAAAATTGTCTTAAAAGTTCTTTAGAAAGATATTATACCAATTCTTTATAGCATCACCAAAATGAAGCTCTATAAAAGAAGTCACACCTCAGATAAAACTCAATATAAATGTTTTAAATCCCTGAACATGGAAACTTTTAAGTCTTAAAATACATCTGCTGTCACTCCTAAGGCTAACACTCCAAGCATGAAATGGGTTGTGCTCAATCTACTTCACCTATTTTCGTATTATCCTGTTTCTAGAAACATGATTCCAAATTCTTTTTCTCTTGTTTCCTATCTTGCACCAATTTTTTTCCAATAAACCTTTGGTCATCAATGTTTGATGTCGATTTTGGAATAGCTGGGTGGAGGTGGGAGTCTGACAGACCTTGTTCAGGGTGGGAAAAGCCAAGAGAGAGAGAAGTGGAAAACCTGCTCTGGATTTATAGAAGGTGGTCAAATGAGCTGGATTTTTTTGTATTTTAATTGCCATGGATCAACTTTAATAGGTTATAGGTAAGTATGAGATATGTTTTGATTCCTTCTTTCCTTTGTTCCTGGAGTTGTACTAGATTTATTCAGATTTTGTAAAAAGATGATTTACTATGATCTCTATTTTCATTCATTATTTCTTCATTAATGCAAATATGTCCCAATTCTAACAGCCAGCCAGTATTGTAGCTTTGCACAGGGCCTGTGCTGTATTTTCCTCACTCAAAAAGGATGGAGCCAGAGGTTTCTGATAGATGCCCCTGCATAAATGGCCTCTTTGCTCAGGTATAAGCTTTGGAAATAGAGCAGGGAGTTTGACCCAGCAGCCCAGGGAGAAAGCACGAGCCCAGGGCCGGCGCTCCTTCCAGCTCTGCACATACATGGCAGCTGGTGCTCCTCACCCCTTCTCAGCTGCTCTGGCGTTACAGTGGTTGAGCCTGCAGAGACGTGTGAGAATATAACTCTCAGCTCCATTTTTTTGGCTCTCCCATGTTAGACCTGTTCACTGGCTCTCATTTCAGAACGGTCTAAAGGCTGTCTTGTTTTTACCCATAAAAAATAAAACATTCCAGCCACCGGTCCCACCATCTTGAAGCATCACAGAAAGCCACAGCGGTGGCACACCTCGAACAGGCTGCATGATTTTGGGCTGGATGTATTTCCTTGGGTCATGCTGCAATAGTGGACCCTGAAAACTGCAGCGCTGTCAGGCTGTATTTTTATGTTTCTCATCCCTGCATTTCAAATCTGCTAATTGACTGCCTGTTGCCTCATTTATAAATACAAAATCTTGTTTTAATGTTCACTGTGCTTGTGACTTACATTTATTGGTCTGATGTCTAGTTTCTCCTTTTGGGGCTGGCATGACTCCAGTCCTGGCGGGGTCATGAGGGTTGAATTACCTCAGTTGCTGGGGTTTATTTTGCAGAAAAGTGATTAGGGGACATGGCCTTGTGCCTATTTGCTTCCTTCCCTTGCTCTTGTGCCTTGACAGGCTGAGGAGTAATGTGGGTAAATTGTCCACAAGTTTTCTATGCCTGCTACAAGCTAAGCTGAAACTGCTAGTTACCTGGAAAAATGACAGCTATTTATTGCTGTATTACGTTATAACACTTTTTTTTTTCATAAGTAATTTTCACTAAAGCCAGTGCTGCAATTTGCACACTGTGGCTCCGAAAGGAACAGGGACTTTTCAGAGTTTTAGTGATAATTCTTCAACCAAGCAGGTGGCCTTTTGGCAAACTTTGTGAGTTGTCATTCCTCAGAAGTTTTGTATCTAGCTGCAGACAAGAAGGTTTGTGAAACTATATGGGATCTAAGGAGGACTCGGAAGAACAGAGTAAATACATTTCCCTATTTATGGTTGGGAAATGTTGTTTTTACTGGGGTTTTGTGGAGAACAGGTAGGCAATAATGTTGTCTGAAACGTCTGCACAGCTGCTTTCCAAGTCCTAAGGGAAAGGGGTTGTGTGGAACAAATATGTGATAAAGGACATGTCCTCCCACTGAAAAAATGACCAAACCAGTTTGCATGATTGAGTTTTGGCAAAAAAGCCTTCTTTAATCTACATCAGGTAGATCACAGCATGAATGTCTCATCACTGTATGTTCTGCACAACACCCATGCTCAGTAAGAAAACACTAAATCCCCCCCGCCTCGCTCCCCGCAGCTATAAACAGCAAGGCTGTAACCTCTCTTAACCCAGAGATAGAACTGACTTGTGTGTATTTGGTGCTAGTGCTTTGTGATGAGCAAAATAAGGGGCGTTAGAAGACTTTCATTGCTGGGGCAGAAAAGATATCCTACTTTTAAAGGAAACAGTAAACTCTACTTACTTGGAATTTAGCCCTGGGTATGGTGCTGCCACCAGCTTCTACTGTTATTAGTGCTTATATGGCTGCCTGATTTCTAGCATCAAAGAGAGCACCTTTTGGATTAGGAATGCATTGGGAAGAGGTCTGTGTGTCCTTACCTCCAAACAGGATCCCCAGCAGAGAAGTCTGTGCCTGTGGGAATCCACCCAGCACTGTCTGCCCCCTCCCGAGCTCCAGCTGCCCCTCCATGGGCTGCTCCCAAGCAGTCTAGAGGTCCACACCCAACTTCCTCGCTCTGGACCTATTTATTGGATAGGAGGGCAAAAAGATAGTCTATTATCATGAAAAAAAGTATTACTTTCATTCACATTATTACTCACTGCACTTTTGCATAAAGTTCCTGGAGTTTGACCTCAGAAACTATCAAAATGACAAGCAAGGGACTGGCGTGACAACCTGCCAGTGCTCTAGAAGCACCCAGTGTGTTTTTTCCTGAAAATGGATAAAGTAGGCTGAAATGGGAGAGTGAAGGTTTCTTATCTCTCTTTTTCATCAGAAGAAAACTTTTTTTTTCTCCTCTTGACTAGCACCATTTCCTATTGCTTCTGTATAGGAAAGGTCAGAAACTTTACTTTCTTATAAATAAATTTATAACTACGCTAGATCAAATTCCTTATTGGGAAAAATCCACTTTTTTCCAAACCTCCTTCTTAACTTTCTCATATTCTTACATTGTTTGTATATTTAGAAACTTGCATATGCAAAAAATGTACAATATATTGTGAATATGCAACATATCCTATATATAGTCTCTGTACATATGTATCTATACAATGTAATTTATGTATATGTGCATCTGTATGTATAAAGACAATTTATGATATACATACAATTCTATATAAATATACATAGTTGCACAAATGCACATACAAACACACACTTTGAATTTAATCAAATGTCCACAACACTTAAAATATTAGGGCATAATACTCTGATTAAAACCCACTGGACCTGCCTCAATGGTTGTTGATGCCAAACTAGCAGAATTTTCACTTCATGGTTAATCCAGACCCAGGAAAAGAAGGCATTTTCCATTTATACTATGAACTAAATGAACTATAAATTCAGTCTTCTGTGAGTAAAGGGTTTGGCAAAAGATATGTCTTCTAGAGCTAAAATGTCACCAAGACATTTGGCTCACAGGATTCTGGCACTCCTAAACCTGGGCTGTCATTGCTGTACAGACTTCATCCACAGTCATGTGCTATTAATATAGGTTAAATAGGTTAAAAAACAGAACTCTAAGTCGCCCCCCCCCCCCCCCAATCCATCACTATAAATCACAAATGAAGGGCCAAATTCCAAGAGCAAAATAAATCTCCAGTCTTTTTTTCCTGGTTGGAGATGTTATTAAAACTGACTGAGACCCACAGGATATGAAGTGGTTGAAGCTGTCAGAAAAATTGTCATTAACTTTTCAAAACCAGCCACAGCTTCTGTATTTTGGTTACTAAATAGGTTACGCTTTGAGCTTACTCTAAAAGAACTGCTAGACATATTGCAACTGAAAAATCACGTGGGAGCAGGTTTCTTCTGGTCTGAAGCTCAAATCCTGTAATTTCTGAAAATGTCTTTAAAAGTTTTCCCCAGTCAGCTCCCAGTGACACCCATAGCATCACTTTGCCATGCCCAAAGAAATTCTGTAAGTGACCCTCAAAGTTATCAGTGTTTAGGGGAAAAACCATGCAGGGAGTTAACCCTTCCCAGCACAGGGTAAAAAATGTATTTATGGATTAAACTACCTGTGGTGTTTTTTATGGAAACGGTTTCAAAACTTCATTTTCAAAACAGAAGAAATCAGAGATGGCTGATCTACTAATACTTGCTATGAAAATAGATCGAGCAGGAAAGATATTTCAGTTCTTAAGCTGTTTGAGGGTGTTTCAGATTGCCTGGCAAACATATATGGTATTCAGTATGCCTTTCAAGTACACAGAAATTAATAGGACAGCAAAGGCAAAAATAAAAAAGGCAGAGATGCTCTTGTGATTACACAGCAAGACGGAGAGGAAAGCAAGCTGGGTTTGATTCCAGCTCTGGCACAGACCTCCCACCTCACATTAGACTGTGTCTACATTGCAGACTGTTGTTGGTGCAGCTCAGGTTTAAGGTTTTGTGCTAATCCAGCTAAAATAAGCATACATTTCAAGGCAGACGGGTTGCCGCAGACACCAGCATGGACTAGTGCCCTGAGCATGTCTGTGAGTGAGCGTTACAGGCCATGCCGGCTACTGAAGCTGTGTTAATCATAGTCTCCAAACTAGAGAGGGTAAAACTAAACCTAGTGCCTCTGCATGTGTAGGTACTGATGTATTTCACACCAGCTGCAAACACCTTGATGCCACCATCAGCTCCACCTGAAGTTGCCACGGTGGACTCGCCGTGTGCTGCAGGAGTTTGCCTACTCGCTGGAAAGCACTAGCAGGGTTTCACATGGAAAATTGCAGAGACTTCATGTTTTTGTGCCTGTTTCTTGTCACTATGAGAGAAACAATAGCTTCTTTTTCACTCCCATCTTGTCTTTTATAAATTCTCCAGTAACGGTTTTGTTTTGTGCTTTCTTATGTCTCACAAATGGAAGTCCATAGGGCTGGAAAAACACAAGCAACAACCACAAAAATAGGAATAAATAATAAAGTGCAACACTGTTACAAGTCAACCATCTGGCCAAAAAGGCTTCTTCAATGTTTCTTCCGTTCTTGTCATTTTGATGCTTCAAGTTATTTGCTGGGGCTAGGATGAGGGAATCGCTGGCAGCTGCACCAGCAATCTCTGTCAAGACCTGGTCAAAGAAGTCATAAGCCAGGAAGAGGGAGGTTTGTTTTCTCTGTCTATAATTTGTTTTCTGTTCATGTATTTCCTTTCGGCTTTGCAGGAGGAGATGTGAATGTGAGTGTTTAAAGTGAAATATTGTTTTCCAGTGTTCCAGACCTCCTCTAGGATCTTTACCAGTTCAGATTAATAACATTACCTTTTTTGTGAAATCTGTAAGGACACACACAAGTTGCTGCAGAGTTCAGTGGGAACATGACTGGTAAAAAACTTTGAAATCTACTAAAAAACCTGGTTCCACGGGGTCAGGCTCCCACCCATTTATTATGTACTGTGTTGCCGATCAGCTTTGCCCTAAAATAGTGCATTCTGGCAGAAAAAGACTTGCAAGTATTTTAAAATATTATCTGTGTTGATGGGTCAACAAAAGCAGCCAGGAGTCAGCCTCATCTTTTAAAAACCCATAGACTCAGAAATCCACCCCTCATCCTGAGATGGGATCAGCTTTATAGAGATCTTGTCTCAGTCTGCTTTTAAAGCCTCAGATGCTGGTGACTCCACGGCAACCATAACCCATACACATGCTTTACTGTCCCTAAAGGTTTTTCTTTCTTTTTTTGTGATCTGAATTTTTCTTGCTATATTTTCAGGCCACACTGTCCCAGCACAGAGAATTAGAACAGATTATTCTCTTCCTCTTTGCCACAGCCTCCTATGCATTTCAGGACTGTTGCCATTTCAGTCATTTCTTTCAGACTAAACACCAATTCTTTCAATTCTTTTCCTCAAAAATCATGGGGTTTAGACTCTTCTCATTTAAGATTTTTTTCTTCTGAAATTTTTTATGTCCCATACTAAATGTAGCTGTCCAGCTGAGGCCCTGGCAACACAAAACAACTGTAGTATGACTTTCTCTTACAAGCTCACCTTCAGCTTATGCTGTTTTTTTCTTGAGAGCGTGTCACAGGTGACTTTCATTTCATTCCTGGTCTACTATACCCCCTGGATCCCTTTTTTTGGCAGCATTTCTACCCAGTCTGTTGCTTCCCAGAATGAATCTGCAGATAAATGTAGATTTCTGCTCACGTTTTAATTGAATTATATTCTATCATCTGGGCTTTTCCCCAGATCATTTCTCTAATTTGTCCCCATGATTTTGAATTTAGCCTGCCTTCCAGTGGCTCTGCAGTCCCTGCCAACTCTGGGAAAGGACTGTCTTGAATTGTATGTTCTGCTTTTTTGCAGAGTTGATGCCTGAGGACCTTCCTGAGTCTGGGCAAAGCTATTCCTTGATATAACACCATGGACTTCAGCTGAGGTCTGCTGTTCCTCATGTTGTCAGGCTCAGAGCTTGCTGCATATAAATCAGGTTTTGTGAGAGGTCTTATGATGCTGCCGTCCAGCTTACCCAAGGAACTCCTCGCTTCTCTTACAAGGCTGGAGCGAGCCGTCGCTGCTCTGGCCGCCTGAAGGAGGATCTGCTGCTGGCCCTGCTCCTGTTCCGCAGCTGAGGTGGGCAAGCTATTTGGTGCAAAGTTAAAGGGTCAGCAGCAGTTTGCACACATTTATATAGTGATTTTGCATGGTGGTGTATGCTGGTATTTGCTGCTTGAGGTTTTCATGACTTCTACCTGGCTTTAAAGAGGTTTCCCTGCCCTTTTTGCTGTGTTGGGAATGCACACCAGTTCCTGGGGAGACCAACTGAAAGAAGTCCCAGGCTGGATTGTGAACCCCTTATCTCATTGACATGTAGTTATGCACACACGGAGCAGCTCCACTAAAATTAAAGGAATTTTTTTTTGTGACTAGTTCCACCTTGATTGGAGCAGGGTCTGACTCCTGCCAAATATATAAACAAACAAAAATGAAAGACGTTTCTCCTTCATTCTCCCCATATGTTTCAATTCTAGTTTTTTTAGGGATCACTTGTAAAAGCAACATCTGAAAAAACCAAATAGGTCAGATTTTATTTTCTGCAGGTTCTTTATAGCAGCCATCCCTTCCCACACTGCCTGGTTTCAAGGCACCGTTAATAACTGCATTGTTAATTGGCAGTGTTTCACATGAGAAGCCTCCTGGTAGCTGAATTGTTGCGGGAACACATCACAAATTTTGAATTCTTTCAAGGCTGCTCTTTTCAAAGCAGCTTGAATTCACATTTCCATCAGCACAGTAGAAATGGTGGGGCAAACTTATAACATTTATCATCACCCTCCAAGTGACCCTTTCTCATTTGTCAAACTGATCTAGCTCCATCCGCTTTCCTGAAAGTATTTGCTCATCTACAGGTCTCTTTCTTAGCCCATCAGAAAAAGTCCTAAAAGGCTTAAATACTAAAGCAGGATTAAGATGAAGTATTGATTCCTAAATCCCAAACTGTTATCATAAATCCTTGCTTAGCTACTGCCTGAGCTCACCAGGTGCCGAAAGTCACCAGATCAGCCCTTTGCTTCTCTTTCCGCTGCTGAGCTCATTTGTGAAATTCATACATGATAGTAGCAGCAATGCAGCATTTCATGCAGTTTCTAATGCAGCCCCATGCTTGGACTGAAGTATTTGCTGGCTAGGCAAAGAGGGGAAAGGCTGTCTCCACTTCACGACTTTAGTGGTGGAGTGCACACAACCTTCTGTGTTTGCCTTCTCCTTTGGGTGATGAAGAACATGGTGATGCAGAAACAGTGTGGGAGCCACAACCAGCAGCCACTGAGCCTTCTTCCAGGCAGTACTGGTGACCACTAGAAGGACTGATGGAGATTTCCCTAGTACTGCTGTGGCCAATTAATTTCATACATGGTCTTTCTCAATTTTCCTGCAGTTTCTTGTACAGCAAGCAGATAAAAAAATGCAATACCCTCTCTCTTTCACTGTCGGGGGAACATGGAATACAAGATAGTTTGCTGATGAAGTAATGGTGAAAAGGAGACAGTGGTATCAATGTCAGTATAACATTTTCCTCACTAGAAGTTGTTTGAGCTGTGCGCATATTTGTCTTGTGTGTAGTATCCTCCCATCTCATCTTCTGTGATTCTTGCTTTTCTGCAGGGTAAAAGCTATATTTTTCAGGATGGTCACCACTGACTGGCCCCATCCTAGCATGACTAACTCTGCACTGGGCTGCAAAGCCTGTTGTGTGCATTGCTCCATCTCTGTGGAGTTCTCTCTGAGCTGCTTTCTTCCTTGGAATACATTTTGTAATCTTCTGCAGTATAGCCTAGCCACTCCTTGAAGCCATATTTAGAGCCATTATTCCATCATGTTCTACACTATTTCTCTGTGCCCTCCGTTCAACTTGGCTTGAAGGGAACTAGCACAAGGTACTTGTCTCTACCAATACTTTTCAATCACTTTGCCCTTCTGTGCACCCTGAATTGAGGCCAGAAGCCCTATTACGTTGTTACAGCTCTAACCTGGCTAGCTTTTTACAAATCCACATCATATACTGGCAGAATGGACTACACAAATACTGCTACAGAAAATAAAAAGGTAATTTAAGGCATGAGATCACTTAAGAAGAGCTAAATATAGCACACTGATCTATTTGTTGAGGAAAAATCTTTGCAGCAAATCTAGTGTTTGTTCCCCTACAACCCATCTTGAGGATTCCCGATTTTGGCAGCCGATCATGATCTATGTGGGAATTGTGGTTTTGTCTTTCTCTGAGCATCATGCACTGATTTCTTGATGAAATGTTTATAATCATTCTGAGGACGTGAGGAAGTGTTTTCCTTACATTCCCTCACATTTTGGGTGGGGAAAAAAAAACCCCAAATAGTTTTCATAGTTCAGTGTTTCTGTTACCTGGTTGCACAGATGTTCTGTAACAGATTTGTGCTGCTTTAACATTTACCTTTTTCCAGCTGTAACATAGAGCAGTGCCTCAGGAGTTTTTTAGGACTTTCATCCTTTATTGTAATGGGAACTGGCTCTATTATCAGTGTGGAAGCCTGACCCTGGCCTCTGCGGCCCTCTGCTTTAGTTGGTTGGCTTGGCAGCATCCCTCACAAGATTTGTATGTCATTTTGGGTGTGGGTTTTGTGTGGTGGTGTCCGCTAGCTAGGTGTTAGCTCTACACATTGTACATTTTTTCTCCACTTATTTTTATGAATTACAAGCAATTCAACATGGACTGACTCACTGTCTGCAAAGGACAAACCCTTTGGTAAATGTTCAGTTTGTAAGCTTATGTCTAAGTTTTCCATAACTATTACCAGTAATAAGTTCTGTCTATAACATGTCCTAACTATTAATAAATTACTTGTTTAAGGGACTTGATTAGCGATTCCTCCAGTGAATCATGATATTGATCTTTGAGTTCAAGGGTTAATTTAATTTTCTTATAAACAAACCAGCCCACTAAAATATTTGTGGCTGATGCCAGGTGAAGCTATAGGGGAGGAGATGAATACTGGAGTTGTCTGGGAAATGAGAGGGGTCGTCCTGTCATGCTTTACTGCTCAGGAACATACCTGAGAACTATCAGGGAGTGAAATGTCATGAATACAGATGTAAATGTCTATTCTCATGTAAAAGCTGTATAATTTACAGAAAAGGAAAGCTGATGCAACTGTCTGTCTGTGTTTCTACACTCATTCATACCCTGCCTGACTTCAAAGAAACTACAAAAAACTGTTGGACACATGCAGCCAAAGAAAGCATAATTCTGCAAGGAATGGATATGGTATTTTGCTGACAGGGCTATAACCAGGAGATGATTAGGTTTTACTATGCTTGATCTTTAATACTAGTGAATCCAAATGCACTGAGACTCTAGGATCAATGCTTATTTAGTAGCTTCCTTGACACTGCCTGGATTCCTCCGTGTTTCTGGAATTGTTGCTAGCATGTCATGTCTGTGCCAGAGTACCTTGAGAGACCGGTGGAGGTGTTGCTTGGGTTCTGGCCAAATGCCCTGAGGACAACAGGATGCCCCACTCTAACTGTCCTGTTTAGTCACTAAACTTGCTGTTAAAGGAATATTAAAGCTCTAGGATCAAAAATACTCAAAAGGTGATTGACAAACCTGAAGTTTCTTGTACAACTTTGCATGCACATTTTAAGTTAGTCTTGAGTAAAAAAATAAAACAAATTCCAGGTTATATATAGTCTTCTAGTTGGTGTCACATCAAGTTTTAACACTGCTATGACAGTATGCACATGTGCACATGGAAACTCATTAAGTCATGGACAGAGAATAACAAGCTACCTGAGCCAGATAAAAAAGGGATCTAGCCAGGGATTTTTGCCAGGATATCTCACAGTTACTACTGACAAAGGTAAGACTTTTCTTGAAGCTTGAAGCTTCTGGTTTTAAGTATATATTCTAAATGCTGTGTCCTTTAATAATGGTCATTCTTAATTTTTTTGCCTCATCCCCTCTTAATTTTCAACACCTTTGGCAAAGTCAGAAGGAATTAAAGGTAAGCACGTAGAGGATCTGGCAATTTAGGTAGCATAACTTGTGCCAGCTGTTACGTATAGTTTTGCAGATGCTCTGCTCCTTGGACCCCTTTTGCACCAGCTGCATTACTTTTAGGAAATACTTCCTCCTCACACATGCCCCCACCACGTGATGGCTCATCTCAGAAAACTTCTCTTGAGAACTCTTAGGATACAACTTCCCTGTGACATGGAGTGAAAACATTTTATTCCTGTGGCGTTGGAAATGTGTATATAGATGGATATGCTGAACTGAAAAGAAAATGGCTCTTTGTAGCTACATTATCTTGAGCATGTGACATGGCAAAGATGGTATGTTCAGAAGTGTTTGCTGAGGCAAAGATAGCTTTGGAAGTCATCCTTTCATAGAGCAGATGATACAAAATAATTCAACTTGGACAGCACGGTATGACTACTGAAAACCAGCAAATATGACACCAAAAGCAGTGTGAATAACTTGCAAATAATTGATGGTATCAAAGGTATTGGTGAAAATGAATGGTTATTTAAACAAAAATCTCTAAAATCATCTTCTTTCATGATTAAGGGAAAATATTTTTGGCTGAAGGCTATGGAGCACATAGAAGCAGGTGGCTTATACAGAGGTACCAGTATTAACTTATTCTCAGCTTTCTGTCTTAGATTTTAATGAAGAAACACCCAACTGGCGATCACGGCTTTACCAGTTCACGCCAATTAATACTGAGAAAGACAATCACAGGTTCAAGGAAAACTGTATTCTCCTTTTCGTGATCTCTACTGGCACAGATAATTAGGTAAATGTGCTCAAGGGTAAGGCAGGTCACATTAAGAAGACTCGGTTCAGTACCTGTAGACAAGAGGCATCTGATATCTCTTTTTATGCAACAAAGGCCACAGTCCAGGTTGGAGCCACAGATGATCTGAGGAAGCACTGGTTAGTCCCCAAACACCTGAGGTCTCTGAGCATTCCATATATCTAAGATTGTAGAAAGCTACTGTGCTACAAGCACTGATAAGATCCTACAGCCAATGAGCTACTATGGACTTCAGAAATGCTTAACCAAAAATCCTATAAAGAACAACTAGGCAAGCACTGTGGAAGAGCAAGGGTCTTCTTGTAGCTAGGGTAGATCTGTGTGTGGTATGTAGGAAACCTGGTTTAGATCCCTGTTCCGTCTAATTGGGTGCTTTCTACCCAGGTTTCCCCCTCCTATACCTTAGGTATAGTCTAACTTTCCAGGTATTTGCAATAAATGCCTTCCAAACATTTCTATTGTTTTTGTTGCACCAAGTGTAGATACTTACCAGAGCAGGAACACACAGGGGCATTTAAGTTCCACCTCTTCCTTCTGAAATTAAACCTTCAATAGCTTCAGAGGTTTCTCAGGATCAGTTCCACGAGCGCCTAATTCTCCCCAGGGCTGACTGACCTGGAGACAAGAATACCCTGGGTTCAGTGCCCCTAGATGTTCATCTCAGTGTCGCTAGCCTTAAGTACCTTTAGGGTTTAGCCCTTAATCTGTCTTGTCCATTCATTCCCCACAGACATAATGAAGTTCCTACTTCAAAGCCACAGGGTGTTCTGAGGAACAATGCGTTCTTCAGTGCTCGTGAAGAACTCAGGTACTGTAATAATGGAGAAAAAAGCGGATAGATGGGCAGGTATTGTATAGTCATCTACCCCAATAGCACAGGGCACTGCGTACATGTTAAAAAGCACTTTAATTTATTTGAGGGCAAAAGAGGTTGAAACCATACCTATTGAAAGTTCTAGCGCACTTTACTAACAGAGAGAGCTATTGCAAATAATCCGGTTTCATATTTGATTAGGTTAGCTTGACATAGTTTCTGGAAATCAGAGAAAAATATATACAGAGCAGCTACAATAAAAGATACTTAGGAAGCTCTTAGAAGAAAGTTAGACTGACAAAACCAGCAGCAGGATACTTGAAATCTCAAAAGTGGACTGTGAGGCATTACATTTGTCATGACTGCAAACTTCAGTTAGGAATTTGAAAAGCTTAAAATAATGCTAAGAAAAGAATTCTTGGGTTTTGCTGATTTTAATGAATGAAAAAGTGTCAACAGTGGGGTTTTTGCATGGATTAGGCTCAGTAACAATATAATTCCTTCTGAGTCAATCCCTTTTCCTTTGAACAGTGATATAGGATTCAAAAATTTAAGTTGCAGACTAAGAATATCTTTAGATAAAGGTAAACGTGACGTAACTTGTGCCTCACAGAGCTGAATCTACAAAATGAAGATCCAACATTTCTTGACATTGGAGCAACAGGCAGCCAAGCAAGAATAATTAACCAGGTATTATTTGTTATGATATCAGTGGTTGAGCCTGAAAAAATTCTAAAAAAATCTCTGGAAGTTGGTATGGCTCTGGTTTTGTTCTTCACCTCTTGTGGGGCACTTTACAGGGCCTTGATGAAATATAGAGCAGCAATCTGCCCCACAGACTGACTGATGTGGGCCCAGGTGTGACACTTTAATCCCCCCCAACTATAAATATTTCCTCAAAGACAGGTGTGATCAGGAGACTTGCCTACTGGAAAAGGTGCCTTCTGTTTGCATATCTCCATGCCAGTGGGTGGAGAACTGAGGGGCCAAATTGTAAGTCTTAAATCTACAGTGGGAGTAAGATTCCAACAAGTTAACTCAGCACTTCTTCCACCTGATACTTTCTGAGTTACTTCAGGCTATCAAGGAAGACTGCACAAAGTAGCAATTGGGTCTCAGGGGTCTCACCTGGTGTCTTGATCACTGACAAGGCAAAGAATAAGACACATCATTATTCACCTAGACAGAAATACATCTTAACCTGAAGTTAAATTGTTAAAGTACTTAAACGTTCTAAAGCCTTATGAAACAATCAGATTTAGGGATGTAAAAAAGCATAAGTAGTTTTGTAATTTCCATGCAGAAAACAATCAGGAAAAGGCAAAAAAAGAGCAGAACTAAGTACCTCATGTACCTCACTGTGATAAACTGTGATAAACCATGTCTTGTTGGCTTTTATTGAACAATGCTCATCTCCATCACACTACTGCAGAAGGATAGGGTGAGTGTAAATAAGGACAATTTAGGTACCTCACAGCTTCATTGCAGCATTTTTAGGAGTCCATAAACCTTATCATTCTGTCCTGCTGTGGGTGGAGGAGACATTTTTTAAGGGTAAATGTTTGCTTGCCAAATGCATAACAGGCCACAGAAATACAAAGTGACAGTGAAAAACTATCTTGTAAAAATATCATTCATTGCTCCTTAGCTTATTTGACTACTGTAAATTGTTGCTGAGCAATAACCTCTGAAATTATTGCCTAGTGAACAAAGTGGGTGACCTATGGATACTTCAGAAAGCTCATCCTCTGGCTGACAGTGATACACAGAGGCACAGTCAAGCAGCAAAACCGGAATGGGAGGAGCACGTGCATTTTAAGGTCAGTGGCACTTAATGAGCCACAAATCTAGTCTGATTTCCACATTCTCCTTCTTACGTCTTATGTGATATAACGTGATGATTTCAAGCATTTTTCTTTGCCTTTGAATAATACTTCCCCTGGAAGGAAAAAAGAGGAACATCTCTGACAATCTGAAATTCACTGGAAATTTTGTTATCAGAGCACCCCGGCTTCGTCACCATGTGCAGCTGGCCATTTCCTTACCTGCTGAAATTGCAAGAGCTGCCCTTGTGTACACAGCTGAGAGTGTGCACAGGCCAGTATTGGTTTGAGCAATACTTGATGAAGTATGGTCTGCTGCCCTCCAGGAACTGCTGGAATTGCTTTGATTAATATCTGTTTCACACAAGATATCTTCTGGGCATGCTGCCTCAGTGGCATAATCCCTTCCCTACAGCAAGTTACCTGAATGTACAGCTTAACACTTCAAACAGATCATTGACTGTAAGTTATAGCTATGGCATATGCCAGGGATATAGATGAACAAATGGAAAGTTTCACAGATTATTCAGTTGAAGGGGTTACATTTTTGCAGGGTCCCTCACATTTGGCTCACCATATTGATGTCACACAGCTCACTAGGCAGAGACAATAATATGGTCTTGCTGGCAAATCAGTCACATAAGCAACACCAAATTACTTGTTTCACTGAGGGCAAGTCGCTTTACAGCACCTGGACAAAGCAGACTGTTACATTTGATTCCTTGAAAAGAAATTCTTAAGGGTTCTTCTATTTCATGTTCAGCATTTCAAGTTTTCTGGGTTTTGGAGGATAATTTTGTAGGATGACTCTAAACTAGTTGATGGTGTCAGCCTGAATGACTTGAGTATTTTTAAAGAGAAAACCTCCAGAAGATGTTGAAACTGGCAGTGCAGATAAGCACTTTATGTGGGACACTGAGCAAATTTGTTTTGCAGACTCCTACTGGCATGAAACATGGCACAGGTGAGTAAGAAAGAGGCACAGGTGAATCCAGCACTAGGGACAACTTGCATTAAATATGTGCAAGTGGTGCTATCCTTCTAGTCCTTCATCACAGGCATTTTTCAGAACCCAGTGTGAGGCCATGGAGTCTCAGCCCATGCACCATGCATAGGGTCAAAATTGTCTTTGTAGCTTGGGTTGTTCTCATTCGAAGGGAGGAAGGGGGACACATCACTACAAATGGCAATCTATATCAGCAGGGACCTAGAAAATACCGTTAGAGCATTGCCAGCTGCAAGCTAGGGAATCAGGGCAGGTGGGATAACCAGCAAATTATTTTAGCCAGTGCTGATTTGTTTAAGTGCTGATTTATTTAAATGCTGATTCTTGTCTGGATTTTTGCATAGCCACACATAAGTACATTTCCGCTCCCTTTGGCTGCCTTCTCATTCTTAAGGCTCCCAGAGACAGTTTTAAGAAAGACATGGCTTATAGAGGGAGGTAATACTTATACTTAAACAATTATTACAGTCAGTAAATACAGACAAGCATCCACTCAAGGACTCCGTCAGGCCTGAAACAGAAGCAGTGACTTTCACCCCAAGCACAGTTTGGAAACAGTTATTCTGACTTGACATGAATTATGTTAATTTTCTGAGTGCTTGGGCAGGCATTATGATTGGCTGTGAAGTGGCAAGCGAAGGTGAGACAGTTTGTTGCCTTTATTCATCTCCTTGGCACAGAAGCAGAGAAAACTCATGGTAAAAGCAACCGATAACCACAAATAGTTTTACAACATGCCACCTGCAGAGTGATGTTAGCAAAAGAAGCTCCAGTCTCTGGCTGCTTGTTCCTCCTTCTGCCCCACTCAGCTTGCCCCAGTTTTACAGTTTTGCTGGTCTATTTTATTAGGAAGTAAAGTGGATCACCAAAACAGAGGTTTGGGGATTCTTTTTTCAGCCAAGTGCAAAGTAAAAGGAGAATCCAGTCCATAAAATATGACACAATAAATGTCATGATTGTTCTAAACTAGAAATTATGAAGGGGAACAAGACATCAGGTAGAAAAATGTGCCGGCAGGGCTGAGTACAACCTAGGTCCATTTTTTAAATGTGCAAGGGATAGAAGAAATCCTAATGCTAACGTTTGTCAGAAAAAGCCAGTAACGAATAATGCCAAAAAAAAAAAGAGGAAACACTCAGTAATTAATCTTGCTCTGGTCCTGGAAAGAAGCAGTTGTATACCATTCTAGATGATAAGATAGTTTCACTTACTGAGGGTGATAGCAGACAATACCTATTAAAATAGCATTAAAATGGTTAGGTGTGTATATTCTTTTGTTTCCACTATTCCAAACGGCAGGTTATTCCAGATCCTCACTGGTCTTGTGATCAGAAACATTCTTTTAATTTGAAGACTATAGTTCTTTTTGGTGAATTTATGCTTATGCGTTCTTGTCCTAATATTGCCATTTAGCTTGTTTTTTCCCCAGTGTATTTGTAAAATTATAATGTGTTCCCTCAGCCCTTGTTTAACTGTGTTAAAAAAATGAATCCCTTCTAGTTTCTGATCTATGAAAAGCTCTCCATTCTCTAGATCAGCTTCGTAATCCTTTCCAGTCATGATGAAAATTCAGTTTTCATCCCAGATAACAGCAGTGCCTTGTACACTGGCACACACATTTCAACTGATACTGAAATTTTCTACTTTTCATATGCTCTAGAATACCCTTCGCTTTCTATGCCATCAAAACATATTAATGAATTAATAAAATGTGACTGTGTAATATTCTGAAGTCCCTCCTCTTCCAATCAATGTACTTCTAGTTTCCAGCAAATTTTTGTGTGCTTCACCTTTTCATGCCCAACTCTGTATTTTTCTGCTAGTAAATTTTCTTCCTGTCCTCAAGGTACTACTTCACATATTTATCCTCCTGTATTGTATACATTGTGTACATACATTTTATATATGACAAATCATTCAGGACATTGATAAAAAAACCCTAAAATAGCTCCTTCAAGAATTTCACCTTTAGTCCTCCTTAATCTTGCATTTCTGTTTGATGCCCAGTCCATAAAGTCTCCACTTCAGTTAGTTCTTGATCATTTTCTAATCTATGATCTGATCTCCATCTTTTCATCTTGACTTTGGATAACACTACCAGGCTAGCAGATTTTGATGCAGAGGAGATTACAACAGCCTTCTCCCTTCCAATATTTCCTTTGAACTGTTGACTGAAATAAAAGTGAGATCTAGCTGAAATTTTCCTATTTCAACATATTTTATTTAAGTTACTGTGAAGCTGTAACTTGTGATCTTTTAGCCCATGAGGGTAAATCAGTCAGGATTCCTCCAGAAAAGCATTGGATCAGGAAATTTTTGAGAAATACAAACTAACAAAGTGTGATTTGATAAGAAATGTATTTTTTATGTATGATTGCGGGCATAAATCTACCCCCTCCCCAAAGTACCTATGTCCATATTTGTTTAATTAAACACAAGAAGGCACAGTGTGATACTAGGAAAAAAAATTATTATAGACCAAACCATTTTCTGAAAAGGAAACAACACTAACTCTCCTCCTTACAGTATTCACAGGCATGTGTAGTACACTTTAATTTACAAAATTAGATATTCAGTGACAGAAGATTACTTGAGGAATACTTTATCAATCAACTACTCTTTGTAGTCAACCAGCCTCAACTGGGTTGCACAACTTTTAAAACATCTATCTGAAAGACTGTAAATGAAGAGAACCAGTACGGGCTGGCTTTGATGCCTTTTTTAAAATAATATATCACATGAACTCTGCGGTTCACACACTTCCAGACCATGATTAAATATATCCTTTTTTTAAGCATTTGCCTTGGGCAGGCCAAGGCCAGAATAAAGCCCCTGCCCAGCAGCGGGAGGTGTGGAGAACCCACCGCCCTCCGCAGGAACCTTCAGGCTTCATGGGACGCAGCGAGGGAGCATCGCTCCTTTTAGTTATAAGAACATAGTGCAGAGCATCGTCGTCACTCGGCCAGGCACCTCACACCTCCGAAACAGTCTCATGTCAAGCCCTGCACCTGAAATCGGCCTGCCTGTAGCAGGGCATCGCTTTCAAGCCAGAGGTTTCCCACAGATCCCCCTTCTCTCTCTGCTGGAGCCAGAGGGTGAAGGTGCACACCTGGGGGGGGACACGGCAAAGCTTTAAGCTGTTGCTCAGCTCAGTTTGCCAAAGCTGAGGCTGAGAGGAGCCGTCTGGGGCTGGTGTTGGTGAGGGAGCTGCCTGGGCTGCCCCAACACAGCTGCTGGGAGCCGGGCGCGGAGCTCATGCTGCCGGAGAGGGGCCGGTGAGTCAGGGCGACCCTGGCGGGCAGGGGGCTGGAGGGACGCTGGCCTCGCACAGAGCAACACTCGGGACAGGCTCCTTCTACTCGGTTTTGTTCCCGTTCCTTCAGCACCGATCCAGGGCTAGCTGGGGTCTGCCTCCAAGCAGCTCTCTGCATCGCTTTGTTCCACATCTGCTGCGCAGAAATTATGATGTGGGTAGGCTCTACTCTCACAACAAATACCATGTCCCTTGTGCTTCTACGAAATTGTTCTCTCTTTAAGCCTAGAATCTTCAATTACAGATCGGCATGGTCTTTAAAGTCCCTTTTATTAGGCAATAAAATAAAAAATTTATTAGGAAACTGCATACACAGATCTGTTCAAGTGACCGAAGCACACAGTACATTTCACAAGGAAAACACAGAACACAGTGACCTGAAAAGCTTTGTGTTAGTAGCCAGCAGATCCTCATGGCAAAACATCAGACAGAGTGGGTGTTGTTTCTTTCCTCCATATTGTTAATAGTTTATTACCTATTGCAGTTCTTCTCCAAAGCAATATTGGAAAGACAAAATGATGAGTCTCAGCAATTTTAAAGTGGCATCCAAATGCTATTTTTGTTAGAATGGTTTCTATTATCCTCTTCTGTCATTTTTTTCTTATTTCAAGTTGTATTCAAGTCATGCTCATGCGAACAGTGTTTGTTCTGAGGTTAGGGAAAGTGCTGAGCAATAACCTGTGCATAACTGCACAATCCTTCAAAGGCACTGCCCTCCCTTGCCACCCTCTCCCCACCCCAAAGTAAGCCATGGGGAGGAAAGCAGCAATGTGCTGCCAAATGTACCCACTTGTTAAGCCATGATACTTCAGGGACAGAACTGAAATCAGCTGTCACCCCTTTTCCTATCCGATCAAGGCTGGCAGGAAAAAGGTTTGCTGGGTCTCGTCGCTAATTTTTTGGTGGATGGTAGAGCATGTGATAAGAGGGTTTCTTGTCCTCTTCGTCTCTTGTACAGCTGTGTTGTCTACATCACATTTTAACCCTGAAGAATTAATCTGCTGCTTTGCAGAGGATGTTCAGGAAGTTGGCAAAGAGTAAATGTCAAATGAATTCATCCTACCTACTTACTGAAGCAAGGTCAGAGAAGGATGAGAAAGTGATTAATTTATATGGTCTCAGAAAACTGAGCTGCCACTATAATTCATCGTTTTAATGTGTTATTTTTAATTATACGACTATAAGCACCTATACTATGAAAGTAAAGCTGGTTGAAAATGCAAAGTCAAGGCACCCAAGGAGTCAAGTACCTTGATCTATTACAAGCAGAGTGCAATGCCTGCATTTTGACAGAAGCCCATCTGTTTGCACAGGGAGACAAGACCCATTCCTGGTCTCTTTTCCCACTGCCTTTCCAACCACATGATCTATGAAAAGCACATCATTTTGAAAACTATCTTTTCATTTGAGCCCTGCTATCCTTTAAATGTACATTACTTACATACTGCTATTACATTTTACTTATGTCTGGGTAAATCCATAACTATAATGCATTGTAAATTAGTTCACCAGGGCTGACTGACTGATTCCCAGGGGGAATTTGTGTTTCGCTCCATACACAAGACATGGCACTGCCACACAGGCCTTTTGCAACATCTTTCAAGCCTTCCTCCTGTGCCTGACTGACTTACTTACCAATTTGTGAGCCCATCACACTCCTTTTGGTGTCATGCCGTAATGAGCCGGCGGGGCTCAGGAAGGCCCTGCCTTTCGAGATGACACAACTCAGGCTGCGTCCAGAGCGGTCTTGCTCTGTGAGACATTGCACACAACCTCCATCCTCACGTTTCCCCTTCTGGCAAAACAGTTTCCAGAGATGTATGCAGCACCCTCATCTCTTACAAAGTAAGACTGGAGAATTCACTGTATATCTGGTTTTAACCTCAAAAGTGGATGAACAGACAATGGCTGCCTTATTTTTGGAGCAAACAGCAGCTTTTTTTTTTTTTTTTTTTTTTCAGTAAAACCTTAATGTCAGTCTTGACTCATCAGCTCCTGGCTACTGACATGTACTTTTGCCTTTTCACTACATTTCCTGTAGCTAATCAGATTTGCCCACCTAATGACCTTTAGGGGATCTAAACCTAATTTCTAAGTGACTGCTCAGTAGATGCTACTGCACAGGTAGTTAACTGTATCTCTAACAGAGGATTCATGGGGAATTCAGTTCAGGAGGCATACCTAACCTCTGAATTTTATGTTTATATTTGAAAGTTTTTAAGTATTTTAAAACTTTAAAATAATTGAAAAAACCTTGTAAAGATTTGGAAGGAGAAACTTAGTTGTTTGCTTTGTTTGGTTTTTTTCATTTCTAGATCAGTTTCAGTTAGAATAGATAAGTAACACAATTTCATTTTCATTAAAGAAAAGAAAAACTCCAACAAAGGAGAAAATATTCGTTTGTCATTTACCTTGGTAATATTTTTCAGCATCTCTTGAAGATGCTTGAAAAATCTTTGAGATTACCCAACACTGAGTTTAAGCACAACCATCCTGTTTCTGTTCACTCTGCACAGCAAAGGTCTTTGAAATCACTCTGTCCTTAGTTGATGCATGCATTCATTTTGATGTCTCATAAATTAGAAAATCAATGAGTCACTTCTCCACAGATAAAGCTACTTCAGATACACAATTGCAATCTGAGATAACACAGGTCTATCATTTCTGATTGGGGAAATGGCAAAGTAAAGGATTGACATCATAGCTATACTAAATTTAAGATGTCTGTGCTTTAATGTAGTTTGGATATGTAGACTGCTGTACCTAAGAACTGAATAAGCTTTTTTGCTGACTTCTATTACTGTCAGTGTCCAGGCCTTTTTATTTCATAACAACTTGGAGCTATTCTCTTTCCTCATGTTCATGCCTCAGCACTTGCTGGCTTCTGAACTCAGCAGAATCCAGGAATTTGGGCACCTCCCAAGAGAGATTAGCGTTAGAGATTCAAGGAGGAGTCCTCTATATGAAAAAGGATAAGATTGACCCACCCCCCCAAAATTCACTGTACGTGAGTACCAAGTCATACACATAGGGAAACAACAGGAACACATATTGATACATTCAAATGTTGAAAGCAGAAACCACGCAGGAAATAGATAATCATGTTATTGTACTAGTTATCTGCTCAGCAGCTGTCAGAACCATGATAGACTGGGAGAGGTTAGCTGGAAATGACTAGACAACAGAGCAGATGATAGCAGCGTTATGCTACTGTCTAAACAGTGACCATGCAAAAAATGCATTTCAGTGTGAGAGGTCAGATAAAATGTCTGAAGACTAAGCACACAATTTATACCTTCAAGTTTTAGAAGACTTGGTTTTGAAAGGCAGAAATTTGGGAAAAGGCTGTATGTAGTGTTAGTGAAACTGTCACTAGATGAGATTGCAATCAGACCGAAAGGTCACACAGCCTGACTCATCTCAAAACAAACATTTGATAGCTGACACGAATAACATAAATGTATGTACTTTATTATTGTTGTAATTTTCTAAATTACTCAGGAGTCTGCAAGAGCCAAGGGGGGGGGAATCTTTTGTAAGTACACTTTTTATTTTTAAAACTTGTTAAACAAGCAAGAGAAATAAAATAAACCACCTTGTTCTAATGTCCCTAAGCAAAGCAATACATTCACATTGGAAAACAAACTGAAAACTACTTCCAACTAATCACTTAAGAAACTCAAAGAACAAATTGAGTTTAAACTGTAAAATTATTTTTCCAGTATTGCTTTAATTTGGAAGGCAAAAAATAAATAACACAAATGATAACAAGAGTATATGTTTGGAAATACCCCTTAAAATGTCAGACCAAACTGAGGACATGCAGAAACACCATGAACACCTCCATTCTTTTATTGTACAGATAAGCTGTACATCTCATCTATAATCCATGATTTGTTTTCAGTAAATTAGGTTTGAAAAAGTAAATTTGTCTTTTTTTCCTTTCCAACAGGTGTAGAAAAGCTACTCAAGCTGAAGAAGATCATATAGCCAATGTCCACATGCTTGAGTGAATTCAGAGGAGGGCCATGAAACCAATGCAAGGATTGAAGAATATGATATTTTTTGGCTTCTGGAAAAGAAGGTTGAGAAATGGTTTGGATCCTACTCTATAAGTATTTTCCCATGGATTGTGTAGGATTTTTCAACATAATTGAGGCATCACAAAATGCTGTTGGTAGATGTCAAAGACACAAGTTCAGCCTAGAAATACAGAATAAGACCAGGATGGTGAAATTACCACCACTTAACCTTTAAAATAAGGTCAGATTTTTCTAGAAGACTCTTATTCTGGAAGAAGTTCTTTGTCTAATGTGTATCCACACGTGTGTGTGCAGGCTACCTGAGGTTAAATACCGCTTGTTAAACTCTCTGTTAAAAACATGTTTCTAAGCTTTGGTCATCGATATAACAACTTATACCAGTTGTTAGGTTTGGGGGTTGGGAAAATTCTTTCCACAGATCTGAGATTTTGGGGTACTTTTTATTTTCCTCTGTGCTTCATCTGTGATGAGCAAGGCACGGTTTATCTGTTTAGATGCCCCAGATTAGTAGTACAGTACGCATTCATGTTGTCAGCCAGTAGCACACTGCTCTTTGTCCTAGCGACTGCAACTTTACTCTGTCTGAGTCTTTACAAAAGCATATTTGTACAAAACTTAATGGCTTACAATGATACAGGTCACACTAGAAGTTGCAGTAGTCCCTCATGAATGTAAACTGTGTGTAGTGAAATATTTCTATGTATTGTACTGAACAAGTATCAGGCAGATTTGAGTAAGAAGGTTAAGAAATGGCTTATGGTGTATTTTTAAGGGGCAGCATGACATTTATAGTCAATGGAAGCCAGAACAAATATTTTTAAATTCAATGTACATTAAGAGAAAATATAAAAATAAATGAGGGTGTACTGACCCCACCACATGTTGCTATTTCCATGGTATAAGCTACTTTGAAAAAGAATGGGAAGATTTACAAAACCAGCAATATTCATACACCAGAGGCATCTTAAAATAAGTAGGTATAGCAAATTAATAACCACTGCTCAGCCTGAAAGTACAGTATTTGTCATTGTGCCCTAGTTCCAGTAAACCACATTTAGGCATCAACTACTCCTAACACATTGTTACTCCCCCAAAACATGTTTGCTATCCTGTCTAATCATTAGCCAAGAGTCCTTGCTCTCCCATCAAATATTTTATAAAATATCATAGAATGAGCTAGAAATAATAGGGCAGCTGAGAAAGTTTTTAAACCTTTTATTACTCAGAGGGATGTGATTAATTTAAAGCATGTACTTTTAAACCAGGCAAAGCATTTGTGTATGGCCAAAAAAAGCATTGCACTTGTAAAGTTTTGTATTAACATATAGAAAAAAATCTTTGTCTAGAGTCATCTAAGCGTTGAATTGGCTGAGCCTATCTGGCAGGAATAGCACATCATGTAGCAAACACTGAAGATGTGAGAGGCAGCATAGCATTAGCATGAATGGGGGATGGTGCTGCAACTGAATCCACTGAAAGAACACCCTCAGGGTGAACCTGTACTTGACATAATTCCTATCGGAAAAAAAAGGTCCATAACAGGAAAGTTTATGCCTCTGTCATGATCCTATTCAGGCACAGCAAAACCTATGGACGGCACCTAGCTAATGGATTAACTCTCTGCTCATTCTTTCCTCTTCAGAGAACAGTTCATCTGACCAGCCCTAAGGTGTCTACTCTCAGAACACCCAATGGGCAAACTTTCTGGGTAAACTGCATTACCTCCAAGTTACACTGACTGTTTGACTCTATCATCTCCATCATCTAGTGGGGGAGCTTAGCCACCTCGTTTATCTGTAGCTACCTGCTTGCATACACCCACATCTTCGTATTCTGATAGCAAAATGAACCACACCCAAGGAGTGCAGTTAGAGAAGAACCGGTCTTATAACCTTGAAAGGCACCAAAAGAGGTTTGGATAAAACGGATGGTACAGAAGCTGTCTAGAGTTGTTATGTTTCTGAAGTGTAGAAGAGGATGCACAGGGTGTGGGTTAGGCAGGACACAGAAGAATTAACAAGCTGATGTATGTGTTAAACTGTCAGCATCCAAAAATTCAAAGAACAAAAAAAGCAGTTACCACTATCCAGAAGCTGTTTGCAATGGATTCAACCTGGGATAAGACTATTCATCAAGAGGAAGAGAAACTAAATTCTGCCTTAAATCAGCAGTTTGGGCCAGGATGTATGTAGAGCTGATAGTATCAGGCTGGTTTGTGAGCTGCTCAGCTCCTTTAATAACAGGACTGACAAATAAACCTCCTGCCTATTTTGATACTGTAGCAGTAATACTATGGGGACATTTGAATTAACAAACCACTTAGCTTTGTCTCAGCCTTTGATAATTCCATAATTTTTGTTTCCTTCTGCATGACTTTCACCACCTTGACTCCAGGGTGAGGATTACACCACCGTTTGGGTTATCCTCATTACAGTAATTTAGAAATCCTCTCAGTTGCACAGGGACAGCAGCTACTCCCTTCTGTTTTTCTCCCTCTGCTACGCTAGCCCAGATTATCCAGTACAGGGTCCAGTACAGCTTAACTGGACAACATAGCCCTGCATTTATAGGAATTTGCCTATTGACCGTTGGTTCCACCCTGTGTTTGATTCTTGATACAGGACGATAAATTATTGTTATGTAAAATTATATAAAACATAAAATATATGTTAGGTCACTTGCCAGTCTCCTCCTCTGCCGTTTAGCTCCCACACTGAGAAAAGCTGTTAGTGATAATTCACGGTATGTTTTCCTGGTAATTGTTCAGTATTAACTAGAAACACATGGCACTTTGCCCAGCATTTAAAATATTTTGCCGCTGAGCCATGGTCCTTCAAGGGATCTTTGCCCTGCTCTACAGACATATCAGATAGAAGGATGCATAACTAATGGCCCACACATGGGACTAGCAGGACGACCTCTTTGGCTTGTGAGTGGCAGAAAGGATGCCCTATACGCCAGGCAGGCATCTCACCGGCTGCGGTGGTGAACCTCACCGGGCAGAGGTTGCACGCGGTCCCGACAGCTGCTTGGCTGTCCACCAGCAACAGCAGTTTCCCACCCCTGGGGTGAGCTGGGCTGCCTACACCACTTCTTTCTATGCAACAGCTCTTAGTCCCTGAAGGTGGTTTACTGCCCTGCTTGTCTTGCATGAGAGGCACGGCTCTTGCAAGCTGCCCAACTGCAGAACACTCCAGTGCTTCCTGCGTTTCCCTTTCACCAGGTGCTCTCTGCAGGTTCAGATGTTCTCTGACTGAGCTTGAAGCAACACAGCTTTTTATAAGGTGTTTCACCCACTTTGAGCTGAACTATGAAAAAAGGTTTATAAATATAATAAATGATAATGTTATTATGATATGATATAATAATGCATTATTATTATATGATATCACAATATGATATTATTAATAATTTTAGTTTTACCAAGGCTGTAATCAAACAGCCATACAAACTTACATTTTTCTTAGTCAGATGAATGGGGTTTTTTGCAGAGCTGCAACGTGAGTGAATAGAGTGAGGTGACTTTAAGCTTTAATGTACCCATATTTATAACTCACTTATTTTCCCATGTTTGGAAACTTCTTAGATGATATACATATTTTTCTTATCTTTGTGTCTAAAATAGTGGGTAGGTTTTGAAACCACTTATACATCTTATTCTGGGCATCTATTACTATTGTCTACATGTTGTTCTTTTGGTAATACATATAAGTTCAGCCATCAGCACCAACCTTAGGTAAAGCTATGTGTTCAGGAGTTTCAGTGGCTCAAGTGCTAGCACTCTTTTGGATTACAATTTAGTGAGACTGCTAATAACTAGTATTTAACGAAAAGCCTTCAGACTAAACCAGGATAATGTAACACAAAGTATTTTTGTGATTTGAAAGAAAAAAAGGTAATAAAAGCTGCTGAAAATCTTCCAATTTTATGATTATGAAACAGGCTGCTGTAGAGAGATATTGGTTATGGTGGAGGTATGCAAGTCACTCAAGAGCAGTAGATTATCTTTCTTACATATTTTTCAGACTGGTGATCAAAACTATTCAGTGTAGGCTCAACCCACACCCATATTTCCATTCAAGTCAATGGATGTCACCTCTCACATTTTGAAAGTAGAATATAACTTAATGATAACGATATCTTTTGTTCAGCAACACTCTTAAACACACATTTATTTCTCATGTAAGTCAAATTCTTCCTTAAATGCTTGGCTGAATGGGAGCTTACACATCTGATTCTACAATTCTCATTCTTCTAGGGTAGTACTTACAGGGTCAGACCAACTGAAATTATGTCAGCTCACCCTTAGCTGAGTACAATAAGAGAACAGATGTAAGGGCTTGGTAAGATCTGCATCCTTGCTTGTAAGCTGCACATCTCCTGGGAAGCTGGCTGGGGTGATAGCTAAGGTGGGCAAACTCTTCGACTTCTCAGAGCACTTACAGCATCTCATGATAAGTGAAGATCCACAGGTTTTTTTTTCCCAGGTGGTCATTTTCCCAGACAGTCCAGGCGTCACAAGTGGGTTCAGCACTACCATCTCCACTGGTGTAGAAGGGCAGTTAGCATAAAGACCCATAATATGCTTGTCCACAAAAAAGCTGCTTTAAGAGTTGGAGTAATGTAGATGGTAGAGTGAACTGACAGCAAATATTCAAGGCAAATTGCTGCAGCAGGCACAGCCAAAATTGAGGTTACTGAGAAAAGGCTTTTCCCCTGGAACTGCTTTTGCTGCTTTTCTTCTGAGATAGCATTGGCCACTGTCAGAGACAGGATACAGGGCTGGATGTATCTTTGACCTAGCACAATTGTTCTTGTGTCCTCACAACATCCTTCCACTGCAGACAGAAATGGGCAGGTACTAACACACTTACAGTCCCCGAATAAATGAAAGCCCCTAGACCATCTGTTGCTGGAACAGTTTCTGCTGTTTCTACAGGACTGAAGCCAACATTTGCAGCTGCTTTATAGCTTTCAGTAAACTTGCTGTTGCTATTCCATCACCCATGTCAGGTTCTCTTCGGTTTCATATCTTAAAAGCTGAATTTGGAAAAGTCCAGGAACAATAATTCAAGCACTTCTCCAAACCTACAAGCACGGACCACACGTTAAGTTGAAGTCAAACTCATTCACTTCCTGACATTTGGGTTTTTTTAGTTTTTATTGGTACCTGTTAATAAAACATACAAAGATAACAGAAGAGATGATTAGTTCAAATGTCCTCTGTGCTAGGACTGTTCCCAGGCTTTCACTGCCACAGTGTCACATTCGCAGAAGGTCACACACATTCCCTCTTTCCTTTCCTTTTCCTCTACCATATGAAGTTAGGAGTGTGCTAATCCTGCAAGCCGCAGGGTAGAGCAGAGATGTGTGAGACAGCTTTGAACAAAACAGCTCATGTGCTGGAAACATTCTTGCTGCAGCAGCACTGAGCTGTGCACAGTTTGACTTACTTAACGTTCTAGTTTACAGTGCAAAGCCTGCCAGAAGAGTCCTCAGCAGCCATAGAAAACACTTAACTGCTTCCTAAAAGTGTCAAACCATGTACAAGTATTTGAGACAAACATTATACACTCTTTGAAGACTCTGGTTTGCAGAATTTGATCATCAGAGCTAGAGCTGTGGGTACATCTCATCACAAAATTTCGACAGTCACACAGGAACTTGTTAAGATCTTGCATTGGACTTAAGAAGTGTATTGGGTTTAGTTGCTGCTTGAGTTTGGATTAATAAAAGTAAGAGAGAATAATGATTATCAAAATACAAAGTATTCTAACTACAGGAATTTAGTTTTATTAAAATACTAATTCTATAAAAGAAGGGATTCACAAGATAAATCTAAAAATAATTTGGTTTGAGACATAATAGTTATTGATCTGTGTCAGTAATCTGTCCATAAATGCAGTGTATACATATGCATCAATTATTTTGCTGTGCAGTAATCTTGATAAAAAGCAGTTTGGTGTATAGAAATTGCTTCAATTTAAATTAGTTTTACACAGGGGTGTGCCACAGCATTATACTTATAATACTGTGATAAGCACAAAAATAATGAAGTTGACATTTCTGAACTTGGAGTCTAAAAGTCAGACACCTTTGTTTTTAGCAGCTTCAGTAAATGGTGAGATAGTCAGAATTATCAGTGTCTTTCAGTTTTTAATGACTTAAGTCTGTGGACTTTGGGGACAGGCATTTAAAAATGGCAGCCTTTGATCTTGTCAGCTAAACAGGACTACACTGTGATTTCTCAGGAAAGGACTTTGAAACAGAAAGTGGGGTTTTTTTTCATTCTACCTATCCTTCTAAATGGAAGAGGAAGGCAATGGCTGAGAATATTCTTGCTTCATGTATGACTTTCCAGAAACAAAATGTAGCTTCATACTAGAGGTAACCTTGGGCATTAAAATCCCTTACATGGCAAGTATAAACAATAGACTGCTGTAAGCATTGGTACTGGAGAGTTGCAAGCCCTGATTTCTCTTATAACTTTCTACAAATATAAAAAATATAACATAAGAACTTCCAGATAAGAACTGTATTTTTGAGATATGCATAAAAGTTAAACTAAGGCCAGTTCTTATGCAAATACCTCAAAGATGATGATGCAAAAGTCCAACTCAAGGAAAAGTTGTGTTTGGTAGTATAATAATCAACCTACCTTTTCTCTGTGATCACTTTTTCTCACTTAAATAATTTCTTCCTGGCAATGTCTTCACCATCCCTATGGCTGTCTCTCTTCTTGTTTCTTAATCATTACTTGGTCTTGTGTGGTTAGATTATTCTGTCAACTGTGTACTTCCCTCACCTCCCACTCCCTTGCTACCGAGTCACTGTCCTTTTTATTCCACTTCTGTCTTTCACACAGTTCTTTTCTGCTCTTTTCTTTTTTTCCAGAGAATGAACCTCTTTTAGTTCATTTGCCACTTGGCTTTTTTTCTCACTATTGTTTCCTCTATCTTCCTCCTGTCTTGGCTTATAATCTTTTTTAACTCATCACACATGTTTGCCCATTGGCTATGATTCTTCAAGCTATTTCAAGGGCACTTTTCCTGAAATATATGGCAGAAGCAAAGCATTACCCCCAGAAGTGTGAGTAGAAGCACACTGCTTCACTAAGTGATCATCTGCTTTCAGGGCAAAGCAAGTGACTGAACCATGCAGACACGCAGAAATATTTCATTGTACATTCGAAGCAATCACAAAGCAAACAAACCAAAACAAACAAAAAAAAGAGAATGTGACTGAATGATTAAAAAATGTTATCTCCTAATCAAGAAAGAAGACAAATACCTAACTTAAATGAGAAACAACTATATTTAGACCCAGTACTTTCCTGTAAGAGGAAACAAGAGTATAATGTAACTGCCCAGACCTCAGTGAGATAGTTTAGAGTCCATAACTCTCACAGATCCTCTCTCTCCCCCGCAAACGCTCAAGCTCCTTTCATCCAGGAATTCTTGTCCCTCCCTTTCCAGTTGCTTCCCATCTTCCTAGACTTGGTCCAGCTGCTGCAACCACTGTCTGCTCCATCTGCCACCACGCACCTATGGCCCTTTTGCAGATCCAGTGTTCAGAGCAGCAGCAGCACCTTGAAGAGACCTATTGGCATACGAGAGGGGTGGCTGGGTTGTGCTCTCATTCTTCAGAGTAAGCGTGCAGGTTACAAAAGTGCGGGTCAGATTAATCATCAAAATATATCTCATTAAGGGAAGATTAGCACAAGAGATATCAATTGATTTATCTTTATGGGGCTCTGTGAAGCTGCCAACTGCTGGGGAAATGCTATGCATTTTATTATTACCGCGCTAGGCAAAAATTCACCAAAAGTTGCATCCTTCCACCACTGGAATGCAGGGGTCACAGATGTCTTCAGAGACACTTCCAAAATAAAATAGCATGGCGAGATATACACCATTAAAAATACCATGAATACCCTGAATACAATCTTCAGAAAACAGAAATACTGCTGCACAGCATTGCAGCAGTCCTCTGAAACTTTCTTAAACAGGACCATGGCTGGGCAACTTTGGCTAAGGCTCCGCCAAGGACAAGGCCTATGGTGAAGGTTATGGTTAGTGAGAGACCAAGCCTGAGGCTCCAGTGAAGGTGAGGCTGCCAAAGGGAGGGGGGGTCCAAAAATAAATAATTTCTGGGAGCTTTCTCAAGAGCAGTATCGTGTGGGTTATGGAGTAGTGCACAGTTGAGACCAGAGGCCTCTTGGTCTGAGCAGTGCCTTTAGCCCAAGACCCCCAGCATTATAGTGCTGAACAAGATGTCAGTAATGATTTCTGTCTTTAGCCCACCCCTTCCCCTGGCAACCCTGCTGCAGCCCCACACCAGCTGGAGCTCTGGGCTTTATCTCTGTACTGACCATAACCCTAACCTAAACCCTAAGCCTAACCTAAACCCCAAGCCTAAACTTAATCCTATGATATGTCAGTGACTGAGCCTTACCCCAAGACAGTCAGTCAAGTTCCCAAGAATGATTTCTCTTTGAAGTCCACCCTCTCCTTTGGCAGCACCTTTGCAGCTCTCACTGTACCTTACACGTAAATCTAATTCTTGACAACAGCTGAGCCTTAGCACCAATCCTTCAGCCACAGCCCTCAGAAACTAGTTCTCAAGGGATAAGCCTTTCTGCAGCCCACCCTTTTCTTGTGCAGCTTTTGTGCATTTACGTTAGGGATAGAGTCAGATTTGGACTAGTGTTAGGGTCACAGTTAGGAGGCTGACAAATCCTAGGGTTTCAGATGGAGTGGCTCTGCAAAGGGAATGACCAAGGGTTGAACTGCAAGAAGAAATCTCTCCTGAGAACTTGTTCAAGATTGTCATGGCTGGGAACCTGGAGAAGGCTGAGCCAAGGTCAAGGCAAAAGCCTGGTGCTAGGTTTGGGGTGAGGAAGGAGACAAAGCCTTGCGCTTGTAATGTGCAAAGGTGAAAAAAATGCAGACAGGGACTGCAGTTTTGATGTGGGTTGAGAAGTCATGATCTAGTGGGTGCCAGTCAAGAGCTGTTCTGGTCAGGTCTGCACCCTACAGAAACAAAACCCATCACATGTTGAACTTCAGCCAGAGGTGTTCGCAGTGCCCCTGCTCACACTTAACTTCAGAAAGAAATGGGCAGCCATGAAGGGCTGCAGACACCCTGCTGAGGACATTCCAGGCCAAGGGGGCAAGGACATCCCTGAGGGGCTGCGGCCAGGGGTGACCCATGCTGGGGCAGGGACATCCCTGAAGGACTGTGGCCATGGGCCACCCCTGCAGAGCAGGGATATGCCTGAATCTGCATTTCTTTAAAAACTTCCAACTTCTTACCAAGAAACTCAGTCAGCTGGTTTGTCTCTAAAATGCATAGTTCCTTGATGACAGCAATAAAATTACCCATTTCTCGAGGTCAGCATCACCAGAAGTTTATTTCTCAAGAGCAAATTGTTTCGGATCCCCTATCTGGTGACGCTGGAGGTGTCACTATGGCAACCTGGGGGGGTCAGCGTGACCATTGCTATGCGGTGGGACACGAGAGGCGGGCTCCCCTCTGGTCTCCAGGCACCCACAAGCCCCCCTGGACCAGTCGCCCAGGATGCTCAGGCAGCTGTGGCCACGGTGCCTGCGCGTGAAAGTGTTGGGAAACGAGAAGAAATTCTGGATGGTGCACTTTTAGATAATTACAGCATAGCTCTGGCAGGTTTATGAGCTCTGAAGCTGACGGCGGTATGACATCAACCACTCGAGATGCGCAATAACCTTCCAAAGATGGGCTATATGAAAAGCCCTGTTGCCGTTCTAAAATTGAATTTTCCCATTTGTATTTACAGAGCATTATTAATATAGCTAGGACTGAAATGGATTATATTAATAACCTTCAGAAAATGGTGCAAGTAGATGGGAAATGAGTAAGTATTTACATGTAATTACAGCTTAGGGTGCCTGTAATATAAGCAGCTGCCTATAAAAGCAGGCAGCTGGCGGGCAGCAGAACCGGGCATTGCCAGCTCTTTTTTCCCCCTATGAAAGGCTCCACGATGTCATTATGTTTCCTCCCAGCCTCCATGGCACTTTATAGGTGACACCTGTGACTGTAAGATAACACAAGAATCTTCCACCCAGGAGATTTCTCCCTTTTCCACCACCTCCACCTCTAAGAGGTAATGCACAGCTTCTGCAGTTGCTGCCCTGAGGAAGTCACACATCTTGGGGTGGTGGTCCAGGACAAAACCCATCTCACCATGCAGACAGCCCCTACCTGCAGAAATAAGTGGAAAAAGGGAAAAACTTCTTTTTCCTCCACTAACCCACTCCTGACCTACCAATGGGCTCATGCTGTCTGCATGCTGTCCAAGTGCCTGATCAGTCCTCAGCGTTTCTCATGCTGGGGCAAGCATAGAAAGGAGTGCAGAAAAAGAAATTAATTTTCCATTGCCTGTCTGCAGTGGCTGGGGCCTGGGTGACCTCTCTGTCCCAGCTGAGGAGAAGTGTGCACAGGGACCTGTACCTTCTACTGTTGCAAAACCAGGCGAGGACCCTCCTCCTTTAAAGGTCCCTTCTAACCCAGACTATTCTATTATTCCTACCTTTCTTCCCTTTTCTTCATACTCTTCCTCCAAACTGTGCCACGTATTCTCCCTCTCCCAAAGGACTGACTATGGCTGTAAAGCTTAAGGTGTTATGTTACCTTTGGATAGTGACAAACCAATTAAAAAAGCAGAACACGGAGTTTTTAGCAAGTACTTGGTAAGGATGAAGATCAAAAATAACATAGCTTTAAAACCATTACTCGGTATTTTATAAACAAACCAATATAAGCCATTTTAGGACAGGTAATTTAAGGTTCTTACAGAGTGTTTTTCAAGACAATTCCTTATTTAAACAACATAAAATGTAATAAAAATTATTTTCAACATAAGCTGTACTACTGACCTGACCCAAATCTCACTGGGACTTAAACTACAAACTAGTAAATTATAGAGTACATTTTTTCTGGTTTGTTCTTCTGCCCAACTGTACATTTTCAACATTCCACTCAAAGACAAATATTTTAGTTTTATTTAGTGTGTGGAATTAGGAGATGGCTACAGGTGAAATTAGGATGTA
The DNA here is from genome assembly GCF_026419915.1 of Harpia harpyja. Lineage (NCBI taxonomy): Eukaryota > Metazoa > Chordata > Aves > Accipitriformes > Accipitridae > Harpia > Harpia harpyja. The sequence goes on along the minus strand of NC_068956.1, from coordinate 14,563,123 downwards.
TTTTTTAAAGAATATTGAGGTTATAACTATTTCATGGAAACCGAGATCACAAGATAATTCAGTTAAATAAAATTTACAGGTACAAGAAATTAAATATATCCAATTACAATTGGATACAATCATTATTTCAAACAATAAACCTTCAGGTATATGAACTTAATTTTATATCTGAAGGCAAACAATTTAAAATAAAGTATCAAATTATCTGAAGAGAAAGTATGTAAAGGTTCTTCTCAAAGGCATTATTAAGATTTACATTATCTTCACTGGGAGGCAATGCAAGCCGTAAAGGGGATGTTTTAATGGTGAGATTATACCGGACAGTTGCATATTCCAAGGCAAGCATGGGAGAAACTTAGCCAAAGGGGGAAAAAAACCAGCAAATGGAATAGTACAGAAAATGATAACCAAATACTGTTAAGATGATATACATTTCTGCTTTGTACAGACTCATGTAAAATCTCTTCTAGAATCCAAGGTGAAAATGAAAAATAGCAAGAGGAATATGTCTTCAGATCTATAGGTCAAGATTCTTGCAATATGGAGGATAAGAAATAATCATGACCATGGTCTGATTCAATGGTTTTAGTCACTATCCATCACCAGCCCCCTCTTAAAAAGTGAAGTATTTCCCAGCACTTGCAAGAAAGGAGAAACAAATGATGCATGTGGAGTCTGCTGGGTAGGCTAGTTACCAGAGGATTAAACAGAAAGTTGGCAAAGCTCGGTTTTCCTTCAGGCTTTGGCTCTGACATCCCACACGACTTAGGCGAATCACCTCACTGCGCTATGCCTTTGTGTCCCTTCCCACACTTTGTTTGCAAGGATCAGCTATGAGTCTGGGGTGGGATTCATCTCACTTAACTTCAAATGGCAGCCGTGGAAAAAGTGACACCTGAGCAGTCGGCCCGGGCTCCCTCCACAATCAATAGACAGAAGCTGGCACCTTGGGGGCTGATTCAGTTGTCCTGTTTCAGATTAGGACAACTCATCATTAGGATGAGAGGACTTGTGCCCTAAAAGTGCTTATTGCTCTCCTTCAACCATAGCAAGATTGCAGTTTCAGCAGCTCAGATAAAATTGCCTGCAATTCGCATTCGAAGAGGTTAAGTCTATCTTTACATATGTTTGCAGCGTAACTCCATCCTCACTTCAGGTTTCTAAGGCATTGCAGTTGGACAGTTGATATATAAAATTAAAATGAGAAGGTTTCCAGGCTTTTCTGAGATTCTTCACTCTGACTTGTAAACTGAGCTCTTTCAGGCAGGTGTCTTTATTCTCTGCCTTGTACATCCTTAAACAAACACTAGTGACTTCTTCTATGAAATTCCCTTAAAAAAACACTTTTAAACTTTCAGTGAATCATCCTAATCTTACATTTTCTGGACTTGGAAAATGCCACCAAAGAAAAGAGAGGCTGTAGGTCTAAAACAAATCTCTAAAAACATCTGGCAGCAATAATCATACTGACTGAATCTTAGAGGACAGTCTTTTGATGGATGGGAGAGTATGAAAAAATAAATGGGCTTCAGAATTGTTTACCTCTTTGCACTCATCAGACTGTGAGGCAGAGTGATCTTATCCCACAAACCAGCTGCAGGTGACAGAACAGGAATGAAAATACTTTAAATCTCTTTAAGGATGAAAACTTTGTTAAAAGGAATAACCCTGGTAATATTCAGATATGAATAAGGACCTAAGATGGGGAGGGAAGAAAAGGAAAAGGGGACCTGTGTTTGTAATTTAATTCCAGAATACATGCAATTAAATGTCTGAGAAATAGCTAAGGAGAGAAATTGTAAGACTGGTAGTCTGAACAACTTTCAGCCACCGAAGCTGTAGTTCTACATTGGGACAAACAGACAGGCAAACCTAAATTTCTTTTACTTTTGGCCTATGGCTTTCTTTGTAGACTGGATTATTTACTTTCAGTAATTGTGAGAACAAAAAATGGTCTGTCTGGTATTACAGCTGAACCTTGTAAGGTTACTGGTGATGGTATTCAGCTGGGTTTGTAGTTAAAATATGCCTCGGGAAAGTGAGTGTTACTGATATATAAATTTAAACGTAATCATCAAAGTATTGTTATTTTGTAATATTATTTGGGAATTCAGAATGTATTTCATACAGAAAATATACATAAACAGTTTGTTATCAATTTCCTTCTGACTAATTAAAAGAGTAAAAAAACCCCTTGTGTTTGGTTTCCAATCCTGACTCAAATTTGGCTGATAGGCTTAGAATCTTGGTAATTGGGATTTGAAATGAAAATGTCTTTGAGGATAGACTTTAATCTTGTATAGATTGATAGAGAATAATCAAGCAGCAAATTTTCCCTTTATCTTGATCCAGTCCAGGGAAGAACAGAGCTATCCATTTTTTTGCTTTTAATTCTAGATGCCTTTGTAAAATATTTTAAATCAAACCCTCTGCATTGTTCTAGGGTCGGCAGGAACCAGGCAGCGCAGCACAGAGAGCAGTCTCAGACTGCAGCAAGGAAGGCATTTCCAGAAAGACCATGCCTTCAGAAGCACTGATTCCTGTCTTTGCTACCAAGCATATACTCTACCATTTGTGTCCACAGTTGTCGAACATCTCCTGTAACCCTGAAGCACAATATATACCTTATTTAACATTCAATGAAAAAGAAAATATTTTTGCAAGTGTCAGGCTTTCTCATATACACACTCTCTCTATGCTCCTATTCTTTTACCCAGAAATATGATTGTCCCTATATCTGAACAACTTCTCCACCTTTAGCTAGGGATCACCTGAGGCAAAAAACTCCATCGCTATGTTCTCATCTGTACCAAGAAATCACAGAAGAATATTCTATTTTCTGCACAAATAATCTGCAGTTAAAAATCACAGAAAAAAAAAAAATGTTAGTCGACTTGTTAAGAGCAACCATTTATACATCTCAGTGGTTTTGCTACAGGCGGTCATGCAGAACAAAAATAATCATTAGTGTATATGGGTTTCGTATCTAGATCAGCTGCACTATCTATATATGTTTTTGATGAATGTTTAGGTTTGGATTATGATTCCCAGTGGATGATGTAGTAAATGCTGCCACTGCAGGCTGCCAGAACATGTCAGTGATGTTTTATTTTATTCAGTTGAATGTTTCAGAAGAGATTCAGATCCAGTTCGTTGGTTTTTTGTCACAAAGAGAGAATGGCAAAACCCCAGATTTCTGACTAGGATAAGGACAGCTGGGCAGAAAGTAATTTAATTTGGCTAAGACCTCAGCAGCCTACAGTACACACATAAAATGCTGGAAGTCATATAAGCAGCAATCGATATGTTATATAGCTAGACTACCCAATTAAGGATTCAGGGAAGGATCACTATCATCCTGCTGCATAAAGGGTAACCATACCGCCGTCCTGATGAAGCCTGCCGTCCTGACAAACAGCCTTGCTAGACTCTGGCATTGGCAGTTAAAAGCAACACAGGATGGTAACATCTGTAATTTTAGAATTTACTACATCTTATAATTGAACTGATTGTGTACTGAAAAACTGACTGACAGTCCGTATGGTGCCGGAAAGACCCCAGCTTCGAAGTGTGAAACAGCTTTTGGTTTTCACTTTTCTTCTCAATGAACAGATGATGGAGTGGTACAACGAACAAGCTGGTACAGAGAATAAAATCACCTGTATTATCTTTTAATATACCCTGCTTTAAAAATATAGGCTTATATTACAGGAAAACTACATTATGTCATTGATTCTGAGGTAGGTGAGTACACACTTACAATTACGCAGCATTCCCCAAGGAAAACAGTATTGATGCATACTACCTTTGTACTTTCTCACTCCAATGTGGATATGTTAAAACAATGCAACATTGACTATATTTTATTATTTTATTACAGTAATGCCTAGACATCTCAGATAAAATAAGACTTTCCTTGTTGGATACTGTACAAACCCAGAACAGCCTTTGCCCAAAGAGCTACTCATTATTTGGTTATAATTACAGTTATTTAATATAGTGCATGTAATCAATTGTTACAGGAGCTGCCAATTGCTCTTACAAAGTGTTAATTCTGGCAGGTTTTAAAAGCAAACTCATTCTAAACAGGAGGTGATGATTCAATCAACTCTAATTAAATTGAATGATTAATTTAGAGGAAAGTATTCTTATACTATTTTTTTCTGCACACCCATTATTAATTTGAGTAGATGCTCTTTTGGACAAAAAGGTTCTTTCACCATCACCATGGCAAGAAGATGAAACTAACAGAACACAATTTAATTGTGATAAAATTTTAATGTTTAGAGAATACATATTAATATGAAGAAGAAAAAAGAAATTGAAAACAGACATAAGAAAACTGTAATGTCACCCCATTTTCTTATTATTATGGCTATTTATTTAATCTTGTATATTCTGTCCTGAGTGCCACTTTATCCCACGTGCATTCAAGTGTCTGTTTTGTTGGTTTATTCTAATATGAAGAAGCAGCCTATATTTTTCTCCATATTAGTGTATTTTGTGTTAGGTAGATTTACACCTGGCAAAGTCAACCATAGCTGACGCTTCAGTGTGCGAGTTTTCTGGATAGCCTCTCCGAGGCACCCCTCTCTTCTCCTGACACTGAACACAAAGTTAGTTATCTCCTGGATGTAGAAGTCTTCTTCAGGGCAAGACACCAAACAGTTCAGTGTTCAGGCAATAGAAAACCCCTCTAAGTACAGGCATAAGTAATAAAATCCATCCTGGTTTAAGTCTTGTGCCATTTCTTGGTTTCATAGGGCAAAATCTGTTCATAATTATTACTAGCAATATTACCATCACAGCTAATCATAATCTATTAGCAGCAACAACATTATGGTCCATAACATCGCTGCCACTGAAAACTGTAGTGGTTCATCAGTGACATATGCTCTGCTTCCTTAAAGCCATGGGAGTAAGTTTTGTGTGACGGGACTAAGGCAATTTTTTGGAAGAGGCAGAAATAAAAAACAAAAATGCATAAATCTGTCTGTGCTATTGTTTTCCTTTGCCACAACACTTCTTTTCTGATTCTCTGTTGTTGCCTCTTGGCAATGCTTACTTTTTCCCATAATACAGAGTTCACAGATGCAGTACTTAAATTATCACACTAAATTCTCCTTTCTAAGAAAAGGAGGGGAGAATAGAGACATTATCTAAAAAGACTAATCAAATGAGATTAAAAAGAACACTTCAGTGTGCTGTAAATCCCAGAGGTCGAGGACATTTTCAGTGATACAGTGCTGTAACAGCTCTGCTGCAGTACAAATGCCAAAGGACAGCCCTGGGCCAGGATGTGACTTTTACAACCACATATTAAACCCACCCTCCCGCCAGTGAATCTGAAGTATAAACGAGCCTGTGGAAACCAATGCTGAATCACCCGATGTTTTCCAAGTTCTTTATTTAGCCTCTGCAGAGTAGGCTAGAGTTCAGGCAATGCAAGGTTGCACGTCTAATGCAGAACTAGAACATAGCTTCTGCAAAAGCCACAGGAAATTACCCTAAAATGTGGGGCCTGCAACCAACTCCAGGGTCATCAGCTGCTGGCTCTTCCAAGGGGGTCACTTGCTCAAGAACTTGGATTCACTTCTCAAATAACAAAGGACAAATAAGAAATAGGTCTTTCCCTCTCTCATACTCCAGTTTTAAGCACTCGCTGATAATGATTCTTAATCTGATTTCTAATTCACAAAAGGGAGATCCTATTCACTGACACTGAAATTACACTTCTGAATGTAAGGGCAGCGTTTGGGCTAGAAAACCTCTCCGAACAGATCCTCCTCTTTCTCCCTTATATTGGTTTAGCTAAATGGTGGTTTTGGAAATGGACAGTGCCATGGCAATATATATGGAGTTGATTTTCTCTTGAGTTTGAAAACTTCTGAATTTGTTGGTCTTCTTAGAAGCTACTATTCCTTCTATCTTCTGATGCTTATAGGGAAAGTACGCAAGAATGGACTGCCATTTTGGAATGGAGGTGGGCATATGAGAATGTTTGTTTGGATTTTGAGTTTTATGGTTTGGTTTCATTTGATTTATTGTTCATTCCCAGTTTAATCCATGGTTAAATATATATATATATATATATAGCATTGGCTGTTTGCTTTCTTCTTATGAACAGAATAAATCAGAATACATAAATGCAAATACTGAAATTATCAGAAACTGGTAAGAAGCACAAAGGAACCTGGAATGCGGGAATTTAGCATTCTAATTTTATTTTTCTAAGTTTTTATTGGGCTAACAAGGGGAAAAAAATGAGCGGTATAGAAAATACAACTGGATAACCATTACCACAGCTGTTTTTGTGAAGCGATCCTACAACTGCACCAAAGGAATTACCAAAACTGAGAAAAATATGGCCTGGGAAGAGAGGTGTATGATAGATATCTATTAAACAATGAGTGTCATGGAAAGGGAACAAAGATTCATTTTTTTCTTGCAGTACAAGAACAAGGGGGACCATCAAATGAAGCTAGAAGGACCCCCATTCAGAATGCACAGAAGTAGTTCTTTACACAAGGAGTAACAGGCCTATGGAACTGAGGTCAGAAGAGACAGCATATCATTAAAGTTGATATAGATTCCAGAGGATAATATATATAAGTTCCTGAAAGAGAAATATATACTACAGATATGTATATAAATATAGCTTAGCTATAGTTAGTATATAAAGAATAAAAGAATAACTGGATTCATGTATATTTGCTATCACTGCAGGAAATTGCAAGATAAACACGGAGGAGCTGCAAGTGGGATGCTGGAAAACTTTTTAACACAAGCATAACTAAAGCAAAGAGGGAATTTGATGTATATATTGATAGCACTAAATTGTATGAGCTATTAGCTTGTGATCATCAAATGCTTGTGCTCACTGGATGACCTGAAAAAGTCCCTCTGCTCCTGTGTTCTGCTCCTAGTGAAATATATATCAGCAGTTGTAACCTACTGTCCTGGTTTTGGCTGGGATAGTGTTAATTGTCTTCCTAGTAGCTGGTATGGTGTTATGTTTTGGGTTAGGTATGAGAAGAATGTTGATAACACACTAATGTTTTCAGTTGTTGCTAAGTGGTGTTTAGACTAAGTTAAGGATTTTTCAGCTTCTAATGCCCAGCCAGCGAGAAAGCTGGAGGGGCACAAGAAGTTGAGAGGGGACACAGCCAGGGCAGCTGACCCAAACTGGCCAAAGGGATATTCCATACCATGTGATGTCAGTATATAAACTGAGGGGAGTGGGGCTGGGGGGATCGCTGCTCGGGAGCTAACTGGGCATCGATCGGCGAGTGGTGAGCAATTGCATTGTGCATCACTTGTATATGCCAATCCTTTTATTATTATTGTCATTTTATTATTGTTATAATTATTAGTTTCTTCCTTTCTGTTCTATCAAACTGTTCTTATCTCAACCCACAAGTTTTATTTTTTTTTCCAGACTCTCTCCCCCATCCCACCGGGTTGGGGGGAAGTGAGTGAGCGGCTGCGTGGTGTTTAGTCGCTGGCTGGGGTTAAACCACGACACCTACACAGTGTTGCTCAATTCTGTTCAGTCCTGAAGCCTTAACTTTCTACTTACCTGGCAGCCCAGATGAAATAGCAGATTCTGTTAAATAAAAAGAGAGGCTGAAGGTGAGAGAAAATGACTTGGTCCTTTTGTAGAAAATAATGTTAGGGTTCCAGACTGCCTGTAAATTTTTAATGATGCTTTTAGCAATTTCTGAAGATTCATTTCTGAACTCATCTCAAAAAGAAAGTTTCCAGTGAATTTAATGTTCCATCTACACAGCACGATTGTCCAATTACTATGTACAGCTCAATGTAAAAATGCTATTATCAATCACTTCTATTTTAGTGATGCAACCAGTTAGTAATAATTACAATAAACTTAACAAGAACTTCACAACAAAATTACAGTAAAGACAGCTACATTTGCAGAATTTGAACTGAATGACAGTAAACTTCTTTTAAATGACATTTCAGATCATAACAGTGGAGCACTCCTGTGGCATATTTCTGAGAGCTATCATAAGAATACGCATTTTGTGCCCATAATTTTATTTCTTGAACACTAATGTCAGCCTGTTTTTAGCTTAAAGAATTATGGTTCCCAACAGAAAACAACATAATGAAAAATTTTTGGAGAAGTCTGAAGTAGCTCTTACAAATGCCAGCATGACCTCTACAAGGCAGTAAAAATCCTCAAAATAGAACCGTTCTCCATAACTACTGGAGAAAAATTCTACTCATTTCCACTCTTCTGAAGCGACAAGATGGAATAGAGAGGGGCTGGGGGTATTATGCTTACAAAGAACCCTTTGTAGCAGCTAATATGCTGTAATAATAATGGGGGAAGAAAACCTTTCTTGTTTCTTGCCTCTCAGCAGTACATTTTCAGCTCGATAGGTTTTAATTTGGTCAGAACTATGCATTCTCTTGGCATGGCACAAAAATGTTATTCTGAGGCAGCACCTTCTCTCAGATGGGCTGCTCACCACAGAGTGCTGTCCAAGCCCTGCACGGGTACAAAGATAAAATAACATGGCACCTCACTCTGGCTAAAAATCCTGACAAAAAATCAGAGAGCTATTTTATTACCATTTTTGGTCCAAATATTTTAACATAACTACTTCGGCAGATAAAATCAGCAGGGTAGAATGGTACTAGAAACAACCGCCTGACAAGGAAACAAAATTTAGGAGAAGTCATTGTTCAAGTCATGGCACACAGGAAGCCCAGGGGATGCCCAGCGCTGAGAGCCTTTGCTGTTTGGGATATCTGTGGAAGACTGTGCCTCCAGACCAAACTCTTGCAAGAGGAAAGAGAGATCTTTGAATTCCCTCAATGATTGAAAGCCTCTAAATCTACTTTCTCTACTGGGCTTCAGCATAAGAATCAGAAGTGGTCTCTGAAGCTGCTCAGCTGGGTATCCATTTGGGGGTGACTTGACACTGACCTTGTCCACCTGCAAAATGGAAGTGCAAAAAATACACAGTTTCATTCTCTGTGTCCTGTCAAAGAAAAACAGCTCCACTCACGCTCAGGAGGGGAATTAATTTTGATCAACTGCATATTGACAGGAAATGGTGTGCTTACACAGTGTGTCTTCCTACCAGCTGTGTCACTGTCACATCATCCTGAATGTCCTCACAGCTCCCAAACACACTGCTGGGTCATCCAAAAGCAAAATAACAAACACAATTTGAAGTAATCAGATAAATGCAAACCAACAACACCACACTTTGTTTTATTACTTTCAGCCCTGCATCTGACTCCAGTAAATGAAGCAAAATATGCCACGGCGCGATGCAGGATGGACGCCGGGTACAGGTACAGCTCAATAACTTAACTCCCGTGCTGGTTTCTGGGGCTGGATCTTCTGACCACGCACACCGCGGGATCTCTTTTAGGGTGAACCCTTAGTTCCCCACAGTGCAAAATCCCGGGATGGTTTTAGGGGCACTTCTTTCTGACAGCTGTTCCCTATCAATAGTGTAGACCAGACTGCTCCAGATTTGGCACCGTCTGCCCCTAGAGAGCCATTCAAACACATCAGACACCTCAGTGTGCTCTCATGCCGTACCCCAAGGCACGTGACACGTTCTCGGGGTCAGATTATACAAAGCAACCACTCTTACATTAATATGAAGTACTTTGAACTGTAAAAACCAAGCAAACAAAAATGATGTCTTAGACAGACCCCCTGGTACGCCACAGGAGAGCCAGTGACGAAGGTCAAGTCGCATGCACTATAGACACAGCTACATTGCCCGAGTACGGCTATCCCCGAACAGTATGGACAAGCACCACTTTCCGCCTCTTTACCAGAAGCCAAATTTCTACCTGGAGTGGGTGTTTCTGCAGCATAAACAAAGCCTATCATGCCTGGCCTAGCACTGCAGGCAATTGTTTATACCTACACTAGTTTATAGCCAAAGACAATCCATACATGGGGTATCAAACCTGTAGTCCCTTAGACCATCTTCCACAGATGGTAAGTCTTCTTCTGGCATGCCAGAAGAGCAGAGACATGAGATCCTGCTTTAGCAGCAGCAAGACATGGGACTTGCTCACTGATGTGTACCTCCTTACTCACCCACCAGATGTGATGACGTTCCCCTTCACAGCAATGCCTGTGTTTCCCTGCATATTAAAGAAACCTGGAAAAACATTCATATATAGCCCAAATTTGATTCAGTGATGAAGCTACTAGTGTGGAAGCCTACTATCTTCACTTGAGAATTTTCATTACTTTTTGGTATGCTATACTATGCTTTCCTAATTTTGATAGATCTTGATCTTCTGATTACTTTTTCTCTGAGTTTAGGTATGTTCTTGCTGCTAGGCTTCCACATATTGCCATAGCATCTGAGTTGTGAATGACTGATGCTCCAGCATATTATTATTAACTAACAAATTCTGGAAGAGAAAGAAACATCTGAGCACACTCCATTCCCTTCCGACTACCTCTGGACTTGGGATTAGTAAGTGGACTAAAATGCACCAAAAATGGGTTGAAAGAGTTTATTTTTTCTGAATGAGTGAAATATGTGCTTATCTGTCTTTCCCAAACCCATTGCATCTATGTGTGCACTTCCAGATCATGTTTTGTGAATCTCAAGGGCAAGAAGAAATGTTCTGATTCTGCTACTGATTTTTAGATTTGTCCTAAGTAATGAAATAGCCATTGAAATTTCCCTACCATCTGAATCGGATCAGGCTTAATTATTAAAAGTAATGGAAGAAACTGCAGTGGAAAAACATTCCTTTGGAAAGTTTAATTCCATCCAATTGTGTTAACTTAATCTGCAATTTATATTAAAAATTTGGCTGGAGTAAACCCCAATATTTTGGGAAAAAGACAGATGTTGTTCAGGTTTAAATTTATTTTAAAATATTTAAAGTTTATTTAAAAATTTATTTTTAGTTATAATGCAATGTCAAAGCAATATGATCCAATTTCAATTTTGTCAAATTTCTCCATTTTCATTAAGATAAAATGATTAGCTAGTTTTTCTTCAATGTTTCAGCAATTTCATTTATGTACGCTTCATGTAACTGACAGGTTTTGTTCCAGACTGGAACTAAATTAAACTTAAAAAAATATTAATTACTCATTAAAAAAATTTATTTCCATTACATACAACTCTATTAGCAGTTAAATAGTGTAGCATCTTTCAAAATGTAGATCTCAAACTCCCATATTTTTGAATAATTAAGTAGACATGTACTGTCATCTTTTAATTACTAGATGATAGTATTTTTACTAAGATTTTCAAATCTGTTTCAGCTCCTTTGCCTTTGGTATAATGTAACTCTATAATGAGCCACTGTCTTGCAGTGCTCAACATCTAAGCTTTAAGATAATAAACATCAATTATTACTAATGAACAAATGAAAAGTAAGAAAGAATTTTTATTTGAATGTGTTTATTAAGAAATTATCAATGTATAAATAAGGTATATTATACACTAAAATATAATTTTATTTCTGAAGGGACAAACACAGCAGCAGCAATATTCCCATGTTGCCTTATTGTCAGCTGACTGCATTTTATAATCGCATGAAATGTCTATATAATCCCACTCAAGTGAAACTGCTGAACAGGCTAAAAATTTTAACTACAAATTCAGATATGCTATATGGCCATTGTCTTCTGTTTCTAATACAACTCCTAATACATGCAGTTTTGCAATGACAACTCCAACAAAAATTTACTAATGTAATAAATCCTACCTTTTAATTAATGAAATTGAATTTTTTTAGGGACTGCCTGTTGGGCTAAAGGGGAGGGAGAGGGCAGTACCTAGAATGTCACTTGTATTTTTTTTAATTATTTTTTATAAATGAAAACTGCCTTATAATGCCAGGAAAATATACATATTACATAAAAGAACATAATACAGCACTCTCTAAGGCTTTGCCATTAATGGCAAGGTCAAATGTGGTACTTTTTGCTCCATCGATTCAGCAATTCATGACCCAAGTGAGGTCATTGCTTATGCACACAGCACAATTAAATCAAGGTTAGACAAGCAAGATTCTTTAGTACAAGATAATGTGCCAGCAGATTACATAGTACTAGGAAATTTGCATTTGAATCATGCTTGATGAAGATTATTTATTCATTTTCACAAGTGGAAAAAAAACTGTAATTTTATCACTATCATTTATTCTGGTTATAGAAAACAGCTTAATAACTAAAATGTCCACCTGAAATCTAAGGCTGATTTTACATATACTCCTATAAACAAGAAAACAAACGGAAATTGCTTTGTCAGCATTTTATGTAATTTACAGTCTTTCAAGGTAGTTTTTATGTAACAAATGAGTTGGAGTAACTTCACAAGCAACATAAATATTCTTTGTAATCAGAATTCAACATAAAATTAAAGGTTCCTTTTGCACACTAAAAATTTCCTATCTTAATCCTTCAATAAGCACATAGTGTGTAGTCCTTCACATATATGCTTAAATAAATACAAGACCATAGCTGAAGTACGACATTTAGAGACCGGAGTAAAATAATACCTGATGTCAGAAAATTACTAATATGTGGTGTATTTTTCCCTAACCAAAACCAAATTGATTATAATTCAAGGCTGATATTTCACTGAGTAAAATAATTAACTGGAAGCTTTCCACCTGGATTATTTACTGAATGCTGTCCACATGTTAGTGGGTTTAAGCTCCCAGAAGACTACCAAAGCACAAGCTCCACAGATCAAAGGCATAGTATTCAAACAATGCATGTAGTTTCTTCCAAGTATATGAAGGTTTATTGGTTTGTGAAAAGGCATCATGGAAAAAGCTAGTTTTGAGAAGTGACCTGGAAAAAAAAGGAGGCGTATCCATTAAGTACACAAGTGGGGAGGTCATAGGGAGGATGTAAAGATGCTAGAAATGTGCTCAGATTTGGAGTTGGACAAGACGCAGGACTAGTATGCGGAAACCCAAGGCTAAACCATAAATGCAACCTAGGCTTGCTTCAAGAAGTCAGTAGATTACGTTAGTTTACACCAGAAGAAAACCCAGCCAACTCAGTTTATGTGATTGCAAAGCAAATTTGTACATTTTTACAACATTCTTTGTTGTTTACTATTCACTGTAATACTAGCCATTGATCCAAATACGCTGAGAAGATACAAGGATGGCACGGTCTAGCAACATCATTTATATTTACTAAAGTATATTGCACTGGGTCCCTGAGACCTCATTCAGTGCCTCAGGAACACAGTAATTGCCTCAGAGTTCAGATTACCTGTTCATTGAGTCCAGAACCTGGCTGTGACAATAGCTCCAGCTCCTTGAGAGGGAAAGAGAAATTCTTTCCAAACGATGCAGGGCTGAGCCTGCAAACATCCCTCTGCAGTCTGGAAAATAGGATATGGTCTGAGCCAATTCGTGTTCTGTCTCTTCAGCCTACTTTTATTCAGATTTCATGTTACATCTATCACACTACTTGAGCACCTGTAAGTCTGAAATTGTTGTGTTCTGAATGGAAAACAAGTCTTTTGTCAGCTTCATCCTTTTGAACCCACTGCCACTTTCAGCTGCAAAGCCACTCCATTTTTTTTCCCTGCTGATCTTAGGCCAGGAAGACACTAGGTGTGGTACTGACTCATCTGAAATACGACTATGCCCATGCATATGTGAAAAATTGTAACAGTATTGGTGAGATTTCAGAAAAGACTTGTTCTTAAGACCATAGGATAATTCAGGTTGGAAAGGGCCTTAGGAGGTCTCTTGTCCAACCTCTTGCTCAAAGCTGGTTTAACACCGTATTCAAACCAGGTTGCTCAGAGCTTTTCCTAGTCAGGTCTTGAAAACGTTTGAGGACACAGACTGCGCAACCTTGCTGGGCAACCCGTCCCAGTGCTTAACTATTCTCCTTGTGAAAGGTTTTTTTATGCCCAGTCTGTACCTCTCCTGTCTGCATTAAGAACATTGTCTCTTGTTCCCCCACTGTGCACCTGAGTAAAGAGGCTGGCTCTGTCTTCTTGGTAATCTCTTCTTTGGTGTTGGCAGGCTGCTCTTAGGTGTCCCCAAAGCCATCTCTGCTCCAGGCTGACCATGCCCAGCTCCCCCAGTGTCTCCTCATGGGGCAGGTGCTCCAGCCCCCCCATCTCGGTGGCCTCCCCTGAATGCCCCAAAGTTCCTAGAACTGTTCCCAGAAGTTCTCCAAAGTCCCCAGAAGACCAAGAAGATGTAGAAGCAGTGCCCTGACTGCTGAGGAAACTGCAAGCTCCAGCAGCGAACAGCAGCCCAAGCAGTGTGTTCCCTGCCACATGAACTGACACACTATCTGCCAGGTCCCCGTTTGCATCCCCAGTTAAATAGCAAATGAAAGCCAGACACTGCACCTTGCCCTCTGCACCAGCCTTGGCCCCCCACCAGGTCCCTTCTTAGAGGACTAGGATGCCCTCCAGATGCCACTGGGCCATGGTTCACCTAGCTCGTGGGTGCCATCACCACCTCTGCCCAACCGCTCTCCCAGCTGTTTCACTGACTTGTTCTGGTAACAACCCAGAGCAGGACTGGTTCTGTGCGAAGAGTTTGTAGACTCTCGTTCAGAAGTACAGGCTGTCACTTCTTTGTGATTTATTAAAATACTGATTGGCAATGGTGCTTAAAGACTGAATACTGAATATTGGAGGGTTACAAACTACATTAGTGTGAATGAAGAAGTTCTGAATACTCATTCTACCACAGAAATGAAGCATTTACACTTGCTTATATTGAGTGTGACTAAGGCCACATCCCAACACCCCATTTTCTCAGACGCATGAGAAAATTAATATACGTAGACCAGTAACTGCTCAGTTAAGGTGAGTGCATCCATAAAATTACTGTCGATCTAGAAACTTACCTTTTTGAAAGGTTTGTTAGAGTTTCTATAGTTTTGTTGGATGAACAAATTGGAGTAAAATTACCAAATTATAGATTATCTTCCACTAGCTCATCATGTTCCTGCTTGTACAATACACATTAGCCAGTAAGAATTTATGCAGAGCATAGATGCTTACCTAAAATTTTCCACAGCCTCTGTTAATCAGACTCTACTTCAAAATGTCCAGTTCAAATAGGCTGGTGACACTTAAACAACATACTATTTTAAATTGACTAGGTGTTTTCCCCAAAAATCGTAAAGAAATGTCCTTCTCTTTTTGTTGTTTTGTTTTTATTGGTTTTTTTTCTACTTATAAATCATACCAAACCTGGTAATTTTAATTTCTGATTGAATTTAATTTAATCAGAAAGAATAAAGAAAAGGAATTGGCACTTCTGAACACTCTTGAAACCATTTAACTGACTAGCCTTAAGATCTTCTTTGCTTTATACAAGTAACATTGTCCTTTGGCTTAATTCATGCTGTTGATTCACAACACTGATCAGGACACTTGGTATGTCTTGTAACTTATATGTGCAACTGCTGTAAGGCAAAGCACATAAAATGACAACATAAATGTAGAACACTCAAAACTTTAAAACAACAACAACAAAAAATAGTGTATTATGAATTATTTCTAGGGTCCTGCTTTAGTTTGATAATGGAGAAAAAAAAAATAGGATAACCAATTTCAGTGTTGCTCTGTGTGCTTAATTTTACGGAATGTTTCCCTGCCTTGCTGGCTGAAGACTGTTTTACTACACTGTTATTATATATGTAATAAACAGCCAAGGTCAAGGTAATGAAAGAACGTATGTAGATGTTACTGTCCTGTGAAAACATAAAGACAACAACTATCAATAGAGGCCTAAGATGATTATATCTTGACACTTTTCACAGATAATAATTAAGTATTAATAATATCTTGCAATTCAATAGCACCTTTTCCCACAAACTCCTGCAATTGATAAATACACATTTTCCCTACCTGCAGTCCTCTTTGGGCTGGTATTTTTTTGCACTCTGGAATGAGTGAACAAAAGTGATGTAACTGTATCTAGCTCACAAAAAATAGTAAATATATGAGCTAGTCATAGATTCAAAGATTCAAATAGATCCCCAGTCTAATTTTGGCAATTAACCAAGTTTTCTTCAACACCGCTATGGTTCAGTGAGGAGTGTCCCTGTTGTTTTTAAAATGTTAGCACTATACCTGCTCTGTTGCTGAATGAGGGAATACAAGTTCATGAAAATGCTACAGTATTTTATAATCTGTAGTTTCAGAGCCAGAACAAGTTAGTAAACACTATTCTTAAAGCCGTGTCGACATTATCTATGTTGTTAGTGCATAAACAAGCCCACAAATGAAACAAAGCCAGCTTGGCCAGTGCTTCAGCTCACTCCTCTGCCAAGTGGAAAACTACACAAGCAATAGAGACCAAACGTTATATTCAGGCTTCTGAGCAGACAGCAGAGTACCGGGACAGTGTCAGTGCAGAGTTTGCATTTATCTCTACTCTGGGTGTTGTTTTGGAATTCCCTCACCCTCTGAAAAATGATGGCATCAGCTAGGCAAAAGATGTCACCTGGTTGGCACCAAGTATAAACAACGCGTCTATATTTAGTGCATTGCAAGATGCCTGTTACCACCGATCTGTGGACAAGGAGGATGTCAAAAAGCAGGAAAAGACTGCTTAGAATAACATTTGTTTCTGTAAAAAGTGATCTGATTTTTTTGTGCTATGTATGTGGTGACCATTGTCAGCTTTTCCTCCGTTCCTGGCTGGTGCCAGGAGCCAGGCCATGCTTAGCTCCCATTGCTTCAGTGTGTGTATACAAGACAGACGCATTCATCTCAGTAGCCAGCAGTAGGCATGTCCTTTATGTGGCACTTCTTTTAATATTATTGATAAAATAACACATATGTTCAGACTAGATAATAAGGAAGACATTTTTTTATGATGAGGGTGGTGAGACACTGGAACAGGTTGCCCAGAGAGGTGGTAGATGCCCCATCCCTGGAAAAAGTCAAGGTCAGGTTGGACGGGGCTCTGAGCAACCTCATCTAGGTGAAGATGTCCTTGCTCATTGCAGGGGTCCCTTCCAACCCAACCCATTCCGTGATTCTGTGATTCTGTGATTCTATATTAACAAGTAACATCCATGCCATATCACCATCTGCTTATGTTACAACACTAGTTGGAGTAATATGTGATCACAGTTATAAAATGGAGAAAATAGTGATGTGTGAGCAGTGTGTACAACCCTCATGTTTATGTGCAGACACAACCCCAAAAGGGAATATGCCAAGAACTGACCTGAAAGGAAAAAAGATATACGGAAGAGGCAGATAGCAACATACCTACCAATATTAGGCAACATAAACTTTGCAGTTTTTACCTTGGTCCCTACCATTTCTTTTTCATTTCTCTGTTGGAAAAAGAAGAAAAAAAGAATGTTCCCTGTCTTTAAGAGAATCCAGAGCCCAGTCAGATTTATGATTCACCTTCTCAAATACTTTTCTCTTCCCACATACTTTCCTTATCATTTCCTGCTCTAAATACCTGAGGGTTTGGAAATCACTATTAGTGTCTGAAAAATTCCACTGAATCCAGGCAGTGAGGGATAGCTGCTAATTGCTCCTGCAAAGGGCTGTCTCGCTGGGTGGGAAAAGCACTAGCCAGAAGATCAGGTAAAAGAGAAAGAAGGAAAAGAAAAAAAGACTTTTTTACCCACTCAGAAGAAGGTAGGAGGAGGCAAAAATTATAGTGACCACAACAAACTTGCCTATAGCAGGAGTTTTCCATCTTTGGCAGATACTACCGTTAGTGGCAAAAAGCTACCGGCAAATCTCTCCTGTCCCTATTTTCCCTTCTACAAAATTCAGGCATGTTTTCACATTTTCCAAATGTGAAATGTCAGTTTATGAAAACTAATATGTAAAAGTGCTAATTGTTACTGTTCTTTATGGGAGCAGTATTTTTATTGGAGCAGTTAATGAGGAGGTAAAAACTTTTTCTAAGGTCACAGGAAGACTGAACAGTGAAACAAAGAACGAGTAACAATAAATAAAATAGAATTGCTTGTCCACGAGAGGTGGCAGATGGCATAAGACTTATTTGTCACCAGGAAACAATACACAAGCCAGCAAATGCACTGTGTGAAGTAAGAAAATAAGTAATATGAGGAAGCCCTTCTCAATTTCAAAGAGCTACCTGAAGGCAAATTTGTCTAAAATGAGGCCTAATCAGTTATAAGCACAGATGATTTGATCCCTCTCAGGATCAGATCCCCTGCTCAGGCCAACACTAGAAAGAAAAGAAAACAAGTACAAGACACCCCAACAGCTCAAATTGGGATATTGGGGTAACTCTTAAATAGATAAATAAGCAAACACGGTGGGAATTACAGGGGCAGTCTGATATGGGGGTGTTCACAAAAGGGGGATGTTGCACAGCAGTATATGGTGATGGAGTCTGTACACGGACTTAATGTGTTTGTAGCTGCTTGGGCTTTTAGTATGCTTTGGGGGATGCTTTCAGATGAAAGCACTACTTACATTTGAGAAATATATTCTGATGCTACTAAATATTTTGATCATATGGGTCTGAGCGGAGCATCAGAATGATACTGATGGTCTGGGAGACACAGACGAAGGCATGACCTGTTTAACAGCAATCATATTGTTTTCTTTCATTCTGCTTTTCAAAATGGAGTGAAAATATAAGTGACCTGGACAGATTGGTGCAAAAATAGTAAAGTGGGGATGGGTGATTTGATTTCTATCTGTGCAATGCTCTGTTAAGAAAACCGAATGCTTCATTGTGTGTGTATTGCCTACCCCGCTTCCAAAGCAGTCAGCATTGCTCTTACTTGCAAATATGTACCTTGCAAATATTTATAACTTCATTTCCTACCTAGCTGTCTTATTCAATCTCTCAGCTACTGTTATCAGATCCAAAGAGTTTGGCAGACTAAGTTGCCATCAAGAAACAGTGAAAACAGCAGCTCTTAATACAGCAGCTGAAAACACACCGTATCTTTTGACCTAAAAAGTACCTCACACATTTTGTGGAATAAGGGTTTCCCAGAAAAGTCCAATCACAAAGCGTAGCCTGCCAAGGTCTCCAAATTGTAAACTTAACCATACTTAAACATTTATTTTCCCTCATATATGAATAAGACAAGGGCATATTGTTTTTCTGGTTGGTGAAAATGAACAAGGGCACCTACCCATGCTTTGTGTATATGTTCATACTGTGTATATGCTTATGGATCTATCACTACAAGTTATGCAGGTATACTCAAAATAGCACAACCTATCCAGCTCATGCCAATAATACTGAAGACAAGACAGTGACGGCTACCAAGATGGCCAAGGTTAGTTACTAGGTACTGTTGAGTATGCTAGATCTTTACTACAGTGTTTGTATGTTGTTTACACTCAAGAGAACTAGATTAAGCCAGGTTTCTTTCAGTGTAGTACTAATTGCTGTGTGGACTCACACATGGCCTTGCAGTGCTCTGAGGGATTAAAACATAGGAGCAGACAGGCCAGAGCTTTTCCAGTTAATATTACTGACACCCAGGAGAGAGGGATGTCTACGTGTCCTGAAACCCTAAAGTCCCCCTCCCTTGGCTCTGATAGTCTCCCATTGTTTCTACTCAATTGCCAAAACTGTAATTCCTATGTGGGACCAGGTAAATCCTGGGAGGGCTTATGACCTTGGGCTTCATGCTGATGGAACTGGTGGTACTCCTGCAGAGCCAGGCTGCCCCACAAGGCAGAGAATTGCGTTTGCTTGGTATTGCACCTCTGCCCTTGCCCATGGATAACAAGTGAGCCGAACATCCCATCCTTAGAAGATCTGATGGATGGCTGTGCAGCATTTTAGCTGTAGCTTACAGCACACTGCACAATATGCAAAGGCTAATGACATATTTAAATATTAAAAAAGTAAAAGCATAAGATCAGCCTTAAATAAAAAACCTAAATCAATATACAGAAAAAGAAATAACAAAGCAGGGACATACTACTTTGATCATAAAGAGTGTGTCTTTGGCATACTCGAAACTTACTTTTATAACTAATGAGAGATGAGGGTAAGAACACATATAATTGTTTTGCCACATGGCAGTCTTTTTAAGCTTTGAGCCCATGTAATAAGAGACCTACTAAGCAGGATCGTGTCACTTATCAAATGAGAGGATATGAGTCAGATGAGACTTATGGAAAAGATGGTGAAAGCAGCAGGTCCTTTATTTGGTCAGATCTACAAATGGAAAAAAATGATAACTTTTAATGACTCCCAACCAACCTTTCTCAGATTCAAAACTGGAAAACTTGACAGTCTCATTTTATCTTCTCAGCATTGAAAACACCTACATATTCTCATAATTACACACATGTAGACAGACTGCAAAACCAGCTATGGTTAGCATTTGTTGAACTGATGATTTCCACAGCTTCTACTGTGAGCATAATTTAGTTTGTTTGTTTTATTATTTTTGCCTACACTTCTAACCAGGTTATTTTTCAAGGAGCTAACAGAATAAAGGAAATAGCAGATTGCAAAAGCATTTCACCTCTAAGCTTTGGAAGGCCTAACCATTGACAAGATGAATATATAAGTGAGGAATTTTGGAAGACAATGTGCATTAGCTGATATTGCATATTCTGGAATGTTGAAGAGCAGACAGAATTTGGCACATTAGATTATATTTTGTGCAAATCTCTAGCAATAAAAGATCTTTTTTGGCTACACGGGAGCAGAGGCACAGACAGGAGTTCTCAGAACTAAGCTGTCTTATGGAGACGACTGAAGCAAAGCAGTTTGCATAAAACTTAATACTTCCCTTATCTTTTCTCTACTGTTGGCATTTAAGTCCTTACAGATAACTCAATATTTTATAAAGGGGAAAACACATCCTGTTCAGTAATATGTCTACTGATCTTCTATATGTGCAGTCTCAGTCGGTGAAAAACATATTTTTTTCTGGTGGCTTCTGTCATGTGCTCTTGTAAGTTAAAAGAATCTCAGTTCTCTAATGCACAATTTGACTTAGAGAAGTGTGCAACAGCAAAACCAGGTCACCTGTATGAAGAAGAAGCAAAAGAAGAAAAAAATGCCAAATATTTCCTTTGGCAAAATAAGGGAAAGGAGAGCTAAACTGCCTGTTAAGCCACAAAATGCTCTTTAATATAAGCATTAAAGAGGAAAAGATGCATATAATATTTCTTCTCTTTGGGAAGTAACTTATAAAAATCAAATTAAAAAGGCAATAATCATTAAAAATGTCAGAGAGCCTATTTCTGAAAAAGTCTTATTATTTAGCAAGAGTATTTAATTCTTTGCCCAAACATCTGTTTCTCAATCTAATATCTCAACCTAATATTTAAGAAACCTTTTTAGTGGATCTCTCTTGGAATTTTCTGTGTGACTTTTTAAAAAGAAAAACAATAATGAAATAGTAGTATAAGGCAGAACACCCTGTATGATTTATAGTCATAAATAATTCTGCAAACTCCCAGGTTCATCAATCACAATTGTCATTAATTAATCTGGTGGCCCAATTCTTCTCTGGAGCTTAATTACAGAATTTTAATTTCTTACTTTCCCAGCACTTTTCCATTCTGGAAAAGGGAAGAGGTGTGAACTTTCCTCCCAGTTCATGTCAAAGGCTGGTGATCCTTTTCTCATTCAACAAGGCAGGAAAAACAAGCTCCACCAATATTATCATGAGGCCTAATTCTCCCAGAACAAGGATCTTCAGCATCTGGATGGCTCACAGATTCTGAACAATACAGAACGAAACCAGACCACTGGGTCTCACCTGAATAACCAGACACAGCCAGCAGAATTTAACTGAGTACCATTCATTGTGATGTCAGAAAGAACAGGATCTTTCTGGTTTGCATGGATAGATCTGTTTCCCTTTGACATCTTGAGTTCTAACTTCACTCTCCTTTGTGTTCCTCTATTAGCTATACCTCTACACTTACATTTTGTTTCTGGACGGAAAATAGAATACTGCTTTTTCTAGCAAACCCTATCAACATGTATTGCTGAAAATGGATTTCTAATTCATTTTTTTTACTTGGAGATGTTTTTAAAATCAAAAGCAGCACTCTATTTCTTACTTTTTCAGGGATGAGAGAATCAAAGGAGCAGTCAAAAGCTCCTATAGCCACTGGCTAGCTTCAAAGACAAAAAAGCAAATAGTAATTTAGGTTCTACAAATGTACATAAATGCCGTTGCACATTTTGGAGAGATATATAGGTGAGAATCATTGAGTATAGATTCAATGAAGGAGACACTAGGCTAATTCAGGACATACAGAATGACAATAATGAGGCTGGACCAGCAGATACTAATGTGAAAATATTGGGAATAGATTTCTACATTAAAACTCTGCCCCATTATTAAACCTAACGTAAGCACCCTAATAAAACTTTGAAGTGAAATAAAGTTTCTGGGGTTATTTTACATCTTCTCACAATTTCCTTAAGTCCCCAAATCACCAGGAAGCCCAGCCATGACTTTAGTCAGAAAAGTCTGTTAGTGCCGATTTAGACCTGGCATTTCTGGCACTTGTACTGATGATCCCTGCACTGTATCGAAACGTGCCATGGTATGCCTCCCAGTCCTAGTTTCTGAATCATACCATGGCTCCCTCTCTGCCCACATTCCTGATTGCTTCCAGTAGAAAAAAGGGTACAGGTGAGTCATGGTACACAGTCTCATCCTGACACGAACTCAGGATGTATTTAGAGAGCAACCTGGAAGATTATTCTGGACCCCACATGTTAGGTGTATCTTGGCTGATCAGCTGATCAACCTTTCACCATAGCCTGATACATTTCCCTCTATCTGATAACTTGGATGCTATTCTTTATGCTGTGGACTTGACACAGAAACACTTCAGCTGAAATAACAGAAATCTGTTGGTAGGAGACCCATTTTGCAAGAAATTCTCCGTTAGAGTGATACTGTGGCAATTGCTTTTGTAATGTATTGCAATTCTACCTATCCTAGAATATATATATCTGTATATGTGGCCTAAATATATGTATTATATGTTCCAATATATAAGCTGTCTAAATATGCTATATAGACACACAATATAACTTCTTTAAAGAAATACAAGCCTTCATTTATCTCCATTTAAGTGTATCTAGTATTCAACCCCACTGGTCAGGTGCTAGGGCAGTCACAGAACCACAGAATCATAGAATAATTTAGGTTGGAAGGCACATGTGGAGGCCACCTAATCCAAGCCCCTCAACTTGTCCAGTTGAGTTTTGAACACCTCCAAGGATGGAGAACCTACAGCCTCTCAGAGCAAACTGTTCTGGTATTTAAAAAATAAAAAGACAAACTGGAATTCTTCATGTTTTAGTTTGTGTCTGTAGCCTCTCTTCCTATTGCTGTGCACCTCCAAGAAGAGTCTAACTCTGTCTTTTTGATATCCTCTGATCAGGTAATTGTAGACAGCAATAAGATTTCCCCTTTGCTTTCTCTTTTCCACGCTGAACAAACTTGGCTTGCTCAGTTTCTTCTTGTATGTTCTGTGCTCCAGTCCCCTGACCAGTTTGGTGGACTCCACTAGCACATCCATGTCTTACTGGTACTGGGGAGGCCAGGACTGGACACAGCACTCCAGATGTGTCTCACCAGGGCAAGGGGAAGGATCACTTCCCTATACCTGCTGGCTACACTCTCATACAGCCCAAGATGATGTTGGCCGCCTTTCCTTCAAGGGCAATGTCTCCCATGAGAACAATGTCATTCATGGTTTTTTTGATGAAGTAGCCTTGGTTTTGGTTTTAATTAATCAATGCATCTTCCTATTTTTTTACCAAATATTTATCCCAGTCCAGGTGAAAGGAAATGGTACATGAGTTCTGATGGGGCATTCCTCCTTTAGTATGAACAGAGCAAAGACATTTAGAAAATTTTCCAGTTTGTTCAGGACTTTGGCAGTCAAAGAGAATATATTTCTATTCATTATTTCAACAAATAGATCTTACTTAATGAATATTCCTGGTTCTGTGATTTGTGCAGATATTTCCTGGAGCTTAGTCTACACCCCCAACTCCCAGCACGTTTTGTTAAAAGATTTCAGACTTGCTACCAGTTTGGGCAGATCTTTTTCTTTTTTTTCTTCTATTTTTTTTCTCCTGATGAATAGAACATATAGGAATCTTTAAGATTAGAATAATCCACTCAGACAATCACTCAAAAAGGAAGAAAAATAATTTCCATTACAGTACACCTATTTTTTCAACATGTATTGTGACCCCTGCCACATCATCACTGGTCTATGAGTTTCCATAACCAGCAGGCTGCTTTCCCACTTCTCAAAGTGGGTGAGCTGTAACAAAGGCTTTACACCATGAAACATTTAAAATTAAAAGGAATTTATAGCCTTCAACAAAGTTTATGTGGTTTTGTTCGGACCAACTTTGAGACAATCACCTTTGATAAGAAAGTGCACTTTCTAGTGAGATTAATTTCTTGTCTTTTTAAAATAACAAGGTCAGTCTAAGAAAAAACTATTGTCACAAACTGTCACAAATTCAAAACTCAGTTTGGGTTTTGGTCACGGTCTACACTGAGCCACCACTAGACTGAAAGGAAAACAAGGAAAAACTTCAAGTCTGCTCTCTTTGTTGCATTTCCTTGCTGTTATGATAGACTAAATTACCTCTTGATTACTTGCTCCTTGTGCTCATAATTCTTCCATTCTTGATTGTACAGGGCCAGAGAGTGATAAATATATAAAAAAACAACTGCAAGCCTTAATTCACATTTTTAATTTTCTCCTTAAAAACGACTTTTGATTCTCCTGTCCAGCTCCCTCCTGCACAGTGTACACACCTACTGAGTCACTATGTCACATCTTTAATATCAGTCACAATTTAAAAAAAGAAACAACTGCTGCTTTTGCATGGGTCAGGACAGCAGTTCTAGTGCTGTGACCTGGTTCTTATTTGGGTAATTGCATTCTGTACTATTTGAAAGCTTTTTAATGTTCTGGTGAAACAGAACATTCTTCGTATCTTTTCTGAACAACTGCTAACACTTTGGAACATTTACTGACTGAGGTTTATACCAGAGATAGAAACCTCTTCTGATGAGCAAAGTCCTGTATTAGTAACAGAAAGCATGTTAAATATATCAGTCTACAAGAGGCATCTAAATATAACGGTATAATTTTCTGTTTTAAGATTCATTTTGTATTTATGCTTTGTTTACTCAAAAACTGCTTTTCCTTTGATTTCATAATGATGCCCAAAGCACAGAGCTGTGGCTCCAATTCAGATTTCCTTTTGGATCACACATGGTGGCTTTGGTCATGTTCATTTTCCCCATTTGCTTGTAAAAGGGTGAATATAACTAGGCACATGACAATTAGAAGCGTTTTGTAAACAACTTCATATATTATCCTGGGAATCACAGCACTTCATTTTCCAGAATATAGATGACTTTTAGATAACCGTCATATTAAATGCATCAGTTTCTTATCATGCTTTTTATTTTCAGTCCGTTGTGATAGAGCACCTTCACACAAATACACTGTTGATCACTTTTCGTTACTTAAAAATCAGGACTGAACATTGTGTTTTGAAAGACCAGCGAAAGAGGAGTGAGCTCAGAAAGGAACCATGCTAAAAAGATTGAGCGAATATAACTCATGGCAGAATGGTCATATAATATAGCCTAGGGTTAAAGACTAAAGGAAAAGATGCCATTTACTGATAAGAAAGATGTACAAATATAAGAACAGATATGAAGCCAAATAAGAAAAGCTTGGTTTATATTTTTTAACCTTAAATGTTCCCTGTTTTGCTAGCAGATTTTAACGTACCCAACTGGTATGTATTGCTCATGTATTCTGAATTTGGGATTTGGCAATAGGAGGGAAATTTTCTCCTAGCTTAGAGAGGAATGATACAGTTTGGACATCATTGGGTAGAGTCAGGGTAGTAGTAACATTCCTCAAATCCAAAGTAATAATTTTGGGAGGTTTAATATATTTATATAAAATGGTATATAAAATTATGAGAGACATGTTTATATAGTATAATTTATAAAAAAGATAAAATTTAAGAATATTTTACTATTAAAATAATTCATCCCCCTCCACTTTTTTCTGGTGACTTCCAATAGCTCAGAACAAGTGTCCTATTCATTTATTGATTGTATTCTACTAGGAATCAAGCTTACACCCTACCTCAGACAGAATTTGCATCTAATCTGTTTATTCAGATTCGTATGCTAATGTTAGCAGATGTTTGGTGGTCTATTTATTGGAAATGTTGCAGAAATCAAGCAGTTCTGGCTTAAGGTGAGATTTGTTGTGAGTAAGTGCTGAAGAAGAATAGGACGAACAGGCTACAAAAAAGCGAAGCCAGCCAGGCTTCTGTCTCTGCAGCGGAGGCTCCCACGGGTGCCCCAAATGTACTCATGGCATTGGTGTCACTGCCAGGCCTTCTCCTTTCTATTCATCGCTTCCTTCATCCCTCCTGCCACCCGCTGCCACCACTCTGGGGATACCTCTGGTAATCTAGTTCCTAACTCATTTATCTATTTTCCATGACCAGTGATAATCTTTTTTTTAATTTTATGGCAAACAGCGCTACAGATAGCACCTCAGTATGCAATTTTTTTGTCGTTACATTACCCTGTGAGTGCACTGGCTCCTCAAAGTGAAAATGTAGCTATTATTTTTTAGCCTAAGGATGGCAGAAGAAGTCATGAGAAAATGACACCCTACAATATCCCTGTAAAGATGCTTTATGGCCAGAATTTCAAAGCCAGCATATCTGGAGATTAATTTTAGGGCACAGTGATTATCAGCTGTAGCAGGCTTCTGGTGTTGTGATTAAATGAACATCTTCCTCACATGTATCTATATTTCTGTATACAACAAACTACACCATCATCTTAATATTTATCTTTTGTTTTATATGAGATTAACTGAATCTCTTTTTCTGTGAGAGGTTTTCAGGATACTTTTTGTTCTGTTAAATACTTAACATAGAACTGGGGGCTCGGATCAATGACAGACACCTCTAGGGATGAACACAACACCAGCAACTACAACTGATAACAGAACTAATGAGGCTGTTTGACAAAGGAATATTTTAGCCGGAGTTTCTCAGAATCAAGGACTAGAAAGTCTGTGCTGTTTACCAACATGAATAAACTTGCTACTTTGCAGTTAGTATAAAACACAAGAAACCAGGTCTTTTATATCTTTCCATGTCTAGTTAAGGACTCATCTTCAAATTGTCATTTTAGGTGAACATAAAAACAGTTTGTGTAACTTGAAGGTTTCAGTCTGTAGTAAATAATGTTTTCTCAATCTGTTAAACAGCCCAGAATTTATACCAGTTTAGTTTAGACGGCCTTCTCATCTTTTAGAAAATCCCCTTTAATTAAAGTGGTGACCTCTTATTTTTCATATTCCATACAAGTTTCACTATTTATTTCATTTATAAAGGGCATGTAGTAATGTTAAATTTCAGTGATGAAATTTAGTTTGCTCTGATTCACTTAAGAAGCTGAGCAGCCATCATGTCTCAGGGGTATATCTTCCCTTCACTTTCTGTTGTTTAATATCCCATGTCCAAATCAGTGCCTAGCAGGCTTGTGGCTTCACTCTGGCTTTTTCTTTATCGAATAGTGAGTAATAAATTAAAATCTGCTGAGGTTTAAATTGAATGTTTGCATGGCAAATCTCTACTTGTGGGTTTCTTGACCATCTTTTTGCTGCTTTCAATATGGGGTCATACTTCCTTTCGGGAGAATTTGGTGTAACTTAGCCCTTTTTGATCAGCCAAATGTGAAACACTGGCTTCATCTGACACCTTGAAAGCAGTTTACTACTAAGACAAGTATCCAGACCCAAAGGTACAAATATGAGCCTCTTCTGGGCTTCTTGGGAAACAATGACCTGGCATTTATTATCCTTAAATGACATGCTTTAAGGGGACTTTAGAACTGGGACAATGAAAGAATATTGGTCCCTTGACAGCTTTTAAGTTGAATAACTTCACTGGATCTAATGCAGCTGTGCTGATCTATGGCATTCAAGTATTTCATACAAAACACAGAGTCTAAAATTTCAGTTCTATAATGCTTGGTCAATTCAGAACCAATCGGCAACACCTGGAGTAGATTTTACTGTCATACATCATCTGGATAGAACTGCACCTTTCAAAAGGTGGAGGATTCTACTTTGGTCTTTGCTTACTTTTACCACCGCAGGGCATCTTCCTTCACGCCTTAGCATTTCTACTGCAGAACTGCCTAACTCATGGACCCTTCACAGCTAATCCACGCACACGATACTAATTTTTTTTACCACACAGCTAAATTTGCCACACACGTGCTTATCTGTCTTGTTCTCTATAAATTATGGAAAAACACTACTTTGCCACACCATGGGATAATAATTTGGTTTTAATTCAAACAGGTAACTAAGCCATTTTCAACAGCACACTTTCACTCTGCTACGCAGCAATAATGCAGGCCTCCTGTCTCCTCCTTACATTCCCCTTATACCACACACCCAGCGATGAAGATTGAGGAGGGTTTAACAATTAATGAACTAATTTAATTTCTGGAAATATTAATTGAAGACATAAACACTGTTTTGCCCCAAACTCTTAAAATCAGAAAACAGGCAAAGTAAATCTTCCTCTTGATAGCTGTTTTCCTCAAACGGCACTGTATAAATCAAAAGTTATTATTTAAAATTATCTTATCCAGTGAGAAAATTGGATCCATTAAATATAAAGACAGAGAACACTGTAAAACATGATCTGCAAAGCGCAGCCAAGAATGTCAACACACAGCAGAGGGAAAGATAAGAGTTGTTTCAAAACTGACAAAAACTTGAAGAACTATTTTGCTATAGTACTATATTTTATGATGACACAAAAAGACCAAAAGGATGTTTAGATGAAAGCTTGGTAGCAATGTAAAGTTATATATCTGGTTGAAACTAGAAAACTACTATCCACCCACAAGAAGTTCCATATTTGCACATGCAGTTTTTAATAAATTTTTAGGAAAATTGATTTTTCACAGACATACCTATTTTCAACAAGAAAATCATTCATGCGTAGATAAGATATTAACTATTAGGCAATACAAATTCCTTATATTCTGTCTTAACAAATTTAAGGACTGTCGTGGTTTCAGCCCAGCCGGTAACAAAGGACCACGCAGCCGCTTGCTCACTCCTCCCGCCCCCTCCGGTGGGATAGGGAGGAGATGGAGGAGAGAAAAGGAAAAAAACTGGAACCTCGAGGGTTGAGACAAGGGCAGTTTACTGGGACAACACAAAAAAAAAGGTTACAACAACAACAACGGTACTAATGAAAGAATATACAAAAAGACTGATGCACAGTGCAACTGCTCACCACTGGGAACCCGACGCTCCGCCACTTCCCCCACCGAAAGTCCAGAGCCTTCCCCCCCGGCCCGCTCCCCGTTTATATACTGAGCATGATGTCACATGGTATGGAATAGCTCCTTGGCTAGTTCAGGTCAGCTGCCCCGACTATGCCCCCCCACCTCCCAGGTTCCTGTAAAAATTAACTCTATCCCAGCTGAACCCAGGACATTATCCACCCCTTATTCTATACCATCTACATCATGCCCAGATCTTACATTTTCCAATCAACCACTACCACTTTCCTTGTCTTATATATATATATGTATATGGACACCCTTCCCCCCCCCACACACACACAAATAGTATTCCCTTAGTCGATTGGCTATCCCTCCAATGTGTCCATCAATTTTATTTAGTCCACGACTTTGGGGCTCCATCTGTTGTAACAGTTCTTCAGGATAAGAGAGATGGTGTGAGGTGTTAGGTTGTTGTGTGCTGCCTCTGGAACTCGTGGCTGGTACATTTGGTGCAACCCACACCCTTGGCCTGCAGGTCGAAGAGGCTGATCTTGAGGAAATTGCTGGGCACCAGTTCAAGTTCTATCACTGTTGTACTTGGCTCAGTTTCAAAGTCCGTCCTTCAGTCATTTGGGTAATTCTTACAGTAATACCCTTGATATGGCATATAGACACTATAGATACAATGACATACATTGGCGGGTTATTTAGCAGTTAAATATCATACAGCCTAATTCACTGGCTATTCTCTCCCAAAATCAAATCTCCCTGAGGTACACATCGAACTTCCCCATCCTTCTGCATCACCCACCAGGTGTACCCAGGTCCCTGAGCAAAAACAACCCCTTGGATGGGTTTGTCTCTGCTTGAGGGTGGACTAACCCAGACTGCCTTTCCTAACATACTCCTCATGCGCACTACAGGGACTTTATCCCCTTCTACAGTATGTGGAAGTCTTGGTTGGGCGGGGCCAGCCTGATTGGCGGATCATCTAGTATTAACTAACCAGGTGGCTTTTGTTAAATGTGTATCCCAATGTTTGAAAGTTCCATCCCCCATTGCTCTCAATGTAGTTTTCAGCAGTCCATTGTATCGTTCGATTTTTCCGGAGGCTGGTGCGTGATAAGGGATGTGATATACCCACTCAATGCCATGTTCTTTGGCCCAGGTGTCTATGAGGTTGTTTCAGAAGTGAGTCCCGTTGTCCAACTCGATTCTTTCTGGGGTGCCGTGTTGCCATAAAAGTTTCTCTTCAAGGCCAAGGATAGTGTTCTGGGCAGTGGCGTGGGACACAGGGTATGTTTCCAGCCATCCAGTGGTTGCTTCCACCATCGTGAGCACATAGCGCTTGCCTTGGCGAGTTTGTGGGAGTGTGATATAGTCAATCTGCCAGGTCTCCCACTGCTTATAGTTCAGCCATCGCCCTCCATGCGACAGGGGTTTTAGCCGCTTGGCTTGCTTAATTGCAGCACGTTTCACATTCATGGATAACCTGTGCGATAGTGTCCACAGTCAAGTCCACCCCTCAATCACGAGCCCATCTATATGTTGCATCTCTTCCCTGATGGCCCGAGGTATCATGGGCCCACTGAGCCATAAATAGCTCACCCCTACGTTGCCAGTCCAGGTCCACCTGAGACACTTCAATCTTGGTGGCCTAGATCTGCCTGCTGGTTGTTTTGATGTTCTTCAGTGGCCCGACTCTTGGGTACATGAGCATCTACATGACGTACTTTTACCACTAGCTTCTCTATCCGAACAGCAATATCTTGCCACAGTGCGGCCGCCCAGATGGGTTTACCTCTGCGCTGCCAGTTGCTCTTCTTCCATTGCTGTAGCCACCCCCACAGGGCATTTGCCACCATCCATGAGTCAGTATAGAGATAGAGCACTGGCCACTTCTCTCTTTCAGCAATGTCTAACGCTAGCTGGATGGCTTTCACCTCTGCAAACTGACTCGATTCACCTTCTCCTTCAGCAGTTTCTGCGACTAGTCGTGTAGGACTCCATACAGCAGCCTTCCACCTCTGATGTTTTCCCACAATGCGACAGGACCCATCAGTGAACAGGGCATATTGCCTCTCATTTTCTGGCAGTTTATTATACAGCGGGGCCTCTTCAGCCCGTGTCACCTCCTCCTCTGGTGACATTCCAAAATCTTTGCCTTCTGGCCAGTCCGTGATCAGTTTCACAATTCCTGGGCGACTGGGGTTTCCTATGCAAGCCCGTTGTGTGATCAGTGCAATCCACTTACTCCACGTGGCATCAGTCGCGTGATGTGTAGAGGAGACCCTCCCTTTGAACATCCAGCCCAGCACTGGCAGTCAGGGTGCTAAGAGGAGCTGTGTTTCAGTACCAACCACTTCTGAGGCGGCTCGAACTCCTTCATATGCTGCCAATATCTCTTTTTCAGTTGGAGTATAGCGAGCCTCGGATCCTCTGTATCCCCGACTCCAAAACCCCAGGGGTCGGCCTCGGGTCTCCCCAGGTGCTTGCATAATAGATGGACATTTCTGGCAAACAGTTGTGTTTCTGTTTGCAAGTTAACTGCTGTTTCTAGCCTTAGTTTTTATAACTACTTTAATTTTTTAATTATATACAAGGAGCAGGCAATTTTGCATTAAAACCAAACATTCACATATTATGCATACACCATGTCAAAGGGGCATAGGTATTTTGGAAAAGTAAATTTATATTTTGGAAGCTTTGAATAATTTTGTTGCTGAGTTCTAAATAGGAAATAAAATTATAAAGGATATAATTAAAGGAAGAATCCAAGAACCTTCTGATTCAAACAAAAACAAAAGAAGAAAAAGAAGGAAGGTTTAGATCTCAGGTGACATCAATGCAAAGCAGCGCCCTTTTTGCTCTAAGTAGTATTATGGTTATTGACTTCACATGATTTTTCTAATATAAAAGTTTAACAGAGCTTTTGGTTTTGATCCCTCTTTTGCCACCCAAGAGTAATCTAATTGAGGTCAGTTCATATACAGAAATGTGAAAAAACAACATGCCCACACCTGGGCACCTAGACCACTTAAATTCCAGCTAAGGCTGAATCAGGCAAATGTTGGCACTCATGTCTCCGCAAGTGCTTCGACCAGCCTACTCTGGAGTATAACCTAACCCTGCCTGTGCCACTGTTTTGAGACAGAAAGTTTACTGTTCCCTACCTCCTGTTGCACAAACGCTTGTGCAAGAAGCATGCAGCTAGGTGCAGGTACATTGGGCTTCTCTGCTTTCCTAGATTACATCTGTGGAAAGCTGCGTGGTTTGTCAGGCAGAGGTGGACAGACCTGGACCCAGAACAACACGCAGGATGAGAGAGAGAGTAAATAAAATTACCCAGAATTCCATAAGAACCAAAACTCTCTGGAAATTTGTTATATAGCGGATGGCGTTTTAAGCAATGTTTTAATCTTTATCTAGCAGTGATGGGACACAGTAAAATAAGAAACTCAGATTATTTTTTACATGCTTGATATGACGCCATTTAGCCATTTCCAATTAATTTTGGGATAGCTAATTATGATGCAATGGATTAATACTGTATTTCATATACAAATGAATATATGCCTTTAACCTGAGGTTATGAAAAGAAACTGATAATTCAGAGGAGTTTGTGAATATGCTAAGGCTGAAGAGTCAACTTTGAGACTTCACGGGACAACCAAGTGCCTGGTGGGAAATTAGGCTGTGAGTAGAAACAGGAAGAAAAACTTGGGAATATAATAAGTAGATGCAAGATTAACCCTTGCTAAGACAATCTGAATTTGCATAGGAAGGATGTCTCTTATAAAATTAAAGTTGGCAGCAAAGGCTACACAAATGTGAAAGAAAATCATGCCTACTTCCACTTACGGTGCAGCTCAACTCCAAGGTCAGCTCTACTTCATCCAGCTTGCAAACTCTTAAGAAAGTGTCATAGTTAGGTTCAAGCCTCGTTTTATCTTTGTATTGAATAGCACTTTCACATCAATGTGGATCTCCAAATTTACTTGTAAATTTCCTGAGGTTCTATCCAGTTTTTATCTTCTTTTCTATGATTATTTAGGACTCTCAATTTAATCAGGATATTATTTTTAATACTTCCGAAGAATTATCAACTACTTCTTTCTGAATTTCAGAGATGCTAACATCTGTTTAGTAGCACTGGTTGCAACTTCCTAGTGTCCAGCCAGCAAACAAGACTTGTTGCAATACATTGACTATCATGAATGCTAAGCTGCTGGGAGTCATCTCATTCCACCTAGCAGCACTGGGTTCAACTGTCTGTATACAGCCACTTTACATATTTAGATGAAAAATTTATTATTTCATATATACAGGTAACTGAATACCACATTTTACATAAAGCATCCTTTATTTCTTTGTCCTGAGGCTAGACAATATAGCAACAAAGCCACTTTGAGGAAGATGATGGGTTTGGGTAAAGGTCTCCTAGCTAGGCCTTGAGGGATGCACAGCATATGCCCTTTGACACCTCGAGGTGATGCATTCATTGAAAGCCACAGGACAAAATATTCGAGAAAGTTTTTGAGGATGTCATCTAGAAAGCAATGACATTCTCTGTAGTGCATAAAACCAAAAAGCATTGCACTTCTCTTTTCTTCTCACTTCTCATGCTCCTACTTATTTTCTCAGCTACAAGTGTATTCTGTTCTGCAGTTCAGTGAGCATTAGCCAAAGTATAAACAGGCAAAGAACAATAAGTAAAATATATGACCTCTGTCCCAGCAGCAGCTATCACTATCACTTTTGTGAACATAATTCAATACCTATCTATTTCCCTGCTTTGGACAATTTACAAAGATAAATGTGTCTCGGAGCCCACTTCACCTCCCGTATCAGTATTATCCCTCTGGCAACTTCAGCACCTGAGAGCAAGAAATAATGTCATGTGCACTGTGATTAGCTTCCTTTCCCTCATCTCCTTTTATAACTCTATTGCTTACTTTGCTGCATACCTTGCTGTTTGCAGATCCCTTCTGCATTTATGTTTGTTTCAAGACACCTTTGTATTTAGTAAGCCAACAATTTTGATAGCTTTTTTTTTATTCTAATCATTTAGCTTAAGCTATAAACCACCTGATAACAGACCACAGAGAGTAATTACATTGTGGCATGCCCTTGCTTAGGGGAAAAAAAAAGTATGCTTACAGTGCAGTTTCCAAAACTATGATTCCAATAATATTTTTAATCATTGTAGTAGAGCACATTGATAACTGCATTTTAAGGATTTAGGGCTTTGTTCAGACCTCTTACGTTAGGCATTGATCTTAGACATTGCACTGCCAAAAAATCATGGCTCTTAATCAGAGTGCTTCAGATCACAGAAGTCCCTTCCATCTTTAATAAGAAGACATTAAGCGTCTCTGAAGAGCTCCAGAAGATGAACTGAACTGTCCCCACAGATACCTATGACTCTTACCTGACTAGAGAAGCCTAATCACCTGGCTCAGATGTGAACATTTACGATCAGACCTCATCCCTTTAAGTTAAGTGCTTCCATGACTTAGCTGGTACTTCAAAATTATGATCTCTGAGAAGTGCATATTTAATGTCTGCTGGCATCCTAATTTAAGTGAAATACAGCATGCTAACTATGGGTCTAAATATTTACAGACTAGGGATGCAACCACAGAAGTACATATCTCCAAGAACTGTAACACACTAAGAATGCGCTGTTATTTGCATGACACCACTATTTTTTTTATCCTCTATACTACATGCTGCCAACGTGGGGTTGGAATTGCAAAATGTAATTTTTTTTTACAAAAATGTTATTTCTGTGATAGAAGCAAAAGCCTCTGAGCCTCTCCTATAGCCTCTAAGACTCTCCTTATACAAGCTGCTTTTTTTTTTTTTTGACCATGAGCTCAGAAGCTCTTTGAAGCGTATAGTCTCTCTTCCTCTTTGTTTATAAAAAGTGAATCACATTTTTGGTTGTATCATATCCTAAACAATAATAGTACAAAATTGCCAGGCATTGATTAACTGTGAAAAAACCCCACGTTATTTTTAACTTCTAAGCTCTGTTCTCAAAGACCCTGTGCAGAACACTGTTGTGGTCACTGTAACTGTATGGACTGAGACACTAGTTCAGGTTTTCTAGGGTAATCAATCTGTCCTTTCCCAGATTTAAATATTAAGTCACTAACTTTATGGTGCTGTTTATATGGAGCGCTCTTGACACACAAATGGAACACTTTAGTCTGAGAAATGAAACTTAGATTTTGTCGACCTTCAGGCCATGCTTCAAGATTATTTTAAGAAAAGGTGGTCATAGAAAAGGTTTGCGATTTTCCTATTTGTAGTGTTTGAGGAGACTGTGTACTTGTCTTTGTTTCTCATACAGCATTTTTTTCTTTTTATTTAAACCAACAACATTAGAAATATTTTGAAGGGTCTATAAAAAATTTTTACTGCTTAAAAGTGTACAGTTGAATGTTTGAATGGTCAAACACATGCTCAGGCACTACTTAAAAAATTAAATGCAAACCTACAGCATTACAAAGAGAGTTCTCAGTACAGTTGTATTACTATTCCTGTTAACATTTTATACAGGAATAGTGGTGCAAAGCAAGACAGCTGAGAAGTTGTGTTAAGTGCAGCTTTTACTCATCTACAGTTTTTGAACAGAGCAAGGAAATAGTCACAAAAATAATTTGAGTTCTCAGATATTATATTTGCAAGTTCTGGTTGAATTTTAAAAAATGCAATAGTGTCAATCAAACCCTCCAACGTTTCACTGTTTGGTTCAAAATAGGTCTATTCTGAAGAACAAATCTATTCATACTGTTTGCTTTTTGAAATTTTGATATCCAAGAAAAGCTTACTGAATATAAAAAAAAGTCATTTTTAGATCTGAATTGAAAACGTCAGTTTCAATTTTAATGGCTTGTAAATGAAAACTAGCTGGGAAAATACTATAAGAAAACCTGTTTTTCTGTAATGGTGATTGCCACAACAACAGAATGAATAAAGCAAAATGAATAAATGACAACACTAGAATGTCAATAAATTTGATAGGGCATACTTTGAAATGTTCTTACTGAAAAACTTGTGATACCATAGCAATATCAGGGAAAGCATCCAAATGACGTGAGAAAATCTGACAAAAAAGGAAACAAACGAATCACAGAATCATAGAACGGTTTGGGTTGGAAACATCTTTCACTAGATCAGGTAGCGCAAAGGCCTGTCCAACCTGACCTTGAACACTTCCAGGGATGGGGCATGAAGGTTATGGACAGAATAATATGAAGAAAATAGCAAAAGTTTCCAGTGAAAGTTCATAGAAATCATGTGAAGCTGATGTAAATCAAAGTCCAATAAATGTCCTAAAGAAACCCAAATGTTTTCCTTAAACAATGACAATTCAGCATAATTACTGTTGTTATTAAAGAACTGAGTATATTTAGCAGGTCATAAAAATGAAGTTAGGATGGACAACAGAAAACCTGGACAATATTTAACTGCTAACATTTAGACAAATAATGCAAGTAGTAAATGTATTTCTGGTGAATTTACAGGTATTTATAGTTACATGGCCTTGTTAGTGTAGAATTTTAGCAGACAAGTCATGAGCAGCAGCAAGTTGGTCTTGTGGAAGGAAACTGCTCAGTGCTGCTTTCCTTTCAGGACCCCCTCTATTCCTGCAATCTGTGGCTCTTTACTTCTCCTA
Source organism: Harpia harpyja (assembly GCF_026419915.1). Classification (NCBI taxonomy): domain Eukaryota; kingdom Metazoa; phylum Chordata; class Aves; order Accipitriformes; family Accipitridae; genus Harpia; species Harpia harpyja. Next base: position 14,526,116 of record NC_068956.1, on the reverse strand, counting down.
GTCCTGAAGAAGTAGTAAGGAGGGAAGTCACTGTAAGGAAACAAGTCTTTGAAGCATATTTCTGTAAAGATGCAGGCCATGAATGCTGCATGCATTTGGGGAAGTGGAAATGAGAAAGCAAGACAGTGGTAATAAACAGGCATGACAACTAGCTGACTAAGCATGAAAACATCAGGGGAAAACCAAAATGAGCATGCAGATGAACAGTGCTGGAGATGAACTTCTGTATCTTCTGAGAAAAGGAAGGCTTGGGAGGAGGGAGAAAAACTGCATCATAAAACCCAGAAACTCAGTAGCCAGAGAAGCACTTCAAATTATTTGTTTTAATGTCATGTCATAACAGAACCGGATAGTGCCTTTTGAAAGCATTCTTTTAACCTTGGTTCCACGGATAGGTTTTACAAAGGCATCTTCAATTCTTGCTACTTGCTGGTCAAACGGTTCTCTCCCCTGCTCTCCCCTGCAATATCATCAGTGTGAGACACTGCTGTTCAAGAAATATTCCTATACATAACAAGTATACTTTGATGTGTATCATTCTGTTGAACCTCCTGAATGTATACAGAGGTGCCTACGTGCCATCAAAGTTTTAAAATGTTAGTTATTATCACAATGCCATAATTCTTTTAAAAAAAAGAGAAATATTTTCTCCTACTTCTTAAAGGAATAAAAGGCAGACTCCCAAGCAGTCTATCAGCCAGTAGTATTTTGCCAAGAATAATGTAGAAAGTACAGACCACATTGAATACGATTTATGTGAAGCCACTGCTTCTATAAACTTGCCCTGTATGATTTCTGATGTTAGCTTTCAGAACACTGAAATAATTTCAAAAAACTGTGTTTTTCTCCCCAGGAAGCTGTCCTTTTCAGTCTGAAAATATATTGAAAGTAAAATAACAAAAGCAACTATTTCGTGGTGATCAGAGTTTTTGAAAAAAGACGTCTTTTCTGAAAAGCGTGTTATACTTACAGAGCATAAACAAGCACGTAACAGCACACACTTCTCTATGAATCAAAACCACACTGTTTCTACTCAAAGTCATGAGGACTACTCCTATGCTAATTTATTCTTTGTATCTTTCAACACAAGTTTCTTTTCTGAGACTGCTATATAACACAAATTATATGAAGGGTTGGGGTTTTTCTTTCAATTAGTAATTGTCTTATTGAGCTGACTGGGTTCTGCCACGAAGCCAGCATTTTCCACAAAATGCCAGGCAGCAATTAGCTGGTGACAGCTTCTTGGTCAGAACTAACTTGAGCTGGATTGTAACTTGCTATATGCAGGCTGGCCAGCCAGTGCCTGTAAACCAGGTCCATTTTAAATGTCCTCTCATTCATCCTGACAAAGTAATTAAAGGTAAATATTGGAAGCAAAGAATGCCCCATTTTCCCAACATTTGGTAGAAGAAAACGTCGTGCTTTCTTGGTGTAGAGGATACTTTGAGGTCCCTGAATGTAATTTAAAGCACTTTAGAATGCCTTGGTTTCTTTGCCACTGGAAAATGGATGTCGTATCAGGGGAGGAACTGGGCCGGAGCTTAATCCTGAAAAATTACAGTGAACGTCTGAAGGGGACGGTGAAAAACAGACAAAAGGAAGACTATACCGTCGTCGCTGCAAACAAGCAAAGCTTGTCTCGCTCTCTGCTCTCCAAAACAGCGACCGACCCAGCCTGCCCGTAGCCCGTGCCCAGCCCGGAGCCGCACTTCTCGGGACGGTGAGGCGTGAGGAGGGGGCACCCGCACCAGAGCTGGGGGGGGGGGGGAAGGGGATGAGGAGGCAGGGAGAAAGCCAGGCGGCGGGGAGAGGGCAGAAAGCGCAGACCCGAGGCACGGGGAGACGGACGCGGAGGGAGAGGGATGCGTGCACGGCGAGCGATGGGAGGGAGGGACGGGCCGGGACAGGCGGAGCGGAGGAGGAGCCGGTGGAAAAGCCGCTGGCGGGGCCGCGGTACCCGGGAGCGGCGGCAGGCGGAGAGCGGGGGGAGGCCCGGGAGGGGCGAGCCCGTGCCCGCAGCGGCAGCGCAGCCCCTCGGTAAGAGCACGGGCCGGCGGCGGGGAGGGGCGGGAGGGACGGGCGAGGGGGCGTGGAGCCGGCGTGGAGCCCGCCCGCCCGGGCCGAGCGGGGACGGCGGGAAACAGTCGAAGGAAAAGCGGAGCCGGGGGGCAGCGAGCGGCAGCCCGCTCGCCCGCCGCCGCCGGAGCGTGGCGGGGACCCCGCCGTCCCGCCCGCCCGCCGCTCCTCCCGCCTCCCGCCCACGCTCCGGTCGTTTCCCCCCTCCAGGCTGCACCGCCCGCCGCTCCCTTTCACCCCCCTCCCGGCGTCGGGGGCCGGGGCTGAGCCGCCCCTCCGAAGGCAGCGCCATGTGAGCGGACCCCGCGCCGCCGCCTCAGCGGGCGCGTCCGGGATGTGAGGAGCCGCCCGCACCCCGCCGCCGCCCGGCCGCCCCCCGGGCCGAGGAGACGCCGGCGCCCAGCCCTGCCCCGGGCCAGCATGACCGAGGTGAAGGCCAAGGAGCCCCGAGCGCCTCCGCCCGCCAGAGACGGGGCGGTCCTGCTGCAGGGCCAGCCCGGCCGAGACCCCTTCCGCAGGGAAGCGGAGGCCATCGACATCTCCCTGGACGGGCTGCTCTACCCCAAGAGCAGCGACGAGGAGGAGGAGGAGGCGCAGCCGCAGCCCGGGGAGGAGGAGGAGGAGGAGCGGGACCGGGACCCCCTCTCGTACCGGCCGGGGAGCGGCTCCCTCTCGGACAAGGACTCCCTGGACACCGTCCTGGACACCCTCCTGGCGCCCGCGGCCCACGCCGGCCCCGCCGTGGCCGCGGCGCCCTGGCCCTTCTTCGGGGCGGAGGCCGCGGAGCCGCCCGGCGCCCCGGTGAGCCGCGGTCCCCCGCAGAAGGCGGGCGAAGCCGCCCCGGGGGCGCCCGGCCCCTCGCAGCCCCCGCCGCGGCCCGCCCCGCTCTGGCCGGCCGGCGACGCCCCGGCCGCCGCCGCTAAACCGCGGCCGGCGGGGGGCGGCGCGGAGGGTCCCGCCGCGGCCCCCAAGGCCGAGGCGCTCGGGCTGCCGGCGCTGCCCGGCGGCGGGGGCCGGCCGGCGGCGGGGGGGGGGGCCGGGGCAGGAGTACCTGCACGTGCCCCTGCTGCCGCTCAACTCGGCCTTCCTGGCCTCGCGCACGCGGCAGCTGCTGGACGTGGCGGAGGACGAGGGCGGCGGCGGCGCGGGGCCGCGCCCCTCGCCCCCCGCCCCGGACCTGGCGGCGGGCTACCTCTACCTGCCGGCGGACGGCAAGGAGGGGCGCTTCGCCTACGGCGACTTCCAGCCCGCTCTGAAGATCAAGGAGGAGGGCCTCGGCCTCCCCGCCCCGTACCCGGGCGGCAGGGCCACCCCCGCGGCGGGCTGCGCCGACTACCCGCAGCCGCCGCGGGCCGGAGGGCAGGAGCCCCCGCTGGAGTGCGTCCTCTACAAGACGGAGCCCACGCTCCCGGCCGGGGCCTACGGGCCGGCGGCGGCCGCCGCCGACAGCCTGCCCTCCACCTCGGCCGCCCCGCCGGGCCTCTACCCGCCGCTGGGTCTCAACGGGCACCAGCCCCTGGGCTTCCCGGCGGCGGTGCTGAAGGAGGGCTTGCCCCAGCTGTGCCCGCCCTACCTCGGCTACGTTCGGTAAGGCGGGCGGCGGCGGGCCCTGTCGCGCGGGTGCCCTCGCTGAGGCGGCGGGCCGAGGGGCCGCGCTTTCTCCGCGGGCGAGCTTCGCGCCTTCTCCGCGGGAAGGGCGGCCCTGCCGCGGGGGCGAGGGGTCGGCGCTCGGGGGGGGTGGGGGGGAGGCGTCTCTCGGAAGGTGCCGAGGCAAAGGCGGGCGAAGTTTTTACTCGTCGAAGCCCCCTCTGAGTTTTTAGGCGGTAACTGAGTGCAGCCGCGTTTCCACGTTTGCTGTATTGTTTGCGGGTGTCCCGGGTCCGTGTGAGACCGGCACAACGTTCACTTCGCGGCTGGCACCGCTCACCATCTTTTCGGCAGGACAAGGCTCCGGGGGACGGTGCGTTTGTATCGCTGCGATGGTTCGGTGCCAGCTGATGTCGGAGCAAGGGACGGGCTTCAGAGGGGGGCAGCGGAGCGTTCTCCGGACTGTCCTGACTGACAGCGAGACGATATGCATAAATACCTAAACGTTCTCCGAAGTATTATTCCCGACTTGGGGAAAAAAGTTAATTTCACACAAAAAAAGAAAACTGCAACACTTGCATATTGATGTGTTAGAATGAAATAGCTTACTATCATGCCAAGACGCCGTGCGTTACCTAGAAATAGATGCAAAAATACGTATATGCAATGCTACAGTTTCAGCGGAAGTCCTCTGTTTTTGTAAACTTAATGATTAAGTAGGTTAGTCTGTTTATTTTCTTGGAGAGAAATTTGGAAGTACTTTTCACTTTCTTCAGCGTGCCCACCATAGTTAGCTGTTGATGGGACTGCTGCAGCTGAATGGGAAGCGACAAATATTGAAGACTTTTCTAGCTGCCATGAAACTTAGTTATTTCCCATGTGAAAGAGGCTTTTGAAATTCAGTTGACTTCTATCTGATTCTGTCTCTGTACCATTCTATGTACAGGGAAAAAAAGGGTATCAGTCAGTATGACTTCACTCACGAGCTGTTGGTCTGAGGAAGATGAACGTTTTAACAAAGAGTTTCTAGATTGTACCTTTTTTAGCTAAAACGGATTAAAATGCACCTATGCTTTTTGCCCACTACTTGCTTGTTTAATGACTAGCCAGATGTTACAAATGTGCCTTTTACCCTAATAGAGACAAACGCTTAAGCAGAAAGGCAGTCATACTTTGTTTTTTTCTTGCCCTTCTGTAGCTTGATTGCAAATTTAAAAAGGAAGCTTTTAACATAAAACCGATTAATACAGCTAAGTAGTTAACTGTTGCAAAAACCAGATATTTAATTTCTCTTAATTCTTTTTTCTTTTGAAGGCCAGATACAGAAACCAGCCAAAGTTCTCAGTACAGTTTTGAATCGCTACCCCAGAAGATTTGTCTCATCTGCGGTGATGAGGCTTCCGGTTGCCACTATGGAGTACTTACCTGTGGGAGTTGCAAAGTCTTCTTTAAAAGGGCAATGGAAGGTACTATATGATGCCATTGTTCCTAATTATCTGAAGTATATCTTTCTAGGCACTGCTAAGGACATACTGTTTATTTATTGATGATCTTTTAAAATATCATCACTGTAGTCACGTTTTTTGTTTTGGCAACTGTTTAAATATTACAGTGAATACTGACTAAATTCTTTCTAATTGATTTTGCTAGTGTTATTTGTTTTACTTTAATTATTTGCTATTTATTATTTACTGTTTATCAGTTAGTCTTTCCGAGTAGGCAGAGTTTCATAAAAACCTTGCGTATTACACAATTTGTTTTAAAAAGTGTAAATGCTATTCAAAGGAAAATTTTGTGGGTATGAACTAATGATAGGCAGATACGAATTTATTTTGGCTTCATTCTCTTTTTGAAGTTGTAGAATTTTTCTTGCTTGCAAGATGCAGAATTCGGCTTCCTGAGAATTATGGAAGTATTTCAAGTTTCACTGAACAATTTCAAGTCATAATAATAATAAATGGGTTTGACTTTTGTTCCAAATAGCCATTAAATTACAAAGTCAAGCTGCAGGTTTAATAAATCAGTAGCAATACCTATGTTTATTTTTTTCTTTTTGGATTATATTATATGCCTTGTCCACTGAGATTTTAAATATGAATACAAGAGCAGATTGCTTTATATAGGTCTACTGATGAAGCAGTGAAACAAATCCTTCTACATTTTATGCTTTGTCTCCTCTTCTGATTTTTATCTGATCCTGTCAGAACTAGGATATTCAAATTTCTGCTCCATATACTTAACGAAACCATTGTTACAATTTATAGGATTCCTTAAAATAAAAAAATTGTATCATGTATTTTCTTGTTGTGATACATAGTTTATTCAACTTTATAGAGTTTATTTCTTCAAATGAAAAGGGGAATATTGGAAAATTAAAAGCTTAGCAAAGTAATGTAGTTAGAATTTTTGTTTCAGTATCCTATTACTTTCTACTTTAAGCATATGCTCGTGTTCTTCCTTTATCGTACTAGATACATGCAAAGTGATAACACTAGACTAGGTGGGCTAGATGAACTTTTGAGCTAGTGCCGCATTTTCTCTAATACGTTTAATGGGATTCATGAGAAAGCCATTAGAAACATACGTGTTAGGCTGCAAGGAAAACTCTTGGCTCTTAAGTCACTTACAGGAATGCATTTAAGTTTCACTGGCTGTGCTAACAGGTCTCTTGGTTTGGCTTCACATTTTTGGCTGTGTTTCTTTTGGTAAATCAGCCATATACTTTAAAAAAAAAGTCAGGGAGCTGAAGTTTTAAGGATGAGTGTAGTGTAATTTATGAGTGCCATATTTTAAAATAAGTTTTATTATTTGCTTTTCACCTAAACAGTAATATTTTAGTGTTTTATTTGAATTTGATTCTATCATTTTTGAATTTCATCGCTTTTCCTGAACTAGTGTCCAGTTGTGTTTGTACAGTAGGTGAACCTGCTCAAAACCATATCTTACTACTGTTCAGCATAAATATTTTCGTGATAAATATTAAGAAGCCATATAAATTGGTAGTAGGAACATCTTAAAGTTGTTTTGACTGATTATTTCATCAATCTCTGTTTTTGCAGAATCTTATCAGATCAAGAATATAGACATACAGAGAAGTGAGAGGTCAATACAGTTACACAAACAAAAGGCTTATGTTTTACATAGCAACGTCATACTTTAAATTTTTAAATTATTCCAAAAACTGAGAGTATGGTGAGGAAGTGTGTTTGGGTTTTTTAGTAAGAATATTCAAAGAATGGACAACTATCTCAGAAACCTGAATATAATACAAAAAAATACAGGTTATTGCGTCTTATGGGGAGGAATGACAAGCATGAGCAAGATGAACAAATACAGTTACCTGGTTTTGTGTAGAAAGTGCAAGTCTACAGAGAGTTCCTTAAAGAGATGGACTTCTTATTTTAGTGGAAGCATAGGATATAATTACTAGCATTGAAATAATCCCATGTATGGATAGATACTTGATTTCATTTAGACTTAAAGTACTTTTTTGTTTATTTCTTATCAGAAATAAAGGTGACAAATTACTCTTCTGTAAGAAGCAGAATATTTTTATTGGAAATGCAATAGAAAATAGAGATAGAAAAATTCACGGTGGCAATTGTATAAATGTGAGACATTTTTCTTACGTAAAATGTCCCCCTGGCCATCATTTCTTTGAGTGGGACTGCATTATTTACCTTTTTGAATTTTTAATACTGCTACAGACATGTGGGGTTTTTTGAATAATAATTCATGCAAATAATATGTTAAATTTTGTAAGTGGAAATTCACAATCAAAACTCTACTTTTCATATACTTTCCATAAAGTACTGATCACTGTGAGAAATTAAAACATGATTGGAAATAAATGGCTTTTGCAAGTTCGTGGATTTTCTATATTTCGAGATCTTTTTAGTATGTTATAAGGTTTTCAAGTGCTTAGATGACATGGTACATAATATAGTGGTATTAAATCTGTTGGAAAATGTCAATTTTCTATTTTAATTATTTCTGTAATCTCATATATGTTGGCTGTTTCAAATCTAATAGCCTCTGTAATTTTTTTCACAGAAATTGTCCTATTCATACACCATTTATTTTATTCTCCCTTAGTGTGTGGAAAATACTGTGCTAGTTAAATGCTTCCTTTGGGATAAAATGGACTGTTACCTTATCCAGAAAACTCCATTTTCCATCTCTAATCTTTTTGAAGAAACCCCAGAGCTTATTTAAAACTGTATAGGCAAACCTAGAAATGTTTCTGTACTATGAATGAGTATAACTGGTAGATACACATACAGCTTGATGGGGGTCAGAACTGTGTGAGGATCACTAAGATGAAAGTGTAGATTTAGAATTAAATTATTTAGAATGTTTGTTGGCAATGAATTCTTGAGTATATATGATTTGGTAAATGTTTTCTGTCTTTTGGGTTCTTGGCTCCCCATGCGTGGCTATATATGCAAAGAAAAGGATGGTGTTAATTCAATAAGCATATTTTACTCTAAGCAGAGTCTTGAAGTAGGTTAAACAAAAATGCAAGTCCTTTTTTGGGGAAACTAGTATAGCGGGTACAAAAGAAGTTAGTGCTGGAAGTGGGGAGGAGAAAAGGGAGAAAGATACTGTTTTGTTTTAGGAAACATTTAGTTGCATTTAGAGGTTGTACATTTTCTGTTGCTCCCTTACAAAGAACTGATTTGCTAGTCAGTTGATTCACTTAATGTACAAACAAATTACAAGGCTTTTTAAAAATGCTTTAAAGATCTCATTTGGGTATAATGAAAATAAAAAAATTACTGTTATTTATATTCAGTTAAGAAATTTGAAGAGACAAAATCAGATTCAGTATGCTGATGGGGTAGTGCTGTTCCTTTCAGTGAGCTGAGTGACAAGCGGTTTGGAGTTAGCAATCAGAAAAAATTCAGAAATAATATTTAAAATGCTTTCAAATATGTAGAATTACTATATTTGCAAAGTAATTTGCTGTTGATGATCAGGCATTATTTAAGTGCTACTGATATATTTCGTTCATGGTAACAGAAATAAGGTGTAATATTTCTAATGAGGCTTTAGGAGAATGAAGATTAAGAAATGAACTCGTACTTTTTTAGCACTAAATTGTCAAATGGTCATTAGTGATGTACCTTCATGTAAAACCATGCAGGGCAACCATGATGAAAATGCTTGTGTAACACCATGGTAAATTTCTGTCCTGAACAGGAACCCAGGGTGTGGAGTTTTGGGATTCTGGAGTTACACTGTTGCTAACACGTGGTTTCCTGGTGGCCTGCATTCTTGCCTGTTTGTTGAAAGCACCTCCTTTGGAGTAGTTTTACTAAGGAAAAATTAAAATTACTAAATCCTGAAAAAAATTCCAAGTGCTGTGTTTCCTATATAAAGCCCCACTTCTTATTTTTGTTCTATATTTATATATGCACTTCATTTATATTATTGACATCTAATGAAAAGTAGTTGCCCAAACCTGAAGAGTTTGAGGCCAACATAAATACATGATACTACAGCAGATGGGTCAGAAACTAACTCTTGGTTTGTTTAAATAACTGGGACCCTATGACAAAATTGATCAAATGATTGATCATATAGAAGATTTGTGTAGTTCTAATATGTGCTTCAAGCTCAGGGTAACAGCTCTGTGCAGATAATAGCATCAGGGAACAAGCTCAGCCGTATGTAGTAGGTAACATTTAACTGACGAAGGGTGAACTTTTCTTCTCTCTGAGACCTGAATTTGGCAAACTCTACCTGACAGAAAATAGGGTTTCCACAAGAGTTTTCACTGTCTGTGTATGGAGAGGTACCGTGGAGGAAAGTGGAGGAATTAAAGATGAGCTACATCTACACAGTAAGAAGGCTGACCATGACTTCAACCAAACTTTGTCATAAGGTTTATCTGACTTGTGTTACGTATAGGCAGTTTTGTGATGACAGTGCGATTCACTATGTAAGTAGTGAAATACTATGCATAAGGAAAATTGTTGGTCTAAACAGTTGTGCTTTTCCGTAGCTTAAGAATGTAAAATGGCACAGCATGCCAAATATTTTTGAAAATGCCAACCACTAATAGAAAATCCTCTTTGAAAACGGAGTGAAATGCAATACTATAGTGACCCTTTCGGCTGTGAAATTGATGAGGCGGATGTAAGAAGTTCCTTTTTCTCCTGACTTCGCAGGGATTTCTAATTTTTAATCCAACTTTCCAGGCTGGATCTTGGGATCAGAATTTGGTACTGTAAACCTGATAGTGATGAAAGTTTCATGAAGTAGAAAACATACAAACATACGAAGCATACATATGGCAAGTTGAGAGATTAAAATAACTTCGTATAACAGATGTAGTATTATTAAAGCTCTTTTATTTTGCACATGACCAAAATGTGTTAATGTACAGTAAGCCAAGTGTATTTCCGAATTCAAATATACAAAGTTACTTCACCGAGGGTCCTAAAATTCAAGTAGCAAATGTCACTTTTGTGAAAACAAAGAATTTGCATCATGAAAAGAGAAAGAAGAAAATCTGTACTGATACATAATTATTTATTTTCATCATACTTCTGACTTCAAAAGTATTTATTGTTCAGCCATTTGACAAACATTAATTTGATGAATTGATTCGTCTGAGGCACAACAACTGAGTGAGCTAAGATTGCATTCATTCTAGTACTTTGGCTATTGTGCTAATGCTGGGCTTCCTACTGCTCTCATTGTGACTTATTACTGCTTTCCTGATAGACGTGGCTTAGAACGTAATGAGCTGCAGAAATGTGAATTACTAAAATTACTTAACTTTTTGTAGAATTTTAGAAACAGAATCGAATATTCCGTTAAACATCTTTTCAGCTGAAATAAAAGCTATTTCATGTAGTGTGAAACTGCATGCTTTAAAGAGCACCAGCAACTGACTGCTCAGTGTTGCTGATAGTCCTCTGTTCTAACTTCACATGTGGACGATGTGAGTAACCTGAGCTGCTTGTCTTAAGTTCACTTTACAGTGAAGGGAGAGAAACAGGAAATTTTAGGAAGTAATTCACTGACTTTTTTTAAATATCTACTTGGGATGAAAATAACAGTACTCTAACAGTAACTGTTTCTCAGCACTGAGTATAAAGGAGTGTCAGGTGAGGATGTACACTGCATTTGGTGATATGAATCCCACCCATATCACCCAGGTAGCTAATACATTTCTGTAGTATATAAAATAAATATATAAAATACTTCGTATTACTTATTTTTAAGTATTATAAAGTATTATCTATACAAAGTATTATATATTATTACTGTATTATTTTATATATGAAATAATATTTTAAATATTAAAATACTTATAAATTATGTAAGTATATAAAATGTAAGTATTTATAGTCAAACTGTTACCTGCTAAAAATAGATTTAGGTTTGACGGTGTCCATCTCCTTAAGCTGTGTATCTGTTCCACAGTACTGATGATGTACTAGTAAGAAGTGGTTCTTTAGAAACTACTGAGTGGAAAGACTTAACAAATGCTATGTTACAGTCTGCCGTTATGTGTAGCGATACATGGCTGGATTTTAGAGGTTTCCTGGTTATACCCAGTCACAACTGCATTTTCACAAGTGGCTGTTGCTTAATATCAGTTAACGTCTGAGCACATTTCAACAACCTGGAATCTTCTGCAGTTAAAACACAGAAAGAGTTACATGCAGACATTGAGATCCAGGAGAATATTACCCTATTCTTGTCCTATTGTTATGATACCATCTTCCCTTATACTCAAAGACAATATTTTATGTGAGATTTGTTTCACCAAGCTCTAGGCATTTACAACGTGGACATCTGTATTTGGGCTAAACACTTTAAATGTCCTTTGGAGAGCAATAGGCTATTAAAGAACCAAAATTTAGACATCTACTCAAGATAAATTACATCCTAAAGTGCCTGTTTTTCTCTCGTGCCCAAGAATGGAGTGTATGCTACTTGTTTTGATGGATGTCTACACTTCAGAATCTAATTAATCAAATGAATTCCCTCTTTACTGTTTTTCAGCAGTTTATTGTCCATTGGCTGTTTAGATCAACGGGCAGCAATATCTGTTTTTTTGCACATTGTCTTTTTCTGCTACTAATATTTTTGTTTTTTTCTACCTTTATTACTCTTAGAGCGAGTGACCCTGTTCCACTGGTTCAGTTGTAGGACAAGTCAAGGAATAAGAGGAAAATACATATGAAAAAACTTACTATGGCAAAGTGCTGTGATACTTTGACTGAAATTGTGATGACGGGATGACTGAAATACAAATATAATCCTTCTTATGTTGGTAGAAGAATATAACACTTAGGGATCAGAAGAAGAACAAATGGTACTTTAATGATGTATACCTCTAAAATAGTTGGAGTGTTTTTAAAGTAGGTTTTCTGTTCAAATCCCATGTTCTGTATTTATAGGAAATAGACCCCTTTTACTGACAAAAAAGCTGACAATTCCATCATTTTACATATTTATACCACTGATGCAGTTAATTACTTAAAAACGGTGACCAAGGAGCAATTGTGACACAGTGCCATAAAAAGAATTGGAAATACTGACTTGTAGAAGCCAGCATATCATTCTGAAAGGTATTAGCTGTGAAAAATTTTTTACTGTTGTCCATTCCCTTATTTAGACTCAAAGACTTTATGCCTTTCAAGATGTTGCAGTGGTAGACAATCTAGGCAAACCCACTGAAAATCAATATGAAACAGTAATCCTCATTTTGCAGTTAAGATAGTTTCTGTGAAATAGGACTTAATTTTGCTTCATTTGGTTTTTCTGTGTTTTTTTTCTTGTTGGAAATGGTGGAACAGACAGGGAAATTAAAAAGATTAAAAAACAGGATTGTAGCTCTGTTCAGGAATGAATGAATACAGGATAGGTACATTTAATTGTTCTGTTTTGTAGATGTAAAAACAATGTGCTCAGGTTGCTGTCTGGAGAAGTGATTTTGGAAGGAAAAAGACAATGGTGTTGCAGGATTCACAGCAAAAGGCAGGAAGATTTTGAGATCAGGATACAAGAGAAGGAAAGAGTCAGTCAAGGATGTTGCAAACGTTGGAAGTGGTTTGTTGAAGTGAAGGAAAGCAGTGCAAGATATATGGTGGTTTGAAAATGGTGCTTCCATTCTAGAGAAGCCAATTTTGTTTGATCCATTTAGCAAAAGAAAAAACTGGCAGAGGACTGTGAGATTACATGCTTAAAACCAGCAGACAACGAAGTGGAAGAATACCGAAAGTTTGTTCTAAGTAGAATTACGTCAAAAGTTACTTGTAAATCTGTTCACCAAAGCAAAATACACTCTAAAAAAATACTAGGTTTGACTTAGGAATGAACATTTTATGGTTTTACATTCTTTTTGAACAAAACATTTTTACTCAACCCTCTTTTTCATCACATGTAATTAGGGCAAAGGAATGAAAGACCAGCTTCACAAAGATGAAGGAATTACTACTACCTCTTATAATCACAAACCCCATCACTGAGTACGTAAGGCAGTCACACGGGATATGAGAGCTATGTTCATTATCTCCAGTGCCTGAAGGGAGTCAAACACACCTTTCTCTCCTTGCAGCCCTGACCACCAAGCTGTTGGGTGACTTGGGATGCAATCGTTTTTTATTGTTTTCATTTTGAACTATATTATTGTGAAGAAAGGAATTCCACATTATTTCAGCTAGAAGAAGATTCCAGGATGGAACATATTCACAAGTCATTCTTCTATCCACTCTTTGCCCTCTTTGGTCCATTGAATCCTAAATTCTTTGCTGTGAAGCAGATTTGCATCAGTAGCAGGTCTTTATACCAGTATAGACTACAGAGTAGTGGTCAGGACACCTGCTTAAGAGTTGTGAAATAAGAATTTTATTTCAATGGGCAAAGAGGGAAATTGAAAGCGAGTCCCCCACTAACTACTGCGCTTTTTAACAAAAGATTATGCGTGGTAAGGTCAGTGGGGGATGTGTTTTTTGTTAAGTTGTTGGAGTCTTAAGTCTCACTTCCGGGACTCTTATTTTTAGAGAAAATGTTAGCACAGAAATGAAATTGGTATTACATGATAAAAAAACATTGTTTGAGATGTGTGGAATCTTGGAGACTGTAATCGCCTGTAATGGCATATAGGGACACAAAGTGTATTTTCAGTATTACAAACTGTGTAGTATAGATTCCTGGTTCTCCAAGACTGAAGCTCATATAAACCCACATAGTGAGAAGTAAACTCAACCCACATTTGCTGTTTTGCACATTGAAACAGTGTAAATAGATGAGTGTTAGATTTAGATCGGAGCAAAGGTCAAGTTAGCTGTGTTTCCCATTACTGATGATGAACTAGGCTAGACTGTTTGCCTAGTTATGGAAAACCTGACTGTCAGAGCAAGTACAGAGTAATCCTTACCCCGGTATATTGTCTTAGCTTCCAGAAGTCAAAGTTTTACTTAAAAGCTACATCTACACCTTTATGTTTAGTATAGGTATACAGGTGAACATGTTTTCCATTTTGTTTATTTTGAAACCATGTTTATTATCAGCTTCCACAAGAATCCCTGACAAGGAATTCCAAATTTAGTTATGTTAAAAGAGTAATTCCTCTGTTTTTTTAAACGTATTGATTTACTTGGTACTTTTGAGAAATACTGTAAGAGGTAAAGCATATTCATAGTAAATTATTGAGCAAAACCTGGAGGCTAGCTCTCAGGAAGCAAAAAGTCGACATTGGGAGATATTTGGCAATAAAATAATTTACAAAGAGATGCAATAGATATCTGCAGTTTTTAGACAGAAATCTAAAACTAGACTAAATAAAACGCTGTGATATGTTTTGCAAAGAACAGTCCCCCAATGGTGGGGATAGGATGATTTTATATGAAAGCATTGCCAGTTAAGAGTGATACAGGGAGGCAGAATCACATATGGGAGAGGAAAAAAGATTTGAAAAAGTACTTTTATTTGCAGACAGGAGGAACTCAGAGTTTGCAAACAAGTGCTTTGCTTCTGTGCAGGGTGGCAGCAGTTCAGCACAGATGCACTTAGCCAAATAACTGATTGTTTGCATCTGATACCCTGGGTGCAGATAAAGCCTTATGTTTTCCATACTTTGCACATCTGCAAAGTCTCTGCAACTCATTAGTTTACTGGAGTGATTTTAAGTGACTTACAGCACGTCAAGTGAGCTAAGTTAATAGTGCAGTTTTTAAAGACACTGTATGTGCTACTTCCAGCAGTATTTGGATTAAAATGTCTCAGTGCTGGAGTATGATCTGTGCAGCTTTACTCATAGCAAAACATGTGATTGTGTTTGTGTGTGTGTTGGCATTTTGACCACTTTCTCATATAAACCTGCCAGTATAGCAGTAGTCATTACTGTACTTAAAATTGTATTTGCCGGTTTGCATTAGGACTTCCGCCTTTGCTAACACGAATGGACTTTGATGGAGGTTAAGAAAAATGCTATCCTACAAGAATCTGGAACATATAAGTAACAGATGAAATTGTCTCTGTATTTTGCCCATATTCTCAATCAAATCTAGGTCACAAGCTGATATGTTGATCTGTTGAGAGAGCTACAACATGCACTTTCAAAAAGAGGTGAAAAGTAAACGTGTAGGAAACTTAATGTTGAGTGGAGACCTCCGAGAAAGTGGCAGTTGCCAGGAAGTTGCCAGATTAATATTTTTGTAAGAAACACAAATACCAATCTGTACTTTCTGACCTGTGCTCTAGTGATTAGACTACTATCCTGCTTTTTCAGGTTTTTTTCCTGGTTATAGTGATGGTAGTTGTATAAAAGATACTGAATGACAGGCTACCAATTGAACAGGAATTTTATCTTGACAGGAGTCTTTGGATACTTCGGTAGTACATGCGTTTAATATAACTGCAATGCTCACATATTGAAGCCAATCAGTTAAAATACAGGTGATCCTAAAGACTGAGATACAGAAAATGTATTTTCAAATAAATGTTTTGGCATCCCATGAAAACATTCCAAACAGCTTCATCTAACAATATATTGTCTCATAATTTTGAAACTAACCATATATCTGGCATGTTTCCCATTTCTTACACAATCTGTCCTTCAGATGGTTGCTGCCACTTAAATATTAGTGTCAAGCAAGTAGCAGTTTCTCAGAACCCAGCTCTGCACGATGGTAGAAGCGGTTTCAGATGAGAACATTTACTCAGGTTTATCTATAGATATGAGATCCAATGAGATGACTGAGATAATAAAAAAATGCCTGACAGATAAGACTATGAAAAATACTATATAATTGATCCTTATGTGTTTTCCAAATAAGTTGCAGCTGAATCAGAATGAATGGAATACACTTTGTGACGGGAGGTGTTGTGGAGAGATTGGATAGAGGCGAGCAGAGTGGAAAACTCACATGAAGGTGTAATTCAAGCTCAGGGTATGACCGTGGCTTTTTTTGTAGTCTTGAAAACAAGGAAGTGGTTGACAGTAAAAATCAAGAAGTGCCTGAGCTTTTATCACCATAATGTCATGGGAGGGTTGGGTTGGCAGGGTTTTGGCTTTTTCTTACTTCTTTTTTTATATGCTATTGTCGTGGAGGCTTTATGGAAGCAATAAACTAGGTGAAGACATAATAAGGATTATGTCATTGGTCATTATTAGATTTTTAAATAGAATTTATGAAATAAATAGGAATGAAATAATATTCACTTTTTGAAGATCAAAGCAAATTCTTACTGTGCCTAAATTCCAATAACAGACTTAATTTCTTCCATGGTGTGCACTGGACAGAGCAAATATTTAATCCTGTCTAATCTTAAACTCTAGAACATATGAACATTGAAGAGTAGTTTTCATAATTGTGATTCATTTACAATTTGTTTTGAAAAAGTGAAAAAAGTTGTTCAATCTTGGATTTATAATAAGGAGTTTGTGAGTTGTTACGTAATGGTGAAGTAATTCATGCATTTTCAATTGAAGTGAAAGTAGTATCTACTGATAACCCCTAAGTGATGCAGAGATTTTTTAAGAGCCGTAGCTAAACTTAAATGTGTAACTGTAAATTTAAAATTTTGCAATTTGATTTGTGATGCTTAATCTTAGGTGCATAATATTTAAACACTGTTATATAAATAATACAGGCTATTTAAATGTGTATCAGTATAAATCAAGCTATTAACTTTTGTTTTTCCAGGTAATTTCCTGTTCCAGCAGGAACAGTGTTGCCATTGCTGCTTCTACCCAAACTCCTTAGCCTCTTTCAGCAGTTAGAGCGTGCACGTGGGTGTTGAGTACGCAAATCACATACTGACATCAAGAGGATTTCTAAATACTGACATAATTCTAGAACGTATAAATAGTGTTCCCTGAGTGCCTGAAGAGTAATATTTCACGATACGGCATTCGCTTTGGTAGATCAGCATTTTTCTATGTCATTATAGGGGGAAAAGTACAACTTGAATGCCTATAGCATTGTGAGCTGCTTGTGGGCATTTACAGCCATACTGGAAATACATAGTCCATTTTTTGGTCTTGCAATGGACATGGGTTATACGGACTCCGACCATGTTGTGTAGACTCAAAGGATTCCCTAGAAAAGAGGTCCAGAAGAGATACCTTTGAGGGCACCAAAGAAAACCCCCAAAACCAAGATACCAACAAACAAAACTTAGAATCATAGAATCATTTCGGTTGGGAAAGACCTTCAAGATCATCGAGTCCAACCATTAACCATGCCCCCTAAACCATGCCCTGGAGTACCCTGTCCACTCGCTTTTTGAATAACCTATGCTTAACCTATGCTTAAGCGTTCCTTTGTGAATTACATTAAAGCATCAGAATGCTCCAGAGTAGAGATAATCTGATGCTTCATAGATTTTAGTTAAACAGAGTTTTAAAACCGTTGTTGCTTATCAAAAGACTGAATGCCTTTGTAGCTAGTAAAGGCAAAGCAAGACAAAGAAAAACTGCAAATAATCCCAAGGAAGATGTGTTCAAAATCAGTGTTTTGCTTCCTGATCTGCTGCCAAAAGCAAGACACATTTTTATTCATTCGGTTACTTTTGGTAGTGTTTCCTGTAAGAAGGAATGCAGGATTAGAATTAATGGGAGAAAGTAAATGAGAATTTCTTCTGATTTACTGCATTACTAAATACTTTTTAAATGCCAGGCAATGCCTGAGGCAACTGTTTTTATTCACCCGTTGTTTTATAAAAAAAAAGAAATTGTTATAAAAATGAATTTCAGGCAATTAGGTTTCTTTCACTAAAACCAAACAAGTTGTTCTTAAAAATGTGGGTAAGAAGTAAATTAATGATCTAAAACCATGTTAGCACAGAAACAAATACATTGTTTCACATGGTTTAGCACTAGCTCTTTCCTTTTGTTAGACTAGAACGTTCTTCTTTCTCCTGCATTTTCATCTGAGGATTCATTTTCAGTTTGTCTTTTTTCTGTGGAGAAAAGTTATTGGTGAACAGTTGCTCATTTTACCATGTGCAGAGAAAGGACAGAAGAGTGTTATAAAGAAAGCTGAATAACAGCATCTGCGTAGAATAGTCATCTCAGATTTGTTTGCTACTGGTGACATCAGATGGCTAACTCAGAGTAATACTGATCTAGAAATTAGTGAAAATTTAAAAGGTTTGGTATTGATGTCTGTTATATTTGGAGGTCCACATCCACAATATTTCATGAAGGAAGTGTCCATGATATTGGTACTTCTGTAGTATGTGTATACTTTTTTGATCCATTTTGTTGCTCTCAAAATAAATACTTTTTTTTTGTTTTCATGCTGTCATGCTAGGTACTGGTAAGAAACTGAAAATACAGAAATGAATAGAGGATGGTGTGCACAAACAGGCAGGATTTTAAAGTTAAACCTTATAGGGTAAACCTGGGGTTCATCTGAAAGGACATGTGAAAATCAGCTTTGATTTCTTCTTACTTATGTACTTACTTAGCTTTGTTTACTTATTCAAAATTAAAATCAATCACAGAAGTTATCAATATTATACTAAAGCATAGAAGTATACTTTTTTTCATTCTCTTCAAGTGAAATTTGGAAGTATCATTGAAGTTTGTGTTCAAAAGAATGGCAGGATATTAGCTGAATTTGATTTTTTTTCTCTGCTGGAAGCAGATTCCATTTTAATACAGTAATGACAGGCTCTTCCTTACTGAGTCCTTCAGAATTAAACAGTAAACTAAGAGCTAACCTAAACCAAAAAGTTACAGCCGCCTTCTATTTGTCCTTTTTGGCTGTGTTGGCTGCATCTGTTCAGCTGGTATTTCAGCAGGTCTGGTACAAAACTGCTTCTCCATCAGAGCTAATTTACTCTGCTTAGAGGGCTCTTTTTTGCACTGCTCCAACTTCTTCATTCAGTTTTCTGTTGGAAAGTCCACATCAATCCAAGCAAAACTTACTTAAGGTCTTTAAAATCAGGAACAATAATTTAAAAATAAGTTTGAAAGAAACGAGTCGGTCTGTTCTCATGCTTGATTTACTTAAGAAATATTGATAGTACAATAATGTAAGCAGTTCATACTGTCTGCTAACTATTTTGGAATTTTGTAGATGGAGAGTTTGACTCTTAAACAGGCCAAATAAATTGTTATATTTAAATAGTAACACATGATTATTTGAAAGTTAGCATAAAATGAAGGAGTCCTTTAATGGTTCAAGTATATTTTTTTTTGAATCCTCTGTTATTTTTGGAACATTTATACACAGAAATAATTTTGTCATGTTAGAAAACATAGTATTAATCCTGTTTTTCTCTTGCCTACAGGGCAGCACAACTATTTATGTGCTGGAAGAAATGACTGCATAGTTGATAAAATTCGTAGGAAGAACTGTCCAGCATGTCGCTTGAGGAAGTGCTGTCAAGCCGGTATGGTCCTGGGAGGTAAGCTGCTTTTCAAATCTCGTTCAGAAAAATAGGCAGTTAAGAACACTACCTTCAATCTGTCGAGTTTAAACAACAGTACTTTGATACTGTAAAGGAAAGAACCACATTAAAATGTTATTTTTGGAAGAATTACGTGATGTTTTAAAATTCCTTATAATTTTTCTTTAATGAATCTAGAAATCCCGAAACAAAAATACCTTTCTGTAGGAATCTCTCTCTCCTACTGTGTACCCTTATACTCATTTTCTTGCAAGGGGGCAGGAATTATGTCTTTGGTGTGTATTTATTAATAATTTTTGATCAGAAAATTTGATTTAGGTAAAAAACAAAGAAGTAAATTGAGATCGACACTAAAATCAGGAATCAGTACTATCTTCTTCTCTTTTCTGTTGTGCTCTCCATCATTGCTCTGAGTACATGTCAACAAAATTATATCCTGTTCCAACGAAGAAGGTCAGGCAGTGGTTGCACCAACACTACAGACTTTGCATACTAGATGCTGGGAATTGCCATCTTTGTATTAGTCTTGCTGTAACAGATTTGCTTTCTTTATGTAACATTAATAAAAACTGAGCACTATGCCTTTGAAAACCTACAGGGAGAAAATGGCGTAGGATCAGGTAGTCCCATGGCAAGTTTTGCTGTGCTAACATGCAGGAACGATGCATATTTTTCCTGTATTTTTTTCATATTTTTCATGCGAACTTTAGCTATATAAAGTTTTGGATCAGCACAAAGCTTGAAAATACATGGCTAAGACTGTAAGAAAATGGCTATATAAAGATGATAGAATATGTTCTCAAAGGGAATTAAAAAAAGAAAGAAGAACAAAAACCTGATTTCTTTCTAATATAATTTATTTTAGTACATCAAACATTTCTCTTCCTCTCTCTGCATTTTATGTATTGTTTTTTATCCCTGAAGGAAGAAGTGGCATTATATACTGTGCGTAATTTCATTATCTTGCTAATCTGTGTTCATTCATAAGTTAAAACGTGTATGTAGTTTTCAGACTGATACTTTGATGGCACAGCTGTATGCTTTTAGCTCCTGTACTGCCGTATGGAGGTGGAGTAGTCTGCACACATGGCCATTGTGTCATTCTTACATTTTATACTTTTACTGGTGATGTGAATCAGTAGTTCCCAAACAGTGAGCAGCTGTTGCTAGCTCTTGGTACTTCATCTTCTGTAAGCGACTACTGCAGCCCCAAGGAAGAGCCAGTGGGATGAGAGGAGGGAGAGGCGGTACTGCGGAATGGACTCTGTTCTGTGTTGTACCCCTGAACCTCCCCAGACCTTCAGCGCTGCTGCTCCTTTGAGGCATCTTCTCCAAATTGCATCCCTCTCACCCCACAGCACTGGAGACAGAGTAACGAGAGCCATCAATCTAATTGATGTTAGTGTCTCTCCCTCCTTCCCATGCCTCGGTCAGTCAGTGCCACCTCTCAGTAAAAAAAATGGAGCTGACAAGCATGGTGGTGGCACTGGACTCGGGGAAGAGGGACAAAAGGAAAAGAACATGTCCTTTGGACCCTTCTCAGAGAGAAGTGGTGCTTTAGGGCTGCGAGCAGTGCAGTAGAGAAACAGTATTACTACAAAGGCCAAACCTGAAGCATTGTTTGCCCAGGTTTGGAAGAGGAGAAAGCCCGGGAAGCAAGGGTCCAGAGTGGGCTGTGGAAAATATGTGGTAAGAATGGAGACTCAGGAAAGGAGGAGGTGGCAGATATAATGCCTGTCTTTTAAGGTTTGGGGCAACTTGTATGGTTGCCTTGTAAGGTTTGAGCAACTTGATCTATAAAAGAGGTCCGTGCCCATGGCAGGGGTTGGACTAGATGATCTTTAAAGGTTCCTTCCAACCCAAACCATTCTATGATTCTAACTGCTGTAAATTAAACCAGGTAAAAATTCATTCCTGGCTGTGAGTTTTGCACAGCCAAGAGTTTGACGATGATCTAACCTGAATTTTCTTGTATGATAGCCTGGATAATACCAATAACTAAGCCCCAAGTATTTTAACATCACAGGCAACACTGTTTCAACACGCAGAAGACTGTGTGACTCACTAGCATCATCTAGTCCTTTTGCTCCAGCATTGTTCTGCATAGTAATTCTACATAGGAAAAGTAGCCAGAAGGTTTGACTTCGTTCTATATTTTGCATGTGTTTCTGGATGCCAGTTTTCCCAGTGTTTTTTAATATATACATTTTGCTCTGGGTGTAGGTACCTAAAACGGAAAAAGTTGGACACTTTTGCTAGCAATATTGATGAGATGGTATGTCCTCATTAGTGTGTCCTCATATGAGGATGTTATGTCCTTATACTTGAAACCCAAACCTGAGGATGAAGGTGCTCTGACTCTTAATTCTTTATTATCATGTATGAGGAGAGTAAAAACTTCCTCTTTCTCCTTGGATCAACTTTTTTTCTCAGCTATTACTAAGCAAGTGTGAATAGTTTCTTTGTATTTAGTGTGAGGTTGTTTTATCTAGCCAGTTTGTTGTGTTGTTTCGCCGCCTTCTAAACATACCTAATCAAAGCCGTCTTCCATTTTTCGAGGAGACTGTTCCAGTCTAGTTCCTCTAGTTCTTAGAGGGGCATAGCATCTCATCAGATCTCTGCCCTGATATTCCCACCTGCCCCATCTTCTGGAAAGAAGTGACCTGGCAGCAAATAGGAAGTAGAAGAGAACAGTGGGGCAATGGAGAAAAGAGAATATGAATGGAGCCAGGACTGTGGCATCTCTAGTTTTTTCTCAGCTGCATCAGGTTGAGTGTAGTATTCAGGTTCTCTTAGTGATGTCAACAGTTCTGGGGGGATTAGGAAGCTAATTATTCTATGCAGGTTGCAATGGAGTGCTAAATACTGAAAGGAGAAGAGAAGACAAATGTAGGCAAAAAAATGAGGAAAACTGGAGTGAGATTGTGTTATTTGTAAATGAGGATTTAAAATCCAAAGCAACAAAAAATCTCAAGATGGACTGTTTAACCATAATGCTCTTTCTACTGTTACTGTCATCTTTCTTACTTTTGCTTTTCTGCCATTTCTTGTACTTTCTTTATTGTATCACATGAGCAATACTTCCTACTTGTGACTTGCTGTGCTGATCAACACAGTGTGATTTATATATGGGGTACTACTGGGCTTAGATAATTTTCCCCAGGACGTAAGTGTCCACAAGCAAATTTCCAATTCATGGAACAAATTACATACTTAGATACATCCTAGATTATTTTAAAGGAATCAGAATTGTCAATACATTAAATCTTTTCTTGTGCTTACAGCCTAATATACTTTAAGATTTTTTGTGCAATTTCTGATTTCTTCCATTCACAACTTACACTTTGTTCGTTTATTCCTGCTACTTATTTTCTTAAAGCTAGCCTTTCGTTACTAAACGCAGACCTCCAGTAATACTTAATCAAGGTGAGAAAGACTAAGAGTTTACAGGATGTTAACTATAAGATTCTGAACATTCTTATTACATTAATTAAATTACACTTACTGCTGGGAGAAGTATATGTATCTTCCACTGAGTATTACTGAATGGCAACCATATAGATGGAGAATAATACTGTATTACATTGACAACAGTTCCATTTTCCGACCCTAATTTCAAAGCAATAAAATGAACCTGAATTGTTCTAAAATAAAGTGTAGTCAGTTGTAAGTAAACTATAGAATAGCAACAAATAGCTTTAGTTACTGATTTCACTATATGGACTGTTTCTTCTTTCTTAATATATAGAAGGAAAATATCAATGAAAGCATATATTTCATAATTCCTTAATTGTCATTCTCTATGGGAGTGTTAATTGGTTTTGAGTTTTACAATCTCGTAACTGGACATGTTAATCTATCCTCTTTCTAATCTTCTACCTAATAGGATAGCAGGTAGCTGGGTCAGGTCCTGGAATAAACAAATACCCAGCTTTTTTATTTCCTATCAGTGAATCTGTAATTTTCCTAGGCTGACTATCACAGGTTCCTTGTTCAGCTGTATTGCTAAATTATCACTTTCTTCATTGTTTCTTCATTGTTTCATGCAGTTACCTTTCAGTCTGCATTGCAGTGATTACATGCAGGCAAATTTGTATTAATTTTCAAGGTAATATTTTCTAAGGTAGCATCAAAGGGTTTATTAAAATCAAGATGTATTAATTCTGCTTTGCTGCTTTGTTCTTTTATTTTGTATACACCCTCTTAAGGTGTACACAGCTTGTTCTCCTACACAGAACGCAAGAGCATAGCGACCTTAAAGTCAGAGCCATAGTGTTTTGTCAAGAATAATAAATTATTGACATTTTTTCACCTGATAACAGGGTATGGAGAGGGATAGCGAGATGTTAGATTTTTACTAGAAACCCAGCCATTTTAATAGGACAAAGCTACTATCCGTAATGTCTGATTGGTAGTATGGTTCTGTATACCTAGTTAAAAGAATATTAAAATACAGAATTATGTATTAAGGAGAAAATCATAATATATTTGATGATGAGATTAAAGTACATTTTATTTTTTTAATTTCTTTATGTTTTCTAGGTACATGTAGTACACAAACACTACACACATGTTATTTGTAGTAAGTGAGGGTAAGGGAACTGCCTGAGTGGTTGGCTATCTTAAAACAAATTAATGAAAATGTTACAAAGAAAACATGTGCTGTCTAAATATGCACAGACAGGTTTTACTATTAAGATGAATAGTTGCCAGAATGGATTAGTATTCTTTACACATTATAGGACTAAGTAGAGACATTTGTTTATCTTACAGCAGGAACTTATCTGGATATTTTTGTAAGCAGCAATTGAAAAACTAAGCTATTGTCAAATCTCTGTTTTTTTCTTTATGTCCTTAAGAGTTTGCGTTAATTTGACATAGTTTCCTTGTAGATGGGAAAGTTTACTGTGAGTTGTTAGTAGTCACCTCTCCAGTAGATAGGTAACAAGTGGAGTTGCTTTACTGGTGGCTGTTAAGCAACATAATTAGAAATAAACACATAAGCAATTCTGCAAACCAGTGTGACATTAATTCTGACACATGTAATCACTTGGAAACATGGGTACTTATTAACTACTAACATTTCCATGTCATAAGCACTCTGTTTGGTTTCTTTCTTTACTTGTTCTCTGAACTGTAAAAGTATCTGAAGCCATTATTTCAGAAAATACCTGAAATCATTATTTATGAACTATCAAATACATTGTTCCTTCTGTTTTCCTTCATGCCTAAACAATAGTTAGTGGGAAATTCCCAGCATGTTTAGGACTATGTATGGCTTTGTTATGATAGAAATTGGCCTTAGGTCTCTTGTAATATATTGTCTATTCTTTTGGTTCAGCTGTAACATAAGGTGTAAGTTTGTGTTTGGTTCTTTACTAAGGAGTCGCTAATCAGAAATATTTGTATTCTTACCAGAAGTGATGAAATGACCATAACATTGTTGGGGCACTTGATACTAAGCTAATCAAACTCACAGTTAAGTTAGTGGGAGTATGACCCCTGACTTCATTGGATGATGAATGTTAATGAAGAGCCCATCGCTCATATTTATACTATCAATAAGGTGTGTTTCTTGAAACTTTGTTCAGTATACGCCCTTTGGATTTTAAATACTGTTTTAATTTAAATTGAAGTCTTGCACTTCTGTGTACAACTTTTTTGTATGTGAAATGCATAAACATGCATATTTATGATGGGATAACACAAAATTATTTTTTTTAAAAAGCAGATTTTGGCTTTTTAGATTGTGTTCATCTGCTCAATCCTGTCTGGTTCACAAACAGGAAGATTGATTCTGCCTCCAGTTATGCCAGTGTATATCAAGAGTCATTAAAGTAATAGAATTTGTTCTGTGTAAAATGTTTAGAAATGACATAAGAATCTTCCCATGTTTCATGTATTAATCTTGCTTGAAGTTATACTACCTGTATAGTGCCTGTGTACTAATGAATGTTTTGAAAAGGTCATTTTAATTCTCTTAAGTGTACATCCTAGGTCTTCCAAAATGGAGACACTGGATTTTCATAAAATTTGCTATCTTTTATGATATGGGAGCACCTGAAAAAAATGGAATAGACATGTTCCTAAGTAAAACCATTTTTGTCGAAGCTTTCTGTTTTAGTGTGTAGTTTGGAACACTGGGAGTTTCCAAAGAGGAAAGTAATAGATAAGCCTGACTATGCTAGCATCTCTCGATTCCTTCCATAAGCAGTTCAGAATGGATTCAGAGCATGTGCCGAAGTTTAGGTGTGCTTCCCTACTCCTGTGTCCTAGGGCCTCTTTGGTGTACTGGTTGCATTCTGACAGCGCAGCACTACTTTTAACTAAAAAAGAAGGCAGTAAGAGACAAAGTCTTTGTCCCCTTCCTTTAGGATGTGATGTTCCCTTGTCTAATCTTTCACTTGTAAATAAAAATACCATTTTTCAAGAGACGATTTGATATGCATGTTATGAACTGGATTTTAATTAAAATAAATAGATGCATGCTGTTAAGCTTCTATTACCTTCCACCTCCTCTACTTTTAGAGTGGTTTTTGCATATTGCCATTTTGTAATGCAGTTTCTCAGTGGTTCAGCAGTTTGATAGGCATGGATTTTCTTTTCATCCAGTGAAATTTGGTGCATCTCTTTTTCTACTGTTAAAGTATGCAACACCTCTACAAGTGAAAATATCCACGTGATTTCTGGATGGTTTTTGGAGCAAAACCTTCTCCTTCCTTATTATTTTCTTTAAGGTTGAAACATGTAAACTTTTTATTTTTCTTTGTTAGCAGAATGATTTACCATTTTTTTTCTCCATCACCCTGCATCTTACTGTTCCACCATCATTTAAATCAGACCATAAGTATCAGTATCTTTATTGCATTTTTTTATCCCTTTTTTCACAAAGCCAAACTTGTTTGGCAGAACTAATGATCTAACAGGGTTTTCATCACCTTTGAGGATCTATTTAAAGCAAATGTGTTCCATGCAGCCACCTCTACATAGATTTGTCTTTTTATTGAAACTTGTAATATGGTAATTTATTGTCTTTGAGGGTTATTGTCTTTGAACCCCTGAAGGTTTGATTTTCTGTGTCTATATGGTGCACTGCCAGACTGTTTCCATGAAAGAAATTTGAACAGTTGCTACCTAGAGATCTGTATATTTTCATAGCCATGCCAGATGCAGTATCTGTGCTTACTTTGGGAAAGCAGTTCAGCTATTTATTTTTTTTCAGTTAGTGTTCTTCAAACCACTGCAGTATGGAAATAAGAATTGCAAATACTGAGAAAGAGGAATTATTTTTTAGAAAGTGAAGAGTTTTGCAAGTGTTGACATGTGGTTTTACAGTATTTGTTGGCATTTCACTCATCCCCTGAATTCTGTTTTCTTTCTGGTAAACAGGAGGAAAATATTACATTAGAGATTGTCAAAATAGAATTTAGCCATGAGACTGAAATGCCTTTATGGAACTGGAAAAAAGGAATTTCTGTGTGTAGTAATTAATTACTAGCATTTTTGTTTCTGAGTATTAGAAAAAAGAAACAGTATCCTTAATTAACATTGAATAGAAACTGTATTATAGAGCCAGCTGGCTCAGCTGTCAGCATATGATAGAACAGTGGGAACTGAACCAGAAAACACTTTACGAGGTTACTGTAACCTAGAATTCATGGCAATAATTTTAATGGGTGGGTGCTGTTCATCTCTTAGTGAAGGGAGGAGGATATGGAGGGAGAAACTCTTAAGAATTTTCCATGATTGTTTCTTAATTATATAAATAGTCAAAAAATAAAAAACTTATTCCGAAGACAGTTACAGTTTCCTTGTATAGATTAAAAGTGTAATCCAGCACTACTGGAAAAAAATTAATGTTTCTGGTTAATTCTTTTTAAAAGATCAACAATTTTCTTTTTCAGGTCGAAAATTTAAAAAGTTTAACAAAATTAAGGTTGTGAGAACATTAGATGTCGCACTCCAGCAGCCAGCAGCCCTTCAAGATGAAAGCCAGTCTCTAACCCAAAGGCTGTCCTTTTCTCCAAATCAAGAAATACAGTTTGTTCCCCCAATGATAAGTGTTCTACGAGGCATTGAGCCAGAAGTTGTCTATGCTGGTTACGACAATACAAAACCCGAAACACCAAGTTCCTTGCTGACCAGTCTAAATCATCTTTGTGAGAGGCAACTTCTTTGTGTAGTCAAATGGTCTAAATTGCTACCAGGTAATGGCACTTCTTATATGTAGTAAATTCTAGTTAAGCAAATACGTCATAGGATGAGCAGTCAAAAGAGAATATTATTGTCTGCCTGTTAATTAATTCTTAACAAATTCTAAAATGATTAAGCTTCCACTTCATAAGATAATATACCTGATCAAATACATTTTAATAGGAGGGTACTTTTGAAGGAATGCATCTAAATATTTAGACTCACTCCAAAACACAACAGAAGCCTAAAAGAGTTCCTGTCTGTGATTGTTATAGCAGCCTTTCCACCCCAAATCCTCCTACTCTATTAATTCTTTTGGTATTAAAAATTGTTTATATTTCTGCATATTTATTCTTATTAAAATGAATTTTTGAAAGCAACAGAGAAAAATTGTAATAAATAGTGCCAGTTAGGACTAAGCAGCTCACAAATAGA
Source organism: Harpia harpyja (assembly GCF_026419915.1). NCBI lineage: Eukaryota > Metazoa > Chordata > Aves > Accipitriformes > Accipitridae > Harpia > Harpia harpyja. Next base: position 14,497,937 of record NC_068956.1, on the reverse strand, counting down.
CTGGTAATGAGAAGTAACTGAATTTGTGAAGATCCAGACTGGATTCCAAAAAACATCCATGTTATGTATGTACGTGTGTTGTATGGTCATAGAGGCCTGATCCTGGGATATATAAAAACCAATGTATTGAGTAGAAAGCCTGGAAAATACAGTTTCATGTGAGCTCAGTTTGACACTTCACTGCTGCAGGAAAGGGTAGTCCCTATCACTGCTCTTCCCCATTGCAGCTTGCGCTTGTCAGAACTCTTGGTTGAACTGATTCATCTCATTAAGTGAGAAGAAAACAAACCTTTTTTTTTTTGCCCTCTGTAGTTTTCTGATGGCTTCATGACCTGAACCAGTTCACTGAGGGGTAGCATGAATGCCAAAACTTGCTTGAAGGAGGTAACAGGACCAGGTAATGAACAGGACCACTGCTTTCAGTGGCAGGAAGCTGTTAGATTGACTCAGATAATTCATAGCAATCCTTAAAGTTATCAAAGAGTGAAAGTTATCAAAGGCAAACACACAACAATATGCTTCTCTTTGGTTAAATGCAAGAAAGATATTCATATGTGGATGTTTATTGTATTACAACTGTATTTCTTGTTAAGAACACTGAAGTCCAAGCTATCTATATTAAATAAGAGTTGGTTACAGTCATCATGTTACAAACTGTCATATTTTTACCAAAGGAAAATGAGATGCATTCCTATTCCCTGAAATAGTCACTTTTGACTGCTAAAGTTAATTTTGGTTTGATCATTTCAAAATATTGGATCAGAACAAAAAGACAAAAGGTTAACTATCAAAGTGAGATAGCCAGTTATTATATAAACTTCTGAGACCTACGTCCCCAAAAGCACTTGTCTTTGTAGGTGTTCTCAGTTTTATAGCTCAAAGTTTTAATCTCAGAACACCTACTCAGCTGTTGTCTAAATGAAAATTGTAAAGTATTTTAACTTTTAATTTAATTTCCAGGATTTCGGAATTTACATATCGATGATCAGATAACCCTCATCCAGTATTCCTGGATGAGTCTAATGGTTTTTGCAATGGGATGGAGATCATACAAACATGTCAGTGGTCAAATGTTGTATTTTGCACCAGATCTGATTCTAAATGAGTAAGTAGACTCTGCTGTTGCATACTATGAATGACATTTTGAACTTATCTGTGTCAATGAGAATGTGACTTCATGGAGGCCAAGATTTCATTCATTGCTTGTTCTGTTTCAAAATTTAACAGCAGAGGAAGGTCCTCTGATCATATTGAAGTTCAGTAACTTTGGGAAGAGTTTTGCGGGAATCCCAAATATTCTGTTGACATGGCCAAACAAAAGGAGTTCAAACAGTATTTTAATTATCTAAGAGAAAAATGAAAAAAAAAAAAAAAGAATGATGCTGTCAGAAGATTTAGCTGAATTCATCTGAATAAGACATGAGTTAATGTTTAATAAATGGAACTAAGTGGGATTTTCTTTGGTTGTCGTTTGGGTGGTTTTTGCAAATACTGAATACTCAGTTTTGACACTTTCTGGTAAAACTCTGCTTTTCTAAAGTACATTTCTTGTTAGAAAATTGTAATAATTGAGCAAGAAGGAATTTTAATATCAAGGATAAAATAAGTGAGACTTCTCCTTTCTGGCTTGAGGGGGGGATTGTTGGCTTAGATTTTCCTTCACTATGCTGATTAATTCTGATAATCTTCATTTCAGCCTTTGTCAGTTTTTCAGCTCTGCAAATTAATATGGTCAAAGCTGTAATTTTAGTTACTTTGGTTATAGTACATGGGAAGTTTCCAGGAACAGTAAAACGTAATTTAATCTCCCTACTTATTTTTCTGTAATACATTTTTCTCAGTTATCTTTTCTTAAAATCCTAAAAGAACTACTGTGAAGTGAGATGAAAGTTAAAGAGGTTTTCTTGTAAGACATATCTGTTTAAGGATTAAGAGGTGGATTTGCAGAAGATCTAGGCACCTGAATTTAAAATCTGTAGACCTGCAAGTTCTTGCCAGTGAAGTGTTTTGTAGAAAATACTTGGTGGAGCACGCCCTGTAGCTCCTGACCTTTTCTCTTCCAGATGACTGTAAATCACTGTGAGGTTGTAGAGTAATGAATTCTTTCCTCTCCCATGTGTATTAATTATGCTGTACGAATTGAAATACTTTGAAGGGATGAGATTGAGAGAACTTCTGACTGTATTGTGTCCCAGCATAGTCTGTGATATATCTCATGGTTACATTCAGAAGGAACACAGTGAGGTTGGCTTTAGGCAGTAATGGCATGTCTTGGGGTATTACCCTGCATGTGGACCGCTGCTGCCACCTTGTGAAGATGACTTAAGTACCTTCTTCCAGACCAGGGTTGAGATTTATGAACCCTGATTATAATCCCTTAGAGGCAGCTTATTTGCATCTCAAGACCACCTACATTGAGAAGGAGGTGGACTGACAACATACCCTTCTCTTGGTTGTAGAACATCTCATCAGCGTCATATTAGAAACGTTATAAACAAAGAGTTAGACATGAAAAGTAACTGGCACACTAAATCATAGCTGCAACTATTTATTGGGAAATAAGTTAGCTTTTCGATCATTAAAATGTAAGCAACTTCCTTGTCTATGATGATGTCTAAGATTGTACTTTCACGATCGCTTTACGCAAAAGTAACTGCTGAACACTGCCGAAAAAGTTAACTCCACCTGCCTCCCTGCCCCGGTCATGCATCCCCATGATTTCACTTAAGCTGGATCAAACACTATCTGGCTGCACTGTCAAACAGATAAGGAAATTGTATGCTTGAGAAATACCCCAGAAAAAGCCATTAATTACCAGGTGGAGGTGATCCCTGACCTGACTCACCACGTGGGAGTGCAGGCACTAATGCCAGAATAGCAGGAGTGCACACCTAGAGCTGGGAAGAGATAATGGAAATTCCTTCTACAGGGGCAACACACACTTGAGTTGTTTCAAAATGACCATGAAACCACAATCCAAAGATTGTTTCACAGCCACTCTGTCATTTAACAAACTGAGTTGTAGTGCTCCTTGGGAATGACTTGTTTGGTAGCATCAGACCAAGAAATCCAGGAGTGTTAGTCTGACAAAGATTTTATGAATTAGTATTAAAACCCTACAAGGGTTTACTGTTACTTATACTTTGCAGTGTCTGAAAACATGAATAAGAACAGCATTTAAGCATACCCTGAAAGCTGCTATCACTCTTCATAGATAATAGTTAGGAATAGAGACTACCAGAAAGGACTAGGAAGGGAGTTTTAAAGTAGATACAGAAGTAACCAGTCCATTCAGATCTAACAGATTAAATTTCTGTGTTTAAGTCATTTAAGAGCTGGTACAAGATACCAGATGTTGAACAAAGCTGAAATAATTTTCATTTAAGATAACAGCAACACTTTAAACAGCAAGGAAAAACTTCAATGCATTGAGAAAAGTCTTTTATTCATGGAAAATATACTCTGTTTTCATTGTTGAGGGTATTATCTGCAGTCAGGTTGGAATGCTGATCTGAACTTTGTAAGGGGCAGGGGGGGCAAAATTTAATCTTCTTGTTGTTATTTACCTAATTCATTTGGATTGGGATGCAACTTTTGTAAAATTAGCCCAAGTTACTGGATCTTCAGGTTAATGTACAATGAATTTAGTCTAGATTACAAACTTTGTAGTGCTATTGTTGCAGTCATTTCAGTTGAAAACTGCCTTCCTAATAAATATTTGCAATAAAATATACTCCGTGTACCAAAATCTCAACAAGAAAAGCAAGATCGAAGTGCTGCAAAAAACTAAACAGTTTTATGTATTTCCTTGTGTGATTTGTCCCATTTACTTCTGCAGGAGTTTAGATAAGGCTGTATTAATGTCTAAGTTTACTTAAAAACTTTTTGTATATATTTACATGTAACATTTTTAACTGTTTAACGGCATAAAATGCTACAAAATTATATCATTGCTTTTAGCAGAATAATGTTAGACATGCAACAAAGTATTTTGATGCAGACATTTTTGCAAAACCTAAGAAATAGTTTTCTATAAACTTTCAGGTTTATCTTCAATTTTATGCTTTGAAATATTTTCAGAGAATGTAAAAATCTGTCAACCTCTAAAAGAAAAAAAATACTTCACATTAATCATTAGGGTGTTTTTAACTAATAAAACTCCTTCTTTTTTGGTGGTTAGCATTCAGCTTTGAAAGTCTCCAAGGTGTTTTTTTTTTTCTGGGCAGCAGTAACAGATTAAACATCCAAAATAATAGCACGTTCATTATGATTAAAAAACTAGTGTAGGTACAAAACAGTCAGAAAATTGTTTATGTGTGTAACCTCTTTCTTTAATTTCTTTAATGTGGTAATTAAACTGCTAACAAGGCACTTCCTTCAAACAATTAGTACTGGAGCCCTTCCTTTTCTTTATTTTCATGGTTTTTGGGTTTTTTTTACCTTTTCTGGGTGTAAGACAGAGGATGAAAGAATCATCGTTCTATTCCCTGTGTCTATCCATGTGGCAACTCCCACAGGAATTTGTCAGACTTCAAGTAAGCCAAGAAGAGTTCCTATGTATGAAAGCACTGTTACTTCTCAACACAAGTAGGTACTTTTATTTCTTTGAAACATACCACTAGTAAAAGAGTTTTGAACCATGTTGTTTAACTTGACAATTGCTAAGCTATCTGGCTTAACAAATGGAAACTTCTTTAGGAGGAATGTTAGTATTCCAACACCTAAAAATATTTTTTCTAGTGTTTATAAGGAACAAGTAATTTGTGATTCATTGTTGATTTTATTCTGTATAAAGACACTGAGGAAATGTTGGATCCCTTTGATAGATGGCTATACTATATTACACATTTTCAAATCAAGTGTGCAGTGTTTGTGCCTGGAAGCTCTTCAGCTTAAATGACTCTACACAGACAAAAAAATGTTACAAGCATTAGAAATGTTATTAAAAAATATTTAATAAATTGTCAGGACTGAGGGCTTTATCTTGGCCAAGAACTTAAAACATGCTTACTCAAAGGAATTAGGGAGGTGGACATGGCACACAATACTAACATTTATTCAACTTTTTATAGTTATAAATAGGTCAAGTTTAGCACAGACATAAACAAATGGAAATGTTTTTCTTTGGTTTGTTTCTCTAGAACAAAATCCGTGGTCACTTTTAATCATACACATCTGTTAAGGAATCCAGCATACAGCTGCATTCCACTTTAAATGGGAAGTGTGGTAGTTCATGAAGTTATCTTCCAAAACCTTTTCTAAAATACTAAAATGTACATCTGCTGTGGCCCTAATTGTTAGTTATGAATCCCCAAATCGAAAGTTTTAAAATGGTACAGGTGCTATTAGAAATGAGGATAAGCATCTCTGAGAAATATAATTGGAAGAATGTTGAAGTTTGGTTCTCTACACACTTACGGAGTCAGAGGAGAGATGTGCAAATCCTGCATAACCTGCTTGTTGGTTGTACAAAGTTTAGTAAAAGATAAGGAACTAAAATTTATTCCCTCTTAAGCTGTACTTCGCTGGTATTTGCATAAGCTCTTGCTTAAAAAAAAACTTGGTGTCAGCAGAGCATAAGCAGTAAAGATTAAATTTAGCTCATATGAACATAAAAATTACTAAAATAATAGTAAAATACTATATACTCTGCTAAAGCAATAAAAATAATGTGGACAAAAATCCCTCTCTGATATAACTCCAGTTGCTTTGTTGGAATCTGAATATATTCCTATTTTAAATGTTTTCCACCTTGTTATCATCACAAATGAACTCCCTTGTCTATTACCTGAACCTTAGAGGGAAGTTTTAAATTTCAGTGAAATTTAGATACATTTGTGATATTCCAGCTATCCTTTTCTGTCCCAGAAAGTTCAAATCAAATTAAAAAAACCATTAAAGTGGTCCAGTCCCTCTCATTTATGAGTGCATTAATTTAACAATATTCAAGCTACCATTCTTTATCAACTGCATTGCACTCAAACTCATTTTTAAGGTGAAATGTTTATATATATGCAAGAAATGAGTTTTTTTAAAAAAAAAAGAAAGTATTTCTACCTGTGCTGATGAGTTTTGCTTTTTGTTCTGTCCTGCACTTATTGTCCTATAGGAAAAAACAATTTGTCAGATCTTTGGGAAAAGGAACACACCTAACCATTGTTGCTGAGACATTTAGTAAACATTTGGTACTGTATAAATATAATTCCACAAAACTATTTTCAAAAAACCATATAAACTCATTGTTGCTATAAAGTGGTTTTTAAGACTACTTTTATTTTAGTTGTGGTATTCACCTTAATCCTCTTCAAATGTGAAAGTATGGCCGTTTCAAGCTTTCATATACTAACAGTAAATCAAGCCTGAACTTTTAGTCTCTCATTCTGTCTTCTGTTTGATTTATTGTTTAGATGAACTGATTTTTACTTTTTATATAATTTTGAAGAAACAGTAATTTGCATTAAACATAACTAAATGTCAGTCTTGATACATTTTTAATTCTGAATGGACCCCCCAGCCTAAGTTTTAACATTATTTTTGATTGTACAGTTTTTCCGTTGAGTTTGCTGTGGCTTAGATGTTTTCTTTATATTGTACGTGTGACAGTTTTAAAGCTGTCTTGAAAGCAGAATTAGTCTTTGCAAGACGTGGACAAACATTTTTATTTTCTGTTTCCATTTTACAGGTCCTTATTTACTGTATATAACAAGCTGTGTTGTAGTAGTGCCCCATAAGTTCTAAATAGGGCTCTGTCTTGCAGAGGCCATATCCATCTAGGAACTAATACTATGAATAGTTCAAAAAGACCATGATTTAAGAAAGTAGAGCTATGCCAAAAAAGAGAGAAGTAAGCATATAGCAAGTTCAGTTCTAGCTCTAACACTTTCCAGACTTTTGATTTAGAGGAATTGCAAAATCTTATTGCATAAGATTTTGGCTGGGTTCTTCCCACTGAATAAAAGCATCCGCATTCTTTATATATGTTCAGGGGGAAGGAACATTTGAGCTACCTGTGCTTAAGTTGCATTTGTGCATGTAAGACATTGTAATTCTTCACTCCAAAAAAACAGCTTAGTGGAACTTTTTGTGATTAGATGGGAACGTGACTGTGCTTTTGCAGAATTCTGGGGAAACAGGCCATTCATTGCTGGAAGAGATCTTTTAACTTAATTCACAAGGGAAATGTAAGGACTTAATTGCTGTTTTAGAGACGTAAGTCAAGGATAGCATCCACCTAACCCTAAATTCCATCAGAATGTGACTTTATATGAAGAAGATTTCATAGACGTCTGTAAATCTGCTGTTAAGACATACCCAGAACCATCCAGGTTTTGAAAATAAAGCTATTCTTTTTCCATGACATAACTTTTCCCCACTGTGAGTATTCCTCCTTGCATTACTCCTAAGCACGTTGCATTCTCCACAAACCAGTACTTGTCCCTTCCATTCAGACCCTTGATGTAGGTGTGACAGGCATGCTTTCAGATGCCTCCTTTGTCTGTCCGGACTTGAGGGGCCATACTGAGTCAAACCAAAGGCCCACCTCATCCAGCATTTCATCTCCATCAGCTGCTAAACGAAAGCTAATATGGCATCCCTAAAAGCTGGATTATTATTAGTTATGGTGTTATAAATATACTTTCTGTGGAAGCAGTCACAATTTCTATTCTCTATTTTTATTTTTGTTTGAATTCTGTTTTAGTTAGGAGTCAGACCATGACTTCCATAGCCCAGCTCAGTGTTTAGACACTTATCTTTAAAGTAGACTTTCTATTTTCTGCATGTGTGTCTCCCTTCCTACCCCAGACATTCAGTTGTCTGAGGAGACACTGAGCAAGAGACAACCTCGGCAAATGGGATCGTTTCCTCTCTTGGGCAGTCTCCTACAAAATAAGAGACTTCTGCTTAACTCAGGTAGAATAGAGATTTGAACTTCTGCCTTGTCAACTCTCTCTGGGCTCAAGGTGAGGGAATTTTAATTTTAATATGTTTGCCTGAAGTGTCTCCTTTCCCCTTACATTTTTCTGAGGAACCAGACATGACTTAGACAACTGATTTCAGAACAGGGTTTATGATTTCTGAGTGGAAAGCAGTGCTGCTGTCAGTGCAGGGTTTGCTACCGAATTCTCTTTCAGGGAGTGGGTTTAGGTCCAACCTCTGTGCAGCCATCTCCTTTTTGGCTGGCTTCTCTTTTAAGAATTCCTTTCCTAGGTGTCTAGTGCATTGTACAGAGTTAGTACACACATTTATTTATGTTTTAATTCCAGAAAGTGACAAATCACCTGAAAGTTAGGTGTTACCATATTGAGTAAGTCAATGCCATTATGAATCAAGCTTCAATTTTTTTTTTTTTAAAGAGATTCAAATGAAATCCATTGTGGCCTGATATTAGTCATGGTCTGATACCGTATTGAAGATGTACTAGATATCTAGGTAACTAGCAGGTGATTTTTTAAACTATGTGAGCTAGTCCCCGTGACATTCTTTTAGCATCCGTGGAGAAAAATAAGCATCTCTACAGAATAATTAATTTCTTTCTAAGGATACTTCTAAAACAGTGAACATGCCTTGTGCCCAAGACTTGCCTGATTTTTCCCCACCCCCAGATGGAGTTCCTATACTGTAAAATGTCTAAAGTTTAGTGAAATGAATCCTTCTCCTCCTGCTTGCTGTCAGAATACGAAATGTTAAATATGACATTGCAGTGTGAAATGTCATTAGCAAGAGAGAAAGGAAGGGGGAAGAAATTTAACAGCTCTTTCAAAACCAGTATGCTTGAAACAAGACTATGTTTTAATGTATGATTATTATAGCGAAGCAAGGATTTAGATTTGTTTGCCACATGGGAATATTTTTTCGAGTTTCATTTCTTCGAGTTTTTAATTTCTTAGTTGCCTTTGACAACATAAATTATAAGACTAGTGTATTACACTCTGCCATGTCAAGGAAGGTAGAGTCTAGAGCTTACACCTGTTTCCTTACAATGCTACCAACACGTATCATCAGTGATCAAATACGGTCTTATCACTAGCAGTCATGAACAGGTTCATTTCTGAATGTTCTCTCCATGTCCTCATTTTGGTCCTCACGGATGACCATTAAGAGAAGAGTGAGTTCAACTATTTGGTCCTCCTTGCTAATTTCTCTAAAAAGCTGTTCACATTTAAGACTGGTAGTGCATCTATTCTGTTAAGTGAAAGAGGTCCAAACAGGAGGCCTGACCCCTGGATGCTTTACTGTCTACACTACTTAAGAGTTGTTAGTTCATTCCTTGACTCCATTTTGAAGCACTCCAGCTAGACCTCTCTAACATAAATCTGCTGTGAAGAGGGCTGACCCTCAGCAGTGTAAACATGAGCCAGGCCATAACACGTTTCTTCAAGGACAGGAGTGGTTCTTTTGGCCATCTTATTTTCAGCAGACAGGTGTAGCTGAAGCTTAAGGCTATTTCTAGACATCAGCAATTAAGTGAATTGACTGATTATTGCCAGTATATCCTTTTAACTAATTGTATCACTGTTTCTGGAGTAACTGTTGAACAGGAAGAAGTACCTGGTGTATAATAATTAATTGCACTGCACAGTGTGAAATAGTATAAAGTGTTTCTGTACTTTAAATTTCTCTCATTGCCTTCAGAATAAATTGCAACACAAGTGTTACTTTCTTTTTAGTTCCTTTGGAAGGTCTAAGAAGTCAAAGCCAATTTGATGAGATGAGAACAAGTTACATTAGAGAACTGGTGAAGGCAATTGGTTTGCGCCAGAAAGGCGTTGTGGCCAACTCACAACGTTTCTATCAACTTACAAAACTGATGGATTCCATGCATGATGTAAGTTTACTTGTTAGTGTGGTTTGCTTTTTATGTATGAAGGAACTAGTATTTCTTAAAAGTAATTTTATGGAAAGTGGCTAGTCAACATTTCAAAACAACAAAAGAAAAACCCCTACATTTGTCCTTTAGAGTGTATATTTGTGTAAATAGCTATATATTCAGCATCAATATATATTGTTTATATATTATATGGTATCAAGATTTAAGTATTTGAGAAACATGCATTTGAATGCTACAATTTTGTTTCATTATTTCTGTAAGGTAACTAGTACAGTTCTGGGTTTTGGTAGGGGGTGGCGTGTATGTGTGTGTGCGTCTGTATACACGTTCATGAAAATATTTAAATAATGCGAAGAACAGGCCATTCAAGTTGCAAAGTCAGGCTACTAAGAATTAGAGAAAGACAACCAAGATTGGTTTTGCAACCTTAATTCAGCTAGTTTTATGTATATATTCTATGCCATTTTTTCAGTATCTGTCTATATTTGGGAATTGAGTAATCTTTGAGAACTCTAGTGCTGATATCATAGAGATTCATAAGCGTGTTAAAAGATGCAGCTGATTCCTTTCCACATCTCTGAGAATCCGGCATGTACCCTATTGGCTTAACATCCATTAAAGCTGAGGAACGATGTTTCGTATAAACCTTTGCCTATGTGAACATTGTTTTCTAATGGCTTGTGTATCTCTACAAGAGAGGCAAAAAGCAGAGGTACAGGGCCATACCTGATGGTTTTAGCAAGTGCTGGGGAAGTGGCACTAAGATAGTTTAGGAAGAGCACTTTTGAGTTTGGTGCTGGTTGTGAGGGGCTCGCAGGGAGTTCAGGGAAGGATGGGGTCTGTGCACGTTTTTATTCTGCACTCAGCAAATCTGCATTTTATTTTAATTGTTCATGAATAAATTCATTTATTCATCTAAAACCTTTCATTGTCACTAATTCCCCCTTCTGTTTGGGAAAAAAAAACCCTTCAAGGATCCCATTTATGGGAGTTAAGAGAGGTAACAATATTGATAATTAAGTGGCTCACCAGGTGGTCTGGAGTCTTTTGATCCACTGGATAAACCTCCCCATCAACTTTTGCTATCTGCAGAACTTACATTCACCATTTAGCTATTACATCATCTCAGATACCAGCAAAATGAGAATGAGACAAGTACAAAAAGCATCCTTACTGGTGAAGGTAGACAACAGCAAGTTCTGAAGGGAGGATATGGAGCTTAACTTTAAGTATTTACTGGTAGTCAGGCTGCAGTTGTCACTTGGGACTGTCAGTGCTAAACCCTTCCCTGGAGTTCAGTCAGTCACCTTTTACTTGCAAAAAGTCCTGACCAGTATACCAGCTACCTCATAGTAGCCCTGTGCTCAAGGAACCTGTATGGATCAGTCTTGCTTGGGATAAAAGGTCTTCCTGTGTTACCTGGAGTAACAATTTGCAATCTGAGTGTCACAGCATCCAGAGGAAAACTTTTGAGTACTGGGCTGTAGAGTCAATTTCTTCATTTCAAATACTTAAAGTAATAGTAAAATGAGTGAGTGAGACTTGCTGCAAAATACCCAGCAAAGTGATGGTTAGGGTAATTTTTGGTCTGTAGAGTATCTTCATTCAAGTCCCTGTTTCAGCTCGGGCTGATACAGTGATGGGAGATAGAAGGAAAAGATAGGTCATCACACTGGAGAGGCTGCGTGTCGTTAAAGCCTAGGGTAGCAGAAATAGTATGATATCTGACAACATGAAGGTCACTGGTCTTAAAGAAAAACTTCTGTAAAATTGGAACTTCTCAGAAAAGATAGAAGAGGTGAAACAGTCATATATATTGAGCAGTTGCTTTCAAGCGATGAGAACCTATGGATTTTAACGTTTGCAGCATACCCAGATATGATCATCATCAGTACCATGGAAAAGCTCAGAAGTAAATAGTAAATGCCGTCCCTCAGAGCAGGGTTTGAATAGCATATAATGAACAAGGTACTGAGACATGGGTTGAACATGAGAATAAAATGAAAGATTGAATACTTGTTTAGTGATTGCCATTGTTCATGGTGCATGTCATGAGTGAGGATGATACTACTTTATAATATTAGTGGGGCACTGTTTTTACATAACATGCCATTTAGCTATATTTATGATTTTTGCCATGGGAGGATATTTTAATAGGGAGTCGCAAGTACCCTCGTTATTGATTCAGGGAGTGACAGAGGAAGGTATATAATGGTGTCAGCTGATGGATGTATGAGATAAGTGATTGACAGTGTGTTTATCTGGCTGCATTACTGTTAGCCTGATTTATCATGTTTGTATTTTATTAAATCCAGCTAGTGAAACAGCTCCATCTCTTCTGTCTGAACACATTTCTCCAGTCCCGTGCACTGAGTGTTGAATTCCCTGAGATGATGTCAGAAGTGATTGCTGCCCAGCTACCCAAGATTCTGGCAGGAATGGTGAAACCTCTTCTCTTTCACAAAAAGTGAATTGTCTTTTCTCTTATCGTAGAGATGATTTCTGGGTCATTTTTGTTTGTTTATTTTGGTCAAGATTTTGCAATGTCAGGACTTCAGTATATTTGTCATACTTACTCTGCCTACTGCTTTATACTTGTAACATACACAAGCCATTTAAGCTTGATGTACATATTGTGAATTCCTGATTCCTTAACTGCAAAAATCACAACAGTCATAAGAAATGTTTTGTAAACTTGGCTAGTTGCTTTTTAGATATGCATAAGAATGACAATGAATAGAGTTTTCAGATTTCTAAGAACAGTTATCTTATACATTTTTCTTACATATTACACACTCTCAAATTTCTGACATGGTGTAAACTTCTTACTGTAGTACCTTGTGTGCATGGGTACATGTGGGCATGTGCGTAAGAGAAGATTTTGGAGGAATTAAAATAAATATTGCCCACATTTTCTCATGGATATTTCACATTTTATTAACTAATCTGCCTCACAGAAATATCCTTTCAAAGTCAGCTGTCCTGGATTAAGTAGACATTGCTGCAATACCTTCATGAGTAACTAAAGTGCTAGGCACAAAGTAAAGTGTACATTCATACTCTTGTCTGTGCTCATACTGCACTGAAACTCTTGAGTTCAGCATACCTGTTTTTGCACCATTCTGTGCAGCTCTCCTTCAGAATTGGAAAGCCTAGGAAAATTTCAGTGTATATTACACCAGAAGTAATGTGTATGCGAACCCACTAAGCTTTGGTTTGTGTAACTTTCCTTAAGAGTTTGGCACTTATTAAAGCTAAATCACTTAGCAATAATCTTAAATTAATCAACTTCAAAATTCTGTATTTAAGAAGCCTTAAATAGAGATGTTTTCACTGACTACAACTCTTAATAATCTTAATGTTTTGGATTCCAATGCTGAATACTCAAACAGCCATTAACAACAAATTACAGCGAGTTTAAATGCAAAAAGAAATGGAAAATATGACTACAAACATTTTGATACACATCAGGCTCATTTCAGTAATATTTAGTGGAGCTACATATTTTATATTTTAAAGGCATGCCATGATAATTGGGGTAACTGTAAAAGAGGAATTGGACTAAATTAGCTTTATACGTTCAAAAAGAATGTCATGTTTTACCATGGAAATGAATATTTGACTGAAAAATTATAATGTGATAGTGTTTGTTCCTTTGATAGGGATATGAAGCAACTCACGCATTTAAGGCAGTAAATTGTTGATATATTCAAACAACAGAGAAATGGATAAAGCCCAAGAAGAATTTGTGAGTTTATTAAAATATGACAAATTTTGCCAGTCACTAAAAATGATACTCAAATTCTCTAACAATGTAGGAAATGGTGAGTCTTACTTGGGTACTTGCTGGCCGCATGCTTTTGCTCTTCCCCATTACATGCTGGATGCATCCATCCTGTGATAGTGTACTGTTGATGGGGTGTAGCTTGGTCTGTATAGATATGTCCTTGTCACATGAACAAAGCCCTATGGGACATAAGTTCAGTATTCCTGATTAAATCAGGGTGCCCCTCATTAAAAGTATAAGTAACGTTACTTGTTCATAAAAGCTATGTCCTGATTCTTGAAAAAATGGACAACTAACAACTAAAGGCAGATCTAAAGGTATCCTTACTATTTATCATTTCCTAAAGCAAATCAAGAAGTTGTTACATTACGACTGGGGATAAAAACCTTTTTTGAGATTCCCACATAGTAGTACAAAACCCACTACAGTTGCTGCAAAGATGCAGCCCTGGATAAAATGGTATAAGCAGACTTCTGTGTTAGATGGCTAGGTCTGTCGTGCCTAAGTGCCCAGAGACAAGCAATTTCTTTCATAGTCAATACAATCTGACTTTTACCTGTGATCCTTAAAGCAATTGTTTTAATAAATAACACAGAATTCATTATTTCTACATATTGAAGTTTTGTTTTCTTTATTTTAATTTGTATTTGCATTCAGTAGTAGTGGGGCTTAGTAAAAAAGTCCATTTCAACCATTCCATTTTTGTGTAACAACATTTTCATGCATTCTTTGGGAATTTAAGCATTGCCACGTGATTTACCATTGAATAAACAGACTGTCTATGTTACGGTTTAAACTGTTAACAGAAACTGCCCACACTAAAAATTATTCCTCAACACCCTAATTCTGAAATTAGAAAAAGGAGCAGGCAGTATGTTTGCCTTAGGAATGCCCTGGATCAGCCTACATCTGCCTTTTACTCAATCTCTAAAATTGGTTCCAAGTGGCTGCTATGTCACCATGTCCCATAAATATGGCAGATTAATCTGAAATGCTCTATATTTGTCTCAAAGGCATAATCAAAAAGCAAGAAAAGAAGTCTTCTGGGAATAGATAACACAGATTAAAAACATTTTCAAATTGTATTTCTTAAAGATCTCTAACTCACAGAAAAAAATCCCAGAACTTCACTGTCACGATAGATTCACTACATAAGACAGAACACATTTGGCTAAATGTGGCTGCTATATGGATTTCAAAGTCCTTTGTTACATGATTGTCTGAAGTTTGAAAAAACTAGTTTAATTTGAGAACTTCCAGCTTTGAGCCCAGTTAATAAAATTGCCTTTAGGCTCCATTTTGATACCGTCATTTGCTCTGGATTACACAGACACCATGAACACTGATCAAAACACAAAATTGTTTCCTTCCCTATAGAAATCTCATGTACTGTGACTTTTCAGCACTGTGGCAATGTCCAGAGAGCCATCAGTAAACTAGTTTTTTCTTTCAGTATTTTAGAGAGCACGACGCTTTTTAGTTGTCTGTATTTCTCTGCATTAATATTTGTTTAAAGATTAAGGGGTTTTTTTGACCTGAGCTTTACAAATAGGTTAACCTAAAACATCTTGTAGTGCTTCTCAATATACTGAACAAGGCGTAACAATGCTGGATCTTATGTTGCATTTTGCACGCTAGAAATAAGAGGTTTTGGTAGATGGACTTTTTTGGTTTTTGACATTTATGATGTGCCTGATTACATTTGAAAGGTATGAGACCTGTTGCACTAATTAGAAGGCTTGCCATCTTCTGCAGATATAACTTTTTGTCTGAGCTATCACTGTAAGTTCTTCGTCTTACACTAAATAATGCAATCTATGCCTGAAGCTAAGCCTCTGCTATTCTGTACAGTTTAGGTATTTTTGACCCAAGGCCTTTAGCGTTGCCTTCTGCTAGTACGTCAGTGAAGCAAACCAACCAACCCATGAAGTCAACTGTTTCCTTTGAGCTCTACTGTCATTATTCAGCTTTGTAGAGGCATCACATTTATAGTTTTTAAAGACTGTTTTGGAGGTTGAAGTGCCTGGCTGTGGCAGCCCAGCTGTGCTTGGAGAGCTGTGACAATGCAATGTGGAGAAGAGTCCTCTAGCCCCGGCAAGCTGTCCTGCTCTTTCCCACCAAGTTGCTTCACAGTTGTACCTGCTGTGCTTGCAGACATACAAAAGGTCAAACACTTGGCTTATGTTTTCAAAGATCTTAGCTGGATCAACAGTTTTGACCAGCCTTTAGGGAAGAGGGAATGTGGATTCATTAACACCTAGTCTGTGACAGAGGGAAATGTAGTCTGAGAAACTTTCCATCGATTTCATGGTGCTTTGGAATAGTCTGGTTATATGTGTGCATAATAAACTGAAGCTTAGGTGGTTTTGAGCTCCAGCTGTTCCTTGAGCTGCACTGCATTTATGTTTTCTTATTATTTCTACAGTAGAGAAAAACTTAAGGTTAGTTTTTCCCTAGAGCAGGAGAGGATGGGGCTGCACTCCACCCGTGCAGCAGTGCAGCTCCAAGCACACATTTCTTGCCTGACGCTGTTTGTGGCGCGCTGACCTTTCTTTCCTTCCGATAAGTCAGCTTGCAGCTGCAGAGCCAATATCCAAAGCCCTCCCAACTTTCCATGGCCCAAAAGCCTGTGTGCATACTGCCAGGCTAGACTGTCAGCATTGCTGGATTTACTGGTTTGTACTGCTTTGTGTCATGATGACCTGACTTGAACAGAGGGTTTGTTTTTAATTTAGTTCTCTTTTCCCCCTTGGAAGATGAAAAAAAAAAAAAAGACATATTTTAGGATTTTTGTGTTTTAGAATTTATGAGGGCTTTCTTTTTCAATGAATGTTACTAACTTATTAGATTGACGTTATTTGCATGCAGAATGGTACTGTAGCTTCTCAGAAGCTT
Source organism: Harpia harpyja (assembly GCF_026419915.1). Lineage (NCBI taxonomy): Eukaryota > Metazoa > Chordata > Aves > Accipitriformes > Accipitridae > Harpia > Harpia harpyja. The sequence goes on along the minus strand of NC_068956.1, from coordinate 14,481,426 downwards.
GGACAGAAACATGCAGTAAAAGGTGACTGCATGAATAATAATAACTAAGTTAAAATTTAGCTGGCTGTTTACCTCAAAGAGAATATAGTCCTCAGAAAATAATCCTTCAGTGCTTCTAGAACTAATGCAGCAGTTGCATAACTTCAAATACACTAGCAGTGCTGCTCCTTTGATGTATTTTTTTGCTCACATTTAGGCATTTTTTTCCTGGGTTGGGCTCACAGTGCTCTGTACAAGGTATTTAAAGTATATAAAGGATATCCAGGAGGGGTGAGCTTTCATTTAATACTAGTTTATCATTTAAAACTGGCAACATTTCAGTTTCTTACCAGTGTGGGGTGTGCTTATTGTAAAAATACCATCACAAATCTTTTAGTCATAGATCATGTTTTTCTGACCATGAAAACTAAATTACCCTTTCACCTCTGCAGGTACAATGGTTCCACCAATTTAGCATTCAGGCATTTCAGTGAGGAAGTTCTCACAGTGTCATTTAAATAGTCTCACTCTATTGCATTTTCCCACAGCTCAATTTAAATACCCACCCAGCCAGTTTAGTACTAAAATCTCTTTTTGCTATGTTGAGGAAAAAGAAGTATATAATTGACAGGAATCCAGAACTCTGCATCAGTGAACTCCACAACTGCGGGCATAATAAATATCTTTGCCGTCAAGTCAGAAATAACTGGACAGACCAGTGCAGAGACCTTTGTGTTACACAGGTGAGACTTACATGAACATCACCGTAAGATGCTCATTCCATCTTGGATGTACAGTTTTCACATATGCCTATTTTTCATATACTAGATAAAAACAGAGTAATGCTTTTACACTTCATACCCTGTATTGTTGGTTTATGTCCAGTCTGAGACTCTAAGCTGCAGTACTTCCAGTTGAGAACAATGTTTTCATCATAGTGCTGTTCAAAAAACCTGATTTATTCTGGCAGGTCCATTGTGGCTATATGGAGCATGAATAACGAAAACACCAAACAGACATATACATGGCAGCGTGTGTTCAGAAAGGTGTGTAAATGCTTTTACTTAGAGTACTTGAAAAAGAAACAGACAGTGATCTGCAATCACTGAGCAGTTTTAAAAGTAAATTTTGTTTCAAAGGAGTATATGATTATATTATATAGTGCCTGAATAAGGCTGATTGTATACTAAAGTTTAGTAGGATCTCTAATTCATTTCCAAAAGAAGGAAGCTCCAAGGAGTCTTATATAATCTTTGAAAACCATAAATCCATAAACTTTATAAATGCCCCCAAATGGAGACACATCTATTTAAAAGGCAGTTGATTGCAGCTATTACCAAACATATCTAAATGTAAAGTTAAAGCCATCACTACAAATAGTCGTGTTTCACACAGTACTTCTTCTGACAGCTAAGGAACACTGTGCATGCATAGCCGAAATGCTTAGTTTAAGGTCACACACACGGAAACTCAGGCAGATGCCGTTACACTAGCACCCTGCGTCCAACTCGAGCCAGTGTGTGTGTGTGTGTGCACACATACGGACAGCTTAGTATTTGTATAAATGCATTTATAAAAATAGCATCGTAATTCACTTCAGGCATCATCATGAATCAAAAGCAGTTTGAGTGGAATGAGTTTTCACCTGTAGCTCAGAGAAAGTTAGGATTGCAACTTAGATGTTCAGTGAAGGAACTGAAATGTCAGGGTGGCTGTCTGTTACAAGTAGAAACCTTCCTTTTGTTAGAAATATTTGGAGATGTTGTATCTGAAATGTGGTATTTCCTTTCCGGAATAGTGGCAAAGATGTCCGTAGAGCAATTAATGTGTTCCCAACTGTTTTCCCAGATCCCAACACCATTTGTAACAGTAAAAGGTGGATTTTGCTGGTCTGTGTAAGCATATTCTTTTATAGACAAAGTACAACACACTTGACAAAAATGATTCACTATTAAACAGAAGAAATGTGACAGCAGAATCTGATAAAGTTTAACGTTACTTGAAATGCCCAAGGAGTCAGGGTGTGGCAGCTGTGGCCCCACGGGGTCTATCATGATGGCATTACACACAAGGGATAAGAATATCATCTTCTGGGACTGTCATCACCGCACATCACAGGCTGGCCAGCTGAGGATGACAAGGCTTTTCACTTAAAAATTTAATTGGAAGTTTGGTATCCAAAAGCTCAGCTTAAAATAGAGTCATATTGTGCAGTGGCCAATTCACTTCTTACAATAATTTTACACAAAAGCATCTGCATTGGATTTGCTGTTATATGTGGTTTATAGTGATGGCTACAGCCAGCTTATAGTTTACTGGGAGACAGAAATGGCTACTCTTTCTCAAGCTTCGTAATACAGCTCATGTGTCTATTTGTCTGCTCACAAAGCAAGGTTATAAACATCTGACATTAAAAAAAATAAAAACCCAAACCTCTGAAGTTCTGAAAATAGTACTTTAGGAAGATTTTCATTTAAAGTATCCTTAAAGCGTTCCCTGAAGATAGCCATTAGTTTTAAGAAAAATTGCATGATAGAGAAGAGCACAACCTAAGGGTTAAAAACCAGGCTGGGGACTCTTGCAATACATGATCTCTTGCAGTTTCTAAATTTCACACAACCTCTGCATCCCAGTTCCCTTATTTGTAAAATGTTTATTCTCCCCTCCCTCCCCTGCCTTCAACACACTTTCTTTCCCAGGGATTACTTGGATGTGTAATGCATTAGCACTTTGTTGAGGCTTTGTAATCCTCGATGGAAAATTCTGTAGAAAGCCAAATAATCCTTAACTTTGAGACATTTTTGGACTGATGTTAGTATTTCTGTATTTAACATTCAAGATCATGGTGGATATAATTTACGGTTTGTTGCTATTGTTTTTATTTTTTTGAAAAAGAAGAGACTTGTATAAGATTTCTGTATTTTCCTTTTGTGAAGAGGAACTTGCATCTATATATTTGTACATCTGAAATAATAGCTTTCAAGTATTTTTGTAAAGGTGTTGTCTAGCTACATTGTGTCATGTCCAATAAATTGGAGATGTGCTTACTTTGTAGTAGTATGAGAAGTGTTTAAGTCTTCTGTTACCACTAGATGGAAAGTAAGGCTACAGAACAGCACCGTGCTGTAACTGGACATGGATCTGCAGTTGCCAGTACCAGGCTGGTGGAGCCACTTGTGCTTGCAGTCCTACAGAGCAGCAGCCGGGAGGCTAATTGCAGTTTGATTACTTCAGCAGCTCCAGGTTAGAGGCAACACACACTGCTTATTTATTGAATTTAAACCTATGGTGGAGGGGGGGAATTATTTTCCATTTTGTTTTCAATTCAAACCCTCTACAAGGCTGAATGAAAGAATGGGAGACAATATTTTCTCCTTTTTTACTTATGTGGAAGGTAGTGTTTTTAATAAAAACTACAAACTGTCAAACTACTAGTATATAAAAACAGAAAAATAAGTTACAGTGCATTCCTGATCTTTTGGCATAAATAAATACACACAAAGGAAAATTTTACTGAAAAGTATGACCTGCGTTGCAGTAGGTGCACGCACAGCAGCACTAGCCGCAGGTGCTGATGTGGGAGCAGAGGCCGTGGCACTGTGCTGCCTCTCCATGTCAGAACAAATATATCTGAGTAGAGACCCAACTAGCACAGCAGCCTACACATTGGGTAATGATTTATTTACATATATTTTATAGCCAGGTTTTGAGAGTAAATTGTCCCTAGACCTTACAGAGGCTGTCTGTGAGCTCACTGCTGTGTCCATGCCGAGAACTGGAGTTCTCCCCTGCCAAAAGTGGACGCTGCCAGATCTGACTCCTGCATCAGGTGTAAGATGCAGTGTGCTGCAGGATGGATGCCGCCCACCCTGCAGTCTCCAGTCACAGGGGCGAAGGCTCTTTCCCTGTTGCCAGGGCACAGAGGAGTCACTGACTGGCCTGGTGCAAACCTTTTTTGGCTGCACCAACAGGGCACATCACCTCTGGCTTTTGAGGAACAGACTCCAGCACTCAGGTGATCCTTTCCACATCCTTAACACATCCCGCTTCCCACCCCACTGCCTTCTGATGTGGTGTGCAATGGGCAAGGAGCGGGACTCGCGCCCTGGTGAGGGGCACAGGCGCCAGGCAGGACAGCACGATGTGTTCTCCTGCCACGGGAGAGACCACCTCTCTCCCCTCCCGTTTTAAGGGAGCGATAGTAATTCAGGTCTGGCCCCATGGTTTGGATGTCACCCCTTGCTGAGGATGCACTGTAATGTTAATGTGCTCTCAGAGAAGCATTAACTGTGCCAACAACAGCGATACTTTTCCACAGAATACAGGACATCTTGAAAATGATGTTTCAGGTTCATTTCTGAATGTCCTCGTTCTTGTGAATTGATCTCTTGGCATTATCAGTACTCCATGCGTACATCATGAACAGTTCAACAGGGCCGGGATTTACCACATAGATGATTTTTTCCAAATTAATTTAGTTTTAAAACATTCCATGCAGTATTAAACTATAGTGGCAGGCATTTGGTCAATACAAAAATACATGGATTTCTTTAAAGTGGAAGTTCTATTAGCAGCTAGCACACAGAAGAAAATAAAGAGTTTTTGAGACACTGAAGAACTACAAGGTGTCAAAGTTTAAGACTGTGCTCCTACTTAAATATACATTCAGTTGAGCACACCTGCACTGGTACCTTTATTTAGTCCCCAATCATTTACTTATGCAATGATGTTCCTCTGGATTGAGTGGAATGACTTCGTGTATATATGCTACGTCCAAATTCAGTCTCAATGCATACCTCTTGCTCAAAAATGGTTTTGGTTTTTTAACAGACATGGTAATAGAAGGGTATAAAGAGTAAAATAAGGTTAACGCGTTATTTGAAATGAGATGTTTTTAGCCCTTTGAGGTAGAAATTTTTGCTTTAACCTTTAGCTAGTAACAGCCTGCCTAAATGAGGTATTTTTTCATTGTAACATCTCAGACTCCGTAATGATACAGATGCTACGGAGACTGACTCATCTCTGCACAGTGCAGGTGAACTTCCACTTCAACATACTAATGAGTTCATGCAATAATCATCTGCTGCTCACAGGGAAGACAGCCCTGCTATTTTGTGATTATCTAAGTGGAAGAAATTAGCGGTGTCAGAGATCCTGCCATGCAGTAAGTCAGCTGAAACCATTATTTCCTTTCGTCTGTGTCAATAATGAAGATGCTGCGGCACTGGAGAAGGCACCAAAATGAGCCAAGGCCGAGGTAATGTGAAGAGGAGGTCCACTGTCCTAAATCACCCACTGTGCTGTGATGGGTTTTGTGTTACCACTGTTTTACTCAAATGTCATACATCCTACAGGGGAAGGCTGACCCGCACGAGTGCCTTGAAAATTGTGAAAAGCGAAGAGCTGTGTTTGTTCCTGCTGTATTCAGGAGAGGAGCACACAAATAACATCGTGATAAAGAAACACTCTTTCTTGATTTTCCCTCAGGATAACAACTATCCAGCAAAGCTAATTGCATTAGCTAAAAAGCCACAACAATATTCACCTGAGTTTCTCATGCTGATGCACTTACAGCTATCTGGACATTTGGCTTCCCAGTTCATTTAGTCAGGAAATGTTTCAAGGGATCATTTAAAGAAAGATGAGAAAAATATTATTAAGGAAAGACTTCTGCAGTGGCAGAACCTGAACCTCTTTGTACAACTTGGTTGCTCTGAAGGTAAAATTAATTGTGCTTGTTTGTTTTGCATCGTCTGAACTACAGGGGGATAGGGAGGGCAGAGAGGAGGACCTATTCCAAAACAAAACGGTGTTACAAATCACATCTGGAAGCTGGGTGAAACACTCGTATGGCATTCACTGCACATTCTCAAGGAAGGGCCTGGGGAGATACCTTATACTGAGCCTGTAACAGAGGAGGCAGGACATTGTGCAAAATGACCATTTTTCCCATCCAAGGCAGGCACAAGTTGTCATAATTACAGAAAAGAAATGGTACTTTTCAGGACCAGACACAAGCATGCCTCAACCAACAGCAACAGCAGGAAATAACAAACTCAATATGACTATTTAAGCTGTGGCTTTATGTAACGATATATTTGCATCACCACTGCCCAACACAATTTGTTTGCACCTAAATCTCTCTGAGGTCTTCTGCTATCTACCTGCTTCTTTCAGATGTCCCTGGAGGGTGCTGCCTGATCCCCCAGATGCGGGCTTTTTTGTGGATTTTTTCTCTGCTGATAGGCATCCTGCTTGTTTTGTGGTAATTCAGGACTCTCAAGTCATCACTGCTTTCACAGCCTCCGTTTCCAGTGCTTTGCGCTCAGCTTCCCAGCTCAGGCACACTGAAATCCTAATCTTTGTTATCTTCTTGTGAGGTCCTTGCAAACAACATTTGTTTCATTCTAGGAACGAGTTGTATCCTGTACACCACTTACTTAATTTATTTGGAGGAACACTCTATAGATTGATCAAGCTCGGGTTTCTTATCTTTCTTCCGCCCAGGTCTGTGAATTGTCCTTTGAAAGGTTTCTCATGGGGCTTCCCACCACGCAGTTATCATCTCACCTGCTTACGGAGCATGCTGACATTTCCCCAGCAATGCTGTGGGCATATGGTCACGTCTGCACTACAGAGCCCCCAAATGAACTTGGTTGGAGCCTGTGGTTCCCACTCCGAGCCGTGCTGTGCTGGGACACCCTGCACGCCCTCCATCCAGCCCCCCCCAAGTCCACCAGGGGCTGAGCCCACCACCCCTCTCAGCCCCCCCGCCTGCTGGGGGGGACGGAGCTCATGGCCGTCATCATAGCACGAAGCGTGCCATTTCAAAGCGTGGTTTGAAAATACCCCAAATGCAGATAAGCTGCATGTTTTCTTTTGAATGTGTTTTTTTGTAGGAAGACAAAAGCAGTGACCATCAACAAAAATAAATCGCTGATGTTTTTCATTCAGATGGGACTCTAATCCCTTCTAAGGGCATCCGAGAGCCATTAACAGTAATTTTAAATGAAATACACCCATGCTAAATCTAACTAATCAGCTCCTCAATTATACTGGCAGAAAGATGTATTCCAATTACCAAAGTACTTTCAAGTGAATTAAGACTCCTTTCTGTACTGGCTGTGGAGGTCACTCAATGTTCCCATGAATCCCTGCATGTTTACATTAAAAAAAGCACACCATGATCTTTGGCAAAGGCACTTGCTCTAGGTTAGTTCAGGTTTTGAGCTTGTTGCCATAAATACAATAGAAAAGCAGCCAACTGTTGCAAAAAAAGCCAAGAATACCTTTCAATACTTTCTTTCCGTATCAGTGATTAATCCAAATTACACAGGAAAAGCTTACAAATGTGAAAATTTTAAAAGACAAAAGTGCAAATACCTTATTTACCATGTTTAATAAGCACAGTGTTTGTGTTAGAAAGGCAGGCAGGTTTTGAAGGAATGAATCATGCCCAATTAGTGAGAAAACATTCGCAAATGGAACCTGAACTGACTTTGGAGCCTGCTCAGTCTACACCTACGCCATTTCCTTGGATCACTGGAATTTCTCCTCTTTATGAGCACAGGGGGGCTATGGCAGGCATGGATCCACAGGAGGCACAGCCAGCATAGCTGCAGACCCCCACTCACATCCTGCCTCCCCTCGGCCGAGCACTGCAGGGACTCCCCACCGCCGTGGCTCACACGAGCACCCATTTTATACCATAATTATTCCACAAGTCATTTGATAGTCCACATTGTAGGCTTACCAAGCAATAAAGCCTGCAGAGCAGGAGGTCCATTTTTCCAAACACATGAGAATCATGTGCTGTAAGATGCCTTAATGCAACCAAATAATGAAATCTCTCTTAACTCTTTCTGGTAAGAAACATAGCTGTCTCATTGCTTGGAAGTTTTCAATTTGGTGGCAATGCAGTAATGTGTTAATTTTAACAGGAATTTGCCTTTTTGCATTTAAATGTTCGCTGAAATGTCAAAATATAGCAAGCCAGAACATTTGTTTCCCAGAAATAGAGAAAAATCTTAGTTACTGCATGATGCCAAGTAAAATGGCCCTATAGACACTGGGAAAATGAGTGATGAGATCTATTTTAGGGCTTAGTCTCGACCCCAAAATAGGCTGTGGTTTGTGTTCACTCCTGCAGATTAGAGGATCTGAAAGCCAAGGAGCCTGCATCCCCATGGGAAAGGGCAGAAAACTCTAACAAACAGAAAAAACAACCATTTTATTTCAGATTTTTAACATGAAACCAGTGATGAGCTATCATTTTTGGTGAATTATCAAAACACATGTATTCTTTGTTTCCTCCTACGCCTACTCACAGTGCAGAGCTGGGCATCTGCAGCAGCTCGTACCACACGTGCTTTCGTGGTCCTGAGCAGGAGCAGAGATGAATCAAGCCGTAAGTGCCGGCCCCAGACCGAGCTGTCACAGTGCCGGCTGATACGGGTATGGGTGCAGGCTGACAGATCTACTCCCAACCTGCCGGGCACAAGAGAGCAGCAGGGCAGGTCGGGCACCTCCCGGCACCCGCGCTCAGCTGTGCTGCTGGCCCTGCACTTACCTTCTTTCTGAAAGTCCCTGTGGTGTCGGGGAGCCTTTCAGGGACTGAGTGGTGGTGACAGGGTCAGTCACAGCTGTTTCCCCTGGGTGACAGCTTGTATCGTAATTGTTACACCCTACCTCAGGTGTAGTTCAGTAAGCTTTAAGTAAGGGCAGTAAGTTACAGCTCAGCTCTAACCCCCCCTTGTCGCAGCCCCTCTCCTTCTCAGGCTTTTCCGGCAGAGCTAATACAGCCAGAAGCGGCTTCACCAGCCCCGTTGTGTCCCTCGGTCCCCGGCAAGGGGAATCTTTCCTTCTCCCTGGCCCCGTGCCGTGCGGGATGCTAGGACCTCAGCAAGGCGCAGGTCATGTTTGGTGACCGCGGGCTGCAGGTGACTTTTTGATTGCTGGAAGCAGACTCCTTATCTCCAAAATCTTCAGGCGGGAGAGAGCTGTGAAGTCTGACTAAGTTTCACCTAGGAGCAGTTGTTAGAAAGCAACGCGAGGGAAAGACTGTTCCTCTACCTGCTCTCTGTTGTTTTGCTGCTCCGACTCTCATTTTTATCTGCGGCCGTGGCATTTATGTTGTGTTTTCCGTTCCACCTGAGCAGCTCCCCCCGAGCAGACTCGCAGGCGCAGCCCCCGTGCCCGAGGCAGGCGTGCCCTGAGGGGGCAGGCAGCCCAGGGAGGCTCGGGGCGGCCCGGGCCTCGCAGGCCCCAGGGGAGGCCGCGGGAGCCGGTGGCAGCCGCTGCGTGCCCAGGGCAGGCGGCCGGGCCTGCCGCAGCAGGACCCACCTTCCCTGGGTCTGATGCAGCAGTTTTCTGCGCTACCGAAGCCTAACCACACAGCGCACGGGGAAAGAGTCCATCAGCTGGCCGGTCTGATCTTCCTCGTTTAAGAAACGTAGTCATTTTTAGTGAGTATCGTAATAAAGCCTGATTGTTTCAGGGGTTTCTCCTTCAGGAGAAAGGCGAGGCAGGCCACCTCACAGCTCCCCTTGCCTCGGGCACAGTTGTCGATGGAAATAACTCCCTCCCCAGGGCTAGAAAAGCTGCAGGTGCCTGAGGCGAAAAGCCCTGGAGAACTGCTGGGAAAGGGACGCAAGGAAACTTGCAGAAACCACTCCACTCACCTTACTTGGCGCGCAGGCAGTGCTGCTGGAATCGGGTCACCTAGCCCCTCCCGGCGAGCCGCCCACCCGCTAATTTTCAGAGGCAAAGATCTCACCTATGATGTTTTGTTATACTAGTGTTGTGCTGCTTGTTACCCAACATCCAAAGTTGCCATTTTCTTTTCCTCAAAAGCCACATCTTCAGAGACTTCCACGAGACCAGGACAGCAGATGACATACTATTGTCTAGTATTCATACACATGCCCATTGCTCAACGTTAGGAGCAACGTCCTCTACGTAAAGCATCCTCATTGGTGAAACGTCACTCAAAAATGAAGGTATGGATGGAAGTAGCACAAAAGTGTTATTACTTGGTAAAAAAGAAAAGGCTGAACCAGAGCCCAAATTTAAAAATAGTAAAGAAACCAGTTTGTGTAGAAAGGCTTTTTATTTTGAAAAACATTTTTTTCAAATTTTTAAAATACAGTGTAAAGTACAACATAGAATTATGTCTGCAAGTCAGCTTATGCATGTCATGCCAGTTATTTACATGTAGATATATACAGAGTGCAGATAATTATTGAAACCACACTACAAAATAAACAGAGAGCTCAATAAGATAATTTAGTAGGACTTTATTAAATATATATAGTAATTGATTGTATATACTTTCCTATTAAAATACCATATAGTATCTAAAGTAACCTCTATAAACTCTAATACCTCCGAAACTGTTATAAATATGATTGAAAATTGAAACTATCCATGTGCCCCGTTCAGCTGCTTTGCCCTTTGCTGTAACAGAAACTCTTGTAGTGCTGAGATCATGGTGCTATCTTTAGTGCCAGAACTTTAAGGACAGTTCCCAATAAAACACTTGCGAAAAGCTCAGGTGCAGAATAGCTTTCAGCTGAGACATCCAAGGGTTGAAGCACCATTCTCTATACTTAAAATAACAAGGATAATCCAATGGCTTATTAAATACTGCCACATACAGGACAAGAAAAACAATGCTATGATCTTCAGTGACTGAATTACAACATTGAATTAGTAGCTGTTTGAATACCAAGCACCTTATTAAAACAAAACAAAGCAAACTCCCAAAGCCCATGCAATATCTTAGCCAGAGACCACCCAACTTGTTCTGAAACAGCCTGATCAACAGTCTGACTTCAGCATGAGCAGTAACTGGAAGGGCCACAGCAGCAGAAGCTGTCAGGGCTGTGTGACCACAGAGAGTGAGATTGAACATTTCTTATAGCTTGATCTCTGGTAATTGAATGATTCATATAGGGCACTCTGCTGAAAGAAAGGATAATGCCAAGCCATATCATGTATTACCCCATTAACAAAATATTCCACTTACTTTCTGGGGGCTTCTGGCAAGCAAACCCTCACAATAAATTGCCAAAGGTCTGTCTGTGACTTCACTAGAGCTTTGAGAGTTTCCCTCAGTGGAGAAGATCCACCCCAGTCTGGAGGATGTGCTCCCCTACTGGGATTTCTCTTCTTGCTGCTCAATCCAAAATTGCATAAACTGCTGCCTTAGGAAAAGAGTATGAAGAACAATATGCTTTTTAGTTTCATTATTTATTCTGATGCAATCTTATTAAGTAGAAAATAGACCAGTGGAGAAATGTAACAAAAACCATCCAATTACTGCCATACAATGGTTTTTTTTTTTGTTGTTGTAATTATTGTTCTGAACTGCTGAATTTTGCAACTTTTCCTCTCCTAATGTGTCTTTCCTAAAGGCACAATACAATTCAATCCAATTACAGGCAAAGAATAGAGATTAGCACCAGAAAATATATAAAAGGTAAATAAGTTACTATTACTATCATAGAATAGCGCTGGTCATCAGCAAATCTGTGCATCTTTTTCTTCGAGAAATAATCGAACAATGAACTTCATAGATTAGTTAGGGACATAAGTGATAGCTATGGTTTAATTTAAGAGTTTTGTTACATATAACTCTAAATGCCAAAATATGGCAAGGACATTTTAATACTGAACTCATAGGAATTACACCAAAAATAATTTTTCATCTTTATCATCATTAATAAAAAGTGTGAATATAAAATATTAATATACTTTACATATTTATCATACAACATATCAGTCCTTCACACTATTAATTTGATTCATGTTGTGCTGCAACATGTATCAAAAGGTTTAACAAAAAACATGGCTAATTACATAAGTTGTGGGTACAGACATTATTTCCACAAGATAAACAGCAATCACAACGTGTCATCTACCTTGAGTTCTACAGTGATATTTTGAAAAAAACTGCTGCATCCTTTTAGGAAGCATAATAATATTTATAATAAAAAAATTGCGCAAACTTCGCTTGTAGAGTGAATCTGACTTTCATAAAAAACAGTAAATCAATACTATGAACTAATTTAGTTCAGCTTCCCTAGTTTTCTGGTAAGGGACTATCAAGATAGTATATCTTCATGTAAATATTATATGGATTTCTGATCCTTTGCAATTATCAGAAGGGATTTTTGGTCAGGCCTGAGTGTATCATCACTAGACAAGCTTTGGTGCTGCCCTCTCCCCATTTCAGTCTTTGAAAACCTAGTTACTTAACTTTCTAGTTCATTGTACAGCTTCTTATGGAGATAAAACTCCTTCTTGGAAAGTCAGGGAAGAACTGGGGCATTCACAACCCAGCAGTGAGGTTATACAGAAAGTGCTTGGTATGTACTGCAGAAGAGTGGAAAAGAAAAACCATAAAATATTTCAAAAAATGAAAAACCCTACTCATTGAGAGTGAGTGGTTAACTGTAATTAAGAATAGGCATAACCTTTTTCAGACGGAAATGCCATTTTAAAGCTAAGCTACTTTAAAATTATTTATGTGATCATCGTGGCTGGTTCACAAGAAGGGCCAGAAAAAGTGCAGAGTCTTACAGAGGAAGATACAGATTTGTTTTGTGAGCAGCAGAATGAATAGGATCCAGTTTTTATGAAGTTGTCTCCTGCAACTCGATTTTGTGTCTAATGGGAGATGAATGCATGGGAACAGACAAAATACCCTCCTCCACAGGGATTCCTCCAGGTCTTTCTACAACCTTTCCCTCAACACTTACAGGCTCTACTTACTTAATCTGTAACTGAACGTTGCATTTTTACAAAATTTTTAATGAACTTGGCATCTTTTGAGTCCTCTAGCTTGCACTCAGATCAGCTGGTTTCAAAACATAATATTGGAGAATAGCCAGACATATACACAGGCTGTGAGACTACCTAAGGATAGCTTTTTTCCGCTACTTTTTCAACCAGCCTAAAGCAAAGCAAGTAAGAGCAAGCATTTTCTATTTCACCATTCCTCAAGAATTTCACAACAATTAAATTGCTCCTAAGAGGTGTAAGAGGTCACCAAAGGATGTTCAACACAGTTGAACAGTTGCCACTGACCCCGGTGCAATAGATAGAAGTTGGGGTTTTTCCCCAGACCACTGCGTTTCTCTGCCTGGGTGAGGCCTCCAGCCTCTGCTCAAAGCTTTGCCTCCCTTTCTGCTTCTTTTTGCCTGCAGCAGCACTTCTCCTGGGAAGGTCACCAGAGGTAAGCCTTTTGACAGCCTGCAATTTTTGGATTGTGAAATACAGCAAAAACACAACCAGAACGATGTTGATCTCAGGGCAATGGCAGTTTCAGGCATAGCTTACAATAAGAAAACTTGGCTTGCCTTAAAACTAAGAAAGGCTCAATCTGGTGAGAAAAGACCTTCTCTTCACTTCCTTTCACATGTGCTCTGGGCAAATTAGATGAGCACACACTGCCTGTGACAATGTCTGGAACAACCCTTCATCACAATGCACTGAACACAGTCTGGTCTTAAGGTGAAGTGAAACATGATTTGGGACTTAATGAAACTGTTTAGAGTGAAGAAAGAACTCAGATTGCTCAGTCACTAATTCAAGGGGTCTGTTCTCAACTGCCTGCAGTCAGTCTTACCCAGACTGCCCCTCTGAAAAGTTAGACCATTTTGGGGAGAATACTCTTCCAGCCTCTCTCCTTCCCTGATCACCACTTGATACTTTCATTAGTGAGGAGAAGGATCCTGCAGGCTTTTGCCACCAGCCTGAATTCCAACACAAATTGCTCTGCAGAAATCATGCACTACATACAAGTAAAGAAGTTTCTGATGTGCTTCTTTATGTTGGTAATAAATCTTATTTTCTAATTTAAACAAAAAAAGGCTATGGAAAGAAAAAAGAAGCAATTAAAAGATTACTGACGTTTTTAGTCCTAACAGAAGTTATTCCTTAAACTTTCTGGAAGTAGCATACAACTTAGAAATCAACAGAAGATTTATGCATTGATTTCTGTTACTGAAGAAAGAATTCTTTCTGTAGCACTAATGCTGAAGAATTACTAATATGGAGCTTAAATATCTTGGTTTTCAGTCAGGCATGGTAAGTAGCCAAGCAAGTAGTACATGTTTTCCCTCAAGGTGTACAAGAAAGATGCTCAGATGGAGAAAGCTGCTTATGGTTTTGGGCTTTTTTTTTAGGGTTGTTTTTTTTTTTTTTTTTCTTTTTTTCAGTCCTACCAGGAGCAATCAAAGGGTCTTTCCAAAACCTTTGAAAAGTAAGGGTTTTTTATTCTGCGGAAGGGGAGAAATCTTTGTCAAATAGTTCAGCAGAATTCAGGAGAAATAATACTAAATACTTTTTGCTACATGGAGCTTTCAGCATTCATAGCTTATAAAATTAGCTACTTCACAGGCCATTTGTCTTACTTGCAATGGAAAAAGTTGGAAAAGGACTCAGTTACAATTTATCTCGGGTTTCAAAACATACTGCTGTTTTTCACTGCTCACTTCACATGACTACCAATCATTCCAGATGCAGCATCTCCTTGTTTTCTACAGATGTTGTTCTGAGATACACCGAGAATATCTTCCAGATGAAGGGTATCATAGAAATAAAAGCTGTTAATATTATCTATACTGATACAGCAAGAAGGAAATAAATCTAAGAAGTATTTGAATGAAACATTCATTAAACATATCACATTTTCAATGAGCACTTACTGCTCAGGCAGTGTATAAACTGATTTTATTATCAGTTGCATAAATTCTATACCATATTGTAATCTCAATGACTAACAAGTTCAAACTTCTGACTTACGGAAAACTCATTTCTTATTTGAAATGATTAGGACTAATTTTATAATCAAGTTTTCTAAGAGAGAATTCAGATCACAATAGAAGCATTACTTACATTATGAAAAAAATTACAATTTTCCATATTAAAAATCACAGATTGCAAGAAATGTCATAGAGTGCGTTGCCTCTAAATTTCACACGTCTGTGAGCAACATCCTAGGACCTGAAAGTCTGCAGCTAAATAGCAACTTTTTTGATTTTATTGCTCTAGTGTTCCTTACCCTTAAAGAAGGACAGAACAACCTTTTGCAAACAATGGAAGTTATTTAAACAGAGTACCATCTTCAGTACAGAAACCGTTAACTGTTTCATTACATTCTGTTCCGTTGATAGGGAGCTGTGTAACCTGCAGCTGCAGTATCTGAAGGAAATCTACCACTCAGCTAACGGGCTGATCCCATATCTGTGTCAGATAAAAATTATAGTGCTTATTATTTGTTACCATGGATACCATGAAGATATTGCTGTCCACTAAAGATTACTAGAGGAAGACAACATAATTCTCAGGAACGAGTCCTGTTTTGCCTTCATAAGTTGCTTTTAACCAGCCTGGTTCCACTGATGGATACACTGCAAAAAACCAGCCAGACAAAAAAAAAAAAAAAAAAAAAATTAGAATTAATGAACACTGCTAAAAGATCCTATACATGGTTCATATATTTATTTAGATCGTATTTATTCAAGAGCAATTGAAAAGTCACAGCAAGAACTGAGAGCTGAAAATGGAATTACGCTCTCATTTTGTGGATACAGTTCAGTTTTCTATTTTTTTTCTTATATAAAAAGACAATGTAAAACATATCTTACCATTAGAAAATATTGCCCCCTGTGGGAAAGACAGTTCATGACTATGCTCAGCCTTACAGGAATACATGGCTTTTGCTTGTCTGAAAGAAAAAAATACAGGCTTGCAATAAGTGAGATAACAAGGAGAAGCGTATAAAGAAGTGAAATTAAAACCTGGGAAGTGTAGGAATAATCAGTTGCACAAATGCAGGATGGTAATGACTAGTTACACAGCAGTTCAGAGGAGTAGAATTATAGCACATAATAACTCAAAGCTTACTGGAGTTAACAAGCATGTTATTGCGGAAAAGAGACCAACATCCTACTTAGAGGTTTAAACAGGAATATAATTTATAACTTTTAAAATGATTCATTCATTCTAGTTTAAGTTGTCATTCAAATGAGTACTGAACTGAGCACATTGCTTGAACCAACTGATGGACTGCCTGGAGACAATTCAAAAGTCATCATCCAGTCATTAAAGGTCTCAAAACATGTGAAAAAAATATAGTTGATCAGTCTACAGAAGAAAATAATACATAGAAGGTAAGTATGAGACAAAAAGGAGTAATCTGTTCTCCAGGCTGACTGCAAAAAGGACTTGGATTTAAATTGCAGCAAGGGACGTTTAAATTAAGCGTCTTGGGTGGCTTTCAGCTTCAGCCACCTAAATTTAGATGTCTATAAGTAACCTATGTGGCTGGCTTTGCACACCTGGCTGGACCAGGCCTGGCTTCTGCTATGGTAGACACCTACTTGAGAGTGCAATGAATGGCTCGCCAGGTTCCACTGCCTGTGGCGAAACCTTCAGCGAAACACTTCCTTAAATAATAGCTGACATGAAGACACCTACATGTAGACAGCTAAGTTAATGTCTCTTAATCTATACCTGGAAGACCCTTCTACTGGTTAGAACACTGAAGCACTGGAAGTGCCAAGAATTGGAGAATCCCTCTGAGTTGAAGAATTCCTATTACTAAAAATTCATTTAAAAAAAACCAAATTAAGAAAAGGCACTACACAGATATCTGTAAAAGTTAGATATATAATGATTCAATCACAGAGGAGGAGGAGAGATTAGGTCACCTCTTGATATGGCTTCTAGCACTATGATTCTGCAAAGTACAAAATGAGGGATTGAACATGAAGAAGGAAATTAGGAGTTTTCTCTAGATTCCTGCACTTTACCTAATACCTTGACTTTAATTTATACACTCAAAGCAATTTTTATATGATCCATCAGTTTTTCTGAGTTTCTTTAAACTTATTGGAAACCCACATTATACCAAGTGAAGAGGAACTTGTTGATTATTTCACCTTTGTATGATGTGATGAGGAGTTACTGATTCAGCTTTCCTTCCAGCCAGGATTTATCTCAATGACCCAGCATGGGACCTTTGGTGATACTTTTTCTGCATACTTTTTGAGAGTGTGTATATGCAAGTGACATGTAATCTATCTTGTCTTTCCTCCCAAAATAGTGAGATAACAGAGTCCTAAGTTAGATTAATAACAGTGCCACATCATAAGCATTAGCATAAGAAGTCTATTTTATTTTGTGTACCCCCGATGGAGCCATGGCACTTCACCTTTGGAGTTCCACACCTCCCTGGGGAGGTTAAGCAGGGATGGATTTCCTAAAGGGAGCAGAGAGCATCCCTCTACCCTGGCCTCATACCCTTGTGCCAATCAGTACTAGCACACCATCATTCATCTGAATCTTTAAAAGTGTATGAGAGTGGATGGACATATTCCAAATTTTGTATGTATGAGCTTTCCAGAAATGATTTCTCCCTCTGAAGAAAAAGCATCATTTTTCCTCAAAGTCAATACAACAAAGAGCACTGCAGATATTCTAATTATACTGACCCAGATTGGTAACAGTCTGACAAAACAGCTATTACCTATTTTGGTGGGTTGACCCTGGCTGTGGACATCAGGTGCCCACCAAAGCTGCTCTATCATTCCCCTCCTCAGCTGGACAGGGGAGAGAAAAATGTGACAAAAAGCTTGTGGGTTGAGATAAGGACAGGGAGATCACTCAGCAATTACAGTCACAGGCAAAACAGACTCGACCTGGGGAAATTAGTTTAACTGATTACCAATCAAATCAGAGTAGGGTAATGAGAACTAAAACCAAAACTTAAAACACCTTCCCCCTACCCCTCCTTTCTTGCTGGGCTTAACTTTACTCCCAATTTTCTCTACCTCCTCCCCCTGAGCAGTGCAGGGGGACAGGGAATGGGGGTTGGGGTCAGTTCATCACACATTTTCTTTGCTGCTCCTTCCTCCTCAGGGCCAGGACTCCTCACACTCTTCCCCTGCTCCAGTGTGGGGTCCCTCCCATGGGAGACAGTCCTCCATGAACTTCTCTAATGTGAGTTCTTCCTGTGGGCTACAATTCTTCACGAACTGCTCCAGTGTGGGTCCCTTCCATGGGCTGCAGTCCTTCAGGCACAGACTGCTCCAGCGTGGGTCCCCCGCGGGGTCACAAGTCCTGCCAGCAAACCTGCTCCAGTGTGGGCTCCTCTCTCCATGGGGCCACAGGTCCTGCCAGGAGCCTGCTCCAGCGCGGGCTTCCCATGGGGTCACAGCCTCCTTCAGGAACCCACCTGCTCCGGCGTGGGGTCCTCCCTGGGCTGCAGGTGGAGATCTGCTCCCCCGTGGACCTCCCTGGGCTGCAGGGGGACAGCCTGCCTCACCATGGTCTTCCCCACGGGCTGCAGGGGAATCTCTGCTCCGGTGCCTGGAGCACCTCCTCCCCCTCCTTCTGCACTGACCTGGGGGTCTGCAGGGCTGTTTCTCTCACATATTCTCACTCCTCTTTCCGGCTGTAGTTGCGCTGGTTTTTTTCCCCTTCTTAAATTTGTTATCCCAGAGGTGCTACCACTGTCACTGATGGACTCAGCCTTGGCCAGCGTTGGGTCCATCTTGGAGCTGGCTGGCATTGGCTGTATTGGACATGGGGGATGCTTCTAGCAGCTTCTCACAGAAGCTACCCATGGAGCCCCCCCGCTACGCAAACACAATACACCTGTGTGGCGTAATCATGGATTTTACATATATAAAACAGTGGAGTAACTGTTAATAGTGACTATAGTCACAATGTATATAAGGTTATTGGTAATGAATTTACTAAAGCACATGGAGGATTTTGAACCTGATTAATATGTAGCACCTCGTTACTTAGTGGCATGACTATCAAGCCAGTTTCCCATGTTAAGAATGTGACATCTGAGTAATACTGTGACAAAAGACAATTAAGGCAATAATAAAACAGAACAGCAATATTTAAATTTGAGGCAGAATTATTTAAGTTCTTCTTGAAAAATGACATCTTTTTTTTTTAGTGCCCTTAGAAAAAGTTAAGAAAATAAATGCAATTTTCTCCTATATTCTCTTATGTCTACTAAACTATTCTGTTTTCAGCTTCCAATTTTACCTGATCCAAGTATGTTTACCTTAAAAGTAAAAAGATAAGAAAACATGGACTCTGACTTGCTCAGTTCTGGAAAGAGAAAGCTTCCCAGCATTTGACATTTAGACAGATACACAAACACAAGGTACAAAGAAGTCAGTTTCTAAAAGTCTCATAAATTACAGGATTCTTCCCACTACCTTGCTCCTGACACAGAGTAATTACATCCCTATGTTATCTACAAACTGTGTGTGATGGTATAATGAGAGACAGATTCTAGGAATATTTACTCATAATTCTGGAGCAATTTTCAAGCCCCTGGTTATTGCCTCCACACTCGATTTGATTACTTAGGTTTTTATATTAGTTATTACTCACTTCAACCCTATCCAGCTAGAAGCATTAACCATGAAAAGGGTGTGCAGGTTCTTGGGCTTTTTTTTTTGCGTGTGATTATGAAAATGGACATTCTTACTTATGGTGTTAATAGTGTCCTCCCTACAAACAAGGCTGTTTGTTAAAAAGCATGTGATAACATCACCACCATCTATTATGGTTCTCTTAAGATGATGCTAATAACCTGAGAAGAGTGTGATTCATGTTGTTTAGTGCAGAGGAAAAAAAACCCAACTTCAGAAAATGGTACCCACATTTCCTAGAAGTTCCTTCTTTCCATGGCTTTACTGGATAGACTCCAGATGAGAAAAACGCATTTTCACTTTCCCTACTTTTTATTACGTTTGTTTTGAGCCCATAGTGATAAACTTATACTAGCAGTCAAATGGTCAGTACTCATCAGATCATAAATTACTTTGCTTGACTACACGCAGTCAACAACACCTGAGGCCCTTTTAATAATAATAATAACAACAACAACAATAATTTTTAAAGTTAGAAATAAGTTATAAAACTATGCTCCTGCCCTAATGAGTTTTCAGTTTAGCAAGACAAAGACAGAAGCCAGAAGAGGAATGAATGAGGGAAAACACATAAATCTCTCTCGGATGACTCATCGGTTAATATTATCCTACTGGAAGAAGAAAGGTTTATAGACTCCTAGAAATGGCAGAGTTACAGACAACCTTGACTGAGTAGAAAACACTGGGCTGGGCTGGGCAAAGTGTTCCAGGTGTTTAAGAAAATGCAAAATATAGCATGAAAAATAAAAACAGAAGAATGACTGGGAAAGGATATTTAATCATATGGTTGGGAGAGGAGCATGGGTTTAGAGGGCTTCATACTGTCAGCCTACTCCTATTAAAGTCCCAGCCTGGCACCTAGACATCCTGCTGCCAAGCTAGAGCTGTTTGCTGTCACTACCTCCTTCCCATTTTTCTAGGTATTCTTTTCTAAGGGAAATCCTTCTTATAACGCAGTTTCTCACTTCAGGAGACTTGACTTTCTGTGTACCTCTAAATCAAAGTAAAGAAAATGTAGAGTCAGGGATTATGTGTTGGTGCATTTTTGTACAGAAGCTGCAATAAAGAGACCACAGGCCTTACTAAGACTTTTATCTAACTGCAGTATTTGTGTAAGTGGCAAGAAAAATCCTTCGCCTCTTTCAAGTGCATACTAGATTAGCCACAGGGATTGGTCTCAGTGTAAATGGTAGCTTAATACCCCAGTGCAATGGGAAGACTGAGAAGTCAAAGTAACTCTGGAATTGGAAAAAGAGAGCACAGGCTCGATAGGGCATAACATTTTGGTCTTCCCTGTCCAATCCTAAAACATGTACTGTGACCTATCATTCTCTTTCAGACTAAAAGAAATCTGTTCAAACTGGTAGCACTATGGGGGCACGTACTCATATACACAAGGAGAAAAAACAGCCAGGTCAAATAATGTCCCAGCATTAGAAACGAAAAAGGGAGGACACACACTCATAATAGAGATATCGCATTATGCAGAGTCAGAACGCAGGGTTGCAAAGACCGCTTGGAAGAAGGAATTAAGTAAGATCAGGCCACTGTGGTGGTAAAGTATCAAGTGCAAAATTATCTGCTGGAATACAGAAAACAATGTGAGACTACAAAGCCATATAGGTACTTTTTATCCGTCTACTGTACAAATGACCGCAACAGGCAACAGATGCTTCAAGTAGGAATGCAGCTGCTAAGATGCTATAATGCATAGGTAAGCAGCAGCTTAAAATGTCAAAACTAGTTATTTTCACAGGGTAAATTACCCCTGCACAGAGTTCAACACTATCTTGACTTCAGTATTTCTATTATCAAACCAGAAAAATAGTTTCTCTGTCTTACACTCTGTCCTGCGTATACTCATTAGACAGTAGAGTTACGAACACAGAAGGCCTTTCTACTGGGTGGATCAACATGTAATTACCATGATTTCTACATACTTCAGAGCAAAACAAAGACTACCCTAAGTTTTTAAATCAGCCTTCGTGTTCATAACATGTATCAGAGGTAAATAAAAGCTGGCTCTGAATTGCAAAATCGTACTCAGACTTAAGCAGCACCATAAGAACAGCTGAGCTACTTCTTATTTCTTCCTCATTTTGCCTGCTGACCTCTCATTTTCCATTCTCCTTGTTACTGTTGCTTCCTTCTTAGGAAGGCTGAAGTAGAGGAGCTATTCAGCCTTTCAGCGTTTTCGGCTTTGTTATCTGCTCTCCATATCCATTATCAAACTGCTACATTTTTCCTTTGTCAGTTTTTGCTTCTTACATGCTTTTTATATACAGATACAGGTGGCACAGGCTCTGAGGGAACAACAGGGGAGAGTTTGCAAGGAGGGAGTAATACAAAGTAAGAGAAGGAACAGTGTTGGAGGTGAAATGATGCAGGACTGGTGAAGCAGTCATCGCTCTTGGCTCAGGGCACTAGATTAAGAACATTCCAGTCTCTTCATTTATACTTTTCTTCCTTAAATTATTGCCCTGCTCTTTTCATACCCCTTTCCTCCCCTGCCAGCCTCTTTTTTGGTCACCTTACAGTTAATGTACTACACAACACAAGAACAGCCCTGATTCCTGTAAGCTGCTGCTCTTGAACAAAATCAGTGGGCCTTTGCAGGTCAGCTTTCTCTTTCTTTCCTTTGCTAGATCTGTCAGAGACGACAGCCATATTGCACTGCCACACATCTCAGCATATGTTGGCATCTTCCTTTACAGCTGTGCTACTTTAGATTACTATTGGATTCGCAGATTGACTTTTTTTTTAAACATGGCTCAACAGTTCCAGTAAGATCCTGGTATCAGTGAGTAAACTGATGGACAAAAACGTATGTTCTGTCTCAAAGAACTTGAAATGCAGGGACAGCGAAAAGAGAGACTGACTTTTTCCCACATCCATTTATTTGATTATCTGCTTTAGTCTATTAATTGTAAGGGGGTTAGTATCTATGGAAGATACTGCTTCCTAGATGAACACTTACCAGAACATTCTAAATTCATTTAATATAAGAATGAATCAAATCCACCAAATAAATGCAAACAATTGTAAAGAAAATGTAAATAATTCCTGCTGCACCCTATCAAAAAGAAAGGGCAACAGTTTCTCCAGACAGATACTGAGGCATGGAAGATGTGATGGTAAAGATAGAAATCCTGATCAAGTTAATCCTGAACTTTCTAAAGCAGCTGTTGATTCAAGAACTGCCTTTGTGAGCAAATTACCATAAACTAGAATGTTTGCTACTCTGCTGAAAGCATGTATATACAAAGAGCTGTATGGAATAAGTAAATAAAATTTCACATGCCACATGATGCTGTCCAAAAGACACAGAACAAAGCTCTAACATTTCTATTTCAATCTTTGAAGCCAGCTAAACAGAAAGGATTTTACAAATTGTTAAACAGTATGAAGCACTTACCGTCCTGAAGAAACTTGTTTAAGTGAACCAGCACTTTCAAACAACTGTGCTCTTGCAGCCACTCTGAAAATAAAAGCACCACCTTGCTTTAGACTTTGCCCATTAATTAAATACACGGAATAGTTTCACTTTTAACCATCTAAAGACATGGACACATTTTTTTTAAATTGTTTTAATTATTCACTTAGAGAAACAGGAAATTCAAAAGCTGTATTTAAGTCCCTATTCAGCAGCATTCTTAAGGGCATAACCTAATTGGTGCCACTGACTTCTACATGCTCTAGTGCCTTGCTGAGTCAGCAAGGGAAATCTGAACACCCTATATTTAAAATTATATTCATGGATGGCCAATAGATACATCGGAAATGCTTTTACTGCCAGTCTGTCACTGTCATGCTGGAACTCTGAGCTGTGCAGCATTCTCTAAGTAAGACACAACGGTCTGTGAACTGACTACAGTGATCCCTTCCAGTTTAAAAAGTGGAGTCCTGCAGTATCTGGAGAACTTGCTTATGTACTTCTCTGGGATCACTTTATAGTAGACAAACTGTAACAACACAAATCTCCAAAGGGCCTTGATGACTTACACAGATCCTGGTCTTTGATAGCCATTACTTGATGCAGTATCTAATCTTAATCTCCTGCACATTTTGGGAGGCAAATCAGGGTTTGGTGGAGCCTTTGGTGTATCTTTGGTATCTGTTGAAGATAAGCTCTGTATAGATCCACTGCAGCTTTTGTTACCTAAAGAAAACAACCAAATTATAAGGAATATTAAAGTTAATTTGAAGTTGTTGCACAACATGTGTAACATGCAAAGCAAAGTTGTTGTTGTGTTTTGTTGTTTTTTTTTTTTTCAAGAGGCAAAATAGGTAGAGAAAGTACTTACTAAGAGAGAGAAGAAACAGCCTTTCAGGCAGAAAGCCAGGAGAAAAGGGCCAACAGCAAGAATGAAGAAATAACGTTAAAATTGTGAAGGCTAAGAAATTACATTGCACTTCAAGGCCTAGTTAGTACATTCACTAAAAAGTGACAATAAAAACAACATTTACAAAGTAGTACACTGCATAGAATTGTAGAAAAAATTCATGTTGGGAGGGATCTCAGGAAGTCATCTAGTTCAAATTCCTGCTCAAAGCTGCATCCACTATGAAATCAGACCACGTTAATTTGTAGGAATTAATATTTCAATATCCACAAAAGCTTCATGCAATTTAAAAAAAATACTTAGGGATTAACGATCACGGTTAGCCTAAAACATTTGCTACTGTAACTTGATAAAACAAATTTATAGCTGTACAGACTGTATTGCATACAAAAAAAAGTCCTTTTATTGAATACAAGGTATGGCCACATGTGTCCTTTAAGCTGACCTATCTGTGGACTTCTGCCTTGTTTGCATATATGTTCTGCAAGACAAAAGCTGCATCTACTTCTGTGTTTCTTTACTCCCAAGAACTACAGATTCTTAATAATTCTTTCAAAGCTGTCATAAAATGAAGACATCCCAAAACATAAAATCAATACCTATATTATTAATATTGTTATTCTATAGTATTATCCTATATTGTAAATTATTGTTAATGATAATTATTATTCTACATTATTAATACTGTTAATATAACACTAATTCATATCTGGAAGTCTTAGGAAAAAGCTTGTACACTCCACGGGGGGCAGAGGGAAGAGACCTTTCTTAAACTTTTAGGGCTCTGCACATACCCACATTTTTAGCCTACCTGTACTTACATTACTTATACTATTGACAGCTCAGTGGCAAACTCAGCACTCACTCACACTCAGTCCACCGCAGCTCGTTGCTTCAGTGCTGACTGTTAATCTTCATAATCCAAAACACAGCAAATATAGTTATTTCAAGAAAGTGTTTCTTTACCACATAGCTGTCAATATAGTGCAATATCACCTCATGTACTCACAAAGGTACAGCAAGGGTTCACAGGCATTCCAGCTAACTTAGCATTTAGCAGAACTGTCTAAATTAAGCAGCTATGTTTTTAAGCTTCTCTGTCTTGTAAGGAGCCTTGTCCAGGCTTATTTGGAGACTTAGGCTCAGCTCAGGTGTTCTGATGGTGTTCTTTGAAGCAGCATCCTTCTTTGACTGAAAAGGAAGACTGGCGTCCTAACTTATGCCCTGAAATTAGATTCCTAAAGTTGGGTTTGCAAACCTGTGGTTGTTCTTGTCCATATACAGGACCATTCAGACATAATCTTGTGTTCAAGCTAATCTACTTGCAGCACTGGATAACAAACCGTGCAAGTAGGGCAGAATGAAGCAGCCGTTCCATCAGTAGGGTTTCAGACATATATTTCATGTCAGGGATTACCTTTTTATCCCATCTGTCCAGTCCTATCTCAACTAAAGGCATTGATAGTAAAAACCATAACTAAAAAAAATCAAACCAAAACAAACCACTTCTCCTTCAGTCTCCTATGTCAGCCAATTTAAGAGATGCAGTTGTCAAAAAAAAAAAAAGCAGACACACTGACAAAGAGTGACAAAACTGTTACTTACTAGATGTTAAGCCTAGTGCTTTTTAAATTTAAATGTTAACTTTGATCAGTATCAATCATGTTGCAAGGATTCATTCCTTTGACACGGTGATAAACCATAGCTACCAACACTTCTTATAAACCAGCAATCTTCTTACAAGTCAGTGGTCTAGATACTCTAAATTCTGAGAAACATTGACCACTTTTAATCTGTGTGAACTGTACAGGTAACAAACAATGGAATTCTGTCAAAATGAAAACTGAAAGAACATACCACAAAAATTAAAGAAATAAACAAAAAAGATTAATGAGTATCACTAGCTTTCAGATGCAGCTCTTGTCTTCTGAGGCATCACAATAAACACTGATGTCCTGAAAGACTTTAGAAATTACCTTCAGCTGATGGGATTGATCTAAGGGAAGATGCTGAAGACCTTTTCAGCCCAGACAGAGCGTAAGAACTCTTTTTGGTCAGGTCTGTTGGTGGAGAGGCATTCTCTGGTCCAGTGACAGAAGCTACACTTTGGCAGTCTGACTCCACATCTGTTTTGGTTGCATCCTCCTTTGATGAGGATTCTGGACTTGTAGTCCAGAGTCCTGAACTCTTCTGGCCATTAGAAGAAGGGGGAGAGGCAATCCATGGAATCCCTCCTGATTTTTCCCTGGCCTGCGAGGGCACGCATTTGGTGGTGCTGTTCTGCTCAGAGGAGTGAGAAGAGAGAGATTCAATGCTGCCCATGGGAGTGCTGTCTGGGCTACTGCTGTATGAATCACCTAGGGACGAGTGTGGGGAGACAGAGAAAAAAAAAAATGTACATTTTCTAATCATGTGCATTTCTTTCATGCCACCTTTAGCCCCTTGTACCTTACTTGTCATCAAATTCATTAATCTGTGGTTTCAGAGGCAATGATTCTTAAGACAAAATATCTGTTTATTTACTAAGTTTCATACATATTCCTATCTTTAACCTGGAAGAGCTGCCTTTCATGGCTATTTCTTTAGAGCTGACGAACGTAATGGGCTACAGGCTAACTTATTTCATATAGAAGTTTGCATTTTAAAAGAACTGCCTGCAATACAAATAATCCTTAGGAAATTTAACAGTTACGAAGTTGCAATATCTTTGTGGTGAGTATCTTGCTAGATTTCCATGATAAGGCAAATGTTGTGGTGCTTGTCACACTTGTGTTCTTAAATGCATGACTTCATTGCCAGCAGGCACAAGAATTTTTATTTTGGTTACCAAGCTGCTGAGGATCTTTGCAGTCTTTGCAAGACTAGTCCATAAGTCTATCTATAGATATCCTATTTTCTGAGTCATCATACCTTTCATGAAATATCTATCCCACAGAAGGGCAATAACTCATTCCTTTATTTACAACTTGAATGTTGAACATTTTATGAATTTCTTTAATAAGACTGCTATTAGAGAAATTTACCTATCTACACAAAAATCTTTGTACTGATTGTGTTTCCAATAATCTTTTTGCAACAAGAAGTAGGAATATCCTAAAGAAATTTGCTGATGATATAAAGGTAGGAACACTCATCGGAACTGAGGAAGCACTGGCCTATAATACAGGGAGGACTGAGTTATTCTGAAGACTGGATTCAGTCTAGTGAGTCATACATTGGTTTCTAGTAGGGTTTTTTTCCCCCAAAAGCTAGGAGTTATAATTCACAAAATTCACAAGAAGTAGAGAATGTATATTCTCCAACCACACAGTAGTTACAAGATATCAACATGATACAGCTGCTTTTGCCTCCCAATGTTTCAATACGCTTGGCAACAAGTGACCATAACCACACACAATACTACAGATAAGGTCACAAATACCAGTGCCTTGCACAGTGAGTGGATCTGACAACAGTAGTGCCACTGGTACAGTAGTGTGAAATATTCTGTCCACTTGTGGCCAGAATTCTGGTATTCCAGATTAGATTGTCCCCCATCTTGCCCCTTTACAGACCATTAGTCCCTTGAAAATTGCAAGATTGGCTGAAGCCTAGATTTGTCAGATGCATTTTCTGTAATTTTCTACTGTTTGAAACCTGTATCCCATTTTCTCATGCCATACAGAATTCCTTAATTTCCTGTAATATAGTTAAGTGTCCATGCTTCATTTAAATGATGACTTAAAACCATCTAGTACTTCAGAAATTGCTATTGCCAGAAGCCAAGGCTCGCCCTTGCCTCTCTCTGGCTACACCTAGAGATATTTGGCAAGGAGAATACCTCTGCTTCTGCTTCGGCCTTCCAGGCACAAGTGAGATCTTAACTGGAACTTGTGTAAGCAAGTGCTGAACTTGAGCTAATAAGCAAAGCACAAGTGGAAAGCTCTTGGGTCAGACCTAGTTCCAATCAAGCCATCAGCACAAGACATGTGTCTGAATGAAGGAGCATGAGCATGCATATGCTCTGCAAAATACTGCAGAAATGCCCCTTTTTTTAAGCTGACATTCATTCATTGCAGTTACACAGTAAAAAGCAGTTGAAACTTGCCCAGTTTGTCCTCTGGTGAGTGTAACTGAAGGTTCCTCTGTAACTTCTTGCTCGGGATCCCATGCCATTCACACTGGCAATTGATGTGTAGGCAGCTATTGCTCTCATTTAGTATTTAAACTCTCACTGGCAGGAATCATGTAACATAAACCTATGGAAAATGCAGCACCTATGCAAGAGTATGCTGAGGATACATTTCCTAACATTACAGGCTTAAGAATTTCTACAGATCCTCAGGAACAGATGCACCTTAACTGCGGATTAATTTACTGTACCAGTTTCATGTAAATCTCCTTGAGGAACCAAGGGACACAGAACTTCTTTTGGAAGTCTGTTGCAGTAGTAGAACTGTTAACATAATCTTTGCTAATGCTTCAATACTACTTACTGGCACAGACAGTAAGTAAAAAAAGTGACGGCCCACTAGATGAAAATGAATGAAGGGAAACTTTTTAATAGTCACATCTACATGAAAATGAATAAGCATTCTAAGCAGCAATTAATTATAACCATAACTCCCCGCAGTTAAACAATAAGCCGTATAAGTATACTGTTTCTCCCCAAAATATTAGAGTTTGTTTGTATTCCAGAAAAACTAACAAAGTTTCAGTGGTTTTGGCAACTTGGGCAGTGGCTGACTTTGAACCAATGACCACAGTTTCATGCATGTGAAAAAAAGCCAAGTAATGGTTTTGATCTCTTGACCTTGACTGAATTACATTTATTAGAGGAGAGGAAAGATTCTATTTACAGTTTCCCAGCCTTACTAATCATCTTGCAAGCAAATGAGATGAACTTCATATAATGAACTTCTGAGTTTCAAAGCAGACTACATTTAGATTAGAATATAAAGTCTACTCTAAATCATTTTTGAACACTGTATGCAATACGAAACTTGCCTAAAACCAAACATCCTTTCTCATCTGAGAGAAGCAAGGAATGAAGTCATTTAACAATGTGGCTGTGGCTCACAGAGGTTAAAAAGCTGATGAAACCCTGTCTGTTATGCTTATAATTATTGGAATACAATACCTTTTGGATATTATTCGGGAAAGTTAAAAGACAAGACATAAAAAGGAAGATAACCAGTCAACAAGGACAAACTCACTGTCAGGATCTGCTAGACATGGTGTATATCTTCCTTTGGGTTTACGTGAACCCGTGGAGAGACAAATTGCTCTTGTCCTTCTTGAACCTGATCGGGACTGAGGTTGGGGAAGAGGAATATTGGGGTCTGGTGCGGTGTGAAATATCTGCATGATTAAACAAAAAAAAAGGGAAAAAAAAGATATAAACAATAGAGGTACTCCTACACTTCAATTATTAATCCACTTGATTTCCTCACCACTATCCCTGAAATTAATCCTGTAATAGTCTCACACATCACAAAAGAGTAAACTCACAGAACACAAGCTTTGCTCTAATCTCATTTTACAATCCAAGAACAACATTACTGAGCTGTACTTAAAAATTATAGTAATCATATAAAATTTTTTGTTTAAATAGTTTTATATTAGAAGTACTTAACAGTCTAAATTGTAAAACTTCCAATAGATGCTTACTACTACCTCCTGCCCAAGAAGTAATATATTTTTTTAAATATTATGAAAAGATTGATTTTTTTCTCTGTGTTCCTGTGAAAGCTTTTGTGTGTCATAAAAATGTGTCATAGTTATAACTTATTACAATCCAGTTTGTATTTCAGAAAGCCACTTTATTTTACCAAACAATTCAAGTTTGATGAGGAACATCTTTATGTTTGGAGCATCTCCTGGTTTTTATTTTTTACATACCACTGCTACCACTGGTCAATTTTGCACCTCATTGCTGCAGAAAATACTCAAATTTTTACGAGTATCTGACTACTGCAATCTGACACAGGTCCACATGAGGTTTTAAAGAACTCTTTGCTGATAAGTTTGGCAAGCCTGTCAGCAAGAACAATGCAGAAGGTCCCGTAATTTGGTTGACTTTCCTTTGTATCACCTGTTCTGCAATATCCAAGACACATGCAGCAGAGGTCTTGAAAGACCCTAAAAACCTTCTTGGATACTTCTAGTAAAAATGATAATTGCCTTGGAGGATGACCAAAGCAAAAAATATAACCAAAAGATTTGCAGGTTTTAATTCCAGATCTTCTTTCTCACTTATTCCTCCTAGTGTAGACTGTAAACTCTACTGAGTACCTTTTATGGGATTCTGTGGAAGGAAGTGGAATTAGTTCTGTGGAATGGAGAAGAGGTTTTACAGAGAAAGATTGCCTGAAATAAGCTACTGAAGGAATCAGAAGTGTCCAATCTCCATAGGACCAAATGTTGCAGGTTAAATACCATGCAATGCAAAAATACACGTCTCTGCAAGGATTTCTGGACCCTCTATCTATAGGGCACTCCCAGAAGAGGATGAAGTGAACAATGAAAAGATACCTCCATGCCATTCACAGAAGTGGAAGAAAGCAAATATACTTCCATGGTAGAAAATACTTTAATGGATGTCTTGAGATGCTCTTGAAGTACATTAATACTGTATTAGGCATTAGTGAGTAGCACATCAATACAAAAACATGTCTGTAGACAGAGAAATGTAGCAAGGGTGATTTTGGTTGTGCAGCCATGGTCTTTGTATTGAATGAGCTTGTAATTTTCTCAAGGGGAAATTCAGTGTTGGAAACATGTAATATATATGTTTTGGAGTTATAGCCAAGGAGGCTATCAGTATCATACCAATTCTGGGGAGTCCCTGTGAAATATAACTGATGATACCAAACAGTACTGTCAGTACTTACTGACCAACCAGTGCAGGGGATCCTGGTACTGACTGGGAACAGCCCCTTAGCTGAGTAACATGAAATGGAAGAAACCCAAAGTTTTTTCACTTTGTTTTGTTAGTCATCAGAGAAGGTGATATACATCAACAAAAGATCCCCAAAATAAAATTTCTTTTGATGACCAAGTAAAGGAGATCTTGACTGTTCTGCTGAGTTCTGAAATGAAATAGTTTAAAATAAAATAAAATCTGAGGAGGCTTTTCAGTGAAGCTGATATCTGCAATGGTAGTGACTGAAAGTAAGTATTCAAGATTTCATGGATTTTCCTTCTCAAGCCCTTAAACAGTTCTTATTTAATGTTCCAGGAAAGAGTTTGACCTTTGCTGTCACTGGTCTCTTTGGGAAAAACAAAATAAACCAGGCAGTCACAGACACGCCTTTCTTCAAAGCAAAAGTACCTAGAGAAGTTTGTGTGTTCCAGAGTATTCAAGAACTTTTAAATCACAAAGACATGATGGGCTTCAAACATGTAACTAGGAATAAAACCTCATCTAAGATACGGTATTTTTTCCATTTGCTTTTTTACTTTTCATCTAGTATCTACACAAATGAAAAATGACACACTGCACAGAAATGGGGGATTCTGCTGGGGATCCACATTGATGCTGCTTGTGAAAAGAGGAACTGAAGGATAGTTGGGGTTTCATGATGTTAGGAGGGACTAGATCTCCACTGTGCAGCTGGTGTATCCCCAAAGGACAGCAATGGCCAGAAAGACTCTGACCTGATGCACTCAGAGGAGAATCCATGCATTCAACCAGAGGGAACCTTCATACACGGGTAGCATGAGAGAGATGGAGGAGCTGGGAGAAAAGTTATGACCTTCTCCTTCTGTTTCTAGATATAAGAAGGACACAGCAATCTTCAGAAAGCAACTGAAGATTCAGAGCAACTCCTTCAAAGCATGGGAGATTATGCCTTGGATCTGTACCTTGCACAGCCACAAAAGACTCGCTAGGAATACAGATCCATAGCATGGGGTGGGAAGAAGGTATTCTTTCTATCAACGATCTTCTACAAATGCTGGATTTCTTATTCTTAAGAACTTAATGATGGTTATGAAAATGAGATCTTAGTTCCACTTCATCACAAAACAGTCAGATAATGTCTTTCTACCTTTTCATAATGCTCTATCAGAATTTCAACGACGATATTTTGAAACTTAATGTTCATCATAGCAGCCACGGTTTCTTCTTGGGCTCTCATCAGAGTTGGTCCAAAGATAACACCAAGGTTGGATACAGTCATTAGATTTTGTTGACTGTGTAATGATACCCTTTAAATGAACACAAACAATATGCAATTAAATTGTTGTGCTAAACTACAATTCCAACAGGCAAAAACCTGTTAAGACTACTTCTTTAACAAGATCCCGAGTTCATGCCGCCCCTTTAAAACCACTTTTAAAACTTTCACTTTTACTAGAGTCAAAATACAGTGTAGTACAACTACTATATTTCCATCCAGGCTCCCATCCGGAAATAACTTAATGGATAACAAGCATGTCTTCCTAGAGGAAGTATTTAAGTTCCTGACATAACTGACAGGGAAAAGCAACTGTCTTTGAAGGTCTCCACAGAGAGATGCGGACCATCTAAAGTTTAGGATAAGCACCTATCCCTCTCTAATGATTTTACAGGAACTTAAATATTTGATGTTGGATTGAATGAAAATACTATGTCAACCATGACCATGGAGGTCAACCATATACATTAGCTTTCATGTAAAGGAAAGAAACTTAGTTACTGAAAACACTTAAATTGCAATAGGATCTCTTTATTAATATGTTAAAAACATGGGATCAATAGGGTCAGCAAAATCGTTGTTTCTGTTGTATAGATAACACTAGATGATCATAATGACATCTTCTGGCTTTAAAATATATTAATCTTTTACTTCTGTATATTGTTATTGCTTACTGTACTTTTTCTGTCATTTTTCTTCTTAATGTAGAATTTAGAAACCTAGTTTTTCCCATAATTTATCAGATAGTAAAATGAAAACCATCAATCAGTAATCCTCAATGCCCCTTTTCTCTCCTTACGAATAAGATTTTCCAAATAAAAACTGTATAATCATAAATCCTTCGAAATAACTGCCAGTGATTCCCCAGTCACAGCTGCCCTATTGCCTCATGTCTGAGAAATATCATGCCAAGTAAAGAGTTTATAATTGCCTTAATGCTTAATTTTACTGAATGTGCTACCAAATACAATCAGTTATTGAGGCACTTGTTCCTGTTTTCCTCTTCCTTCTCACTGCTATCTGCTACCATTGTCAAGCTGAGGATTTTTAGCCACTTCCTACATAATTAAAATAACTCTTGTACCTTTAAAAATTAAGAAACAGTGAAATCTATAAAATACTGGAAGACTAGCAGGTAGGAGCAAACTTTATCTTCTGTTTTTCTCTGACAGCCTTCATTAATCAGATTTATGGAGACATCTGCTATGTTTTCCTTCCAATAATATTCTCGGATAGCTTGATTTGTTCTTAAAATGTTGTATAAACATTAGCAATATTACCTATCTGATGTCAGAGTTTGGTAGCAAATAACACAAATACTATCCCCTTACAAAGATTAGAAAGACAGTGACAAGATGACTGTCATGTCTTCCCTGACAGGTTTTCCCAAGGCTACTGGGGGATTTTGTTAGAATCAGGATCAAACCCACGTCTGGACTCACACATTACCTTTCTCTTATTCTCCCTGTTGAGTAGGCACTAATGGTACACAGAATGAGTAGAATAGTAGAATTATCTTGGTATAGAGGTGAGATAGACTGTACAATTACTTCTATAATGAAGTAATACTCTCCTCATATTTGAACAGTAATGTTTTAGCACTCCATTTACATTGAGAAGCGGGAGAAATATGGGAAAGGGGTTTGTATTGGAGACAACATAATTATAAACTGCAGGAAAATAAATATCTATCTTCTTACACGTTTCCTATGTTGTTTCACCAACTTATCTCAAAAAAACTTTCCAGAGTTTTATTTCAGAGACACACACTGGCAGAGATCATTATTTGGAAGCCATATAATGAAAATGACTACCTTGTTAAAGCATATTTTTAGCCAATTATCTTAATCTAATTTTCTCTGTAACAGATCTTATGTTTGGCTTAGATGACTAAGGGGTCTTTGGGAAGTCCACTAGTATTCTAATGAAAATGGAATTTTGAATTACTCAGCTCTAGTTTGTTAGAAAAACCTAAAAAAATTAACCCTTTGCAATGTTATTCTGCTTTGGGCTGCACAGTAACTGTTAAGGTCTCTTACACAAACACTATAGTCTTATAGCTTAAGAGAGAAAGTAGTGTTTGTCCTGTGTTTGGGTTTCCTTGGTTACAAATTTGGTAGCTTTGCTAATAAAAGGAATGGTGAATTTAATAACATTGTAACCAGAAAGGACTTTCTACAAAGCATTTCAAAGACTCAATTTCTTGCAGAAGAGGAAAAACCCAGGCCTGTAAATGGATCATTTTGATAGCCAATTTCTTCTGACCTAGTCCTACTGTTGCTGAGCTACTGAATAGATACAGGCCAAGGTAATCATGCATTTCAGGTAGCTGTAAGGCATTCATTAAGGTGCAGTTGCTTTCTCCTCAAAATTTCTTTTTTTGATATATCACTAGTAAATTTTTGATACTGCCAGATTGCAGACTCCCGACTATCTACCTTAGAAAAGTATGGTGTTATTAAATCATACCAAAGAATGATTTATTCTTTAAAGTAGACAGGTAATTTGACTAGGAAGGTTTAAAAACAAAAAATGAATTACCTATGTGAAAATAACACCAAACTTCCCATGTTTGCCTAGCTGCTGACTGAGTATATACTCATGCAGTATCACCTCTCTGCAGGGTGCTTTTCAGGATTTGCTGGATTTGTTTCTGTTTAGTATGATCTACATCCCACAACATCTAGTTCATATTTAATTTTGCACTGTGACACAAAAGTCAAGGTAGGCAGACATGTAAAGACCTTAAGACCTAAACCAAGAAAAAATAATATTATCCTTATTTTATAACTCATAGTTAAAGGTATAGTATTTTCACCTAGACAGAAAAGCATACATAAAGGAACTGAATAGCTAAAAGAAATATAGGGAAAGGATGTACATTTTGAAATTGGATTTCAAACAAAAGAATGAAGAAACAGGAGGTTGGGTTGTTTCATACTTTCCCATTTTCATAAAATTAGGCACTGTATCTGCCATTTTTTCCTTGAAAAGTCTTCACAGAGTGGTAGGAAAAAGATGAGGAAGGAAGATAACTAATATACTCAAGAGACTAATTTTGAATTCAGTCTCATTAGAACTGCTAGCATAAACAACAGCTGGCAAATTATATGAGAAATTAGAAGGGGTGAACTGAATGTTGGAAAGAAAAGAACTGAAAGTTTTCAGTATAAAACTGTAAGATTACATTTATCAGAAATGAGAATCACATCAAAGATGAGATAGGCAAAAGTTAAAGAGAACAATTAAAGAAGGGAATACTGCAGGCATGCTTTTCTTTGGAAATGCATTTGAGGTCACATTGAGAATAAAGAGGCCAGGAAAAGAGGTCAAGGAAGAAATGCTTGCCTATAACTAATTCTGCCTACAAATAAGTCAGTTCCTATGCATATATATTTCTAATTTGGGGGCTTCCAGACTAGCAGCTTTTACAAAATCATTAATCCATCATTAAATGCTTTAACTTTTTAGAGGGTTAGAAAACAGTAGATATTATTTTTTTTAGCTGATCAAACAACTCTGTGAGTAAGGAAACTTAGGAAACTTGCTTTCATCTTGTTCTCTGGGTTACCCCACGTATAACAAGATGCAAGGTCTGCCTAATCAGTTTTTGCAATGGAAACATTCACAGCAGCTTGCTATCATGTTAGTTCTTAAGGGGCTAATGACATAAAAGGCTAAAAATAATTTATTAGGGCTAAATAATTTCCTATCAAAGAAATTTTCAAAGTTCTCACATCTGTAAGAGGAAGCAAAACTGCATTACGCTCCACTGTAGACAGCTTACTGCAGGCTGTGGCTCAAGCTGTGATCAACAAAGCAAAATAGCTGGGATGTAATGAACAGAATGAAAACAATATGGACTCCTCTCTTATGTCTTCTACATTTCTCAGTCATGTGGGCCTTATCTGAACAACTGCTGTTTCAGTATTCACATTCCCAGATCATTGATAAAAGTACTAAAAAGTATACAGAATGCTAAATCAGAAAGATTTAATACATATTAATAATACATATTAATACATAATACATATTAAAAAGCATTCAGCAAATACCAGTGAAAACTGACCAAAGATTTACTAAAATTTACATGAATAACATTTGATGCAGAAACAGGATAAATTATAATGTAATAATGGTATGTAATCATAGCTAGTGATACAGAAAGACATAAGAGAATAAAAACTTGTCTTTTTTGTCTCACAGCACATGCTAAGTGTAATTCAGTGAAGACAAAAGGTCATCAGTTCAAAGAAATGCAAAATCTTTTCCATCTGACATTTAATTAATACTTAGAGAAGCTGATGAAACAAGGCAGATTCAAAAGTGGGTTTGGACATTTATATAGATATCAAAACCACAAATAATACTACTTCAAATTAGTGTTTTCAAATGATACTACACTTCAGAGTTATTAGACAGAAAAATAAGATCAAAGATGAAGGACAAGTATTATCACATTAGTGTACTCTCCATTTCTGAAACAGTGTGGGACCTCGAGTCAGATTCAAACCAGCGTT
Source organism: Harpia harpyja (assembly GCF_026419915.1). Lineage (NCBI taxonomy): Eukaryota > Metazoa > Chordata > Aves > Accipitriformes > Accipitridae > Harpia > Harpia harpyja. The sequence continues at coordinate 14,444,956 of NC_068956.1, read as the reverse complement.
TTCTATCAACCTTAGCATAGTTTTAGACGTTTCTTAAATTTAATTATGGCAATTTCTGTAGTAAGTAGGAACGTGAACAAAAACATTGAGTGGATTTATTTTATGAACATAGTTGGTCATCTTGGTGACTCTTTATGGTGTTATTTTTTATTTTGTTTCTACAGTGAGTGCTCTTCAGCTACATTTAGAACAGCATTTTAGAATTAAAAGTAATTTCAAGTGGCATTGTTTCAACACAGAGAATGGATTAAGCAACACTGACAAATTTAAAGCAGAAATAACCACATCTTACAATAATACCAGAGAGAAAAATAAAAAATAATTACTTGACCAAGTGCTTGATAAGGATGTCTAGCATCTCTCTGTTCTTCTCTGGTAACTTATGCACAAGCGCATGCACTGCCTCAACTCTGTAGTTCTGATCATCTGACTCTATTAAACAGAAAACAAATATTGTTGATAAATTAGAACGTGCTAAGATGTGACTATAAATGGCACCAATGTCTGTATGCTAATACAAGCATAAATAACACATGCATTACAAGAAGCCAAACACAATTAGCCTTTAAAATGATGAGGATAATTTGATTATATTTATTACAATATTCTGAAATCTGTATTTCAAGTAATTTGCCAAAACCACTGTTACAGGAACAAAAAAAATTAGTGGCAATGTTGACCTGATGTGTCACTTCAGTGAAATCCAAGATTTTACTCCTTGATATTAAAAATATCTAAAATTCTTGAGTGGCTTTTATTCTTATCAAGGCAAGAGGAAATGGGGAAATAACTTCAAATTATAGACTGAAGTCATTAAAAAAACAATCTTACTATCTTTGTATCTAATTACTCCATTTGTGAAAAGGAGATAATTATCACCGCCTCCAATTTCTCAAGGCAAGCTGGGAAAATAAAGGTCCCTGGATGAGAGGGATGAATGCTATAAATGAATTATCAGCCCATATAAAACAAACAAACATATGAATCAAGGTTCAGAATTTCATGCAGAAGGCAGTCACACAGATCGTCTAAAAAAATCAGAACAAACCAGTGAACAGCTTCATTCTAGTGTAACTTCTCTGTTTTGAGGGCTTTCATGTGGCACTGTGCTGTCACATACAGTGACATGGAAGAACTCGGATCCATGGCTGGATCACCGAATAATAGACCAAGGAAAAAAGTAAGGATAGTAACTGGGGAGATTAAGTGTTAGAAACAATATTACTTTCATGAAAGTGTATTTATTACTTTACTTACTAACAGCAACAATGAAATCTTTGTGCAGCTTGAAAGTCATCAGTGGTTCCGAAAGACACCTGGTTGTAAAAAAAAATATTAAAAGGAAATTTAAAGAAAAGCGTTACTCAAAGTCTTTTTAAGTTTTATGGGTGTGATTATGATAGCCCTCAACATCTGCACAATGTAAATTGGTATGTCCTAGGAAACCCAATTCAGTGATGACTGATTCTGATTACAAGTCGTATACAACTCAGTCATGTACACAGTCTGAAAATCTCTTTAAGTTGAATCTGGTGTCACCATTTAAGTTAATAAGGGAAATACTATCGTCACTGACTACAGCACAGAGACTCGCTGTTTTCTGGCTTCCATACTGTAGAACAGGGATAAATACAGATGCAGAACATAGTACAGTGGGCTGCAAAAGCAATCTTTTGCCCAAGAAAGGCAAAAGCATGATGAAATTTGAGACTGAAATTCTGATCTGGGAGATGCTAGAAGAGTCATCCTCTGAAAGGCAGACACAAACACAGAGCTACTGCTTGCTCACATTCTAATTTCACAAACACAGTATTTACAATGATTTGTGCTTCTGAAGCTGTATTATGAATTTCTTCAACCAAAGCCAGTCTTTTCAATGAAGTGTACATGAGCATTCCACTATAAATCCTAGGCCTATTTTCCAGAGTGAATAGGGATTTCTGATGCTGCCCTTTGTTAGGTGACTGGTTTAGGAAATCTAGATTTTTAGAAGTCATAGAACACTCACCATCTGGATTTGATGCTTTTTATTATGTTTCTTTTGAATGTTATATATTGAGACCCAAAAAAGAGCTACCTCGGAAGTACCATAGTTCTTGAAAATTTTGTCTTTTAGTAACAAAACTTTTAAGAGAAAATGATAGTGTGGGAGGGATATTGTGTTTGTGAAGACACCAACACCATAGGATAAAAACCTACGGTTTTGCTGAGATTTTTATTCTGCTCCAACAATGATGCCATGAAACCTCATGGTACACAGGTTAAGGGATTCAGAAAAGAAAGACTGAGCACAACATGTTATGTGGTTAAGGTAAAAAATTTTAAGCAAGAACATGCAATTAATTAAATTCTGCCAAATTTAGGGCTATATAAGGCATGACTATCTTAATAAGGCAGAAAGTGTGTGACAAATTTTAGATTTATTATTACACATAATCACAGGGATATTAGGCAAGATAATAATATACTCAATTATTACCATGCTAATGGATACAAGAAATATAATATGATATTAATAAGCAAAAGATTAATGGGCCAGAAAATGAACACTGAGATTTGTGTAGCATCATACTTACCTGAGGTAGTTTTTTAGTCCACTTGTTATTGTTTTATTGTCCCAAAGTTCCATATCAATGTCCATATCAGGAGGAGATTTAGGGGCTGGTAGAAATTTGAATTATGATTGTGTTACAGTTTGACTAACACACTAACTAGAAAAGCAGCAAAAGAGAAGCTAATAGATTAGTCATTTAGCTCGTGATTACTTATTAGCCAGATTAACTACCAATCTGATCAATCTGAATCTTTTAATCTCTGCCAAAGTATTAATAAAAATGAATTTAGCACTCATATTTAGTACCTGTAAACATTAACTATATGCACTGTATTAAAGTGGAAAGTAAGCCCAAGTCAACAGAGAATTACTAATGTATTTGGCTTAGACATTCAAACACAGGCATCAGAGAGCCAAATTAGCAAGAATAGTGAAAGACTAGAACAACTCTCTGTTAAACTGAGTTATGCTGTGTTACAGAACTAAGCTTTGGACCACTTCTGAAACATGCCAAACAGATACCAATAAATACAACTTTAAAGCTAAAAGAAGACATGCATTTTATCAGTAATTTGCTCATATCAATGATTACATGCAGAAATTGAATACTAATGCACAGAGGAAACTAGTTAGATAGATCACTCATTTTAAGACTGCAAACTCAATTTAGTGGCAGTAAGTGCACATACAAAATTGTAAATATTATGACAAAATCTTCTGAGCACAGCAGTTAAGGCAAAAGGGACCACAGCGCACACACTGCACACTGACAAAGGTACACTTCAGCTACTTACAAAATATGGTATTCATCAGCTTTTGCACCTTGGAGTTTACACCACCTATTCTATACAGCCCCAGGATTGTAATACCTACATTGGGAAAACAAGCACAATGAAAATAATGAAAATATGGTTATTTCAATATATGCTGATGCATCCTTTGTGTATGTTTTCAAAACACCTAAATGTGTTTATGGAAAATTGTACAATTACATTCTTGAGTACTGCTTTACCCTACTGAATTCTCTTCTGGGATATTAACAACTGCATTCCACTGAATCCATACCATACTATACACTAATCATAATTTTACATTAACAGAACCCTTTTGCATAGAAATGACCCATATTACCAAACAACAAGGAGATGGCTGGGAAAGGTGAAAAATAAGACCCCAAAGCAGTCATAAAACACATTACGTGTTAACAAGTTTATCTTACCTAGACTTCAGTAGAATTACTATGCATCTGTATTTGCTTAGAACACCATCCCTTCCAATTAAGAATTGATTGACATTTATAGGAGAAATTATTGTACCCAAAATAAAATCATATACTGTATACTGTTGAAACACTGCAATTGAAAATTTATATGTTATAGAGACAGTCAAATCCCAATTTACCCATAAGATTCAATTGTTGGGGTTTTTTTAATAGCACAGATACTAATAACAAATAATGTTTAAAGTGAGACATTCGCAACACAGTATTTCAGTATGCCAGTGATGATAATTTTATTGTTTTTAACTGCCTTTTAAAATCAGCAGGACTTAAAAGTCTTCCCTTCTCCCCACTTCAGGTCTTACCATTTAAAAATTGTCCACTTTTCCTTTGAAAACAACATTCCAAAGTCTGATCTCACTTCAGGTAACCTAGGTGTTTTGTTTTGAAACTCCCCCCCCGCCCCGCCCCGAAAAAACTGCAAGCTCTGAGTCAGCAGTGATTCAAAAGCTACATAACATTGTTACCTAAGAAACTGAATTCATGTTGAGCTCAATGTTGCACAGAGACCACACAGCTTTTGGATTAGAAGAGTTGCATGCTGACAGTTCAGTGCATGGACAAGAAAAGGTTACCTCTTTCTGTGGAAGGTGATACAGCCATACTCCTTCATTTAGAAGTGGATAATTAAAAATTTGCTGTGAGTTGCAAGATATTACCTCATCAGTAGAGCGATTATTATTTTCTTTTTGTACATTCCCACTACCAAAAATGAGTTTCTAAACATTTAAAAAATTGATAAACCTTGTGCAAAATGAGTGAATAAAATTACAGGAGTTATGCTCTGCAAAAAAGATGTTCCAGCAGAGAGTATTCATGCCACTTTTTGGTCTTCAGGTTTCACGCCAGAAACCAAAGCTGGGAGCTGAGGCTCCCCACAGTTTTACCACGATAAAGCACAATTTGGTGCCCACAAATTAAAGACTAAAGTTGTGTCCAACTGTCTATTAAGCTGTCTAAACAACATGAAATTACAGAAAATGTTTAAAAAAATAACTTAAATGATACGTTAAGAACTGTTGTTGGAACTTGTGGTAACAGTTTTAAGTGTAAAGCAGACAGATAAAATGTGAAAAGTACAAACCAAATGATGGACACACTCCAAAGCACAGCTGTAAAACATGTAGAATTAATCAAAGTAATATTCAAGAAAAAATACTCATAATAATCTAATACATAATTTGTGATTTAATACACACCTCTTGTTTCTACAGCATGAATACATTTCCTGACAAAGTTGAAACCTGCTTCATTTAAGAACACTATAAAAAGAAGACAAAAAAAGGTAATTGTTTCCTAACTTATCAATACACAAAATCTCCGTGTTTAGCTACATTCACATTAGTCAAAAAGGACTGATACACATTTATCCACAAGATTATGATTGATATTTACTCTGGAGAGCAAGGCTTATGAGGAGCGGCTGAGGGAACTGGGGTTGTTTAGCCTGGAGAAAAGGAGGCTGAGGGGAGACCTTATCGCTCTCTACAACTACCTGAAAGGAGGTTGTAGCGGGGTGGGTGTTGGTCTCTTCTCTGAAGTAACAAGCAATAGGACAAGAGGAAATGGCCTCAAATTGCACCAGGGGAGGTTTAGGTTGGATATTAGAAAAAAATTCTTCACTGAAGGGGTTATGAAGCATTGGAACAGGCTGCCCAGAGAAGTGGTTGAGTCACCATCCCTGGAGGGATTTAAAAGACGTGTAGATGTGGCACTTAGGGACATGGTTTAGTGGTGGAGTTGGCAGTGTTAGGTTAATGGTTGGACCCGATGACCTTAAAGGTCTTTTCCAACCTAAACGATTCTATGATTCTATATAGGGATATTATTTCAACACGCTGGCATGTATCTACATTTAGGTATACAGACTACTGAAATTTTTACAGATTTGTTAAATATATTGTAGCTTTGGAGCCAATCAAATTTTCTTCCAATTTGTGTTTGATGGTAATACAAAAGTTGAAGGCTTTCTCACAGTTTTCATAGCTTAGGATGTGCTTTTGTGTAGCCCGATCATGTTATCCAACAGTTATTTCACAGCAATAGAAAGAAAATGTAAAATAATTAATTTCTCCCTCACACACACATCTAGAAACCAGGACACTACAGAAATCTAGCAATATTTGATAACTACATAAATGAAGAGCTTACTTTCTTCCTTCTTGCTAATAATGGCTGGCAGTGTGTAGATCTGTAAAAAAAACCAAAACAGGTCAATGTTTGTGCTTTAAATTCTTTATTGCCAGGTTTGTTGGTAGTTGCAACATGCTGTGTATTAGCTTGCTGCTAGGTGAAAGCCAGCCTTGCCTTTCAGCTTGACATTTACCCCCACAGCACTCACCCAAGTTAACAGCCCTGTGGTAGGATAGGCACCTAAAATTTGTTAGAAGTCAGATTTGCAGACTCCAAATGGGTTAAATTTCAATACAACTACTGATCTAATTTCTGTACTGTTTCAGTCAAACAAGAAGCTTGTAAAAACACTCATCTATCTCATAAAACCATTTTTTTCCCCTTGGATACAGGTCTGGCGTCACCTTCATTCAGTGACTATTTTAAGAGCAGGTTAATAGTGGGAAGAAATCTCAGACAAGCCTGTCTCTTAGTAGCTTTCAACACATTTTTATGCTCTCTGCAGTGCCTTTCAAGATGGTGCTAATTGTTTACTCCATGACACTGCTCAAAAGATGGTTAGTCTTTACTAGTGCAGAAACTACCACTTCATAAATGTTATCCGAACCATGAATCCTATTAGACAATACACTATCATATTACTTAAACATTAAATAACTTAACATAAAATAATAATATATAAATAAAGGCTTAAATTCACTAATAGTTCTGCTTTTCTACTTTGTACCTATCTTCAACTGTGTACTTGTGATAGTGTCTCACAAAGAACAGAACTGTATTTGCCTGTACTGTAACAGAGTATCTGAAATGCATACTAGGTTCTTTCTTTAATATGTGTGCCATAAAACTGTAAAAAGAAAAGAAAAAGAAAAAATATCCTTACTGGTTCCTTGCCATCCATAGCTTCAAGCCAAAGTTTTCGGTTGGATTCTGAAAAAGCTTGCAGTGTGATGATTCCAGGTCTGTCAAAAACATACACATACACTGAAGTTACTAATTTCTTTTTCTCAAACAGTATCCAAAGTCAGAATCCAATTGTATATTGACATGAAGTGAATACATAAAAGACAGAGAGAAGTTAATGAAAGTTGAAAGCTTCTGTCATAACACAATAACTTTGAGCTAGATTTAAAAACAGGTTTGTTTTTTAAAAGTTCGGTATGGCAACATGTAATTTTAGATGCCAAGTCCTAAGTGCTCCAAGCCTCCAATAGGTATTAGGCACCTCCATATTGCAAGATGAGTTATACACCTGCAAATGGGATCCCATACAACCCATTTTTCAGTGGGGAGATGCTTAGGGTGGAAAACTTAAGGGCAAGATAGATCAGCTCAATTTGACTAAATATGTCCATGCCTGAGCTAGTTATCTACATTCCTTTAATAGCAAATGAAGTAGGTACTTTTAATCTGAAAGTCATATCCCAAAACAGACATCCAACGTCAGTCAAAAGAAATGTGCCCTAAAATGGCTGCCTAAAAAGAGTGCTTTGAGATAGTATCTCAAGTCTGAAGATGTAAAGCCAATTGAGCTGAGTACTGTCATGGTGCAGGATTTTTTTATTTGAAAGGACTCAAAAAATCAGTTCTTTCTACTGGCTGTGCTTTAACCACTATGAAAGAAGTTTAAAAAGTGGCATATCCTCTCTGTTGATGAAGCTTTGACATTGCTTAGAAAAAGAGCCATGGGAACCAGTGAAGGGATGAGGGAACCAATTTCTATCTTTGTTCCTGGAATAATTATATGAACAGATGTGTAAATACAAAGAATTAGTCTCTATTTGTGATCATGGGCAAATGAGTTCTTTAAGAAATGCTTTGCAGTTAATTCACTGATTTGCCAACATAGAATGCCCATGAGAGTCCATTTAAAAAGTCCTGCTGCCACACCAGTGTAACATGTAACTGCTCAAAACTTTCAGCAGACTGTCCCAAACTGATTTTTCTATGGTAGGTTCACAAGTAAAGGACACTATAGTTTTTACTAGGTATTTATCTTCCACCATAGAAATAAATAACCAAACAACCACCACCCTTGCCCACGTCTCCAAAAGACCTACACTGTCACCTTGTATTTAAAAAGCATTCAAGAAAGCAACTGGACAATATAAAATATCAAAATGTGTGTTCACTCACATACACCAAACCATTCAAGGAGGAGTAAGCCCTGCCTTTATACATAAAGATGCCAAGCAGAATATTTTGTTTGCTATCTACTATCACAAGAGTAAAAAGATACAGTTAATCCAGGTTAAGATGTATAATCGTTCTTCTATTTTCTTAAAGTCTAAGTTTATTTCCATTTTAATATTCCATCTTGCTACCTACCCACAGATTCTTATTTAGGAATTTTTCTCTCAAAAGCATTTTAGAAACAGAAACTGATTGTTTTTTTCTTTCTATTGTGATTACTGCTTAATATTCCATTTATACTTATAGTCCCTTGGTCAGCATGTACAGAAAGAACAGAAATTTCTGAGTGCCATTTTACTTCAGGCTTAGAGATACTTGCTTTTAGCTCTGAGTTTCTGATTTAATCTGTTGGCCAAGTTTGCAGTCATTGTATAGCATGTTTTAACACTGAAATATCTAAGACTATAAGCCCTGTATATTAGTTTCCTAAAAAAAAAACCAAACCCAAAAAACCCCAACCCAAATCAACTCCAATACTTTTTGAACTAACTTCATCTCTAGTTACTGAAATAGTTGGTAATTTCTCAGACATTAAAATTACACTCAAGGTGAAACACACTTTTTGGTGTTACCTTTTTATATAGCTCCAGTACAAATAAGATGGTGTAACCTCTAGAATAGTTTTTACAAGAAGTCTGAGCTGAATGGAGGTGTGAAAAACACCTAAGTAAATTTTAAATTAATTATGTCAATTGGAAGGGCTCACAGTGTGTTCTCCATTAGTTGTTCACACGGGTTTCTTTCAGTTAACATGGTTCTTTCATGAAATGAGATGTGCTCATCAGTCTGCATGGTTTTCCGATGTTTTAATAAAATAATATTTTATATAACATTTCATACAATGTTGCATATAATAATGCAAGGAGAGAATTAGCTCTGTGGGATAAGGTGTTTGGAGACAGAAGTTACCCATAAAATCTCACAACAAAATTTTGAAGACTGGTGTAGCTGCACATTTTTAAAAAGTGGTCTTTCATGATGAAAAGTCATACCCCACACCCTCACGTTACTAAGGAAACTTATCTTTTACTAGTGTCAGTTACTTTTAAAGCTTTTCTGTATTTTGTAGGTGATGTCCAACATCATACTGCAAGTAAACATTATTAAGTTTTGAATTTAAATTTAGTTCAAATGTAATCATTATCACAGTCTTTTTGAATCCTCAGTATTCCAGTACTGTGTTTATATTTATATGAACTCGCTCACATTCTTAGTCATTACAGACATCAGTAACAGCCACTGCATTTTCTCCTTCTTAGGAGAAACCCAAGTTTTACCAACACGACGTTCAGAAGAGATTAATGTTACCCTTGTATATGAACTGCCACCAAATATTTCTAGGTACTTCATTGTCTATTTATCTCCTCTGCTGACTTGTATGAAAATTCACTACTTCCCTGCTGAATACCAAATCAATTGGAAAAGTGAACTTTTTAATCACCCTGTGAAAGTTAGATCGTTACAACAATGACCAAGTAACTTTGTATTTCACTCCCCTTTCAATCTTCTGTCCAAGTTTCCAGAATGCCTTTAACTTATAGGCCATGCACATTTGTAATCAATCAAAATGCCCAAAAGGAATAAATGGTATGTAGAAAGTGCCTATAACTCTCTCTTTGATGAGATCTTGAAGAACTGCAGATGGAACTAATTGTTCTGTGCAATTTTGTTGAACTGTGGACATTCTAGTAGACTAAGGGAGAGAAAAGGGACAACACTCACTTGTGAATATGTTACAATGGTACTGCCACGGAGGTGTCTAATAAATGCAATTCTACTTAGGAACAACTACCAATTTCAAACTCAACCTGTCAATTCAAGCTTAGGAGCTTTCAAGAGACCAATTAGTGTCAACATTTGTTCATATCAAATTTCTATTTCTTAAACTTGAACTCACTCAGAAGTCTATTTGACCAAAATAATGTATTATATTTGAAAGTACCAAAGTAGCCTCAAAATTATAATGTAAATACAGCAGTGTTGAATGGAATTTAAAATGACAGTAACAGTCATAAAATATTTCTTAAAAGAATGACTACAAAAGTCAGTCTATTTATCATATTTTAAGGGAAAAATTAATTCAATATTTCTTTTTATTCTGAAGCGTAAATAAAAAACTTTTACAAAATACTGTGTACGTACACTTCAAATACAGAAAAGCTGTTTTCATCTATCTTATAATTATAATATCCATGAATAAGTAAAAAAAAATAATTGTAGAAGTAATTTTCAAAAAAGAAAAATGACGTGCTATCATACATTTCTGAAAGAAATAGAGATTGGTACAGAATGTGCTTATTAATAAGTATTTTAAAAAATATTTATGATCTGTTCCTAAAAGAGGGTAGTCAGTTGTGCTTCAGGTTCTGTAAGAATCCATCTTCTATCTGTATGCAAACATAATGTAGTTAAGACAACACATATGCAATGTAGTGAATTTTGTTCGAAAAATAGGTGTGAACAAGTAAGTACTAAGTCTTGAAAGCCTAGTTTGTCTGGATACAAGCATATTAAGAAATATATTGGTTGCAAGTGCTTCTATTTTTAATTATTTCCAATTTGTTAACACAATGAAAAAAATTCAAACCTCTCAAATACTTCAATATCGAAACAGAAACGTTTGTCAATTGAATCTGTCTTTCTCCTGATGCAAGATTTTAGCTTGAATATTTCTGGTGAGCTTGTGACAAGGCCATTCTATAAAACAAAACAAAACAAAATTAGCACAGGCAATATGCTGATATACCTAGGCTCGACATCTTAAATTTAACTGTATGAACAGTCCAAAGAACATGTCTTAAGATAGGGATTAAAATTATTTAGGAACTTATACAATAATTTCTCTGTATATAAAGTAAGATTACAGTTAATAGCTTTCTGTCACATATTTGTTATTTAATCATTATATTTCAGAAAACTCCCTAAATTCAAAAGTTTACAAACATCTGCATATATAATATGATTATATGTTACATGTTAGAATGACTATCATATAATTGTCAAGTCTCACATGTAGATAAAAAGATTTCTAAAGAATAAAGCTGACTAACTCCTAGTTCTGGCCACCATCGTGAGGCCAAACTCTATGATGTTGGAAAGGCTGATGCAATCACAGGGGTGTTTCTAAGGAATGGGAGAAAGCTAATGTCGCTCCTGCCTTCAAGAAGAGAAAGGAAAAAGATATAGAATCAGAATCATTCACGTTGAAAAAGACCTTTGGGATTGAGTCCAACAGCAAACGTAACACTGCCAAGTCCACCACTAAACCATGTTCCTAAGTGCCACGTCTACATGTCTTTTAAATACCTCCAGGGATGGTGACTCCACCACTTCCCAGGGCAGCCTGTTCCAATGCTTGACAACCCTTTTGGTGAAGAAATTTTTCCCAATATCCAATCTAAACCTCCCCTGGTGCAAAATCAAGCCATTTCATCTTGTCCTGTGGGGAACTACCGGCCAGTCTGCATCACCTTGGTCCCTGGGAAGGTGATGAACTGAATAATCCTGGAAAGCATTTCCAAACATATTAAGGATAGAAAGGTGACTGGAAGTAGGCAGCATGGATTTAATGAAGGGGAAATCATGCAGGATCAAATTGATAGCCCTCTACAATGTGATGGATGGCTCAGTGGATGATGGAAGAACAAAGAATATTGTTTATCTCAACTTTAGCCAGGCTTTCAACACTACATCCTACTACAGTAGGATGTTTCCTACTACATCCTCATAGACAAACTGGTGAAGTACAGAATAGATAAACAGATGGTGAGGTGGACTGAAAACTGGCTGAACTGCTGAGCTCACAGTGGAAGTCCAGCTGCAGCCGGTCACTAGTGGTATGCCCAAGGAATCATACTGAGGCCAGCACTGTTTAGGGCAAATAGGAATAACCCCAGACACCAGAAGAAGATGGGCCTGACAGGGTGGAAAGCAGCTTGGCAGAAAAGGACCTGCAGGTCCTGGTGGGCAACAAGTTGACCATGGGCCAGCAATGTGCTCTTGCAGCAAAGGCGGCCAACAAGCCTGCTGGGCTGCCATCAGGCAAGGCATTGCCAGCAGGTCAAGGGACATGATCCTCACCCTCTCTGTTCAGCCGTGGTGAGACACATCTGGAGTGCTGTGTCCAGTATTGGGCTCCCCAGTACAAGACAGTGATGTACTACAGCAAGTCCAGCTAAGGGCTACCAAGGTGATTAAGGACTTGAAGTATCTGTCATATGAGGAGAGGTTGAGAGAGCTGGGACTGTTCAATCTGGAGAAGGGGGATCATATCAGTGATTTATCTATAGATACTTGATGCAAAGCAGTAAAGAAGATGAGTCAGAGTCTCCTCAGTGGTGCCCAGTGAAACGGCAAGAGGCAGTGGGCACAAACTGAAATACAGGTAATTCCATCTGAACTTAAAAAAAAGCTTTTTTATGGTGGTCAAACACTGAAACGGGTTGCCCAGAAGTTGTGGGGTCTCCACCCTTGGTGATATCTAAAACCTGACTGGACACAGGCCTCGCTAACCTGCTGTAGTTGACCCTGTGTTGAGATTAAACTAGAAGATCTACAGAGTTCCCTTGCAAACCTCATCCATTCTATGATTCTGTGCAAATGTGATTGATTTCCTATGAATTTGGAACCACCACATTAGAGAATGTATTAAATATGCGGTTTATATACGTTTTAAAAGAAATATTTTTATTTAAATATTTATCTATGCTACGTAAGACATGCACTGCTTCATGTATGAAAACAGCCTTATGCTTTGTTCGCCACATTTTTTTAACAGTTTCTGAATGCTTAATATAAAAGATGGAATATACAGTTCACATATGCATTCATGTATGTGCAACTCACCACTTTTCCACCAGATTTTGTTTCAGCTATACTCATTGTAAATGTTTTTGTTCCTTTGTCGTAAGTGCAGTAATGTTTTACCCATGTAAACCCAAGCGGTCCTAGATTAGAGAGAGATAGTATTAAAAATAATCATTTTGGCTTTTTATCACTATTTTAGTTGGAGTTAGAGCAGAGAAATGAAACAAAACAGCATCCACAAGTAGCCTACAAAATCAAAAACTCTCCTAATTTTTTTAATTTGAACATGTTGTTCAGGTGTAATTTTCGAATATTGCAGCTTGATAAAGTTGCCCAACAGAGTTCCAGCAGACTGATTTTCTTTGGCAACTGGATGGGTAACAGCATTTTACTAGGGTAAACAGGCAGGAGACGGGCAAGATCCAGAGGATTTTTCTGCCTAGGAAATACAGGTGAAGATTTTATCAACCCAAGTGAAGCACAAGGATTCAGTATTACATCCTTTCTCTGAGGGAAACCTTGAAGTCTGGTATTAGATCCAGAAAATTGGACAAAGTCATGAAGTCAGAGTGCATTTCCCTTTACTTTCAGAGTTCTTGTCACAGGTAACAAATGCTTTTGGTAGTATCATAGAAAGGCTATTCTTCTGTCTGTTACCTTAAGGGAGTGCGTAAAATGGCATAGGCTCAGAGATAGATTTAATCTTACGTAGTTGAACACTGACGGGTGATTTCACTACATGAAAGGAAAGGAACAGTGCACTCTAAAACAGTAGTGGTGTAGAGATGGGGGATAAAATGCTGGCTGGCACCTTCAGCAAGAAACATTGGCCTTTTATGCCTTGGAACGGGTCCTGCTTGGGAAGAGGTAGCTGTAACAGTGGCACACAACTGACTGTGTCCACAAACTGACAATTGCACACACTCACAACACCAAAGTATAATATACTTAAGGATTCACTAGCCTTTGATTTAGATAGCCATACATGAAATCTACAGCAATCCCCAAGTAAGTGGATGTATGCCCTATCCCGGAGAGCTCACACTACTCCTTAATCCTACTGCAAAGTATAGGATCTCTGATGCAGAAGATGTTTTCACTCCTGGATTACCCAGAGCTTTGCTCAGGCATTGCTGTGAACGTTTACTGAATCTAAACACAAAACCCTCTTGAGCTTAAGCTCAATAGTATTTTAAACTTCATCTGCTAACCTAGCTTAGATACAGGTATTTATAATGTGTTCTTTGCTGTGAGGGCATGGAGTAAATCCTCCCACCATTTCCCTGATTCTCTCCACATCCTAGAAGTACAGCTAAGATGGGTGGTGCACTGCAGAGGACAGGATAATTCAGGTTTTTTGCAGTGTGACTGCTCCCCCTTGGGCCAGAACATTATGGCTATAACTGCACTGGTTAATAAGCAGTGCTGGCAGCATTCACAATGACTAGGTAACACATAGTCAATAGGTAACTTGGAAAAAACTTTTTAATTTTTGAGGATAGGAAATTTAGCACAGAGGGTGGGATATTCTGTGCAAGCTTCTCTCAGTGGCAGAGTAGAGCCCCATTTATTTTACTAGCATTGACACAGCTTCTGGGTACTCAGCTGCAGAGACCAATGGCTGTGTGAAGAGGTACCAAGAAGGAAAAGCATTTCTTTCCTCTTGGACAGCATTATGCTTCAGAGTCTGGCATTCAAACATGGCTTCTCTCTGCAGAGCCATCAAAAATGTAGGTGCCAAATACATCTATCTATCTGTATATATAGGCATAATGCAATATTGTAACTACTGTGTAAATTCAGAATAGGAAATGACTAGATGATACTTTCAACCCACATGTGATTTTCCAATTAATTTCAATGGCAGTTACTCATGGGAAAAATATGATACTGATTTTTTCAAAGTACAGTATACCTGGACCTTTTAATTCTTTTTAGAATGAAAGAGCTCTGAGTTAAAAAAAAAAAGTATTTTAAGGGTTTTGTGTTTGGTTTGTTTTTTTAAATGTAAACAGTTAAATAAAAATGGAAGGTGTTAAAAAGAAACCTAGTAGTTTTGCTATAAATACAATGGCTTTGCCTTCTAAATGTAGCCTTCCACAAAGGTGGTATATATACAAGAGACTGCATCAGTCATGTCAGTCGGATGTCTGGCAATCCAGAACTGTAGATGTGGAAGTTTACATGGTCAGTTATGCCGATTCGGAAGAAGTTCTCCCATTGCTTGCATTTTGCAGGAAAGCAACGTCATGAATTGAAAAGTCAACTGGTTACCCACCCTCGGAAGTTAGCTGTTCTGTTCCTATATTTTAACTTGTTTTTCACTTAGCAAAACAAAATCTATAATTATTCTAAATCAATTTTTCCTCTGATGGCATTTCATTAACTCTTTTAGCATGTATACAGATGAGCACTCTCAAAGCAGTTTTATAGGAGTTTAGAAGTCACCTGTTTCTTATTAAAAAATTGTAGCCAGACACCTACATTGCAACTTTAAGTCTGTTACTCATGACCGTCCATCTGAATGAAAACAATTTATGGTCTACTGCCATTTAAAAAAAAACCCCAAACCAAAACATACTTACCACCATGCATATCAGTAATAAATATATACAGGATTTACTCTCAAGAATAGCAAACATTTAACCCAGTTGCACATAATTTGACAAGAGCCTATGGGATGATGGTTGTAGGAAAGTAAACCTGCATGACAAGGAAATATACAGCCACTGGCACAGAGATTACAGACCTTGTTACTCTTACGCCAGAATAAACTAATGAACAAATTTCTTTTCAGTAAGAGGATGTCAAGTTGGCCTCTCACTATTTAATGAAGCACAGCATGTGCCCGATGCTTCACTCCTTTTCTCCCTCCCCCATTAGCAGGGCTCAGTGTAATTTCCACTTAACACAGGTCTCTTTTATCATTAATTACTCAATTAAAACATAGAGGGTCTTAAAACTTTCAGTGCTACTGACAGTAAAAGTGGTTGAGGTTAACTATGATAAGCACTGAGTTTTCTTTCTTTTAGCTCACATATGGAATAAAGATTAATTTAATGATGTTATTTGGAAAATCAATTATCTGTAACTCCATGTAGTCTCTTCAGGTATCATCTAAAAGGGGAGCAGTGAAGAAGATCTCCTCAAAACTGAGGTCAAGTCAGGTCAAGTCTGACATGGGAATTCTATATCCAGATGCCTTCTATTTATTTTTATATTGAGAAATCAGGTACAAAATTGTATTTAATAATTTTTGCACAAACTTCAAACTTGTACAAGCATGTACACACTATCTCAAAACACTGCTATATACTTTTCTACTGTCAGGCTGATTCCACAGCAAATAGAAAAATGAATAAATAAATCTATAAATCTGGGTACCCCATGCAATGAAAACTACTTTATTGAGGGTTTTGCGTGATCCTGCCTAACACAGCTAGTTTGGCTTGGTTTTCTATACTGGTTAGAATGTAAACCAGTGGCAGCTGATACTTCAGGTGACGTATAGTTTTGAATTCTCTCATTTGACTTTTCACATATTTCCTGGTTCTGTTTTCATTCGTAACGTGATGTATTGCTAGGCTTTTCCAAGTAGTTTCAGACACTTACAACAACTTTAGATCTATTTCTTCATTTAGTTGATCACTTCATTCTCATGTCTCATGAAGTGAATAAAACATATGTGTAGATTTGCAGGTATTTTGAAGCTGACAGACTGTATTTAGATGATTTTTCCTTTTCTTACACTTTTGTCTTCCATTATGTGCATGTTCATTTACTCTTAAGGTGGCTGGGTTGGTGGAGATCCCTGGTAACAAGGTGGAAGTTGCTCCCGCTGGGTGAACTATGGGCCCTGTTCAGGCAGAGAAAGTACAGGAGACAGCAGGTTTTGGCAGGTAGAGCCAAAGCAGAGTGCTGGGAGCTTGCAGCTTCTGCAGCAAAGCGTAGGGCAGCCAGCCAGAGCAGAGTTTGCTACCAGTCAGCCACTGGGGTGGCCAATAGCAAGGACCTACCCACAAGGACCCAGGGGGCAGGACTTGAGTTGCTTGTAAGTGTTTTGATCATGATTCCATCTGACCATAGCTACTCTAAGTGCTTTTTGAAAAGTCAAATGCTTATTTTTTCTTTTGAACCTCTCAATCCTTTGGAAAGCAACCATAGCAGAAGTCTGCAGACATTCGAACACAGAGCTGTTTTGTTGTCCTGCTAACTAAACCATTTTCTTACCCTTGCATTTGTTGCTGTGCCTTTCAAATCGAATTAAAAGGTACATCTGTTTTACTCACGTTTCTCCTGCACATAGAGATAGCCTTCCATTGTCCATTGACTTGGTGGTCTGTAATCCTGGTTGGCTGATTTCATTCTTTGCATTAGCCTCTCCACCTCCTGCCTAGTGCTTTCGAAGTTATTCCGGGTCTAATACCCAGAAAAGGAAACAAACAAAAAACCACATTATCTCATGCATGTAGTAAAACAACAATGAAGAACTAATTACCAATAACGCCAAGGAGACTGTATTGGAGACCAACAGAAGCATTTGCCAGAGACAAAAAAGAAAAAAAAAAAGCAATAAAGAATAATAGTCTTAATTGCTCTAGAAGCCTAGGAATAACATAGTAACAAAGAATTCAACTTAAGCACACAACTGTAAAGGAAACATAGTTGAGAATAGTAACATTCTTCTTTCTGCAGGTCACTAACCTCAGAGAGGAGGTCATTTCATATCTTTAGGTATGCTTACACAGTATTTTGCAGACAGATGCAGGCTTTCTCTCTGTGTACTCTAGGATACACAGACAGAAGCCAGGCTAAACTAGAAGCTGCTGACAGCATAGCCCCAAACCTGAAGTAGTAAGTCGCACTGAACCACTTCAAGTACAGTGCAGAAAACAGTACTTTGGGTTAATGTCAGGCTAATGTCTCTAGACAGCTGTGGTCTCTCCACATGTGGAAGAGACAAATGTTCTCTGCGTATCCGTATCTGCAGTAATACCACAGCTGCTGATACTCAGAATAGTCAGGTTACCGGCACTGTCATGAACGTTTTTTGATAGGAATATGAAAACACCACAGTTAAGTATAGCATAAATATACTAGGTGAGAAACAGGTCACAAGTGGCAGAACTGTGCCAAAAGCATGGAAGTACTGTGTCTGTCCTAAATATCATGTGTGCAGACAGGCACCTCACCAAGCGAACAATTAGGTACAAAGGTGGGTTATTCATATTTGCTTATTTGCTAATATCTGTATGTATGTAAATGGACATTTTCTCCTATTGAATTCAGTGAGACCAGGGCTTCCCTCCATACACCAAGCACGGTATAGTAGAGGAGAATTACTATGAGGTGCAAGAGATTTGATAGATTGCTACTAATATACCAGATGTTGAACATTTTGTTCCTATAGGTAATAGAAAAGAATAAAGATTTTTGTAATGTTTCTGCAAAGTCATCTTATGGACTCTAATCCTGACTAGTCAGAAAGATACTCTCAGGACTTTATACACTGGTGAATACCTTCCCCTTTTTGTGGGCCATTCATGGAGTTACACAGTAGTATAATAATACACATATTAGATCTTCTTCTTGAAGACAAACATTATTATTAGAGAGGGAGGTAAAATTCTTCTCTGAACTTTTCAGATGATATCCTTAGGGTGAAGTATCAGTTCAGACCAAACTTAACAGAGCTCATTTTGAGACCTTCAAGAGCAACATGCCATTCAAGGGAGGAATGTACCCATTTTCAGAGCTTATCTCTGTCTATTAAGTTTTTAATTACTACTTTTAAGCAGCCAGGACTTCAAATAGAAAACAAAGCCAAATGGACATACCAAGTACGGCACTGGCCAGCTGAAACAGTGAAAGTGCAACAGGTCGTGTTAGGACAAGGTGAGCCGTTAAGAGCTGTTGGTCTGCCTCTACTCTGCTACTCCTGCGGCTGTTACTGTTCCTGCTCTAACCTCTAGGACAATTTTAAGTACAGAAACAGCAGTTCAGATTAACTATTCTCCAAGACCTTAACACACAATGCAATAGAGAGGAGTACTTTTGACAGCTACAACAGACAGGCTAAACAAAATTTTCTGTGAACACTGCCCTCAGCTTGTCTTTGCCTACATAAATTATTTCACTTCAATCTGAGGTTCAGTGATGCCCTGAGTGACAAGCCAGCAGACAGCCCAGCTGGCAAAAGGAAGCTGTGGGTCTAGATCTGGAGCCAGAATTTGAACTTCTGTGTAACAGCAGTGAATGATGTGCTGTATCCCACTATATCTTCATGTATAGGTTTCTCTGATGTACAGATATAATAATAAAAAAATAATATCATAATACATTGTTCCTTCTGCCTAACTTTATATCTTCCTCTACCTCTGCAGTCTATTTACAACTTCAGGTTGTACTGATATAATATTTAAGAAGAGATTATGTTTAACTGTTCCTTAGTTAACACTGAAATTGAAAAAAACCTTTAATCATTCTGTTTCTATAGATATGCGCATAGAAGATACTAACATATTCTGACTTACAATGCCAGTTTTGGTCTATGCTGTGGGCTCATGCTCCTCTCAGAACTTGCCATATTAAAGTAAATAAATCTCTGGACTGAAGCACATTTTTCACCCTTTCACTGAAACTGTGCTGTGCAACAACACTGACCCCTTGTGCCTTTATCTGAAAGAGTCTTAGTAGCAAACTGAAAGTAGCAAATACATAATTTGAAAAGACGAGGGCCTGAGATGCTCTACAGACAGAGAACATTTGCATTTCGATCCAAAAGGAAAAGGTTAATCATCTAGAGGGTTTTCCCTTATTTCCCCAAGCAGCCTTTTAAATGGGATCTATACCTATATAAGAACAACAGACGTAAAAGGGGAGAGGGCTATGGAGGTGTGCTACACATGTTTAATTGCAGCAAGACCTGGAAGAGTGCAGTACTCCTAAGAATGCAGATCTACATTAACAGTGCTAAGGCAATGCCATCTTCCAACTTTGAGACAACATATCCCTCTCTAATAGCAAGATGCTACAGGGAAAATGTCAGTGGTTTATTTTCCAGTAACCCACAGGGAATAGCAGTTGAGCACAGTAAGGTGCTCTTGTACTCCCAGACCTGTTTCATATTCCCTAAGTTCAGTGGCCAAGGCACTATCCCCAAAAAGCTGATGTCAGATCTTCTAAATTGTTGTAGCTTCTTTGACTCTAGTGGAGCTACAAAAATTTCTGTTGGGCTAGTATCTTTTCTTGAAAGAATGAAATGGAAAAGAAATGGAATCACCCTGAAGGTACAGCATTTGGAGCAAATGATGGAATGATAGAATTCCTTCACTTTTTTTTTTTTTAATTTGTTCTGTACTTTGACATTACTTGTCATGAAAAATGCAGGGCTGGCCCAATATTAACACGTTGAACTTCACTTTTTGCCTTAAAAGCAAATGATAGTGGTTCTAATGCAAATCGGGCATAAAGATGTTTTGTATCTACTTACTTGTATGTCCTTGGAAGCGTAACATCTGAGTTACACAGTGAAATAAATATACACTTGTATACAGCAGTTATGATGAGTGGAAAAGTATGCTGCTTAAATGCATTTTTGTTATTTCTGAAAGCTACGGAATTTTTGGGCACAGTTAGTCATGTATGGCTCTTACTACCAAATTCAGACCAATCTACAGCAAAAGATCCACCTGCTCAATTGAGAGTAACTCTTTACAAAAATAACAGATCCTTTCTTCTGGTGGAACTTAACACTCGTGACAGCTGCTCGCCGTGGAGGAAGGCTCCACCAGTTCTTTGATGCTCCAGAGAACAGCCACAGAATGGCTTCCCAAGTATGCTTTATATACAGTGGGAAGCTAGCAGACAGCAGCAAAAGCGTTTTGTGACAATCTGTGATTTTAAAGAAACAAACTGCATCATTCTTTACCAGTTGGAGCATTTTTGGGGCATCCACTTATTCCAGAAGACAGGCCTCACTCTCAAAAAAGCATTTACACATGTTTAAACCTATCTGGACTACTGTGTTTTCTAATCAAAACTTTACTGTTGTCCTGCTTTTCTGGTTCTCGCCTCCAAAATTTTGACCTGGAAATCACAAATTAACTATCTGAAGATTAATTTTTCCGAAGTTATTTGTTGACAGGAATCTTAATTACATTAACCTTACAAAAAATAACTTTTACCTATTCGCATATTAATTTGATTTCAGCTTACTAAAACATTGCAAGATTTAGAGTTCCAATAAAGTGCTATGAGTCTACTTTAATATCCTGAAATTAAATTAGCAAACAAAATGTTGTAAATACAAATCATCCTTACGTTCTGCAAATTGAACTGCAGTTGCTGCTTGTATGGTCCAAACTCCTGAGCCAGTTCATATCCTTCATGGTAAAATGTAAATAATCCTTGAAGAAAGGCCAAGAGCTGAAAAGGTAAAATTGAGAAGCATTATATATTTTTAACATGTGCTTTTAATGTTATATAACACAGTGATAACAGAACATACACTAACTTATAAGGAATAGGTATTGCCTGAGAGAGTGAAAAAGTAGTTCTTAGCAACAACTACACACTTTTTCTATTCAGGTGAATATTAGGAGGCAAAAACTAAGGACAGTTGATTTTCTATTAGTTTTCAGCAGCAAAATACGTCAAACCATCAGCAAAAAACATTCTGTGTCTTAGCTCCTGGAACACTCTGAGCTTTCATTACTCGCAATAGCAAAGCTTTGCTGAGCAAGGAATCCATGGTCAAACCTTAAGAAAGAAAGGTGTTAGGCTTTTGTGTCATGAAGTTGTTGTTTCCATAATAATTTAATTCACTGTCCTAGTCATTTTATCCAGTATTTCAGCTGGAGTCTTCGATGGTGTGCATTTTCCAAGTTCATACTTTCAGAGTTTAAGGGTTTTTTTCTTCATAATATTTTTTCACTTTCTTCATAGTAATTGCTTGGGCTGTGCTATGACCTATTTTCCACAAATGAGGCTCTTGAAAGTATGTTTTGGACAGCTGAATACAACATAAGAAATCCAGACTATTTCTTCCTGCTCTGAACAAAATGCAAACTCTATCTGGTATGTCTGTGACTGACTCCAACAGAACAGTTGAAGTCTGCACGTATCCAGTTGAAAATTCTTTTTAAAGTTTGCTTTAAAATATTATTTAAGTAGTAAAAAGTGCAACTAGATTTTAGCTGTTGAATTAATGCATTCCTACCACCTATTAGTTTTAAAAGCCTTCTAACTTACTCTGTTCTAAATTTAAATAATGTTTTGACATTGTCATAAGTCATCTTACATGCTATTAAATAACAAGCATTTATTTTTTTTTATTATGGACTGTTTTCTTTTTATATATAACAGCTTACCAAACAGCAAGTAAAGAAAACACACAAAAAAGAGATATTAACTTGGATGTACAATAACAAAAGCTATAACAACAGGACAGATTTATCTTAGTATAATACAGCCATTGAAAAGGTAATCATCTAGGCAAAGTAACTGGCTTGTCCAGACTGTCTCCTAACTCAGTAAATAAACACAGGTATTCAAGAGCATAATTCTTTTTCCTTTTTCAGACACCTCTCTCAGGATGGGATGAATGATCCAATGGAAACATTTATCTCTCTCCATCGACTATTGAAGTAGCCTAGACTCAGGCAACAAAAATGCCATGATTCATATTTAATGCACTTTTCTTTGTGTTACCAGTACCATAGATTATTGTAAGTGAAACAGCTTATAAATGTAGCTTTTACTGTGTTTATATTTTCTTTAAATTTACGCTCAGCCCTACTTGAAGAAATGTAGTTAAATTGTGCTGCCTCCCTCTTTCCTATTGCTCACTAAAAGACTGCTGTACTAAGGTAACACTTATATTTCAGGGAAATAGCTAAAATAATATTTTGCAATTTTAGAACCCCATCCATTCCAGCATCGCAAGACATTCCACACTCTTTAACGAGCAAAATTCCACAGCTTGACAGATGAGAGATCAAGGACACAGCATGCTGGGCAGAGGAGCTAACATGATGACTTGCTGCTACCAGACCGAAGTCATGCTCTCCCCTTCCCGTTCCTCCTCTCTTTCCCCATTCAGCTTTGTCAAGCATCCTGCACATCCTGGTGCCAGCTCTAGCATCACTGAGCCCTTCAGTGAGCATCTCTGCCTCGGGAGGCCTGCTGTTTTCCTGCATTAGTAAGTTAAGCAGTTTGAGGTTAATAGACCATCAGTGCTGGCACAAATAGAAGTGTGAAGGCATGGCTGGGAGAAGGACTTCACCCTTGGTTTTTACTGATATTGCAGGATCAGATGAAACCCTGGCCTCAGGCAGAGGTGGTGAAAGTCCATGGCTGTCCAGTAAGTCAGTCACGGAACCTGAAAAATTGGGAAGATCCTTGGGAATAAAAGCCACTTTTTGTGGGGCCTCTACAATGGGTGTGAATTCCTGAACCACATTCCACCACCAAAACAAACAATGAAGGCAACACAAAGTCAAGTGAAGGGCTCCACAGCTTGTGTAAACTGTCTCAGCTTTACATGATCATCTCTTCAGCTGAAATCATTATCTCAGCTAAGGACCTGGCCCTGAAAGTCTCTCACTGGTTATTCAAGTGGTTCTGAGGAAGGTCCAAATACAACAATTTATCTTAAAAAGCTCCAATTATGTAAATGGTTAGAAAGAGTTCTATAATTTTAAGGTTTATAATGTAATTCTAGAAAGAATTACAGAAAAGAAAAGAAAAGAAAAGAAAAGAAAAGAAAAGAAAAGAAAAGAAAAGAAAAGAAAACTAATCCTCCTTTTTTATGAATAAAGTGCAAAATAAGTAAGTAAATTATAACTAAGGCTCTGCTCTGGCTCCAGCTGTGCAAAGCCCATGCCCACAGTCCAGATCCAGTTACTCATCAGCATCCCCAACTACAGCTCCTTCAGATACAGCAGCATAACTACTCCTGTGCTTACTCTGACTTGTTGCAGTCAAAAGGACGTGGATTAACTTAACCTGTAAGTAGGAGTCTACTGCTAAAGCCACCCCTTTCAGCTAAAGAAGCACTGCAGGAATAATATGAGCACTCAGCAAAACTGCAGCCAGACCAGAATGTTAGAGCACATCAAAATTACAATAAAAGAAATAGTGGGAGAAAGTTTCAGTATGTCAGCTTATGCCTGAATTTTAAAGACCAGTTTAAAGGGCAGTTCAGGAGAATGTACTATAAACTGTTTAAATTTCAGCTTCAATAATTGAAGAAAACCATTTTCCACCATACAAAACGCTTTTACAGAGTTCACAAAGAAATACTGAGGAGGAAAACATTTAACACAAGGTGGCAGCAAAGCTGAATTTATCAGAAAGCAAAAAAATAGCAGCACAAAAACGCTGAGAAAAATCTGAATGCATTTTAGTTAAAGTACTCCTCAGGTATTCTGGCAGTTGTACATTGCAGAGGATCTGGCCTTGAGGTTCTCTTGGTCAAATACTCTGAGCACTTAGAAAAACAGGAATAAAAGAAAAGTAAAAATATGCTTATTTTATGCAAGACCTAGACCAGCTTACTCAAGTTCTGTTTGAAACAACTGACACTGAGGATGGTATTTGCTTCTATGTATGTGTCACTAGTGGTGGAAGAATAGGGATCAGAAAATGTCCTGTACCCAATGGGCCTGTGCTGTTAAGGCATCTTCATAACCACTTCCATCAGGACAGATATAACCATAGTATTGCATGGAAGAGATCTAAAAGCCAAGGACTTTTGCCCTAGGCTTATGCTCACAGTGGGGTTTTCTTGTTGCTGGTGTTAGAAGTGGCACTACTGCTAAAGGCAGGCTCATAATTTTAAAGAGATTTATATTAAATAATAAATAAAAGAAAAACAGCCCTTTTTCTTTCAAAAAAGATTTTCAGAATGTATTTCGAGGTGGTCTTCACATGTGAAGAGGTGATTTGTTTCACCAAACATCACATACAATGCCTGATGTGTTCATATCAACAATTTTTCCTTTCAGCAAGTCCCTTATAGTTACCTCACTCTGAGTATCTAATCAGTCACATCAATAAAGAGCAAGGTCTGAACTCCGTAATACAATGCTACTCACTACCCCAGCGCCACGAGGATTTCAACACAGAACCTGAAACAAAATCCAACTACTTCTTGAGACTTTATTTACTTTTATGTAGAGCCGGTGACCTCAAGACTGCCTGGTCATTTCATTCTCACAGGAAGACGACTGTACTTAGGTTTCGGATAGGGGAGGAATTTAACCTTTGGCCTGCAGCACATCAGCCAGAAGTCCCTGTCTCCCTGGTTTCATTTTATTTATAAGTAGATAGCACTTATTCATCAGATTAAAGTGAATGTAGTTAATAATGTAAAAAATCCAAGAAAAGGGAAATTGAGTTTAATGTCCACAGTGAAGTCTCATGGAACTGCATGCAATTACAGGCAGGGTTTGTTGTTTGTTTGGTTTTTTTTCTTTAAATAAACACTTCTGGGATTTTGTGACATTTAATGGACCACCCCTCACATTTCACATAGTTTACTGCTTATGAACTCTGTGCCCTGATTTCTACAGGCCAAGGAAGTCCTGGCATTGCTGAGGGACGAAGTGGAGCTCTAGGAAAGCGTGTGTATTTCTCTTAACAAGTGTAACATCCTCAGAAAATGGCGTTGCTTTGGACTAGCTTCTCTGGGCCCACAAGGGCAAAAATAGGATGAGAGATTATTGTCACTTACTTTGCTTTGTTGTTTAACTTTCTGTAAAGTAAATTTTAACACTACTTTGTCCTTGAGAAAGTTTAAATTCATCACCTGTATGAAAAGCTTTAGGATTTTTTTTTTTCTTGGAAAAAATCAAGATCTAGGAGGATCACAAATAGGCAGCTGTCAGTCACTTACATTAGTACACATTAGCCACTCCTGCAAACAAGATGCAGAGAACAGCAGAGAAATCCAGGGCCTGAGGAGCAGCTGCAAAAGTCTACTCTAAATATTATAATCCTCTGTTCAGAGTATGAGTTGTTAGCATTTGGTACTGTAAAATCTCTCCCCACTCTCCTCCAGGAAGGAACATACTCCACCCTTACCAACTCCCACTGTCCTACTGTCCTAGGTGTAATGTACCTGGCAATTTTTGCTAGGCTACTTCTCCCGCTGTTTCCCAGACCATCCTTATCTTTTGGCATAGACAAACTGACAATCTTGGAAGGAGCTCCAGCAGATCATTTGCTTTTCAAGTTGTATTCCCATGTCATGAACTTACCCTTCTTCCACATGGGCATCACAATTTCCTCCTTCGCTGCACTAACAGCTTCTTTTATTTTGTTAAACTCTCCTTCAAAGAGTCTATTAGTAACACGTCAGACTGAGAATTATATGGAGATGTGACACTGAGCTGATAAATCAGAGACATAAGCAGCACATGCACTAGAATGCCCTGCAAACCAGCTGAGCTCCTGAGGAGGAATGTCTGTATAGACACAACACCAGGCATCTTCTAGCATCTGAACATCTGCAGAGCACACAGACGAAAATGAATAATATGGCAATTCTTTTGATATATGATTTTAAAGTGTTAGGCTTTGTCCTTATCTACTTGCATCTAGGAGCACACGCTTATACTTCCAACATCACTTACATAAACTATGCATTTTTAGAAAGCCTATTTTGAAGACCTTTGTTTTTTCTTTGTCTCATGGTATTGCTGATGCGTATTATAATTTACTTAGCATACTTTGCCATATGGGTTTTAGTAAATGTTTTTATTCCAGCATGTTGTTTGCAACAGACTAGAAACAAAAACTAAGAATTTTCAAGGTTCAAAATTTTATAACTGATGTTATAATTTAAGGTCCATTTATATTCAGACTGATTATAAAAAATTCACACCTGGAGCCAGAAGACACTGCCTGCAAGGGCTATCATTACCCAGTCACCACAGTGTTTCCCATACCTTCCTCTGGTACATCAAGTCATAACCTGTGTGCAACAAACCACATACCGGGCTAACAGGATGGCAACTGATTCACTCAAAAGTAAATTTTACCTACTGGATGCATGCACCTGGTGACAGAAATACCCAGGTCCACAAGACTGAGTTCACCAGTAACCTCCCCTGCTTGTTTGCTCAGTATCAGCACTGATGAATTGATAAATTGCTCTTTCATTTTGGTAATTCATAGCTGCTGCTGTGATGGCTGACATAGTGTGGGGCAGCTCCTGGTCAAAAGGATAAGGCTCAGTATCTCCAGCTAAAATATATAAAATCACATTTATTTTTCCTCTCTGTCTAGCACATAGGATGAAATATGCCCTATTTTAACTATATGCAATTGCACAATAATATTTCCCGATGTACAAAGTCTTCCCAATACAAAAAGTTTCTATTACTTTAAAAGAGCATAAAGTCTCCTATACCAGGGTCAGAGCTAGGTCAAGATTGCTAGATTTTTCCAGGATGTGAGAGTTTTGCAGAAGTAGACAGAGAGACACACTCAGGATTAATCTGTGGCAGGTAGAAAAATGTTCTTATTTAGGAATCCGAGCAAAGTTTTAGTCTCTAAGATTTGGCAGCTGTATGCCATAAGGATAGGATTTCTGTAAGTACTGCTTGCTGAATCCAGGTTCATTAGTTTGCATCAATGTCAAACATTCACTATACAATACATTCTCATCTCATGGAAAGGAGGCATCTGAGAAGCTCTTCTTGGTGACATTGGGTGTTAGAGATGTAATTCAACCTGTTTCACAGTCAAGAGTGCTTCGTCAGTTAGTTACAAGGAAGCTGGAAGATGGTGTGGAGAGAGAGAAAAAGTTATACTTGTCATGTTCCTCTTTCACAATTGATGCTCTGCTATGCTCGGTATGCTTAATGGGAAGGGACAGATGACATTGGAAGTTCTCTGTCAAGGGCTACATGTTCTAACTAACTAAGGCAATCGGCAAGCTAGTCCTGTATGACATGAACAGTAGTAATACTACTAATATCCCACAGAAATACGCTACCACATCCTATTCAAGCAGCTTTTCGTACTGACTGACCCAGAAGATAGTTATAGGTGGGGCGTGAAAACATAGTCCAGGAGAAGATCCCAGATCTAAACATTGACTTTGCAACACAACTTTGTATTCTTTTTATGGAGTGTCAACGTATGCTGTCTTTTACATGCAAAGTAAACTAAAGACAAATGACTCCAGAACAAAAAAATAGACTTACCTATCCTACAGAAAAACTGATTTTTCACTTTATTTCATGTATAACTCAGAAAAACATATGTGTACACTGCCTACATGGAATATTTAAATCCAAAAACTGGCTCAAAATTTCAGCCGTGAAACCATGGTATTAGGAAACATCCATTATGTGTTACACAGACACAACATTACATGTTGTCCCATTAAAATGTTATGCACACTTCAAGTCATCAGACATTTCACTTCACAGTAGATATGATACTCTTACATAATCCTTTAATAAACATGGAAAGTACCCAAGCCGAGATCTTAATGTCTGTCTATATACAAACAACCTGCAATCACAATTTAAAAAGGGAGCAAAAAAATAGATATTTTAAATTCAATTTTCAGCTTTAAATGCATGCATTCTACAGAAAATAAAACATAAAACTTACAGGTTCTACAAATTCAAATTTCTTTTTCTCTTGTACTTCTTGAATTTTAAAAACATATTCTAATGATGCTTCATAAAAGTTTTGATGTTCTCTGTCAATCTGTGTATCTGCCTAGAAGACAAAATGAAATATAGACACCATTAATTTGATCTCATGATTGCTTTAAAAACAGATTTTGTCATTAACAAACAGATCTTCCATAAGATTACTTTACAAGCTTCATAGGGTTCAGTTTTCTTCCTGAAAATTAAAATACCAACTTAAAATAGCTAAATGCAAGTTTAAGAAGCTAATGTTACACATTTTAGCTTCATGTCTTTTCCCCACTCCTTTTTGGTTTCCTCTTCCTCTTTGCACTTTAATATTCTAGTTTTTAGGAGAGCCTGGAGGGAAACAAAGAAAGGTGGCAGCAGGAACTCTGTTCTGGTATATGGCAAGTTTAGAAAAACAAATAGAAGTGAGTAGGATAGGAATTAAGGAGGGACAAAAAGATAATTATTTCTATTGAAATGTTTGAGTAACACATGCACTGAAATCTTATCTATTTCTCAGCTTCAAATACCTTCCCAAGAAGGTATTTTCTTTCTTAAATAGACTGTCTTTAACAATGACATCTTGCAACTTATTATTTCATAGTATGAGTCACATAGACTTGGAATATAAACATATTTAAGTCCTTAACCTCATAAATCAATTATTTTTCACATTTTTATTTTCAAATGCCAGAGCTACAGGGCAATACTTGTCAGAAGTGCCTGAATAATACCACCCGACATGAAGATCCAGTACCAAAACAGTGTCTTCAGCCTAAACAGCTGAAGAATTAACTCTTATCAGCTGATAAAGAGTAATAGGCTTTTATCCTCAATTTAAACAAGCCATGGGAGAGGGACCTAACAGACAAGCAGCATAGTATATGGATAATGCTTAAAGAAGAGATGCAGATTCCATTTTAATCTATCCTTCTTTGTAACAAGCAATTTTCTCAAGCAAATCCCTTTTGGGCTGCATTAGTTAGGTTTTCGTCTTAGGTCAAAAAGAAATTTTATCAACAATATGAGTAAGACCAGTTCAGCTATTTTTGATGTATGCCAGTTAAAATATAGCAGTATACTACTGTATATTCTCTAGTTCAATTCTGGCATTAAAAATAACAAATATGGGAAAATTAGAAAAGCTAGATGTTGTCTTCCCTTGACAAGCAAACATTAAACCAGCAAATATATCATAAAAGAGGTTTAGTACTTTTAAGAGTACAAATGAAAAAAGTCAGTGTTTTCCTTCGGGCAGGACTTGGTCATCAATAGCACCATATAATTAACACTGCTTTTTTCAGTCAAGCACATGCTACTGTTGTGATTTGGCCGCACAGACTCTTAACAATATTGATCCACTTCCCTAGCACAGTGCTCTAACACTACTTCAAAGCATAGGCCTCAATGATACATTTCAAATGAATCAGTACTAGCATTTCCTTCCCAAGCCTATAAAAAACTAATCAGGACATTAAGTACGCAAACTAACATTATGAAGCAGAAATCAAGCACTCAAAATTCCAACAATCAAGTGCTTTACCACAGAATTAATTCTGCCATGTGCCATTCATATAGTGCATTTGGCTACTGTTTTCTTTGATACTCTGTTAATAGCTTTATTTCACAAAAAATATATCACAAAGGCAATGCTACATAGCTGAACAGAACCAGGTGCCACCACTGTGGGATATGATCCAGCAAACCCTTGCTCACAGAAGTGCTGTCAATAAGCACTTGAGACAGACCTCAGCTCTCATATTTAACTGTAAGCAAATAATAGAATTCAGTTTTAGAAATTAACTCTTTCAGGTTTCAACTCAGAAAAAGTATTTAAACACCTAATTAAATCCATCTCTATTCTGAACAGTATTTAAGCAGACTGTAGTTGTAATGATGCGTACAACAACCAAGTGCCATCTCAAATATGGATGGGTTCCTAAATTAAGGCCATAATCACCACTAGTATACAGGGACTAAATCAGAATTTCCAAAATATATCTTCTGTAGAAGCTTATGAATTTGTGTGAACACTGAGGATTCAGATTTGTAAGAACCACTTTGAAAGTGATTTTAAAGTTTCAAAAGCTGAAAGGATTTTCATACGTTTTTCTATGACTTCAAACTGCACGTAAAAACTAAAGAGATTTGATGGATATGATTTTGAGTCTCTACTTGTATGATATCTAGTTATAGCGAGTAATATTTTCATTGATGTAGGATATCACTAAAACATATACCAGAACTTCACATAAGCTTGGGGACTGAAGCCTTTGCTCTATATTTATGCCTGATTCTGGAACAGATTTCAGAGAAATAAAATCAGGAGTTTATTAACTTCTTCACATCTCTCAATTCTGACTATTATCTGTTCCACTGTGGACTTCCGTAGGCAGTGAAAACAGTATTATGAAGTTTCTTTTTTGATGCTAAAGGAAAAGAAGTCTAGTCATCTATGTAAAAAGCATAAGCAGTCTTGCAGGCTCTTAAAATACCAACACATTTCAAGTAGATGAATATATGCAAAGCACTGTCTATAGAATATGTTCAGACCATCAAACTTTAGATGCCTAATTAAGGTGCTCTCAACTGCACTCAAGTGAGATATGTAAAACAGCCCAATACAGTATGAGAACTACTCCTTCTCATCCTGGTACTCTTTAACTCATACAGTGTGATGAAACCTCAACAATTCAAAGAAATAGTGGGTTAAAAAAGGAAGAAGTATTTTTCAGTGTGACAGCAGCAGTCAAAAAATAGTATTCCCATCTCACTAAATGCATGATGTCAGCCTGAGGGAAGGACCTCCCTTCACCTGCACTGAGCACTAAAGCCCCAGCTGCCAGCACCGCTTGGTTCTCTGCCCGTGCCCTGGCTCTGCTGTGGGCTGCTCCAGCAAACTCTGTTCTGGACATATGGGCTATAAATGGGGCTCACCCAAACCACTCTGGATGGGAGTCAACAGCTACCACTTGGATTTTGGGCCAGGAATTGGTGCTTGGCCTCCTTTTATTTACGATACAGATACCGGCCAAAAGTCTCCCCGATTAACATTTTTGGTACTGATTTGCTGTTGTACCTTCTACTTATGGTGGGTCTATGTTGCTGATTCAGCACACCCATAGCTGCGTAAAACTGGGGAAGACAGAAATGACAAGTTATGCTGTAGATACTTTACAAGTGGGGCATCCAGAAAAGCAAAAAAACTCAGCCTCAGTTACAAGATTTTTAAATCCAGAGATGTCACTTAAGGACACAGTGGAAAAATTTATTCTGGTTTTCCATTAGTTATATACTTGAGCCAAATCCATTGTTATTCTACCGCAGTTTATTAGATTCACAGTTGTTACTTTTCACTTCAGTTGCTGTTTTTAGACTGTAATTATTCTTATGTCTCAAAAGTAAAATATTTTATTTTATTTATTTTATTTTATTTCTATTCTAGAGTAAATTGGTGCTTAAGTTCACTTTTCCACATTTTGGTAAGAAATTCTTTTTTTTTTTTCTCAGCTGGTGCTTAGTCTCTAACAGAACTGCTTCTTCATCAATACACAGGAATATTTAGGAGAAGTGAAAGCTGTACATATAAAACTTTGACATACAAGTGGAAAAATTAACCAATCCTACATAACTAATATCTTGTCTAGACTGATTATTATATAGACAGCAATGGCAATTCAGAAGTATAATCATTATTAAAAATTTTGAATTGCTAAGCCTCATATAATTTGAATTATAGTATTATTGGTAAACATGAAAAAAAAATCCTACAATTTGTGGCTCAGTGATGGTCACATCTTCTGTGAAAACTCCATCTGCAAACTAATCCCCATGATTTATCAGTCACCGTGACAAGAGTAATCCCATCAAAATAATTTTTAACTACTTTTGGCACAAATCCCAAAGTGTCATTGATATCAAATTGCTGGTTTTACTGTAATTTGCCTCAAAGAAAAATGATAATTTTTTCTACCAGCATACTGAAAAGCCCTGGAATCCTCCTGTTAAACTAGAAGTCTTCATGGTTTGTTTTTTTTAACAGAAAAGAATTAGCCATACAGCCTCTTCAAAGCTTAAGTTGTGGATGCAATTTCAGGGCATGATGCTGCAATCTCAGAATAAGGTGAAAAAGAAGAAAAAAGAAGCATAAAAAAGCATCATTAAAGTGATCTCAGTTCAGTCTCCCAGATTAAAATTTATGTGAAACAGAAGTGTAATTTCATCGAGTAATAAATTACATAGCAAAAAAAGCAATTAATTATTTGACTTTCAAATATTCCACATATACCTTATAAAAGTC
Organism: Harpia harpyja; assembly: GCF_026419915.1. Taxonomy (NCBI): domain Eukaryota; kingdom Metazoa; phylum Chordata; class Aves; order Accipitriformes; family Accipitridae; genus Harpia; species Harpia harpyja. The sequence continues at coordinate 14,412,029 of NC_068956.1, read as the reverse complement.
ACATTTTTATTGTAGTAATATAATTCTGCTGTTGCAACCAATAAACATTAGCTGTACTTGAAGTACACAAAGTTGGACATGTAGAACATTGCCTTGTTAAAATATTTAACTGTTATTAGGGTCATATTAATCCCACTCAGGAATTTATATTCACAACAAGCGTGACTACAAGAAATCACCGAAATTTCACATTAAAAAAATACAGCATGTCTTGAAAAGAACCAGTTCGTTAGCATGATCCATATGCAAATGTGAAACTGGGTAAGAGCATGTTTAGTGCTTACATCTTGCAAATGAGATTCTTTCTTTTTTGCTGATAAATTTAAGTGCTTCTCTAGGATGGAATAATATTTCTCACTTTCCTTGTCAAACTTCTTCTTCCCATCCTGAAAAACAAAACATTGCCAAGTAAAGTATTTGACTAAATATCACAGCTACCTTAAATTAAAAGAAAGTATAGGTGCCAAAATACGCCTGGTTATAAAGCCATTTTTGTTGGTGCTGATGTTTTTAGGGTTTAATCCTGAATTGGGCCTGAAGATACTGGGAGGACTGATTCAATTATTAAACACAATATTAAGCAGGATTTTTCCTATAGATAACAAACCTATACAACAGACTCGTATAGTTTCCCATAATAAATATACATGAGGTTTTACGTAGGCGGTATCTTGCTAAGCAGACATTTAATGCAAAATAATCTTCCCCAAATTTTATAAATGTACCTACCTGTCACACTGTCTTTGCTGAATAAAAACATTGTGGAAGAGGTAGGTGAGTATAACAAATATGATGATGATATAGGCCTATCTTTTGCATTTAAGACTAATATGCTTATTTTCCACCCACACTCTTAAAATATGAGGATGATGGAAAAGCACATACGTGGTTGCAAAAAGAAATTGGTCCAAAAGTCTGTTTCCAATAATGTTCTGATGTGTCTGAATATTTAAGCTTTTCTCATTTAAAAGAGTTATCCTGGCTTTTTCCTTTCCCACTCCTCTTAAGTTTTTCCCATCATGTGCAGACAATCCTCACATTTCTACTGTAAGACTACTTTAATACATGATAATACAAAAGAAAGCTACTGCTATGAGTAAATTAAGAAACATCTTATTGTCTGTAATCTAATTTAGAATTTATACTTCAAAATTTTTTAAATTGGCTATTTTGAAATTTAAATCTGAAACTTAAGAAAAAGACAGCTTTCTCAAAAGCTTTTCCATCTTCCAAGAAGTGCCAAATTCCAGGAAATGGGAGAATGAATTAGAGTAAATATCCCATCACAGTATTATTAATGACAAAAATAGAATTTTAATTATAAAATAATATATAATTTAATTAATTAATTAATAATTCTAATTATTAACAAGTTGAATATGTTGAGAAAACAAAGAAAACTCAAGATGACCAGTCCTACTTACACATGTGTAAAAGCTATTAAAGGTGGAAAAACTAATTACTGGACATAATGCAGTAACATCAGGTCATCTTCAGAACTGTAGTGATTCTTTTCCTGACCCTTTTCTCCATAGAAATTGTTATATACAAATCCAAATAATTAGCCTGCATTGTAGCACCACCCTGTTTTGCTTTGGCATATCATAGGAAAGTCAGGTCAGTCAGAAAAATAAGAAACAGAAGGAAGAATTTAACACCATGAATGAAAACTTATCAACCAGCTGTAACAACAAACCACTTACTGATTAGCTCCAATGACTAAAGTTCACAATGGTAATTATACTAGATTATAAAACACATCATATATTTCATATCCTGCAAAAAGTTCAAATATATTTAGTAAGAAAAATATGCACAATTTAATGTTCTCATTAACTCACAATAGAAATATCTTCAAAAGACATCATAAGGAAAAGAAGGCACTTGACCCAACAAAATATTAATTAACAATACATAAAAATTCCCAATGCCTTCTATATTTAATTGCAGCTATAAAGATATGAGGAGAAAAAGGCAAAAAGGAAAAAAGAAAAAAAAAAAAGCTTATATTTTGCCTAGCAAGGGAAAAGAAGCTATATGAATTATCTTCCAAAATCTTTCCCAAACACATTCTTAAAAGAAAGAGAGAAGGCAGAAGGCAGGACTCGCCAAATGACTGATTAACCAAGAATTCAACTTTTGTGGGACCAAAATCACAGGTTGGTTCCACAGCCACAGTTTCATTGGGGAATACTCAAGTGCCAGCTCTTTGTGATCAAGCAAGAGCAACCTGAGTATCTCAACATCTCCTTCGGTCACAAACAGAAAATCAGTTCAGTTGATCACACACCACAGATATGTATCTTTTGAATAAAAGGTGCAGTTAGTTGCATACTGTCTTACTTTCCAAGACAATGATGTTAAGGTGCTGGAATAAAAAAATGAATTAGATTATTTTAAAATCCAAGTGACACAGGTGGCAAAGTCACCATCTTGAGAAAATCCCCAAGTCAAGGGCAAACTCAACTGATGCAATGAAAAATGCAAAGAGAATTACTTTTAATTTTTTTTTTTCCCATGCCACTGAAAGTTGGGAGAGGAGTCTGCCTGATCACAATATTGAAGCCTTTGGTCACAAGCTGCTGGAGTTCAATGGTGGTTACCCTGTCCAGGAGACCATCTACTTCAGAGGGTAACTTGCCATGGCCTTTGACAATGAGGCCTGGGTGCAGATGACATATGCTGCACATCTGGGCTTGACACTGTGCTTGCCTTTGCTGCCTCAGAGGCCAGACCGAAGGAATGAGATGTGGACCCACGGGCAAAGCTCCTACAGGACTACCTGTGCCAGACTGCGAATCACCCAGCCCAGCCGGGTCAGCACCAATTCCTTCCCTAATAGATTTACGATATATGTGAAGCTTCATGAAGAACTCCACGGCACCATCTGTGAGGACAAGCAGAATTTGAAGGCTCTCTTGGTCTTCTGCCAGTACTGCCGGCCCCCTCCTGGACTGCACCCCTCTGCTGTAACAGATCCTCTCAACCACTACCTTCATGGTTTTTACACCAGTTAAGTTAAAGAGAAAACTAACAATTTGGAGCTTCCATAATACCAGGACAACTTCTGGCCCAAGCGCAGCGTTTCCAGGGACAGCATATCCTATTAACGCCTTCCTTTTTTTCCAGATTTTAACACAATAAAACTTCTCCCTTCAAAGGTAGGAGCAGACAAAGTAAGGAGAATGAACAGAAGTAGACTGAGAATAAAGATCACTTGGCAGTTTTGACTGCATTAGTGTCTTTACTCGGTGATACTTCTGGGAATAAAGCTGCAGTGCCAGCAGGACAGTGTTTCTGGCACTGTACTGATCACTCAGACATGTTTCTGGGAAAAGTCTAAAAAATACTGGCCCCAACAGGTGAGTGAGTTCCCTTCACTTGAAAGGTCCTCTGCTATGCCAGTAAAAACCACATATTTGAATGTACTGAAGCCTCTGAAAACTGTTTACTTCATAAAAATTAACAAAAAGAGATACACTCAGAAGCAGGTGATTCATTTTCTGGAAGAGAAGAGACACTTCAGTTTATGCCAAGATAACTCTCACCTCGCACACTCAGCCAGTGACTCACAGCACACAGGCACATCCTAAGTGGAGTCACAGACTTACCTCATTCCAGCTTTAGCTTTTTCTTCTGCAACCCTCAAAACCCTCTCTTATACACAGCTGCTGCCCAAATTAATCATCTGAATCCTGGTCCCAGTAATCTGTACCCATGAGACTGAGAATGCTGTTTTTCCACACGCCAGGAGGTTTACAAAGTTTCCATGCGAAACCATCTCCTCAAAGCTTAGGAGACAGGATTGCTTCCGCCTCTAGATTCCACATTGGATCAAACCCCAAGGAGAAAAGAGATGTGGTTGGATAAGAAAGCTCGTGCTATACTGTTACCAGAACAGACAGCACCAGCCATGACGCAAAGCATAAGGTACGTGGCCATTAGGAAGATGCTGTTCCTGACCTCTGCACTGTGTCTCTTATTCCCTTCAGCCTCCAGCTACCTTTCTTTCTCATCCTTCCGGCAAGTAATCCTCATCCTTTCTCTTTGTCCTGGAAACTTATCAATAATTTCTGTCAAAATATCAGCTAGAACATATAAAAATCGTGAGAAAATTAAGAGGGTGCAATAAAAAACCCTAAACACAGAAAAAAAGAAATTACAAAATACTAATCCCTGACTTATTTTACACCGATGTATAAGTCATCAATATCTTTTGTATAGACCAAGTTTTGCAGACTCTAAGCATTGTAAATGACTCTCTATAGTTTAACTGTTCTCAGGTGCGTCAGGTCACTAAGCCTTAAATCAATTTAAAAATATTTACAGTTTTAAATGCTTCAAACTTCAGACAACCCCATTAGGAAAGCCCTTAACCAAACGTTCAGCTTCTAGCATTTAATGGAGTCTTACCAACTTCCAGTACCCGCTTGACAGAGTCAAGTCAGGTAATACCGGATCCAGGTTTAATTCCTGGTTTTGTTCTCTCTGCTTAGTTTTCCACTATAGTTTTATTTCAAAACTGATTAGATAATCTCCAAAAAGAGAAAATTATCTTTTCAGAAATAAATTTTGCTCTAGATACCACTAATTATAGACATGCCAGTTAGAAGTTTAACTCAAAAGTTGTTCTCCTATCGCTCTTGTTTTACAGATCTCTAAGGCTGTGAAAAGATCAGACATCAGTTATTAAAATGGCAACTGAATTGAGTCAGATAATTTTTTTCCTGTTCAGAAAGATTTTGATTTCATGCTGTAACTAATCATATGCATGCAACAAATTGCTGGCATGATTCCTACAAATTTTAACCACAAGTTGTATTTTTGGATGGAAAGCAGAAAGACTTACATTTTGAAGCTGACTTCTCTTTTCTAGTGGGAATGTCAAGAAATCAGATTTTTTTTTTTAATGGTCTAAGTTTGCCACTACTTTCTGTGCAGTATTTTACATCAAAACTGTTATATGTATCTTCAGAATTATTATACAAATTATTCTTCTTTATTTTTCAAAAAGAGCCTTTGGCATCCTTCTCATTTCTTTCCATTTTTTTGTAGTTGCAATGACTTTTGGTGCTATACTTATCTATCAGCATATCTTAGCTAAATCGTACAGCTGTTCCTAAATAGAATATTTTTACTCTTTGTCCTAGAATTCATATTTGAACTTTAACATGTTAATCTTTAAAACAAAAAAACCCTGCACATTTATTTCAGATTCATTTTCACTAACAATATCCTTGCGCAACCATAAAATAAACATGTTTTGTAAGAGGTGATTTTAAAAGGATCAAGAAAGGAAATGAAAATAGAAAACATTGCAAAGAAACTATGTGGAGAAAAAATTTCAATGAGAATCCCTTACTTAATTAGGAAACAAGTGAACATTGTGAAACACGGCTGTGATGATTTCTTTTTTTCCCCCACCCAAAATTAATACTTATTTTTCTCACCAACTCAAGCTGAGATGCAGAAACTGTAGAAACTGGCATAGAAATGCAATAGTAAGACTCGAATATAGATCAAGTCAGATGCATTTGTCAGTGGAAGAAACTGAAGGCAATGGCAAACTCTGCTGAGATCAATAAAACCACATCCTCCTTTCTTTCTCTTTGACAACAACTGCAAAAATGTTGATATAACACACTGCAGATGATTCATGGCTGGAATTTTAGACTTCAAATATATTTTTCAAAGCTACCTTTTTCATTACCTTCCAAACAAAAATTCAAAATGTGTTTCTACAAAGTTACTGGAATTTTGTTTGGAGTTGTAGGACAAAGAGAAGTAAAACTGTAGACTATAAAAATAATCTAAACTTAGTCTTGCAAAGACTGATTTGAGCTCATATCCTATGGATTTCCTGAAAAATGTGAGATCTCAGAGTCTCACAACTTTTCTTCTGAGGGGAAAAGAAATAAATTCACCTTCCATTTTATTTTGCCTGAGGTTTTGCTTAGAATTCTCATGGAGATGGTTGGTGGGTTCTGGGGGTGGTGTTTTTTGTTTGGTTTTAATAAAACTGAAATTATCATAGGCATCTTAGACCACAGACTGCATTTTGATAGATGTCTGGATGGGGGGATTTCTTTTTGGTAGAGATTTTAATTTGTTATGTGAATGCTCACAGTTCAAGATAAGGCCAAAAGAGATTTTCCAAAAGCAAAAGTGAAAAGTGGATATAAACCTCCTTCCTTCCTCCTCCCATTCAGAATTTAATGCATTGTGAGGCTATATAGGTTTTCTCCAAATCTGTGAGAAAGCTAGGAGGTTAAAGGGCATCGTTTATGTACTGTTGGCAAATAATATGAAGTGGAACAAAGATATATCATAGTTTATAAAGAAATGATTGCTGCTTAATATAAAATAGGGTTTATACAGTCATAAATTATGACTTATGTTACTCATAACTGCTAATGAAAACACTTCCAAATTGAAGCTGAATACATCATGTAGAAAATTAAATGTCCTAACAACTATAAATCTTTAAATAAATTCTTTACTAAAAAAGAACAACCATATGCAAACCATGAACATCCAGAAAAGAATATGGTGTAAGACACAAATAATTATAATAAAAAGAACATATTGCAACTGTGAAGTATACCAAGGCAATAAACCAGGAATACAAGAGTGTTTAGCAGCATTAAAGCTATGAAGACAGATATTAAAAACTGGCAGTTTAAAAAATAACCTCAATTAAAATCAAGTAAGACATGCATAAAACTAAAACATACTTTAAACAACACAAAACTAATTTAAGTTTAGGATGGAGTTCCCATCTGTGTAAAATACTGAATAACCTTGCAAGACATAATTTAATTTCAGATTCATAAACTTCTGAAGAAAATTTTCTTTTCCCTCTGTAATGCCTTGAGAGATCCAAATATCAGGTACTTTCAAAAGTGTTTCCTGGAAGATGAGAATCCTATAGCCATTTCCTAATACTTCCCTATATAATTCCATCAGATGTGTGCAGACAGAAGGTACTTACCAGTGGAGACTAAAAAAAAAGCAGAAAAGTTTCACTATTTCTATGAGATCTAAAATTCTGTTCAAATTAAGAAGCAGTTACTATTAAATGAACAAATGTGTTTGTAGGATGTCATTTGTTTCTCTCCAAAAAATTCTCTCTTGAAATAGAAAAGAATATTAAAGTTACCAGCACTGCTGTGAAAAGACATGCAAAACTGCCAATACTGGCAGGTCACAAAGCAGGACACATTAGACTCCCTGTTATTCAGCTGCAGAGTTGTCTCGAGTTTATTTGGCATTTGTCGATTCCAGGAGTAGCTGCTAGATGTCTGGGAATCTGTTAAATCCCTGCCCAAACAGCAGGACTGGTAAGTCTACTCACGTAATCTAGTTTTATTGTTTTTAACTGTCTACTAAATATGAAGTATTTTTGCTGGAATATCTTACTTGGGATATTAGTATGTTACTGCTTAAATAATATGAAGAAGATCCCTAGAAAAGCAGAGCCTGACTTTTTAAACTCTTCTCTGAAGCAGGTTTAGGATAGTTTTCTAAAGTTGAAAACGTTTTATCATAACAGCAAGAGGGTCTCCTGTTCCTGTACAAAAGCTTGTGACTTTAAATGATTTAAAAAAGAAAGTTACCCATGGTTTTTAGGAATTCAGAAAGAAGCCTGAATTAACTCTGTATACTTCATCAAAAGTCATACAGAATAAACTGCTTATGTCATAAGAAACGCAGATATTTGTTAGAAATCAATATAGCTATATAGGCTGAGTAGAAAGTAAATGATGACAGAGGACACAACCCAATACTAAGTGATCATTTATATGATAAAAGGAAAGAAGCCAACTCAGATTTGAGGCGTGCTATTTTTCAATAATAAAAGTCAATCAGGCTTTAAATCACACGTCATGATTTAGAATATTCAAAACACTTAGGTCACTGAGATGGCAACACCATCCATGGAAACCTGTTAACATTAACGCTTACAAAATCAGACCAGAGAGAAGACCTTCTCTACGTGAGTAGAAAGTAGTTGTATTTTTTTTTTCTCATTATCTAGTTCTTGTACGAGCTTACAGAGCTTCCTAAATTTCATTAAAAAAAAAAAAAAAAGTACAGTGGCTTTTATGGTTTCTGCTTCACTTCCATATGTGCCAAATTCAGTTCAGTTCAGATGACAAAGTGGGGCAAACAGAAAGAAAAGAAGGTTTACAAGAAAGGACAAACATAACACCATTGCATAGGTCTGGTGCGTTGTAGCTGACTCTTTGATGCAAACAGTGCCACAACATGGACTGCATGGACAGAAAAAAAGCAACATTTACAATGGATCATACTGAAGTGGACCCGTCTTGCTCATGAGGAACAGGCAGCTCCAATTTTTGCCTGATCTTCCACATCAGCATCTGGACTAAGCAGGGGCAAATCTCTCGGCTTCACCCATGTTCAGAAGGCTAGACGTTGGCCTTTCAAGTTCAGTAGTCATACCAACCTGTTATCCAATGCTGCACCAACAGTGAAAAAAGTTTGTTTTTCTTGACTGTTTAGTTCTCATACTTAGGACAGAGAAGATAGACTTGGCTCTATAGTTACTAACATAAGTGTACAGAAATGCTAAAGATACAGTACCCAGCTATGTGGAGTGTAAGCACAGTGTAAGGCTGCTACAGGCACAACAGCTTCTGTAGCATGCTTTGCACTTCACAGTAAGGGTTGCTTTCATCATAACAGTCAGAGAAGTGAAATTCTCAACTACAAAAAGATCACCCAATTTTTAAAACCGCATTGCACTAGTCAACAACTTCCCTTGGTCTCCGCCACTGTCCCTTCCCTGCCATCGCTGCTTCTCTTTGTTCCTCCATCTCCCTAAGTGGCCATCACCCATTCCCTGAGCAGATGCTTTGTTGGCATCCCACACCTGATATTGCTGCTCTCCTCACCCGCGTTCCTCCCATCAGCACTGGCTTTCTTTCCTCCCCATGGAGGCACACTGCCATTTCACGTTGTCCATGCCTCCCTTCCTATGCTAGATTCCCTCACAAATGAAGTATATTTCAGGAATGTCCCGGTACGCCAGTAAACTAAAATGTGTATGAAGAGGCCATTTCATCTGTGAAGTTAGCAACTATCTTCTTTCCTTTGTGTATTTAAAGCAAAGAAAATGCAAAAAAAGCTGCAAAGAACAATGTCATTCAAATGAAGCAATTCTGACAGACTAGCTTATAACGTCACATACTTACTGCTTTATTTTAAAAGCAGAAGATAAAAATATCTCTTTTTTTAAGTAGTAATTTCTTTTTAAAAACGCTCTTTGGGAATCTCTCTCTTCCATCTACGCCAACCAATCAGCCGACATCGCTGATTTCAGCGTGCCAGCAGCACATTCAGCATGGCTCACGATCCCACGCTACCCTCCACGTCATCGCAAGGGGACCACAATGCTGATCTGAGGAAGAACTTGAGGCGTGTTATGGGAAAGTTTTTAGATTAGTACACACAACTGGAAGCTGTCCTGTTTACAGATAGAAAAAAAAAGAAACAGTCTGGGGTTAATGTCAGAAGTGATTTTGTTTTGTTTTGAAAGCATCTATTTTCAGAGTCCCTCTTACAACACTGATAAGGGAACACAAACTATCACTTTGGGGTGAAGAGTCATGCCTCCCCAGTGGCGGTGTTAAGCTCAACCAGTGCTCTCAGTTTACTTCTTAGGGAGGCATGATCTTCTCCTCAAAACAACCAGCTGAGACCACCCCTTCTTGGCAAGCTCCACAGGAACAAATGGTTCTGTGGTGGCTACTGTAGCCTGAAAGATCCTGAAAAAAATGAAGCTGGTTCATTTGGCAGAAAGATGGAGCTCTTGGTGCTCCTGTATCCACACCAAGACACATTAAAGTTTCAAGTAATGATGCCCATCTTTTGCTAGAGTACAGAAGTGATACTGTCCATCTACTATCACCCGCTACTCTTTGGAATAGAGCTATTTTATTCTCACTTTGCCAAAAGCAAAATTGCTACAATGGCAAGAGAGTGCAAGTTTGTGTATTCCCAGGCTCCTGCAGAACCTGCTGCATAAATAAAAGAAGATACTGGATGAAAGTAAACCTATGGCAATCCAGCCAAGTGTCCCAATCAAATTATTTTCTGTTTAGAACAGAAAATGCAACTCTGCCATAGGTGTGGAATAAAGACCCATAGACTCAACATCATCTTGAGTAATGCCCAAACATAATAGATTTATTTTTATGCTGTTATCTGAAATACACCACTGAAGAAAAGGAAGCAATGGAGAAAGAGATTTTCATTTTCCCCAGACTGCTGAAGAAAACCCCAACACATAACAGAATAAGATTAACTTATACTCATGTAAAAAGCCTCATGATTTAAGTGTTAATTGTTTGGTACAGCTGTGGCACTATGCAACATCCATGAGCACAACACTGAAGTAATCCCTGTAGGGTAAAGGAATGCAGCTGCCTTTCTGAAAACATGATGAATTTGGTTTGATAAAGGATGCCAAAATTCAGGGTGGAGTCTTATTTTGAGCATGGGGGGACAGCAGAACACTGAACTCTCTGCTTTCTCCAAGTCTGGTCCTGCTCTGTTCCACAGGCAATTGGCCACTTCCTATATTTCTCTTAAATCCTTCTTGAGATTCTTGAAGAGTCTCATCAACAACCTTGAGACCTGTTTTTCAGGTGTGGAACATAGTCCTCTCCATGCTGCGGCCGAGAGCAAGGCTAGAAAGGACATAATGGATGAGTAGAGCTACTGTATCCTACTGAGACTGAGAAAAGGACTTTTTTTTTTTTTTAATTGAGATTATTTGCCAAATCCTCTGTGCCTCGAAGCACTCAATGAGAAGTTCAGTTCCCCTGTGAACTGGAAATTAAGTTTGGAGGTGAATGTCCTTGCTTATACTTTTAATCACGGCTCAGGAGTCCAGCAGGATTCTAGCAGCTGTGCGGGGTCAGGATGCAACCTTCCTGAACCCTTCCTGTGACACAGATTACAGAGGGCTGATTTAAACTAGCAAGAAAAAAACCTTAATTTAATTAGAAAAAGTGCATGTTTTCTTGCATTTTTATGCTCTTTTTTTGTTTTCCAGTAGAAGGGCTGATACTTGCTACCTAAGTTTTTATTTTTTTACTAACCATAGATTAGATTTTTTAAAAAATAAATGGGTTTTTTTGCCAACCAAAATACACTGCATACTCAGTTAAGCAATTCCACCAATTAACACATTTATTCTGAGCCTTAATTCTTAAATGTTATGGCAGAACACAGTAAATTACATTTCCTATTTACTGTAGAAGACTAATTTACTTACCCTTAATTTATATCTGTTTTCTTTTGGATACAAATTAGAATTTTATTAGAGTGCAGAAAAAACACAGCTTCAGAAACTGGTTTTAGTCAGTCAGCCAGTTAATCATACTAACTTTTAACAGAAAGAATGCATTTAACAGAATTTATTAAAACAGACTTTGCACATAATATTAACTGGTTTACTAACAAACACCTGCAGTTAATAGACTGAACCGACAGTTTTTAATCACTGTGGTGTCCATAATCTTTTAGTTATGAGATTTGAGGTTTTGCTCTTGTTTTTTAAAGGAATACACTAGAAGTGAAACATGCTTTTAGGACGGTTGTCTTTTTTTTTTTCTGTTAACTTCCTAAAAGTTTCTCAACTTTGAACTAAACAGTTATTGAATTGAAGTAAACTGTAATGAGAAAATAATTTTGCTGCATTTGCAGAATGACAAGAGCTGTCCCAAGTAGATTAGCTGCTTCAAAAAACCTCTGCGTCCAGGTGCTCAGCCAGAGATATCTCCCGGCTTAATGGTTTGGCTTTCTGCAGAAGAAAATAAGACTGCCTGAAAAGATGAAGTGTGTGCACACTGGGCTCTGTTTTTGAAACTTCCCAAATATTTCACATACAGAAGCGTAAAAGAAGCAGTGGCTAGCCATACCATAGTACTACAGTTATTTTCTACTTAAAAAAAAAAACAACAACTTTAATATTTAAATTCTATTATATAATTTAAATTATATATTATATTTAATTACGTTATAATATTTAATATGTTATGTTAAATAAGTATTTAATATTTTAAATATTTAAAAATAGAGATTACCAAATTGATGCAGGTCTTTCACAGCTTCCTATTTCCATAATTTTATTTGAATAACTATATTTTGAAGTGAAAATACATTTGATCTATTTTTAAAATAATTTTTATACTATACATTTTCATTAAATGCAAATTACAAAGGGAAAAGTAGACAGCAACAATCCAGCTACTCCAAATTTTAGGATCTGGGTCAATTCACAGAAGACTCTATACACAGACACTGATATCCAAAGGGAAACAGCAAAAATCAAGATGAAATAACAAATATTTTTAACAATATTTAATCTGAAGAAGTTTTCAAATTTTCACCTTTTCTTACAACTGTCACAAATAAAATTTACCATTATAAAACCAGTATTTTTTTTAAGCTTTGCCTCCTAATTTCTTAGTTCTTGCATCTGTCAATACTAGTTTAAATAAGATATCAGAGCAGACAACATATTCTGAATTATTTATCAGATAAAAATGATCTAGGACCAACACTTTGGAATTAAAGTATTTATAAATGCAATTTACAACTGTTTCACAGTTCACAAACTTAATCCAGAACTTGAGGATTTATGTAAGTAAAAGAAAACCTAAAGAAAATTCATACTTCTCTATCTACCAGTGATAGATCCCTAAAAAGCCTATAATATTTAAAGATTGCCACTTGAGCTTCTTATCAGTACAGCAGATTTTTTGGTTTGCAGCTGTGTCATGACCACTGAGTAGCCTCAGTTCCTCACACTCAGTCATTTCATCTTACACTTTCTTCCCTATCCTCCAGTCCTCCTCCTCTGTCTTGGCAATACCCCCAACCTACAGCAACTCCAAGCTGTGTCAGCACCACCAGGTTTTTTTACCTGGCCATTACCGAAAATAAAACAACAGACTGATCTCAAATTGCCCCTTGGGATCTTCTAATTAGTAACATCTCTCTAACCAGACAGTCTCTCCCACAAACAAAACTCATTGCCCTTTCCCCATTAGTCAGTTCCTTAGACAGATAGTGTTTCTTATACTAACCCCCACCTAAATTAAATTTAATGCCCCACGTAGAGTGCTTTAAAGGCCTTGCTGAAATAGAAATAGGTTTGATCCGCTGCATTTCCTTGCCTACAGATTAAGTTATCTTATCAAAAAAGATATCAGGTAACTCTGGTAGCAACGATTTTTGGGAAAACTGTGTTGCATTTTAAATCAAAACATTTGGCCACCAATTATCCTGGCCTGGCCTCTATTTCTGCTTCCTTCCCCTGTCCCCCTCTCCTCTATGGTTCAGACTGACATTAAAATATCCCAAAACAAGTGGACACAAGTACCAAACCCTGAGTAACAGATGCTGCTTATAATGAAACACCTTCCACCATACCTACTAGAGCAAGGTCATTCATTTTTCTCAGTTAAAGGACAACAAGTGCTATAATTTGATTAGATACCAAGGAAAGCAGTTCACAAAATGGGTGTTCTGGCATTTCAAACTGATCTTAGATACCTATCTAAAACTCTGCTTTGACACCTTCCTGACAGACTTTAAAAAATGGGGGGTTTTGGGGCTTGTTTTATGCTCCTAACTTCCAGACAACCCAAATAACACAGAGAGAGCGTGCCAGCTCCTGCATGCCTACATCATGTGAGTATAGATGTGAACATAGGTGCAGGAAAATTAATCCCAGCAGTGAACATGGTTTTGTTTCCCAAGCAGAAAGGAAATCACAGCTTTGAATGAATGAATGAGAGTAAATAATAATAAAAAATCATCCTCCTGGCCAAAATAAATAATTTTATGAAACAAACAGATGGAATTGTAAGGAAGAAACAAAACTCTCCTTTTAAGTCTTAAAACCAAAATTGCTTCTGTTGTCTTTGATCTGATTTAAGTTGTACTAAATGTCAACGAACATTGGAACAAATATTGCTAAATACTGTACTCAATGGATAAAAAGAAACATGAAAGTTTGGCCTTATTGCACATAACACATCACATAATGATCTCACCAAAGTTACCAGCTGGGGAATTGCAAACCACATTTACCAAATAAGGCAAAATGCTTCGTGCCTGAAATCTTTTCCCAGTTACCTCACCCGGCTTTTGCTCGCGTTTCTACAATAATTGCAGAGGTCATTTTTTTTAAACTCAGATGGAGTAAATCAACAGGCTATCCAATGCAAAGCTGGGTTTGTGTAGTCTCTGGAGAGAACTCAACTTTATTTAAACTGAGTGTGTACAGCAAAGGAAGAACTGAAATATGTGCAATAAAAACAGAAGAGCGAGTAGTATAAATTGAGAAAAGCAAGTGATGTAGATTTGTGTATTGCTGGTTTGATTACAAACACTAATGTTTTATGAGGAATGTTTCTCAAATTTGTTGGGTACCTTCAGGTTTTTGAAGTGCATGTGAAGAGTTGGTCTTTAATGTTATTCTTGTGATGTTCCAAAAACACTTGAACTCTGCACTCTGGGTTTATGCTGTCCTTGTATTTGAAATATAGCTTTGTAACATCAACAGGATATATTTTATCCTCCATATTCCCTTTGATTTCTATGATCATATTTTTTGCTTAAACTTGATATAGTTTTGAAGGAAGAATAAAATATTCTCATTCTCTGTATGAAACACAATAGGATAGTCCTACATAGTTCTTCATGGTAGTAAAAATCTTGCAGAGTAACTTATTATTAAAATAAAATGGTGATTGTGATAGTGAAAACTATCATTAATTTATAACATTTTCTGTTGTTTTGGCTTTGTTTTGTTTTGTTTTTTTTTCCTGCGTGTGTGTAGTGGGGCAGTGGGGCGCATTGTTTGTTTTTTCCTCCAGCTGAATTTTATCTGGTGTTTTAGAAAAGAAAGAAAAAAGCCCAGTAAACGCTTTTAAGCGCGCTCTCTCATAATCTTCCCATCACCAAAATCTGACAATAGTACCTAATATAATTTCCTATTATGTATATTGATAACACAACTATCTAATAATCTCTATGAAAACCTTCATTAACGGCAGATAAATAACTAGCAAGCTCAACTCATCCCATATTTGTAAGAGTTCATAAATGCTCAAGGACTGAGCCCAGTGAACAGAAGTGGAGGTAAGCGATCTGACCATGTTCTCTACTTTACTAACAATGAGTTTCAGAAAGCCCAAATTTCTACTCTATTTCATACTGGTCTCATAATTCCTAGATCATGTTGCTATTTTGTAATTACTAGAAAAACAGTATTAAATGTAATTAATCTCTCACTTCTTTATGTTGATTCCATTTAGTTAAAGGCCAACTGTAATTGCTTCTGCTGATAAAAATCAATTCAGAGTGAATGGTTGTTTCGCAGTCTGGGTTAAGCAGGAGGTCTGAATCTCTCATTTTGAGCTTGACAGTTGAACTCCATGAGCAGTGCAAGGAAAGACAAGTTTATTTGACGTTTTATAAAACAATATGCTGGGAGAGCTCTCTATATGGTATCAATATGTCAAGCCAGTACCCTGGACTGCCCAAAACACACATAGCGCTGTATAATAAGTGCATTAGACACTGGAATAAGAGTTAGCCGAGACAGGCTCTCTCCTGAACTCATTCAGTACACTGTTGTGTGACCACAGACAAGTCAAAATGATCACTGTTACCACAAATTATATAAGATGGACAAATGCCCATATTTTATCTGGAAGGGATATGGAAAAGAAACCAGCTGTTATGATATACTGAACAGAGAGGACTCAACCTGTCCTGTAGTGCTCTGTATTTAATGTTAAATACTTGCTGATTCAAAAAACCAAAGGGGTCATACTGAGTGATATATTCAAAGGAGACATGAGTGTCTTATACAGTTCTGCAGAGAGCTCTGTGAACCGCTTGTGGATCATCTCTCTGATGTACCAGGACAGTCAATGGTACAGCAGGCTAGGCTTTCAGACAGGGCCCTCTGCAGAGAAGAATGACATCCCTTAAACAATAGCAATATGAAATGAAATAGTAACACAAAAAACCTGAACAATGCAACTAAAACCTATTGAAAACTAAAAATAATTTTGTGCTGGGATTAAATTCCGATTTGTGCAGCACGGTAAATAAACTCCCAGCCCTGCATCTCACAGCAGCATAGGGGTGGGACAACAGAAGAATGCAGTTGTACACAAAAACATATCAAGTAAGAGGGTAAAGAACATCTACTTCAGAAAAATCTAACCTCAAGTTCACAGTAAAAATTCTTCTCAAACATTTACTCAGTTTCTGTGCGGAAGCAGTCTCGTCTGTTTGCTACACATTCACAATAGCACTATAAAAAGCATAAAACTTCAGTCTCTCTTTCCAATAGCTCTGTTCTTCTGAGGTTGGTTGAGCACAAGCGCAACCTCAGCTACAACATCAAAGAGAGATGTTTCATGTACCCGTTTAACCTTACAATTGGAAAATTTCCCAGAAAATTTTATGAGCGCTAATACCAGATGCAAAATGCTTCAGAATTAGCATATTTATGTAGACAGAAGGAACTGTTGCTAACCATACTTCTAATTGACTACCACAGCCTTTATGCATCTCTCTGAGATTGTGATCAAAGCAGTCACTGATTAACCACTTAAGACTCCAAGATCAGACTGAAAATAGCTCTTCTAGACTAACAGTTCATTCCAACATCTTTTTCCCCAATATATCTGATTTCCTGGGCTGACTACTGAACCCTGGTATAGACAACCTGTACTGTTCCTCTAACACAGATGTAACAACACCGAAGAACTGGCTTAAATCACCAACTGGAGCACTTCCACCATGGGAAAATCTCTGGGCAATATGAAGATGAATACTCTGGCAAAATGAGTATGAATCACTGCATTGCATCAGCCACGTAAAGTGGAGAGGGAAAGAAGAGATGGAGAGAGAGTATGCCTAAAGCACACTGACTTCTTTTGGTCTTTATACAATAGCCACTTGAGAGCCATTGCACCCATAGCAGCTGTTTGAACCCTCTGTGTGGTTCTGGGTTAACCCAAGACGCAACGTAACATAAATGCAGACATCAGAAGATGAACACAACACCAGATGGTAAGAATGTGCAACAGTAGCAAGAGCTGTACCCTATGCATATAATCAGTCTTTAAACTCCATTTCTAAATCATCTCCTCCTTTGAAGCAAAGAATTATAATTTACTAACACATTAACGAGGATGGCATCAAGTATGTTTGAATACAAAATGCGTGTTTTCAGTCCAGCCTTCAAAATACACTGATAAACTCAAATAAACATGAAATGAAAAAGAACAGTTTCCACAGCTACTTACTTTTGCTGCTCCTATTTGCTCTTTACGAAACTTCTCCAGCGGTGCTATTAGCACATCATTAGCATTCTGGATCTGCAAAGTTAAACATACAGCATATCTTTTTAATACAGAGTATTTGCAGAAAGTAGAGTCATTGTAACTCTGTCAGTGTACAAGACTGAAAAATTCATGTCTGTAACATTCTGGTAAGAGCATATGGGAGTCAAATAATTATGTCTTCTTTACATAAAACATACGACACTCATGTTCACTAGTCTATTATGGAACACTTCCATGAATAACTAAAGCAATTGTAAAAAATGACGTAGTAAGTTTATCTGCAATATATAGAAGGGTTTTCTGGTATTTTACTCCATTTCTTCCATCTTTCCTAAAACCAGAATTGAAAACAAAAACTTCCAGGAACATGTTTTGGCAGAACAGAGAAGAAAAACATAGTAGTACTGACAGCACTGCCTAAAAAAGCCTGTGTTTACAGAACATCAACCTTTGACAGCTGAATCTTTTCACCTATCTCTTTGGATTATATACCTAGTTATATGGAACAGAGGAGAGTAGGGCAGAGAACTCTAGACAGAAAAATGGACAATTTACAAAATACTCTAGATTGGATTCCTTCACTTTTCCAGTTTTTAAACTAATTTAAGATGTCCTGGAGCTATTTTTATCACTTTAACCTAAACTAGTGTTCCTAATGAATCAGTTTTCCCCTCATGGCCTCTGTTTATTTAGCGTAAAACCAGTCCTGGAACCCCTCTCTGAAGACCATTCCCTGCAGACACCACCTGAAGTGGTCCCTAGTCATTTGGACTGGAAACACACATGCACACATACAAATGCCAGCCATGTCATCGTGCCACTCAACAAAAAAAGGCAGCATGATTTCACCATGTGCCTTTTAGAGACAGGCAGAATAACCAAATAAAAACTGCCAACACATCAGAAATAAAGCATAATAAAACACATTACAATATTCTATTATACTAACTACAGGCAAAATTTTAGTTTTTCTGCATGAATAGGTTTTTTTCTCCTCACCAGTCCAGCTTTACCATACTCATCACATTCCGCATTTGGGCTTTGGCAGGTTTGGAGGTCTGGGCAAAGCTAACATGTACGTAAGCCAAATGAGAATGAATACAGCTCTTGTGACTCTTCCATAACAATAATTGATAAGTTACATTGTCAGTTGAGCATGAAAACTTCCCAAAAGGCTGTAATAATAAACATATAGAATAAACCCATTGAAACACAAACACATTTTCTTTCCTCCCAAACCTAACATTACAATTCCAAAGACCACAGAATCGCCACATCTCTCAGTAGGGCAAAGTTTCAGGAAAAGTTGAGACTCTCTTTGACATTCTAATGTAACAAAGTCCAAGACAGCAAAGGCAACACTTGGCATGCTCAATCATGCAGTGATCAAAATGTGCTACATTTAAAAATAAAAATCAGGCAGAGATGAGGAGGAGGAGGAGCATTTTCTCTGCATTCACTGAGCTTTCACTGCATTCAACATCCTCCATCAGTTCTACTGGAACAGATTACAAAGCTATGTTATTCTCCAGGTGGACTTTTCCCCCCAAATACATAGATTTTTAGGCAACATCTAGCAATCTAACTAAGACTCAACACTTTCTACAAGGCAAAGTGCATGCACTTAACAAAAGATAATCTCTATCCCAAGGATCACCAAGTAAGGCAGATTAAAATTAACAGGGGTGCAAAACTGTGAAATGACTTGCCCACAGTCAGGCAGAATTGCAGTGCGTACACCTGGAAGCAGCAGGTGGAAGTTTTCATAGCTCCCAGAGCATGTACGCGGCTTTTGGCACATACAGAAATCACAAAGGCTTGCTGGAGTCACTGGTACAGAAGTGTGGATGCATCTTTTCTTTCTTTTTCATGTACAAAAGTAAGTTTTATCTCTGCCTTTCAGATTCATTGCTATATACAGCATCAATATACTAAATACCGCACAGTTCAATTAAAAGAGACTTTCATATTATTGAAGTAGTTACTACTGATACCAGCAGTCGTTGCTAGTCCTGTTACTAGCTGTTGCCAGTGAAACTAACTCCACGTGGAGCTAAATATGGCTTTTCCCTTCACTCAATGCTATCATGTTTAGGCAGCCTCCACGCCACACTAGGAGACCTCACTTCATATATTGCCCTTGACAGCCTTGGGGTGACTGAAACTCAACTAGCTACCTGTCTCACTCCGTTGCTGCAAAGCAAACAAAATATCTTGGAAAAAAAGAACCCTGCTTCAAACACTGTGTAAGAACATATTCATAGGAAGCATAAGGCACTGAGAGGAGTCATATGGGAAGTAAGTGGCTTTGCTGGGCTGAAGCACAATGTTATTCACTCCCACAGTTACATATGCAACTAGGAATGGACAGGGCGTATCTGAAGGCTAATTAAAAGATGTCACGTACTTCATATAGACAGGGTCTGTGCCTCTGAATAGATCTGTTGAGCCACAACAACAGAACATGCTGCAAGCTCATCCTGGACTGAAATCTTCTACTGACAAGAGCCCTGATGTGGCAATTCACCTCCCAGCAAAATTAGGAGCTAGGCAAGTAATTGGTATTGGCTTTGGGGGAGGGAGAACACGCCAGCAAAGTACCAGAGGGAATCCCAGCAGACACATTTCAACAACCAGTATTAAAAGACACAGAATGCTCTGCTGTGAAAAGACTCCTGTTGATTTCCACCAGGTTGTGCCTAGCTTTTGGAAACTGAAAATTATAGAGAAATAAGAATTTTTGCCTCACATATGCATTTATTCCTTTCCTTTCATTGCCGCTTCCTATCACCGCAATTACAGTGTCCTTGTTAATGGTTACAAATTGGCATACAGCTCCCCCCTTCCCCCCAAAGTAGGGATCTAATCCTCCCACAACCATTTCTGTAGAAATCCGATTGCTTTAGATAATCTGAAATTTTCACTGTGTGGTCCTAATAGAGTACATTTCTTCCTGCCAAGACGATAATCCCTCTCCTACTCAGTTATTGTGCTAGGTTGAAATCATAGACACTTGGAACAGGCAAACAATATCAAAAAGACTGTAACGGTTTCTGTAAATAGCAACATCAGAAATCCATGTTGTGTTTAAAATACAGATCTTATCCTTAAAATCTTATTCAGATTAGTCACACCTTTACAGAAGTTATACTTTTTTGATCCAATAGTTATTGAATGCTACACAATTCCAGCTCCCAGCATGGCTAATATGTGGCAGTCAATCAAATAATGTGATTGTTCCTCTTGTTTGGCAAAAGCACTGGTCTTCCTCCACAAAGAGAATGAAAAAAAAGAAAAAAAAAAAAGGAATCATGCAGTTTTAACTTGGCGTCAAGCTCATCAGTCTTCTTTTAATTAAGATGCTAGACAAGTGTTAGGCAGACATAATAGGAAAATATTACTTTGACAATTGAGAGAGCTATATTAGATCTAGTAAAAAAGAAACACATTTTTCTAAAGAACTTAATCAACTTTTTAACTTTGGTATGTATAACACTATCTAACATTATTGACAAAAATATCATTAAAATAAGTACCACCAAAATCACACTGAATTTGTAAAAAATACTTGAAAAAGAAACATTTAAAAATTGAAAATACTTTTTCTAAGTCAGCTTTGACAAGTTATGAGGTCATTCTCTGTTTGCATAACTGCAACAATTCAATATGCTGTGACAGCCTTTGAGCCAACGTGGTAAAGCACCTTAAGTTGTCTTTTCTGATTCATGATCTTCTACCTTTCCAACCCACCCTCCTTCCTTCCAGAAGTTAGTTGTGAAATTGAATTAATGTACCAATAATGAGATTAAACTGTGGTTTTCACACATCACAGAGAAACTCCACATCTATACTTGGGAGACATTTTTGACTAGCAATTTTTAAACTTTTCTTTTTTACTAAAAGTTTCATTCATTAGTAGAATGAAGAAAAAAATTCAACATCAACTAACATAACCTTATGAGATTTGTAATTATTACACTATGTTAGAAAGGGAAGAATAAAATTTTTGCAAACATATCTGAACATTTCCATTTTTAGATTTTCTTAAATTTAAGTCAATGTTAATTTTTTGAATCAGTTTTCTAATTAGTTTTCTAACCCTGAATTTGGGATATTGTATGATATGCAGACTGTACATGCATCATTCTTCTTCAACTTATTTTACTTCAGTTAAGACCAGGGGACATAAACAGAAATTTAACTAAAACATTGATGCAGCTGCTTATTCATTATTAAATACTAACAATATAGACACAAATTTTAAGTCCCTAAGCACTTTAAAAGCTTTGAGCTTCACCTGGCAATCTACAATGTTGAATTGCAGTAACAAGAACAGTTAACACCTTTTGAGCTTTATATTTTTATTTGTAGGGCTAATGACTCGGTAAGTCACAGAGAGAATTAAGTTAGCAGGATTCCCAATTGCCAGAAGATGACAGCAACAATATCAAGTGAGGCACTTTTGCAGTGACAGAATTAGGAACATAATCAAGCTTATCTGCATTTTAGTAAAATGCTTTAACCATGAAAAACTTTTGTTTTATATATTGTATCTAAGAAAGACATTTTTTGTTCCAAATCTGTTGCGAGTACTTTTCCCTGCAACACGGAATTATCACACCTGCATATGGGAAATAAAACTCATTTCCCTGAAATACTGAATAACTCACAAATTCTGAATGCTGACAAACACTAATTTGCTTCATGTTGGTATAAGATTTCTAGAAAATGCCAATTAAATTCATTCAAAGCAGGCAACAAATCTCATAGCTAATGTATTTATAGTAATGCATTTCTAATGTAGAAACATATTGGTCTGCTAGACAAAAAGAAATAATTTAATTTTAAATCCTTCACCTAATTCCTAACATCTGATCTGTCAGAAAAAACACAGTCTGTGGCCTGTATCAACAGCTCCTAATCAATACAACTTGAAATAAACCAGCAGAGACCAAATACATTCAACCAGACATTTATGTAACGTAGTTGTGTATCAGGTTTACATGCTACAAAGAATATAAACATGTAATGATAAAACATTAGTCATGGATTTAAGTCCTCAGTTTCTATTTTAAAAGTTAAAAAGTGTAAAAATTACATAAAGTTAGTAATGTGAATTTCAGTGCCTGTAACTACTTGACCTTAGTAGGACAAATATTTTTACAGCTTTGTAGAGAAAGCTCTACACAGACAAATCACACATTTAGAAAAAAAAAAAATTAATATACTTGAAGTTTATCTTAATCCCTCTCACATATACAAAAAAAGATGACATCAACCAATATCCAAGCCTGTATTAATTTTCTGAAAATATCTCTACCAGTGTCAGTTATTTCAAAGCAGGGTTGAAATTCAGATGATGTTAAAGCAGGTTCAGAAGATTACAAAGTTTTAACTACGGACTAGTAAAAACATAGGTTGGACACTTCCATGTACAAAGTGTAATGCAATATTCAGCTTCTTAGCAAAAACCTAGCGTTGTATCAAGTGGTCTTAATACATTGTCACAAGGGGATGCTTATAAAGCACATGCCAATCAAGGTTGGGAGTAGTAATATATGGCTGAATAAATTATTTTTCTCTAAGTTCTTTTCAAGTGAATGTTATTTTTTAATTTTCTATATTGCATAGCTTATGTTTAAAAATAAATTAATATAGTGTCATACCTGAAATGACTGTTTCTTGAAATAGTCAAAAAATGACACAGGAGAATATGCACAAAGGCTGCCTTCAGCACAGAAAGGCCAGTCTCCTTACAGAGTCCTCACGAAACATTAGAGGAAGAAGCACTCCTCTGAAGAATAATATAGAGGAGGAACTGAACTTCAGATTTTAGGTCTCTTCAAGGAGTTTTTCCTTCCTACTGATTACAGAGCAAGCAGAAGAAAAATCAGCTACCCTTGGATAAAGTCGGTCTTCGTGAATATTCCTGCTTCAGATTCTACCATCAACTTATTAAACCTAAACATTTTTATTCTAAAAAGTACACATTAATACGAGGTGTATATAAACACAGAAAAAAAATGGTATGTACACATAATATTTTAAACTTAACGTTGCAATCATAATTTCAGTTTTTGAGTATCTTGACTTTGCAATTAATTGGTAGGGGTCTTGGTAAATAAAGGCTTTCTGATACATTTTTCCCTCAGAACATCTAATTATGGATGAGTGGATAAAGTAGATTTGAAAGCTTTATCTTTCCAAGTACTTACGATCAGATTCTGTCCTGTTTTTTTCACTTTCAGAAGTGTTTACTATTCCAGAAATACTGATTTTCAGAGAGATGAAGTAAGATAGGGGTTTCATTGGAAGCATCCATATTTCAGAGACAAATGTCCTACAGAAAGAATGGTCTGTCTTTTTATCTCTGTGTCCTCTAATGATGCCATAGTACTTTAATGTTTGGATATCAACTCCCGTCCTGCTCCCATCAATGCCTCTTTCTATTTCCAGGCTATGAAAAATTGACAAAGTTAGAGACAAGTAGAGATGCTGTATCCACTTCTGTATGAACCAGAAGGAGATCCTGAACTTCCTCTTCATCTGGTAAGTGATATTCTTTAAGGTTCATCTGAAAAGAAACTGGTGGCGTATCCAGTTTTTTGAGTGATGCTGAGACAGAGCCAAGTGCTACCACAGAGCATACAACCTCATTTATGGAGAACTAAATTTGATCTCGAAAAGTAGATTGTTGGTGAGACCGTAAGGTCTGAGACAGTTTAGGATACTTTTGATGGAATTTTGACAATCCCATATCCTGACCAAAACCAGATTCTCCTGCAAAGCTCAAATCTTTCTGGCACAGAAAAACTTAAGGTGGGGACTGCAGGAGAGAGTGATCCTAACACCATCAGAGCTCTCCACTTCCATAGTCAGTTTTGCCTTGATTCCACCCATGCAGGACTCCTTTGATGGAGGCACTGGCTCGCCACTCCTGCATTCAGCCAGCCTTCATTCCTCCCCTCAGCCCATGCAGCTTTCCTCCTTCAGAACACTATGAATTCCATGCAAGCAGGAGACCTTCAACTCTATAGTTTATTTGCCAGATATATTCAAATCCCACAACAATTAGCCAAGCATTCAATCTGACCTGCTGCCCTTCCTGTGACTTGATGCTTAACCGTGGTGACACTGCAGGAATTTAAAAGGAAAGAGACAAAACCAAAAATTCCAAGAGGTGTGTGCTGTTGAACCAGAGACTGAAGGAGAAGGGAAAATAAAGATTTAAAAGCTATTTTTTAAATCAGAGGTTCAGTTCTGCTAAACGCTTCAGTTCAAGCAAACTATTGCAGAAATTTATATTATTGTGCATATTGCAAGACAACGCATCTTACACACACATCAGGGTAATGACACTGCTCTTTAATATAAAGAGACCCTGCACATTTTCATAGTTTTTCCACTTCTTTTTATGAAAAAACTATTCTCCTCTTCCAGACAGAATAAGACCCTTCGCAAAATTAATAGCCTACCAATGTTAATTTTAACTCTGCTTTTTCCTCCACCAGTCTTCAGTACAGGTAAGCTACAGGGCAAGTTAGGTAGAGAGTATCACACCAACTGTTACTGAGACTAGTACTAACAGAAAGAAATTACATTCCCAAATTGAGAAGGAAAAGAAACATTTCATCATTCTTGAAAGCATGATGAGCACCAGGACTGTACTTGTACCATTTTGTGTGCTAATGGAACAAAGAAAAGCCAAGGACCTTGCTGAAGGAAGCCAATTCAAGGATTACTTCCAGGACTGCACTTGAAGGGGAAAAAGAAATAAAAATAAAGAAAATAAATATATAAAATCAAAGAACAAACAGTCCCACTCATGCTAAGAAGATTGCTAAGCACAGTATAAAACCAAGCAAACCTTGCAGAGAGTACTGTGACTATCTTTGTGTTCACTAACCAGATGCAACCTTGTCTCATAAGCTGGGGAGAATATCAAATACCAGGAGGTCCACTCAGGCTCTCTCTCCCATTTGGAAGTTTCCTTTGTTCCTCCCAAGTATCAGGCAAGGAAGAAAATGTTACAGTTTGCAATCAATACATTTTGTGAGCTTGTTGGCAGGAATGAGTGAGCGTACACCATTTTAGAAATACTCCATCATACTATCTTCTTTTTTTACTATTTTTAAACTATCCACATCCACAGCATGTAATTAAAAAGAATTAAGTTTAAAATATTTTCATGACATCAGTACATAAATCATTAATAAAGTGTTTATATAAACCACATTTCATTCATTTTACACCCAACAGTCTCAAAGTTGAGGCATATCTTTCTGAGCTGTTCCCACATGCTCCTAAACGAGGTGAAGATGACTTCTGCTATCTCAGATGAGGGTACAACATAGCAAGTACCTATCAAATACAGCCCAACCACTCTCAAACATCTTGCCTTTTTTGTGGTATCTCCAACTCTATGGTGAAGTACAACCTTTATGGCACTTTAGCACTCAAAGATCTCAAGGTCCAGTACAAACTTTCATAAAAACAGTAACTTTATTCTCTTGGAAGAAAAAGAGGCACCAATATCCTCTGTGTGTGCAACTACTGTGCAGCAGAAGCTCCTTTCTTCCTCCCAGAAGACAAGCCTTGTGAATGACCCTGAAACCCTGGACCTTTGAGACCACTCTGTACTCTGTACTAACACTGGTTAACTTTCTTTGGGGCCAAGTAACAACAGAGGAATATGAACTCTAAGGACTGGCATTAAGAGAATAGAGAAAGAAAAAAAGTATTTTTGAGTTCAAATAACAGCTCCCCCACAAAATCTGGGAACTTTAAGTGTCCCCTAACAAATCAGTCCATTCAGTGCCAACAGCAAGATCTGACAGAGGACGTTACCATCTCAGTAATGATACCACTACAAAGAGTCTCAAGAACTTACCAGGCAATTAATTCAGTCACTCAACATTAGATATCTACAGTCTCTGCACATGATACAGCCACATAAGCTACCTTTCCCGATCAATGGGGAGAAATAGGCACACGATTCCTGTGATCCATTCGGACACCTTTCAGACAAGATGCATCACATCATGAAATGGCCAGGTTCTCTGCAAACTCAAGTTTGCTATTCTGCTTCCATGAAGATAGTTCTGAGTAGATGTATAAAGCCTAAATACAATATTATTTAGATGTTTCCAAAGAAAGCAAATTAATGTCTGGGCCACTGGGCCTGAAGTCTGCTCTCACTCAGGGATATTGCAAACCCATTTAACATTTTATGGGATAACCCAAAACTTCTCACTCAGCAGAAGGCAGCTAGATTCAACAGAGACAGCATAAACATTACAGACATTACAAGATTCACTAAAGGTTACTGTTAAGTTAACTTCACAGTCCAAAATTACACTCACAAAGGTATATGGCATTCCTAATATGTAACCAAACAGCTGAACTACAAAAGCAGTCATACTCCCAAAATCATGAAGAATTACCAAAGTACTGCAACCAATGAAATAGTGTAACAAATTACTTGCTTCAGAATTTAAAAGAAAAAAATCATCAAATACATTTTAACTCTAAAGTGGCTAAATAGGGAACACATAAGGTAAATTTTATTATATTAGGTAATGCAGAATATGGCTTACTCTTATGCACAAAATGAAATAATATTTTTTTACCTCTTGATTTCCTTTTATTTAATTAATTTATAGCATAGTTATTACAGTTATCACCAACCAATATACATGTGGAGTGCTGAAACAGGTACATTCAAAACTGCTTGTCTGATCTAGGCTGTTTTGCCTGCTAAAATCCAAACTTGCCATTGCATATCACTTGTCTTGAAGATGGGACTTTATTCAGTCTCAGAAATAAGCATTCTGCCTTACGTCATGGAGTCCCATGGCAGCATGCTGCCTCTACTACTCATGCTTTCTGTCGTTAATGGGTATTAAGACACCAGATTCACCAGTTGACTCTGGAACAAGGCAGCTAACTGGTGTCTGACAGAGACAGGGCTCACCCAGGGAGCTCACTGAAGCTGAGTGTGGAAACCAACAGAAAAGAGATCTTCAGAAATCAGAGGCTCCCACCATCTGACCCTATTCACTTAACACTGCTCCAGAAACATCTGAACATCATTGTGTTACCTAATGGCAAGGTCTTATAGAAGTATAGGACAAGTTCCCAACAGAACAAATATTTAACAGAACTGTACAGGAAGTAACAGGTCTTACAAATTACTTCAAGCATCTTATGACCATTTTTCTTAATAAGTTGTTCATCTCTTCATGAACCGCAAGTATAACAGACAATACTTAATGACTGCAAGACTGGACTCTGATTTTAGACATTGCTCAGTGAGTGACAAGACACATAGAGAAGGAAAAAAAGGCACTTAGATGAGAATACTTGTATCAAGAAGTTATGGCAGCAAGTTTCACATGCATCTCAACAGTTGTTTTGCATAATGAGGGAGATTATTTCTGGCTGAACGTACCATTGCAGGCAAGAGAGAGTAAAGTTAGCCACAAAATTTCCATATATTAAAAGTTTTTAAAGATGGAAAAATGGTGTTTGGCATATCTAGATAAAGTATATTATCTACATATTCATTTGATACTTCTTTTTAATGCTATTTCCCTTTAACTATCTTGTTCACTCAATGCATTCGTTGCCTGTGATGTCTCTGGAGGGAAAAGCTAAATATTCATTCCATCTGTTTTAAATTCCACATTTGAGAATTTGCAGTAAGCTTAAAATGTCTTTGTGGCCTTATAAATATTTAAACAGAAAATATCATTATATTTAAACTCCCAGAATTGTTGTTATTTTACAGTAGTTAAGTTTTAATGTTTGTATGCTAATCTGTTTTGGTCATAAACACAAGATTCTTGGGCATTGTCAGATCACTAATACTTCAAGCACAACTTTAAACAGCATCAAGAAGCAGCTACTCAATTCCCACTGTTTGTACGTGGAACAGAAATTGCATTTATTATAATCACCTTCTACTAAATGGTCTGGTTTGACAAACCAAATTTACTGTTAAAGACATTTTAATAGCTGATGCTCAAACTGTCCTGCTGAGTTGAGAAAGTACAGCAGATACATATTATCAATCACTCCAACTAGCAGTAAAGTCAGAGGATACAAACCTGCCACATACCCAGTGAAAAAACTGCTTCTGATAACATGTAGTGGCAATGAGATGTCTAAAGCATTTTATGGACAGCCTTAAAATTATTTACACCATATAATACAATGCCATTTGCATACAGAAAGCAGATTTGTTCTCCGAGGAATATTACATGCCTTTCAAGCATTGTGAACTGCTGAACTGAAATTGCTACAAACACCTTTACATTAATTCTGGTTTACATCCTCAAGATGCAAAAAACAAAGCCTTAAGAAAATGGATTACTGAAAACAGTCATGTTCCATACATATGTACATGTATACGTATAAATGCATATATCTATGAAGTCAGATATTCTCTTATTTTCTCATAGTTCTTTATTTTACTGCAAATCTCAAAAGACTGCTGATTTAATTTTCTTTTTAGATTGTTGCATGAAGAGACAGCTTAAATACTTCAAATATTTGACCAAAATAAGGGCAAACCATATCTTTTCCTGCTACCATCATATTCAATAGCATTTATGAACTCAGATTACAATAGGAAAACCATGTCATGCTAACCTTTGTAAAAGTCTTTAACTCCTTACTATGGACTTTTAAAAGATATTTACTTTTTAATAAAATTATTATTCCAAAAATTTACACTTAAAACATCTTTTAAAATAAGAGATTACATAACAAAATGCATACTTTCAGCTATTATCATCTACAAATAATACAAATACAAATGAAAACAGCCTTCAAGAAAGGCAACACAATACATTCTACAAGATAAACAAGGAAATGAAGTGGATAAATGAAAAACAGCAGTTGGTAAGAATTCTAAGAAATAAAAATGAGATTGTGTTAGTAATACATAATGGTCTCGAGAAACTGAACGCCAGAGGTTGTTATCAAGACAAAAAAGATCCAGCTGAGTTATTAAAGGGCATGGCTAGTTTTATGACCATTAATAAACACACACTAGTTACATGTATTAAACTGAAGGAAATCAGATCTTAGACTTGAAAGTGTTTGCAGAGTGAGCACATAACTTCTCTCTCCTCTCCCACTCACAGCATAGAAACTGGCAAAGGAGTCCTGTGTTTGTTAAAACATTAGATACTTTCCAGAAGAAACATCTGTGTACAAAAGGGGCCCAAACAAATTCAGATAGGTTATGCTTTATAATGCAGTTGAAGTGGTAGGGGAAAACAATTAAAAAATTAGTATCATACAAAAATGATTAATTTTAAAATTTAACTTCTTCCCTACATCTTCATTTATTTCTCCCCTTCCCCCTTGGTAGCCTGAATAAAATAATAAAAAAAAAAATTGCACAGCTCTTCTCATGTGTCAAGTCTCTATTCCAAATGTCAAACACTATCCCAAGTATTACAAGTACCGAATAAAGATGTAAACACTAGCATGTTGTTAATTAGGCTTCATGGGGAAATTAGGATGCAAAGAATGGTATCAAGGGAATTGTCCAGACATGGCTTTTAACAATGCTGTTACTGCCCTCCCACTGTAACTTTTAACAAAATTGACTTCATTCCTCTCATGGTATGCCTTGCCAAGAAACAGATTTGAATAAAGGGCCCTCATTAGCAATAAAAGTTTGGAGGGTGGAAGTGCTGCTTGAACTTTGCATTGTTGAAGTACGTGCAAGGAAAAGCACTTTGCTGAATTACTAACAGTGTCTGTGCAAGGCAGTCCTAGCCTGCTGGTCCTACTGTGTCAGCTGCTGCTCCTGGGTTCTTAAACAGCAACAGAGGAATAAACTTGCAGCACCCATGCACTGATATGAAAGCTTAGGATACCAGCCTTCTCTACCAATTGTGGAGCTCACAGTGGCTGTTCAGACCTTCTCAACTCCTAGCTAGGCTCTGTAATGTGCTCTGGGAGATGCTATGTGAAGGCTGATAGAAATATGCAATGAGTATTAATGCTCCAACCTTTTTTAACTGCTCCCTGTCAGCTTTTGAGCAAAATTTAAGGTGTTGGTGATTCTTGAGTGGTTACGGGCAGGAAAGTGTCTAAGAGTTATTCAGGGTTGCTCAGAAATCTCCCTGCTGGTATTCAGAGGACTACTACCTTAGTGACAGCATAAAATATTTATGTTTTACTCCTGACAGCACCACTGAACCAATCTGAAAATGAAGCATGTCATATCTACTTCAAGCAACTTATGGATTAACAGAATTGTAAACTAAGTTCCTGTAACAGTACCTTTATTAAGCCATCTTTAATTCAG
Source organism: Harpia harpyja (assembly GCF_026419915.1). NCBI lineage: Eukaryota > Metazoa > Chordata > Aves > Accipitriformes > Accipitridae > Harpia > Harpia harpyja. The sequence continues at coordinate 14,381,294 of NC_068956.1, read as the reverse complement.
GTTCTCAGGCCACAGCTGTACATCTAAAATAGGGTGCCTAGACCCATTTTAGAAAATTTTCATTATAGCACAGTTCTAAGAATTGAGTTTTAAACAACGAAGCTACAAACCTGTCTCTATGAGTCAGTAACCTTTAACAGCTGGACGGCTCATACAGCACGGACTACCCTTCTTGTAACTAACGTAGCTACTGTCGTGTGCTAAAGGCAAAAAGCAGAACTCAAGATTCCTAACATTCAAAAATAATACCGAACTTAGGATGTGTGAACTCGTTATGAAAATATGAAACATGGCTGGGGAGTGCCTACAGAGGGACTCGCGATCACTCCTTCAGCTCAGCTACAAAGAGTTAATGTCAGGAATCTGAAGGGCAAGATGTTTAAATCTGTCTCTGATTAATGGGAAGGAGGGACTCTGATATTGTTACATATAATTCACAGAAGGAAGAGACCACTTGAAAACAGTTCTTGGCCAACAGGAAGGTGAAATACATTTACAGTCAGACTCTAAAATGTGTTGATCCACTAGAAAACTCTCGCGTGAACATGTTTAAGAAAATTCCTGTTCTAGGTACTGATAATAGAAGTCTTGTGAAGCACTGAAGTGTCTTATCTTCAGTGTGCTCAGAAATCAGAAGCCAAACGGCATGAACTGGTTCTTCTTCACTTACTTCCTTGATTTGGGGGTTTAAATTGACTTACTATAATGCACTGTTAACCATTACCGAACACATTTTCCTGAACAGGCAGTGAAGGACTCTGCGGTGCTGAGCTTGCTTACACCCAGAGACTTCACTGAAAGAGCAGGAGCAGTAAGTGGACACTACAAAGAACCTGGTTGCTTATGAATGCCTGAACACTACACGTATTGATCATTGTAAAGTAAAATTCAAGGTTAGGTAAGGTTACTCCCCAAACATTTTTCATTTGTGTGAAAAATATTCACACCGTAACCTTATAGGAGTTTTAAATAGATTAACAGAAGCAAATGGCCAATAAGTTAAAAAGGAAAGGGGAAAAACCCAACTGACTTATGTAACTGACCATAAAAGCCCGCTAGAGGATAATATACTGGGACAAGTCTGGTGCACACCTCTGAGGCTCCATTTTTGATTCTCCTGTGCTTTCATTCACCTTTTTTCAGGATATGCTAAGTGTTTTCTTTTCCCTAAAAATCCTTTCAAATAACAAAGACCATGCATGCCACCTACTTCTTCATTGCACAAGGACACACTCCATAGAGCTTCTGATTTCTCTGTATCCTGTATTCCTGTTTTCCCTTCAGTGAGCAAGAGCTCAGTAGGGTTTTTGTTGCTACTGTTACTTACAACATGAGCTGAAAACTCTGTGTGTCTCCCTTCTGCCCCCTTTCTCTCTTAGTCTCTCCTGTCTCTGAGTCTTGCTGCTTAGTTGTGTCAGCAGAATTATTTTCTACAAAGATGGGATCATTTTATAAAGTGTTAATGCATTTAACTTTTTCTGATCTATGAAGAATTACAAAGATGACTGAAGCTGGTAGGTTTCATAACTAAAAGAGCTACATCCTTTTCCTCTTACTGGTTTTCTGTTTCTCACCAAAATTATCAGTTTCTGTCTGTCAGCAAATTGTGTTGTTCAAAAGTAACTATCCTGTATCCAGAGGTGAATGACAGAAGACAACCTGAACACAGCACTTTGGACACTTTTAACTAGAGAAATCCTTTGCTGCATGTATTCCATCTACACTATATGGGCACTGTTTATATCACCTGAGGAAAATTAACTACCTCGTGTTAAAAACAAACAAACACACACACACACACAAAAACAAAACCAAAAAACCCCAGTTCGCTTTTTTTTCTTTTTTTCTTTAGCAAACCCCTGAAAATGTTTAGAAGACAGACATAAATCAGCAATGGATATGGTCATGGTAGGTAGGTAATCATCCGGTAAGAGATGCCATTTCTTTTTATGGCTTACTCCATGGACTGTAACTCAGTGAAAACCGTAAAAGATAAAGTAATCACAAGCAAAACCACAATGAAGGAAAAACAGTTCAGTTGTGTACTTACAAGTTTGGGCATTTATCTTTTTATCACTAGCATTAATACAAACAGTGCATGTCTCTTGACTAGGCTGGGAGTTCAAATCATAATGAAAGCAAAAGAGTACTTGAGAATGTCATTTCAGATAGCCAGAAGAAGAAAACTTTTCTGGTTTTTCCTCCCTTTATGGCTTTCCAAACAAACAAAAAAAATCCTCAGCTTGAATGTTTACATTACATATTATCAAGGGGGAAATGGCTACATAAACACAGGAAACAGCATAATTGGAGCACAGAACTAATTAAGAAAAAATAGATCTGGAATTCAAGTATACCTATGCTTCACAACATTTTTAATGGTAAATTGTTCTATTGAATACTTTGGTAAGTGTAGATATTTTACTATGTTACAAGTATCTTTCACTTCTTAAACATTTATCACAAGAAAAGTATTTTTTTCCCATGAAGAAAAAGTAACCACAACAAAACCAAACCTTCTTGTACTGGGGTGGTGGGGGGAATCTTTCATTTAAGAAGTGAAGGAATCTCTGTTTTGGTGGAGAGTTTGTGTGGCTTTTTTCTTTTTATTTCTTTTAAAATTCAACACATTAACAGTTACAGAAATTATCTGATTAAAATAAATCTTAGAAAATAAGCAACAAGATTTACTTTACAGAGTCTCTATTTTAAACCTTCCCAGACACTTTCACTCTGGCTGTTAGACCTACTTAAGAGTCACCCCAAATCAGTTCCGTATGTTTATTACTTTGTGTCTCTGCTTTTCCAAATCCTGATCTGTAAATTTTGCGGCCAGGCCTGTTTCCCTCACTGTGCAGATGTCAACAAAACCTCTCCAGAGTGGAGTGAATGCACCCTGAAGAGGCCTCCTTGTGAGGTCCATTACAATGTAAAGGGAAAATTGGAAATCAATAAAAGAATAAATAAACACTTAACTAATCAAAGTGAGAACTTTTTGTCTTACTATGAAAAGTAAACCCGATGTTTTTTAATTAGCAAACATTATCCCTTAAGGGATGTTGAGCTGTCAGACTCACCACAGCACTTATTTTAAAAAGCTTCATTTGTCAGAATTCCTGAAACTGACTTTAAATATGCTTTCCTCAAAAAGAACAGAAAGCCAGAGTGCGGGTGCCTTCTTCCTGGACAGAAGCTGGAGACATTAAGGCAGATAGACAAGCTGTTCTTTAGTGACAGACTTCTGAAAGAGATCAAGAGCTTGAGTGCCCGAATGTCATCAGCAACTTCTGAGTCCAAAGCAAGAACAAACACACCAAAATTTTAACTGAAACAATCTTTCACTTAGGGGTTTTTGTTTAACTGTGAGGGATAAAAATAAGCAAATGGATAACCCAAAAAAGAAGCCAAGATGTTGGCAGAAATGTTTACTAGAGATAGGATTTTGTTTTAAATTTTCCAAATTGCCAGAAAAGGTTATATTTGATATAGTGGTTCCTTTGTTTTATTTTCTTTAAACAAACAAACTAACAAACAAACAAAAAATGGCCAGCTACGGAACTCTTCATAGAAATTTAGGCTCCTAAATGCTAAAGTCAATCTATGTAGAGCCTCACAAAAAATGGTCTTGGGAAAAGGTCATGGCTAATGAAGTTACTCTTAAATTCAACTGGAAAAGCAGATATTCGTTAGAGGTTGTCCAAATTCCAGCTGTTTCCCCTTCTCCCCATAATCCCTACCTCAAAAAAGAGAGAGTGGAAGTCTTCTTGAGAAACACACTGTATTCTTACCCATTATCATGATGGGCATCTTTGAAATAAGTTGCTAAACAATAGTTAACAACAATCTGATTAACCACGGTTCAGGCTAAGAAGGATGCACAGTCCCTGAGTAATCTACATTATATTTTCCAACACTTGGCTCAATCTCAGTTTGTGCCTTAGACACTTCTATTTTCCTTGGCAAAGTATTTCACAATGTAGCCCATTGTGAGGAAGTTTTCCTGACATTCAGCCTAAATTCTCTCCCAATTTCTTCCTGTCAGATGATTGCCTCTTCTTAGCTAGATGATGTAAGCAGCATACACACTTCCCACACAAAGAAACAAGAGTTCTGCTAATAACGTACAAATGGATAAGTTAAGATTCCCTCTTTTCAGGAACTCAAGCAGAAAAAATGCAAATGAGACCATCTGAAAAAAGCTGTATCAGATCCTGAGTTCATCGTTTCATTAGCTCACTACTTTTAAACTCAGCAGGTTCTGAAAATGCCTAAGTAATAGCATGAGGATAAATACACAAACACAGAAGCAGGTAAGTTATACTCACATTATCTATACATATGCTTAGGTATCTACAATCTTTTGAACAATTATTCAAACTCTGTCAATGTTTTATACACATATAAAAAAAATCTTGGCTTTTTATGAATCTATGAGTCAAAATTTAGAAAGATGTTTTTTGCTTTTAAACTGCTACCAACATTAAAGTATTAATATATTTCACCTACTGTGATTTGTTTGGCTTATCAGAACACTGAAAAGGCTTGTAAAGGATGTACAAACTACTTACAATTTATGAAAATACTTTTGACATACTACTAATAGCTTGTGTAAATTACAGTCAGTGTAAACACACAGCCATTTGTCATGACTGTTGTTTGAATAGAAATGTTATCGACTACTAAAACTTCATTACTAGTATATGTAGACCCAGCAAACCCATTTAATAATTACAGTAGGGAAAACAGTATTAGATTTTAGGAGCTACTAGCCCCACCAGTTTTATGAGCCGATTTGGAAATTGGACCTTCCAAATTACAGCAGATAGCACAATTACATTATCACAGCACAGACACTATATTCCTGGGATTGATGGTCCCATAACAGCTTTTGCCATTATTAGGATACTGTGCTAGGCTAATCTTTACTAAAATTTTCTTCTACCAGCTGGACTGCAAATGTAACTTTTGCTACCATGTTAAAGACAATGACAACAGTACCCTTAATTATTTAAATTAAAAAAAAAAAAAGAAAGAAAAAGAGATCTGGAAACTCTGTTCCCTTTCATGATAGTCATTCTCATAACAAGTATATTCTTGGTTTGTCATTTTGGGAACAGGCACCTTGGAAATGAATATCTGATGTAGGCCCATGAAATTCATTTCATACTAGCAGGTCTCCCTTAATGGAAGTCTCACCAGGATCACACAGAAAGTTACTACTAGTATTGCTTAAAATACAAAATGGGTGCACCTGAATATATATTTGGTAAACACATGCCAATCCACAGACACTCCAGAGCTCAGATGTTAGAAGTGGCTTCTGTCTTTAGAGATGGTTTGAATAAATATCCAAAGTGCTTTATGTGAAATCTGTGCTGGTTACAAAATTGATTCCCAAACGTGGTGAGGTAAAAAGCTTTAGAATGTTACAAAGAAAAGCTCATACTCAACTGAGCACAACACGAAGCTATGTGGACCTATGAACTCATCAACAACCTCATCATTTTTCCCCCTTTGCCTTCTTATTTATTTTGCAACTCCCATTCATTGAGCCCTGTTTCAAATTAAAGAGTGATAGCTTGACGGGCAAGGTGAACAATCCAGACTGGAAGTGATAGAATCATAGAATAATTTAGGTTGGAAAAGACCTTTAAGATCACTGAGTCCAACCATCAACCCAACACCACCATGCCCACTAAACCATGTCCTGAAGTGCCACATCTATGCATTTTTTGAACACCTCCAGGGATGGTGACTCCACCACTTCCCTGGGCAGCCTGTTCTAATGCCTGACAACACTTTCAGTGAAGAAATTTTTTCTAATATCAAATCTAAACCTCCCCTGGCGCAACTTGAGGCCATTTCCTCTCGTCCAATCTTAACTATTGATCTACCTACTTACTTTTGTAGCAGTCCATGCGATCACTTCTGTGTGAGGTAAAAACGCTTTATCTGTAGCTAAGTGGTGGCTATGGGGACTAAGCAACTATGTATGCACCAGTTTATTAGCAGTCACGTAATACCTGCCTGCTGCTCTTAGTGAAGCTGAGATTGATTAAGCAGCCAGGTAGGTTTGTGCTGGTAGTACAGCTGACCTTGCTGTCATTATTTGTGACCAATTTGTGCTACCTTCTAGTATGAAAATAAATTTCCATCTTCAGAGACACTGCAGGTCTCCATGGGTCAATTCCAGTAACTGCAAAAGTGGGGTTAATAGCTACTAACCTCTACTATCTATTACTATTAGGAATCACTTTGCATTATATTGTGCAGCTACTGTGAAATAAAACACTGAGAAAGGCAGTCTGATAGTTAAATCCTTTGCTTCTGTGCCACATCTGGTTCTTGATACAAGAGCCATGACAGTATCCAAACAACCCGCTATTCATTATCTTTCCAGTATTAACAAAACCAATCCCCAAAATCATTGTTAAAAAATAAAAAATAAAACAAAAAAAGAGGTGGTGCTGAGGAAACTAGCTATTCAAAGAGATGAATGCAATTGGAAGTTGTATTTTGTTTTAACAACTATTTCATGAATGAACTTGTCCAGGCATAAAGCCAAAGTCAGCTGAGCTGTTTGTAATGGTACTATGCCCAGGAACTGTTAACTCCCGAGATTGGAAGGATGTATCCTTTCAGGAAACAAAAGCACGTGTATGAACATTTAAGACATTTTCTGAAGAAAGGTATGTTAGCCATAGATTTTAACTATTCAGAGATAAATGAACTTTTATAGGTACAGGACGCACAGAAAATTTTTCGATATGTCCATGCTATTGACAGCATTAACTCTTTGTGTGTACAGCACTCCGGTATCCCAGCCGAAATTTAAAGAGTAAATTAGAAACGTGCAATGTAGCTGTTCAGGCTAATTCCTTACAACCACAGGAAAAGGTTATGCTGTTCCTTTAAAAAACAGGCATAACAATAAACAAACTAGTATGAAAAAACAATATATGAAGATACAGAAAAATTTGAATTTATTTCATACTGTGAAATACAATTTTATAGCCGCATGCATGCAAAGCTTTACTGATAGCTGACACACAGAAAAACATTCAGAGGCTATTTAAGCCTCAAATGCTGAAGAATTATAATTTAGAAGGTTCTGCCAACTGCCAGCGGTGAAAGTTCAAAATGAACATATTGGGAACAGCACAGAAAATTAAGAAAGGGATGCGGGACACAGGATGACATGTCATGACAAGACATTTACAGCAAAAGGCCTAGAAGTAGTATCAGACACAGGTTTCTTAGCCTTTTTTCTGCTGTCATGCAAATATGACTAACAAAATAAATCAATTTAGAAAGCTATTTAGCTTGTAAAAAGATCTCAACATAGTGTAAGAGCCAGCTTAGGGGGAGAGAAATGTCTAGCATGCTTTCTTTAATGGTAGTCTTTTACTAAAGGACAGGTATCCAAAGAAGCAGTTCTCACAGTGTTTTAATCTTTAAGGCTACCAGAATCCATGGCCTCATCATTCGAAACTTTCTGCAGGACCATGTGACATGGCTTCCAGATTTCTGCTATAATTTGCTTTTACCACAAGAAAAATAACCTCTTTCCTTGACCACAACTAGTTGTAACAGCAGGGCTGTAGCAAGCATTGCACCGAGAGCTAGATTTGCAGGCATTTATTTTGGCAGTTATGTTAGCTTACACAGAGTTTGCTGATCTTGCATTGCTTCTTCATACTCTGACTTCCTCCTTTGCTCTCTGTTGTTGTGATGCTGAAACAGTCTGTGGCAATGCAACATGGTTGAAAAATAACCAGTAAAAAATTTTGTCTGTTTTGTTTTGCTTTTAGCCAGGTCAGTTTTCTGAAGTGTGTATATAATAAGCTGGCACTGCTGCCAAAACACTAGACAAAACTGTTAATCTGTTTCAATCTTAGTTCAAAGTAAAAGCACTTGCTAGGGGAGATGTATTGAAGAAAGTTTGTCAAACTAACAGTAATTGGAGCTTCTACAGACATTTGAAAAGAATAATAAAAGCAATCTAAGTGTTCTGCAAACCTTAAGACAACATCCTAATAAGAACACTTCAAATAAAACATCTCTGTGTATAACACAGCTATGGACCCATGCAGATTACACAGGTTCCCCAAGGGAGAATATCTTGCTTTCTTGTGAAAAGGTGGGAGAATTTTTTGTTGGTGGGTGTTTGTTTTAAATAAAGGCATCATTGTTTCTACATATCCTTTGGTACATAAAGTGCTTGTGTTGTTATCCATTTTTAATCACATTTTCCAGGACACTGAATAAAAACAACAAATATAGGGGTTTCAAACTATTCCAGAGATCAGACTAAATGAAGAAAAATTTGAAAATAAGTCATTTGTAGGAATGAAGTACCTTTTCTCATACTACTGTAAGAAGTGCAGATAAATTCAGAATCCATTAAAGAAAATTAAGAAATTGGTAGATTGTCAGGTAACAGCATGTTCTGACATTATTGCAGGCTAGTAATGGGTACAGCACATACCCTCTGCTACAAGCAACTCCATTCCCTCCCTCTTCAGTCACAAAATAAATGCATAAAACTTTAAGGTTATAAGGTTGGCTGATCCAGCAAAACTCAGGTTCCTTTAAAATACTCATTTAGAAGTACAAATATCTTTCTCTTTTCTCTGTCAACAGTCATCTGAGAAAACACTCAGTTAGTGATTGTGTTGAAAGCCAAAGCATCTACAAGCCGAAATAGCAACTACCTGCATTTCTGTGAAGACTAAAACGACATTAAAATAAACTCCTTCCAGCCACGCTACTCAGTGAATACCTCTCAAAACACTTTCAGAAGTTGCTGTCCTGTAATGGAAGATTACATGCATTGAAAACACAAGGAACATGGAATGAGTATATGAAATCAAGAACAAGTTAGATTTATAAAATGAGAAGTAGCAAGTGGCTTTCCAACTAAGCCCCCATTTTGCACTTTTACTGAAAGGAGGATTTAATCTCTCTGTCTCTTGATGATACTCTTCAAAATTGGGAATGGCAAGGAATCTCACTTTGTGAATGTTCTCTCCTAACTGAAAAATGCTGCAAAGTAAACCAGAAATTTTCGGAAATTTGGCCACGCATTACTGTTTTACTGACTAGTTTTCAATCATCACTTCCTATGCTTATTGCAGTCACTGCTGATTAGTCAATTAAGAACTGCAAAGAATGTTCCTAAGGCACCAAGCCAGCTCACCAGAACACTGTGAAAATCATGGGACTGTTTACAGCAAGCTGTTAAAACTTTTAATAAAATGCTTCATAGACCAAAGATTAAAGACTCCCTGTAATCATTTTATATTGTAATAAGGAGCAATCATCCTAGCACCTTCCTAGTCAGATATCCATAGGGAGGTAAATAAAAATACAAGTATGCCAAATATAGAAAGCAGGAGAAACTGTAACAGTTAACTGAATTAATTACATTAATCTACAGTGTAGTACTCCTGCAACACACACTGCAATTTAAAAATAAATGGATTTTCTTCTGTTGCGGTTTAAGACCAGCAAGCAACAAAGCACCATGAGGCTGTTCGCTCACTCCTCCCCTCTGGTGGGATGGGGAGAAGAAAATGTAATGAAAGGCTCATGGGTCAAGACAAGGACAGGGAGGGATCACTCACCACTTATGGTCACGGGCAAAACAGACTCGACTTGGGGGGGAAAAAAAAAAAAAAATCAATTTAATTTACTATGAATGAAATCAAAACAAGGATAAAGGGAAGTAAAACCGATTCTTAAAAACACCTTCCCCCCACCCCTCCCTTCTTCCCAGGCACAGCTTTGCTTCCGAATTCTCTACCTACCCCCCGAACAGTACAGGGGAATGGGGGTTGGGGTCAGTTCATCACACATTGTCTCTGCCACTCCTTCCTCCTCAGGGGGAGGACTCCTCACGCTTCCCCTGCTCCAGTGTGGGGTCCATCCCATGGGAGACGGTCCTCCATGAACATTTCCAATGTGGGTCCTTCCCACAGGCTGTAGTTCTTCACAAACTTCTCCAGCATGGGTCCTTTCCCCAGGCTGCAGTCCTTCAGGCACAGCCTGCTCCAGCGCGGGCTTTCCCATGGAGTTCCAGCCATCTTGGGGGGCATCCACCCCCTGCTCCGGCGTGGGCTCCTCTCTCCCCGGGCTGCAGGTGGGCATCTGCTCCCCCGCTCCCCTCCCTGGGCTGGGGGGGGACAGCCTGCCGCCTTGTCTCACCACGGGCTGCGGGGGCATCCCCTCCTGCCCCGCTCCTCCTCCCCTCCTTCTTCACTGGCCTTGGTGTCCACATAGGGGTTTCTCTCACATTCCACTCCCCTCCTCCACTGCAGGTTTCCCTTCTTAAATATTTTATCCCAGAGGCACTACCACTGTTGCTGATGGGCTCAGCCTTGGCCAGCGGCAGGTCTGACTTGGAGCCGGGAAAGCTTCTAGCAGCTTCTCACAGGAGCCACCCCTGTAGCACCTCCTCCGCTACCAAAACCCTGCCACACAAACCCAAAAACATCTTCGTCTCCATTCTCTGCAGAAAACTGAAAAGCAAATACTATAAGGACAGTAATTATCAAAGCCTTCTCACTAAGGCTTTGTGTACTGTTTGTATAAGAAGTTACATGTATGTGAATGTTAAGAAGTATTGTAAACAAGGACCGGAGTTAGTGAAGCCCCTTGTCTCCACTTGCCTTTCGTCTTGAACAATAGTCCCAGGTCCTACTCAGAGTCTCTTGGCCCCATCAAGACAGACAAGCGCTCCCTGTTTCATGCCAGCTAACCAGCCAACACAAAACAGCAGAGATCAATGTGACAGATCTACACTTTCACACCTCTGATAAAAAATGGTTACAAGAAAATAACTATGTCACAATTCAACTCTATGACAACTATCTTGGAAAATAGCAAAAACTGTCTCTAAAAATAGTCAGATTGCTTTCTTCCTCAATTGGTAGGGTTCATGAGACAACAAAATTATCTAGGACGAAGCTGAGCAGGACGGGGTGCAAAAAGGCTTTGCATATGCTACAGTTCTTCACTGTGGACATTTGTATCAATAGGAAACAGTTCACATTTTCAAAGGAAAAATAAAAAAGAAGAGAAAGCTGCTAAGAAATACAGTGCAAAACATGAACAGTGGGTTCTCTGTTGACTTCATCATCATCATAAAACTCTGAGCAAATTCTGTATTCATGGCATTACTCTTTCATAGCAAAATTATTCCAGAACTACTTTCTGCAAAGTTGAAAGAAAACAGGGACCTGTATTTTTCAATCCCAGATGTCAACAGGTGGGCAGTAACATGGATATGAGAGGGACTACTTGCAACTAGTTTCTAGTGAGATCAGTTTGATCTTTTAAATATTATCATAATCAAATCTTACAAGATAACTTTGGTTTTCTTCTTCGTCTCCACAAAAAGAATGGAACAAATGATTTTAAAGAATGAAAATTATTAGAGAAATTAGAACTATACTTTAAACAAACAGGAATGTACCAAGCATAAAACTGAAAAGTAACACTAAAAGCTCCATATGCATTCCTAGACATTATTATTTGAGAAAATTATGAAAGCTGATGCAGTGTCACCTGGAAGAGCCAGCTAATGCTCTGTACTAAGAGCACCCATAATTTTATCTCCAAATTTTCTGGCCTAGTATGTGTTTTTTTATTTGGGGAAAGTTCAGAAACATCCATGCATACGTACAGATGTTAGATGTTAAAGTACATTAATGATAACAGAACGTGAGCTGTTTACTTTTATTACTCTGGTTTTTTTCCTTTTTAATTGAGTACAAATGTTAAGAAACATTAACTGAACACGTATATTTTTGTACTTGAGTGGTGCAGAGAAAGATAGCAAACAGGATTCCTTCTAGCCCAAGACACAGCAAGGGGGAAAGCTGCATTGCGAGTTCTCCCTCAACAAGAACACACCAAAGGATCATGTTGCACATCTGCTCTCTAAGAAGCCTGCATGAGAGAAGTATGCCTATCACTTCTTGATTTAATTCATCAGTTATAGTGGCCACAGATAACACCTGTAGCAAGTGAAGGTATAGTTTTAATATATTTTTGATAGCAATTATACCAAAGAAATTACTATCTTCTTGATAGTAATTCTGGCCCAGAAAGTCATCATTTTCCTTGCGTGCACTGAAGTGAGGGGAAGGAGCTGATAGAAAGTCAGGGCCAAAGGAATTATTTTTCCAGCTGGATCACTTCTTCAGTTATGTTCACTACACAGACACACAAACACTCGTACCAACACAACAGGGAAGACAGGACATTTTCTTAAAGGGTCCAAGAAATACTCTGCAAATATGTGATTAATATTAATACAAAAACATTCTTCTAGGTGTCAGTGAACTCCACTTGAGTTACCTCCCAATTTTTACATTGACAGTAGTTGGGACACAAAGCCGACTCAGAACTGGGGAAGAAAGGTTGTTGTGAAAATCATTCATTAGCTAAAATTTTCTGTAGCACAGTTCCTCCAACCATTCCAGAGCCAAAACACAGCACAAAACCATACACTGCTACTGACCAGATCATCTCTCTTCTGCAATAATTTCCAAGGCTAACAGGCAAAAGCCTCAACAAAATAAGTATTACATATTTTAAAAATGAGAATTCATATTATATTATGTAAGGTCATGACAAACTATATTTTTCTCCAGAAGAGATAAATGAAAAATGTAAGCAAAAATTATTCTAGAAACTAAAATAAATGGAAGAAATTAGCACCTACCACAAAAACTGAATATTCACACGAATTAACCATCTAGAAGGTAAAAGTTCACACACATTCCAAAGAGAAACATATGAACACACTGTCAGTAAATTACGTTTCAAGCATCTCCTTACGGTTGACAATATCTGAAAAGTTCCCATTTCTCTACACAGACTCCATAATGTGAGTCTAGACTGGAAAAATGTAGATGGCTACAGCATACATGCAACCATGTTAGGCAAATTTCACCTGTATAGACAAAACTTACTCTTCTCACAGTTTGGGAGCTGAGACAAATTCCAGAGGGATGAAAAGGAAGCAGGAAGACAGTGAGGCTGAAGATACTCTACTAAGCTCTCCAATTCTAGGAAGTATCCATGGCTTGTCCAAAGATTTCCAGGAGCAATTTACACTAAAAAGGGATGAAGCAGCAACGAACAATCTCTGCACTCTGAGACACAGCTGTCCTTAAATGTTGCAGATTTGGCTTTCTTCTAGCAAAGCAACTACCCTTTTGAGCTTTTAGAAGTAGATGGTTCCCCAAACCAGTCCTTTAGATCCCAACTTCTCCTGCCTAGAAGGTAAAAGAAGACTAGGACATAATCTGCTGACGCATTGCCCTACTCTGCAGACCTTTCCTGTCCACTTCCAGGCAAGAAAAAATTATGCTGTTGGGGACATAAAGATTTGGCACTGATACCTCTACCCGGCATACAGAATAAATTCCCTAGTGACACACTCAATAACAGGAGAACAAAGGATAAGGTGTTTTTTCTTCTGTCTTTTTCATTCATTTCTCACAGTATTTGCAAATGGCTCAGATCAGGAAGAGGAGCGGAAGAGTCTCTGATAAAAGGCAATGGGGGAACTGGGTAGCAATCAGGGTTATAGTGACAAATGTTTAGTTATATTCGAAGTAAGACTTAAAATGTTTGTTCTGGTTAGTTCTTAGGAAGTAAGACTGACAATTTTATCAGCAATAAAAAAACCAAAGAAAAATCTCATTTCAAGGGCTGAAGTGTTAACCTGTTGCTCAGGACTAGTAGGTCTGATCTGCTAAAAACTTTAAAGGGTACTGAGATATGTCATTGCAATTAATGAATCCCAGGCCTCCAAATAACATTGATCTAATTTATTTGAACTAAAGCTACTCAGAGTCCTCCTTGCAGGCAGTCTCTTCTCATCCTGAGCTTCCAGGTGTCTAGCCTTCCTTGTTGCCTATCTCTGTATCTTTGCTAGTCTACATAATGCTTTCTGACCAGAGATGCATATAGCAAGTATTCAAAATGGGGGTACACCAGAAAGGTTTATGAAGGCATGTGATTTATCTTCAATAATTTTCCCAATGATTTCTAAAAGTTAGCTTGACTGACAGTAGACAGTAAGCTGATGGTCTTAAAAAAAAAAAAACCACCCCAAAAAACCAAACCCCCCAAAAGCCCCACCCCCCAAAACCACAAAACCATTCAAATCAGTATTTTCCCATCTTGCAGAATTCCATTTACCAAAGACCTGGATATCTGCTGCAATTAATATCAAGTTTGTAGCCTACTATACTTGGGGTAGGAGGAAGAAAATCATAAATAAATGAATAAATGTAAAAATAATTTTTATAACAAAATAAAATAATTCTGTGCTGATTTACTGCTCCTTGTTCAGTAGAAAGCTCAGTTACTGAGCAAATGGGTATTTCCAAATTACGAGTCTGATGCACAAATTCACAAACTCTTTCCAAAGAAGTTAGGTCAGCAACACAGTACATGCTACCTTAATTGCTCAAACAGGATATGTACAGGCCATCTTAAGTGTGAGGAAAAAAACCAACCCCCCCCAAACCAGCCCAAACCAGCTTTGAGGTGTTTTTTTATTAATTTAAAATGGCAAAAATGGGGGGGGGGGAACACAAACAAACAAACAAACCAAGCCAAACAAAACCCCAGTCCTAATGGCAAAGAGAAGAAACCCTCTTATTTGTGGTGGTGTTCCTTCATTTGTAGCAATAGCTTTCTGACAGTGTCCTTGCTGGCAGCACTGAAAACAGTTACCAAGTATATCAAAACACCATCATACACTGTTTTTTGTCATTTTAAGAGAGAGCCCACGTGAAACAAAAATACTAGGTGTATGCTCTGCAGTCTCATGGTGCTAGTGTATGTGATTTTATGATTTCTCCCCTTTATAAACTGAGTAATAAGCAGCACCTGTGGATAGAAGACTGCTTATTCTTCTGATGGAATCTGTAACCCACTTCAAATTATAGGGAAAAGGTTAATTCTGCTGAACAACATGCTGTGTCCTTCAGTATCTGATTTTATGTACCATTCCATGGATAGCTGGTTTTAACAGTTCACTTATTTTTCTTCAAGTGCAGCTTTTGAAACTGAATATTTTGATGCTTTCCCTGGAGGCAGATAGCATCAGACCCCTTGTGTGAGGACAAATACAGATCCACAATAAGAACATCCAGTTAATACAAAAAAGTTCACAACGAGATACTCTCTGAAGCATGAGGATTATGAGATACAGAGAGACAGATGTCAGAAAGAAAAATATTCATTGAGCATAGTACACAACTATCCACTTCAGAATTTTTGTAGTGTCCCCTGAAGTATTTAATATTGGTCAGGAATTCAGAGTAAGCATACACATCTCACTGACTCATGATGCAAGGAATGTAACAGTTAAGAGGCCCATTTCAGTTCGGGATATAGCAAACGTTCAAAAATAATCAGGAATTTACATTCAAAATCATATAACACTCAAGAGAACACATTCAATGGTTCAAATTGATAGGGGATCTCAAGGAAAAGGAAATCAGTAGCATGAATCAATTCATCTATTCTTATGTCAACACAGCATAATCCTACGAAAGGAAAAGGAATTAGCATTTTATACCACTCCCATTTCTGTTTGTTATAACGTTTACTAACAATATCAAATGAGTAGGAAACATAAATAATGCATGAATCTCTAAAATAAAATAGTGTATCACTTATTTAACAGAAACAATGTAAATTCAGGAAGAGCGGAAGGAAATTATTTTAAGTAAATTCCCTTGATATAGATCCAAATATTCACATGAAATTAAATTATAGCATTTCTATTGTTCCCTAATAATCACTGGGAAATAGAGGTTATTATTTTACATTCCCTGGTGGCTTGTTGTTGAAGTCATTGGAAAGGCAGTGGGGATTAATCTGACTTTTTATCCTATTTACACTACTTGTAAAACCCAAGAGTCAGAGCTGTTTGGTTGGGTTTTTTTTAATGCACCATTTACCAACAGCACCATTAAATTAACACCACCATGAAATGACAGATATCAAACATAAGGCTGTATATCATTAAAAAGGTGTCTTACGAGTTACTTTTTCCTTTATTTGCTTTTTAAGGGGAAATGTTTGGTGCATGACCTCTATTTTTTCTAAGACTACTAGTTAATTTTTTAGCATCAGGAAATAAAAGACAAGGATAAAAGAAATTGACTTACAATAATCGCCGTATTATTGCTGCTGCCAATAACAATAGCTGCAAAGCTTTAGACAACAGAGTTTTTATTTATGTGATAAGCAGTTCTATTTAACCTTACACGTCAGTGTTTTTCCCAGTAACACTGTTCATAATTTCTTCCTTCATTAGCTTCTTCTAAAGAAAACAAAACCAAGTTCCTTTTGGTTCTTTATGCAAGGACAGAAGACTTACTAAGCACCTCTCAAACTATTTCCTTGACCATTGGAAACACTTAAATTATACATTCAGTGGGCAAGCACTCCAACACTCTCTGCATTCACCAAAACAAATAAATAATTTTACATATGAAGAATTTAATAGGCATCAGATAAGAAATAAATTGGTGATATGAATAAATACTTTCCATATTCAAATCCGATTCATGCACTCATATGCATGCTCATAAATTAATAATACAAAATTCAAGGCAGGGAAACAAGATCATTAGCTGGTAAGTAAAATTAGCATCTGTCATTCCATATTCCTGTACATCCAGCATTCGCTGATACAATATTGTCTTTTGCTGTCACACACTTCAAGAACTAAAAGGAAGTTGTAAATGGTATGATGAAGTGTATCCATAAATAGTCTCAATGCCAACTAGCTGTTTTTCTCCAAGCCTTCTACAAAATGTCAAGAAGAACAAGCTTTTTTTTAAAAAAAAAAGAAAAAAAAACAAACCCAAAACTTATGCAAGTTTTCTCTTTTTATGCAGAACTAAAGGAAATCAAATTCTTAAAGACCTGCATGCCCTGTCTCAAGCTTTCCAGTCAAGCAGAGAACTTTTTCTAAAATCATCACTAATCTGTAAATTGGCTGGCTTGAAGTGCTTCCAGCAGAGGAATCAAAGTGTATGCATAATGCTCCATACTTCCTCAGAAATAAGCAGAAAATGTTTTGAAGATTTCACAGTTAAATCACAAGTTTGTCAAGCAGAAAACTCTTATTACTAGCAATCTATTCAGCATATAGCATGGCACACTGATCCTCACAGGGACCTCTGGCTTATATGATGGCATGCAGAAAACTGCAGTAAGAGAACTGGAAAATAAAAACCAAGCATCTTTGACAAAGGTGATACTTCATTAGTTTAATTCCAATAATAACTAAATAAATTCCACCAACAGGCAGATAAAACTTTTTAAAAACAGAGACATTCCAAGTTTGCTGAATTTTCTTATTCAAGTATCACTACCATGATAACTGTGTGTCCTCGATGCTCTCAGCATGAGCATTCAGTTTGAAGAACAAACAGAATGGGGCTATTTCAAACGCAGCAAAAAGCTGGATGCAAATGATTTCCCATCAAGAGCACCTTCTCCACACATGACTACTGTTTGCCACTTTGTGTACTATGATTTGATGATTGCATTCTACTAAACTTACAGAGATTTGTAAAATATTTTTCTGTAGGACTGAAATCTCACCCAAGTCTCTGACCCTGCATTGGGATCCAACAGCTCAGCTATACAATCTGTGCATTCCCACTGAAGTCATACTGAAATAGAACAAAAAGTATCTTTCTATCTGACTGGTCTTTTTTCACTTAATAAAATTAATGTTCTTTTCCCCCTCTTACTCTAATGGCCTTCCTACAAGATACAAAGTAAAATGTTACATGGAAAGATCAAATTATAAACTATAGAAAGGCCAGAAACTTCTAAAAGTGAAAAAGGGAGCAAGTCCTCCAAGAAGAAAAAAGAAAAATAAAGACAGACAAAATAAAGGGAAATTACGTATACATATTATAAAAGACTAACCAGTTTGAAAACAAAAAAAAAAATCCTTCACCTATTCATTGCTTTTCCTTTTTCTAATAGTTAGTTTACAATAATCTTTAACCCAAACTGGAAAGCTATTAATTTGAAACATTAACTAAGTAATTAACAAGTATTCTGGTAAACAGCTTTTAAGGTGGTAAGTACTGAACAGTCACCTCACTCTTCTGTCTACCCTGGAAAAAATTTTTAGCATGAAGCAAAAATTTTGCAATTTTATAGGTTTAGGTGATATTAACTATGCAACTATACCATATAAATGTTTATGATTTTGCCACTTTAAAATATTTATGTAAACAGATATAGTGGGAGACCAATCCTATGGCTACTTACTCCTAGGAATAAGAGAACTTTAAGTAAGCCTCTTCCTGAATTAATAAATTTGCTCCAATCTGAGTCAGTAAATCCTTTTCCTCACCTTCCTAAGTACTCATAAGGAGGAGGAAAATCAGGACAGACATAGTCATTGGATGGATTTGAGCTAGTTAAACTTTCACAATATTTAAAAATCCCCCTACTGAGGTTAATCTTTACCTCACTTCTTTATCCATAATTGACTTCCAAGAAAAAAAAGTACTTTAATTGCTTATGTGGAATTTTTTAAAAAATACTTGTACAAGGACTCACTTAAAACTTTTGTAAGGAAGCTACATCTGAATAGAAATATAAATGAAAGCTTACTGTAGATTCATCAGTATGGAAACAAAGGGAATAAGGATACCATAACAAAGGACAAATCTGACAAGTCTGATCAATAATGTATTCTGCAAGAGTTTCTCAGGGGTGATGAATCTGGTTTCTCTTCTTACCACTTATTTATCATATTCTTGGATTACTAGTATACATTCACTGGACAACACTCAAAGTATTTCATTAAATATAAATACCAATCAACATTTCCACTATAAGCTCTTTGTTTACAGTTTACTTTATTGCTGTGCCTTGTGACTAATAAGACAAGATGGGGGGAAGGAAAGATATAGCAGCATTCAAAGGTTATTTTGGGGTGGGGAGTGAGGAGGGAAGAAATTGTGAGAAAACAGTTTTTAAATCGATGCAAAAGTATTTGACTGAACACTCCATTAAAAATTGCTGCAGTCTGTGCTAGCACATTTCTGCCTTTGCAGAATTTCAAGTGATTCTTATGAAATACTTAACATCTATTACACAAGTAAAAAAAATTAAAATAGCACTTCAGGAGAAATAGAAAAAAGTGTACTATTTTATCCAAAAAGAGGCCCACTGCAACATATTATTGCCAACAAACTTACCAGTCGTCTCCTCTCCTCTTCAACAGCAATCAGGAGCCGAGCAAACTCTTTCAGTGACTGGGCTGAAAAGAAAACAAAGAAAAAGAATGTCCTGGTCAAAATTACATTTTCAAACCAGATGAGTCCATTATCTGGATTGAAGCTGTGGTGATAAGATACTGTTCTTATATAGTACTTCACTGAAATCAGTAGTCATTAAATGAGGCACAGACTGAAGCGAGCAGCAGGTCAAGAGCAGGTAAAAAACAAAGGAAAAGAACCCAAGTCTTAAGAGTCATGGGTATTTAAAAAATAAATTTTAAAATGGAATATGGCAAACTGATTTTCCTGAAACATGCAAAGATCAGTCTCAAAACAAAAACTTCTACAACCAGCCACAAAATTTACTTTAGCACACTAGGAGCAGAAAGAAACTGCAAAGAAAAATATTGAGTTTCTCCTATTAAAGTGCAGCAACAAATATTTACTAGAACTATGAAAAATATTCAGGTAAAAATTTGAAAGTCAACATTTTAGAAGAATTGCATTACTTATGCCAACTGTTTAGGTTTAGCAGCTCTTTGGCTTTATGTTTTACAAGGACAAGCTCTCATGTGACGACAACAGGTGATTGATTTATAAGTAAGCTCTGAATTCTATTACAACTGTGAGAGAGTCTTTGCTCAAAACTGCCTTCAAATATAAGTCGAAGGGCTATAGCAGATGTCAACAGAAACATAATAAAAGTATTAACCCATAAAAGAGGGCAAGAAATGGGAAAACGTTCCAAAAACTCTTAAGGTTTCATTCTCATGTAAGCAAGTGGCGCAAATCTCTCTGGAAAAATCTATCTTTCCATTTGTATTACTTTCTCAAGGGCATATGGGTTATTCAGAATTCAGCATCACAGTTCCACAGACAAAAATGCAGAGAAGAATCATGTGAAGAGAGCTAAGTAGCTCTTTTTACTTTCTCCTGATGCATCTAGCAGTAATTGATGCCAATGACAGGATGCTAAATTTCATGGTTTAAAGCTCTGATCTCAGAATGCAGATTCATAAATCCTACAGGTTCTCACAAAAAACTTGAGGCAATCTAAATCTTTTAAAGAGGAAACAAAACTTGTAGAATTTCTGAAAAGAACAGGCTTGGAAAAGTCTTCACAGTTAACCAACATACACCGCTGAGGGTATGCTAACAGAACTCTTGTCCTCTTAGCTATTTTTCCATCTTCTTACAAAATATGTCAGTCTCCAATAATATGGCTTCATCCCCTCTCAACTTCCCTGAAAGATTTAAAGAAATAAGCATATTTTCTAGATGATCTGCTATGTATCAGTACCTTCTAAGAGGGAACCAGTATCTAGCTTGCCTTAACTGCCTTGTCAGCATTCACGAATTGCTACTTAGTTTTTTGGACCACACCCAAATAATTTTGATCCTTTATCCCATCTGGACCTTGCAGAGGTCACCCTTGCGTTCTTCTTGCTGTCTTTTAACTTTTACAGCTGAAGAACACTTCGCTGTTTGTTCCAATTTCTTCTGCAAGACCTTATATAGTCTGTTCTTTGCAGCAATAATGCTATACCTGCATATCTCGACCTCTAAGTCATTCTTTGCTGACAAATTCTTTTTTCCCTGTTATTAGTCATGATTTCTTTGTTTAGTCCAAATACACATGGTAAATTAAATGTCCATCCAGCTGGGTCTTGAGCCTTTTCCTCTAATAATTTGCCCTGAGAACACAAACACCAGAAAATTTTGCCACCTTTGAAGTAAAAGAAATTCTAGGCCTCCTGTGCAAACTCCTGAACTCCTTGACTCAGGCTTACCAGTTGAGCCTTTCAGTTACTGAGTTTCAATTACTTACCAGCTCAGCCTTTATCAGAGTTACATCTTTATATCAAGAACTTAGTTTGCTATCCACTGAATTAACTTAATCTCTTAGTCAGCTCGTAATAACCCATCTGCCAAAACCAGGTAAAGAAATAGATGATGAACTGACTGGTTAAGTTACCTGATAAGAAATCTGTTGAGTGTTACATTCAAGAATATCTATGTACCCATACAAAACCCTAAAAACTAAATAAACAATGAGCCAAACACACATGGCCAAACTATTTATTATTTTCTCACTGATATTGCCCCAAATGTAACAAGAAACTATCTTTGCCTGTAGAAAGCAGGACAGAACTAGTTAATCCCTTGCATATGTGGCAGAGTGATTTTTTTTACCCACCATTAAAAAAAAATTAACCTTTTGAAATAAACTAGATAAACATATTGTTTGAATTTTATTACCTATTCAGGGAATTAGGATGCACTTCAGAAAAACAGCTGACTTTCTAGTAAAGCCAGCAAGAGAAATTGTTTCCAGATTATTTCAGTGAAATAATTGGTCATTTTTAACCGCAAGATGATGTGTTACTGCAGTCACACACTGAAACTCCATTCCCCCTCCTTTTTTCACTTTTTTATTGTGGAGCCACTCACAATGACAGAACTATTTCAAAGAGAAATGATCATACCCAGCACTGTATCTTTGTGAGGCCAGCAGATCCAGAACCTACTGAAATTTAAGTTTTCCCTAACCACATCAAGCCTTACGGTACTCTTCACTTAAGTTTCTGATCACATCATTAAAACCCTTGTTAATAAAACAAAGGCTCATGAAATTTTTTTTCTTCATCATCTGCAATGAGAAAGTTAACATTTTACACCTTTCAGCAGCCAAGCACAAATACTGCCACTTCCCAGTCCCAAAGTATGGGCAGGACTTTATCTAAATCAAATAGAAAGGGTGGGGGACAAGCAGGTAAAAGCAATACAGTTATGAAGAAAAAAAATATCCTCTCTGGTCAGGCGATATTCAGCATTTTAGGAGCAAAAAGATAGTAAAGGAAGAAGAACAGGAAGCAGAACTGGGCAGAAGGATGACTGGAAAGTGTGAGGAGGAAGGAAAAAAAAACAACCCAGTAAGAGAAACTTTTGATTCACCTTCCTAATTTCAAGGCAGAACCAGAAGGTTTTTTAGTTTCAAAGTCTAAACTTTTGCTTAGGATTTAAATACAGCCAGGGCAGACAGAAAAACAACTATAAAAACATGTTCTGCAAGTGTGCAAATCAAGATTTTCCTCAGTCTTTAACACTAATATAAAGGTACTATTATGTCACCTATACAGTGCACCTCAGCTAAAGATTGAGATGCTGTCTCCATCTTCTCTTCCCCGTTGCTTCACCTTTGCAGGGATTATAAAGGTCAAAGTTTTACTAAGAACACAGAACCTACACTCTTCAGCAGGACTAAGACAAACCATTCCCCTGATCCTAGAGAAACCTTCATTGCAGAGACACCTTCGCATCAATATCAACTACACCTCCACTGTTCACTCCCAACACCCACATCCATCCTTTTTGCACCGGTCAATGCCCACAAAGCCACGGAGCATCCTTTCCCAGCTCGGGAGGTGCACAGGGAGAACAAGAAGTGCATCGTGTAATTCAGACCGTAATGAAGGATGCACGCCCAGTACGCAGAGCTCAGCAACATGGATGTCTCTGGTGACCCCACTGGTTCTTCTGCCCTTGCAATGGCTCCACGTAACACCAAAAAAGGCTTTACCACTGCCAGCTCTCCTACAATACCAATGAGTACTGCAGCGCTTCTGAATTTTTCATGTTATTACACCCTTCTTCCCATACAACTCCCACTCAGTCTGACCTCATTAAAAGCCAGGGTCTGTCCCTAGAGAACTTCATCTCTGCTGGAAGCTGCAGCAGGAGGTGGTAAAGGGAAGGCAAGGCAGCCCTCGCTCCTCTTTTCCCAGCCTGCACTTTTCCCTTCTTCCTCCCCTCTTCTCCCATAGTCCCCCTCTGGTTGCAGACAGGTGACAGCTTCGCCTCACCTGGGGAGTGGGCTGGGCAGACGGAGGGATACACAGCACGGAGCTCACCGTGGGGCGTCGGAGCTCACCGTGGGGCATCGGAGCTCACCGTGGGGCGTCGGAGCTCACCGTGGGGCGGACGTGCCCGCAGGGCTGCCGAACAGCCCCCGAGAGCTGGGCAGGGGCCCCATTCCCCTCCACAGCCAGGCCCCCGTGCAGGATTTCAGCGGGAACCCGAGGCACAGGGTACACGCACCTAATTCTGGATTCCCAGCTCTCAACAGGAAGCAAACAAATATTTTGACAATAATAATCTGAGGTGCTTTTGCGTAGTTAAAAACCAGGAGATTTAAAAATCAGAACCACTTGTGTCAGATGTGGCCCACTGCTGTCCGTCAGGAAGCTCGGGAATTACATGCAGGCCTTGCTATCTTTTCTTACTAATGCTGCAACACTTTTATTTTTTTTCTCCCCTTCTTTTTAATCGGAACAGACACAGAAGAATTAAAGTTAAATTTATAAATACAAAAGGGGGTTGGGGGAGGAAGAGTTAAGTATTTTACAAGAGGAAATGTCATGGGAATGTGCTGATAAGAAATAAATTCTGAAAACACACCAATAATATAAAGTACAGTACGTAACCTAACTTATAATACATACGAAGGTGGTTTTAACTATTTTCAAAAAGCACCAGCCTCTTTATTTGTAAATGAAAAGCCTTTTAATTTGCTTCATAAGGAATCAAACTAACAGTACCAACACCTTAAACCTTAATGGTGTAGATCAACAATGTCCTTTTTTCCAAAAGATGCGTTTCATTTGGGGTTTTATCCCTATCATTTTAAACATACGGTACAGCTCCACAAACAACTATACTTGCATAATCAAAAGGGAACTGAAGCTTAGTGTAGGACTAAGTGAATGAGGGAGAAATGAAAAAGGATAAAAATTCATTTCTCTGAATTTATAGAATGCATTATTAAAAATACACCTCATCTATGCTCTAGAATTCTGGTTTACTGCATTAAAATCAACCCAGCAGTTCATAGGAAAAAAACCATGTACTTAATAAACTTTATGAAGTTTTTGTTATATACTTGTGTAGAGAATGATTCACCTTAAAACAGCATGCCTATGGACATTATTGAAGCTACTCTATCAGTAACTAGCTTAATACTAAAGAGTACAGTGTTACACTGCACTACTAAATGTTACATACAATAGGTATGATGCCATCTATATTTCATGAGAAAAGGAAGCAACGTGTATGAAACCTAGAAGTAGTTTTATATGACCAATACTGAATTCAAGGACATAAAGCCAAGTTTGGAAGGTAATGTTCAACCCGAGATAGAATGGAAAGTTACCATGGAAAACAGAATTTTTAAAAATGTTCTTTTCAGTGAAATAGACTGTTAGTTTAACTTATACTTACGCATGCAGTCTTAAACAATGCACAGCAATTTTTAAATACTCTAAAGTACACTAAACAACATTTTATAGTATTCTAAGCAGGTATCACCACTATCTTCAGATACGTGGATGCCAGCATGGAAAAAATATACATACAGAAATATGTCATTTGTTCTTACAACATCTTGCTGTATAAGAGGCAAAAATGTGCAAGCCTGTTGGAGATTTCCTTATATCTTCCTGATCTGATTGGGGAAATGCCAGGACTGTGCTGTACATTGCTCCCGACACACTTTGGCAGAAAGGTCAGTCAAGTACATCCTCTCTCCAGAACTGGTCATACGTAGCATAGACGAGCTATAGCAGGCTCTGAATTCATGCCTGAGCATGAACTTAAACTAAAGCCTCCAAGGGAGTTTTTCCCAGTAAGGGAATCAGAATACCGAATCAGAATACCGAACCAGAATTCAAGATGGACCTAAGACCCGTAAGGAAATTTTCTGAGGATTAACACTTGTTTACTAGACTTCAGTAACAAAGCAGAATAAATGTAAGATCCATGAGTGCTGGGAGGGCTGGGAGAAGAGACTTTCTTTTCCAATTCTAAAATGAAAGTAAACATATTATTAAATAGTTACTAATTCACAGACCTATTTCCAGAGCTTTTAACAACTAGCATTATTTGCAGCCACAAATGCTATTTCAAACAGTTTCTCAAAAAGCCACAACATCAAATAAAATTTCCATCCTTCTTTCTGTGACTTTAAGCCATATTGAAAAAGTACGGGGGGCGGGGGAAGGGGAAGTAGGACAAGAGGGACAACAGATGGTTTCCTGATCAGACAGAAAAATCACAAATTTCAGATTAACACTGACGGGCTACCACAAGTATCTGGAATAAAGAGCCAGCAACTTGCTTTCTCAGTACTTTTTACCTAACAAGAATTGTGGATGTCATAAAAGCCACATAGGATCTGTAGCGTATATCTGAAGGTAACTAAACTGGATGTCTCAAAATGTTGCCACTATGGCAAGTTTTCAACATGCCAAAATGTAAATCAAAAGAAGGAATGTCTTGAAATAAGGCTCCCAAAGCCTCCCATTCTCTTTGTCTTTCAATATGTTGTCTATGAATTTAAATATAACCTTATCTTATACTACACAGATTTCTTTTACCACTGTCACAACCTGGACTGATTTGTTAACAATTCTTTTTCCTCCTTTTTTTTCTACTGAATAAAGCCTATAAAACATTAAAAGTGTACAATTATCTACAGCTTTAAATAGAATTACTGTTTAGCCCAAAGGGCACAAGCTGCAGGATCAACACCTTAGTCTGCAAACTGAAATAAAGAATAATTTGTGCAATTTTTAAATATTTCATAACCAATGTTGACTGGGTTTGAGTACCACTGCAATATAGTTAAAAAAATAGTAGTATAAGACAACTGCAACATATTCCTACAGAAAACAGGTTTTTTGTTTTTTGTTGTTTTTTTTTTTTTACAGATTTTCAGAAAAGCTATATTTCGACAAGTACATATCTGCTAATCTTCCCAATTATTGCTCAGGTTTTCATTTTTTGTTGGCTGCTGCTATTTCCTCTGTCACTGCTACCTTAGGTTCGCTTCCCTCACTTTCCAAGTGGCAACATTTTTGGAGAAACTTCAGTTTGGAAGACTGAGCTCAGTACCATAAGTAATATTTACTGGGAAAGCAGAAAAGATGACAAAAGAATGGGAGAGGAGTGAAGGATTTGAAACCGCTGTTTTTCTTACCAATTTTGTTCTCTTCTGGGTTTCATTTCCAAGATATTAGAGGAAACAGAGTAACTGCTTTCTTTTGTTTAGGTTTAAAGTAATACCGCTTAGGTATTTATGTAAATTCCAGTTTGTAAGCTAACAGCACATCTGATGTGCTTTAACTTTAAGCTAAGTATTGGTGTGAAAAGATAAATTATGTTAGAAGATTCCATTGTGGAAAAAGAAGCTAGAATAGCAAGATAATGGTTCATTTCTTCATGGG
Source organism: Harpia harpyja (assembly GCF_026419915.1). Taxonomy (NCBI): domain Eukaryota; kingdom Metazoa; phylum Chordata; class Aves; order Accipitriformes; family Accipitridae; genus Harpia; species Harpia harpyja. Next base: position 14,354,722 of record NC_068956.1, on the reverse strand, counting down.
CTTTCAGTCTCATTTAAATTTGAAGAATTAATATTGGATGAGCTGGCTTATCCTCCATTTGGTTTTTCTTACTTCCCTAATCTGGGTATCAGATTTTATGGATCTGTAATAAGGACCTCATGCATTCCTTTAGTCTGTGTTTACATTTACCACAACCTCCATAAGAACAGAAAAAAAAAGTTATTTGTACCTTCCTATAATACAATGAAATGTACTTCTGGTAGTAAATGACATGGGCTGAAGCAAAGGTTCAAGTGTACAGGTTTTAACATTACATGGAAACACCCCAACAGACACCCTCAAATTGACAGCAAATTCTGCCAGCAGACAGTGGTTTAAATTCACAGCCCCAATAACCACAAATTTCCTTGAAGAATTCCATCATGGGAAGGTACACAAAGGTAGAGGCAACTCTGCCTGGTCTGTACTGCTCTTGTGCCAGAATCAAGACATACTTAGAGCAGACAAAGTAAAGCAATTTCAGACTCAATAAATGAACATTCTTACTATTTGTTCCATAATTAATCTGGTAAGTAAACTCTGCAAGGGCTTAATCCAATGTTTTTTTATCAATTAGCACCACGATCTTTCAGATTTTGAAGCAATTTCTACCTAATCCAGACTTTGAACTTTCAACTCTAATGAACTAAAAATAAAATAAAATTAAAAAAAAAATCCATCCAATTTCAAGGATGGTTTATCCTGACTTAGCACAGACATGCCCATAAGAAAAATAACTACTGCTGCAAGAGTTAGATCCTCCCAGGGAACACAACATACAGGGTTAATTTTGTTTCCTGTAGCAATTCCCACCTTGAACTGCGAGGAAAGGTATTTTGCCACATTTTTTCAATTCTTGAAAATAAGTGCGCTACCTTACAAAAATAAATCCTAATTTGCCAAACAAATCCATTATAGATCAGGAAGGAAAAGTATGATAAGAGACAAAGAGACACAGAGAAGAAAAATGCATGGTTCAAAACTTCTGGAAAGAAATTACACAAATGAGGAAGCAAGAAAAACGACAAAAATAAGACTTTTATACCCAAATTTATGCTTCAAGGACTACATATTGTTCTCCAAATATGATCACATCTTCCACTATATACCAGCAAGCAGAGAACTTTATCAGAGCACAGGTAGTGAAATCCATGTAACTAAAAGTAAACAAACAAACCCCAAGGGTCTTCTCTACCTCATTTGAGTTAAAGCACTGTAAACTCAGAGTAAGTGTGGTATTATTTTGTCCTCTACATCATAATGTGGAGCATATTGGTTCTTTGCAGTATTAGGACAGAGAAATGGTAATAAGTGCTCCAAATTCCCCATGAAGACAAAACCAGCAATGAAACTACCACAGATTCAGTAACAGTCTCCCTGCTTGACCTCCCCTGGTTTATGGCATTCAATCCCTGTATGTTTTTAGGGAGTGTTTCCCATGAACAGATGTTTTAAAACCCTTCCATTGCTGGCCATATACCAGGCACAAGCTTTTCCCCTGATCAGTCTTCTGGGCTCTGTCACACTATAAAGGCAAGACAAACCAGCACAAGAGGCCAGCAAGCTCCACAGTAAGAATGGAACCTCCTGTCTGAGCACAATACATGTGTGCCTCAAAAGTGCAGACTAATATGCGAAATATATAAGGCAACAAATCAAGATCTAAGCTTAATCAAAGTCCAAAGCTTTGCAAGATGTGTTTGCAAGTACAATATAATATGTACATACCATATTAGCCAACTGGAATTTTAACTCAAAAGTATTTCATCTTGCAAAACTTAATGAGCAAATATAGCAAAGTATTTTATGAAGTTTTTTCCTCAACATATGTAAAGCATAAAACGTAGGGCTGCTATTAGAAGTAAAAATCCTTTTCCCTATTACAGAATTTTATTGAAACAAACCTTTGTCAGCATAACTGTCTAAATCCAGTTACAAACAGTATCATACTCAAAAATTCTTTGCTATAAAAAGTAGCTATTGTGTCACAAATATTCAAACAAATATAAGCCTTGTAAAAAAGTTAAAACAATGCTTTGAGCTAAGACATTTACACTTTCCACTCCACTCCTTCTCAACAAAAGTCTACAAAAAAAGCTGCATGTTTATACACAAACTAAGAAGACTTGCAAGAAAGTCAGGTTATCTAGAATTTCCAGATCCACTGTCAGCCCTTGTCAATTACAATACTTGGAGAGATAACCTTAAGACATGCAATGTTACACAATTTAAATAAATCCAGTTACTTGACTTAATATCAGTAAATTGCCATGCCCTATTCATGAAGAACCATACAAAGCAAATACAAGTAGAAAATTCTAAATGGATCAAACAAGGGCAAAACATTTCCCAGAGTCCTGAAAGATTTTTTAAAGTTTATAATGTCTGTCTATCCCACAGTACGTGAGTAAAAACAAAACCAAAATAAATCCACACCAAACAATTACTCAAATACCACCACCACACTTTTAACACTTTATTTAAAAAACAGCTGCAATTTATCTACCCTGTGTTAGTGTTCTACCCTGATTATAAAAACAGCAAATATTTTGAAAATACATCATTCAATTTGGAAATATATCTATCTTCTGCAGCATGAATTCTTCAACACAACAATTTTTCAATACAACAGTAGCAGAGCTGTGGTAGAATAAGCCCACTCTAGACTCTATTAGTCTATAGCGCCTCTCCCCACATGTGGCATTCTGAAGTGACAGCAGAAACATTTTAAATCATCTAAGCAATTTCTTCCATTTTGTTAGGAACATGGGACTGAATGGATCTCCCAGGCAGTCACTTGCTCTCACAGAGCACTATATCAAAACCCTTCCCCAAATTAGTAAATCATTTTTCTTGTCTCTCCCCTTCCTTCTACACTTCTGCAAAGGACTGGAGGCTTTTGGGACTAGCCACAACAAATCTTGTATTTTCACCATGTTCTCACAGAATAAAGAGATAACAGTTTTAGACAAGTGGTCATTAAGAAATACTGCATCTCTATACCGCTACAAAATAGGGCTTAAGATTATTGTATCTGCCAAAGAGAAATCAGCCTCTGTTTCCACCTGATGCACCCACATGCACAGCAGTCCTGGGGCAGAGCTCCATAGCTGCATAGTTCAGCAGGGTGTGAGGAACAATATTCAATACATTGTCTTTTTTCCAACAGGTATGAAGTGATCTTAAAGTGCTTCTGGAGACCTACTTTGAAACCCTAGCAGCTTGAATTGGTGTCCATTGAAACTAACAGCGTAACTTCCTGTACTATAAAAGTCCATTTAATCCAATTAATCTTTACCTTAACCTTTAAATTAACCATTAACCTTTGACTTGAACAGATCAGACTTCTCCAGAGTTGACTGATATCCACAGCCTGTCAGAGGAAGAACAGCTTTAAAAACCATGGAATATTTAGAAATAGATAAGATCAAAGGTGGATTCTGGTTAAATCAGAGATTCTTTCAATCCTCTCCTGCTTTCCTTTGCCCCTCCTCCTCCCCCCCATCCCACTAGAAAGAATTGCGGTATAAATTGACTATGAATACAAATCTTTCATTCTAAGAAAACAATTGGTACTTCATGCTCAAGTTTTTTGAGCAGCTGAATAACAAGACAATGTGGGAAATACCACTGGGTGACATATTAAGCTGCGAAAGTAATACTGAATCCTAGCATTCCATAAACAAAGGAGTTAGAAGTAATTATGACTACATTTCATGCTTGCCAATCCCCGATTCTTCAGAGGCACATCCGTACTTTAAATGAAGGGAAAAAAACCTGGTATTTCAATCTTTCCAGCTGTACAAACCTTATTTGTGTGTGGCTCTTTGTGGGTGCTGAAATAGGGGAAGTAAAAGGAAAAGCAATGTATTCAGAATGCAGCTGAGAATCATTAATACTGTTTTTCTGATTTGTAAAATTTAGTGCATTTATTACTTGAATGGTGAAACACTAATTAGGAAAAATATCACCAAATACTTCAACAAATGTTAGGTTTGCCATAATTGCTTTGTTGAATTTAGGCCTACAAAGAGATCAAGGACTTCCTGTGTTTAAAACTCTAATCTCTACTAAGGATTTTGATTTCAGAAATGACAAATCCTTCATCTTATTTGCTCAAACCTGAAGATGAGTATCTCAAAGCTGAGTTGATCAAACCACTACCTGTTTTTGAAACCAAGTGCCTATTGCTCAAGAGGTATACTAACTTGACAACTCTAAAGTGTTATGCCTTTTTCTAGAAGCGTATTATATGCAGCAACAGTACATACCAGTTATTTTCAAACCAACTCTGTAAGGCAATTCTCTTGTGCTCACACTGTCTCCCCACAGGCATTCATACTTCCATTGGGATGCCCAACTCTAGAAATAACAACGCTAAGTGATGAAGGAGGGAGGAAGAGGTATGTTGAAGGCATGGAATGGGGACAATAAAGTAGAATGCATCTACAAGAGTCCAGAAGATCAAACTATTAATGAGGGACACGACAGATACTTCATCTTGATCTGCGAGTGGCATGGACTTGTCTACTTGTCTACTCAGCTGTTCAGATCAAATGTTGACTCATTTAGTCTCCTTAGCAGAATGCACCAGGACAACCAAAGCTATTGGTGTACATTGCCTGCCTCAACCTCCTTCTGTAAACAGCATAAGCTCCAAGGAAAGTGGCAGTCTGAGACACCACAGTTTGCAGTCCAACATAATAAAATGAACTAGCATGAATTTTAGACTCCCTTAGCACTGTAAACTGCAGTGACTCAGGAGATCTACTTCACATCCAGCTACTCCTGCCACAGAAGAAGGGTAAGACAGACAGGAAGGGCAGCAACTGCATCAGCCACCCCATTCTAATTTTTTTCATTTGAATATGCTTCTTAAGGTAACAGGGAATGGAGCATGCAAATTCTAACAACCTTCTGATATGTGTCTTGGAGTAGAAGAAAAAACAAGGCCTGTGTTGTTGATCTTATTGTACCTTTTCCTCCTGCACAGATCAAGGCTTATTGCAACATTATTTTATTTCCTGCTTTGTCAGCCTCATTTGTCCTTCCACAGCAAGGACAAGAGCTCTGGGCTTGACCAACAGAATGCCAACCTTCTCTTTCTGGTGCAGATGCTGTTTTGAAGCCTCTATGGATCCTAGCACTAGCATAAAATCACTCATTTCTTGGAGTCAAGAAACAACAGCATTCCGGAAACAGGTAGCATTTGTTTAAATATGCAACATGGGATAAAAAAAAATAATGGTAGGAAGAGATTTAACAGATTTTAAACAAATAGTTCAGGCATTTCACACCCTGATTGTGCTGAGTTCCTCCCATAATTTGTTACTGTTTAACTTCTGTAGATAAAAATAGTCCAATAGGAGTACCAAAGAACTCTGCCCTGTGATTTAGATCTTACAAGTAGCTTATGCAAAGTTGCTTTGAAGGTCACCTAAAAAGTTAATCTTAAATATCATTATTCCAACTGGAGGAAAGAGCTGGCAAATCTAGGCAGGTAATTACTGTAGAAAAACAGCATACAATCTTTCTATGCAAATTCACTCCCACTTGCAAATAGCTTTCTATACTAATTCAGGACTCAACCCTTCCCCACCCATCTAACAAAGAATGGCTTTTGTAAATATGCTTGTCTCTAATGTGTTCCACAAGGTCAACAAACTCAAGCACTACAAAACTTACTGGGATGATGCCTATGTTAAAAAAATCCACCCCTGGAACTCTACCTTCAAGGTGGTGACAAGATCCTCCTCTTTCCTTGGTTTGGATAAGGCAGTAGTAGACCTGAACTGCTGGGATTCATTTTAGACTTACTTGGTAATTCCACTCAGAAACCTGGTTACGAATGGGAATTCAGAGCAAATTAAGTAGAATATTAACCCTAAAAAGAACTTTCTTGAACTTCAGAGGTAACCTCAAGTGATAAAGGAGATGACCGGTAACAAATCCAAGTGATTCAGACTGTGGGTGGCTCAATGGCATTTAATAAATAATTCCAAAACAGCCAGGCAAATTCAAGAAGCCATTGCACACCACAAACAATAGAGATACAGTGGCTTGAAATCGTGATTAGCCTGATGGCTACCTTCTGAAGGTTCCTGATTAGCCTCCAAGTGGCTCCCAAAGAGAGTCTCCTAACTTGGAGACTGCAATGTCCACAGATTGATTTGTCAAGATTTGCCTCCACACACTTTAGGCAGGCATAAAGCTCCTATAAATTCTCCTCTTCTGTTTTTTTGGTTTTGTTTTGGTTTTTTTTTTTCATTTTAATAGAACATTGCATGCACAGTTTGTACCATTAAAAAAATGGAATTTGGCATCTCTTAATGCCAATTAACTTTTTACATCTTTGTAAGAGATGGGGGGAGGGAATCTTCCTGATTTTTTCTCTTATTTGTGTAGATTTATACACAAATTTCCCAAGACAGATCTATTTGCTGCTTTGAAGGACAGGATGCTTGTCCTCTGACAGGCTCTCCAAGAGGGCAGAGCAGCTGCTAACTCAAAAGCATTGTGCGTGTAGATGCCCAGTACAAGCAAAAAAGAAGACTGACCTTCTGGCATTGTTGCTCAACTCAAACAAGAGAGCCTTAAGAACACAACAGTGGACTCTAACAAACAACTACTATTCAAGTTTTTTTGGTTTTGGGGGGTTTTTTAAGTTTTTTCTCCCCAGTACATTTTAGTTCATTTTTCAAAGTTCAACTTGAAACTAACTGCTGTATACAACATTGCCTGGTATGAGTTAACAGTTCTGTAGATGGTTAGTTGCTAGCAATTTTAATAATCCCGTGAATGACCTGAGGTGTGAGTCAGCAAAGATCACATGAGCCACAACTGCTAGCAGCAAGATGAGAATTCACTTCCCACAAGGAAAGATACTACCACATTTTAGAACTTTTGACCTATTCCTTGTGGCTCAATTAATAATGATTTCATAGATCATCATAATCCTATTACATTCCTAAATCAAGCATTTGATGCTACCTGACACATGTCATAATATAATTCTCTTCAGGGCAAAAAAAATTCAAAACCAGCAGTGACAGAGTGAAATACATATGCCTTCCAGTGCTTTTTCCTAAATAGCACACACTAATAAAAAACAGATACTAAAGTAAAATGCCAGAATATCAGAATGTATTTATTAGTCTTGGTTTCTTTTAATTCTGAAGAGCACGGTCTTACACTGCTGATATTAAATCTCACTGATCTATAATTAGCCATAATACAAAATAGACAAGAACTTGTTAAAGAAACAAGACAGAATTCCATTGCGTTAAATAATAATGTTTATTATTTTCATCTGTATCAGCCACAATCCAGATAACACAAACAGAAGAGGAGCTAATTTCCATGTTGTATTATCAATTAGTATGGACCTTATGAAATATTATGGCCCTTGTGTTGCTGCAGATCACATGCTGCCACGTGCACTTCAAAACAGAGGAAGAGACAACACTGGCAATTGTTGCTAGCTGTTTATTTTTTAATGAGAAAAGCTAGTAAAGCTGGGGAGCACTGTTTCCCAAACCCAATTTTCTGGCAAATATCTGAAAATCTGAAAAAGCTTTTTATAGCATGAATCATTTGATGTTCACAGTTAAAAAAAAAAAAAAAAAGAATTTGTAGATGGTTTGAGGAACAAGCCACTCTGCTTATTCAAGAAAGTCAGGGGAATAGCTTACAACCCATGCACAAAATGTCTGACTCTAAACTGGGCATGTTATACCTGAAAGTGGCTACGTAGATAAATCTGGGTAACTTGCAACAACATGGAAAGATTACCTAAAATGTATTATACAGCTACAAAGAGTCATGTAGATTTTTTGTCAAAGAACACCACCACTTCTATGGAAGAATTAAACATTGTAAATAAAAAGTAAGAAATCATAAAAATTAGAAATGAAAGACAGATAATAAAAGAAAACAAAAAACCCTAAATAAATCACTGGATTAAACAATAGATGGATTAAAATAAATATGAAGAACACCGTCATAATTCTGTTTATATTGAGTGTGTCATGGAGCTTAACTAAAACTACTTCTCATGTATTTTGTGTAAAGAGCTTATTGGAATAGATAAGCTGTATAAAGCAAGCATCTAAAAAGACACAGGTTACAGGAAATGCAAGTAAAACTGAATGCTGTTATTAGAGCTCAGGTTGGAAAAAAAAGGTCTTAATTACTAAACAGAGACCTTCAGCTCTAGTATTGCCTCCAAATAAAAAGTTCATGGAGCTATCAACTCAGTTCCAAATACTTATTACTGGTAAGGAAAAAAAAAAAAAAAAAAAAAAAAAGGAAAGAGAAATAATCACATCCTGACAGAAGATGCCTTATTCAGAGGGTGAATTTCAAATGCTAGGGTGGATTAGGGTGAATTTACAATCCTAAGCTTGAAAGAGAAATGTATTTTAAAATCTTCAGAACGTAGTCCCTGTATTAAGCCCCTTTGTATACGGTGGTTTTGTACAAAACTTATCAAGTCAGAGTATCACTGCAGACTGAAGTAAAACTTCCCAGTGGCCTGCATAGTTGTAGATACTCTTAAAAAAAAGGAGGTGAAGGCAGAAGGAGGCACAGAGAGCAGGATTCATCTATACAAAGCTGTCTTTGATGATAAGCAAACATCTAGCTTGTTGGGGCATGTTAAAGATATGGATAAATTCTAGGTCACTGCTCTAGGGAGATCAAAAATTGAGCCTTACCCTATAAAAGCACACAGTATCTTTCAAGCTCTGTTAGACTTGAATTTGATTCCTGTCAGTTTACCTTTTACTCTTATAAGCTGCTTTGATGTACATGACAATCCATCAGGCAATGGGTGCTTTAGAAGCTAGAAATCCCTTCTTTGAAGCTCCAAGTGAAATAAATCAGCTGTCAAACTTCATGAACTATGTTTTTTTCCTAAATAGTTTTAAATGCCTGTTTAATGTCCAAACAATAAAATGTCTTTTCTTTGCTATATTTAGGTTGCCAGTAAAATGAAGTTGTGTTTGTCCTCAGTCACCCCTTTTTAAATGCAAAACCTTATGTCTTTAAAAAAAGTTATTGATGAAATCTAAGACATACAACTGAGATCCTGTAGATTTAGTTTAAATACATAAAATATGTACAAGCTGACTTTAACAGCCAAGAAATAACATGTAGAATGCCAAAGAACGCATACACACCATTCATTTTTTGTCTCTTTGCAAGCTTGATACACCTGAAGAGTGTATGCAGTTTTATGTCTGAGTAGAAGCAGCTCAGTGGCTTCACTCCCCTACGATATGTCAGTAAAATCAAACCTCCTCTGCCAAAGGTTAGTGGAAGACAGTGATCAAATACCCAGCCATCTTTGATGGCAGTCTCCTAACTATCACAGTGTTGTAGGGTGAGGATGAGGCAAACCTTGCCAGTGAGAGCAAGCAGCTCAGACCTTTTGTCCAATGATTACTAACTCAGTCAGGAAAAGGGAAATATTGAAGTGAGAGGAGACTTGAAAATAGGTTATAATAAGAGATATGTTTGGAAAAGCCTAAATCTGAGTTTCCTCACTGCATTACATAGATCTTTTTTAAAAAATACTAACAAGTCCTACGTTCCCTCTTGTACTGCCAAATTATTTATTTTTAGAAGCAACTATACTTTAACCACCATCTTCCTTCCTCTCAGATGTTTTGGGAGAGACACAGGGGCCATGTGGCATGTAAGACTCATGACACTGAATTTAGCCATTCTGAAGATGGATTATAATCCAAGTTTCTCACCAATGGGAGCTAGAGCACTCCAGCTGCTGCACTACTGCCCAAAAGCATCACTGCAACTGCAGCAATGCCTTGCAGTAAAGAGTGGCTGAATTTCTGAATCTTGGAAATGTTTCCAGGATTAGTCTGCTGAGGGAAGAATATTTTGATGATATTAGAGGCTTACATTCAAGACAAACTGAGCTGTTCAGTTTTGCGAATGCAGAAGTTCTGGGTGTGTGCTGAGGCAGAACATTAAGCAGCTAGTAAATTTTACTGGCAAAAGTTCAGACAGCTATATACTTAGGAATGCACAAGTTGTAAAGAACATATTCCTGTTTTTAGACCCTTAAATACTTCCTGTGTCTTACAAGGCACTTAAGTGGTTTTTGGAGACCTATGTTATTTCATAGGAAACTTGTGTACCTTTTAGTATCCCAGTGAAAACTGGCTGCAAACTAAAAATAGCAGCAGAATTTAGAAGATTCACAGCTGACAAAGTACTGCTGAATACTTTCCTCTACAATGAACAAAGCTGTCACGAAGACATAGTTTTTCGAAATGTATTTTTAAAGTCTTGCATGATTTCTACTTATTGAAATTTTTCTATTCTTGTTACATGCTCCATTAAAATAAACAAAACTGTGAACTGTCCCACTATATTTGTTATATCATATTAAATATATAAGAAACAATATAAAAAGTTACTGCAACCAGAGCACAGAACGTACTTACCAATATTAATTTCATCATCAGTTTCAGCATCTCCAATACACTCAAACTGGAAATCTTGTAAAGACTGTGAAAATTTTTGCACTGCCATGGATAAATCTAAAATTCAAGAAAAAGGAAAAAAAAAAGAAAATGAGAATTACTCCACTGCAACTTCACTGGAGCTTTTCTGCATGAAACATTTTTTCTGTTTTCAAAGTTTCCTTTCTAGTATCTTTTTTGGACAGTAACTTCATCCAAAAACCCCCATCACCATTTCAAAATCAAAGTACCTGAGACATCCCAGAAACCTCTGAAACACACTGATACCAGTTTTCAAACATTAATACAGGCATTATGTTAACAACTGAAGAACTGTTATACTTCTTGAAAAATAAGGAATTAGTGTAAGAAATAAACGTCTAGTGGTAAATTGCATATGTAAGTAGATCACTTGTTTAAAATACTGCAAGATTAGTTTGCAGATTAAAACAAAGCTTATGACAATTTCTTTCATAATCAAAAGAATTACATTCTAACTATTCTAATACACCAAAACTTATACAGTGTTATGTAAAAGCTTTGTAAAAAGAAATCAAAGGGAAAAAATTAAACCATTAATGCTTGCCAATCAACCTAATTGATTGCTCCTAATCAATAGGATTATGAGCACTATTTTCACTGAATTACACAGACTGGACCTTCAGACCAAAGAAATGTCAAAGCAATCCAAACTTCATAGCATAAAATTTCATTAGAATTGTACACACTCCAACAACAACAAAACTGTAAATACAGAATAGCAATGTAACCACATAAATCTGTTCTTTTCTTTTTTAGGTACTAATGGCAAATGCAGAGATGAATGTGATAATGAATGAACTCGGTCTTTAAGTCAAGACTTAAAAACGCTACCAGTCCAGATGAGCCCAGAACAGCAGCAACAATTCTCTGTGTCCTACAGGACGTATCTCTGGTATCTTTTTTGAAGCAAAGGAAATGGGCAGTTAAGGTTCTGGTTTCTGCTACATCTAATCAAAAGTCACGGTAAGGATAAGTTATTAACAAAAGCCAAGTCATAAATTCTGTTTCAGAAGCATCATGTATGTGTCTCCATCCTTGGGGATGTTCAAAAGCCATCTGGACATGGTCCTGGGCAACTGGCTCCAGGCAGCCCTGCTTGAGCAGGGGGGTTGGATCAGATGACCTGCAGTGGTCCCTTCTAACCTCAGCCATTTTGTGATTCTGTGATTTTCTTAACCCTCTGTTATTGTAAAGCCATAAAGACTAATTTACCCAATGCTGGACACAAAATTAGAAGGCTAACCTTTTTCCTGGCAGGAATAAAACCTAGCATATAAATACACAAATTGGCCTAATGTCCTAAACCAAGACACACACAAAAAGATAAAAGTGTCATTTAAATTTGAACAATCTCCAACAGTAAGAACCATTCCACTATCCTAAATGAAATAAGGGTTGAAAATCTTTCAAACACCTCCAAATAAGAATCCACACAGTAAGATGACTGAAATTTGGATTGCTTTTAATTAAAGGAAACGACTATCAAGCAACAGAATCCCTACCAGATTTTGCCCTACCCCTCTATTTACTCAGTGCCTGCTGCTTTCACATTTTTAGATGCAGCTATAGAGTACATCAGTCCAACCAAAGAACAAGAAGTCTTTAGACAATACAGACATGAACAGATTTTTTTCTTGTATTAGTAAGGAATTCCATATGTTTATCTGATAAATAACTAGAGTGCAAAGAATTGGGTAAATAAACAAATTCTGTATCTTTTTGATAAAAAACATGGAAAACGGGAAAGAATGCTCCTCAGAATTATTGCATTCTTGCTAAACATTTCCTACTGTGCTGTACATGAAGATTATACTATTAAATGTATTAAAAAATTAGATGCTAAACACAAAGTATTTCCTACTGTTTGTATAAATGAAAACAAAATAGATCTTTATAAGCTGAAGCACTCCGTTTTATGCAAATACAGCATCTTTGATATCCAAGTAACTGATTGTTCTACAGCTGTTAGAAAGACCTAAACTTGAATTTGTTCACAGCAGGATGCTTTGAGCTTAAAGAGAAGAAACATAGTTTCATTGTTGGCTCTTCCACCAAGTTACTACACTGAGTCCTGAACCTTTCTATAAAATTGCTGCATACCAATTGATGCCAAAAGGAATAATATGGTCTTAAGGTGATCGAATGAAAAGGATTCTATATTGTAAGTACACTGAAATGTAAAAATTAACTATCACTAATAGGAATGCAGATTTATTTCCTCTGGACAATCTAATAGCTGCCCACGATGACCAGCATCTCTGCGAACATGAAAGGAAATGAGGGAGCATGGACTCTGCCCTATCACGCTTCCACACATCCAGGGCTCAGTGGAACAAATGTCAAGGGAAAGGAAAACAAATGATAAAAATATCCAAGGTGGAGTCTCCATTTTATATCCTGGATTAGTCATACATAGATGCCGATCTCTCTTTCACTGTGTCAGCAAATCAGACAGTGTTAATGCTTACATGTTTTGAACCTGAAGGAGATGTGTTTAACCTAACTCTGCAACAGTAGGTTTGAAGAATGTAATAAGAATTACACAGCTCATTAGATAATTTGATAAAATCATCCAGAATGATACCATTTGGAGATTTCTGCCTCTATATGAGACCTATTCTAATAGCTTGAAAGTACTAAAAGATACCATATTAAGGTTAAAGCTGTTCAGTGTAGCAAGGAATAAAATGGAACTTCCAAGGTCAGATATTTCCTGTGACACTAATTTACAGGTTCTGTACAAAGTTAATTTTACCTGAAAATATAAAAAAATATTACTCTACAGAATTCCAGCTTACTTGGACAGCTTCCTAGAGATTGTAATAAGAGTTACTCTGTAAGAACTCAAAGCTCAATATTGCAGTTGAACCACCAACATTGGACCAAGCGATGCAATTAGTTGTATTTATCAATTTCTTTCCTAGGAACATCATCACTTTACTCGATTACAAAATTCACCTAGTCACAGAAAGGACCAGTTGTGCAGTAAGCAGGCCTCCTTTAAGAGACATGAAGATTTAAAACTGAATTAAAACAGATTTAAGAACAACTGCCTCTTCAGTCAAGAAGAGGCAAATGATATCACTACCATCTTATCTTGTCTGGGGGGAAAAAAAAAAAAAAACAAACAAACAGAAAAGAGCAGAGAGATGGAGCAGAGACCTTGTCCAGCTTTACAACATGTCATTTATCACTGTATATCCCAGACTCTTAATGTCACTGAGAGCCCTCAATACATCCTGCTCCTTCCAGGTGTAGGAAGGTAAATCACCACACCAATCATCTGCAAGCTATATGGCATTAAAGGAGTTGTTCTTACCCAGCTTCTAACATGTACATCTTGATAGTCATAGTCCACTCTTTTCATGGAGTCCACATGAACTAGAATATTTCACTTAGCCCAGGACAGAAATTCTCTTTCGAGCAGAGTCAACTGATCTCCTAAGTTACTATAAAAACCTTATCAGCTTTATTGACTGACAGTACAAGTCAATCATCCAGGGCAGGACGGCTGCTCAAAAGTCTCAATGATACCATAAATGTTGTTGCCCCTGCTCTTCTGAAGGCACTTAGAGTAATCTCTCTGAGTGCCAGTGAAAGAGTGAAAATGCACCCTGTTATCCCTCAGTTGCCACAGGAGTGAATTTCTAACCACCAATTCTTTTAACATTTATTTTCCGACAGTACTAACCTGCACCGTTTGTTCCCTGTTTTCCCCAATTCCAAAGGAGGATTCAGTTTGGTTTTGCAGTGAGGCATATAGTCAAGAGTAGCCATCTACACGCTACTTACGGTCAGTGGAAGGAGATAACGGAGACAGAGTTGCCTATTTTAGTAAGGGTTGAAGCAACTCAACTGGCCAGCAAGATTTTTTTTGTGGAGCTCTGGCAGAGGAAGTACTAAAAGAAGCATGATACAATGTGACCGGAAACAATAAAAGGATAATTGCAGCTTAACTACAAGAAAGTAATAACACCAGTATTAAATATGGATACATATAATACCAACCATCAGTATCATAATGTTAATGAAAGAATAATAAAAGCCATCATCCATTCAGGAAAGTCACAGAGGAATCAGGAAACACATTTTCTTCTGTACGTCTTCCTGAAGTTCTATATTTTTGATCAATCTACTTAACACATATTTACCCAATAAAAATATGGAAAAAAACCTCTGCGTTATCCTACAAGTCAGGTTTATTTAAGATTCACTTTGTTTCAAATTGCTAAAAAGGAGGATTTAATTTGAGCTGTAATATATTAACTTATTTTAGGCTTCAGATAAGGCCTTATGTGCTGGATATACGATGATAAAAATATGATGCAGTCCCTTTGTATTACTAGAATTGTTCTTCAACTTTCTTGTCCTAGATTTGTTAAATGGATCATAAAATAAGTTCTTATATAGAGCCTTGAGGAGGAAGGGAGAAAAAAACATTGCAACAAAGTGATGAAATGATGGATGCGATTACCTGAAGGATGAAAGAACGAGTCTATTAGTTTTGGCACAGCCCTTCATAACAAGGATCAAGTTCTACATATAAGGAAACTTGACAAGATTGCTACAAGTTGGTAAGCACAAAGAATTTTTTTGGTTGGGGTGGGAAGGTTGTTTGGTTTTGCCAATCTGATGGCTAGAAGAACAGAAGAAAGCCCAAGCTTTTGACAGGAGTCAAACAAGCTCCAAAAGCAGAAACTTTATGCACTTACAAAGTACCTATATCCCTACCCTAGTAACAGCCTGCAAGAAACTGTTCTCAGCAAATACATCAAAGCTAAAGTCTTTCCACTTGTTTACTTACAAAGATTACTTCATTAGCAAATGGAGATCCAATAACCAACACTCTTCCTGACTGATGTCAATCATCCTGGAAAAGTTTGGTATCATTCACTAGGTTAATAAAGAAAATCAGCAGTTGAAACCTAGTGAGAAGATTAAACATGCCTAAATGAACTCCTGAGCGCCAGCTGGAATGCAGTAAATGGGACTTCAAACAACAGGCGCTCTGGCTAAAATAATAACAGCAATGTATCTGGTGATCTGACACAAAGCTAGTTATTACCGTATGGCTTCAAAGACAGCGGAGGCAAAGGGGCAATGGCTGAGCTGGCAGCATATTAGAGGCAATTCTTCAGTCAACTGAATTTCAGGACAGTTGAAGACTGGAAAGGAGATCACATACAGTCACGTTCAGTGTTTCAAACCTTTGGGCAGTTTGATTCCACTACCAGATATGACTAGATGCGTTGCAGTGCCATCCTTGATGAGCTATCTCATTTGGTCGCGCACTGACATATAGGTTTATTAAAACCGAAGCTACTCAACAAAACCGAGCATTAAGGAGCCGTAATATGTGAATAAAACACAGCAGAAACTGAACAATATTGCCAGAGTACTTGACAAAAAGGGAATGCTAAAATGCAGAGAACCATTTATCTAGTCCATTGACTTCTACTCCTCCATGCCTGAAGATGAGTCACTGTTGTGGGTTGGTGTTTTTGTTTTTTTTAATTGCTTTGCAAATAAATTTATTTTCTTGATTTATTTCATAAGCAACTCTCATCCTATAAACAATTTTTCTGGCTAAGTTATCTAAACACCTGAAAAAGCAGTTTTATAAACGGAGACATTATTATTGTGAAACAGCAGCTATAAGTATGATTTGCAGCATTCTTACTGCACCAAATGACAGAAGCAAGGAAACATTTAAAAATTCATACAAGTGAAAAAAGGCCTTTAAGTATTACAAATACAAATCTATAAAAAATTATTTATCCAGAAAAACATGTGCGAGATACACATCTCCTTAAATACTTCATGACACGCTGCTTTACTGTGAAGATGAACCAGGAACTGCCTTGGTTTTGTTATTTTCTACAAGAATGGGCTTCATGGAGGCGAGCTATATCAACAGCCAGAAATAAGCTGGAGGAACAAGAACACCCCACTGAGAAGCACTGAACTTCAACAGCTTCTGTGTTTGCTACAGTCAATTTGATTGTAACTAGAACATGTCACAGTGGGACATCTTTTTCCACATCATAGACTGTAAACACAGCAGCTGGCAGTACAATTATATTTAGGCAGTATGAATGATTAAGCAGTTGAAAGCAGTGATCATACAAGATTGTGTATATTGCTACTATATTTCAAATTTCTTCCTGGCGTAAGGGCTTTCTCATTAAAAACCCCAGCTTCACAGTTGTTGGTCTTAATTCAGGAAACAGCACCAAAATGCATTTTCTTCACAATTTTCACCTCTTTCCACTCTTCATCACTCACCACTGCTTTAAAATGAAAAATAAATGAAAATCAACAGCCGCAGGTAACTGTCACATACAGAAAATCTTACAATTTCATAATGTATGTGATATCAGGTCAGCACAAACAAGGGGACTTGTAAAGGACTTACAAATTAGCCCAAAGCAGCAATGCTGAGCATGGGGGTGTTGGCACATATCTCAGTACTGCAATTAATTCCCTCAACTGTACATGAAAAGAATTCTGGGGTTTGCTGCCAGAACAGGTAACCCCAGCTTAATAAAAAGATCACCACCATAACACATGCCCATATCACCTGTAGTCAGACAGCAATTTAAAATGCATGTTTAAACACACACACAAAGCTGTATAGTCAGCTGATACAGCTTCTGCCATCTTCAGTTTCAAGTAGCTTTCAATACTAGACTCTTTCCTACCACACATGTTTCACAGCCTAAACCATTGCATGGAATATTGTCCATGGCACTTCGATTTTTAGAAGTCTATTTGATGAAATGATTTACATACACACACACTTGTTATTTATTTCTCAGCTGAATTAATTTATGGATCAAATTAACTTTTCTGATTGTCACAGGAAAAAAAAAAGAAGACAGAAAAAGAAAGAAAAAACAAAACTCTCTCCTCTTATGAGTGATCACATTTTTTCTGAATTTCTGCAGAAGAATTTAATTTGGCAAAACACAGGACAAGCTGGCACAGAGGAGAGGCTATCTGCAGGGGCAGATGCAGCTAATGCTGGCCACTTGCCATAATGCCTTCTAAAGAAGCCACAAGAAAAGACCACAAGGGAATACAGAATCCAGTGCCCAGTGCCAAAGATTTTGCAGCACAAGGGCCATTGCTCTGTATTGACACAGTCTTTCATTGTTGCTATCAATGAACTCTTTATCCCCTTTATTTGCTAGCTTCATTGGTGTATATTCTCTGCCAGCTTGATATTCATGGAACAATAATAAGCAACTAAATTAAACAACCCCCTACCCCAACAATCCCACATTACTTTTCCACCTTAGGTTCAATGTTTTTCTCTTAATTTTAGGGAAGCTAATTTCTTTCTCATAATGTCCAGGGAAAGGACATCAGCAGAATATGTCAACATGAAGCCCATGCATTGCTGCGTTCCTCTGGGGTTAAATAAGGCACTATAGCAGTTTGAAATTTTTCAGTGTCTTTTTCTTACTCATGAATATTTCTGTGAGAAAAGCGCACAACTTACTTTCTCATTCTAGTAAGCACTGAGAAATCCCCTTGATCAAATGCAACAAAATCCCCACTTTCTTCACATTATGATGCAAGAGCTGCTGAAAAGTCTGTATCTTCTACAAACTTCATAGCTATTCATAGCAACATTTTTAAGTCCCAACTTCCTTATTTTAGAAACTTGTACAGTACTTTGGATGTTCTTAGTATTTATGGTTAAGCACTAAATCCAACACATTCTTGAAGACGACACCCCAAGAACAGAACATTTATGTTTAATGAGAGGGGGATTTTTTTAGGCCACATTTGCATGCTTACTTGATAAAATCATACTAGAGCTTCCCAGAAACATAACTGTTGAACCCAATGTTGTACAGTCAAAAGATAATGTTGGTAATACTCCACACCTCTTTTCACTATTCCTCTCCTTACCCCAACTTACTTCGTCTGTAGATGTGGAAACCTAACCTTATTCACATAATTAGAAGAACAGAAGGAAGTGAATTTTAGTTTAGTATGCAAAAGCTGTAAAGTCTAGACAATGACTAACTCGCTTTGACTTTGCATAGTTATAAATACATGAAAGAATGAAAATGCAACTAAAAATGTATGCCCTATAACCATCAATGTGGAGGACACCATACAGTACGTACTGAACATCTGCTTCTCTGAATTTAAGGCACATATATAACTTCATAGCTCTTTGCCATATTAAGTGGTGTCATTTTATCTTGTTTCGATACTCCCACATTCTTGTATTTTATTTCTCATTACCTCATTGCTACAAAATCCTTTATTTCTCAATATTTTAGTTTATAAGACTGTTCAACAATACTGCTGCATTTGATCAGAAAACAAACTGACTATGCATGGAATTACTAGGGTCTAAACCTTCCAATCACCAAACCATAGTGACAGAATTAATGCAACAATAAAACCTTTACAAGTGAGTAATCACATGGTTAAAAGCAGAACAGAAAATGCTACCAACTGCAGTTCTTTGAATATTTTCCACAAATATGGCTAAAATTTTCAGGAAGCATTTAGTTTCCTTTCACTTTTGAAATTATAAAGATTGACTGTAGGGTATAACTTAGTACTATTTCTAGCATATTATTATATTTTTCTAAATTACACTCAGCCAAAACATTTCTATACACAATGCCAGTTTTGCAGATATGCTTATTTTCATTCAGTAAGCTTTTTGGCTAAGATCCACAGTAAGGATTCCAATATTTCCAATACTGGAATATTCCAATATTTCTTCTCTGCTAGAAAAGAATAAATCTTAGAAAACAAGCACATTTCCCTGCTTTTTTCCATTCTCAAATAATTGAAAATCAGTACTTACTCATCCACACTCTTCCAATATTTTCTTTGTGTCCGTTGATAAAACTATTCCATAGTTCTGTATCAGGAAGATCTCAACTCTTTAGCCTAACTTTTTAACCACTCAATAAAGCACATGAAACATCCCTGAGAAGCAGCTAAGATTATATCTGATATAACATACAGTAAATAATCACTCCTTACCCTTCTCGTCTTTTCTTGTTTAAAGATTTATCTCACATTCAACTTCAGTTGAGGGCTGTATACTCCATTCTTTTCCTAACCCTACTGCCTTTCAGTACATTTTGCTATACTTTCCAGAGAGATGCAGTTTGCTGGTCTCCAACTTACTATGTACACCAAAAGAGTCTGGGTCATGGTGGCACACAAGATGTAGCTGAGCCACATGATGAATCTTTTGTTCATGTAGTCTTCGTCATACACTAAGTCTTACACTACAAAAAAGATATTAACATTAATACTGGTGAGAGCCTTGTGCAACATCTCAAGTTGGTTTTAACTCAAGGCTGCTCTAAAATCTCAGGTGTTAGTACAACCTCTTTCAGGTGTCTGTAGTACTAATGTAGATAGCACACCAAGGTATACAATTCAAGCACACACAGCCACGTGGAACTGTTTGGCCAACATCAAACACTACATACATGCCAGTTTTCCTCCCTTTTCCAAATACAATTATTTTCAGGTTTGTTTCAGCAGTCATTTGAATGAAAACCAACTTAAAGCAGCAGCTTTAGCATAAGACTATATAGAAATCCTAAAGGACTGGAAAAAGCTAGAATGTTAACTTTTCTCCCCTACACTTTTTTTTTGTTAGTTTTTCTATATCTTCTTCTTCTGTATCATTTTACTTTAACTTCTGCATAGCTTTCTAGCACTCCATTATCCATCCTAGGTTCCTAAACTTTCTTCCTTGCAAATTTGCTTTGACCCTCGACATAATTTCTTTTGCTCCTTCTGGGGATTTTAAATGCTCTTTCATGATCTTCCACATTCTTCCCCTACCCTATGGATGTTTATTTCCCAGAACAGTGTCAGCCTTTTCCAGGGAGCTGGGTCCACAGCCCAGTCTCCTTCATTGAAAGAGGTTTATCAGGCTTGCTGCATCATTTCTCACTCCTCCTGGCACATCCCAGAGACAGCAAGCAGTGAGCAGGCAGAGAAGCACCACAAAAAAAGGACAGATAAACTAATAGCAGATGCTGCCAGAGGTTGAAAAAGCAGAGAGTGACTTCCTGTCTGACAACCAAAGAATTGCCAGAAAAAACAAGGGAATTCCCAGATTTCTAGTGCAACATAAGGTATTGGTGCATCAGACAGTCTTTTAGTGGTATTTTAAAATACAGTTCTCTCTGTTCTTAATCTTACAATGCATCCAGAGAAATTTAAAAAATGCATGTGCCTATTTACAGACAGTGAAACACAAAGCAATATATGATAGTATAATTTCACAATATAATTCAAGCCTATGTTGCAACGCGTTCGTTAAGGACCCACAGTTCTGACTATATGGACAAGATTAATTCTGCCAGTTCTGCGCTGCATATGCATATGTGTAGAATGAGATGCCATTTCCCCACTACTGCTCCTACCCAAACACGTATTCAGGGAAGAAAATAAAAAACAGGGTTAGTCAGTTCTGGTATGAACAGGGAGCTATTAAGAAACCACTTCCAGGAAAACGAAGAATAAATCACTGCAACAATTATTATGCAGATCTTTAGCTGTAAAAATTTCTGCAATATATCTTTAAATGCTTTTATGTGCCATGATTTTTACATTAAGTAGATTCCCCTGTTCTGCGAAGAGAGCTGCTCAAAGGAGGATCGGTCACATTGGCCTGTGCTGGACAGCGGGGGAGGGATGAAAGGAATGAAAGCAGTTATCAAAGCATTTGTAAGTAGTGAGCTCTTGGAACAACATTAGAGTTGAGGGTCATGGGAAACAGAAGCTTTGCTCACCCTTCTTCCTGGCAAAGTTTTCTGCACTTGGGCAACAAAGTAAAATGTTTTGTAAGAACAGAAGGAGGAGGAGAGGGAAAAAAATTAAAATGTGTATATTTAGCTCATTAAAAAAAAAAAAAAATACTACCACTTTGCTTTAAAGGAAATGAAACACTTTCTATATGAAATTTTTCCAGGCTCTTAGAGCTCAGGAATACAACACTTGATTAGATTCCTTTGATCAGAAACTAGTATCACAGTCACATGAACTTTGGTATTGCACATAACAGGGTTGTGTGGGGTTTTTTTCCTAACACACACACACACACACAAACAGATGTAAGTAACATTTGTTTAGAGTCAAATATGCATTTCCAGACACAGAGGACAGAACTGAGACCCCAGATCAAGCAGTATTCTGTCCAGTGAAGTGAAATGACACTAAATGTCTTTACCAAATTTGGCCTAAAGGAGTTTCTTGCACTCAGATAGTCTACCATAGAGCCAATTCACCACATAGCTGCTTCTCACTACTTAGGGAGAATGGATACCAAATACATCAGTTTCATATAGCAAACAAGCTTAATATGCTAGTTAAACCCTCTTCTACCTTTAAAATATGAAAAGAATTCAGAAAATGCAGAAATGAGAGCCATGAAAGCACTTAAAAGCCTTAAAGATACATACATTTTTGAGGGTTTAAATTAAATCACTTGCAGTATCCTAAACTCAAAAATCTGTTACCAAAATACCTACGTGTTAATAATGGGAGAAAAAAACAGCCAAACAAAATATGCTTCATTAAATAATGAAATGCACAACTACAAATCTGTTTTACCAGGTGAGCTCCTGTTTGTACAGCTCAGGAATCAAGCATTCCCAAGGAGTTTGGAGTTAACTCCAATTTGCATGTGACTATTTCCTTAACAGTTCTGAAACAGTTTTTGTATCTTACATACATTCCAGTTTTATTACATTCAGCCAGAGAGGGAAAGAAATACAGCCTGTAAAAAACAGTAATCATATGAAGTTTCTATGTATAAAACTATTTCAAAGAACAGGCTGTTCATATTTTACCGGAAAGAGAGAAACATCCCTCACATTCATTTCATTGGACTCTTTTAATTAACTTCTCAGACAAAAATAAGGAACTTTAATGATCTTCTGCTGAAGTCTGCCTAGTTTTTCTTAAGTAAAATGACTTCTAAGAAGGACCAAATAGGCTTCTACATATTTCATCTACTGTTTTTTTTCAACTTTTAAGTCTCTGGCATTTTGTTCTACTTTCCTGTCATGAAAAGATTTAGGAACATATGACAACATCCTCTTGTTATCTTCCCGGCAGAGTGATATCCTTTAATTAATAATCTTACCATCCATTAGTACCAGTAGTGTTTATATTATGGCAAGTATAATGAGTTCTGAACTAACTATTATCACTCATGAATGAGACCTTGTCATTAAAACAGATGAAAAATAACTGGGTTGTTTTATTACTCTACACTCGGGCCCTGTCAAGAAACAAATTAAATATTAGTAATTATTTGAAATTGGGGAAAAAGGAACATAAACATCATTAACACCATTCCATCAACCCATGAGAGACCTGTATTTAAACATTATGTTCACATTTTGTCTTACCTGGGAAAGGTACAGGGAAATGAGGCAAAGGTAAATGCTAAGAAAACGGTAGAAATATCTTGTTTAAAGAAATGCACTCACAGTCATCAGCCTGAAAAAGACAACTGGGGAGCCCAAGAGTTCTACAAAATCACAAGCAGTACAGAAATGGTGGCTGTCTCTTTCAAAGTGAAAACAAAAGGCTATGTAACACAGCAAGAAGCAAGCTCAAAACAAAGAAAGATGTTTTTTCTTAAAATGCATAGTTAAATCATGAAGCTCCCTGCCACCGGATACTGTGGATATTAAAAATTTATGTGGGTTCAAGAAAGGACTAGACAAGTTCACAGAAGAAAAGTCCACTGAGAGCTATTAAAGACATAACCCCTTGCGCAGGAAATCTTCAAGCCCCAAACTGCTGGAGGCAGTGGAAGCATCACTACATTCTTATTCTCTACTCTAGGCAGTCAGTGCTGCACGTGAGAGAAAAACACAACTCACGGGACAGCACTCACTTGTATCTAGAGACAGGCTATAACATCAGAAAAACCTCAGGTCTAACCCAGCAGTTGTTTTTATGCTCTTTGCAGGAAGGTTTGGACACATATGTTTTGCAATAACTTGAATGACTCAAGACATGGTTAGCTGATCACCACCATCTGCTAGTAGAAGGTTATCACTTTCATGGATGAGCCAATACACCACCACGGGTAAGTGCTCTTTAGCCACCTATCTAGGGTCACCTATTTTAGCAACAGGCAACAACAAAGGAGAAGGAGCTGAGTTAATGCTGCAAAACTAAAGATCATGAAGACGTTCTATCTTGCTGGCTGAACCATGGGACATGTTCTCCAGGCGATGAGTGATGATGGGTAGATGGTAGCTGTATCATCTTTAACTGCTCCAGAGCCAGAGGAGGTGGACCACTATGCCTTTAGTCATATTACAAGGCTGTAATTCTTCCAGCAAGTACTTGTTCGGTGATTTGTGCTATGAGGTACGCCAAGGATAACTTTTAATGGTAAAAATAACTGCATTAATAAATAAATAGCTGACAGAAGTTGATTTGGGCTACCAAGCCCAAATGGCTTCAATGCAGACTGATTAAACAGCTTTACTCTTTTCACACTCTATGCTTGCACACATGTATTATCTTCACCCTCTTCCTTCAAAACTTTTCCTAACTTAGTTCTTAGCATGAGGGTGGTCACTATGGGGACTACTATTCAATACTTGTTTTTTCCTCAGAGTTCAGTATTGCTCTCTCCTCTTCTTCTCCCACTATTGCTTACTGCATACCATCCAAGTCTTGTAATGAACACAGAATTATCTCAGCCTTCATGCAAGCCAAGTCTAGAAAGACAGTAAAAGAAGGATATTTCTATGTCATATGCAGCACCATTACCCTAATTGACAGATGGAGATGCTGAAAGCAAGACTGCCTAAGGCCACACACCGAACTGGTGATTAGGCAGACCCTTGTGGTTCCCTGCTTCATGCCCATTATTCCAGATGCCATTCCTTCAGACCAGGAGATGCTAACCAGAGCTGGAAAGAATGCAGCTCCTCACACTTCCCTGTCCCCACAAAAGCCGCAACTTTTTTCTTGCAAGGGGGCAACATTTCAAAAAATAAAGTTTTACATTAGAAGAAGAAAACCCTAATTTCATTAAAAAGAAAAAAAAGCAACACAACCTTGTTTCGATCCATTTAATGCAGCCCCTACAGAATGCCCAGTTACTCCAGCTGCAGCAGTTAGTGCTCTGTATCTGTTTCAAGTCAGTCTCCACAAAAATGAGGAATACACCACACACAAACATGCTTGCTTACTTAACAGTCACTTGCTAAACTTTAGTTCAAGCATCTTAAAAAAAAAACAAAAGAAGACTGAAACAAAAACAAGACAGAACAATTAAGGCTTGCTTAATTAAACTCTGATGTTTTTTAATTGGAACAGTTTACATTTGAATAACTTTAATATAGGGGTTTTGCATATGAAACATTTCCATTAGTTTTCAGGTGCTGCAGAATTTTATTTCTCTTTTGCAAAATCATGTTAATTCCCACTAAGATTAATTCCTACTAAGATTTCAATCTAATCTCATCACATCTCAATCTCAAGAAACAATTCAGGGGAATATTGAAGAGACACCAAATAAAGAGCTTCTTTGCTTGCATACAAGCTCTAGAAGCAGCCTGGACAGGTTTTCTCCAAGAGAAATGGGAAAAATTCCTTCTTGAAAGATACAAAATGACACTGGAATAACTGATAACAATGCTTTTGGAAAATATCCACCCATCTTGTTTCCACACACAGTGGAAAAGTCAGTAATTCACTGGGAGGATGAAGAAAAAAAATAGAAACACTCTAAGCCTGAACCAGTTATTTCTTATTAAGGTATTCATAAAGCAAAATTTGGTGTTGAACTCTAGGACTGTATTTTTATCTGCAGAAAGTCCCTGACATCACCATAGCATCATTTTCCCTCCAGCATGCCATAAGAAGTTGCACTTGGAGCACAAGCTTTGCACGGCTCGCAGTTTGTTGGCTGACTGGATTTCCATTCCAGCACACCCTCCTCTCCCTTTTCTCAATGAAAAGCAGCTTAAAGGAGTTGTAGATTCCATTTCAAAAGCCCCGCAGCACTTAATGTATTGGCTTCTCTATCCTCCACTTAATACAAGTGGGAACATTTCCATGAAGTTATACTTTTCATAAAAACATGGGAAATCTTACCAAGATTAAAACCAAACAAGTTCTGTAACTGGATGCAATTCTGAAATCATCAATTCTTTTTAAAACAGAACTGGAATTCTCTGTAGGGAAAAAAGTTTCAGTTAGTGTAGGCAACATTTGTTGTTTACAACGAGCAATATGAACCAAACAGAGCACAAACATGGCAGTCTGGATTTTGGATGTTGCTTCCAAACACAGTATTTTTTGTTTTCGTGAGCATGTAAAATGTTTAACTGCAATGGATGGTCCTTTCAGAGCTCAATGTGTACTGATTGCAATCCTGTTTTATCTCCAGTTGAACACGTCAGTGAAGATGAATCAATGAACAGCCTATGATCTTTGAATTACTCAAGAGACTGCATGAGTAGCCAAGTAAAACACCTTCTTCCCAAAACATTCATGTTAGCTTCCTTGACATAAGCAAACACAGCACATTAAAATATCAGCTGCAAGAGGAGAAAAACATAGCACTAAATAGGTTATTTTTTAAATTATTTTTAATTCTTTTATTTAAAATTGCAGCATCCAATAAGCAGATAGCTTTACAGATATCTTTGGGTCTAATGTGCAGGGCAATACATAGTTTCTCCAAAGGAGTCAATTCTGTTTTGTTAATTGTTTCTGAATTAAGAACCCCCAATCTACACGTTGTCAAGGGAGACCATAATGACTCCTGCTGACTGCTGTAATAGCTCACCCGTTAAGGACTGTGGTTCTCTGGCTCCCTAAACATACAATGTATCACAACATTTCTTACCAAGACAATTATTCACGAAGACACACCTGCTAAATCCTTTTACAAGCAGCTTTCAATACAAAACAATACTCCTAGGATCCACCCTGCACAGACAAGAACCCAGAACACTGATCCAATTGGAGCTACCTCAATGCACGCTTGCCATGCTTATTAGTTAGCAGCCAAAGAGCTAATAAGTTTAACTTTGATAGCATACCCTCAAGCTAAATATATAAATTAATTTTCTGTGTTCTACTGCCTTTTTTCATAATGGCTGGAAAATAAAAAAAGAATATTAATTACAAACTGGGTAAAGACTGTGCTCAAAATTAGTGTGGGAAGCAGTAATCATAAATAATATGGATGAGAGAACTAATATGAAGTTTGACATAAATAGCCTCATTGAGCATTATTTTCCTATTGGTTTTGGAGGCCACCAAGATACATACACAGTTACTAAGAAAAAGAACACCAACTAAGTCAAACTAAAACTAGGACTTACAGTGCCAGTTTCTCAGTAATAATGCTCAGGTTGCCTTTTTTTTTTTCTTCATTCCTTCCTCCTCCTATTTCTAATATGAAAAATGAAATTTCTCTTCCCTCAAAGAAAAATAAAATCCAATAATAGCCCTCAAAAGGTCTGCCTTAGCAGCAAAATTTGGTAAAGTTTTCAGATTAAGAAGTCTTCTTGAATGGAATTTTCCAGTGGTTAAGAGATTATGCAGCTGCTAACTTTACTAATTGGTATATAGCTTCCCAAAATATACTTAATAAAATGATGTTAAAATTCATGTTTTTATACTACTGAATGAAGAAAGCCAGAACATGTTTCTGGGTGCGAATAATAGTCAGACTCAGTTTTTCATCATCTCCCAACAGATAAGCAAAGCAGAAGGGCTTGAGACAGTTTTGGCTTAAGACTTACAGGTTGAAGCTCTGATAACTTTCAAGTGTATGTGTAAATGATTATTGCAAGAAAAATTAATTAAAGAGTACATTTACTGCAGTAGTCTAAAACAGTACAGCTACCTGAATATTTCCTTATCACTATCATCTGCATGACTGCAGCAGGGTCTGGTAGAACTCTTCCTGATAAAAGTTATCACTGACAGAAGTTATTTTAAAATTAAATGCAGAAAGCTATGCAACACAGACAACATTCAAGGTAACAAAAGATAACCTGAAAAATACAAGATACACTTTTTTATTTCAATAAGAACTGTACAGTAACAGAATGATAGACCTAGCATTAACTGGAAATAACGCATAGAATGAAGATTGCTGTAACAAACTCAGAGATACTAAAGACACAGTATATAGTCTGCATTAAAAAGAGATAGACAGAAAAATTATTTATTACCTGGCCTTTAAAAAAACAGCATTTGATCATTTAATTAAGCATTGCAGGAATCTGTATGCACAAGTGACAGAACATTTTTATAATATAATCTTGTATTTATGTTGAAAATTAACTTTGATAAATACTTCCATCATTTGCAGAACATGTTTTCATAATGTTCTAGGATCACTCTTTTTGCTACGGAATTTTTTATTTTAAAAGATAAACACAAGAGCAGAGCTATTAAGTCTCTAATAGTACAAGATTCTGACTTTTTCAAAAAAATTCCTAGTGGTACACCTAAAGGCCATAATAGGGAAATATTTTACTAGATATCATTCATCATCTTCTCCTGGGTGTTCACTCCCAAGGGTATGGAGAAAGTCTGACATACTTTTTAAGTATGGAATTACTTAAACAGATTTTTCCCTGCAAGGCATAATTTATATAATTCTTCCTCAGGACTGTATCTTGAAAAGGAGAACAAGTCCTGAGAATGAATTCTGAAGCAGGAAGAGAGGGAAAAAAACAGTCTAACCTTTTGCTGAAAGCACAGAAGAAATATGGATATTTACTAACAGTGCACATTGCACTGTCATGATTAGTATTTCCTAAACTGTCAGGATTTGGGCAACCTCTAGTATCCAAGATGGTTTTTCTTTCTCCCCTTTGTCTGGAACCCTGAAGACTGAACACAGTTGAAGTCTTCTGCTTAGTTTAGAAGCCCCAAGGATTCTCCTTTTGTCTTGAACCCCTCCCACACCAGCTTTTCAAATACTTCTCCATTTTCAAACACTAGCACTAACATTGAGTGTCTCTCTGCAACTTCTGGGAAACATTGTTTTAGTCCAAAAACCTCTCCAATGCACCAAGGGGACAAAACTAGTTTTCAATGCTATGGTCATCTTACTTTCCAAAAACCTACCTACTTGGACAATGGCTATTCACAGTAACCATTTTTATTACCCTCATTTGAATGCATAATTTACAGAGAGTAGATTGCCCCTTCTGCAGCATTCAGTTTAATAAAAAAAATTCATCAGAATTATGAATTGTAAATAGGAAGATCCCTCAGACAACACAGACTAACAACTCCAAAATCACTTCTCCCTTCATGTTATCCTTTCAAATACTTGCAAATGGCTACCAAGACACTCTCAAGCTTTATAAAGCTACTTGGGGGAGAGGGGGTGGGGAGGAAGACGCAGTCTGTCTATGGGTTATTATTTTTCTGGGGAGGGTGTAATGGAGGAAAAAGAGAGAGTCCAAAAGCCAAGGGCCTCAAAACCAGTTTTGAGGGTTAAATATTTGTTTCAATACAGCATTTTGACCAATAGTACATAATGACAAGAGAAAGGTGGCTGCCTGGAGCTCTCTCGCACTCCCATTCAGCAGAAGAGATGGCTGACAACAGCTCCAAAAAGATCCCACACAACTTCCTCTAAAATACTTCATAAATTGGAATTGGTATTGTCAGGAAGTGTTTCTATTCATTGACAAAAAAAACAAAACAACCCAACAATATCAGAACCAGTCAAATGACTAAGCCATTAATGAAGACTATTCCCTGACATGGAGATAACTCACCTGGATTTAAAAAAAAAAAAAAAAAAAAAATACCAAGGGCTGCTTGCACAACAGCTTTCTGAGTGAAGAGACACGTATTTCTGAAAATCACATTCCAGTGAGAATTCAAGAACTTTTAGGTCTTGTTCTTCCATACTCCTGAAAATTTCATTAGCAACCTACATAATCCTCATAATATTTTACAATCCAAACAAATCTTTTCATTTAAGGATCAAGGTAGGGCAGTAGTAGAGCTGTGGGGAGGGTAGCAGAAGACTTTTCTCTTAAAGCCTCAGTTCTACTAAGTACTGAGCAAAGTGCATACTCTAGCTGAGTGAGAGTATTCATCTGAAAGAAACACAAGAGAATGTGGGCTTTAAGCCAGTAAAATATTCTATGATCTGGAATCTCACAGAATAGACCTACCAAACTGGTTTTGCAACTGCCAGTGCATGAAGGCAGAAACAAGTACTTAACTCGGTTGCAGTTTCTTATAACGGAATCAAACTTTAGTAGATTTTCTGTATTATCACTATTGATATTTCTCTTTCCTGCCAAATAATTCCTTTCTGGATCTCAAAGGAGCCTTACTATTTATCAGAGCCATCAAAAAATCTGGAGATCAGATTGGAAAAAGGGTGTTAACACTGAGTAACATATTTTGCTGCTGATATAGATGTTTATAATCAGCTTTCATTTTTTCCTTTCTTGAAAAGCAGCAGAAGGATATCACAACCTTAAATGTCAGGGAGGTAAGAAGATAGAAAAAAAAAGAAATTTAGGAAGCACGCACTAATGCACATAAAAAAATAATTACATCCACATAGTGATGGGATTTACATTAGCTTTAATACTCTGGAAAGATCTTGGAATCACTGTAGACAGTTCTTTTACAATATCAGCTCAATGATCAGCAACAGTAAAAAATATTAAGGCTTATTAGAGCAAGAAAGCACAAAGCAGAAAATATCATTATTTCTTGCATTCACTCCTTGAATATTCCATGAAGTTTCTTGCAATCCATCTCAGAAAAGGCAGTTACCATGAAGAAGGCACAAAGAAGGTTGACAAAGGACAACCAGAGGGACAGATTTGATTATTTAAAAGCAGAAACTAACTAGACTAGAACTTTTCAGAGTAGCTGGGGAACAAAACCTGTTGTTTTGAAAGAAAAGAAAGGTCATTAAAAAAAAAAAAATCCAAACCCACACGAACAGGACAGGCAATGAGTATAGGCAAAAAGTTACTATTTCTTGTAGAACAAAACCTGCCATCATCAGATAAAATAACCAAGCAGCAGGCATACAACAAAGGAAGAACTTTTGCCCCTGCAGTGCACACTTACATCATGAAACTCCCTGCTTGCTGTCACAGACTGCTGTGGAGCCTAACAGGACACCTGGATTCATACCCAGGTTAGACAAAGCCATTTCTGAAAAGGGGTTATGTGAGGACACTTGGAGGAACTTTAGCAGAAGGCTACTGCAACTTAGAGGTTCTCCTCGTGTGACATACTTTAGAAGCTAAGTACTTTTGCGTGGGTCACCAACTGGGCAGTTTTATTCTGGAGGCATGGTGCACGGCTCTGCTGAGACTGCAGAGATGCTGACACATCTCTAAAGTAAAGTAGCCTCACTAAATCTGAAACTTGTATTTCAGTAATAATAGGACTTAATTACTGACTGCATTAATTTGTTCCATGGGGAAACAAACAGGTTTTGCGGAAGTGAAAAAGCTGTTGTGTCTTATCACTTTAAGGGTTTTTTTGTTTGTTTATTTTAAAAAAAACCGAAACAAACAACTTTCTGTATACTTGACATCCTTTTAGAAGCAGAAACCAGCTTTTGGAGAGACCCAATTCCACACAGTAGCTCTGGATCTCTCGAATAGTAAAAACACCATAAATCCCTCCTCCTAAATTTCTGAGGCACATACACAATCCTTACATTGGAATGAATAAGGAGTTAGTGGAGTATCAGACTTCAAATTTAAAGAGCCAACATACTTCTAATGAAGTTTAACAAAACAGTATGACAAAGTTTCTACTGGATAGTATGACATACAGCAGTATGACCAGTTTTACTGCACTAATAAGTATTACCTGAATAATCTATTTGGCCTCAGAAAAAGAATGCTGAACTCCTTCTTTGCTATTTTATTAAAAAAGTACTTATCATCTGTTTTAAGATCCCCCTCATACACTAAAAAATGCCTTTTTTTTGAAGGACCAAAATAAAACAAATTTAAACAACTTTTTAAAAACAGTATTTAACACATTTATAGATAATGTTTCTTTATTTTAAACTAAAGCCATATATAGAAACTGAGATAGAAGTTAGATTCCCCATAATACTTAACTGCTGCTTAAATTACTCAATAGCTGCATATATACATTAAAAGACAGGGCATACAAAATTACTATCTATACAGACAAATATGGGCAGAAGTTAAAGAAGATAAATCGCTCAAAACCACAAGCCTTATTTTACCGTGGGACAACAGAGACAAGAGGAAAGCAAGAACTGGGCATTCAACTGGTCTAATTTTTACACCTGCCAAGAATCCAGACTTGGGATTTCATATGCAGAAACTCCAACTCCTACTGGTACAGAACCTCATAGTCCCTGTCCCTATTCACTGCACTCAGCCCCTCCTGCATACCCCACAAAGGGGAAAATAAAAAAAAGGAAACACAAAATCGAGATTTGAATCACTTAATATGCTTAAAAAATAAAAAACAAAAAACCAAAAAAATCAAGCCATTAAAACATCACCCCCCAACCCACTAGTGTTCACTAGTAAGAGTAACACTGCTGTCTTGTATTTCCTTCCATTTGTACGAATATATTGTTGTTTAAGTGCCGTTTTAATTTACAAAAGGACAAGTGTTTGTCAAAATATCATGAAATTCCTTTGGGTACATTAAATGTTCACGAAAACATTGCAAGATTGATGCTTAATCCAGCAACACAGTACTTAGTGCTTCATAACGACTCCTCAAGACAAGTAACAAAAGTAGGCATGAAAGTTAGTTTTTATTGTAAAATAGTCTTAAAGTCTCAAGGTGTATTGAAAACTGTAGCTTCTCACAGAAGACAAATCAAAGAGGCTCTGGAGTGCCAATGACAAAAGGAACTGTGACAGCATAATGCATATTTTACTGACAATTTATTTGGAAACTGTTAGAAAGCTGGTGGAAAAAAAAAAGATGTGATTTGCAACGTTAATTTTGTAAATTTGATTACCACTCCCAGGGGGAGATTTGGGATATGTTGCATTAAGAGACAAAAGAACTGAATCAACAAAACAAAGAATTACATCATTGCTGTGCTGTGGCAACATAAATAAAATAAGAATAATCACACTTTTAACCTGCTGTATTTCAACTTCATAGAGAAGGCACTAAACAGAAAAAGTATTATTATGTACAGTTATCGATATTGTACAAGAATATAAAGAAGTTCTTCAGTTTGTATGGAACCAAAGGAAGTGAGTGGACCCTGTGAATTTGTGGGTTAAATTTACTTAGACCAGAGACCAATTTGCCTCTTGGAGTATGGAGAAAAAAGAATGAGGAAATTGTACCTGTTAGAAAACTTGTATTTTTTCACTTCCAAATGAAACGTGAACAAAGAAATGCTAAACAAGTGACTTAAACATGGCCTTAACATTTTCATCTTCAATCCTGCCACCTAATAGAAGGTGGTAAGACTTAGATGAACATCATCTCAGTTCCTTTCTCCACAGGAAATTGAGTTGTGTCATACTGGCTAGGGTGCAGATGATGGCATCTTCAACGAGCTAAGCAACAGAAGTTACAGCTTAAAGTGCAAACTCAAAAATCCTGCATGAGTATATCAGGAAATCTCTCAGCATACAAAGAAGATTTGGCTATGTAAACAGGAAGTGTACTGCTGTGCCTACACCCCTCTTCATAAAATGAAATATTTTGGATTTCTCATTTGACCTTAAGCTCCCAAATAGCATGAAGATGCAGCTCTATGCTCACACAGCAAAAAGACAACCATACCGACTGTATTTGTGAGGAAACTTCATTAAGTCTATTGCCAAGCCTTACATTTACGCCTACAAGAATTTGCTTGTAGACACGCTTCTGTGTTTTCAAATCAGTGTATCTGTCTATTTTCTGATTCAACCAGTCATGGTAGTAGATTACAAAACAGTGTATGTACAAGAACTATGAGAATTTTAAGATGTTTGAAGTACTTCAGACAATCTATATCTCAACACTCTAACAAAGCTAAGCTTATAACCCCACTTCCCTAACATTAAGAACCTTTCAAAAATGTTAGTTTTGCTATCTTTACATACCTGTAGCATAGCAACTTGAACTGAATGTATTTATTTAGTCTCTGTATATATGGAAATGAAGGTAGTATCACCATCTTCAACTCTCTGGTTTTGTTTCAATGTGTATTTGCACATGCACGTATAAACACCAAAATAAGCCATCCAGTCTAGTGTTCAAAACTAAGAAGGGCAAAAGAAGAAAAACAAAAAACCCCCCCCAAACAACAACAAAAAAACCTCCAAACACCGCCAAAACAAAAAAAAACCCCTCCACCAAAACCACACACCAAAACACCCACCCAAGATGGTTATTACAGCAGAACACCTCCATTTCAAATCACAATGATGACACCAAAGTAAGGAGAGTACCAGAAGGAACCCTCTGAGGCCTCACTTGAAAGCATTTTAAAACATGACAAATATTAAACTATAGAATGTCTTAAGGATGTATTCTTTCTAGATTTCAAAGTTCCACATAGACATGTACATTCATGTAATGTAAACTTGAAGACATGAAAGTAGACTGCAAACATTTCTTTTTAAGGTGAGAAGGAACCAATGTGATCAACGAGCCCAGCTAGTGCTGAATGGGAGTTTCAGGACTTAATACTTCAAGTCTGACAAGTATAAGTGAATGGAACTTCATCCTGGGCGGGGGGGAATCCAAACAATTTAAGAGTTTCCAGAAAGGAAAGTCCATCACAGTCTTCAGGAAATATCTTACTAACTTAACAGTTGCACATTTCTAATCTTAATTTGTATAGCTTCTGCCACCACTTGGATCTTCACGTGCCTTGGTCTATTAGATAAAGAAACTTTCTATCAAGAGTCTTTTCTGTGATATAAATAAATCTTTAACTTTCTTTTCAGATTAAGCAATTGCAAAAAATTGCAAAATGCTTTATGGTGTTTGTGGTTTCCAAGGGGCTTGAACAATTTTCATATGCTCTTCAGATGTTCAAAGGGTCTTCTCTGACCCTTCACAATCTTTCAGCATTCTCCTGAAAACAAGCAGCAGGACCACACTCAACACCCGTAAATGCAACAAATACAGCCAATATCCATAAATCCCTTCAACTTACGCTTGCAGAGATCATACATTTCTGGCATTTGTCAGTCTGGAAGCCCATGTTCATCTTATTAAATGTATTCATCTTCCTTCCCCACCAACCAACTACTTTTCACAGTCAGTGTTAACTGGCCTGTAGACACGCCACATTCGCTATTTCTTGACTTGTTGAAAATGTCCCCAAACTGATTATGCAAGGACAACAGTGATGTTTGCTGTGATTCTAACAATTTTATTTTCAACTCTCAAAAAAGAAAAGCAAGTTTTCCAACACAGAAGGCTCACCATATTTTTTAAAAACAAAAAGCAGCAGCAAGAGAATTCCCTCTAAAAACTAGAGCAAAGCACTGGCAGTTGTCAAGGAGAAACTACACTGAGAAGCTCAAGTACATTCACTTCCTTGCTACTTGAGTTGTACTGAATTACATCAACAAATTCATGAAATTAAGGTAACATATCCTAATATCCAATCTGTACTATATACCCAGTTAGTAATTCCTAGATGGAGATTTACAAGTCAAAAAACACCTCTTCAGGCATTCAGGATGCTTATAAAATTACACTATTTTCTCCTAGTTTTACCAGCAGGCTTGGACAATAATATGCTGAAACTGGGAGGGGGGGGGGGGCGGGGAGCGGAAGCGGGAAAAGTAGTACTAGCCATATTACATTTCAGTAAAAGTATGTGCATGTGGTTAATCAAAAATCATTACTCCCAAAGATTATTTTAACCCCACATACTTTGTTGTGGCTTAAAACAACTCCTGTTTATCTGGATTTGTTACCAATGAAAGGCAGTAATTCTTTTCCTCAGGTCTGTTTTGAACTCTTGGACCTCTGCCTGGTCTCCACTGTCTGGCTCCTTAAAGCACAACTCAGATGGAGAATCCAACCCATAAGATACTGCAAAATGTCGATCTCCAACTCTTGAAGGCATTGACCGACAATTGTGAATAAGCCTTTTATGTGAATAACACATACCACCAGACAAGATTCACAAAAGCATCTCTGGGTAAACAGAGCAAACTAAAATCTTTATTATAAGCTAACTGTAATTTTTATTAAAGAGCCATTAGATCCTTTTTCTTTGTATATACTAAAACAGACTCTTTACAGAGGTATGCAAGTTAGTACAGCTTATATTAGAAGGTAAAATATTTTACAATACTTTATGAAGGCATGTATTTTTACATATCCATGTTGCTTTTAGCTGTAGCAGTCTCAAATATTCTCACAATTTCTGCTTTTCCCCAGAATAAGGAGATTTTACCTCTCCTACAGTAAAGCTCAAGTCTTACTTATTTCAAACTTTCCCAGAAGGTAAGCTCCATAGCTCTCTAACTTCCCTGTGTATGTAGGCTAACTAGTAATTCACAAGAGGGGCAAGGAAGGGTAACTCAATTTTTTCTTCAAGTATCAGTGTACAGCTTGTTTTAAAGCAGTAGTGGGTGCTAGACATGAAAAGGTTCAAGGGAACAATTATTTTTAATAGATAACCCCAGGCTTGGAGCAATCTTTTTCAAAGCAGCAAGTTCCTCCTGCATGCTTCCTGCAACTTATAAGTCATTTTAGCCTCTACACCTCTACAATATACATAGATTTAAAATAACAGTTTATACAAATAGTACATCCCAAGGAAGCCAAGTTCTTGCATTCTTCCTCCCTCCACTCCCCCTCATCATTTGTAAACAAAAGGTTAGAGGCAAATAAGGTAGGACAGAAAAGGGTGAGAAGATGCAAGGAATGGACTTAAAGTGAAATGTAAACTTCCTGAATGGTGCAGTTCCAACGTTCCTAAGGCCTTGATTGCACCAGTAATCTAGGAAGGCTTTTGAACACTAACTGCACCACCACAACATTGTAAATCTGTCTGTTCATTTAAATATGACCTGCATTTTTAAGAACTG
This sequence comes from Harpia harpyja, assembly GCF_026419915.1. NCBI lineage: Eukaryota > Metazoa > Chordata > Aves > Accipitriformes > Accipitridae > Harpia > Harpia harpyja. The sequence goes on along the minus strand of NC_068956.1, from coordinate 14,318,130 downwards.
ATCCACACATGTTTACACGGACATTTGGCCACCTCTTGAAATGAATCAAACCATTAAAGCAGAAAAAAAAAAGTTAAAATTCATCATTATCCCTTCTTGTGCACTTCGAGTTAGCAATCAAAGAACTGAGTTGACTCAAAAAGAAAATGTCTTTACTATGAAACCCTACTCTATGTATTGCTTCTTTTACCAAGAATTTGTGCTCTTTTTGCATAGCAGTGAGAGAGGGGCAAGGGTGAGGACTTGGGGAGGAAGAATGAAGACTATTTTTATATTTGATAATTTTCTAGAAGCAACCAAGTTCTTGCCCTGGTATTCTTGCAGAAAGCAGAACAAGGTCATCATAAAAAATTATATCCTTAATAGAACAGTAAACAGGTCACCTGAGTGCCCACCTCATCTAAGATTTATTGTAAAAGAGTTGCAAGCCTTAGCAGCTTTTAAATAATTCATTCCCCTGTTCCTTTCCTTTCATAAATTCCATCTTCCATCAACAACAAAAAAATTCTGAAACAGTCATCAAATGCCTGGATGGCAGCTGTTTGTTAGAAGAGGACCCAAAAGGTGTCTTCCAAAGACAGAAGTACTGGAAGTACTTGGAGAAGAGCTGCATTGGGTTTACATGGCAAGTCTTTGGTACCAGGGAGGAGGGCTGCAAGGGCGGCTTCTGTGAGAAGACACCAGGAGCTGACCCCATGTCGGACACAGACAGTTCCATCTGGCTCCAAGTCAGACCTGTCACTGCCCAAAGCTGAGCCCATCATTGAAACTGGTGGCTTCTCTGTGATAACATATTTAAGAAAGGTTAAAAAACACTGTGCAGCAGCTAGGAGAGAGGCGTGAGAATATAGGAAGGAAAGAGCCCTGCAGACACCAAGGTCAGAGAAGGAGGAGGGGAGGAGGTGCTCCAGATGCTGAAATAGAGATTCCCCTGCAGCCTGTGGAGAAGACCACTGGGAAGCAGGTTGTCCACCTGCAGCCTGTGGAGGACTATGCTGGAGCAGATATCCACACTGCAGATCACGGAGGACCCCACACCACAGCACGTGGATGTGTCCTGAAGGAAGCTGCAGCCTGTGGAGAGTCCATGCAGGAGCAGGCTTCTGGCAGGAACTGCAGCCTATGGAGAGAAGCACACGCAGAAGCAGGTTTTCTGGCAGGAGCTGTGGCGTGTGGGGAACCCACAGCGGAGCAGTCTGTTCCGGAAGGACTGTACCCTGTGGAAGTGACCCATGCTGGATCATTTAGTGAAGGACTGTAGCCTGTGGGAGGGACCCCACACTGGAGCAGTGGAAGAGCACGAAGAAGAAGGAGCGGCAGAGATGAAGTGTTATGGACTGACCACAACCCCCATTCCCCACCCTGCTGCACTGCTCAGGGGGAGAAGGTAGAAGAGTTAGGAGTGAAGCTGAGCCTGGGAAGAAAAGAGGGGGGGAGGAAGGTGGTTTTAGTTGTGTTTTTACTTCTTATTATTCTACTGTGTTATTAATTGGCAATAAATTAAATTAATTTCACCAAGTCTAGTCCGTTTTGCTTGTGACAGTAATTGGTAAGTGATTTCCCTGTCTTTATTTCAACTCACGAGCTTTTAATTTTATTTTCTCCCCTGTCCTGCTGAGGCGGGGCAGTGAGAGAGCGGCTGGGTGGGCACCTGGCAGACAGCCAGGGTCAACCCACCACAAAAGCACAGCTCAGAAGTCACACCTCTGTGGTTCCCAAAGAAGAAGATTATTACAGAAGACAAGACAAATGTGACTTAGCTGTCATTGGAAACTTGTACATTAACTTTGGCTATAGTTTGATGTGCAATTAAGCTGTCACTGCCATCAAACAATAATTTAAAGTCCTGTCCCTATTCTTCTTCCTACCCACCAACTTCCACAATTGCTTCCATTCCCAGGTTCCCCTGTGCTCTGCCAGGATAAGCACTTCCACAGCTGTGTAACAAACCAAATCAGGAAACTGCGACACATGGAAAATTATTCACCAAAGATTAGCAGTTAGTTTAGCTCCCTGATTCAGTAGAGCACACAGCTGAGCAAATAGCAGTGCTAATACTACTTACAGGACAGAAAGGAGTGGAAAAAAGGTCTGAGAGTGGGCAAAAAAGCAAGGTGCAGGCTCTGGAGGTTTTCTGTTTGTTTAGCAGTAAAGCTGGCGTAAAACTACGGAGCAAAATGGGGCTTCAGACAGATGCTTTCCAGTAACCTCCTTTGGTCAGAAATTCTGGGAGAACTACTGGACAGCTGAACTGCTCTTCACTGGAGAGGGCAGAGGTGCTAGAATAGAAGACACAAGAATTCAAAATTACTGCACAATTACTGTGACACCCAGTAGACAACACCTATGACCACAGTTCTGAAGTAGAGGCAGGGAAAAAAGCAAATTCACATCCCAATTCACCTGATACACCGTGAGCCTGCCTTCCTACGTGGTTTGTTTAGTAAGGGACTGGCCTGGACAGTGGTTTCATGAATATGTAACTTGACAAAAACCTGTCTGACAAAATAACCTAAGTAATCATATGCTCATTCAGTTTAAAATTAAACAGATGAACAAGAGAAAGAAAGAAGCCTGTAACAAGAGTTCCACATTTCAGAAAAGCAAGATCTAAGTAATTAAGGGAACCTGAATTTAGATGTGACTGTATATGGAGAAATTGGAAAGGTACAACAAGAGTTACCTTGAATTTCCAAGTTAGTTGCAAGAAGAACAATTGCATAAAACACAATTAAATCAGGGAGAACTGAAGAAATGATAGAGAGATGCGAGCAGAGGATTGTGGACTGGGCGGGAGGTGATGGGGGGTGGAATCAGTATTCAACTATACCTGCATATTGATGTATTTTAAGAAGTTAAGATAACCAGGTTTGGTACCAGAAACTACTGGAACTCCAACAGCACAAGAGCTAAGTCAGCTACCAGTGTGATGCTGTGACACTCCTACAGCCGCAGGTAAAGCCTAGGCACTCTTACCAGACACTGGGTAGTTTCAGCCTAATTCAGGATATTTTCACAAACATATTAATACTTAGAAAACTATCATTTTGTGAAGTTCAAAGACAAACCAAAGTAGAATTTAGAAAATAAGGACAAATGGCTTTTTAATCTGTAAGAGCCAAAAATGGAACACAGAGCAAGGAAGGCTAATGTGCAGTAAAGATGACACAGAAACAGACACAGCCTAAAGATTAAAGTATGATCCAAACTAAAATTAATATTCAACCTCAATTTTCAACAATGCTACTAGTGTGAAAACAGCAGGAAAAATTCATATGAATGAGTACATTAAAAATGCAGATTATCACACTATTACACAAAAAAGAGTTCCATAAACTCAAACAGCGGCTAGGACAGATACAATTTAACACTCAAACACATGAAAACACAAGACTTGGTACCCAAGATTTTTAAATTGATCAAATCAAGGAGTCTGCTCTAATAACATGGCAAATATATGCCTGTATTTAAGAGACAAAGATAATAATCCAACACAAATGCTCCATTAGGTTGACCTTAAAATCACACAATTATTTAGAACACTATTTGAAGGAAAGAACAATTAAAAGCTTAGAAATTGATAGAAAATAGGGTAAAGACAACACAGACTTATCAAATGTAAACTGCATCAGATCGGTGGATCTCTCTTTTACACAAGGTGAGAGGTTTATTTATTTTAAAAAACCCAAACAAAAACGCCACAAAACTACAATAGATCTAATCAATTAGTCACCAGTAAAGCACATGATACCGAGCTACAATGGCAGTTTAATAATTACAGTGGAGAAGATGAGAACTTATACAGAAGTTACATAGATAAGAAGCAACTAGGAAAAGTCTTTGCTGAGAACACCCAAAAAGAGGAATGTCATTGTTTGGTCTCAAGGTCAGTCCTGTAATAATATCAATCTGATTTAACATTTCCACCCTGACTTTGGGAGAGCTTGGCTGCTACCACAGAGCAGGAAGGATTACTGACACAAAACACTGAACTTTCATCTATGAAAAGGAGGGAAAAGAAGAGGCAAGGGGGGAGAAAAAAGTATGTTTGAGGTGTCCTCGCCTACAGGAAACCGAAATAAGAAAGATTTTCCAAAAGCACAAAAGGCGAAGAATAATTAAAATAAGAGGTTTATTTGTCCTTGCAATTCTACAGGATCAAATCATAGAATAGCAGGTTGGAAGGGACCTCAAGGATCATCTGGTCCAACCTTTCTTGGCAAAAATCACAAATTGATTCTTCTTATTGTTACCTCTTTTATTTTTCTTTATGTTTACTTGACTCAAAGGCTCTTTAAAGAAAAATAATCCTATTGGTGATACCTACTTTCATTTACATGATATCTTTCAGTGAACAAGAGTACCTTTGCAAAGAGACAGTACAATGCACAGCTGACATGCAAACCTCTCTTCTTTAAGCAACCTACAAAATATCAAGTAACATCAGTAGTAGAACCGACTATATGACATTGCAGCACCTTGAATCCTGCTTTGAATATTCAGCTAAAAGACGATAAGACTTCTGAAGACATACAGAATTTCCATACTATTTTCCCATGCCTGAATTATACTAAGCAAAACATCAGCACGACAACATGTTGTTTAAGCTTTTGGTGTCCTGTGAAATACAAGTTTGCATAATTCAGGACAGGGAAGCAATTTAAGTTGATAACTTCCAATTGATCTGAAAAACTATACTGTAACACAGCCCAGAGTTCATAATGTGCTGTGAAATATATTATCTTTCTAATGAAAGTTATTTGCACTTCACAGGGTGCCAGTGGGAGGTTAGATTACTGCCCAACAATACTTCAATCTCATATTAATATGGAAGAAGGTCAAGCTATTTTTCTTCAGTTTAATATTTACTTCATTGCTACTGCTTATAAGATCCCAAGCCTTTTTCACCTTTTATCATACACTTGAGGAATCTGTAGCACCACATAGTCAAAAGACCACCATAAACATTGATTTCATTTAATGATTGATGTTCTCACAGAATACGATAAGCAAAGATCAAACCTGTAAACATTATTATACTACTTTTGTTTCCTCTACTTTTACTTCTAATCTCCTGAACACTTAAAAGCAAATTCAAAAAGGCTTAGAAAAGAGCTACTAAAATGACCAAGAAACCAGAGAACCTCTTAGGAGAGAGGATGAGAACAGCTTGTTCAATCTAGCAAAAGGATGTGATTATTCCCAAAGCAAATCCAAGTAAACAACAGTGCAGAAATGTTGAGTGAAAGGAAAATGAGCATAAACAAGTTTGAATCTCCAGATTAAATTTATTTTTAATGAGTTACTCAACCCTCAGATTAACAAGGTTCTAGAACAACCTTCTAGCAGAAACAATAAGGATAAAAACTTTTTAAAATGGAGTTTGACAAGTAGGGATTACATGACATAACACTAGCAGGATATTGGATTTAACGAAGGAAATCCATGATACCTAATTCTCCTATATTCCAAATTTATTTATAATTACAGTTTTGAGACTATAGGAAAAAAATAGAAAGGCAAAGACATAACACTGTTTTACATATCATTCAGTAGAAAGAAGGACTGTATTGTCCTCTGTATTTTTCACAGAGGATGAATACGAAGTTATTTACTATTACAGGAAACTGCAAATTGCTGTAGCACTTCTGCCCATGAAAACCCAAGAGATCTGTACAAGTTCAGTGACCACAGCATCATATTTTCCATTGTAGTAAAGACAATATTCATGAAGCAGCTGGTCTCTTATTAATAGAATTCATTTATCTTATTCATAGCAAATGAAGCATGTAGTAGACAACAAGCCAACTGGCCCATTAAGAAACAGATTAAGTTTGACCTTTTCAGAAATCAGTTTAAAAGTTTGAAAATCCTAATTTTAAAAAATGCACAACATTTTCTTAAAGCAGAGACATCATTTCATATGGCATTTGAAACTCAAACCCACTCCTTTGGTAACCTGACATAACCCAATTATAAAATTTCTCATCAGAATACCTATTTCAATATTAAGTCACAAGAACACACATGCTGAGTCATTCAAGGACTTTATTGACACAGTAGTCCTTACTGACAGCATGGGAATTCACTTGCAGGGATTCTTGGTTCAAAATGAAACATGTGAGAGACAGAAAATACTGCACTCTGTTACAGTCTGCTACATAGTAGCATTTGTTTTCTCCATATATTTGGCTAAAGGTAATATGATAGAGACTGCAGCTGCTTTAAACACTAGAGGAAGCAATTAAGCTCCTTCTCTGGCCATGAACCAGCTTATCGTTGGTATCTCTGCATGAAAGGCTGAACACTGTTGGAATTGTTCTTGAAAGTTGCATCCATAATCCATAGGTAACTCAGACATCAGCAGAAGTTGCTGATCAGAAGTAACATAACAGCGAGGAAGCAGATGACTTCAAAATATTAATGCCAATTACTGAGTTTCAACTTCCTTTTAGTGGGAAACTTTTTTCAATTGGTAAGTGAATCATGTATTTAGAGACTAAAGTGTAACCTGTTGTAATGCCCTGCCTCTCACCCAACCCTAACACAAAAGGCAAGTTATGCATTTTTGTATTATATGACTAAAACAACTAAAACCAATCCATTTTCAAAGGCAATGTGAGTTATTTCTGAAATTCTTATTAGTAAGCTTTAATTTTATATTTCTATGTTCGCCATCATAGTATCACATAGGGAATACGAAGAGTAACTTGGTTTACTTAAAATCTAAATTAATAAAAGAGAATGATTGCTATCTAACTTCAGTGGTTATTATTCAATGAACTCAGTCCTGCTCCAGTTAGAATCTGGAAAAGAATTGTAAAGATATAATCTCATGAAAATATGCGAGGCCAAGATATCTGGGAAAATGCATCTCTCCGGAAAGATACAAAGGGTTTTTTTTTTACATGAAAAAAACATTCCCAAGAGAGATAACAAGATCATAGGTTCTTATGCTGTAATTTTGTCCTTATTTTTTTTCCAGCTACCTAACACCCCAAATTTCCATACATAAGACAGGTTCATCACTGTATTTTTACAATTAGCTTTATGAGAGAAGAAAATCACCCCTGAAAAACTATATGTCAAAACAGTTTCAAGACAGTCTTTTCTGTGTGAAATTTCTATAAAACCCTGGTAAAAAATACCCCCTCACACCCCGCTGAAAAAGATGGCATTTCCATCTTGTGCCTGTTTCTCTGTTTCTCCATGTGTTAAGTAGTAAAATAAAACCACTAATGATTGCTACGTTAGAAATTCCTAAAGATATCTGTTAAATCTTGTTTATATTACACCACAGCTCTGCATTACTGTTTGCATCATATTAAAACACTTTAAGAGGTACAGCATTACTTGAAACAGCTGCAAATCCACTGAACTTTCAACCGTTTAAACCAAAACTTATGTAGTTCTCATCTTTGAATAGATGAACTTGTTGCTAAAATAGGACTTAAGATGGAGAGGCGGCCTCAAAAATCAGAGGGAAAAACTGAAGGCTTCTGCACAGCAATAGACCATGAGGTCACCTGTACAAAATGCATATTACTTTTTTGGATTGTTTAATACATTAACTTTGCCAGAACAGTAGGCCTATTATGGAAATTAAAAGCATAAAAGTATTTCTATAATGAAATTTCCTATATAATCTATATGACAACGCCCTAGACTAGGTTGCTTTTTCACAAGGCAACTACAAAGAAATCACAAAGTGGACTTGCAGTGGGTTGACCCTGGCGGGATACCAGGTGCCCACCAAAGCCGCTCTATCACTTCCCCTCCTCAACTGGACAGGGGAGAGAAAATAAAACAAAAGGCTCATGGGTCAAGATAAGGACTGGGAGAGATCACTCACCAATTACCCTCATGGGCAACACAGACTCAACTTGGGGAAATTAGTTGAATTTATTACCAATCAAATCAGAGTAGGATAATGAGAAATAAAACCAAATCTTAAAACACCTTCCCCTCATCCCTCCCTTCTTCCTGGGCACAAGGTCACTCCCAATTTTCTCTGCATCCTCCCCCCCAAGTGGCACAGGGGGATGGAGCATGGGGGTCATGGTCAGTTCATCACATGTTGTCTCTGCCACTCCTTCCTCCTCACACTCTTCCCCTGCTCCAGCATGGGGTCCCTCCCACGGGAGACAGTCCTCCACAAACTTCTCCAACGTGAGTCTTTCCTATGGGCTACAATTCTTCACGAACTGCTCCAGTGTGGGTCCCTTCCATGGGCTACAGTCCTTCAGGCATAGACTGCTCCAGCGTGGGTCCCCCACGGGGTCACAAGTCCTGCCAGCAAACCTGCTCCAGCGTGGGTTCCTCTCTCCACGGGGCCACAGGTCCTGCCAGGAGCCTGCGCCAGCGTGGGCTTCCCACAGGGTCACAGCCTCCTTCGGGCACCCACCTGCTCCGGCGTGGGGTCCTCCCCGGGCTGCAGGTGGAGATCTGCTCCCCCGTGGACCTCCCTGGGCTGCAGGGGGACAGCCTGCCTCACCATGGTCTTCCCCACGGGCTGCAGGGGAATCTCTGCTCCGGCGCCTGGAGCATCTCCTCCCCCTCCTTCTGCACTGACCTGGGGGTCTGCAGGGTTGTTTCTCTCACATCTTCTCACTCTTCTCTCCCAACTGCAATTGTGCAGTTTTTCCCTTCTTAACTCTGTTCTCCCAGAAGCACTACCACCATTGCTGATGGGCTTAGCCTTGCCCAGTGGTGGGTCCGTCTTGGAGCCGGCTGGCATTGGCTTTGTTGGACATGGGGGAAGCTTCCAGCAGCTTCTCACAGAAGCCACCCCTGTAGCCCCCCCCGCTACCAAAACCTTGCCATGCAAACCCAATACAACACTACTATCAAAAAGTACAGGAAAAATAGACTTGATGTTTTAACGGAAAACAAGCTGGAATCAATGAGAAGGAAAAATTTCAATTCTGCTTCCGGAGTCCAGCTACAGCTGTACATCACTATGTGAAGCATTTAAGTATATGCATTTTAAACATGCATCTGAAAGATCTATTAAACTAGGTGCCTGAAGAAGTTATGAAATCAACAATCACTTAATAATCAAGAAGGCCACTTGTAGCAGGAGATTTTTTTCTAAAAACTTTTTTTTTTCCCTTAATTCATAACTTAACAACAAAGAAACCCTACTCCAGGTGCAAAGAAAACTAAATGCTCCTACTTAATTGTGCCTACACACAGAGTGAAATCTCTGTCGAAGGATAACTTTTTAATGTAATAAGAACACCTATTATATGCATAAACTAAGCCTTTCAAGAGACAGTAATGTATTTAGTAACTCAGTTGATGTGAAAAAGAAAATGTAGTCTCTCACTGCAAATACTAATTGTAGGACAAGGCTGAAGTAGGTACGATGGCCATACAAATGTGATGCTAACACCTAACTAAAGAGGATCATATAACCTGTGCTCTTCTGGGGTACTCCGAGAGTCTTACATTTTTAGAAAGAGAAGGAAACAGCGCAAAAAAAAAACCTCTAGGAAAATGCTGCTGAGGATTAGATATCAATCCTAGCATTATCAGCTCTCACTGCATTCACAATAGTCAACTGCTGCTTCATGGAGCACAGTATAACAGCTCTGCATACTACTTTGGAAAACAGCACTCTTCAGAATGAATGTAGCAAAACCACATTAAAATAAAGTCTGACCTTATCTTGGGACCACTCCAATTAAAGTGCAAAATGTCTGCATACTACATTAAACTTATTTGTTCTACCTTCAATGTATGTGGAATCTCTTGTCACATATTTATAAACATTGCATTTTTACAGTAACTTCTTAGATACTGGATTCTGCACAAATTAGTATTTTGTAACTTTTGTAATATAGAAGTGTAATTCCACCTGAAAAACAGTGCACATACTGTAGTTTCATATAAATCTTACATTTAGGCAACTTAAAAGATTATAGTATTTTCTAACTGGATTAAGCCAGCTTCACATTCTCTTCTCTAAACATGGTCAGGAAGGACCAGTTCCAAAACTCATTTCCACTGAAGCTCTGCAGCACAGTTTGGATTTTTCCCCCAACAGAACTGATCTTCCAAACTGATATGTAAATGAAAAATCCTAGATCACCTAAATAGATAAAACATGGTAAATAATGCCTGTTGCTCTCCAGGGCTTGTAGGTTATTAAATATTCAAAGATCAAATAATAAGAGTTCATCACTGAAATCAACTATTTACTACACTGTTTGATTAGATTTTCAAAGATAATTAAAAAAAAAGCAAAAAAAAAAGCCTTGCACAAGTATTTTACACTCCACTGATTTTAAAGCTGAGTAGGAGTAGCTAGTGTGCTTTAACAGGTCAAAAGTTCTCTACTCCAGGAAACATACAATACTGCTATTTGCCATAACAGGTACACTGTCCTAGCAGCATCTACACCAGAGTCTGTACAATATAAAGCCAGGATTTCTATTTTGTTGAGAAAAATCCAGACAATTCCCCAGTTGTCCTAACACAGGAACTAAGGCAGTATGCTCTGGAAGGCATGGTCACAAAACTGAGCGATTTGAAATGAACAAAAGGAGAAATATTTCTTACTACACTAGACCAGACCTTATTTTCCTAAGGCTAAAGGACACTATAGCACAAAGCATTTTAAAGTTGCACATAGAATACAATAAACATTGTGTCAAACACAACATTTGAACTAAAAAGTTTTAAAAGTCAGGAGAACTTGCAAGTTAAGTACTCATTACTTGACTTATCCTTGAAGAGGGAGAGAATTATTAAACGTGTAGATATAGGGTCTAAGTCTAGCAAGGACTCACAAGTATTCTTCACAAAAGTAATGGGATTACTCGCTTCAGAATCAAGGTATAAATTACTTGTCAAGAACGATATTCCTTCCACAGCAGTCCGACAACTTAAGAAAGCTGTATTTGTTCATATTTGATCTGGAACAAAAAGCAGTCAATTTCCAGTGCTAGTCCAGGTCAAAAAAGTACCCATGTGGTATCCTAACCTGTCACTGCTATTTGTGCACCCCATCTTATAGGACCAGGTTTGTAATAGTTAAGTTTAATAAAAACTTAGATATTTACTACTTAAAACAAGCTCAAACTTCCTGTTTTATGGAGAAAGCTTTTTAGCAAAGAGAAAGACTTAAAGTACAACTAAAAACCAAAAATGTACATTGAGTTTTTAGCTATATATGTACACATATATGCACATTTTCTACGTATTCTGTCATCTCACATTCTGTGGGCATGGATACAGGAATTTTTGAATTTAATACAAATTCATGTAAGATGCTAGATTTGTATCCAGCTACTCACTAAAACAGAGATATGTCCAGAAATACAAGCACTTATATGAAAAAGGTCTCAAAAAGACAGCAGCTGCTTTATGTAAATGCAATGCTGTAAATGATCTATGTACAGTTGATGCATGAACAAGTACAATTAACATTCAGTCCTACTGTTAGCCAAACAAAATCTTCACAGTTTGACCTCCTATCCCAGGTAAAGAGACAAACTTTGGGTTTAGACTCCAGGTTAGCATCAGTTAGGTTTCTTATGAGCTAAGGAGCTCATAGTAACACCTGTTCCCTGTCCACATAAAAAGCAATACTGCTACCCTTCACCCCACAAAAACTAGCAGACCGTGTCAATGTGGCAGATATTTTTAAGGATTAAAGTGATTCTTTTCCTTGAACATCTCATGTTGCAGCACAAGAAGCTCTAAGTTACTTCTCTGCTCCACCTGAAGGAAAGCTCTGGGCAACAGGCAAGAGAGATCCAAAGCAACTTAAAGACAAGAAGTAGGTGGCAAGGAGTTACAGGAGAGGAGGGCAAGCCGAGTCTCGTAATGCTCATGGCAATTCCTAGTTTTCACTTCACGCTCTTCAAAGCGTGAGGGCCGTTTTCACGCCCCGGGAAGCTGTCAGTGCCTCAACCCACGGAGCTCTAGAAGCACGGGACTGCTCGCCCTTATCTCTTCTTTCAGAATCTTTCAAAATACATAAAAGTTAATCTAACACATGAAGACGGCGGGGGAGAGGGGGGAAGATGAGGAGATATAAACGCCCTTCATGTAAATTCAGTTCAGTGTCTTGCTCTGCCCGTTTATTACGGACACCTCCCTTATCTAAAGATGCCCCATTAGCCGCCAGCGACCCAGAACGAGACCCCCGCCCCCCGGCAGCACTACACCGCCTGGTCCGGTCCGGCCCGCCCAGCGACCTACACCGCGGCTTTCAGCCCCCAACCCCGACGCCGGGCTCTTGCCCCCTCCCCGGGCGGGACCACCCCGGCCGGCCCGCTCCCCCCGGCGGCGGCGGCGCCCCCGCGCTGCCCGCTCTCCCCGCCGGGGAGGGCGCGGCCGGGCCGGCGGGCCGGGGCAGGGCCCCGCGCCGCCCCCCGCTCCCCCGGGAAACCCACCCAGCCCCGCCGCAGGCGAGGTGGGGCGAAGCGGCGGGGAGGGAGCGGGGGAGAAAGTTGACGAGGCGCTTCTCAGCGGCTGCCGGCAGGGGAGCCCGCTCCCGGCGCCCATTCAAACAAAAGAAGCCCCTTCTCCTGCCCGCCGCCCCCGGCTCCCCCGCGCCCCGGCCCCGCCGCCCGACTCACTTCGCAGGGCCCCGATGAGGAGACTGCCGTCCTTGATCAGCTCCTTGATGAACTTGTTCGTCCTCTCCAGCTCGATCTCGTGACACTTCAGGCGCTCCCTGAAATCCGGGCTGTCCAAGTAGGAGTCGCTGAACTCCAGCGTGGGCAGCCCCATGGCAGCGGCGGCCGCAGCCCCCCGGCCGGCAGCGAAGGGGCGGGCGGCCGAGGGAGGGCCGCGCCGACAGACGGCGCCGAGGGCAGGCGGAAAGCGGCGGAGAGGAGAGGAGAGGAGGAGAGGAGAGGAGGAGAGGAGAGGAGGAGAGGAGAGGAGGAGAGGAGAGGAGGAGAGGAGAGGAGGAGAGGAGAGGAGGAGAGGAGAGGAGGAGAGGAGAGGAGGAGAGGAGAGGAGGAGAGGAGAGGAGGAGAGGAGAGGAGGAGAGGAGAGGAGGAGAGGAGAGGAGGAGAGGAGAGGAGGAGAGGAGAGGCGAGGCGAGGCGAGGCGAGGCGCGGCGCGGCCGCCGCCCCCTCCGCCTCCCCGGAGGGGCTCCCGACCCGCTGCACCGGCCCCCTCAGCGCCCGCCGCGCCGGCGGCGAGGCAGACGGCCGTTGGCGGCGGAGGCGGCGCGCTGCGGTCGCTGTCAGCCAGCTACATGCTGCCCGCGGGGGCACCGCGGGCTCCCAGCGCCGCCGCCGCTCTGCCGCTTCCGGCAGCGCTCCCTCTTCCTCTCTCCCCGGCCCTAACTTCAGACTGAACCTCCCCCGGCCCGGCCGAGGAAGCCCTCCTCCCGGCGCGGCATGCTCACACGCCGGGGACGCGGCCCCGGCAGCGCCCGCCCCTCGCTCGCCGCCGCCCCCGCCGCGCTCTGCCCTCCAGCGGCGGCGCGGACGGGCCGGCTGCGGCCTCGCCTCGGCCCGGCTCGGGGCGAGGCGGAGGGCCCGCACGGCCCCTGTGAGGGGCAGCGCTCGCCTCCTCCTTCGCCTGGGGCTGTGGGAGGCCCAGAGGAAGGCAGGGAAGGGGTAGGCGGGCTTGGGGGCGCTCGAAACCGCGCGCTGGGAGGAGGCGGGTTTGTGTCGGGGGCTGATGCGGAGGAGAGCAGCCCACCTTTGCCGGGGAAGACAGCTGCCAGCCAAGCGTCTCCTGCCTCAGCTGGAGGAGCAGCGGGTGCTTGGGCCTCAGGCAGCCAGCCCGAGCACGCCTGCTCTGCCAGGGGAGTCTTCCGTGGCACCCCGGTATGGCCCAGGTCGGCCTGCCTGGCTGCGTGTGCCGGCCTGTGGCAGGGCAGCGCTCCAAGGGAGGTGGATAGCGAGAGGAGAGAGCAGCGAAGCATCAAGGAGCAGGAGAGAGGGAGGTGGAGACCGAGGAAATAGAAGAGATAGGAACGTCGGTGTTCTGCCGTGGCAGTTGGTTGCTGTGAGGGGATACGGCTGACCCAAATCCGTCCTAAAGAGGAGCATCAAGAAACTGCAAGCCCGGTTACTACAGCAAAGTCGTGTGTTCCCAAGGACGTCGAGTGGGCTCATCTCAGTAAACACAAGCACTTTGGATGATTCCTGTATGTTTATCTGGAGTGGTTTCTCCAGACATACCGTGTCAGTATGCAAGTATGTATACAAATGTACGTACTGGGTTTGAAGAGAGCTGTCTGTAAACACACCTTCAAGTCATCAGTAACTCCGTTGGAAACAACCATCGAGACTGGCCATAAAATAATTGTATTTCAGGACAGCCCGCTGCATGCCAAAAATAGCTTTCAAGAAGACCACGATGCTTCTCTGTTAGCCGTGCACACGCTCCTACCAAATCATTCACAGTCTCCATATTTACACAGTTTAATGCGAAACTGGGGGAAGCTCAAAGCCGCTGCATGTTGTACTTCCCTGATGCAATTTGTGCTCTTCACGCTTCTTAACTGTTTGTCAAAACTTGCTTATGCGTATTTACAATAGATATTTGTGAGTGTCAGAAATGCAGAAGAGGGGCTGCACTTTCTAACCATGTGGCCTGTGGAATTTGTTGAAGTGAAAAAAATAATAATTGTCTGTTTTTACAAGGTTGAGAGTTCCTGCCCACAGGACGATCTCTGAGCTAGCTGTCAATGTTGATATTAATGGACCCACTGAAGACTTTTAATTCACAGTGATCACAAAACTGCTATCAACATGTTGCCTGAGACAAATTCATTTTCTGATAATAGGAAGAATAAGACTGGAAAAGACTGTTGGGTTAACAAGTTTATTTCCTTGCTTTTTCAGGCAGTAGCGTGTAATCTCACTTGTAAACTAATAAACTTCATTTAGAATCCAGTTGAACTACTGGAAGGATGTTCCAAATAAAAATTTTCTGATTTTTAAAAACCTATTTTTCAGCCTACATATATTCACAGAGTCATTTTAGGCATACTTGTTCTTCCTTCAGCATCATCTGTAGCTGAAAAGATTCTTTGTCTTCTGTCATGTTTATACTTTGATGTAGTTCTAGAATGCAATAGTGTCATCTCTAAGCCTTCCATATGACAGCTAAATAAATCAAAGCTTTCTGTCATAAAATATTAATTTCTTTCCTTATTCTCATGGTTCTAGTCTAGATCTCTAAGTTTGATTTCATCTTACTTGATCATGGTTTACTGAAATTATACACAAGATCTTGTTCAGCCATGTTAATGACTAGGCTACTGCACTAAACACCCTTGATGAAGATTGTATTTGTCTATTTCATGGTGAAATGATTTCTGTTGCTTCACTAAGTCACATAGATGTTTCTTTTCCTCTGTTTTCAACCAGCAGACTCCAAAGTTAGAGCAGAAATATTCATTGGTCCCAAAAACATGTACTTAGCATTTTAGTTCAGAGCAATTATTCTGGTAATCAAGAAGAATCATTTCTTACTATGCAATGTTCTCCTCTTCAGAAGTTCTGTAACCACATTGCTGCTTTTGGTATCAGGATCATGGATGGAAATATTAATGAGACCAATACTAATAGTGTACTCAGCAACATTTACTAAGAACTTCCGTCCAGCCTGACATCCCCCCTCCAAGTAACTTACCATTATCCATTTAACTGGTGCCGTGTGTTTCTCAGAATAACTCACATCCTTCTTAGCTGAACTGAGTATTTCCCAGCATACAGTGTATCAAATATCATGTAAAAATCCTACTAGTTCACAGGTACTACCATTCTCTTTTTTCAGAAAAAACTTTTATTTTTAAGGCAATAGATCTGTTATGAATGATCTTTGTTTCATAAAACAATATCTGATCAGCTGTACACCCAACCCTACATTATTTTCCACTGGTAGAGAAAAGGTTTGTAGCTAACCTGTGAGCTTAATGAGTATTTATGGCTGCATCTGAAGGAGGATCTGGTAAATGAGTGATTTGGCACACCTGCAGAGAGGTTAACTAACAAAAAAAAAATCTTGATGAGAAGGTAAGTCTTAGTATGTGTTTTGTGTTGGAGTTAGGTGCAACTCTGTAATTTGTTGCTTCCTAAAGAAAACAAGGTATTTGAAGGTATATTTGGGAAGTGTAAAAGATCCAAGCTTTATAGTGAGCAGGGATAAACCATATTTGTCTTTTCTTCTTCCTCTTCTTTCTTCTTTCCCAGAGAAGATTCTAGTACAGGGCCCTAGTAGCAACACTAGGTTTCAGGACTTCAAAAGATGGGAGAAACTGGAGAGAAGCCTAGATGTACCAAAAAGTGTCTTGAAAACTAACAGTATGCTACAAAAGGGTGAACTATACCGAATGAAAACTCATTTAGACACCTAAGTAGGTAGAAGCACCAGTCCCTTAAATAGAAGGCTCTAGTAAATGAGTTAGCCTGATGTTATCACTAGCTGTGAATAGATGAATGAAAAGTGAGATACTTTTTCTTCTGAACCGTGGGGAGCTTTGTCCTGTTTCAGCCACTTCTATGTTTGTTATTCTAAGCTTATCCTAAAATCTTACATGTTAGGGAGGTCAGATCAATTACTGTAGATTTCTCTTTCATCCTAAATGTAAACACTGAACTATAATTTCCAATCAATGGCCCTACTCTGACTCTAGAGAATGCCTGGGGCATATTCTTATCAGGGTCCTATTAGCTAGGTTGCCTGGAAGAGGAAAGGAGAGGTGTGTATTGGTAATGCTTACTGCAGTGTATGTCCCCTACCTGTACAGTGAGGAAATGGCTACACAGTCAGTCTTCAACATTATGCCTCTACCTAGCTCTGTTAGATGCTGTTAATTTAGCAGTTAATGCAGACAAGGACCATGAGTGTCTCTTATCTAGAGGGAAATATTTTAGAATAGAGACTCTGCCAACTTCCCTTGTTGTTTCTTCTGCCTCAATGTACACAACTATGGGAAAATTACTTATAGAGCTGTGTGGCATTGCTGTGTCTTCTGAAAACTGCTGCTTTCCCTTGAGAGAGTGTGGGATTATAGGCAAAAGAATGCAAGCATATTAATGCTTGTAAGTCCACTTGAACTGCTCAAGGGTACAAGATTACCTCTGTACCTATATAGCACAGACGATATTAAGCATAGAAAACCCCACTCAAGTAATTATTTATAGAGTATTTGAATTCATTTTAGCTTCTCTAAAGATCTTGTATTATCTAAGTTTCCCATTGGTTTCTTCATGGGAATTGTCAAGATTCCCAGTAGCTTGCTAGGATAAATGCTATTAAAAGTTTTTAGTTTCTCCTTATTAAATTAAGATTCTAGATGCTAAGCAGTGATAAATTTAAAAAAAATGAAAATAAATAAAAATGAACCAGGGAAGTAAGTCTAAGTTTCATGATTCCTTGTATGTATAAACTGAAAATGATACTACTGTCTCTATCTGGAATACAATCTCCGTGTTGTTAACTGATTGTGAAATGATAGAGCTGCCAATGGGTTCTGTTTGGTTTATTGTTTTGGGCTTTTTTTACTGCAAATTAACATTGTCAGAGGAGGAGTATAGCTAGCCAAAATCATAGTTTAGAAGCCAAACCATGTAATTTAGTATGTACAGATCATGTTATCCTGAGGTATTGGTCTCTGCGCACAAAGGTCTACTCACATGTGCATTCCTATCAGTGTTTCAGATTGTAATTGATAACTACAGATCAATAATATTTCTTGAAAAAAACTGTAGTCTTTTTAATACCTGAGCTACCTCCAAGTGGTTTGGAGAAGCTCCAAACAGGGAAGTTCAAAGCTGAAATTAAAAATCATGTTTAGTAACTCTTATGCTGTGTTTGCTTCAGCCTCCTGGGTACTTCTCTGCGGAACCTGAATATTCCCTAACTGGCTGTGGTTCTGCCTTCTGGTATGCTCAAAATAGCATTTACCTGAAGAAGTAGGTGCCTAAAACCATGTGAGTCACAGACACTTAGACAAGGAGCTCCCAAATCCCAGATGGGATTGATACAGTACAGGTGACTGAGCAGATGAAGGCTGCTCAGCATTCTACATGAAGCAGTAGATGTGGCATCTTAAAAATCACAGCAAGGTAGAGAGGACTGCCAGTTTCATTTATATATCTTAGTAGCTAAAGCATTTGCCTACAAAGTGGGAAAGCTAGATGTTAGGTACCTGCAGTCTTGATTCACAGTGTCCATCTCTAGAGGGGTGAACCTTCAGGCAGTGCCTTGCCTCACATTTCTTCTTGACAGCTTTAGGGAGCTCCACTCAGCATGAAAAGTCTTTGGATCACTCTCTGTGTCTGTATACTACTGAGAAGTACCCCCATGCTTTAGTTTTCATGCTGGAAACAAAGCATCTGAGAGGTAGTAGATGTAACATCTTAACTGAAATTTGATTCATGTATTCTTTGCTGGGATTCTCTTATAGCCTCTTGCCTGTATTATCCTGTAAGTAACTTAGATGATACTTTATTTATTGTAGTTTATTGAATATAAGTAAGTAAACAATGGAGCTCTAAAAATCATCATCAAGGTGAAAAGCAAGAAACTCAGTTTTAACATTGGTATCTAAAATTCTTCTTTCACATCCAGAATCTGGTTCCAGAAGTGGTTGCCATCCTTACTAGCCTTGTCACTTGTACCACTTTGAACATGAAAGAAGAAACAGGCTATAGGCAGATGTAAGCAAATTTTGGTCCGGCCCTTAGTGGACTGGCTACAAGTTTGATACTGTCTCTCATGGCATACTCCTGGAGAAGCTGGCATCTTGTGGCCTGGATAAGTGCACTATTCACTGGGTGAAAAACTGGCTGGATGGCCGAGCCCAGAGGGTCGTGGTGAATGGGGTGAAATCCAGCTGGCGGCGGGTCACAAGTGGTGTTCCTCAGGGCTCGGTGTTGGGCCCTGTTCTGTTTAATATCTTTATTGATGATTTGGATGAGGGGATCGAGTGCACCCTCAGCAAGTTTGCAGACGACACCAAGTTGGGAGGCAGGGTCGATCTGCTTGAGGGTAGGGAGGCTCTACAAAGAGATCTGGACAGGCTGGATCGATGGGCTGAGGCCAATTGTATGAAGTTTAACACGGCCAAGTGCCGGGTCCTGCACTTCGGTCACGGCAACCCCATGCAGCGCTACAGGCTTGGGGAAGAGTGGCTGGAAAGCTGCCCGGCAGAGAAAGACCTGGGGGTGCTGGTTGACAGCTGGCTGAATGTGAGCCAGCAGTGTGCCCAGGTGGCCAAGAAGGCCAATCGCATCCTGGCCTGTATCAGGAACAGTGTGGCCAGCAGGAACAGGGAGGTTGTTGTTCCCCTGTACTGGGCACTGGTGAGGCCGCACCTCGAGTCCTGTGTTCAGTTTTGGGCCCCTAACTACAGGAAAGACATTGAGGTGCTGGAGCGTGTCCAGAGAAGGGCAACCCAGTTGGTGAGGGGCCTTGAGCACAAGTCTTATGAGGAGCGGCTGAGGGATCTGGGGTTGTTCAGTCTAGAAAAGAGGAGGCTGAGGGGAGACCTGATCGCTCTCTACAACTACCTGAAAGGGGGTTGTAGTGAGGAGGGTGTTGGTCTCTTCTGTCAGGTGTCTGGAGATAGGACAAGAGGAAATGGCCTCAAGTTGAGGCAAGGGAGATTTAGGTTAGATATTAGGAAAAATTTCTTTACTGAGAGGGTTGTCAAACATTGGAATGGGCTGCCCAGGGAAGTGGTTGAGTCACCATCCCTGGAGGTATTCAAAAAGCGAGTGGATAGGGTACTCCAGGGCATGGTTTAGGGGGCATGGTTAATGGTTGGACTTGATGATCTTGAAGGTCTTTTCCAACCGAAATGATTCTATGATTCTATGATTCTATGAAGTTTGCACCAGATAAGAACTGGGTGATTATGTGGTGCTAGATGAGCTAAAAGGCAGGGCGTATTCTGCTCAGCCCCGTGCTAACACCTTTACACAATGTTTGGGTCAAAATGGATTTCTCTGATTACTGCAGACTGTATAGACATTGAGAGCCAGGAATAACAGAAGATATCTGAAGGAAGCTCGGTCACTTTGGAAGATTATGGTAGAAGGGAGGCCACAGAAAGCTTAGCAAGAGAGGGAAAGTGGACAGACATCTCTGCTGTCTTCTTTATCATCATGTGTCCCCCCACTGTATGGAAACTAGGTAGCTGGCAATTGCAGCCATACTGTGTAGTGGTAACAGACATCAGGAGATGGCAACTGGTAGAGGATCATGCATAAAGCCTTTGCTAGACTTCTTGGTTCTCAGGAGCAGAACCAGATCTACGAATACAGGGCAGTGAGATGACATCATTTTCTCCAGCTAGTAGTTTCATAGTATGATTTGCAGGTATGTAAGATATTTACGGGAAAGGTCTTTATTAATTTCTGACTAATCTTCATACCTCACTATTTGTAAATTTGAAGTAGTAATTGTAGCTTGCATCCTGTTTAACTCAGTGGAAAAACAGACTAGTTTATTCTTGCTATGTCTGTCAGTAAGGTATGACACAAAAGTCAGTAGGACCAAGAGCTCTTGGATGTTTCACATTAGTTTCCATTCACTGGAAGATTTAGGTCTTCAGCATTCAGTACTCTCTAGTATGTAATTTGCATTTAGACTGGCTGAGCAGATAACTGGAAAAAAAAAGATCAGGAAGTCTTTTTATGATACAGCGTCATCTATTTTTTTCTGGGAGCGTTGAGATCTGCTAGGTCCACCCTAGCAGAGCAAGTGTGAGAAACGAGCTGACTCCAGTAACAACTCTTGATGGTGGGCACTTGTAACAAGCAGGGCAGGCCTATTGCTAATACTTCCCTGTGCGGACAGAACACAGTTGATATGCCCATCCAAAGGGCAAGTCTTACAAGGCTCTTGGCAGTCATAAAGCAGTGAAAGCATTTTGCCAAGTAAAAGGCTGGATTCAGTTCCAAAAGATAAATCTGGACTTGGCCAAGTTAAACATTGTGATAGAAGTGTTGGATGACACATGAACTACCGGTTTACCAAAAGCGATCTCTCCCCTGAAAACTAACTTTAATTACAGAAAAGTTTACTTAGAAAGTAATGCAATTCAAGACTGAGAAAATACCTAACAAATGCCATTTTGAAGTAAATCTTTAAGTATTTTTTCATTGATCTCAGTATGTGTTTATGGAGGTAGATAAACCAGAAACTAAACCAATAATTTGTTTACCTGAATACCTTTCTAACTCTCTCTGTTACCTAAAGCTCTGCTTTTTTGCATGTGTGGAAGTGCCTAGGTCTTGATAGGGCTAAGTAGTTTTGAGTTTGAGTTCTACTTGAATCCAGGAAAAAGGTATTCTTTATGGCATCTAAGGGCAACATAATTTCTGTGCCTAGTGATTAAAGCCTACAAGGATGTGTTCTAGCCGCATTCTTTTCTAAAAACTAGTCAGCAATTTATGTGAAAGCCATTGAGTACCAGTCCTAGGGTGAAAGACACAGGCTATGACTTTGGGTGTCTAGGGTTGGGTTTAGAACAAAATTCATGCAGTGAAATATACTTTTCTTCTTACAGGTAGGGACAATGAGACAGATTAATGGGCCAGAAGCAAGTTACTTCCATAAACTTGGCTACACTTGGAAGTTTACTAAAATACCTATTGTAGAATAGCAGTGTCCCCTTGAGGATTTACAGCAAAATGATCGTACCAGAATAAATTAGGGATAACTATTTCAGTAGATCTCAAAATGTATAAAAGATATATAGTGCAACATTAAACTCCCCAAGAATATTTTAGCTAAACATACTCTTATTCTTCCTTTATATGGGAACTCTGTTTTTAGCATTTTTTCCATTTACTGTATAATTGATAACTGCTATGACGTGGGTTTTTCCCTTCTTCCTCTGAAACATGCGAGTTACATTATAATTTCCAAGATATTGAAGTGTTTACTGCCAAAAGTAGGAAAGTGCTTCTTGTTTTAGTATAAACCCAAATCAAATAGTAAGTGAAGTCTGTTTTTCATGGCTCCATCTATGAATGCACAATAGATCTTCATGTGAACAAGGGAAATGTGGACTTTCTTTGAACTCTGTCCTTTTCTCATCAGTGTTTCATTTTTTGTTTAATTCATAATGTTTTCATTACATTAAGGGAACAACGGGGTAGCCCTCCTGTAGATAGTGGAATAGCTATGTTTCCTTGTACTATAATCTACAGGGTAACTTGTTTTGTTTGAGTTAAAGTCCTGTTGGTTTTGCATGTCTTTAAAAAAAAAAAAAAGTACACATTTTTTTGTTGTAACTGCTTTTTCTTAGTAGCAGTTTCATAGAGTGTATAACCAGAAATGTATTGATAGTCATGTCAGATACATTACAAATATATTTAAAAATAAACAAGTTGCACTTCTAAAAAGCTATTAAATTAGGCTATTTTAGCTAACCTGAGTAATTCTTCATGGAACTGATAAAGACTCAGAATGGAAAATAGTTTGGAAGCGTTGAAATTAAGTTTGCTATTATGTAAGCCAATCCAGATTTCATTTTTCATATCAGTAACTTAAAATGGAGCATTACTCAATAATAAACCGATATTTGGGAGAAGAGGGAGAGAAGATACCTGTTTAAATGTCCTCAACCTATTGTACACATGGCCCACAAAACTATCTGATGTTGCTCAGAGCCATGGGAAATTAAGCTGCAGCTGAAGTTGCTGCTTGTCTATTTGCTATTCAATGTAGAGTCACTTGCATGTGGTCCTTGTCTAGCATTGTAATTATGCAAATGATACTGGCTGAAGACAGCTACCTTAGAGAGCAGGTGCTCCTAATCTGGCATTCTAAAATTAAATTAGATGTTGATAAAGATTATGTATTTTGTTGCCCTCTCCTCCTAGTATTGGAAGAGGAATATTGTGTAATTTGTTTATTGTAATGACTCTCCCTTCCTCCTCTTCCCCACGTTTTTAATTCAGTATGTTTTCCTGTGAAAATACAGAAATTTAAGGCTAGAGAGGATCAAAGGGAGCATGCAGTATGAATTTCCTCTCCAAGGCTCAAACAAGTGTACCTAAACCATCCCTGAGAAAGAACTCAACTGCCTATTAATGTTCTCAATAAGGATATTGTCTTAGTTTCTTCAGATAGTATTTTCTGGTGTTTCACCACCCTGCTGAAATGCTTCTTCAACCGTAATCTTTGCTGTCAGTTGTATTTTGTCTTTTTCTTCTCCCTTGGGCATGAAGAACAATTGATTACGGTCCTTTTTCTGACATTTTTACCATGTCTCCTATATCTTCTTTTCTAGACCAAACTCACTGTTTTTTGTTCTTTTTTTTAAAAAACTCGTTCTCTTTTTAAAAACGCTTGCTCTTTTTAAAAAAAAATCAGAATTCTCTCTAGTTTCTTGCTACACATGCGGTTCCTAAACAGGACACAGAATTTCCCGTGAGGACTCACCAAAGCTGAATTTGTAGGATTAGTTATCTTTCCCATTATTGCATCCTGGAAGGAGATGGCTCTTTGGAAGAACATCACTGTATAAATCACTGTAACCCTAGTGCATTTCTGTTCCCACCATCTAGCTAAATATTTCTCATTCTGTATCTTGTGTATTCTGTATTGTATTTTCTCATAATTACAAATTATTTTGTTCTTTTATTTGGTCCAAACCCAGTAAGATGAAGCTAGTTATCTTACTGATTTGTCAAAATAATTTTAAATTCTAATCCTTTCACCAACAATATTTTCCATTTCATCAAGAATGGTTTTGATAAATGAAAATTGGAATTTGGAAAGATCTCTTTGGGAGTTGTGCAATGTTCTCGCAGCATGACAGGGAGCTACTGAAAACTACTTGTTTGAAAGTGAGTTTTTTCCAGCTGCTTGTATACCCTTTTTATGCTAACTCATTAGCCTTGTGCTTTAGGATGCCAGTGCAGGCCAATGTTTTAAAACTAAGCTAATGTCAAAGTTTATTTCACCTTGTTATTTAGTAGTCCGCTTACTCTGCTGAAAGAAGAAACTAAACAAGCTGAATATTTTCCATGTTTGACAAATCCATGCCAGTGGTTTGGTATTCCATCTTCTAGGTATTTTCACTTTCTCAGCATCTTTTGTTTCTCAGTAATGTCATCACTATTCCCTTTGTCTTCTTCTTACTTCTAAAACTTTTTCATACAATCCTTTATGCCACTTTACATGCCCTCACAACTTAGCTTTTATCAATATGTCCTTGGTCTCTTATGTTCATCCTGGCTTTCAGTTTTTGTATTATTCATTCTTCACTGTTTCAAGTTATTGAAGAGCTCTCAATGCAGCCATAATGGTCTCTGCTACTCCTACTGTCTTTTGCTGTGGAATGGTTGGGTTTACAAAATAATCTTTCAGTAATCCTACCTGTACTCCGTTGTTCTTCAAATTCTTCCAGAAAATGACTTTACTTACCATCTCCCTGTTTGCTGAAATCTGCTTTTCTGAAGACTCTTGCTCTATTCAACTACTTTTGCAATCTTTGTTTCATTAGAATGATAACATTTGTCCTTTAATGGTCACCCCTAAAGATAATTCTGTATTATTTCCCACGAGTCAGAACCATATCTAAAAGAAATTCTGCTATGAAGGAATAGGCTACCCTTTAAAATAAAATTTGTTCTTTATATGTTCAAAGGACTTAACAGATTTATCATCCAGTTTACAAAAATAATCCATTTTTTCAGTAACCTTTTAAGCAAAAAATATTTCTATTAAATTTGTGGATGAAACTAAGGTGCAAAGTTCTGGAGGTGTATTGAGAACTGGTCTGTAGTTCCAGTGAAGAAGTGGCCTGAGGAAAAAAAAAGGCCTGAAAAAAGTTATTCATTCAATAAATGTAAGTAAGTGCAATATTCCACACTTATATGCAAACACAGGATAAGGACCAACTGTTTAAATAGAAGTTTTACATAAATCTTGAGGTTATAGCAGATTCACAAGCTGAAATTGAGTTAACAATGTTATACCATTACAAAAAGGCACGTTTTGTAGCAGCTCCTTTATAACAATAAGCTCTGGGCTGGACTACTTTGTCCTCTTTACAAGTATGGTGTTTCAAGAAGGTTGTGGACTAGGTGGAGAGGGATAAGCAGGGAGCAGTGATAATGATCAGAGATCTAGGAAACAAGAGGAAATGTTGAAAGAAGGTAGCCTGCATTGTATACAGAGAGAATACTGAGGAGTGGTACAAGACTACTTCAAAGAGGACGGAGTATCTGTTTTACATGTTCAGTTTAGATAGACAAAAGGTAATTGGTTTAAATTGCAGCATGAGAGATTCAGGTTAGACTG
Organism: Harpia harpyja; assembly: GCF_026419915.1. NCBI lineage: Eukaryota > Metazoa > Chordata > Aves > Accipitriformes > Accipitridae > Harpia > Harpia harpyja. Next base: position 14,292,879 of record NC_068956.1, on the reverse strand, counting down.
GGAAAAACGGCTAGTTACAAGGATACTTAAATGTTGGAATAGTCTCATTTATTCTTAAAAGCTATAAATAATAGAGCACTTGCATTTTTTTCATAGAAAATTGTCTAGTCCATCCTTGTTCCTAAGAAATATCAGTTGTGTGTAAAGTAGAAAATCTCCCAAAGTTCTGCCTATCTATCTCCTGTTTTTCAGGCTATGATATCTCTAGATTACATCATCTCTCTGAATTGTCCCATTTTCTCTCTTACTGATAGCTCCTAGCCATGGGGAATTTATCAGATTCCCTGAGAACTGAAAACATAATTGAAATCCTAACATTTGTGTTGCAATGCTGTGAGGTCTTGGTCATCCACATTTTTATTTGTCTTTTCAAAGGGTAAGCTTAATTAGGCCTAATTGAAAACCTATTGAAATCAAGAGAAGTTCTGACTCTTTTCAGTGGGCTTTGAATCTAATCATTTTAGCTTTGTAAACATCTATTACTTTGGTCTTGTCATTCTAACCCCAAATACTCATTGAGTAACCTGGTTTTGTCCAGAGATTACTTAGTTTGACCTTTTTTGCTAAAGTCACTGGGTTACTGAAGAAAAAGTGTAAGATTTTTTCAATATTTCTTTCAAGCATTTCAGTTTCTGTTGAGAAAATACCTCAGACTCTTTCATCTGAGTGTTTAAGTTGCTGTAGATGAAGAATTTTCTGTGGCCTGAAACTCTGTGAGGGTGGTTGGTTGCTGTGGCAGAGAGAGGTTTTCACTGATTTCTCGAAGTGAGTGGTTAACCTTATGTATCTAGAACAAACGATTATGTTTCCTCTTCCTACACCCTTGCTACTTCAAAGAGACGTCTCACTCAGTGTGCTTGGAAAAAATGCGGTTCAGTTTTTCTCATTCGTTTTTTGCATCTCAATCTGGTGCAAGGGAGAGGGAACCCTGATTTGGAAGAAATCCTGCTGAGCTTTGAGTTGTGTTCATGGCTCATGGGAAGAGTGGTAGGATTTCATGCAGCCAGGGAGTTTCACAATAGCAAATTATGTCTGTCTTTTCAAGAAAACATTTTGAAGCATTACCATTATCTATGTATTTGAAAGGTTGGGAAATTATAAAGCTACCATCACATATGTAACTGAACTCTTCCCTATTGTGCATGTATCTAGCAGTTAAGTTTTTCAACAGTTTTAATAATTTAATTTTTTATTCTGTACACTTGCAAGCCTTTAGTGTAATTACCAGTGTGTCTTTGACTTACGCAACACAAATATTTTTAATGGCTCTTTTATCCTAGGCTCATGTCTGGAAATCTCTTAGAAGCTGCTGTGTAATAAGTTCAGATGTCTTTTATGAGGATCACACAGTTTTAGAGACTCTATTTTGAAAGACGGACTGCTGTGCTTTGATAATATCTGTCATACAGGATATTAGAAAAAAGCAGAGTGACTGTAGTAGGTAGTCAGCCTACACAGACACAGCTTTGCCTTACCAGTGCTGTGAGAAAGTAAGGTACCATTCTGAAAGAGAGCTGAGGCAAGTGACTTAAATGACTTGTTCAAGGTCTTATTGGAAGCCTGTGGCAGAGCATGGAGCTAACTTACAACTTTTGCGTGCAGGTTTAGAGGTACAGCTTCACGATCGTGATGGGCAGTTCAGTAAAGTTAGGGATTGTGTGGACATGATTCTGTGTTAAGAGATTAGTATTAGGGATAAATTGTACAATTCTCACTCATCTGCTTAAATAAACTGATGTAATTCCCTTTTAATGGAGAACAGGTTCTATTTTATGAAAAACATGATTGCATGAAGCAGACGAAAAGAACCATAATCATACAGTATTGTGATAACAGAAACATGGAAAACCAGTTTGAGGTCTGAGTGGAATAGCAATGCCCATGATGAAACAACATCCTCCAGGCAGTAGCAGAATCTTCCAACCACATAATTTAGGCCTTCTCAAAAGAAAGGGTAGCCTTATGGCTTCACATTGCTGAGGCAGAGAGACAGGACAGAGTCCAAACAGAACCAGAGATGGACATATGCCAGAGAAACAGTATTTCTCATCCAAAAATCAAGAGGAAACATGCTAATCTGCAGTGCTTCTGCTAACAGACTCACTTAGTCCAAAGAGAAGGCCTGCCTGTGGGTTCTAACAGTGAGGAAGTGCCCTGGACTTGGTCTCTGGTGCTATGTGATGGGCAACTTTGTAGGCAGAAGTAGGTCACATCATCTACCTCTTTAACAGGAAAGTCATGAAAGGTAAGTTACCTCATGTTGGAAATTTTTCCTCCCCTCCCACAAACAGCTGTTTTCATTATACTTAAACATCTTTGCCTGAGGTGTGATCTCTATCATATCATAGGTTTTCTTAGGATTCACTCTCTGGATTGGAGGCCTTAAGTGTGGGGGAGCAGAATGCTGAGTTAGCAGTATCTTCACACACCTGCAGATCTCTTGCTTTCTAGCTATTACCTTTCTCATCTCATCCCACTTCTTCATACATCACTGCCCTCTCTACTATTAATTTCATTTCACAACTGGATCTTTAGCTTTGGTGGATGGTTTTTTTTTTTTTTTACCACGTGGATTTGTGCCTTAACAGTATTTTAGTTCAGATCTAGAATATTTGGAAAGATGGTATCTGCTTTTACTTCGGAGTAGATCTTCAACTCTCCTTAGGCACACTAAACAACATAGACTTCTGTTTCCATATCTGTTTATGCCACTTGCCTATAATCTCTTTATTCTCTCACTTCTCCAATTTAACATCAGCTGTAAACTGTTTCAGTCAAGGATCATCTCCTTTTTGTGAATGTGTGTGGGATGCTTATTACAAGAGAATGGTTGTAAGCGCTACAAGAATACAAACAAACAACAACCCTGGATCTAACTCATCTTCTTTATCGTATATTTACAAAGCAACTCATTCTCCTGGAATTGGTTTAATCATGCTAGTGTTCATCCCATGAAGGATAAATTTTGTGCTGATTCAAACTGCAACTAGCATTTAAAATTCAGAAATGCCTGCTTGTGTTCTGGTTAGCATTTTCTATAAAAATTCTGAAGAGTAGTAAGTGGACATAAACGTCCCCATACCACTTTTCTAAAGCTTTCATACTGAAGAAAAAACAGACTTCCCTGTGGTAAAGAGAGCAGCAGAGCGATTGAAGTATTCATCCTATATGAATTTTACAGACTGCTTTTCAGGATGCTTCATGCATTGTGTTAAATACAAGAAGAAAAATGCTGCAGTGGCCCTGAAAGCAATGTACAGAACACAATGGAGCACAGGTCAAAAATCAAATCCCCTTGTGCAGGATGTCTGGAGCTGTGTGTGCGCACTGTGGGGTTGTAACACAGCTCAGGAAGATGAGAGAGTTGTGTTAGGGAGAGAGGGGGTTAAAAGTTTAAAGCTCTTTTAAGTTGAGGAGGGCTCGGAAGTCTGGATACTTTACTTTTCAGAAAATACTCTGTCAGTTTGAACTGACATTGCCTAAGAAATGCAAAAAAAAAATTTAGTCTTTTCTTATTTTCTTTTATGAAAAGACTAGTTTTACTGTGTTGGTACAGCACTTGGTTTGGTCTGTATCTGTTATGCAAGTCTACAGTGCAATACACAAGCATAGTTAATGTGGCATCTAAGCTGAACTGCAGCTAGCTCCATGGAAAGGGGCAGTTCAGCACTCTTCCCTGCCCATGGCTGCGTGATTCTGCCCTTCCCTTTGCCCTCACCTTTGTCTGACCCCAGGGGATCAGGGAAGACACACTAGCACAGAAGTAACCCCACAAAAATGTTACCAGTGCCAGGAAATGGGGGGAAATTGAATAAAGTCGGACCACTCTAATGCACTAGCCTTGCTGAACCATCCATCTGTGTTGTTAAAAACCACATGACTGATTATTTCTGTCAGGGTTAGCACAGAAGCAACTATAGGCCTGCTTTGCCATGCCAGTTGGTAGTCTGGGGATGTGCAGAAACCAAACCAGAGAGATGCAGAAAATTTTACTGAAAGAAACTTAGGCAGTGTTTTAGGCAAGAGTTTTGAAGACTGCGTTATAGGACTTGTACATCAAAATACTGGGTTGGGCATCTTCTAGTTTAGGACCATAGAGAACTTTACTGGTAAAATGTAAGTGCTTCCTGCATTAAGGATCATCTAACCTTTTGGGTTAGGTTTCCTAAAATGGCATGTATAGGTACCTCAATTTTTATCCTGCTACTTGCAGTTTCTGGAAATTAAGCTAGGGTACTGAGCTCTCCTTTCATTGTAGTGACAACACACACAATCGTTTGCCCTAATTTTTCAGGCAGTTTTAAGAAAGCTTACTTAAAATGTCTTTATGGTTTTAATGTTTGTAATTCATTTAATGTATTCTAAACCCATGTAATTTAGGTCAGAGACTGTATTGCTTGTTGTTGTTTTTTTAAAAAAAAACATGGAAAGGATGACAAATATATACTATGTAGAAAAAAGGATAGATTACATGGAACAGTAAAGTCAAGCTGCTTTTGGCTTCTGTTATGTAAAAAATAATGCTTTAGTAAAAACTGTAGGCTGCTCTTGAAGAATCATGTGATTTTTATAACTCTGGGGAGTTTGCTGCTTCTTTTGCCATAACAATTAGGCATAACTATAAAGAATTGCTGTGCCTGAAACTAGTTTTAGTGCCATTGCTATTTTGACAGTTATCTGTGAAATTCGGGGATGGGGGGAGGGGGAACAATTCTGTTAAATTAGTTAATTTAAATAACAATTCTGTTAAATTCAGTGTTTCAGGTAATCCCTTTCTTACAGCTGTTGGCATTTTCTCACTTCCTTAAATTAAATGAGATAGTTCTGAAGGTGAATCAGCTTGGCCAGCATGTATCAAACCAGTGATCACCAGCAGAAAAATGGTAGTGGGTGAATATAGACAACAGTGCACACTAATTGGAAAGAAAATCATTATTTTTTGACTCAAGGAAATATAAAAGATGACCCTTGGGCAAGATTAACTAAGAACACGACTGCTTCTACTGCTGTACTAAGGAACCTTGTTCGTTTGAGCCTTACATGTATCAGCTGCAATGATATATTATTTCTTTTGGTATGAATGCAAAACCGTAACATCTGAAGTTGCTTAGCTATAGCTAGATTCAGGTGTGGTTTTTGGTTTTTTGGTGTTTTGTTGGTTTTTGTTTGTTTGTTTTAGTTTATTGCAGGCTGGAATCTCTAGTTTCTGCTTGACTTATTTTTATTTTTTTATGAAAAACTGGCAATTTCATGTTAATTAATTTGAACATGTATTCTCTGGCTTATTCAGATAAAGTTTATGAACGAGTAATAGTTTACACTGAGGAGAAAATTTTTCTCTGTCTATTGGTAAGCATTCTCTGGTCTTTATAAGAAGAAATTACAGTATTTATAGGGTTTTTTTAATGGACATTTGTAAATGTTTTTGTAATATTACCTACAACAAGAGCTACATTAATATAGTGAATGTCACACCTTCTTGAGATGTTAATAAACAATGTGATTTTTCCATGGAGGTGTACACCACCTACCAGAAAAATACATGCTTTTCCTCTTTTTCTGAAAAATATCAGATGATTCGGGAAAAAGGGACCACCACAACAAAGAAAGAAGTTTTCATAGTGTACTGCTCTTGTGATCTTTACCACGGAAAACCAAAGAGTTAGAACCATAAAATTAAAGCACACCATAAACCAAAACCCTATGTCTAACAACATGGCTTTCAGAGGTCTTCACTAACTGATTTTTGTAGCTCTAGAAAATCAGCGATGTGGGATAGCAAATAAGCTTTACGCAGATTTACATTTCATGGGTTTCCATTTTGAAAGCTGTGCTGATTCAGCTACCAAACCTGTAATATGCTACAGTAATTGTATATAAAATTGCTGCTGTGCTGGCATGATTTTGCTGCGTTTGGTTTATATGCTTAACATTTTCTGTTTTCTTTAGTATCCCAATGCTAAGTTTAATATAAAGAAGTATTCCTACACACGGAGAAACAGAGTCCACCTGGAGTTCTTTGTATTCATACAGACCTGAAGTACTACTGCCAGTTTGGTGACCCTCTCAGTCCTTGAACCTCTGTGTACTCAGTGTCTGCATGGGCTATTTGCCTTATATTTTCATTACACTGAGACTGGCTGCTTTTGATTGTCCCTTGCTGCCACCTCATGTTGGGCATTTTATATCTTTAATCATCACTTATGCAGTCTTATCTGCTTGCTATCTTATGAGGTAGACAGTCTTGGGCTCACCACTTACATGGGAGGCTGCCAAGAAGTCTGACTCATTTAAGAAACACAAGACTTTTTAGCTTGTTTTTTTGTGGCCTCTATTACTGTAATATCTTCAGACTTTCCAGTTTTTATTTCCAATTTATGTATTTCCTCACAACAAGCAATGAGTGGAGATTCCTCATTTGCTTTGTTTCTCTGCCTCCTTGGCATGGTAGAGGGAAATGTTGGTCAGTCAAAGTAAGATGGTTTGAACTTCCTCTTGAAGTAGATGGTGACTGCATTCTCTGCTGAGTGTTAGAATTCTGAGCCTCATGGTAAGAAACCTTTATTAGTCATTCCTGAGAAATAGGATCTTATTGATTCATCTGAATGAACCCTCTTAGGGGACACAGCCTTTACACAGAGTTTTTTGGCATCTTGCGTGATTTTAAGTTTTCCCCTTCTATTGTGTTTTGTTTTATTAGATACATTTTTACATTGAAATTAAGTATGTTCTGCAGTCCAGGTCCCAAAGGATTTGGATGCACAACTGTACGAAAGTGTCCTGACAGCCCTGTAAGGCCCAGCGTTCATCCCACATCTCCCAACACTCCCTGCAGAGTTGGGCAGCCATGTGCCTTGCTGAATCTAAGACCTCCAGCTCGGATTATTCTTGCAACATGTCCCTAGTGGCTGCTTCCCCTCCTTACATACAGTTAAAGCAAGAGCCTGGTCTCTGCCTTCCATACATCCCCTGACCTTTGAGCTGATGGGAAGACATACCTCTCCTCTCACACCAAAGCACACTGAAGGCTGCTATGAAGCCCAAGTCCTCCAACAGTCTGTAATTACAAAGCCGGGAAGGATGACCCTGACTGCCAAGAGGACCACAGACACCAGTAACTAGTCTGTGAAGAAAGCTGGCCCGTTGTTAGAGGAGTGAGCTATTTGGAACAAAATGCAGATATGAACTAAATGGGAGTAGCTTGATCTTTTCCATCCAGAGGTAGGTGAAGGAAGTGGTATCATCCAGCTGGAGGCTGTTCTGGATTTCTAGCAGGAAATTATGGTCTTATTTCCCTGAGGACATGCTTTGCGGGTAGATACCTGTCCTGTCCCTGTATTCCTGTGCAGGTTTGGATAAAATGTCTATCCAGGACTAGGCACTTGTGAGGATCCAAACTGCCAAGGAAGGCAGATGCCTGCTGGCAGAACTGGTACATCCTGATATTAAAGCATTTACATAAACAATATTAACAACTCAATTGCATTCTGAGTTGCATCAGGTGATTTGGCAGGACTCGGTGACCTCAGCACCTCTCTGGTTCCACAACTTGAAACGAGAATTACAACACTGCTGATGCCTATCTGGTGGTTGAAGACTCAGGAGCTGGATAGGTGCCAGTCTCCAGCAGGGACACAAAGTGCCTGCTTGCTTTATTCTCAAGTCTCAGTCGTTCTCCCTCTCTATGGTAAAATGCTGGAGGAAAAGCAATGAGAAAATGGATCTTGAGTCAAATTCTTGTATCCGCCCTTAGCTTTGTCACTGCCATACCCAGCATACTGATTGCTGTGAATGCCTTTCAACAACCTATGCATGCCCTATCCATTACATGGAGTGCGTTAGACATTAAACAGTTGCTGCCATTTCAAGACCAAAGTCCCTTGAAGGTGAAGTTAAAGTTGTCTCCATGACAGGCCTTGCACTCTTTAGATCTCCTTCTTCATCCCTCTGGAAATTGTCTTTGACTCATTTTTTTTCTTGGAGATTCATGGTTCCTAGTCTCCCTCCTGAAGTTTGGATGAAAATTAAGAACCAGCAAAATGCAGTGTAAGCCCATTAGCCTGCCTATGAATTTCCAAACCCCTCTATTCTTCTACCTTTAGCCTGTCTTCCTCAAAAATTTTACTTATATCCAAAAATCTTAACTGTAGTCCAGTCATCTGTTGTTTGTTCCCTTCTCAAATTAGAAGAACTTATCTTCCCCTCGACACACAGAGACACACATGCACCCTCCCAGAAAAGCTTTATTCTATAAAGTCCTCTGCCTGCATTTGTTTGAACTCCTTCCTTTATGGCAATTACTTAGGTCCTCTCAAGCAGTATCATATTCCTCAGGTTTAGTAAAGCAGGTGTCTGTTATTCTTTTACTAACCATGGGGTGAAGGACAGCTGTAAATGCCTCATCATGTTTTCCAACCACTGATGTGAGACCCCAATGCACAATTCCAGTTGGCAAGATCTGCCAGCAGATAAGAGGACGTAAATCAGTGCATATTGCCATTATTTCCCTAATGTATCATTGCTTAAAACCTGAGTGGGCGGGAGTCAGGGTATCAATATTAGCTACTGTTTTCAGCAATAGGAGGCTAGGATAAGCTTATCGTTTAATTTAAATGATATTTTAATTTATAAATCAAAAGTGTATTTGGCGCATACGCTGAAGAGACTAGAGCCAAATAACCTGTCCTTATAATTGCAAGTGTTCCTAGTGATTGTACAGCCTTCTTTAGTACTTGGTTTTTCCTTCAGCGAACTAACATGCCTTAACTGCCCTGACCAGCCTCACCTGGGACCTTCACCCATAGTTGCAGCCCATTGGTCTAGGAGCTTATCTTAAGCTTATGCCTGGGCAGCCAGTTCTTCTCTGAGTTGTGTTGTAGGTAGTGGCCTTGTCTCCTGGGTGGATTAAGACTTATATTTGAAGTTGATTGTCTCCAGTGCTGTCTTCTGGATGGACTTCAGACCTCCCTTTTAGTCTTGCCTCTACTCTGGTGCTGTCTCTCCTGCTTCTTACTGGGCTGTCTGGATGGACCATGCGGCGTGTGGGACTGCTATGCAGGTGCAGCGGGACTGTGCCCTGGTTGGTAAGGACACCGCCTGTACTATGGTCACCCTTGGCTTCTGCTTATCCTCCCTCACGAGGCAGCCTGTTCTTGCTGCTCCCTGCCAGTGAGGGGTGGCTGCCGCTCACCCTCCGGCATCGCGGTCCGCAGACCAGATGTGAAGGAAGCACAGCCAGTGTGGGCAGGAGAGTGGGACAGTCCCTCTCGCTGGCGCCCGGAGTTAAGCTGTATTGGATGTGAGGTGGGTTCACGCCCGAGAGATCTTTCTCCCACCACAATCACTTTTCTAGGGTTTAGCTTCAGAAAAACAGTATTTCATCCAGTGCTTTGAACTTCATGGTCTCTTGTCACTTGAAGTGACTGAAAATCCATATTGAGTTTCCTGTGCTGGTGATTTAAGGGCACAGTGTAGGCATAGCTTTGAAAACGTTGGCAAATATTTAGGTGGAGTTTGGAGGTGACCTTAAGCAGGTTCCTCATGTAGTCAGATCACTCTGGGAGAAAAGCGTGATTGTTTGGTTGCGGGGGTTTTTTTGTGTGTTATTTTCCCCCCTCTTTTCACCCTTCCCCCAAAGTCAAGCATGTATACCTCTGAGTAGCCATCTGACTTTTTTCTGTTTTTTTTTTTTTTCTCTGTAATTTTTATAGTTTTCATTAGATCAGTATCACTCTGCTCATTTGACTGGGAATTTCCCCCAGAAATGTGCCTTGCCAAAAGTAGTATTATTTCATGACAGATTTACATGAGAACAGGTTTTTCAGGTTCTTGGTGGTAAACTGTATGGAAATATGTACATTGGAAAACTGTGCTTTTCTGTAGAAAACTCAGCAAGGTCACAAACGTTCCTTTTTTTTTTTATATATAGCTACTTTCACCCCACCAAATAATTGCCAGCCAGCAGTGCAACCAAGGACTGTGGCCAGCATACAGTTGTTATGGTTCCAGAGCCTTTTATGTCCCCGGAGGGGTGCTGCGCATTTGATGCTAAATGGTTGTTTAGATTACTAGTATGATGAAAACTTGAAATATTTTGTTGTTTCTCTTCCAAAAAGTAGATGGGGGGGGAGGGGGAACCCAACAGTTTTATTGGAGTAGGAAGGTTTGCAACTTGAATTCTGTTCTTCCCCAAAATAATACTTGCGTGTGGGAATTAGTGTTTAGTACCATTGCTTAAACTGTGAATGATCCTGAATATGTGCTTCTGACAGGGTGGTTTGTCATGCAGTAGAAGGTGACAGCCACAGAGAAGTAGGTCATATTACAACTTCTATGTCTTAGATGGCTAAAGAAGGGATACGATTAATACCTTCTTCCATGACTAAACCTTGTCCCAGGGCCTGGTAGACAACACCCTTCTACACTGAGAGCATATATATCGCTTTACTGGTGAAGTCCCTCCTCTGTCCTCAGTCTGAGCTTGTGGAAACTGCAGTGGAAGCTCTGTCATTCACCCTTACAAACTAAAACTCTGTAACCTGAGGAAGCAGTTAATTAGGGCACAGTTGTGGCTGACTCTGCTGAGTCTGTAGCTTGAGACTCCAAACAGACTGTATAAAGTTGCACAAGCACCATTAGTAGAACTATAAGCTGAAATCAAGGCATGTAACTGAATATCCACGTTTGAAAAGCCCAGCTGGTGTAATTGAGCATGTAGTTAGGCAAGCAGATTTGGGTGTACACCTTTTTAAAACCATCCAGTAAGGCTGCACTTTTAGCACTTGTTCCCATTTGTGCTAACTTGCAGGAACTGGAGAATTAAACATTATCATGTTTATTCAGGTCAGGTTTTCAGGTGATTTTTGAAGAACCACATCTGAAACTCACAAGGTTTTACTGAAGAACTGTATCATTTAAGAAAATATAAACTTATTATGTAGTTTTAATCAGCTAGTTTGTAAAACCAGTTTTAACATGATATGTAATCTCACAATTTAAGTAAAGAACATGTAAATAAATGGTTAATATTGCTGAAATATGCATTTTGCTTGTTTAAATGAAATCTTTCAGCCATTGTCTTCTGTGCAGATTTCACCCCCTGCTTTGTAAGTGTATTCTATATAAAGTTTTAATGTGCTTTTGCATTTAACTGTCTAAACCTAATTTTTACAGTAGCTCAGTGTATGCACAATAAACAAGTTTGAAAACATAGCTCTTAAAATAAATGTTGAATATGACATTTTACTTAAATACTATGGATGTGATATTTGTTGAAAACACTACAACCTATACTCAAATATTTATTTTCTCAAACGTACACTCCTCCAACGTGAGCAAACTACTGTTTGTGATAGAAAGGGTAGTCTTTTCATTTTGTAGTCACATAACTCGGTCCTAAAATGCCCTCTACTGGTCACAGTCAGCAGGCAGTCAGCAAAGCAAAAGTAGTTAAGGTTGGGAAAACTGAACTCATAATATGAGTTACATCACCCAGCACAGTTTCTGGATTTTGAAGGAATTCCTTATTAAAGTTATTTAAACTTTATGACTGTGTAATCTGGAATAATTTACAAGAGAAAAAATTAACTAGTGCTAGTTAGACTTAAAGATGTTTCTAAAGAAACAATATATTTTCTTGTACTGGAATTAAAACACTTTTGGTTGACATAATCTTCCCCCCCCCCCCCCCCCCCCCCCCCCCCCAGGACACAAACAACATTATGTTACTGAAGCTAGTATGTGTGCTGGGAAAAAAAGACAAGTTCTAACATATTGATATTCTAAAATTGTGGAGCAAGGAGAAGCCAAATGTGTAACAAAACTAGGGGAGAGTAAAGAGTTTCAACACTGGTGTTCACTGATCTGTCAGAGTTGCCTCCCCTTTCCCAATCTGATTATAATGTATAAGTAGAAGGGGGAGATCTAAATTGCTTTGTGTTGTACTGATGGAGTAATGGGCCCAGAGAGTTAAAGGTGTTAATGCAATCAGGTCACTATACAATAGACAGTTAAGTGTGGTTCTGGAGTACACATACAGTGATTATGTACTGCTTAGTAGTGTGAAAAAACGTCACGTTAAAATCTTTCTGAACTTTTTTTAAGTCTTAAACATGGAAAGTTATTGATATATTTGAAGAGTAAAATATTACGGCTTTTATTTTCTCAAAGCCCTTCTGTTTAAAATATATGAACACATACATACATGAATCTTTTCCTTGATAGTCTTATAGATAGTCAGAACAAGGTTATAACCTTCCTTGTTAAAGAGAATATTGGCACAGGCTAAAGATACTTTGGTAATTCTTACTGTTAGAGTACAATCCTGCTTCTTTTAGGACAAAACAAAATTATTCAAAAAAATTAAACAGATGAACAGCCTATCTGGAAATTTCTCATTTCTGTTGTTCATACTGGCAACCATGGCTCTGGGAAAGCATAGACACTGCTTAGCAGTACTGCAACCTGACATACTTGTGGTATCATCAGATTTTTAAAATATTCCCTTTAGATACATTTCTGGTTCATGGAAGTGTGTTTGTGTGATGACTTCATCTGACTTTTTTATATGTCAGTTTGGTAAGCCTCACTGATGTCTGTAGAACTGTAAGTGGTCTTTGAACTGCAACGTAGCACCAATTTAGTTTCAACTTCTGACTGTGGCAGTGTCAAGTAAGTCTCTTGGTGTTTTGGTTTGGGTTTTTTTTGGCACGAAGGTACTCATCATTGAGGATGGTGACACGGTGGTCATGATGACAGAACCCACATCTTTTAGGCACCTTAATGACATGGTGGAAATTATGGATCTAAAAGAACTAATAGATAGCTGTATCGGGTAGTATTCCATTCTTACATTAAGCTGTCCACCAGTTAAGTCTCATTTCCAGCATACCAATTCTAGTGATTTATTCCAGTCTCAGGCACTCCATTGTGTGCTCCTAATACAGTTATTGTGTGGTTTAGGCATTTTTGGAGGGATAAATTCTGTCATTTAAATTTGACAGCATCTATAAACACTGGAACATAAGATTGAGTTATAGTTCTGTTACTGTGGACAACCAATAGCACAAATTTCTGTACTCAGGTGTAAACACTGGCCTTGTCTGAACCTCCAGAGCTTTCAGGATCCGAAACTATTGATCGGCTACTGCACTTTGTATTTTCTTGAAAGAATATGTACTTCTCTTACGGTTCAATTTGAAGGAAATCAATAGGGCTAGAACTTCAGGAGTGCTGAAATACTACTTTGTGAAGTTGGGAAGAGAGGAATACTAACATGGCATTTTCAGAGTGGTGAAAAAATGGCTGGGCAGAGGCACTTAACTCTTCACTACAGGAAGTACTAAGCTTTGTCAGACATATATGGCAGCAATGATGACTAATCTTTGTATATGTGGAGGGAGAAAATGGGAGGAGAAAAACAGAGGGAACAAGTGAAAATACCAGTATTCTATGTCTTTTCAGTCAGTCAAAGTATTTCTTCTAAATATGGAACTGCATCCTCGCAGTAGCTTGTGTGGACGCAGAGAGAGAGAACTATTTGGGATGCTGTTTCCATCAATGTTCATAATGCTGTATCCTATTTTACTCGTATTGACTCCCACCCTAAGACAGAGAATTCAAGACTGTTTTGTAAACTTTCACAAAAGATCCTTCCAAAATCCTGAAGTGCGGGCATTTGAATTATTAATTTTATCTGCCTTGGCATAAATCTGAATATGTGGATGACTTATGATTAAAAGATACTTTAATTATCTGTGAGATAATACTGTTATATTGTCTCCAAAACCATATTACCCTTTAGGTTGATTTTAGAACTGTGTGTGAGTAAAATGAAAGCAGGTAAAAATTTAATCTCGAATGATGTGTGCCAGGCTTAAATTTTTTTGTTGTCTGTATTTCTTAAACCTTGTGAATAGATAGCGAATATAGTCTAGACTTCTCTCGTAAAATATTCACAGATAAAAATTAATTTACTATCCACAAGATGCCATTATTGTTCCAGAAAAAGAGGATTGTCAGTATATTTATACGACCGTGCTAGTAAGAAATGACTTAACATATTCTAGACATTTTAGATGTATAGATTTGTGTTATATGTATTAATGTTTTAACCTCTCACTTGCAACAGTTACCTATCTTCTCCCATGCAGGTAATCAAAGCAAGGCTCCTTACCAAACCTCCCAAAATCTGAAAAGAAGCACAAGGAGAAGAAAAGTACAACTCCAACTGGAGGAATAGTGCATCTTTAATATCATTCTCTAGCCAAGGCCATGAATTGAATAGTGCTTAGCAGCATTTTTCAATTTATTGACGATAAAAATCTTCCTTCTCAGAAGGAAACTTAAGCAATGATGGGTACAGTGGTCTGGAGACCAAAGAGAGAACCATCTTGGGTGAATTTACAGTGGGTCAACCACAAGAACCACACCATTGAGTGAAATAAAATCTAAAATTTATTTAAGCAGTCTGGGTATAACAGGTCCTTGCCCCTGTGTTCCAGCGGTGACTGGTGCCATGGACTTGGGGGAACAGGCTGCTCACTCCACACCATCCGTGTGCCCAAGTGCTGGCTAGTGGCCTGTCACCTACACAAAGCTGTTCCAGCTTTTTGTACAGTCCTGGATATCTTAGGATGCCCCTTGGTAGGACTGTTGTTTTCACTATTTATTGCTTTTGAACTTAGACAGTCCCCGTAAGCTGTCAACAGCCTCTTGAGCTATGTAGTCCCAGGACAATCTTTTTGACTATCCTCATACCTGAAGCTAACTAGTAGTCACTATTTGGGTCCCTGTCACCTTCTGGCATCCCACTCCATGTGTGTTACAAAGCTTTAAATTTTTTGTCAGCAATAAATAAAAATGATACGTGTCATGCTGCTTCAACTGTAGGCTTCTGATGTAGGGTTAGATGAAATCATTGCTGTCTCCTTGCTTGCACCCATCTGGTCTATCCCCGGCCCTAAGTGCACGGATAACCAGCAAGCAGTTCTAAAAATGTTTGTATAAATTAACAAGGCTATTTTTACAAGGTAGCAAATGCAGTTCTCTAGTCACATGCTCTAATCTTTAGGCACATGTTCCACCCTTTTCCAGAAATCTCATGATTACCTATGCATCATTTGCATCACAGACCTCATTAAGATTCTTCCTTTAATATTTGATTATTGTTAATACAAGTAAAACATATTTCCATAACAAATAAGGGCTAGAGTTTTTAACAGCGTAACGTGCTGGTCTATTTAAATATCCCACTTTATAATGCACTTAAAGACTGTTTGTGTTACTCTGTCGTTCCATAGGCCAATAGTGGCTGCACTACTCTTGTATTTGCCAGAACCAGACACTGGGATTTTTTCCAGTCATCATTAAAATGTTGGCCTGGTACAGATCAGAAAGAATTCAGACTTACAAAAGCAAGTAAATTAGGAGTTATCCTTCTTGGAGTTTATCTTTGAGTAGATGGCTGTAAAAAGATTTTCATCGACTGTAAGTCCTTATGATGTGATTGAACTGGTAATCTAATACTGTCAGCTTGTCACTGATCACATTTTGTGATAACCTTGTCCAGTGCTGTCAGTATTGGACACAAGCCTCCACATGTTACTGCTTTATATTTCTGTAATGTGTTAATTAACATTGGAACTTTTTTTGGTATGTCTGTGTAAGTTGGTGTGTGAAATCTTCTTGAACTTCTTAACAACATTCTGCAAGAAATAATTTGTACTGTCATCCTTTATGATCAAGTAACTCATCTCAAATCTCTTCAGATACAAGTCCTGGACTACTGTATATTTACTTGGAATCTTTTTTTTTTCCCCTCCTTCTGGAGTCTAAATACGGAGTTTTCTCATGGGGAAAAAAGCAACGCAGACTTTGGCATTTGGATACATGAAAATAGATAATCTATGTTTTGGAGCTATTAATTCTTCATGATAGGAAATATGCTAGAAATTATACATGTATTACATGCATGTTTTCCCTGTGCATGCATGCAGTAACATAACCTACTCTTAGAATTTTAACTCCTGACTTCTGACCCATATTAGGGTCAGAAACTCTTTTTTCTCCAGGTAAACACTGATTAGTAGTAAAGGCATTTTAACTAAACTAAGTTAAAATTTATTTTAGTGAATTATTACACTTTGTTAGTATAACTTCAGTTGTGCAATATATCTTGATACTGCCATCTAAAAACTTCAAGCTATTTCACATAAAGTAATCACAATAAAGTGCTGGAGCTTAATTGAGAAATAACAGCACAACTGAACAAAGAGTACAGTCTGAGTTATAGTCGTTAAGCAGGCCAGACCTGCTGATATGCTAGGTCTTTTGTGGAAGTAGCAGAGCTTTCTGTCCAAAGTCCTTGCCTTTTGAAATATTGATAACAATATGTTATCACAGAGGTGCCACCAGCATCACTGATGGGCTCAGCTTTGGGCAGTGGCTGGTCAGTCTTGGAGCTGGCTGGAACTGGCTCTGTTAGACATGTGGCCAGCTCCGGGTGTCTTCTCACAGAGGCCAGATCTGCAGTTCCCCTGCTACCAAAACCTTGCCATAAACACAGTACATCTTGCATCTTCTTAAAAGGAAGTGGAATACTGAAATTCCTTCTAAATGTTTATAAAGAGCTGTATCATCCTTCTTCAATGTCTGTTGTTTTAAGAAGGAGCTACTATTTTATCCTCCAAAATACTATTTCTAATGAAGATAACATTTCCTGGTTTCACTGACAGAAGCATCTGCATCACATAAATAATGATAAGACTGAGAATGATTTTTTTCCTAGTGGAAAAGAATTGATTTTACCTTTTTGTCTCCTACATTAATGGTGGTAAAATTACTTTTTTCATATCTCTTCTCATATATATGTATTTTGTCCAAGTTCAGTTAAATTACTGTTTTCACTTGAAATGGTGAATGTTTTGGAGCCTTCCTTAACAAGGGCTCCAGAAATCTTTGGTATAGGGATCAATGCTGGATCTGAGTTTTTTATTAATTGGTTTTTTCTATATTTCTCCTTTGAAGAATGCTTGTTTTGCCATTTAGGCAGAAGCTGTTTAGAAGCCATAGAAAATGGAGTACGAAGTCTTTCTCCTGTTATTAAATTTCCTATTTTAATGCATTAAAAAATGACTGATAAGTTAATAATGTTTTGGAAAATTTGCTGGTGTTTGCATAGCTGTAAGTCAGCAATACGTGTGGAAATATGGAAAATTAGGAAAATGTACAGCAGACAATGTATGCTGATCTTCTTTCTATGAAACATTTCCTCCAATTTATCCACTTTAATGTATGCAAAATAAGAAAATACTCAATGTAGCATGACACCACTTCTCTTATGGAAGGATATTTTACAACAGTGATTCCAATAATGAACCTGATGGAAACATGTCCTATATATTACATACTGCTATTCTTTTGTTTCTTAGTTGCTAATGCTTTGCTGAGAGAAATTAAGATGAAATTTGTGCTGTCATTGTTATACAGTTTATTTAATAGCACAAATAGCTTCTTTGCTTCTGTCACAAGGCAAAAAGCAAAGAAACTCATTTCCACCACCTGTGACTTTTTAAAATTAATAAGGGCTGTCCTTTGAGACAACAAATCTGACATGACTCTGCCGTTATCAGAGCACCACATAATTACAGACTGTCGTAGAGCACTACTGGGAACAGTTTGGATCTGTTGTCTTTACTCTCCCCCAATCAGGTATTTATACACACTGAGAAGATTCCCTTGAGCCTTCTCTCCTCCAGGCTGAACAGTCCCAGCTCTCTCAGCCTCTCCTTGTATGACAGGTGCTCCAAGCCCTTCATCACCTTTGTGGCCCTTTGCTAGGCTCTCTCCAGTATGTCCATGTCTCTCTTGTGCTGGGGAGCCCAGAACTGGACACAGCACTCCAGGTGTGGCCTCACCAGTGCTGAGCAGTGGGGAAGGATCACCTCCCTCGACCTGCTGCAATGCTCTTCGTAATGCAGCCCAGGAGGCTGGTGGTGCCTTTGCCATGACGGCACATTGCTGGCTCACGGTCAATCTGGCATCTACAGGACCCCCAGGTCTTTTTCTTCCAAGCTGCATTCCAGCTGGTCAGCCCTGGTGCCTGGGGTTATTCCTCCCCAGGGGAGGACTTGGCATTTCCCTATGTTGAACTACACCGAGTTTCCTTTTGGCACATTTCTCCAGCTTTTTGCGGTCCCTGTGAATGGCAGCACACCCATCTGGTCTATCAATCCCTCCTCCCAGTTTTGTATCATCTGCAAATATGCTGAGGCTGCATTCTGTCTCATTGTCCAGGTCACTGATGAAGATGTTAGACAGTACTGGCCCCAGTATTGACCCCTGGGCCACACCAGTACTGACTGGCCTCTAGCTGGACTTCACCCTGCTGATCACAACCCTGTGAGTCCAGCAGTTCAGCCAGTTTTCAGTCCACCTCACTGTCCACTTAGTCTATTTCGGTTTGCCAATTTATCTTTAGTCTTAGGTCATGCCAGATGTGGAATAACAACCTCTAGGAAGTTTTGTTACTTTTATAGCATGGTTTCTAAGTTTTCTCAGTGATACTGTCATTGGCTTCTTATTCCTGAAATATAAGCAGAAGAATCTCATATTGCTTTTCTCTTTTTTGTATTTATTCAAGACTGTTCACAGCCCGAGTTCATCAAATAAATTCTACTTTTGGTAACCTGCATTTTAATGAAGATGAATAATGAGCCCATTCTAGAAAACAGATGTCCTGCAGGAGTAGATTTGCTGTGGGGAATAGAGGGAGATTCTCCCTTCATCTTCATTACCATGACTCGCTGCAGCATGAGCAATCCAGGTAAAGCGACAGAGGAACTACCCTGTGCTCATGCATGCTTTCCCCGAATTTAGATGACTTTGGGACCTCTTCTGTATTTTAATAACAGATTTTGCTAAAATACTACCCTGTTGATATGTCGTCGGGAGATACCTTACTGTGGAGACATGCTTTACTCTCACGCATAAAATCCCTGTGATGTCAACAGCCTCTTGTGCAGTACAGGAAAAGTTCCAGCCCGTAGCTGTTATCCTTTTAAACTCTCTTTATATGGGTTGTCTTTAAGTGAAAGCTCTCATATTAGTGTCTGCCGCGTGGACTTGTTTTGCAAGTTTCTGTCCTTTTGTAAAAAGAACTGTTAATATTTTCAACAACTTTCTTCGCATATTTGAACTTTAAAACCCAAGGACTGTAAAGTTAGGAAATCCTCCTTGTTATTTCAGAAGTAGTGTTTGTCTCTGGAAAGGCAAGCCCTCTTTTTTTCCTTGGATGGTTTTCATCTATTACTGGCAACTGATTTCTTTTTTGAATGGTCTTCCTGTCTGTTTGGGGTTTTTTTCATATAATCTATATGCTTTTGCTTTATAGACTGGAATCCTGCCTCATCCTTAAGTGGCACATTTAATAAAAAGTTTGTGGTAGTGTTTTCTCTTTTTTCATCAGAATTAGTTCTTCCCTTGGATATACATCTCCAGTGGTCTAAAAGCAATAGATAGTTCTTCCATTGTGTCTGTCTTTTGCAAGTTTGGAGACCTAATCAGCTAATTTTCAACTTGATTTATGAGCTGTGCAGCTGGTAGTGAATTTATGGACATTGCCTCTTTTAGACAATGTATTCTTGGATCCATCTTGCAAAATTCTCATTTTCAGAAATAGTGCTTTATTACAAGATCCTGCATATTGCAAAGAAAATGAACACTTCTCCCAAAACAAGATGTTTAAGGAGAAATTAATCCTGTCCTTTCAGTGAAAGTACAAGTGATCAATACTTTGATATGTTGTTTTGCTTTTTGTTTGTTTCTGTACTTTTCCTCTCAGTTCTTATGCCTGAAGAAAGCCTTTACATTTGAAAGTTCTCTGACTTTTTTTTTTTTTCTGGTCTATTATCAGTACTGAGTTTGTCTTCAAAATTAACTTTTTCATTGGGTTTTTCCATGATGAAGTCAAGATTTTGTTTGTTTTCTTGATTTATGCCCTCATTTTTATTTACCGACTTGCTAAGAAAAGGCTGAGCTTAATGCTGGCCTAAAATTCTCTAGTTCCAGTCTCTTCCTTAGTGTTTGAGGAGACAAGTGTTGATGTTTTCCTCTCTTTGATGCTGGAATATCTGCCATAAATCTGTTGGTAGATTAGTGGATATTCCCCTGTCAGTTAGAGAAGAGCATCTCTTTTTCTTTTTTTCTTTCCCTCCCTCCAGAAACAGCAAGTTATTGCTTTCAAAAACTTCAGAATACAAAATAAATCAGTGAAACAAGATATTTTTTTTCAATATAAAAACTTCAGATATATCCCAGTAGAATGAGAGCAAATGAAAGGATTAACTATTAGGGATTAGCTATTTGCTAATTAGCTGTTAATAAGTGATGAATTTTCTCTGCCAGCATATATATCATCTGCTTTGATAGTTTAGCGGGCACACTGGAACAAGTTGTTCAACCTGAACGATGTCATTGCTGAATGGTACTTGTATTGCAGCTAAGCTAGTTGAAGATTTTCGGGAGTAACTCTTTTCTTAACAATGTACCCGGGTCTTACAAACATTAAAATTTTCAGTCAGAAGTGAAAATTTTGAAATATTTTGTAAAAAAAAAAAAAGTGGAGGTGTCCAGTAAGAACCTTATGGCACAAGAATGTTTTGGTTTTCCATTTGAAATTGTTTTATTTTGTGAATTATATATACAAAGTTGCAATCAATAAAACATTTTGGTTTTCCTGCTAAAAAATTATTTAAACAAACTAAAGTCAAGAAGTTTTTATGAAGCACTATAATTGCAATGATTTTATTATTTTATTTTTTCTTCTTATCATTGAAAGATACCTGTTGCATAACATGCTGTATTGATGAACTTTGTGTCTCAATCTTTGATATAATTAAGAATGTATCAAGTCTCTCTCCTATATAATTGAAAGAACTGGTAGGAAAGTTGCCATTATGATGATTAAGAATTATGGAAATACAGTCCAAGAACAAGCTTGCTTCTTAATTTAAAATCAAATTTGTGCATTTCAAACAGATTTGGGAGCATTTTCAATACACTGAGACTAAAAAAACTTAGAGAAAGAATGGTTTGCGCTCTGGGGGATCTAGCTGTTAATCAGTGCTCAGTACTGTGAGAGAGGATGGATAGAAGTGGAAGATGATTGCTTACTCAACCGAAGTTCCTCTGGTGGTAATGTCCTCCTAGGTAAAGGGCAAATTATCTTTTAAAAGAAGTAAATTAAAAGCAATGGCATGCTTTTATCTGCCTCCTCTTAATATGCAGAATTAGTAATTTCAAATAATTTTGTGTGAATTCAAATGGTAAGTATTGTAGGGATTGTCAATACAGTGCACTGTAACAGTTACAGAAGAACTTGAATGAAACTAAGTACTACAGTCTGTTTTTTAAACGTTTGGACCAATTGAGGGAGAAACGTAAGCACATACACTGACTTAACTCCTGGCTTACCCACCTTTCCACAATCTCCAATTCCTCCTGTACATGAGGAAAGCAAGGAAGGAAGTTTCACTCTCAGCCCCTATGTACGCACCATGGACATGTCGATCAATACATCTAATAATCAGATACCCAATAAACCTTTTTTATCACTACTGACACTAATTTCCTAGACCAAAGTTCACATTTTTCCCTTCTCACGTGAGTTTTCGCAGAAATTTTTCCATCTAACAGATGTAAGTTTATAAATTGAAAATTCCTCAGTCCTAGCCTGCTGTTTTGCTCTGAGCAACAGGGCAGTCAAATAAACAGGCAAAGCACTGGAAAACTGACAGACATGAGATTCATAAGGGCAAGTTTAAGTGCTCCTCTAAAACCAGTTTGAAAGCATCATTAATCATGCTGGGCGCTGAGCCAGTATAAGCCACTAAGTTACAATTGTATTACTCATTTTAACAGAAAAGATGAACTTTTCTCTGCTTTCCTCTGCATGGTTCTTTGCACTGAAAGTACATCCAGCCTCAGCTAGAAGTCTTCCGTAGTAGATTAGAAAAGGGAGACAGCAGGAGATTTTAAAATGATAAAATGAACGTATTTCCATTGTTCCACTCTCCCCTTCATAATCTTCGGTTTGCAAAGGTATTCTTTCATTAGAAATATATCCCCTGCTTAAATTGTAAAACTAATGGCAAGTCTTTCTTCTGCTAAGGGATACTCTACACACTGTGCAAACAGGCAAAAGAAAACCAAAGTAGATATCCAGGTTATCCATTCCTCTACAGCAGGTTACTAAAAGGACACACTGCCTCTACCAAAACTAAATTTAGAAGCATTTCCGTGGACCACTTGCATTGTCTCCTAATGTTAGTTTACCAACACTTTAAAGTTAAAAAATAAAATTGTCAATAGAAACTTTTTGAGTGGTCTTATTGTTTCTCCCTTGCTCACTGTAGAACTGGGAAACAATAGTTTTTTCCACCTATAATTTACTGCAGTCATCTGGGGACTAATTTATGCTAATCAAGTCCTTTGAAGATGAAACATGCAATTCTTCGATTTTATGGATGTAGATTTGAACTTTACGGATGTAGGTTTAGAGGCTTTCACTTCTCAAGGACTTGCACATCACAAAGTTCAGGAAGGATATACTTTGCCCTTTACAAAAACTTTATGCCATTTTCATTTGAAGTAAAGATTAATTTTGAAGACTCGTATTTCCGTGCATAAATTTAAATAAACTTGGGATTAAACCTGGAATTCTAGGAGGACCACATAGGTCATCTTCATTTCTATTGGTTCTGAGTCTTGCTATTGCATGCTTCTTTACTTAGGTCTTCAAGTACAGACAAGAAAAAAGTGTTCAATTTTGGTCTTGAAATAAATACCAATATTCCCAATTTAATGCAATTTTTATTTAGTTCAAGGTGAAATTTTACAATGGACATTTAATTAGATAACGAGGCATCTGTATGAATTTTTAATCTTTGCATCAGCAAAATACGTTTCATGGAAATGAGGAAGTATATATTAAAGTCAAGATAAATGACAGAAATTGTTTTGTACCTGGAGGTGCTTACTGGTCCATTATGATCCCAGTGAGAAAGGCACTCAGACTCTGTAAGGTATTTAAAAAGCTATTTATTAGAGTTAACACTACAGGAAGAGAATAGTATAGGTAATCTTATGTCCCTTTAGAGGCTTGAAACCCCAAGTGGTGTAGCATCAAATGGGCCTCCAGCCCCCGCTCAGCATGCCGTGCAGAGCCCGTCCATGGAAGAGGTTATCCCCTTTTGGTCCTTTGAGCTACTTCTTGTTTCCTTACAAGGAAGCAGCTCTATTCATCATTTCTACTGTCAGGCAGGAGGGATGTTCGCATGAGAACTTGTTGCTACACAGTTAGATAAAAGCAAGGCCAGGCAGGCGGTGTAATTGCCGGTACCGAGTGGGAGCTGCCTGCAGGCTCCTCTGTTAAAATCAGCCAGTTGTATTTGTCCTGCAGCCAAAATTTGTGCAGTACAGGCCTGAGGGCTGTGCTGGTCGTGCATGTAGGTGGTCGTGCCACGTACAATGGTCAAGCAGTCAGGACCACTACACCACTCCATAATGATGTTTTACTAAGTAAGTTATATTTTAAAAGTGAGTAAGGATGTCTTGATACCTCTGAACTTCAAGAGGCTTTTATTTTTCTCTGTTTCAGGGATAATAGGATAAATCAGGTTCTAAACGGGAAACCCCAGGGAAGCTGCTTGAATTCCTTGTTGAGTCCACAAGCAATTTGTTAGGTAAATAAACCGTAAGTGTTCTTAAATCATTTATTCAAATACAAGGTGATTTGTAAAGTTAAAGACTGCTAATAAATTGGTATCACAGAGCTGGTAAAACACATTATGTTTGACCAACTTTGGTATAACTCCTGTGACATGAATGCAATTACTTCATTTTACATTTCAAAAGCAAAAGAGAAAGAACCAGGCAGAGAAAGCAACTAAAATGAAGTGAATGAAATGTAGTTAGAGCTGATTATTGCATTTACATTTTTTACATGGCTTTTAAAATTGCAGCAATGGAGGCTCCTTCTTTGACCTCTGATAACAAAACATTGGAAGTAAAATTATAGTAATTCATGAAAAACAGTGGGTATGAACATATAATGGAGAGTTAATGGACTATTTAGGAAATAAGGAGTAGAATGCAAAAGTAATAGTGCAATGAACAGTTCGCATTTCAGAAAGTGTGGGCTGAACACTGTGAAGATGCACTTTAATTATGCAAAGTACATTTCATTAGTTGTTTCTTCTCTAATAAAAACATAGACCAGTGTGTATATCTATCTATCTAAAATCAGTTTATCTTACAATGAGACCCTCTCACCAGGCCTTCTAATACTGTGAGCTTCCCCCTTAATTCTGTTCTGTGAATTCTCATCTAAAATTTGTTGTATGCACAAGATGTTGTTCTTCATTGTATAGAACTAATTCATATGATGTTCTCTCTCTCCATCATTTCACTCATGCAGAAGCAAGAGGTCTGTGGGGGGCATTAATGCTTTGTTGTTTTCCACACTACTCACTGCAAGTAAATTACATTAACATGTTATGTATTCTGTGTAGAGTTCTGTATTGTGTTCCATAAATATGACAAGAACAAGACGACCACTGGTAACTAGTCCAAACACTTCTCTGTATTTGATGTGGACATAGTGAACATTTTTTTCATTTCTCTTCCCTTTGTTCTGTATATAGCACATAAGCAAATTGTTTTTCCTTTTCATTTCTGTAGTAGTTTTAATAATATATTTAAGCACTGATCAATAAAAAATGATCTTTCTAAAAACTCTATATACTGAAAATAGGACTGGATAGTTCTTCATTTTTTTCCCATAGCAAATTGCTAAATTGTATTGTAATGAGGCTACACTACAGTATGAGAAAACACACTAAAATGAAACTATGCATGCCTTATAGAGCTTTTTTCTGGGTAGAAGACAGAAATAGTAAGCCTTTCATAATTGATACTAGTGATTTTGCTGAATACTTTCTAGCATACATGAGTCTAAATGTGGTTGAAAACAGACTAAATGCCTGTGAAGAACAGAATATATTAGAATATAGTAGTCTTCTATGCTCATACTTGGCTTTATGGGAAAAAGAACTGATAACACGTTCAAGATCAAATATGAAATAAAGGAATGAAAAAAGCGTAAGCCCACAATATATTTAAACTTCAGATATGTACAACCAGAAGTATTTTTTTTCTCTTTACTTACATTTAGAAAAAAAATCGTTCATCTTCAGTTGGACTTGATCTGAATTTCTCTATTTGTGTTGAGAGACAGCATCAAAACCCCATTAATCCAGCCGGTTCTAATCATGATTCTTAGAAGGCTTCAGTGCTAGCACTGTAGAGATTCACCTCAGCCAGCTTTAAATATGTGAAAGATGATGTTTAAATCTGAGTGTGTCACCCTAGTTGCCTTTGCAGTCAGTGGAAACTAATAGGTGCCTCCAGAGAGCGTCTCATCTGGTATGTCGAGACTGGAGAGAGGTGCCTTATGTTGTGAATCACCCTCTGGAAGTGCCTGTTTCTTTCTTTGGCCCACAGAAGGAGCCTGCAGCAACTAGTTGAGATTTAAACCTCCAAGTTAGAGTGAATGGATCTCTTTCCACATTACCTGTCACTGCAGGAGTATGATGTTGAAGCTTTCTGTGGAGTTCACAAGCTATTTAGAAATCAAAGAGCTGTTGACACAATGACAGAGCTTGGGTTTTTAATAGATACAGAAGGGGAAGGAGATAAACAGAGCCTTCTGCCTTCTGTATCCACTCTTCCTTCCCAATTGTACAGGATTAAAGCATATTAGTCATAGAGATTCCCTCCTGAACAAATTATCACCCTTATTTCAGTGGCCAAGGAGGAGATAAAAGGGGAAACTTTGGTCTTCTATGCTCTGTAAGCAGCTGGCAGCCTCAGGAGGCACTCTTTGTCTCCAACATATTTTGTGAAGTTTGATGGGGGTAATACATACTGCCTACAATATGAACCAATGAGAATTTTTTATATATATGCAATATAGATATATTACATTAAAAACCTATTTTAAACTTTAACATTAACATCTTGGTATCTGGAATTTTAAATCCTTTTATGCAGAACAAGAAAATGTATGTTTCTGTCAAAATTATCACAAACAAAACTGGATGTGTGAGAAATTTCATGAGGAAAATCTCCAAATATAGTTTTACCTGGCTAATTTTGTATTTTGGAATTGTTTGTTAGGTTATATAAATACTGTGGCCAGGATAGCTTCAGGTGTGTACGTAGGAAAGAATAGTTTAACATTTCTGACCTTGTTTACTATTTATGTGATAAAAACTAGAAGTAGAAATGGTAGTTATTTGATGACATTTCCAAAGGTAAAATGCTTTGGAGTATATTCCGGGTTTAAGATTCTATTTATAAATAGCATATAAATACTGATAGATACATAATGATTGTTTTAATTCATGGTACTATGATGTTGGTGAGGCCATCTCTTTAACAGTTGCCTTTAAACCTCCAAATATCAGTGTTATACCTGTCCATAAAATAGTGTTGCTCATGATTAGTAACCCTTCTGAACCATTTTCAAATGGAGCTTTATGTACAGCCTCCTTGTTAACAGCAGAATACCAGTGTAACAAACTCATGTTAACTGAGTTAACTAATAAATAAACTGCATCAGATTAAATACTGGATTAGCAATGCTGAAAAGGTTAAAGTTGTGGTGAATTTAATAAGCTGCAAAGAGAAAAATCTGTGTATTTAACTACTTCAGAATAACATACAAACAATTGGTCCCAGAACACCAGAAGTAACACGGGCACAAGGAAAGCTCAATGTCCTTGGATGACCTTTGTGGTTGGTTGTGGTGTTAAAGTCACTCTGCCTGAAATTTCCAGCACTTTAGTATTATCCAACACCTGTCACAGAATGTGATTTGGCTTTACCTGCTGCCAACCTTCCCACGTTTATGTCTTCTTTGAATTTTAGAATGAGGTGGAGGTGTGTGGGAAAATTCTGCACTTGTTAGATTTGTATCTACAAATTTTCTTAGATATTTTCTTTCAGAGGCTTTTAGGCACCTGTCTATTCTTCTGAAAGATTTTCAGCTTTCAAATCTATATGCTAAGAGCAAAAATAAGATTTGAATTAAAGATATGGAATTTGGTCTTTAAGTTGAAGACTTTTTTAAGCAAAACTCCTATTAACTATTAAGATTCCATCCTACAGATTTAATGTAATTTCCTTGTTGATGTCCCCACGTGCTTGCATGTTACAGCCAAAATAGGTAAATTCACTTAATTTTCATGTTCCTTGTCTTCTAAGGTTATGTTGAGTTTTGATTTGAAGAAGTCCTCATTTGACTTATGTGTTTTAATTTTGTTTTGGGATGGTCTGCTATTTTTGTTCCTTGCTTGCTTGTTGGTTAAGCTGTTACTTCCAGGAGCTATTTTATTAGCCACAATTACATCTTCCATGCTCCTCCTGTGGAGCAACACAATGCTGCTGTTGTGTCTAAGTAGGATTTTTCTTAAAATTGAGTGGCAATGATATCAAGCAGGAAAGATATGTTCTTGACACCGCTTGACATTATGTTGAAAGATTTGCTTAAGCCTGGGCTTAGTTCTAGTGTGTGGTCTTAACTGGGTGTAAGATCTGAAGTCTAATGATATTAATTATTTATTGGCATATTATTATATGTCACTGTGTTCTGCAGTGAAATACAATGAAGGCAATGGCACACATTTTCAAAATCTGGTAAGTTTATGGTAAGAGTTTTTTGCTATTTGCTCCACTCTTTGGTAATTGTGCTTAGGACTGATATCTGGTAAGCGTATGGTCTTCTGGGTAGGAACACTGCCTGCTACTTAAGCTCCCGCAGCTTCAACCTGACCTTTTTATTATTTCAATAAGATAAAATGTCAGTACACTTCATCAGTTAAACTCATTGCTAATGTTTATTAGGTTATTACTGTTCGGTTTGTTTTTAATGTTTTTTTTTAAATGGTATGTTATTCATTACTGAGTCAAACTTTTTTCCTTCATAATTTATTGAAAAATATGGTTTTTAAGAGGGGTTTTGTCATGCTTACATATGCAGTGACCCTGTTTTCATCTGCAGATATCCTTTGTGTTGGGTTTGAAACTATGCTGTCACTTTGTATTATGCTGGTATTCTAGTGTCATGCTTGCGCAATTCATTTATGATTTTCAGTTTTTCTTGTGACTGTGGTCTTTCCAACACTTGTTAAGAGTTATTCAGTTGCTGTTCTCTTTATTCTTTTTTATCTGAGTTGAAGAAAGCTTTTCAAAGTTTTGGTGAAAAGAGTTTTTGAGCCTTGGCTTAAACTTGTTTATTGATGAATCCTTATATCACAGTGGTTTTATAGGTTTTTCATTTCCCTATTATTTCTCAAAATCAAGGTAAAAAGAAAAAAAAAAGATGCTTGACAAGTTTTTCTCTTCTCTTATTTATGCAAGGTTTAGATCTTCTTGTTGGGAACACTATTACAATTGTTGCAATCTATGACAATGTCATGCAGAAAATAATCCATATCATGTTAATGGTGATTTCTTTGAATCCAAATGCTGTAGCTCTCTGAATTATGCTTTAGTTTCTTTGAAAATTGCTTTTGCTTTATATCAGCTATTATAATAGAAAATTTATTTTTCTTGAGTTAGATTTTTAATCATATTGCACATAAATTAACATCACCTCCAGATGTTCTGAGGAGCAGATTTAAGTTTCCTTTGAGTGTCTAGAGCAATATCGCTTTTCTTGAGATTCCTGATTATTTTTGGGTGAATGTGTGGGAAGAATGCTCTTCCAGCTGTAAGCTTGGTGCTAGCCACAATTTCATTAGCAATCTACAATTTTGATTTTGAAAATGTGTGTCCATTTTTCCTTCTCTTTATATTTATCTATCTTGACAAAAGTCCCTCATTGCTGGCCTTAATGTTCTTGGGAATTTTGTCAGTTGAAGTTTGCAGGCAATTGTAGAATTAACCTTTGATCTCAACTTTGTGTTGTGTCTTACTGTATAACATTGTATAATTACCATTTTCATATAGTGTGTTTAAAACCTGGCCCAGAGCAATTGCTGTTAATTGACATTTGGTCTATCAACAAATTTTTCTGCTTTAGAAGACATAATTAATGCTACTTGCTTTGAGTGCTAATCTTTTGGCCTCCTTGAATATTTTATTACCCTGTTTTTATTCTTAAATTGCTTTTTGTCTGCTCCTGGCCATTGACAGGTGCTTATTACAGTGATTTAAAATTACATTCATCCAGATCTTTTAGCAGCAGCATTGTATTTTTGCAGTTATGGTTGCTGTTCCAGAAATCTACTTTCACAGTTTGTTACACCTTAATAAAGAGCTATTTGGAGCCCTGGCATTCCAATCAGCAACGCTTGCCAAGAAGAGTAGGTTGCTTGGTATGCATTATTTTTAAGGGATACCTTGTTATATTCCTGTAACAACTTCTTTTTTTTTTTTTTTTTTTTTACGTATGGCCTGTAGCACAACACCAATTTGGATGGCCAATGCATTATTTTTAACTTTACCTTAAGATCTGTTCAGCCCTGTCATAAGATGGAACTCCTACAGGCAAAACTTAAAGTGTCATTAGGATTCCCACCGGAGTACGTCCAGAGAAGAAATGCACTACTATATTTTGAATTATTTTTGAAAGATCATGACGATTTTTTCTTTTCTTATTTTTCTACTCTTTACTGTCTTGTAATTTTATTTGTGTTTTATGTCTTAAAGTCCTGAACTGATCTTCAAAATCAGTGCCCAGTGCAGCTGCACTGCCTTTTCAGCTCCCCAGCCCTGGTGCCAGCTAGGTACCTGTTTGTTATCTAGCTCACCTGCTCTAACTTTCATGCTGTTATCCACTGAGTAGTGGAGTCATGACTTCTTTGCTTCAGACTTGTCCCATACATTCTCAGAATTCCCTATTGCTGGAATTCCTACTACAGTGAGAAAAAAAAATTAATTGTAGAAATAAGTACTGGTTCTGCTTTTCTACTGTATTACATAGCAACTGGGGGGACTGAATGCCAGTCTATATCTGATAGCCCTCTGTTATGGTTCAACCCCAGCCAGCAACTAAGCACCACACAGCCGCTCGCTCATTCCTCCTCCCTCCCAGTGGGATGGGGACGAGAATTAAAAAAAAGAAGTAAAACATGTGGGTTGAGATAAGAACAGTTTAAAAACAAAGAAAAAAAAAAAGCGTGAGAGAAATAAACCCCAAGAAAATACAAGTGATGCACAATGCAGTTGCTCACCACCCACTGACTGATGCCCGAGAATTGATCCACGCCTCCCAGTTTATATACTGATGTCGTGGTTTAACCCCAGCCAGCAACTAAGCACCACGCAGCCGCTCACTCACTCCCCCCCACCCAGTGGGATGGGGGAGAAAATCGGGAAAAGAAGTAAAACTCGTGGGTTGAAATAAGAACGGTTTAATAGAACAGAAAAGAAGAAACTAACAATGATAATGATAACACTAATAAAATGACAACAGCAATAATAAAAGGATTGGAATGTACAAATGATGCACAGTGCAATTGCTCACCACCCGCTGATTGACACCCAGTTAGTCCCTGAGGAGCAATCCCCCGCCCCCACTCCCCCCAGTTTATACACTAGATGGGATGTCACGCAGTATGGAATACCCCGTTGGCCAGTTTGGGTCAGCTGCCCTGGCTGTGTCCTGTGCCAACTTCTTGTGCCCCTCCAGCTTTCTCGCTGGCTGGGCATGAGAAGCTGAAAAATCCTTGACTTTAGACTAAACACTACTTAGCAACAACTGAAAACATCAGTGTTATCAACATTCTTCTCATACACAACTCAAAACATAGCACTGTACCAGCTACTAGGAAGACAATTAACTCTATCCCAGCTGAAACCAGGACAAATGAGCATGACGTCCTATAGTATGGAATATCCCTTTGGCCAGTTTGGGTCAGCTGTCCTGGCTGTGCTTCCTCCCAGCTTCTTGTACACCTGCTTGCTGGCAGAGCATGGGAAACTGAAAAATCCTTAACTCAGGATAAGCGCTACTTAGCAACAACTAGAACATCAGCATGTTGTCAACATTATTCTCACACTAAATCCAAAACACACTGTACCAGCTACTAAAAAAATTAACTCTATCCCAGCCTAAACCAGGACACTCTTATATGTGACTAGCTAAATAATGAGCATTACAAGTCCATTATTTTTTGTAACACGGCAAAGATGTATGGCTGATTGTGGTCATTGAATCACCTGAGCCAAAACACCAACTCAGGCATTTCTCTTACCAGTGTTATCTGGCATGATTATCTCATTTAACAGGGAAAGGCTGTAAAGGCAGGAATTGATAGAAAACTGGAGATGTTCTATATAAATAAATACTTTAGATGCCAGATACCTTGAATTTGCAGTTTTTGGAAAAATGAAATTGTTGCATTAGCTAGTAGTTTGTTTGTAGTGAATGTTTTAAAATTATCTATTATTCCATACTAAATTTCATCCTGGAGGCCTGGAAAATTTTTAAACAAATTATTCCCAAACTGTGTTGCAGAGAGGGTCTATATTCTGACACAGTTTGATAATAAAGCAGATGTTAATAATTCTACAATACTTTTTCACTGTTGACTAAACTGAATATTTGGATACTCTTTCTAATTAATATTTCTCAACCAGCATATTTAAGAAGGATTAAAAGAACAAATAACTTGTCAAATACAGTGAGTTATAAAGACTTTAACTTCCATTCTGATATGTTGCACCTCTTCTAGTGCCTAATGATGTCATATTTATGCATTTGTTGAAAAGCTCTATGAGAAAAAAAAGACGAGTATGTTTAAATGAAATGCAGATGAAAGAAGATCAACAGAAAGGTTTTGAGTAATCAAAATGAAATATAATATATAACAATTTGTTCAACTTTAATGTTCCATTTCGCGTGCTGGATCTGTATGGTAAGCACAGTAACCTGGGGCAGGCCTCTCTTTAGCATATGAGTTATTCAGATTTATATAATGAGATATTTGTGCCTGCAAGCTCATGTAGCTATTATCTGGTCTAGCACAGAGTTAACAATTCTTCCCTTAACAGTCTTGTTTCTCTAATTCCACACATTGCATTGGGAACCTCAGAAAGGTCCTGGATGGAGCTCCATTAAAAAGGGGACTAGAATCATAGAATCATAGAATGGTTTGGGTTGGAAGGGACCTTAAAGATCATCTAGTTCCAACCCCCCTGCCATGGGCAGGGACACCTTCCACTAGACCAGGTTGCTCAAAGCCCCATCCAACCTGGCCTTGAACACTTCCAGGGATGGGGCATCCACAACTTCTCTGGGCAACCTGTTCCAGTGTCTCACCACCCTCACAGTGAAGAACTTCGTCCTTACATCTAATCTAAACCTACCATCTTTCAGTTTCAAGACATTACCCCTGGTTCTATCACTACATGCCCTCATAAAAAGTCCCTTTCCAGCTTTCTTGTAGGCCCCCTTTGGGTACTGGAAGGCTGCTGTAAGGTCTCCTTAGAGACTTCTCTTCTCCAGGCTGAACAACCCCAGCTCTCTCAGCCTGCCTTCATAGGAGAGCTGTTCCAGCCCTCTGATCATCTTCGTGGCCCTCCTCTGGACTTGCTCCAACAGGTCCATGGCCTTCTTATGTTGGGGGCCCCAGAGCTGAACACAATACTCCAGGTGGGGTCTCATGAGAGTGGAGTAGAGGGGGAGAATCACCTCCCTCGACCTGCTGGTCACGCTTCTTTTGATGCAGCCCAGGATATGGTTGCCTTTCTGGGCTGCAAACGCACATGGCCGGGTCATGCTGAGCTTGTTGTTAACCAACAACACCCCCAAGTCCTTCTCCTCAGGGCTGCTCTCAGTCCACTCATCGCCCAGCCTGTATTTGTGCTTGGGATTGCCCTGACCCATGTGCAGGACCTTGCACTTGGCCTTGTTGAACTTCATGAGGTTCACACAGGCCCACCTCTCAAGCCTGTCAAGGTCCCCCTGGATGGCATCCCTGCCTTCCAGCATGTCGACCACACCACACAGCTTGGTGTTGTCAGCAAACTTGCTGAGGGTGCATTCAATCCCACTGTCCATGCTGCCGACAAAGATGTTGAACAGCGCCAGTCCCAGTACCGACCCCTGAGGAACACCACTCATCACTGGTCTCCACTCAGACATCGAGCTGTTGACCGCAATTCTTTTGAGTGTGACCATCCAGCCAGATCTTTATCCACTGAGTGGTCCATCCTTCAAATCCATGTCTCTCCAATTTAGAGACAAAGATGAAAGATGTTGTGCGGGACAGTGTCAAATGCTTTGCACAAGTCCACGTAAATGACATCAGTTGCTCTTCCCTTATCCACCAACACTGTAACCTTGTCGTAAAAGGCCACCAAATTTGGTAAGCATGTTTTGCCGTTAGTGAAGCCATGTTGGCTGTCACGAATCACCTCCTTATTTTCCATGTGCCCTAGCATACTTTCCAGGAAGATCCACTCCATGATCTTGCCAGGCACAGAGGTGAGACTGACTGGTCTGTAGTTCCCCAGGTCTTCCTTTTTTCCCTTTTTAAAAATGGGCGTTATGTTTCCCCTTTTCCAGTCAGTGGGAACTTCCCTGGACTGTCACAACTTCTCAAGTATGATGGAGATTTTTTTAGCCACTTCATCCGCCAGTTCCCTCAGGACTCGCAGATACATCTCATCAGGTCCCATGGACTTGTGCACCTTCACGATCCTTAGATGGTCTTGAACCTGATCTTCTCCTACAGTGGGCAGTTCTTCATTCTCCCAGTCCCTGCCTTTGCCTTCTGCGACTTGGGCGGTGTGGCTGGAGCACTTGCCAGTGAAGACTGAGGCAAAAAAATGGAAGCGTACATCTTTAATTCATTAATTTCATTGGATTCACCACTTTTTTATGTTTGAGTGGGAGCAAAGTCATACCCTGACAGTTTGGAAATAATGTAAAATGGTAGTTCAGTAAAGGCTTTTTCCTCTTGGCTACCACCGTTTATAGAAACCCTGTTTCTCAAGTATTTTCCATTTTGCTTGTTCATGTCTCAGATTAGACAACCCCAATGGTGAAACAAATAAAAATGTCAGCATTTTAAAAGCCTGAGTCCTTATGAGATACATAGGTTTATATTTTGTGGTGCTAAAATGTTCAGACCGGCCAGGTAGTTTTATTGGTCTCTTCTTGGGGACAAATAAATCAATAAGGAGAGCACTTATAAAAGCACTTCAAAGTAGGTAAGATCATAAAAATGTGGATAGCTAGTTTTAGCATTTTATTTATTTTACGATAAACTTTTAATGGTTTCTCTTGGTTTAAGTTATTTTGAAAAATATCCATTTCACTCATCTCCCTGTTTGTTATTTTAGTTTAGTGACCTGATCACATGAAGAATGGAAATAAGAACTACCGATGTAACAATTTTTAAGGAGAAATATGACTCAAAAAGACTAAGCATGTAGCATTTGCATGTGCACACAAACAAAAAGAAATAAAAGAAGAGAACCTTGTGAGAAAGAGAGCCCTCCATCTATTTTATAATAAATTATATCTTTCCTGAAAAACTTTGCAGTCCACAGCAATTAGATGGGTTAATCACTTCTGATCTGGGGGCATCTACTGACATGATGAATTTGACTGTGTGTTAGCAGTGCTAGAAAATGTACCATGAATAAAGTATATACATTCTGAGTGGTGTTGACTTAGGCTGTTTACCTTTTTAATCCATTAGTAGTTGGTTTCCCTAATTATCTTGTGCATAATATTAAATATTTTAATTGCTTGCTGAAATAGCTAGCTGAAATTTACTTCATAAAATCTAACATATGCAGCATCTAATGTGTGTAACTATCTTGATGACTTAATTGTATATATCTAAAGAAGTAGAAGTGGATATTGTATTTAAATATGGAAAGAGTAATAATAATCTGTGTGCGTTCCAGACAAAAGTTCCTGCTTATGAAAAGGTAGGACAGTTGTGGTGTGAGGAGCCATAACTTGATGTGTTGCAAACCGGCTTCTTCTATGTAGGCTCCTCAAATCAACCCATGCTGTAAGAGTTTTGAAAAGATTCTCTGTACTCTGTTTCGTCTTTCTAATTGTTCCATATTGGATGTCAAGAAGACAAGCCTGATGTTACAGTAGAAGTCTTCATGACAAGGCAAATAATTAAAAATACAGCTCTCAGAGATTCTTGTAGAGACCCCAGGTCCTTATCAATTTACAAGTTTTGAAAGCTCTGTTGAAGTAGTGACTGACCTGAACTGTTTTCTCTGTTCAGCAGACTCTGATACCCTCGAAGAAACAAATTTTAACTACTAAATTGTCAAGACATAGGACAGTAGTCTCTAACAGTCAGATTTCTTGTGCAGTATTCCTATTACCATTAACAAAAATATAGATTTACTTTGCATAATTGTTTTTTAAGACTAAAAGAAGATATTCATTGCAGGTGAAATGGGAATAGTTCATACAAAAGACCACAATTAACTAGTAGTTGTAATTAAAGAACTTTAGTATTCACTGCCAACAACTGAACCACAAGCCTCTTTGATCTGCAGAATATAGGCCTTCAAAAGCTTTTTCCTTTCAAAAATCTGTGTTCTTTCTCAAAGGCAGATAAGCCTCAAGATATCTCTGAGCATAGCCTACAGACATAATCAGTTCTAAAATTTGGCTTGCTATGAACTTACTGGTTGCTGTATGGTTGAAGAAACAGATAGATCTCATTTAGCAATATAATAGTCAATGACAAGACTGAGGACCATCAAGATTCACTATGCTATGACCTAATTATTTTATGGTTTGTGTCCTAGTGGATGGGAGGACTTCATGGTACCTTGCTTGGACATGATGTTATTCATACAGAAGTCCAGATTCCTCTTAGTTATTTTGATTAAGTTAGCAAAAACTGTAAAGGACAAATCATTGGTCTCAATCTGCAGTCATGTTCCATTAAAGGTTAAGAAAATCAGAACCCATGGAATAATTACTACCAAGATACTTACTGTCATGATGAATATACCTGCAGTGCATAGATCCACAACAAACCAGAAATAGAAGTGACCTTTTTAGTAGTGTTGCCAAGGGTAACATTTCAAAACACTCACAGCAGGAACCTAAATGATCACATATTGCATTACTGGGGAATTCAAATATTATGGTCCAACTTCCTACAACATGAAGATAGTCTTTATCAAATGAATCAGTTTCCTGTTCTTTTTGTAAACTCTCCTTCTTCTTTTGCCTAGCAGCCTGCCAAGTTCTGAAGACTAAAAATTACTGTATCTTTTGCTGAAAATGTTTTTTCCTGCCTTTTCAATACTAATCAGAGTTAAGTTTACCCTAAGTTAGTCTTAGCCTTATTTTCCTATCTTTAATTGTATAACAATCACTGTTTCTTTCAATATTACAGCCTTCAAAACTGCTTTAAACTCTGGTTTAGAAATTCCTTCAGGATAAGTTCTGATGGCATAAAAATTGGATTGTCCAAATATCTTTTCCATGTACTTTAGATTTGCGTGTCCCAGGAAAAGTGCCAGAGATGTTTGCCAGTATGTGTTGCCTTGTATTTCAAGTAAACATGTTTTTTGACTAGCTTATAAACAATTATTTTCAAAAATCTGAATATACTCAGTATTCTAAGATTATGCAAGGTTTGTATCTATAGTCTTGCTTCTTGCATATATAGAATGACAATAAATGAACATGAAGAAACTGTAAAAGTCAATCTGACTACCTTCTGGAAGAACTGATTCTTTAAACCTCTCTTTCCTCCATTAAAAGAGGAGAATATGAGTAGTAAG
The DNA here is from genome assembly GCF_026419915.1 of Harpia harpyja. Classification (NCBI taxonomy): domain Eukaryota; kingdom Metazoa; phylum Chordata; class Aves; order Accipitriformes; family Accipitridae; genus Harpia; species Harpia harpyja. The sequence goes on along the minus strand of NC_068956.1, from coordinate 14,256,030 downwards.
GGAAAGAAGGTACAGGCAATGGTCCCAGAGATGTTGCAAACTGTTCCCACCTGCTTTACATCCCTCCCTTTTTTAGACTGAGTTGAATGGAATCACAACTGGTATTTTTTTAAAAGAAAATTGTGATCAGGGACGTGATTAGCAAAAGACTTGTGTTTCTGAGGGTTTTTTTTCCCAGAAAAAGGAAGCCTTTAGATGATACATAGACCTTTTCTGGAGAACAGATGTGGGGCCTAGAGAGGTAACCCAGGAAAAAAAACTAGATGTGAATATCTGCCTCAATATCTTATCTGTGTTGCCTGTAGAGGTGCAAGACAACTCTTATTCTGTCCCTAAATCTGGTCTTCCCAGTTTGGGAAGCCTGTTGCCACCTTCTGAGATGAAACTGAATTTATACTATGGATAAATGGCACTGGTGAGATTTGTTTGGGCTTGAGAACTGAGATCCCTTGTGAGTAGTAATCAATTGTGCATGGAAGTGTGAGTGCATGGCCTCGTCATTATCATTCCAGTCATCTTTGTGTTTCCTAGTTATGTAGTTGGGAGTGATTTATTTCAAAATAATTGCTGAAAATGTTGTATAGACTTTGGATAAATATAATCCATCTTGTGCTCTACCACAAAATTCTCTATTCCCTTTCAATTTAGCATTGCAAATAGTTTTTGAAGTGTGACAGTTAGTTTTTAATATGTATATAATCCATGTTTTAATAAAATTGTTTACCAATACTGTAAATATTCTGCTAATTTTTTAAAGCAGGATAGCATATACTAAGTCAAATACTTTCTAAATGTCTATTATGTTCCATAAAACTACATTTATGAACCAACCTTGTAACTGCACCTAAGAATGAAATCAGTTTTGCTTGACAAGTTCGTTCTTCTGTAAAATCATGCTGACTGGCATTAGAGATATCTTTGTCCTTCAGCTGGATTCTAAATCTGATTTCCATCAAGTTGCTAGGCTTGGCAGAACAATAACTGGTCCTTTGCTACATAGGCCATCCTGTTCACCTTCTTCTATTAGCAGTTTCTTCATTAACATCAGAGATGATTGTATTTTGTTGGCTTTTTTTTCTTTAGCTTTCCAAGAATACATTGGTTTAATAAAACACATTTTTAGTAATTAATACTTACTGTCCAGACATCTCCTTGAACAATTATAAAGAACATTAAGGCAAATAACACAAAACAGCTGATTAAAAAGTGGCTATTCCTAATGTATGTGTTTAACAATCTTCTTGGTTAGTATCTGTTGAATCTGAATATTCTTTCTGTGATATTATTTACTATTTTATTGTCTCCATGGAAAATCAGAATCATGGAATGGTTTGGGTTGGAAGGGACCTTCAAAGATCCTCTAGTCCAACCCCCCTGCCATGGGCAGGAACATCTTTCACTAGATCTTGTTGCTTAAAGTCCCATCCAACCTGACCTTTAACATTTCTGATGATGGGGCATGCACAGCTTCTCTGGGCAACCTGTTCCAGTGTCTCACCACTGTCATCATTAAAAAATTTTTCCTTATGTCCAATCTAAATCTATGCTCTTTCAGTTTAAAACCATTGCCGCTTGTCTTGTCACTACAGGCCTTGATAAAAAATGTCTTTCCGTCTTTCTTATAAGCCCCCTTTATATGTTGAAAGGCTACTATAAGGTCTCCTTGGAGCCTTCTCTTCTCCAGGCTGAACAACCCCAACTGTCTCAGCCTGCCTTCATAGGAGAGCTGTTCCAGTCCTCTGATCATCTTCGTGGCCCTCCTCTGGACTCACTCCAACAGGTCCATGTCCTTCTTATGTTGGGGGCCCCAGAGCTGAACACAGTACTCCAGGTAGGGTCTCACGAGAGCTGAGTAGAGGGGGAGAATCACCTCCCTCGACCTGCTGGTCACGCTTCTTTTGATGCAGCCCAGGATATGGTTGCCTTTCTGGGCTGCAAACACACATTGCCAGCTCATGTCCAATTTTTCATCCACCAGTATCCCCAAGTCCTTCTCCTCAGGGCCACTCTCAATCAGTTCAACCCCTAGTTTGTATTGACATTGGGGATTGCCCCAACCCATGTGCAGGACCTTCACTTGGCCTTGTGGAACTTCATGAGGTTCACATGGTGCCACTCCTCATCCTGTCAAGGTCTCTCTGGATGGCATCCCTTCCCTCCTGTGTATCAACTGAACCACTCAGCTTGGTGTCATCTGCGAACTTGGTAAGGGTGCACTCAAATGTAATAACGGATATATTCTATAATGAGAATTTCTCAGTACCAGTATACTTTAAAAGTCTTTCTTTTCCTTCAAACTCTATCTTTAGATTCCTTTTTTCATATTTTATTTTGCTGTGATTCACGTTTTCATAATTGGTCAGACTTTGTGAAGCATCTTCAAAAAAACAATTGCTGTCTGAATATTTTTCTCAAAGCATTATGGACTGTTAATTTAAACCTGTTCAGTAAAAGTTTTATCTTCTTGAGTTTAATCCATTTGTCAAGCATATTAGTGACCAACATTCTTTCCTTATCAGACATTTTGCACAACAATCCAAAGTATAAAATTAAAGTTGCATGAAACTTTGAATGTATTTCCTATCAATCACTCAAGCTGATTACTGATTCATTATATAAGGCCAGTCATTTTCTAGTCTAGAGTAAAAATGTGAATTTTGTGTATGTAAATTCACGTATGAATGAATGGTATTCTTCATCAGAAAGTCAGTACTGATGAAGTGTAAACCTTCATTATCTGTTTTGATCTTACATCGCTTGAAAACATGCCACCTCCTCTTCCCCCTTAAGACTGGGTAATTTGTGCTAGAATTATGTGATGGTGTTATTCAGCAGAGCAAATTTAACACCAAATTGTTAATGAAATACAAAACATCCCTAAAATACTAGAATAAAAAGGTAAATTTTATCTTGGATTGACTTTTGCCTTATCTATGTGATTTTATTTTACTTTATAATGAGCTTTAATCTCACCTGATGTTTCAAATAAATAGTAGATTAGCATAAAGTAGCTGTTATCACGATAGCAATGCAAACTTGAGAGTGTGATAAGAAATGTATGGTAATTATTGTGCTATAGTAACATAAGCTTGAATTTTAGGATTCATAATTTTTTTTAGGTTCTTAGGTGATACCCTGATTTAACAGCATGTGTTAGTGAAATAGCTCCATTGATTTAATAAATATGAAGTAAGGCCTGTACCAAGTTGACATCTTTTATACTTAGGTGACATTTTGTGTTAGGGAATGAAAGAAAGAAGTTTTTTAAATCTCCATAGATAAATGGCAGAGAAAGAGAATGAGAAACTGTAATAATTTCCTTTGCTTCACTCTTAATCTGACAAGTAACATGCTCTGGCAGCTTCCTCAAGGATATACTTGAAGCAAGAAAAGTTTACGTTGTATCAGGTGCTGTGAATAAAAAGAAGTTGACCTTTTAGCTTTATAGCCATGCTTTTTTTCTTGTAAACAAAACAAATTTTAATTGTGTGCATTAGCGTGTCTCTATTCTTACTATATTTTATATTTCTAATGGATTGTCATATTTATCACTTCACTGAAAGGTTGAGATCATTGCTTAAAATAGAAAGGGAACCTGAATGATTGATTCAGGCTTCCAGTGCTGAAGAGGCTTCTGCTAGATACAGATTTTACAGTGTTTGCTGAAATCTATCTATGGTAGCTGAGATGAAGCATGCCCAGTCAACATTGCCTAGCCTTTACCAAATCAGAAGAGAATTAAGATATATTCCTCAGTTTTCCTGGTGTCCTTCTTTTCCTTGGACATCAGCTGTAGCAGGCATTTATGACAGAAAGAATGGGGTTGCATTTTATAAATTCCACAGTGAGGATGCAGTGGGGGCATACTGTATTTCCTCAGAGCCAGTGGCTGGTCTTTGGGAGAGGCCTTGAATTGATGCTTTAAGAGGCCCAGTGTCCTGCACAGACCTTAGGCTTGTGGCACATGTATTCTGTCTGCAGTCCCGTTTGTTGCATGGACCTTGGATGTATGTCATGACCTTGGATGTATTTCATGACCTTGTCTGTAGGTCTTTCTCAGCCCGGCCTGCTGCTTTTTCTGAGTGGACTTCCCAGATGAACCCTGGACTGCATTTAGTGCTTGATCATGTCTGAAGTGCACTGCATTGGTGAAGAAACCTCTTATTATCACCATGCAGCCCTGCTCAGGTCTTGTGGGACTGTGTCCTGGTCAGTGAGAGCACAGCGCTGACCCTTAGCTCCTGGGTTGCTCTCCTTCATGGAGCAGCCCCACTCTTGCTTCCCCATGCCACCACCATCCACCAAATCCATATCTGGGGGGGCAGACATCTGACACCACGGCTAGTGCTTAGGCAATGTAAAGCACTTCTTACAGAGCTCTGTTAGTCTACAGCATTAGTGCATAGAGCAACTTTGTAAGATATAAAAAGAAAATTGATATTCCGTGGAAAGGTAGTGTCCTTCATAGTTGAGATTCAAAACAGAAAATAAATTGGGTGGATATCTTTGATGTTTGATTATTGATATATTTGATTTCTACAGGTGGATGTGGTTGTCCATGCCACTGTGTTGACTAATAAGAGATCTAGATCTATTTTCTTATTTCTAGCACAGCAGTGGTGTCTAGAATCCCTTGCTGGGGTCAGGAACATGAAGTTCTGGGCACAGACATGGAAATGCTCTGTGTATCAAAGAGTTTATCATCTGTATATAGAAAGTACAGAGGTGTCCAATGTGTAAAGAATCAAAGCTGCTTCCTCAAGGTCACCTCAGATTAAAGTCAGATGAAAAGACTACAGAATTTGTTAAAGTTGTGCTTAATCCACTGGGCCATGTTGCTTCCCTTGGAAATGCATTGGAAGTATAGTACAACAATAGTGTGGGAAACAAGAAAATTAAGTTATTCAGCCGGTGGATACTTTAAAAGCATTTGAAATACATTAGTGACAGAATTGGGTTTAAAAGCATCAGTTTCTGTTTTACCTGCAGCATTTGCACAATCAGTGCTTGTCTGCCTGGATAATTAAAGAAGTGTTAATTGTACCAATTAAGAAGTGGGAATGTGGTTTATTGCTCTTTGTTACTTTCCAGGTCAGAGGAGATGCAATAGGAAAGTACATATTGAGCAATCTAAAGACAGTTTAAACTGAAATAGTTCTTTCCAATTTAGGCATTTAATTAAAAGCTTTAAAGTTTAATTAAAAAGTTAAATCATTTGTCTATTTCTGTGAAAAAAAACCAGTGCTTTCGTGTTTGGATCAATTATATAACATAAAGCACCATGAGATAAGTATACTATTTTCTGGTCTGAAGTTATAGCATTTTTCATGCATAACAGCACAACACATAAAAATGTATTCAGGGTACTAGAAGCAAATAGATATATTGTTCTATTAAGCACAGTGTGAGAGTAAGTTTTAATCTAAAAGGATATTTTTTCTTTATTTTTTGGGGATGGTACAAAGACAAAAAACCTTTTTTAACACAGTGAAAATACTGAAGAGTAAAAACTAAGTCTTTTCTATTATACATTAAACTTTGAAAATAACAACCTTTTCCATTTATAGAGTGGTAATAAACACTCAGCCAAACATCAGAGAAGAATACTAAAGAATGAGACATCAGTGGGATTGTTTAATCAGCCGAGTTTCTGAGGTCATATTTTAAACAATATTAAGTAGTAGGATTTAACATTCAGAAATATGTGATTTTATCTCATAACTTACACCTACCTTTTCAAAAGGGCTGGCAAATAGAGTAACAGACTTGTGAATGTCTCAGAAATTCAGAAATGCTCAGAACAAATACAGTTGGAAGTAGAATTAAATAAACTGTGACTAGAAGTCACACAAATGCCTACTCAACACTCCCCTGTGAAAATAACAGGAGCTGTTGGATATTATTAAAAATAATTCTGTACTTTAGGCATGTAAATAAGAACAAACTTTCTTTTTTCAATGAGGAATTGTTCATTTTGATAAATACTCTTTCTCTGGAGTGTCTCCCAAGTGAAATCAAATTGTCAGTTAGCTATTTTAAACTACTCAGACTAGCTCTCTCCAAGACAATTCTGCTCTAGATGGGACTGGTCCAAATTATAAACACAAACTGGAATGGATCCGTGCACAGTTGCATGGTGCATTCCTTGCAAATAATGCAAATTTACTGGGCTGCATTAGAAAAAGACAAGTTCAGTGGATTGAAAAATGTTATCCCAGGTATTGTTACCCCCACTGCCATGTCCAGTTCTGGGCTCATGGTTCAAAAGGGATGTGAAGAAACTGGAGAGGTCTAGCACATGGCTATCAAGATGGCTTGGGCCTAGAGCACCTCCTATGAAAAGAGGGTGCAGGATCTGTGCCTCTTTACTGTGGTGAAAAGGAGGCTCCAAAGCAATCTAATATCTGCCTACAACTGTTGGAAGTGTAGCTACAAGGATGACAGACAACTTTTTCTTGGCAGTGTCAGATGATGTAGCAAACTGAAATGGCTATAAATTGTGGTTTAAGGAGTTCAGAATGAATTTTAGGGAAAAAAATCTCTAGGAGATTGATGGAGCAGTGCGACAGGTTGCCCATTGTGAGCCTGAGCTCGCTGATGCCACCTGGTCATGGAGATTGGATGCTTAACCTGAGCAGTGTAAATAAAATGTCTGATAGAGTGCCTAGTCATTGAAATAGCATGCGCTAGGGAACACTCCTGGTAGGCAGCATGGACATGACTGATCCAGATTTAGTTCCTTCTACCCTGTGTAATCCTCCAGCACTATCCCATCAGGCTGTATGCTCCTAGACTGTCTTGGCTGCCCTCATGTCATACTCCATTGTAATCAGTAGATAGCCTCACTTTCATCTTATAGAAACATTAATTTGATCAGTTGTCACACAACCTTCACATAATTTCAGACATTTTGAATTGACACCCTCCCACCCACCCCTCAAAAATAAAAATAATGTCTCCTGGTCACAGGGACCCCACAAAGGGTTCAGAGGAGACCTGGAGTCAAATGTGATGTAGCCAGGCTGTGCCACTGGCAGGGGCAGAGATCAGTCACTGCCTCTCTTTTTTTATTAGGATACACATCATCACTGGTAAGATTCTGGAATGCTGTCCTAAAGATTTACATCTAATTCCTGCTATTTACACAGTCTTACATGATATTAGAAGGTTCTTCATCCACTTCTTTTGCTACTTGAATTCTTTATTTTCTGGCTGCCCAGTTAGAGTACCTTAGGACTATTTGAACAAAAACTCTCATACCTGCAAATAGACATCTGATCCTTGAGCATCTCAAACTCAGACTAATGTGGTTTTCGCTAATAGATGAGTCATGTGATAAAGTTCCCAAATTAGGGCCACCTTCATTTGTCTGTGCCCAATTTCTCCATTTATAAAATAGGGTAACTCCTTTTATTGTCTTCAAATGACATTATGAAAATGTAGTTTTATTAATAAAGAATGCTATGTAGTATCATTAAGAACTATAGAAGCATTTGACAATAAATAATTTTGCTTACAGAGGAAGGTTTGAATCATCTACAGTAATATGGCAAGGTAGTATATAAACACAAATTATTCAAGAACAATTCATTAAGTAATCACTGATAAAGGCTGGGATAAAAAAAAAAAAAGTGCTGTATGGAAGTCTGTGCCAAAATAATGTGTGTACATAAATTGGCTGAATTAGGACTGCTAACAGCAACTTTAATTGTGGCATATCCTAATTTTTAAATATATTTTGTTAACCATTAAAACATTTAAAAATATAGTTTTGAGAACATAAAAAAGTACATGCCTCCTACTATTGTTGGAGAGTAGCACAGGTATTTTTCCATGGTCTTTTTTATTTTTTTGCTCAGGCTCGGTGTAGAAGACACATCATATAAAGTGTACTGAGAATGCATACCTCAACTTGTAGAATGTAATTATTAGGCTGTACTTCAAAAGAATGATAGTCCTACACTAGTGGAAATAAAGGGTAAAGTAATCAATGCTGATGATGACTTTTTATATGCAAAATAATAGAATCTACTCAGATATTGTTGATTATGAAGTGCCATGAATAGACTGTGAAATGTACGTTGTAGGCGCTGTGACAATAGTTCTCTTATCTGAAGGTAGTTGTAAAAATCTGAAACAAGTGTTACCACGTGTGAGCTACAAGAATGAGATTTATATAGCATATATATAGGATTTATATAGCAGTTCAAGAGTGCGTACATTTTATAGATGTTATAACAGAAACATGTATGAGGAAAAAATGAATCACCTGCTTAATTTTATCTACTGTCAACATCAAGATTAAAGTGTTGTTTTAAAATATTCATCTTCCTTGTAAAATCTGTGACTAAATGACTGGAGTCATGTTTTATATATGCCTATTCCTAATTTCTCTGCCTTTTTCAAGCAGGTTAATTATATTCATGGACCTTTGTCACATTTTTCACTTGCAAGGCCTTGATTATGCATTACACATCAGCATTTCATATCTAAACATCCAAGATAAGCACTGTACTGAAATGTGAGATGACATTATTAAGTCTTAAAGCTCTAAAAATATATGTGAGTCATAATATAAGGATTTTCTTAGTTAGAAATAACTTAACCAGCATCGAGGTAGACTTTGATTTGTTCTATTGCATAGTTCAAAAATTGTTTTGCATAAAGAGTGCTTATGGCAGAGCTGATAATGAAAACAATGCTGGGGATATCAATATACAGATTATTTTCCTAGGAGTTAAATTTAAGAGAATCTTTCTCAATTTATCATCTAACAATAACCCAAGCTAAACGTGTTTGGACACAATCATGTAGAGCATTTTATAGGTTAAACACTTTTTCTGCATGGCATTCCACAGACTTTGGTACAGACAAGTTTAGTCCAGGGAATTTGAGAGTTCCTTTCTGTTAGATAATAGCTAGATAAAAAATGACCATGCCTGGATCTCTGTGTAGAAAATAGGCTGCCAGTTTTCCCATTCCATGTAAGAGTTTCTGGATTTGTCAGGCTATATGCTAAGTGCTGGGGAAAAAAAACCAAAGCTGGTGTGCAATAAGCAACACACTGAACTTCTGGCTGCCAGATCGGACACAGTAGTTTCTTCACTGTCATCATCTGTGTGAAATTTTGCTGGTGTTTCATCATCTCTGTTGATCTCATGTCTTTATGTTCAGACAGTAGTATGGATATATTTCTCCAAGTTCTCTTCTAAAGAGCAGAAGCCTTGAACTCTGCTGCTGCACTGAAAGAAGTCAGAAATGTGTGGATATTGGCACTTTAACCTATTTATTCCAAGGTTGGCCCTGGAACAGTTTACCTGCTATTCAATATTATATTGATTACTCCAAAGTTAAAATGTGCTCATTTAACTTTAACCATGGAATTCAACCATGTAATGGGTGTCCCTTTATTGGATGTACATGGCAAGTAGTTAATGTAAGACTGTTGTACTTGTGCTGTCATATTGTGGGGCTACCTGTTTAGTAGCCCAGACTAAAACAGTCCAAATTCAAGACATATCTAATCTGTCTGTTTAACATTTTTCTCTTGGTTATTATCTTCTGTCACGTCTTTATCACTTGCTTTTAAGGGCTGTTACTTTACCATATGCTGAGTACCTTCGAATTCCAAAATTACCTGTATTTTCAATTAATGTCATACATTCTGATGAACCTGTAACTGGATGTTTCCATGTCTGGAATGCTACAGGTGTCTTTTGTGGACCTTCATTAGTCCTTTGATGGCAAAAGAAGTCCTGCTCAGTGGCCTGTTGTTTATCTGCTGATCAAGTTACTCAGGTACATCATGCTTCCACTGCACGGTCACCGTAGTTAGGCTGTTTTTCTAGCAGGAATGCTACTGCTGTTGTCTGCAACTGGGACTCAGGCTATTCACTGATGAAAGCAGTAGACGTTGAACTTGGTCTAGAAGTAGATACTAAATAGAGAGAAACACCTAAGTCAGGCAGACTGGATTACCTCCTACTGGTTTTCAGAAAAATCTTTAGATTCTATGCATTATCACTGAAGCTATTTTCAGTAGACTGCATTGCCCCGCTGGGGCAAAGCTATTAAAATTTTCATTTCAAAAAGTACCTAAGTTAGAATGAAAGCCATACAAATGCTCTTTTTCTAAGCAAATCCAATATATAAAATCATTATTAGCATATAGTAGAGTAGCATATCTTCCTATTAAAACAGAAATAAGAAATAACTTCCTTTTGGAAAGATAAGCTCCAGGGTTTACATGCATCTTGTGAATTGCTTTTTGTTGTTGTTGGTATTTGCTTTTTTTCAGCACTGTGACTCACAGTTAGAATAAATATATGTTTTGCATGCTGTGTTCTTGATTGCGCACTCAGCTTCCTAATAATAGATGGTATACCAGGATAATAATGGTAATGTACCAACACTCTTAACACATTCTGTGTAGGTGCAATTAACCGTCTACACAGATGGGCTATCAAATTGCTGTTCTGCGTGACTGTTGTATAATCAGATATCTTATAGGCTAACATAGCCTTAGCTCAGGTTAACAGTGACAAAGCAATCTTCTCAGCCATCGGGTCTCATAACAATGTTTGGGCATGTGGAGCAAACAGTAAAATGGGTTGTTATTAAGGGCTGGAACAGCACGAAAGGAAGAATATAGTGGGTTTCAGGGAACTGTAGGACAAATTATGGGAAGTTCTTTTGTGCATCCAACACTTAGGGTGTCTCCAGAAGGTGACAAGATAGACGAAAGATGGTAGGATGGGTAAGAGCAGAGAAGAGAAACATGCCTTTGTCCTTGCTGATATTAGTGTTTCCAGTAACTGGCATATCTCTTTCATACTTCACATGATGAAATAGGTGATTAAATTGCATGACATTTCTCCTACCTTGGGTTCAAACAGGCACTCAAATAAAGAAATTGTGCCATTTGTATGTGGTTCGTACCTTTATGTTGTTGGTTGTGCAAGAAATGCTGTATTTTTGATAGCTATTTTTGAAAGCTGATGCATGTAGTCATGATCGGTCTGTTTAACTGTATTTATTTTGAAATAAATGGAAGAAATCATGACGGGAACAAGTTCAAAAGACTTTCTTTTTGAATTTTTAATTTTTAACTTTTTCCTCATAATATTTTTGTGACAGGGAAATGAAGGTAAGATTTAAGAATTTATTGGCAAACATAAATAAGAACAGCAAAAAGCCTGCTAACAAACTGAGTAGAGCATTCAGCACTAAGCTTAACTGGTATATTAGTGGCAGTAGCAGCAGAAAGTCACTGCTCTGTGCCACAATGAACTGAAGTCTTACTTACCCTTAATGTGTGTACCACTTCTTAAGTACACCTGGTGTATAGAAAGAAAGTTCTGTCATGGATAGCTTTCTCAAGAATTCAGTAATTGCTTAATAAAGAAAATTTTGTTACGGATTTTCCTGTGAAATTACCAACACTGTTATGTGCTGGAGTTAGAATACTAGATTAGATGGATCGTTTCTTTAATTCAGCATACTACTGCTTCTGCTCTTTGAGAAGGTCTACGCATCTTTGTTACATCTGTAAATAATTTAATAAATCTTAGGGCTTCGTTTCTTACCCTCAAGAATATGCATGAATTTTTTATATCAAGTTCAACCACAAACACTCTATACAGATGTTACATAGTTACTTCAAGCTGAAATGTGTTTTCATATCCCTGAGGTATAAAGTGAAAAAGTCAGAATCTGCAGTCCTCTTTCTTTTCAAGAGAGATCTTCTCACCACCACCTTCCTGGACTTTGCATCCATGAATAAGGTCAGTTGAAGCCAGAGTGTTAGCTGAATACGTTTAACAGGAAGTGTCCTGGTGGATTTCATCAGCTTTGTTTATTCAGAAGTTGTGACTCAGTAAGCTTCTTGTGACTGCATCTATATAGCTATTTTATCATCAGTTTTTCCTTTTTTAATTAAAATAATGAAACAGAATTATAAATAATACTTTAAATAAGAGTTTTAAAATGTATATACATATATAATACTTTACTAATAATTCTAATCAACAATACATTGGGATTTCAATCCAATGGAAATATATATGACCCTTCAGTATTATTTCTCTGTTTTCTGTAATACCAGATAGAGTAACACCAGCCTTTGTTAGACAGGAAAGAATAAGAATGCAGTATTGTATCCTGACCCCAAAATAGACCAAAATTTTGCCTTAATTTTAATGAAAGCAAATAACATTGTGAATACTTTTGCTTAAGTATTCCTAGAAAACCCCAATAGGGCTCAATGTGGTTTAATGCCAGTATGCAGCTAACCCCCACACAGCCACTTGCTCACACTCCTCCAGTGGGATGGGGAAGGGAATTGGAAGGGCAAAAGTGAGAAAACTTGCGGGTCGAGATAAAGACAGTTTAATAGGTAAAGTAAAAGCTGCGCACACAAGCGAAGCAAAACAAGGAATTCATTCACCACTTCCCATTGGCAGGCAGGTGTTCAGCCATCTCCAGGAAAGCAGTGCTCCATCATGCATAACGGTGACTTGGGAAGACAAATGCCATCACTCTGAATTTCTCCCTCTAGCTTTTATTGCTGAGCATGACGTCCTACGGTGTGGAATACTGTATTGACTTTGTGTGGCAAGGTTTTGGTAGTGGGGGGGGTTACAGGGGTGGCTTCTGTGAGAAGCTGCTGGAAGCTTCCCCTGTGTCCGACAGAGCCCATACCAGCCTGCTCTAAGACGGACCCGCCGCTGGCCAAGGCCGAGCCAATCAGCAATAGTGGTAACGCCTCTGTGATAACATTTTTAAGAAGGGAAAAAAAGTTGGGACAGATGGAAAACGGCAGCCGGAGAGAGGAGTGAGAACATGTAAGAGAAACAGCCCTGCAGACCCCCAGGTCAGTGCAGAAGGAGGGGAGGAGATGCTCCAGGCGCCGGAGCAGAGATTCCCCTGCAGCCCGTGGTGAAGACCATGGTGAGGCAGGCTGTCCCCCTGCAGCCCAGGGAGGTCCACGGGGGAGCAGATCTCCACCTGCAGCCCGTGGAGGACCCCACGCCGGAGCAGGTGGGTTCCCAAAGGAGGCTGTGACCCCATGGGAACCCCATGCTGGAGCAGGCTCCTGGCAGGACCTGCGGATCTGTGGAGAGAGAAGCCCACGGAGCAGGTTTTCTGGCAGGACTTGTGACCCCGTGGGGGACCCACACTGGAGCAGTCTGTGCCTGAAGGACTGCACGGCATGGAAAGGACCCATGCTGGAGCAGTTTGTGAGGAACTGTAGCCCGTGGGAAGGACCCACGTTGGAGAAGTTAGTGGAGGACTGTCTCCTGTGGGTGGGACCCCACGCTGGAGCAGGGAAGAGTGTGATGAGTCCTCCCCCTGAGGAGGATGAAGCGGCAGAAAAAACGTGTGATGAACTGACCGTAAACCCCATTTCCCAGTCCCCCTGTGCCGCTGGGGGGTTGGTAGAGAATCCGGGAGTGAAGTTGTGCCCGGAAAGAAGGGAGGGGTGGAGGGAAGGTGTTCTGAGATTTGGTTTTATTTCTCATTACCCTACTCTGGTTGATTTGTAATAAATGGAGTTAATTTTCCCCAAGCTGAGTCTGGTTTGCCCGTGACGGTAACTGGTGAGTGATCTCTCCTGTCCTTATCTCGACCCACAAGCTCTTTGTTATATTTTCTCTCCCCTGTCCAGCTGAGGAGGGGGGGTGATAGAACGGCTTTGGTGGGCACCTGGCATCCAGCCAGGGTCAACCCACCACAAATACCCCTTGGGTCAGTTGGGATCAGCTGTCCCAGCTGTGTCCCCTCCCAACTTCTTGTGCCCCCTCAGCCTGCTCACTGGGGGGTGGGGTGAGAAGCAGAAAAGCCTTGACTGTGTAAGCACTGCTCAGCAGGAACAAAAACATCCCTGTGTTATCAGCACTGTTTTCAGCACAGATCCAAAACATAGCGCTATTGGAGTTGCTATGAAGAAAATGAACTCCATCCCAGCCCAAACCAGTACAATTCTGTATATGAAAAATAGCAAAATACCTTTTCCTCATCTCATGCTGCAGCTTGCTGTCTTTCTTTCCTGATGCTATCCTTTGTAACATACAGATGATGGATGCCTTCTGCTGTAACGCTGCTAAAAGGTCAGGCAGCGCCTCGTGGCCTCCTTGAGGGGCCTGGTCAGTCAGGAGTTGATAGTCTTTGCTAGATGTAGATAAAATGTTAAGCCTGTAGTACATACTGTGCTTTGTACTTTTAAAGTTCTTCTGGGGATGAAGCTGTGTTCACCCAGAGTGTATGTGCAACTCTCAGAATAAGCAGCCATATTACTGTTAAGCTTCTTAACTACAGTATAGGCTGTAATAACTACATATAAATTGGCCTCAAAACTTTTGCTCTTCCTGAAAAAAACCCACATTTTCTGCACCATGTTAGGAAATGACTTCTTCATTCTCCTTCCTGATTTCCCTGAAAATATTAAGGATTCCCTTTTAAATTACGGGGGGGGGGGGGGGGGGGGGAGGGGGGGAGGGAAAGATTGTCTATTACAACAGTTAACAGCCTAGTTCCCAGGGAAACCTATGATTGTATGTCTGACAGGTGCCAAGTTTCTCTTTCCATGGTTGTAATGCAGTGACTGGTATGGAAAATTGTGTTCATAATGGTTGATTCACTGTTTATACTTCTTTTACAAAATTTGGCAGTCATTCTAGGAAAGCATCATTGTTAAAGAAAGTGCTTAAGCGTCTGATTAACATTAAATTATACCTTTGCGTCTTTAAGTTGTTAAAGGAAAAGTTAAAATGTGTCTTGATAACATATAAATAAATCTGTGGGGGAAAAAAAGATTTCTGTCAGTGGTAGGCTCTTTAATCTGTAAACTAGAAGTGTAACAAAATCCCACAGCTGGAAGCTAGGCATAGAAAAATCCTGACTTGAAATGAGTAAGGACAATTAATCATTGAAACACCTAGGGATGAGGGAGTACTCTGTCACTTCTAATCTTCAGATCGACATCAGTTATCTTTCTAAAACAAAAGAAGCTTGAGTTTAGCTGAAAACTCTGGGCTTTATGCAAGAAATCCAGTAATGGTCAAGCTATTATGTATTTTCCTTTTCTCCTTAATTTATGAATTTAAAGGATGTAATCAAAGCTAAACTGGTGCTTAAATATCTTTTGGGGGGGATATACAAGGAGTGAAGCATGAATGTTTGAGTAGTTCTTCTGAATAAAGTCTTGTTCTTCTGATATGGACAAATAATTGTCTTTATGCTACTGTACAGTTGCCAAGACAACCTTTTGAATCATCTATTGATGCTGACACTACCATCAGCAGTACTCTAATGAATTTTCCTTTTGACTTTATTAACTATGCTGTTTTGCTTCTCAGACAGGGGGACTGTAGCTATAGCTAGTTTTATTACAAAAGAACCAAGCTCAGATGTGATTTCAGTAAAGCTTATCAGCGTAATCTTTCCACCTTTTACTATGTTGTTTACTCCTTTAAATGTTTTATCATTTGTTTTTAAATTATATTTTGAACACAATTTATGAAGATCCATCAGAGAGCTAGAAACTTACACTGGTTACTTCCCATTTTTTTGTTTATTTCTCAGTACTCTGTACCTTTGATTTGCATCAGAGCAACTATTTTGTTTTTCTCCTTCTTTCAACACAGGATTTTTCTGTGGATAGCACAATGTAATGTGTCCACATTGGAATTCTTTCATATTCTTTGCAAACTGTTAATAGGATCTGCAGAGTTTGGGTGTTGTTATCTTTTGTGCCAGTGATGCTCATTTCAAAGTCAGTAATATTTGCTCTTCATTTATTACAAGCACTGAAATTTTTTTATAAGCCACATTTGGAAGGGAGGAATACAGCTACACTGCAGTGGTCTTATGAACAAATTGAATGGTGGGGGAGGAAAGAAGTAACTGAAGTTACTAAGAAATAGTCATAGAAAAGAGAGAGACAGGAATCTGGGAAAAAAAGGAAAAGAAATGAGACACTGACAGCAAAATTGGATAGTAAATGAGACACATGGAACTGGAAAAGACCTATCAATACCAAATCATTTCATTCCTCTGCTTGTAATGTGATATTTCTCTGAATATATAACTTATTATCCTCTCCAATATAATTTTAAACATAAAATTATGCTTCCATCTTTTACTGAAAATATTTGTACTTTATGCTTTAAACGTATGAGTAGTTTTTGCCATTTAGTGACCTGCATGATGTTTATAAACCATTTCATAACAGGATTCATAGCAGGAATGTTTCTTGCTTGCAATCATCCTGTAGTAATTCTTCTCATAGCATCTCCATCTTTATGTCAGCATGAAGCCAAAGGCAAAACAGAAAGATTTTTGTGAAATCTGCTCTGAAGTAGGTATGGTCCAGTAAGTTACATGTTTTGAATTGAGCTCTACTTTTGTATATGTCTGCCTGCTCCTCATCTGTAAAATGAGGTAATGGTATTGTCTGAGCTCATAAAATGAACGTTGATACATGAAAGACTGTTACACGCTCAGATGTAGCAATAATGAGAGCCAGATAAATGGGTAGGCTCTGATTGTATGGGCATGTGCGCTTGTACGGTGTCAGAGGATGCACGGTACGTTAGTGACTTCAATGGGATGCGCCTGAGTGCACGGCTGCCTTTGGACATCAGCTCCGAACTCATCATAGTGACAGTTCGATGCCAGAATTCAGGCACTGAAATACTCCAAGGAAGAAACAAGCTGCTTTGGATGATCTCTATAGACAGTCAGCAGTTGCAGGGCTTTTTCCCTTTTTAGCTATTTGCATTTACAGTGAAAGTTACTAAATATATTAAAAATATGAATTTGAGGGTTTAAAAAAATTGTAACTTTTCTATCCTTTTTATATCATTGTATTACAAACTTGAATTATGAATTCATTAACAATTTAGTTTTATACAAGCTTCTAAACATCTGAATGTTGATGCTTGAGGTATGACCTTTTGTTTGTGATATTCAGAAAGTTACAGTTCTCCTGCAGAAAGTCACACTTTTACTGCTAAACAATGTGACAGTATAATTTTAAAAGACATTTTAGCAATACAGAGGACAAATTTAGACAACAATTTTGCATATAAAGTGAATTGTTATAACTCTACTTGAAAGAAAATTCTTTGGGGGAAAAAAAAGCTAGTACTTTGGTCATACTGATGATTTAATGTTTACTGTCTCCTATCTCACTTTTCTAGTGCTAAAACTGATGAGAAAATAGTTTTAGTTTAACTTATAGCAACCAGTTCCATTCTGAGGGTATTTGCATGTTCTTGCCCTGAACATCACTCTGCGAAGGACAGAACAGAAAGACTTTCCCTTGACATAAAAAGTGATTTCCATTTCTTGAAAGGCATGTCGTTTGAATAGTCCTAAATCACATTCAGAGACTGTAACATTACATATTATTCTGTAATAAGTGTGGTGGAAGCTCATGATAAATATTCCAAGTCACTTAAAGTTATTTGAGAATCTGAAAGTGTGTTATACTTATTTGCCTATGAACAGTGAAAAGCATTTCTTGAAACTGGGAGTATTCAGGTTCAGTGTTAGGAATTCATCACTCATATGTGATCCAAGGAACCAGCCTAATTTTAAGGGAGTAAGCACTAGCATGGTCCATTTATTTCAGCTGTAGTAACTCTTAAACTAAGGGCAAAGATCTACTAACATAAATTGACTTCCATTAGGAAGCTACACTATACATTACTGATGCTCTGATTTTATCTGAATGTCAAACATCAGATCTTCACCTCCTTTTCACCTTTAACTTCTTCTTTTGTTATTTAATCACAAATTGCTCACTCGTTTCCTTGCAGAGGAAATCCTATTATCTTTCACTTGAATTGTAATTTTAACAAATGGTTCATGAAGTCTGAAACTAAGGTATTGGTTTTGGAGGAAGAGTCACAGAGTGGGGTTCACACCACTAAGCTCAACAGAAACATTTAGACATCTAAAATCTAAATATCTGTGTCTGAATTAGTTGTACAGTCACTCTTTATATTCAAAAGAAAGATATAAGCATCTTTAAAGAGACAAACCACCTGGCTAATTTTATTCTTATACTGTAGCAGGAGATCGTATCCTGCTTTTTTTTTTTTTTTCTTCTCTATTGACTGTAAAGGGAGTCTAGAAAATTCTTCCAGCTTTAAATGTCTACAATATAGAAGTACAAAGTTTGGTGACATGAATTTTGATTGTAGTGTCTGAGAAATGCTACTTTCAGATGCATACACTTTCTTACAGAAAGGGTTTTAAAATTAGACCTTTATAGATGATAATACTGTTTGATAGTGGTTTGTAACCAAAGAAAATGATGAATATTCTTCAGTTGCTTGCTATGTTATTAAATATTGTGGTATTTTGGGTTAAACAGCATCTCCTCACCTACATATTTTTCTAGCTCTTACTTATGCCTTCGCTAATTTTTCTGAGTAATGAGAATGGAGAACTTAGGAGGGTAAAGTAGGATAATGCATAAACATTATTTTTAAGAATAAACAGAAAGAAGAGGGCATAGTGTCTCAGCGGGCAGGTTACTAGGCCAGTGACAGTGAGTTAACTATTGAACACCTCTATATAGATTCAGGATTTTAAGCTGAATCATAGGAAAAGTTGGTTTACACTCTTCAACTAACATGTAGTAATTTTGAGATGTAATAGGTATTTTTGTAGCATACTAACTATTTCAAAACAGATTTTGAGTCACTAGAATCAGGTGCAAAAAAAATTTTTTTACTCAGAAAAATTAGCGATTTATGTTATGGACTGACCACAACCCCCCATTCCCCATCCCCCTGTGCCACTCAGGGTAGGGGAGATTGAGGAGACAGGAGTGAAGGAGTAAAGTTATACCTGGGAAAAAGGGGTGGTGGAAGGTGTTGGTTTAATTTCGCCTTTGTTTCTCACTACCTAAATCTATTTTAAGTGACAATAAATAACATTCATTTTTCCCAAGTTGAGTCTGTTTTGCCTGTGTTGGTAGCTGATAAGCAATCTCCCTATTTTGACCCCTGAGCTTTTTCATCCCATTTTGTCCTCCTGTTCTTTGAGAAGGGGGAGTGAGTGAGCAGCTGGGTGGATGGTTGACTCTTAGCCAAGATTAACTCACCACAGAGAAGATATGACTATCTCTTTGAATATGATATAACAATTAAACAGGAGAGATTTTGTGGATAAGCGGAAGGAAGAAATCTGTTTGATGCAAGGTTCATGTTGTATTCTGGGCACAGGAGACACAGAACCTGTGTGAAGGTTTAAGCATGTTCAAAATTCTGCAAGAGGAAAGAACAATATTGATTGTGACAAAACAGAAGATTACTTCTATTGTTATGTCAAAAGATGAGATACTGGATAGGAAGAGGTTGCTAACAAAAAAGGAAGAAAAAATACAACTATGAAAAAGCCTAAGTATAAAATTACACTGAATTTAACAGAAAAGAACAGACTCTGGTGAAAATAATGATATGCTGTAAATGAGATTGTTTGCTTAAAACAGCTGAAACAACTTATTTGTATCACAGGATTTGTTGAGCATGACTAGCAGTTCTGACCAGTGCTGGGTGTCCTCTAAACTACTGATACTACCTTATTTTTGTCAGTCTATCACAGAAGGTTCATTTCAAATTGTTTCCCCATCCTTCACAATGTCTTTTTCCTCCATTGATCTGAGATCAATTTAGCACTTGGTCTGCTGATTCCTACAAGGCCAAATCTATGGCAAAAAACATTTTAATTATCTCTTTCTAATCAGTGAACTGGCAGGAGGTTGTTCAACTTGTCTTCTCATTTCTGTTAGTCATCCATCTTTACTTTCCAAAGGACTGGAGTAAGTCTCTTGAGACACCTAGTCTCAAATCAGTCAATACGCTGCCTCATTGCTTTCTTAATTCTACCATACACTCTGTACCTTTCAACAAGATTGATAGGGCATGAGCATGATAGTTTTGGACTTTGGCTGTTCTTGAGGGCTATAAATAAAGGAAACAACAACCTATTATGTTCACCACTTCTGTGTGTAAATACAAAGAAGCAGAAAAAGACAAGCGTCTACAATGCAAATGCATATGCATATATTTCTATGCGTGGGTGGAAAGCTGACTATGCAGTGACTTCGTTTGTGAGACCTAGATATTTACCTTGTGAGCTGCAGCAGACTAGATTGTCTTATATTCAAAGAGTTGCGGTCAACGGCTCGATGTCTGAGTGGAGACCAGTGATGAGTGGTGTTCCTCAGGGGTCGGTACTGGGACTGGCGCTGTTTAACATCTTTGTCAGCAGCATGGACAGTGGGATTGAATGCACCCTCAGCAAGTTTGCCAACAACACCAAGCTGTGTGGTGTGGTCGACACGCTGGAGGGAAGGGATGCCATCCAGGGGGACCTTGACAGACTTGAGAGGTGGGCCCGTGCGAACTTCATGAAGTTCAACAAGGCCAAGTGCAAGGTCCTGCACATGGGTCGGGGCAATCCCAAGCACAAATACAGGCTGGGCGATGAGTGGACTGAGAGCAGCCCTGAGGAGAAGGACTTGGGGGTGTTGTTGGTTAACAACAAGCTCAGCATGACCTGGCAATGTGCGTTTGCAGCCCAGAAAGGCAACCATATCCTGGGCTGCATCAAAAGAAGCGTGACCAGCAGGTCGAGGGAGGTGATTCTCCCCCTCTACTCCACTCTCATGAGACCCCACCTGGAGTACTGTGTTCAGCTCTGGGGCCCCCAACATAAGAAGGCCATGGACCTGTTGGAGCAAGTCCAGAGGAGGGCCACGAAGATGATCAGAGGGCTGGAACAGCTCTCCTATGAAGGCAGGCTGAGAGAGCTGGGGTTGTTCAGCCTGGAGAAGAGAAGTCTCTAAGGAGACCTTACAGCAGCCTTCCAGTACCCAAAGGGGGCCTACAAGAAAGCTGGAAAGGGACTTTTTATGAGGGCATGTAGTGATAGAACCAGGGGTAATGTGTTGAAACTGAAAGAGGGTAGATTTAGATTAGATGTAAGGACGAAGTTCTTCACTGTGAGGGTGGTGAGGTACTGGAACAGGTTGCCCAGAGAGGCTGTGGATGCTCCATCCCTGGCAGTGTCCAAGGCCAGGTTGGATGGGGCTTTGAGCAACCTGGTCTAGTGGAAGGTGTCCCTGCTGATGGCAGCGGGGTTCGAACTAGATGATCTTTAAGGTCGCTTACAACCCAAACCATTTTATGATTCTATGATTCTATGATATTAAAAGATTGGCACTTGAAAACATGGATTTATTCTTTGCTCTACTGTGAATTTTCTAGGTGATCTTAGGTAAGTAACTTTTGGTCCAAATTCTTGGGTGTAGATAGCTAAATAAAACGCTGACTTTGAGATGTGTTTGTTGCTCCCAAATTCAGTGGGAGATTTGGTAATATAAATGAAAAGACTACTTAAATGATGCTTAAATATGCATGTGTGTCAGTTTTACATTATTAGCTTTACAACTCTGTGCTTCACTTTTATTAGCTGAAAAATGGCATAATAATAATAATAATAATACTTACAACAATATAAACATGAAGCTTGTTTTCAGTAATATTTCTAAACTGCTTTGAATCGTATAGAACAGATATGTAACAATAGTAAACAGAGCCATATCCTACAAATCACACTGATTCCATTACCCTGGTACTGGTTACTGCCCTGGCCCCTGTCCCACTGGCCTAGTCCTGGTTATCCCACCTACTTGGTCATGGTTACCTTTTCTAGAACAAGCTGTTGAGCAAAATAAAGGACCAGCACTGGAATAGGCCTGAACAACTTTACTGCTCCGACACATAGCTGGCTATCATTCTAATGGCAATTTTGGATTTTGTAATTTTAGGATATTAATGAGTTTACCTCCATTAAAACTCAAAAGAGGACTGTGAACAATGAAGTGACCCAAAGTGTGTAATACATCCATAAGATAAATCTGATCATGTATAGAACTCTTTTAATCTCTGCAATCCATGCGTCCACATGACCTTCTGATGAAAAGCATATTTTAAAGTTTTTATTTGTCCTGGTTTCAGCTGGGATAGAGTTAATTGTCTTCCTAGTAGCTGGTACAGTGCTATGTTTTGAGTTCTGTATGAGAAGAATGTTGATAACACTGATGTTTTCAGTTGTTGCTCAGTAGTGTTTAGTCTAAAGTCAAGGATTTTTCAGCTTCTCATGCCCAGCCAGCGAGAAAGCTGGAGGGGCACAAGAAGTTGGCACAGGACACAGCCAGGGCACCTGACCCAAACTGGCCAACGGGGTATTCCATACCATGTGACATCACATCTAGTATGTAAACTGGGGGGGACGAACACATGGGGGAATCACTGCTCGGGGACTAACAGGGCGTCGATCAGCAGGTGGTGAGCAATTGCATTGTGCATCATTTGTATATTCCAATCCTTTTATCATTACTGTTGTCATTTTATTAGTGTTATCATTATCATTATTAGTTTCTTCTTTTCTTTTCTATTAAACCCTTCTTATCTCAGCCCACGAGTTTTACTTCTTTTCCTGATTTTCTCCCCCATCCCACTGGGTGGGGGGGAGTGAGTAAGTGGTGCTTAGTTGCTGGCTGGGGTTAAACCACGACATTGTTAAAGAAAAATATCTGCTGCAGTTCTTCAAGCGAAATGGCAATGCTATTTTAGTAAGCTACTGTCTGGTAACTGGCCTTGTTAAATTAAGAGACAGTTCACAGTCTCATCACCACTTGGTTCTTAATGACATTCTTACTCTGCTTTCTTACATATAGCTGATTTCCCAGGAACAATTAAGTAATTATTTTACTACTCTGTACTATCCCTTCTGCACTGTGGTAATACACAACAGACTTCCTCTTTCTCCTCAGTTATGGGTTTCTATCTCACACATTATGCAGTCCAACAAGTAAGGAACTGTGGGTAGATTTAACTGTGAAATAAGGTCCAGGATCTCTCCTTGGGATCATCAAGGCTTCAGACTCATGTTTACAACTCAGTATGTTCCCATATGTTCCCATACAGTTGCCATTGAAATATGGCGCCTCAAGTGCTCCTACTCATGTACTCTTTAAAATAGCCTCTGGTCTTTGCCTCCTTACTCAACAATATCTCCTCTCTGTTTTGCAGCCTGTTTTGTAGGTCACATATCCAGTAGGAACTGTCTATCAGACTTTCCTTCAGATCTCCTATTTCACTGCAAATCAGAGCTTTTTTAGCATTCTTCAGCAGGCTAAGTAAGAGGTCGCGCAGTCCTCCTCAGAGGTCCAAAGGGTGTGTTGTTTCTAAACCTTTCACCCTGATCTATGCCATTTTCTGTTCTCAAGAGGAAAGGAGGTCTGCCAAAAAGTCTGCAGTTCCCAAACTAAGCAGTTGGTTTTGGTTACTGTGATATACCCGTATAAAAGAGAAAACAATAAGTTCTTAAACATCCAATGGTTACAAAACCAGAGCTAGGAAAGAAAGAGCTGCTGCCTCAATTCAAAGATGGAATAATTTTTTAAGACATAGTCTTAATTCTCAATAAACTCAGAGATCTTGCTTGTATGAACATTGTGACAACTGTGTCTCAGCAACATTTTTTCAAGGCAGTAATGTGATGTCTGATAATTGATCTTGAACAGATATAAGTGTGCTGATTTAAGATGTTATCACTACAGTTGTCCAGCTTGCTTTTCTGCCAGAGGAGACTATCTACACAGCAGGGCAGCAAACTGAATGGATTCAGGTTTTCCAATTCATGGTCTTAGTATCTGAACACAAACCAGCTTCACCTGCTGAAGTCTGCTAGAGCTTGCCAGTCAGAGCATGAGATCCTTGCCTCAAATGCCATGAAAAAAATCAACATTCGTTTGGCTTTGTGGAACAGTAAAAGTGACATGATCAGTGACCATGAACCATTAAGGCCTGATTTATCTGTGAAGCAGTCCTGCAGGATTCCTGGCAGGAAGCCATCTCATGGATTGACTTCAGTGGAGATGTAGCAGGCATAAATTTGGTACTCCAGGAGCACTTCTGTGGTTGGGATGCTAAAATATTAATGTTTCCAGTATGAGTACTTAAGGTCTACTAAGCACTGTAATTGAACCACGCTAGTTTGACAATTAGGCTCACAGTAAAACAATTATTTATAGATAGTGAAAAAACTAATGATATCTTAGATTTCATGCAGTAATATAGCTATGCTTACAATGAACTTTAAAAACATTGCAAATAATGAGCTACTACACCCTCTTCTTTCTGGGCAATGAAACCAAGATAAATGTATTAATTTTCTTTTTCCAGTGCCTCCAAAATCAAGCCAGATAAATTATCTTTAAATCTCTCTCCAAGTAAATTCTGGATACTCTGATTTTTTACAGTATGATTGATCCATAACTTTCAAGCAATAAAATATAAAATGAAGTGGCTTTCTGAAAGAGTTGTCTGACATGCCAAACTGAAGCAGATTACAGGCTGGCAGATGTGGGCTCATAGGCGGGTCCACATCAAGCAGTTATAATATGCTTGCTTTTGTGTCCTTGTTTGAAGCTAGATTCACAGGGAGACAACCAGTGTCATTGTTAATTAATCTGTGAAAGTCTGCATTGACCTATTGGCTATCTCATAGCATCAAACCTGTTGAGTGGGCCTCAGTTCCTTCAACAAGGCTCTGGATTAAGAAAGTGAACTTCTGTTGAAAACACAAAGTTAACTTCACAAACATGATTAACACACAAACAGATTTGAGGAGCTGCTGATACACTTAAGCATGTCATGTATAGTAGTACACTGTGGTACGCATGTAGTCCTGCTGCCTGAAAGCCATATATTTTTCATATCTTTTTCACAACATAATTTCTAATACCATGACATAATTTTTTAATGTAAAGGAAGTGTCACCACATATTTCACATGTACGGCCTGCAAGTTAACAATACAAAGACTTGTCATTCAGCAGCAGCCTGAGTCTTTGTATGCCAAGACATTATAAAGCAAAGTTAATTCTGGGGTCCCCTTATCCATAGTCTCCATGCCTGTGATTTTCCAGGTCTCTAATTCTCATTTGCTGTGGTTAACTGTCAGTTAAGTATTAAGAAGGCTTAATTTTTAGTATATTTGTGAACAAAACTTTTTGTTTAAATCTGTGTATTTTTGACTCATAAGAAAGGAAGCCTAGTACCATATGCACATTTAGTAAGTCTCTGTTTAAGTAAGTGGCTATAACTTGATTATCTCCAAGTGTGTTGCTTAATTATTGTTACTTTGGAGTAATTTATACTTAAAAATTCAGGAATAGCAACTCCTATGCCTCATTCTTGCATTTACGTGACTTAACCTTTCTTTTTAACTCTAGAAGGCAAAAAGAAATTAAAAAAAAAAGATTTTGCCATTTATTCTTTATAGGTCTTGCCATAAAAACTTCAGATTTTTATAGTGAAAGCGTATTTGTTGATATTGTTGGATTGTTCAAGTTTGAGGTCTATGATTACTTTTCTGATGGAAGTATAGATTTTATGGTAGGGCATGCCATAGTGTAATTAATTTAATTTTATATTCAATATGATTAAAGCTTTCATTCAATATGTATTAAAGCTTTGACTGCTCTACTATTGAAAGTCACAAGTTTAGCTTAAAATCGAATTATTGTTAAGGAATTTCTTCCTTAAGTTACAAGTTTTATTTGCAGTAAACCTATGCTGCGGTATTTCTGTTTTAATAGAAAGTTATTTTGGAAAATACCACATTAATATGGTTTTCCTATTCTGGGATGCTTTCTATCATATAACAGATGACTCAGTGTGGTTTGTGGAGTCTTACAAGATATACCCAAATACTTAGATGTCTCAGGAATGCAGTGAACTGACCTAGTAGTAACTGGAATCCTAGTAAACCCAGCTTGTTTGCAAACGTTAAACTAATGTGAACCCTGACCACATTTTCGTATCATGTGCTTTCATTTCATCTGGAAAAGCCTGAGAGTGACATGTTCAGTCTAAAGGTTGTTCTCTGGTATACAAAGATTTTATCACGGTCAGGAAGAGAAAAGATTACTCTCTCACTTTTAATTCCGACAGCAGGAGAATTTTGTATAAGAGATACAGTGTGCGAAGCTGTAAGGCATATTTCATTATTCCTTCTGTACTTACATTTCTCCCTCTACCCCAATGAAAACTGCAGGGCCTGCCAGTGTGCACATTCCTTTGTGAACACCTGTGCCTTTCACAGCATCACAGAAAAAGACTCCACGGTCCCTAGAACTTAAGAGAAAACAGCTAGCTCTCTGCAGAAAACAATCATCTTGCCTCATCGTCTCATTATATCCTGACACAACTGGAAAAGAATCAAAATTTTCCTCTTGAGTTTTGACTTTTGCAAAACTAGGTAGTTGGGTAATGCCCACACAGAAGGCGATATTTCTTTGTGAAGTGCAGTCTGCATATCTGTGAGGATGTCAGAGTTTTGAGAGCTGAGTATTGCATTTTATTTGGAAATCTGTGGGCTGATTCCCTCTATGTCTGTGTGGCTCTTAGAAAATAGATACTTCTGGAACGCAGTGCTTTTTTGGCAGTGATTTTTCTTCTGCAAAAGTTGTTTTGCAGTTGGTGCAAATGTATATTGATGTATATCACTGAGACTGAGATGTCTGCCTGGATATATATCTGGATGGGGCACATGAAAGGTTTTATTTGTACTTGCATATTTTTGTGAAGTGGAGAATATGGATGGATGTCTCATGGAAAAAACTGTTGCAATCTTCACACTCTGTTCAGTGGGGTGGAGAGGCTGTTCCTTTTATGTGTCAGGAGGAAGAGGAGCTTAGAGGCACCAGTGCCTGTGGACAATACCAGAGATCACTTCTTCCTCTTTTGCAAACAAGTTTGAAGAAAAAGCATGCTTGCCTGAAATGTGATCTCTTCCAGCCCCTGGGGTGATAGAGGTTTGCTGCACTTTCATTCAGGTTGCTGTCTAAAAACTAAAGTATTATTTTAAACAAGAAGAAGCTGATTTTTGTTTGCTTAGTTTTCAAAACACTGAAACAAATTCACCTTAGTGTTAACAGACTGAAGTAGGCAGAGCTTCAGGCATTTTCATCAAGGCTGAATTTAGCTTTCTCAGAATATGTTCAGAGGAACACAGTGGGTGTGAAGTGCTTATCTCTCACTGGCTTTCCCTGATTTTACTCAGAAAGTCTTCTTTCTTGTGTGAAAGTAGCCCTGAGAAATCTTCATACAGTGAGAGTGTGGTATATTGTGAACATGGTATATTTCTTTCTATTTTCTGAATGCTCATCAGCTGTTTTGGCCCATAAAGTATAACTCTTGTTAGAACTACTTTAAAATGAATGGCAATTATTTATCATCAAATGTGTAAGAAATACTAAGGCATACATACCAGCTTGTGGTAAAGAGAGAGGAAAGATTGGTTAGTAAAGTGTTCAAAGTTGACCAGACATGAGTGGGACCTCACAAATGGAAGCAGGTGAGTGTTAGCAAAGCTACAATGCTGCAAAACGTGATTGGAATTAGGGCATCAGCCTCACTGACAACTTCCCAGGATTTACATTTCAAAGGACTTCAGCTTTTCAGTTCTCCATTCAGAGGTGTGTAACTATCAGCAGACAGCACTTATTTATAATGTGTAAATGAGCTTTCTACAGAAAATAGGAAAAATGAGGTTTAAAGTCAGATGCAGAAGAGATTAAGGGAAATACTTTAAATCAGTGTAATAGGTGGGATGGAGCCTAATCTAACCAAACTTAACAAAAAGCAAGCTGAGGGCAAGGGTATGACAACCTCCTCCCTATTCTGGTTTTAAGCACCTCCTGCAGTGCTGTCACCATTCCCAGCTACTGTGGGAGCCAGAGCTCAATGGCTACTGCAGTCACTCACAACGTATCAAAATTGTGGTTCAAGTGCTTTCCTTTCAGAAGCAACAAATTAGGCTCTTATTAACCACAAAGCCAATAGTCTTTGGGGGAAAACGATGAAAATGCTCATCTTCATCAGTGAATTTGCTGCACTTAATGGAAAAAAGAAGTCATCCTCTCTCCCTCCCTGGCAATATTCTGGTCCTGAAGCCGCAGAACTCTGCTCCCCCGTGCAGTTCTGCCTGGGATGTAATGAGTCTTTGCCTCTTCTGCAGAGCTGAGTCACTCCAATAACACGGATGGGTTCACGGCGTCTACTTTATGTTTAGCTGTATATTTTTAACTTCAGAACATAATCATTCTGTACAGGCTCCTCTAGAGGTTGTTTAGAATAAGAGTTTGTTTCTGTGTCCTGATCAAGCACATGTAAGAAAAATGAGGAAAAACATTCAGCCTCAGTGATACTAAGGTGCTTTGGAGTGTGTGCCTTGTTAGCAGAGTTTTAGAACTTGTAAAACTCTTGAGCTCTAATCATAGAATGTTTATGTAGTAAGCTGAGCTATATCTAATTCCAAATGTTTGATTTTCAATGAAAAATGCAATATTTTTTTTTTTCCACTTGCACCGATTTTGTACTGGTGTAACAGCACTGTGGTGGGTTGAGCTTGGCTGGCTTCTAGGTGTCCACCAAGCTGCTCTATCACTCCCTCTCCTCAACAGTGCAGGGGAAGAAAATACCATGGAAGAGCTCAGGGGTTGAGGTAAGGACAGGGAGATCACTTACCAGTTACAGTCATGGGCAAAACACACTTAACTTTGGGGAAATTAATTTAATTTATTGTCAGTTAATAACAGAGAAGGATAGTGAGAAATACAACAAAACTAAAAGCACCCTGCCCCCATCCCACTACGTCTTCCCAGGCTCAGCTTCACTCCGACTCTGCTACCTCCTCCCCCTGTGTGCTGCAGGGCGATGGGAAATGAGGGTTGTGGTCAGTCCATAACACTTCATCTCTGCTGCTCCTTCCTCCTCATAGTCTTCCCCTGCTGCAGTGTGGGGTCAGTTCCACGGGATATAGTCCTTCATGAACTTCTCCAGCATGGGTCCTTCGCATGGGCTGCAGTTCTTCAAGAACTGCTCCAGCATGGGACCTTTGTATGGAGTGCAGTCCTCCAGGAGTGGACTGCTCCAGTGTGGGTCCCCCACGGGCCATGGGTCCTGCCAGAAAACCTGCTCCTGTGTGGGCTCCTCTCCACAGGCTGCAGCTCCTGCCAGGAGCCTGCTCTCGTATGGACTCTCCACGGGCTGCATCTTCCTTCAGGGCATCTCCACCTGCTCCAGCCTGGGGTCCTCCATGGGCTGCGGTGTGGATATCTGCTCCACCGTTCATCTCCATGGGCTGTAGGGAAACCACAGCGATTTCTTTGTATAACCAAATAAATGTTTCTTCTCCAGTCTCCTTTAGGTTCAATTACCTCTTTCGCTCTTCACAGTGACATTGTTGTCTCCTCCATTTATGTCTTCCATTTATGTCCCACAGTTACACATGCCCCTTCTCTCTCTTTCTGAAAAAAAAAAAAGAAAAAAAAGAAAAAAAATATCATTATTGCATCATTAATTTTGTCTGGTAATTGTTTATGTTGTTGTAAGACATTGAGCATACAACGCTTTCCAGAAGAGAACACAGAACAACACAGTAAGAAACTCAAATCTGAAAGAAACAGGAAAGTAGTTAATCTTAACTAGGTGTTTTTGGGTTATTCTCCAGTGAACTCCACCCTGCCTGCAACACTCACCCAGGATGCAGTATCCATTCATTAGAGAATGTGTCACACTGAGTCCTCATTAAGATAATTTTTTAAATGGATTTTCTCTGGAACAGTGTTGCTATGTATCTCACTTGCAGTGTAGTGTTGTGCTTGCCGCCCTTAGGTTTGCCCATGACCAAAATCAGGCCTCTGTCTAATGTTAAAAATAAACAAGAAGTTGCTTTTTTTGATCCAAATTACATGAGAAAGACAGGGAAAGGATAAAATCCCTGGTAGACTTCTCTGACAACTTGAGTGTCTCGGGCAGACAGCACATGCTAAGGTTACCATTAACAGATGAACCCAAACCCAGACTGATGAGTTTACTCATCTTTTCCAGGTGTCTGAAAAAATTTGAAAAAAATTGGGTGTGTGATCATCTAATCTGCCACAATTACTAAAGATTTCCTGAGGAAGGAGAGACTGGAGTTCTATGCTTGCACAACATGGGCAGTTGAGCATAAATGTGGTAGGTCTAAAGTTTCTCTGTGTTATATCTCTTTTCAAACTCTAGCATGAGCTATGAGAATATGCTACAATTATACATAGAATCGCGAGTGTAAAATCATTTAATCTCTGCTCAAGTCTATATTTTGCCCCTACCGGAGACAGATAGGAGTCCATGTACTTACAATTCTGTGCAGTACAATATGCCATATAAAATAGCACGTTTCTTAAATGGTTCCTCATATTTGCTTGTTCTGAGATTTACATGAAGTTTTGGGTATGGTGTGGTTGACTGGTAATTCTTAATTTCTGCTCTAAGCATAATTACATTGTGTACTCTATCAAAAGTGTGACAGAGAGCTTTGTTCGTATTTCCACTTCTCCTATCCTTGCCCTTTTTTTATTTTTTTAACCATGTATGTGGTATTGTGTGTTGGAGAATGAGTAATGATTGTGTAAATGCTGTGTTAAAAAATCTTATGAAAAAACATTGCTGCATATAATAGCCTTTGACATCTGAACAACAGTTGATTAAATCTGTGATGTAGAACTAGGGTTAAAGATTCAATTGTTTTACCCATGAATAGCTGAAGCATTCATGTGATAGTTATTAATTAGAGCTGAACCTAGACCTTCAGTTCAAAATGGCAGGTTCAAATATTAGAATAAAAAAGCCAATTTATCTGTAAGATGGTGGTAACCCATGGGGATCACACTTTCAAAGGACACACATCAGGACTTCACAAACATCAGTGTGTTATAAGGACATCCTGGCTTCAAATATGAAACAACAGCTTTTTGTTCTTTGCGTGTGTGTGTGTGTGTGTACAAGAATGTCTTTTCACTGTCATGTATTTATCTTTGTCTAGCTGATCTGTTTGAATTCTTTGGTGTTTCAGCCATATAAGGCTGTACCCTGTATGCATGTCTAAATGGCAGATGCTTTTTTTGATACTTTCTTCCAGAGCCTGCTAAGTCAATGTCTTTCATTTCACACTCCTGTGTGCTAGCTAGTCCCTCTGAATGCTTCTGCATGCCCTTTTGACTTTATTTTAGGACTTACTGTTTCAGCTCTTGTTTCATCTTTTTCCACTCCCCAGAGAGGCTTGGTTTCTTTTCTCTTTCTCAGTATCTTTGTTCTCATCAGCTCTAGTCCCTGTGGCATTTGCTACATCTGATAAGGCATTATTTCCATGGAGCTATTATATGGGATTTGGAAATGTATCATCACAAAGCACAATAATGAAGCTGAATGTTTAATGCTCTTTACACTGACAGAGTTGGCTTCATGTTGTTTTCTATGAAATTAAATAACAAAATATTGACATAGAGAACAGGAAATTAGAGCAGAGGATTATCAGAATAACACAGAACCAGCTGAATTTTAGATCTATTCCTGGTGTTGGAAAGATTAATTGAAAGGTGATTATAGGTAATTGTAGATGTTGTTCATATGTGTGGGAATTAGATTTTCTCTCTTTAATTATCAGTACAATAACAGCCTAGTGACATATCTGTTTTCCCTGTTTTCGCTTACCTACTCACTTAAATTCCTCTTCAAAACAGCAGCTATTACTTATACAGCATGGACCAACTATTGCCCCCTCAGGCTTGCATACAAAACACGCTATATTTCGTCATATTTCTGTGTTGACTGTTTTCCAGAACTTTGTGCTGTGGACCAGCTCTAGTCCTTCATCTTAAATTGTGAGAACCATCTTACAGTCTACCTGAGCCCCCCAAAAACCTGAAAAGTTGGCAGACTGTAGTTGAAAATGGTACCAACGGACACTTAGCATGCTTGCTTGGAAAAGGGAAAGGCTTTGGTTCATCCTGTATAGAGAAGAACCTGCTCTAATTCAATGTGAGGTAGTAAATAATAGTTCTTTGTGCCTCTTGAAATAGCCATATAACCAGGAGTGAGAGTCCTGGAAGCCCCATGAAAAAGCAGGCAAAGGGGAAGTCAGTTCTGCTGGATGAGCTCACAGGGCAAAGATTAGTCTGTAGAAAATTAGGTTACACATTTTTTACTTTGGTCTGGCTCTAGTCTGGCCACATGGCCTCTATACGTGTTAGTGGAGGGAGCATATCTGGGTCAGTCCTGGAGTGCAAATTCTGATGTAGTTACATCTGAAGGGAGTTTAATTTGTGAGCTTTGAGACTGCTCCAGGGTGAGAACTGAAGAGCATTACATTAGTGTGATCAGGAGATTCACTTCAGGAGTGTACTCCCAATCCAGATTAAAATGCTAATGTAGATATACCCCTAGACTCCTAAATAAGGTGGTCTGAGTTGTCATGCTGGTTGCTAATTTCTGTGGGTTATAGTGCATATATTATGCATGAGATATAGATGGTCTATATTTGAAGATACACCTTTATCTCTGCTTTGGTACTATGAAGCAGAGTAAAACTCTAATCCCAAAGGAAGCCTCAGAGCAACTGAAATGTCAGTTCTAAATGATAACAGTAAAACAATTTTGATATGAATTATTTAAATTACAGTGCCGTAAATAGAATCCAGAGTGTGAAAAATAGAACTGTAATTGGGTCTAGCCAAGCAGACATCATGATCTGATGCTTATTCGTCTGCCTGAAGAATTGGAATTGGTGTTTTCAGTCTTTTTAATAGTGGATAAAGATCCACCTCTCAAAGAACATCAATACAAGTGAAGCAAGACGGCAGTCACATCAGACGGCTTAACACAGAAGTTAATTTGAATAGTAAGGAAATCTCCGCTCTCTACTTCAGCTCTGGAAATGGTATAAAAGTTCAATTTTAATTCTATTTTAATGTTACTTATTTGCTCAGTTCATAATTTTTAAGTAGCAGAGAATTAACTTTATGACTGAATTTTTGGATTTGCCATTTTTTATTTGTATGAATGAAAAGAGGAATCTTGGGAACCCACATATACCTTGAAAAGTGGCTCTCAACAGCTTTTTCCATATTGTAAATTGTTGTAAATCACATTTTCATGTTTTTCAATATTTTACATTTTTAGACAGTTCTGTCCTCAAAGCTCTGGATTAAGCAAAATTATATTAATTTTAGCAATTTAAATGGAACTAGAAGACCAATGGATTAAATTCTACAGTAGAAATGTATATACAAGTACAACACATAATACATCAAAGCATATAGATGCTACTAACTTGTCTTTTTACAGAATTACTCTCCAGGGACTACATCTCATTGACATCAGAAACACCAGCACTGTAAAATGCCAGTGCATCGTGCATTTTTATGACCATATTTGACATAATCAGTGTTTAGTTCTGGCTTCTGTGAGAAAGGGTTAGTCTATATTTGTAATTATTTTGGGTTTTTTCTTCCTAGTTTGTTCACTCTTTGCTACTGCAGGGGACATATTTGTCTTGTATGAGTGATTGAAGATGGTTTTCTGCTTGGACAGTAGACCGAATTAATTTCTGACAACAAGGCCTTTTACAGTGTACAGAAAAAGTTGAACACAAATAGACCACAGGTTATTGTTGAGGACAAGAACAATATATTTCCCAAGCCAGGGCTTAATGTTGTGAAACAGAGTTATAGTATATTGGCATTTTCCAATTCTTCCCTTGAATTTTTATTCTACAGACTCTGCTGAACTCCCTACAGGTAGCCGCAGCTGGGGTGTCCATTGAGCAAAACATAAGATTGCAGACTTTATAGTTTGAGTTAAGTAAAAGCTCTGGACTGTAGCTTAGACAGGAGTGATATGATAATGTAAAAGTGGAATGAGACAAAGCAATGGAAAACTCTCAGTTATAATATTACTACAGAATTTTATTTGATGCATGGTGACTCACAGGCAACTATTTTATTACAGTTAGCCACGGATAAAGAAACATTAAGCAAAATGATACCTCACCATTATTTAAGTATATATGACTATCTTCCAGATGGAATCTCCTTAATTTAGCTTTATATAAATATTAACTTATTTTTCTAGGGCAGAGACCACTTGGTGAATAATTGCTTGGTGACCTTTCTAACCTTAACTCTAGGGACTATTTTGTTGCTATCATTTTGTAAAAGGAAACAGATTTTCTATTTCAAAGGGTGGAAATGCATAAATTCAAATACATAGGCAGATTTTTTTCTCTAATCTTTCTTGAATAAACTCTTTGCTAGAATTTTTCACATTTAAAGATAGGTGCAATAATGTCTCCATAGTAGGGACATTTCAGTGGTTGCTTGAAATGGTCAAATATTTAACATTTTAAATTATCAATAATTAAACATTTAATACCTCTTTGTTAGTATTTATATTTGTCTGTAATATTTTCATATTTTCAAATTATTATTTATGTGTATCTGTAGTCTGTGTGTAGAAGCAATATGTCTAATCTCTTATCCTCTGTAGGGACACTACACTGAAAGAAGAATTGCATTTTTATAGGTATAAATACGAAAAATGATGTCAACAGGTAGCAGTTTAGAGTATGCGGTGTCACTAATAGGGTTCATAGGATTCATTAAAAATGTCATGCCTCGAAAGTAGCTCCTGGTATGTGATTTCAACTCCACCAAAATTAAAGCCTCTGGCATGACATTCTGCAGCTGTTTAACAATATTCAGTAAGACCATAAAAGTTTAAGATTGCAAAGAAAAGAGGAAGTTATGCCAATAACTAATTTTCGTATTTGTTAGCTGAATAAAAAATATATTGGGGTCTGTGCAGAATTAATTTTTTACCTTCCTTAATGAAATGAGAGACTGAAGTGTTTTGTTTGATGAAAAATAATTCCATTTAATCTTCCGCCAGGTCCATAAATATTAGCTCTAAAACATTTTCAAAATCTTGTAATGAAAAAGTGAATTATTATATTTAAAAAGTGCTGAAATTAAATGTTTTTATTCTTTGTTGTATATGTCTATTTTGCTGAATCTGTGAAGTTTTTGTAGGTGGTGTGGTTTAATCCCAGTAAGCCAGCTAAGCAACACACAGCTGCTCACTAACTGTCCCCCAGTGGGATGGGGGAGAGAATCAGAAGGGCAAAAGTGAGAAAACTCGTGGGTCGAGATAAAGACAGTTTAATAGGCAAAGCAAAAGCCACACGCACAAGCAAAGCGAGATAAGGAATTTATTCACCACTTCCCATGGGCAGGCAGGTGTTCAGGAAAACATTTCATCTCCAGGAAAGCAGGGCTCCATCGCACATAACCGTTACTTGGGAAGACAAACGCCATCACTCCAAACATCCTCCCCCTTCCTTCTTCTTTCCCCAGCTTTATATGCTGAGTATGATGTCCTATGGTCTGGAATATCCCTTGGGTCAGTTGGGGTCAGCTGTCCCAGCTGTGTCCCCTCCCAACTCCTTGTGCCCCCCCAGCCTCCTCGCTGGTGGGGTGGGGTGAGAAGCAGAAAAGCCTTGACTCTGTGCAAGGACTGCTCAGCAGGAATGAAAACATCCCTGTGTTATCAACAGTTTTCAGCACAAAGCCAAAACATTGCACTATACAAGTTGCTGTGAAGAAAATTGACTCTATCCCAGCCCAAAGCAGTACAGTAGGCACAACAGTTATTTTTCACTATGCTCAAGTTTTTGTGCCTGTCCTCATGTTTGTGCCTTTCTCCAATCCCGATCTTGTGCAGAGTATGTAAAGCACATAAAACCAGTTTGCATCATTGGATCTGTGGTGCTGCCACTGTGTTCCTAGAAGCTTCAGCAACAGAAGTGACTGATAGAATGGAACAAAATCCAACTCTTTTCCATTGTTGCATTAGAAGGCCATGGGCTGGCCAGGCTTAACTTAAAGACAATGTACGTGGTGTAATGGGGCAGGAGCCTGCTGGGCAACCCCTCCCAGCTCTCTCGATGGTGCAATTCAAGTGTACAGCATCTTCTGTGCCTGTGACACTCTAGAATTTATCTAGCAATCTGTGTGCTATCACGTTCCTTGTCAGTGATAATAAAACCTGTCTTGCCTATAGAGGATTTCCTAATGAGGTACGGAAGGCAATACAAGCAAAGCCTCTGTGCATTGGTGATCATTCAATAAATCACGGTTGTAAAAGGAGAGGAGGTAGCTCGATTTAAACATAGAGAATTCAAGACTTTTATTCTGCTGTCACTAATGCAGTAATTCCATGTGCATGGAAAGGTCCCATGATGCTTCAAGTTGTTAATTTAATGCTACCATTTAATGAATAATGTAATAGTATTGTACAAAACAGTGTAAATTGCCACAATGTCAGGCAAATTGCTTCAGGCTGATCTGGTTTACGCATGCCAGACTTCATGAAATTCTTTTTTTTCCCCATCCTTAAGCTTGATATATTTATGCATACATAGATCATGCCCCATATTGTGCCTTTTGTGATATTTTAGTGAGGTTTTTTTTGTGTTGTTTTCCTCACTCTAACCTACTTCATAGAAATATCTCAAAACAAACTGTAAATATGAAGGTTCCTGCATAATAATCCTCCTGATGTCTTCTGTATGGAGGCAGAGGTCTTAAAATTCCTGGCAGGATTTATAAAACTTAAGCAAACCCATTTCCAATACATCATCTGAGGACTAGCTATGGCATTCCTATCTCTCCGTGAAATTGAAAGTATTTTCCAAAGTCTGATGGAGTATTCTGCACAGTGCAAGCAAAGCACAGTGTAAGGATGCTACAAACAATCATTTTCCCTTCTGTCAGTTCCATAGTAGTCTGCTCTGACAGATGTGCAAGATTTTTTTTTTTCTTTAGACTTTCATGCTCATTAAAAGTGAAGGGGAAGGATTACTAATCGCACTGAAATATGATGAAAAGACTTCAAATACAGCAATTTCATTTTGTTTTTATAAGAAAAAGTCCCAAATGAGCAGAACAAGATTGGTCCTGACAGGAGATTGTTCCTGGAGGGTACTTCTTATGAATGCATTTTGGATTCCAAAACTTCCATCGTTACGTTTTTCCTGAAAGGCAAGTATCAATGGAGGAATTTCGTATATGCTATGTATTTTCCATTGTTACACAAACTCTTGTCCCAGGAAACCTGTACAGGACTCCAATGTAGTGTTAGTAGAAATGGAGAACTTGCACGGTGTGAGTAAAGATCTCAGGATTCGGCTCATGGTCTGAAAGAAACCTTGCAGCTTTGTGTACTTTAGCTGAAGGAAATCTTTCTAAGAACATAGCTTACCTTCAGGTATATTGGCACCATTTAGCTACTAGGTTGTCTTGGGCTTGCTGCAAAATTGCTCTTTGTAGAGCTTAGGAAAGGACGGAGGGATTTAGAGAGCAAAGGGGTAGTACAGGCTGCTTTGTATCAGCTTCAGTGCATTTTCATATGCTGTACACTGCGGGAGAAGAGCAGTGGATGTCGTCTTTGCCTGTGACAACTCTTTCCTGAAATAAAATGACTAGAAGACACCAGTGTACTGTGGAATAGCACAGTCCTAACACTCACCCTGTTGGTTTAGTTTATCCTCATGGTTTGTCTGGGCTCTTGTTCTCCATGGCAGAGGCAGGCAGCCACTTTTTCACAAGGGAAATTCTCTACAGCGATTTCTGTGAGCCTTTAGGAACCATGCTTTTACCTAGTTTACTCATCAGAACAAGTGCTTATAGGAGCTACTTGGAGAGGTAATCTTCACTGACTGTCGGGATGCCAAGTCCCAAGGAAAAGATGTAAAGGATCCAGAGAAGAGATTTCAAGCCGCCTAATTTAATTCAAGACTTCCAGCCTGCTAGGAGAGGAAAGAAAAGGACATTGTCTGAACATGCTTTAAAATCTTTTTTCTGTCTTGAGGCATCATTTTTTTTCTGCTTAACAAAAGTGGGACATGTAGGAGGTTTGACACTCTCTCTCACTGATGTTGGCATGCTCATCTTTCAAAAGCTTAGCTTTCATGTTAGCCAGGGCTGTCTTTTGAATGTGTGCCACATCACCATCACCTGCTGATTTGCAAAACTTGTTTAGTTGAAATGCTTTCTTTAACAAAAGGGAACCTGAATCCCCAAGCAATGGCCTAACATGTAACTATTTGCAGTTGATAGTGTTTATAGAAAAGGTTGAGAACTCTTTGAGAATATTCTCATACATTTTCTGTAAGAGGCAGATGAGAAAATTTGATAAACAAAACTCAAGCTGTTTAAACTCATTTGAGCTAATGGCACCTACCCCTCACCTCTGAGCTTGTGTATGCTCGCACATACATATATATTTTGCTCATTTATTTAGATCTTGCAGACTTATCTCTTGCAGAGCAGTATTCTAGTTCTGATAACACTTGAAATAAATGAAGGCTGTTCCCTTAGCAACTGTCAGCTGAATAACCTTAAAATGCAGTGGGAATAAATAGAGTAACTAATATTTGCTGAACTTCTGGGGTTTGTGAAATATTCCTTTTCATAAATCTAGTAAATGGGCTTCTGCTGAATAAAGGGTGGGTTTTAAAATGATGTGTTATTATTTTGATGTGCAGTGTAATTTGTTTTCTTGGACTGGGATGTCCTGCCACTTTGCAGCTGATTATACTGAGAAAAATTCTGAAAGCCAATTTAATTTTTTCTCCTATTTATTTGTGATTTATGTTTGGTTTTTGAACAGCTCCTTATACCTGAAGCCATTCACTTCAGAGATAACTGTTTATATTACACTTATATGCTATCTTAATTCTCTTTCCTCACTTTCTATTAGTTTACATGAAAATGGTATTTACATTACTCGGAGGCCAGATCCAAAAGAAAATACCTCCATCTTTTGAATCATGATATTTGGGACTGTGAACTATTATTTGCTTTCCAAGCTCTTTGGACATGTAGTGAATCTTACTCTATTGTTTGCACAAAGGCCTTGTAAAATGAAACCTTTTTGGTCATCCTTTGACTCTTGTGTTACAAAAATAAATAATTATGAAACAGATCAGTTTAGGGGAGAGGTTTCCTCTGACCCCCAGACTGCTGGTCAGCTGGACATTGCTTGGCTTTCTGCCTCCTGGAAGGGCAAGACAAAGTCTGTCTGTTGCTGTGTTCTAGTTAAACGTGGCCAAGGCAATGGTTGGCAAGTTTATTCCTCTCACAAAATCCTGGTAAATTCTGACTGAAGGGAAAAAATGATCAAAATATCATGATGCAATGCAGTAGCTGCCACTAATTAATTTTTAATATTAAACAATTTTTACAACAGAGGTGCAAGCTACAAAATGCTTGAAAAGCCTTACAGGTGGAACTTCTTCGGGAATCTTTTTTGGATAGCTGAAAGACTGCTGAAAGGACAATGGCGATACTACTGTGGTATAAAAATAATGCCAATAGTTATTATACATCAGTATGTTACATTCCCTGGGAATAGAATAAGAAGAAAAATATGATATGCTGATACTTTAGGTTGATAAAAGTTGGTATACACCAAGCTGCTCTGAGTTTGTTCTTGTGAAAGTAGGTAAGAAATGTGCAATTAGAACAGAGATGATGAGGTTACCTGTGCTTTAGTTCTTGTAGAATTTCAATCGCTGTCTCAGAAAATTCTCAGAGGACATCTGTCGTCAGCAATGAGCTCTGCTTTTATGGTAGAAAGTTTTTTGTTTGTTTGTTTGTTTTTTTCTCCTGACAAATACAGCTGTTCACTACTATTTTCCCTCAGAAGTGTTGGATGACTTTTTTTAATATAAATATATACATGCACACAGTGGATCCAGGTGATCAATCATCTTGAAAATAAAGACCAAAAGCATTAAAATGAACCTGAGATTGTGGCAGAACCTAGTATAGAAGTGTAAGAACAGTTCAGATGTGTTGTCTGAAAGGTGGAGGGTTTCGTGCCTATGTATATTGCTTTATTGATGTCTAGGTGGAATATTACAAAGCTGGGACCAGGATGAGACAGAGGCTCCTAGCCAGCTTAGAATAGAAATTGCTGTGTGAGAGGCTATCCCTGGCAGAGAAAGCTAATACTTTGATGGGTCCAGATTTCCTTAAGTGATATTAAATTGGGAGTTTCACAACAATAAGTACTAGCATTATGTTGCTGGTGGGTTTGAGTTACATGACATGAACATAAGCAAAAGCTGTTTTATAGAAACAGACATAAGACAGCTAATTTATTATACTCTGAAAAACCTTTCTCTTAATTAGGCTGCAAAACTCACTTCCAGTTAGAATAATTTTCAGTTATTAAATGAAAAAGCAGAAAACATTCATTTGAATGTCAAAATTTAAAAGCAGAGTAATATTCTCTTTAGTAAAGTGTTGCTGCTGAATACCAACAGCTGTACTAACTGTGTCCATAACAATCATCTGCACTACTGATCATTAACTTTACAATGAGTAAGAGTGCTGATTTATTTAATGAACCTGCAGGTAATTGTTGTTTCCTTTACTAATTACATCAGGGAAATGAGACCTGTTAGCACTGAAATGGCTTGAAATGCTTAAGCAAACCTTTCTGAAGGGTAAAATACCTGGCTATTTTTCTCTTACTTTCTGCCCTGAGATAAGTTTTTTTGTTATTCCCCTGCTGTTCTACTTAGTGAGAAACCTCTTTTTCATCCCTTAAATAGTGAACTGTGGACATATCATATGCTTTAGTATTCTGGGAAATTCCCCCACATAATTAGAATGTACTGCTTATAAAAACTAGAACACTTCTGTGTTTACAAGGTAAAATTGTATAAGAAAACATTTAAAGTCAGTCTTAAATGCTAAAATTGTTGAAGCTGTGTTTTCAAAAGCTTGGCCTAGCGCAGTACAGCTCTGCTGTTGCTGCTGGTGAGGCAGGTCTGTGGTGAGACCTGCTGGGCTTCTCTTTCACCTCAGAGCTCTGCACGTGGAAGTAGGTCTCTTGCAACTTTTCTTGGTTTACACAGATTACGGGTTGTCATAGCAGAGGAGAATACCCTGGCCAATTAATCTTAACTTTCTGAGAAGAGCAGGTCATAATACTTGATTCAGAATTTCCTGCGTAGAAACCTTGACTTCTGGCTATCCCTAAGTACTTGCTGGCAAGCTTCTTCTCTCTTGTGGCGAGTCCATGAGACAGCAATTGTTCTAGTGTTTATACCTGCTGTTAGAGATATATATCTTGCTCATAATCTGTTTTTGTTTAGCTTCAGCTTCCAATCACTGAATCTTTTTATGTTCTTGCCTGTTTTATCTAACACCATAAATTGCATTTCCTCTCAGGTCCCCTTGTGCTTTACCTACTGAAGTGCCAATAAGGATACAACCAATTTTTACCTCATCCTTGTTCAGGTGTAAGTTACTGTGAGGACAGGCTCCTCTCTTATCGTGGCTATACCAAAACTTCATTAGGTCAAAGAGAAGTGACCTAATTGCCAGGAAGCAGGAATGACTGTGAGTTGCAATGCTTAGATAGTCTGGGATATCAATTTCAGTTCCTGCTATCGCAAATACTTGACTTAATTGATTATTGGCAGAGCCTAACATCAGGACTTAATTCTTCCTATCTGAGCTTTAGCATTGAGAGTCATGCAACAATAGCTTAATTCCCTTGTAAAAATGTGTAATGGGTAGTACACTTTATGCAGAAGGGCTTTTTCAGTGAATGCCAGCCTGTTCTGCCTAGATAATCAGAAGGCAAAAAGTCCTTGCAAAATTAGATCTCTTCATGATTTGAATTTGGTAACTTCCCAAAGATGAGGAAATTCACAAGCAAAGGGTGGAAACACGAGTCAGAATGTGTGTTTGAGAGGAGGGCAAATCAGTAGAATAAATTTCCAGAAGGCCTTTAAGTTCAGTTACCATCCATATTGGGGCAAACACCAGGATCCTGCTTTCTGGGGAAGCATCTCATGATAAAGTCTACATTCCCTGCTATCACTGTGCCATAGCTCCAAAGCCAAACCACAAAAAAATGTCCAAGCACTTATTTTACAACTGTGAAATACCTGATAGCAGAGAGGACAATAGAAGCCATCTTGCCAAGGCAGAGTTTAATTACACAGGAAGCTATTCTACCACATAATGAGGGCCACCTCTTGGAAAAAGAGCACTGACCACAAAGGTCTTAGCAACCTGCTGCTGGTATTATAATTGAAACAGAGCAAGCTTCACATTAGTGATAACTTTGATGTGAAAGGACAGAATGATCTTGATGTTCTCTTGCAATTTATAAAGATTTTAAGTTGAATGAACAGTTCTCTATTAGTCTTTTCATTTGTCCCCTGTTGTCTTTCTATGCCCTGAAAAAACAATCATTTTAATTGAGTTGTTGACTCTCACAGCTCCTTCTGCTAACCCAAGCAAACACTCAGTCACTACTCTCACCTTGCCTTGGTCTAAAACTGCTACCTTTTGCCAATGATTTTCATAAGGACTATAATACATCTTTCCATTTCATTATATTGGGTGTCTGGAATGCAATTTAACTTTAAAAAAGGATCATTATTGAACCTAGTTTACTTTGATCTGTGAATTGACTTAACTGTAAGTTTTAAAGAGTTATGTTTTTGAAATAATTTGTCTTTGTACTAAATTGAACTAAATTTTTTTTAACTTGAAAAGTAATTGCAGCAGAAATGAAATAAAATATTTGAATAAACATAAAGCTGTGGAATTAAAAAATTGAAAAAAATTTCTAACTACATCTAAATTAAACAACATGAGACTGGCATGACTCATTTCAAGGTGTCTAAGACCTAATGAGCATCAGGTTCTGATGTGAATATTAACAACTCAGCAATACTTGTGGGAATGAATAACTGTACATTAGACTTTTAA
The DNA here is from genome assembly GCF_026419915.1 of Harpia harpyja. Lineage (NCBI taxonomy): Eukaryota > Metazoa > Chordata > Aves > Accipitriformes > Accipitridae > Harpia > Harpia harpyja. The sequence continues at coordinate 14,213,259 of NC_068956.1, read as the reverse complement.
TCTGAAACTCTCAAACTGCATTACAAATAAATACTTCCTCTTTTGCAAAAGTGATACACAAAAAACTATGTCTATTTTTAAGTAGACCATTATTTAATCAGTCAGTATTGTCTCTGGGATTCCTAAGAATAGATTGTGATCCTGATACCTTGGAGTCTTACAAGGTAAAATATCGTCTTTTAGACAGACTATGCTATAATCACATTTGGCTAGTTCACGGATAAAACACTATTTTTTTCCCCATTTTTGTGACAGAGTTCTGGAGGAGTGTTTTTACATTCTACTGTGACTACCTGGAAATATTTCTTTCCCCCATTCTCTGCCCTTGTGTGTGTTCTTGTGGGGAATATTACTATAACAGTTCCATCTTCTTATATGGAAACAGCTGAAGGTAAGCTCATCTGACTCTCTCTCTACATTGAGCTGGTCACTTCACTCAAGGGGAAGAAATAACAACTTCTTCCTATGATACTCATTTAGAAATAGACAGCTATACCAACCAAGGACACCTCAGCATGAATTTCTCATAATCTTTCATAAATTTACAATCATCTCATGTGTTTTATACAGTAAATATAATCTCTATACTCCTTACCTTCTCTATGTGCGACCAGAATTTGATGTTACAGAAAGCTACATGTTCAAATGAGAGGTGGAAAGGTACAAAAAGACCACAAAATAAATCCCTGTGGAGTAAATTTCCAGTTTTCTGCCTTAAGCAGAATCATTTTTTTTTCATCATCATAGGTAACTCCCTTCCCTCTCTTAAACCCCCCAGCAATAAAACAAAGCAGTAGAGCTTGAATACTTAGGAAAGAAGAGGAACTTTTTTTTTTTTTTTTAAATGGAAATGAACTTTCCCTGATATGTAAAACCAGAAAATGTCCTTTTGAACTGATTTTGTACCCTAGAAACCTGTTTCCTGTTACCTATGCATCAGAGGTCTTTGCACCCAATTATAGGATATATACTTAGGATCTTTGCAAGGTCAGTGTGAAAGATGCTCTAAGTATAAGACAGATAATTTAAAATTTTCTTCTGTGTGAAAAATCTTCTCTGTCTAAAATGGGTTCATTGTTACTTAGAATTGGGCCTTGAAAACTTTACAAAGCTCAGTGACATTTCCTTTGAAGCAGAACTATTTTTCAAGTTAATAATACAATGCAGTGATACACAAATTACAGCTTATTTTACATATCGTCTTGAATTTTTCACTTTTCCAGTAGAATTGTCTCTCTATACCTGGAGTGCACTTATAATAGGTATTCTTATAAATGATGCTGAGTATATTGCCTTATAAATTTTGTCACATTCAGCAAAATCATTAATATTTTACAAGGATTATACCATTAAAAACATACTTTCTTGGAATGAAAACGTTATGAAAATGAAATGTCACACACTATGATTTTGCCTTAAAGATCCTAGTCGTTTACACAGCATTCCAGAGTGGTAGTATAAAAGAGAACAGTCTTTCTTTTTGATAGGTTTCATTCAGGAGCCAGAGTTTCACATTTCATGCAGCATGTTATGTATGGAAATCACTTGGAAAAGGTCACCATCTATCCTAGTCACTTCTTGCTTAATTAGGCACTGTAATATCATTCATTAAGCAATGCTGTTTTAAAGGAATTCAAGGAAAGATAAGAAATCCTAACGACAATGTCAACTGATATTTATTTAGGTACATCAGACACGTGCACATGCCTACATGTGTGCTTGACAATGAATGTGAATTGTATATAGAACCACTACATCACATAAAAAGAGGTTTTAAACTCCCACTTCTTTGTTGCTGTAATATATGGGGGAATCCTTGGGCTGAAATACAGACACTGCAAAACTGAATGGAAAACTCCTGTTAGCTAGAATATAATTTAGGTGAATGAGTAAAATTGTAGAATCAATTTTAAACTTAAACCTGGCCCAAACTTTTTTTGAAGTTTCAGCTCTTTAAAATATGCTAAAGTTTCAAATGTCATGAATGCCTTTGTGCATTTAAAGGAAAGGGGTTTTTATTCAGTGGCTGCTTTTCACTGTTTTGGACACTTTTATGAATGTTGGCAAAGTGAGGGGTAGTGTAACACATCTCTCTCTTGCATGTCTGCATAATGTAAATGTGAATATATTTAGGTTGCACATGCACCATTCTAAGATATTCTGAGTGGACAGTCAGGGAAGCTGCTGTTCAAGTAACATACCTGAAGCTATTTCCCAGGGTTGTGATGAAGGTAAAACTTTCTAAGATATTATGAATTATGAATATTGAACCCTTCAAAACAGGTTCAATATTCACAAGCCTTTGAAGTCCACCTCCACAGCGTACTTTAGGGTGGGGTAGGCATTTTTATTCCCAAAGCAGGTCATGCAAGGCTATGCAGGAGCTATACAGCTAAAATGGAAGCAGCTGCTTCTCAGCAGTTGCTCAGGTTAGACCTGTTACTGAGGGTCAGAATGAAGGCCAGGGTTTTGTCTTCAGTCAGTTCGGAATTACTGGTGGGTGAACAAGTCTTCATCCTTCAGGCATGGAAGAGGCCATGAACATAGGGAGCATCTCCTTCCTATGATCAACAGTTTAGAGTGAGATGTACAGGCAAGGGAAGGAGAGCTGGCAGGCAGGATCCCGTAGGAATCCAGTGTGTCTTCCATTAACGTTTAATAATGGAAGAATGGCCAAGAAACATTTCAAATTCACCAGACAGATAGGAAATTTAAGTTCATTCCTTCTTTGCTGGAACTTTTTTTCAGCTAGTATTATGCAGTTTCTGAGATTTAAAATTATGTGCTTTGGAAGCATGGGGGTTTTTAAGTTTCTTTTATTATACTTTCCTGCATTCATTTGTCACTCTTGCTTCCACCATATTTCTGATCAGTGAGATCCCAGTTTCCTATCTGGGTTCCTTGAATTGACAATTTGCATTTATACTTAGATGCTGCTGTGTAGATAGCCCAGTTTCTGAAAACACTGAATGCAACATTTTTATTTATATAGGGTGCTTCCTGTGAATGATAGCTCAGTGTCTGTCCTTAGGAGCTCAAGGAACAGTTCAAACACTTTTTTTTTCTTTTTTTAGCCCTTCTGCATCTATGCTAGCTTAAGAGGTTATTTGCCTCCCTCCTGGCTTTCACTGTGCCTCTCTGGAAGCTGTGCCTCCTTTAAATTTATAGGGTAAGTTGAACATATGAGTTCCTTGTTTTTCCTAATCAGTTAATTCAAGATTTTCATATTAACATGCAGAATTTAACTAAAATTTATTTGCAGCTTCAACTCTTTTGGGCTGAAGTGAACCCATACAGAAGCAAGATGGAAGAAACACTCAATGCAGCTCTATTAACCCAGTCTGAGATGGTGACCCAAGATCCTGCAGTCCAGGAGGAGCTTTGCCCACAGTTCAGTCAATTCTGTAACAGGCACGGCAGCCTCCTGCAAAGCCTCCCAGATTTACTCTGTCGCTGAAAGGGATTTTGTCTGATATTGAACAAGCTAATATGTTAAAAATGTGGCCCAATATACCAAAGTGTAGTCCTAATTGGAACTGAGGCTAAGGAACTAAAAAGAGTAACTGAATTGCCCATTTTTCAAGTGTAGATATTCTGTGCTCTGTTAGTAGTGTTCCAAATTACCTCAAGTGTATTCAAAATACCATCTATTTTTTAATCCAGGGGATCATCTGATGTATTTAATTTCTGGATGTCTCTACAGCCCAGTTAGCTGAAGTATACAATGGCTTTAAAAACTTCCAGAGTAGAGCACACAGCCTCTGAAGTCACTAGGTTGCTTAACTGTGAGTCAGCAACAGCTTTAACAAGGTTAGTTTAGCTCAGCTATAATGCTTGGAGCATATGGGACCACTAAAAATGAATTTGGGTTTTTTTAATGGAATGAGCCAAACATACGTTTTATGTGAAAACACCCACAACAGTTTGAAAAATATGATTCATTTTCTTATAAAGAGAAATGTAAAAGTTTAAAATGAAAATGTCAGTGATCAGATCCAGAAAGATGTCTTCCTATTTAAATAAGCTGCAAGTCCAATGCAAAGCACACCAAGACTTGTATCAATCCTTAAAAAGTGCTAGTGAGAGCTGAATGCCAAATAGCTTCCCAGGTGGCACGTTATGCTAATCACTGTGGCAATCAGTTATTTATCATTCTTGCAGACATGTATTTTCCATTTACGCTAACAGGGTGGTTGATTGGATTTTGTTCATTAAATGAGCAGAGTCAAAACTGGTCTTATAAACTGCTGTTCAAGTTAATTAGTGAGTATGTGTGTACTCAGAAGCAGAAAACTAAGTTTTAAAATTATAACCTACATCAATCAGGCATCTTTTCTGCATTATACCAAAATCATCCCACTTAGTGTGTTCAGCATAAAAGAAAAAGTAAAAATGCCGCATTTTCATTTCCCCCATTCTCTGATGGTCTGGCAGTAAATGTGATGTTGTTACTCATAAAAGAGTAAGAACAGATATTTGCTTTTGCTCTGCTGTCTTACCTAACACTCTCCCAGGTTCTGTGTCTAGCTTAAGAAACAGTGCAAGGATAGGAAGATCCTTAGTAAAGTTTTGTGTTCGTTCTTTTACAGTCTTTAGTTGATTAGTTATTAGCAGGTAACAAAGATGGCCTGCAAACACTACCATGAGGTTACAACCTAAACAGTAATAATTAAAACAATAACAGTAACAATTTAAAGGCAATCAGTGGTGGAAATGCTGGACTTTGATTCTGGAGATCCAGTTTCAGCTCTGTCCTGGTTTCGGCTGGGATAGAGTTTATTTCCTTTCTAGTAGCTGGTACAGTGCTATGTTTTGGATTCAGTACGAGAAGAATGTTGATACACACATATGTTTTCAGTTGTTGCTAAGTGGTGTTTAGACTAAGTCAAGGATTTTTCAGCTTCTCGTGCCCAGCCAGCAAGAAGGCTGGAGGGGCACAAGAAGTTGGGAGGGGACACAGCCAGGGCAGCTGACCCAAACTGGCCAAAGGGATATTCCATACCATGTGACATCGTGCCCAGTATATAAACTGGGGGAGTTGGCCTAGGGAGGATTGCTGCTCGGGAACTAACTGGACATCGGTCAGCAGGTGGTGAGCAATTGCATTGTGCATCACTTGTTTTGTATATTCCAATTCTTTTGTTATTATTATTATTGTTATTATTATCATCATCATCATTATTATTTTCTTCATTTCTGTCCTATTAAACTGTCTTTATCTCAACCCACAAATTTTACTTTTTTTCGATTCTCTCTCCCATCCCACTCGGTGGGGGCAGTGAGCAAGCAGCTGCGTGTTGCTTGGCTGCTGGCTGGGGTTAAACCACGAGAAGCTCCTACATTTTATGTCCATGTGGGAGGGGTGGTTTCATTATCCTGGGTATGTTCACAGGTTTCCCATGCATGCTTGTGAATGTCCCTTTGTAAAACAGAGGCAGACATGTTTTTTCTTCTGTCTACTGCAAGTGATTTAAAGATCCAGGTCAGGATTTCACAGATCTCAAACGCCTTTTCTTTCTAACTTGTATCACATGCCTAGGAGTAGATTTGATAGCTCTGGCCCTGGGAATAGGGGGTATTCTGAAACAGCATCTTTTCGATATTAGAGCTTTCTGTGTGAATAGTTCAATATTCATTGAACAGATAAAGTAAGATCTTTAACTTTGAATTTAAAGCACTTGGGTTCCACAGTTTCCAAACAGGAAGAAGATGAGGTTTGGGAGTCAGTCTTTCACAGACCTTTTTAGTGCTTTGTCCGTTGCACAGGAGAGAACAATGGGAGAGAAAGTTGGGGTGTGATAGCTTCTTATCCGTTGCCCACTTGTCTCCAAACCAAGGAGTTGTAGTCCTTTTAGCCTCTCCCCAGGTGGCAGATGTTCTAGATGATACCATTGATCACTTTAGTTGTCTTTCTCGTCACTATTTCTATTATGTCCTTTTTGAGCTGTGGAGACCTCAAGTGCACACAGTACCAGTACTGTGATAAAACCAAAGTTTTTTCTTGCAGAAAAGTGTTGTTTCATCTCACTTTCAATAACCTTCCTGATGATACCCAACTTTTACATTGTAGCAGCTGCTATATGATGAGCCCTGAGTTTCTGACTCCCTTTGAGATTATCCCAAGTCCCCTTTCCTGAGTTTCACCTGTCAGTTCCACACTCAGCATGAGGTTAGCGCAGTTTAGATTTTCTTCACCTCACATGTATTGGCATTGAAACACACTTGCTGCCTTTTTCCTCCCTCACTCTCTTTTGTGCAGTCCTTCTGGAGTGCTTCAACATTATCTACCATTTAATTACCTGAAAGGGCTTAGTATCACCATAATTTTGAGATTTAGATGTTCAAAGGGCATATAAGGTGGCCAGATGTCTCTCACCTTACTTCTGAGCTCTGTAAAACTGGCAGCATCAGCCACAAAACAGACAGAAAGCTTGTTGCTCCCTTTTCCTGGCTGGTCTTCCTCCCCTATAGCATCTTGCCAACAGCCTCGTGAAAAGTTGTTACAGCACTACAGATCCTACTCTACTGAAATTCAACAAATTAAGGTGGGGGTGGGGGTGCAGGGGAACAGACCTCCCACCCCACCACATCATCTGGATGGAGAAGGTTATGTGAGTCACATAGTTTCATTTTAGGTTTGGCTTGTTTGCTAGTCTATACAAGAAGACCTACTGGCTTTTGGGGCTTTTTTCCCCATATTTTTCTCACTTTTTTTAGATGTTTACAGTATCTTAATAGCTGTGCTTTTTTACTAGAAGTAAGAAAGAGTTCAGCAGTCATTTAAGAACAGAAATGCTTCACCACCTCACTGTAGTTCATGAAGGTAAATATTTTCTTGGTGGAGGGAAGAGTTGTGGGAGTAGCTATGCCTTGAGCAGAGTATGTTTGCCAGTTTGCTGTCACACCAAGGTTTAAGGTGCTGCAGATCTCTTGTGCTGAAGGACTTGCAGTGTCGTAGCTCTTAGTAAATCAGAAATTTTCAAAAAATGTTTTGGTCTAATAAAAAATGATCCAAAAGGAAAGACTCTACAATTCTGCAAAGCAAACTTGAAGAGATCCAGCAATATTCAAGCCATTTATGACCTAGAAATCTGATGAAATTTTTGCCACTTCAAGCCTGTTTCTCATGCTTCGATAATACATTCAGTCAGCAACCTGCCAGCTTTATTTCCTGCATTTAATGGCCAAAGCTTTTGTGAAGAGCATTAAAGACCGATACTTTCTTTTGTGGGTACTCTGGGTACTCAAATGCTTTTTTTATGAGAAATTTGTAGTGATGAAATTCCCTTTACTTCCCATTCAAAAGCTGTGGGATTAGCTTCTATTCCCCTGAGAAAGTCAAAACAGATAGCAACCCAACACAGTGGAAGCTTAGCTTAGTTTTTTGGGTAATATCTAGTGCAGTCATTCTCAGATGAGGAAAAATCCTTCCTCTTCTGTATATTTGGAAGGGAAAAGGCTTACCCTTTCAGATAGTTTGTTGGAAGGCAAACACTGCTAGGTTAAGAGGCTGGGTGAACTCCGGGTCGTCCTTGTGGGGAACTGTGCCTGTGGATTTTCTCCTCCTTTTGGCTCTCCTCTCCCCCCACTCCATACACATAGGTACCCTTTTGCACTTTGTCGCAGGACAGGGCAGGGGCAGGAAGAAGGGGCTGCCCAGGGACTTGCAGAGCAGGGTGAAGTGCTACTTTTTCATCTCTGTAACCGGGGCAGGAGAGACACTCGGTGTACCATGGGTGATTTGGGTTTTCTTAGTAGGACTTAGAATAAATGTAGTATAATGAGAAAACATCAACAGTTTGCTTTTCAGTCTTGTCCATGTTAGAAAAGAACTAATACCAGGCTTATGCATTACTTCTACTGATGATCTGACAGCCCACGTAATATAATCTAGTGGTCACAGCAGAGTGGGCATTCAGTGTTTTCAACTAAAGCACATGTGAAATTTCTTAATTTGAACAAACATATATATAAAATGTCATCACCTAGAATGACTCTCTCCAAAACAATGGTAGTTTTGTGTGTATATATTACTCAAGAATAAGGGATTGAATTATACAAAACTAAGCAATTGAATTGAGGCTTCTTTTCTAAGTAAGTCAGTCAGTCGCTCCACATGGTGAAGGTTTAAAGGAATATCAGAAACACTACCCTATTTTACTATCCCGTCTAAAAAAGTCCCCAACATAAGAGATGGTGTTGTTATGAAATGGAAATGCTTGCTCGGCCAGGCATCAGAGCAAGGCAGCTTAGAGTAAAATTGTACTTGCTAAAGCTTTGACCCAGATATGCTTCAAATACATTCAGTATCTTTTTATTCACATGTTTTCTGTTACTGAAAGTAAGTTGAGGCATTTTCCCCTCTTATTTTCTGTATGAAAATCAAAATATGCTGAATACATTTATTTGTGATTAACACATATAGTGCCTGACTTTGTTATTCATCTTGATAACTGTATCTTTCAGGAAGACTCTGATGTTTTTATTCTCTATTTTTTTTAGAATTGATGATTTTGAGCTTAAAAGTGGGAAAAAAAAAAACCCCAGCCAAAAGGAGGGTATTTTTCTCTAGCCAGACATACCTATTTCATCATAGTAAAACATGAACCAAGAGGCATCACAGATTTCTTTATCAGTTTGATGACTAGGTAGGTTTCTTATACAAGCTGGGCTGCTTAGTTAATAATCTGGCAGCAGAAAAGGAGCACAGGAAGGAAGAATATCTGCACGTCTAAACATCTGTGCCAGTTTGCTTAAGCAGCTGACCCCTCTAATAAATACTGTGAATGTTGAAATTGTTGTGTACAGTTTTCCATAGATTTTTCTTCTAGGCTTGTGAGTCTTTAATATATATAGACTATCATTATCTTGTTTAAAGTATTAAAAAGATGTACTACAATAAAGGCAAAGTCACTGCTCAGGTCTATCTTTACTGGAATTAAGACAAAAGTCTTAGAGCAAACTCGGGACCTGTATTTTTGGAAGCAGCCTGTGCATCGGCATGCTTAGGGAGGCTGTTTGTAATAGCCTAAAGCCAACTAACCTATTGTAATAAAATGCTGTTCATTTTCTTTTATCCCTGACATTGTTTTACTCAAAAGCATAGGAAGTAATTAAGAAGGAAAATGTCTTTCGTCTTCAGAGGAACTGGGATGATGGCCGTAAAAGGGCAAGAGTGGGTTGCAGTTTGGTAGAAGTTCTGATAGGATATGGATTTTCAATATGCACAGTTCTCCATGTCAGCAAAACCAGGTCATTACAGTTTTCTGTGACATTCATAACTAATTTAATGGAAGTCCTGATATAATATGCTATTTAAGCCCTACCCATTTTGTAATTGAAGTCTCAGTTGAAATGGTGACTGTGGCAATCTATTTTTATTTCCTAAATGGGCTTTTTGACTTCGTACTGTGTTGCAAAGTCATTTACCCCTATAGATATGCATTTCATAAAGAAGTGATGGGGCATTATTAAAAACTCAAATAAAACTATCAAAAAAGAAAAATATTTGCTATAATTGGGTCATCCATTATTACCTTTTTTCCTCCAAAAGGGTATGTGTATTTTTGAAAGCTTTTTTGTTACAATTTATCACACAAAGTATTTCAAATATAAGACAAAGCAACTAAACTTTTCAATTGATCATGAAATAGCCATGCTGTGCTTTTGTGCCCGCACAGCCATGGGGTGTCAGTGACACTTGAAAGAATGTTATACATGCCAGAGAGGTCCCAGAATCTATATAATACTTCAGTATATAGAGGATTGCCCTTGGTGGTTTCCTTATAAAGCACTTCTTTTCATGATTTTTTTTTTTTTTTAAATGCAGAGAGCTTTTATCTCTGAATCTAATTTGCAGACTTATTTTGAAATTTTTGTTAGGTATAGTTTCATATTGAGAGTTTCAGCCTTCTTGCACCTTTCAGTTATTTAATTATAAAAGTAGTATCTACCCAGGGAAACCAACACGTATGTGAAATTAGAATGATGCCAAAAATTATTTGATTTTTAACGGCTGCATTGTCCACATTCACTGTTGCAGATTCATCATTTTCTTCTTGAAAGTCATGTAATTAAAAGGTTGCTGCTGCTGGAATCCAAACTGTTTGTGTCACCCTGTCCCGTATGAATATAATTCAGGAGCTGACAGGAGATAAGATAAAAGTCAATAAAAAGAGAATTATTTATTAAAAAGGTCTAATGTTACAAGAACAGTACACAGGAACTATTATATTACTGTGTCTTCCACATCGTATATACCATTATATATAGCATATATACAGATTGTATACAATATATCTAACATTTTGATATGGGCTGTGACAGTTTCTTTCTTTTGGTCTGCAAAACAAAGTTGTTCTCTATTTTTTTCCTAACAGATCTTGTGGCATTATACAAAAATACAGTCTCCTCAGTGACGCTGGACTGCACTATTACAATCTTTTACATGAAAAAAGACAGAGCTTTCCTTTGCAACTAAAAAATAGTATGTCATGATAAGGAAACATCTTCTTCTACAAAGTAACAAATAGGTAATACATAGGTACTTAAACATTTAAAACATGTTTATTAATATATTTAAGATGCAAAATACATATTCTGTTCATGTTGAATATAAAACATACCCCTTTTTGTCCCTGCAATACAACAACATTACCTGATGGTATGTTCAGTATTTCTATCTGTATCTTGATACTAGAGATCAAGATATATCTAGAAGCAGCTCTATCTCCTTATCAGACTTTCATTTTTCTTATAAAGCATAGCCATTTATTGTATTCAGAAAGTTGTTTAACCAACACGCCACCAGCAGTGACTGTAGCCTTTTTGAATACTCTGAAATAAACTGCATTGGCAAGCAACTGTATAAAAAATAGAGGAAATTATGCTTAACTAATTTATAAAATAGCCATTTTGCTTTTTGGTTCATCACTTTATTCTTGTTTATTTTAACCTTTTGAAAAATGATGGTTTGCTAATGCAAGTTCTCTGCACAGTAGCAATGCTGCTGTATTACAAATGACAGCAGGTAGTTATTTTCTGTGAGTTTGCTCTATCAGCAAGGTTCATTCCACCTTCCTTTCTTTGATCCTGAAGGCTTTTCCAGACGTAGAGATATAGGTCTCCTTCTGTCTGTATCTACAGTTTATGCTCGGCTAGATATCCTGCCTTTGTTTTCCCAGCAACATGGTGACTAAGTAAATTTAAAACCTATTTTTTAGAAAATTATTTAAAATATTAGTGGGTCATAAAGAATTGAGTTGAACCATCTCTGAAAAATTCTACTGGTAAAATATTCAAGAGAAAAAATAACTTAGTCATCAGTCAGCTTTTTACCTTCCAAGCACTTGATTTGTGTTGTGCTTTCTTGGCTTCTATTTTAAAGCTGTGAAGAAAGGGCACAGTTAGAGAGTACTAGCTAAATGCCAGGTAGTATTTTGCCAGTAAACTGGTGAAATAATAGCATTTTAGACCTAGAACCCATAAACCAAAATAGATTTGCATGAAAACTTTTAGAGGAATGGACAGCTAGAACAGCTACTCTATTAGGACTTGCCCGCTAAACTCTTTTGACTTCATTTTTCCCAGGCAAGGGAATGTACATGCTAGGTGCAATCCCTAGACATATGGTAGTAAAACACCCTCCCTCATAATACTGTGCACACCATAATTGTACAAACACGCACACCATATACCGTGGGGATCATCTTGATTCAGATGCCAACATGTGGAAAGGCCTTCCACTGTAGAAAAATTGTCCAAACTGTCTATTGAGTGAAAAATTGGTACAGCAGAAAGTGGGCATTAAAACTGATAGAACACAGTCCCTACAAGAATAATTTCTAGTGAGCTATACAAATAGAGCCAATTAGCTAAATAACCGGAATGATGCTCAGTAGCACTTACTTATACAAGTATTTTTTTTTCAAATACAGCATTCTGCAAAGTATATCCTACTGCAGTCTGTATATATGTAAATGATTACATTCCAAAAAATGTTAATATTGTCTCCATAATATGCTTTCATATATACTTCAACTTGATTACCAAATATACAAAGCACAGAATCTTACTAAAAAATGGACCCAGAGGAAAAAAAAGTTACAACTGAGAAGTGATTGGAAAAAGTATGTTTATCTCCTTGCATTGCTTTATTTGTCCACTTAGCAGCCTAATGTATAACATGTTTAAATGTCCAGTGGAGATTTTGTTGTCATATGCATTAGGAATTGATTTTTTATTTGCTATTGAAAATAAACATTTGATTCATTTGACATTAAATCATGTGGTATTTGATAAAAACCAAACTTGCTTCCCTTTAAGTTTGTGTTTATTTTCCGTTTACCTTGCAATAAAATAAATGGGTTTTCTGCTCCATTTTGCCACTTTCTGTGTGCTGTCTAGTATTTTATTGACAATTCTTTTTGTTAATTAAATATATATTCATACATTTTCAGAACAAATTCTCTGTACTTTTGCAGTGGGCTGTGTATCTAAACTATATTTTTCTCTCTTGTCAGTAGGAACAGCCAGCCATAGGGGATGCAAGAAATGACAAAGCTGTATCAAACTTTGTTCTATATTTAAAAAAGGATTTTTTTCCAAATGAAACAGATGTACTGTACTAGACACCACTGTATAAACACCTAATGATACATGACTGGGGTCACCAAAATCGAACATTTTAAAAAAGCAAAGTACGTTCGACAGAAATTACCTTTGCTTACAAAAGCTTATTACATACAATCTGCATATTTTGGGGCCAAGAACAGTCCCCTCCCCAGAGGACTTTTACAAGTAAAGAAGAGAAAAAAACCTGATGAATTATTGACCATGTCTCCAACACTCCTCTAAGTGCACCACAGGCATTTCTATGGGTCTTTAAGCATTAGCTTGGGTTTCCAGTTTCTCCACGGACATAAAACTCCATCCCTTGGTGTCATCAAGCTAAAGCAAACATATAACAACAACAACAAAGTCTGCAGTCTTCACCATGAGGTTGAAGGAACCATCAGTGCCAAAAGCAATGTTACAGAGGACGAGGAAGTAGACAACACATGTAAGGTGGATTGAGCGCTTGTTACTTTTCCTCCTGAAATGAAAAACAAAGTAATTAAGGAACAAATCATGCAAAAGGTTCTCAGTACATTTAGGTACTAGATTTTGCCCCAAACTTGTATTCTATTACACTCAGCAAAAGCTTAACTTTTAGGCAATGGATTACCTTATGAGAACTGTTTTCACAAAATAGGCTCCTTATGCAGACATAAGGAAATTGGGGGTTTTATGATGATATCTACAGCAACTAACATGCTGAATTCTCATATTCAGTCTGCAAATGATTAGGAAATTCCAAAAGGGTATGTGGTTTTATACCTCAATCCTCAAGTATTGGGATGCAGAAGATGCCCTGAGTCATAATCGCAGTGTTCTTCCTGGTACAAGGAATGAAAGCTAGCCCTTGATCTTGATGGCTGTCTGGACGAAAAAGTGGTCTTTTGTCCAGTAGCCCAGTGATGCTTTTAGATCACTGTAGTCCCTTAAAAAGCCATGCTAAGGGGCAATGTGCTATGGGCTGGTGCTGGCAACAGGTCATAGGATGGGAAGGGAACCAGACTGGGTTTCTTTGGAACACAGTTGTCCTAAGTGGAACTGATCTGTTGTGCATAGTCTAATAAAAAATATCAGGTTAGAGAGAATGAAAGACTTTGTGGCCTAGAGTTATGGGTCAAAAGATACATGAAGCAAATATTCCATGGTGTCTTCTGCATTCTGATAATAGCACTGTAGTTTGTGACTAGACTAGAGCTGAAATTTTAGGTCTAGATTGAAGTTTCATACTCACACCTTTTGGATAGTACTCCTTAAGGACTAAAAAGCCAATGTTTAGTAGAATTTTGAAGTGTTAGCAGAAAGTTGGAGTTAAGATGCCTCGTTGTGTTTAGGCAAAAGACACTGTTATTTTCTGACCTTGCCACTAATCCTTCCATCCCTTTCTTACCTGTGTAATACTGATACCTTAAAATCTTTCAACATATCCCAGTAACTGAGGAAATAGAAGCTAGACATCATAATTTACTTCACAATAATACATTAATACTGTAATATGTTAATAATTTAATAAAGTAATATCTACTCAAGGGAGTCAATGGAACCTACAGAGAAATTCAGCTTATTCTAAAGCAGGCACACACACAGGGTTCAGCTGCCTAAATGCATGCCATTTTAGCTGTGTTGGACAGTACACCTCTGGCTGGTGGTCCAGAATGATGTGCATATCCTCTAAGTAAGTCCCACACCATATCTGCCAGGTCTGTGCAAATGTTTGGGATACCTGAGGACGTCTCAGATGTCCTTATATGCCTATGTCTGAATATTTAAATTCAGAAGATCAGCTGAATTGCTGTCTAGGCTCCACTGTCAGTCTGTATGGATTACAACCCAGCTGACTATAATGCTATTTGAGACACCTAGTGCATGCGTAGACATCTACACCTCAACTAGGTTTTCAGATGTCATCCTAGAAAAGGAGAGGTTTCCTGTAAATCCTCTGCTTTGTTCTTCAGCTCCACATGGATGCCTCAGATGATACTCTTGAGCACCTCAAATGTCACTGGATACCTTTGTTTCAGCATAGAACCGAAGTCTCTGATTAATGATTTTATCTAATAGCTAGACAATTGTGAGAAATTTTTTCAGGTAGAGAATAATGGAGTCAATGAGCATTGGTATAACCACCACTATTCCAAATATAAGTGTAACCTTACCTGAAAAAGATGGAACTCTGATCTGGGGACTCGCAGTCCCATCCCCTCCTTCACTGACTGCACACACCTCAATGATGTAGACACCAACATCAGGAAGAAGTACCACTGCAGAGGTTTTCTGTGTTTCTATAACTTGACTGTTGCTCTGGCCTTCTTGCCTAAATAATACCTGTGGTCAATAAAGTAGATAGTGGTCATAGTATTCATTCAACTTATATACCAGACATTTTGTGTAGATAATGCAGTTACTGAAATGTTAACTGTTTCATGCTTTCATTAAGGATTTCTTGACATTACATTTGAACAGTCATCTGCTTTTACTCTCCCCTCCACCCAATGGCTTCAAACATTAATAGCAAAGTATATTAGCAATTAATGCATGTGAAAGGACATTGATTATGATCCGGAGTGAAGATATAGCATTTTCCCTCTCCAGCATTAGGTGTTACAAATTTTTTTCTCCAAAATTTCTTCAAAATGCATTTTAGGTTCCATTTGATTAAAATTCTTATCCCCAAATTCATGCAAATATTCACATTTTTGGCTCAAGCACCCAACTTCAAATGTAAAGAAAAATGCCCTAAATAATGTCCTTATTGTGTTTACCTTAGCTGGCTAACTCAACCGAGAATAGCTCAGATCTGTCCCTTCATCTCCTGTGAAACTCAGTATAAGCTTATGGTGTGTGGAAGGAAAGCAAGTGAGTACATAACTGTCTTTTTGGTACTTCTGCGTCAGAATTTCTGTTCCCAGACAAAATTAAAAAGGTCAGAGAGGTGTAAAAAACCAAAGTAGTCAACTCAACTTTTTCAGAATCTGAACTATTCTGATAAAGGTTAGAGCAGTTTCTGGTTTATTAGAACCATTTTACCCTTTCTTGGTGATATTTCCTGATGTATTAGAGGGAATATCAGATTGTAGTCTATAGAAATGATTGTATATATGCTTCAACCCCCCCGCCCCCCCGTAAAAACACTGAAATCATTCTGCTTTGATTTAAAAGATCACAATAAATTCCACTGCTTTTGATGATTTGTTATGTAAGAGTTAATCTGGATTTTACTCTTTAAAACTTCAAAACTTCAAATGCCAGATATTACCATCACTGGTTGTTGAACATCACCAACACGATCACAAAACAAATAGAAATATTTGTGTTTCCGCTCCATAAAAATATTAATTTTAATGTCATTTTAAGATGCTTCATTCTTCTGCATTTCTCTAAATCCTACCGCAAACACAGTTAAATTGAAGTGTTAGTAGGAATTTCATTGCAGACTGGTCTTATTAATAGCCACTTCTGAGTCAGATATGATGAACTGATCCCCTCAGAGCTTACTCAGTTTATAATCAGTAGTTGAAAATCACAACACAAAACGTTGGGACATTTCACTCTTTTCAATTTTATTTATTGCTTTTCATGGTGATAACTGATTGCAGACAGTCTGTATAGCATACTTTACTAACAGAGAAAAAGAAGAAAGGGAAAAAAGCCAACAAGGAAGAGGAGTAGTCATTTGGAAGAGAGAAAGGTGAGCGAGGAATGGGAAGCACTGACCTTGTAACCCATCACATCAGATTCATTAGCTAGAGGTCTGACTGGCTCCCACCCAAGAGACACATGAGAGCCGTCCTGTATCCACATAATATTGCTTGGTGCTTGGCTGGGAGCTGAGGACAAAAAATAACATGTACATAAAAATATTTTATAGGTAGTTTCTTTAAAATCAAAAGAAAAATATTTCAATCTTTCATTACATTTACAACTGGTTGTGTAGCGGGCTCCCAACTCTAGCTGGAATTTTTAAAGGTTTTTTTTGCACCAGAATTGTCATTAGATTGTGGTGTATTTACTCAGCCCACCCCATAGGCTCTACAGAGCTTATGAACTTGAACTCTTTTCTCTCCCTTTGTCAAAAATGCCTTGTTTTCTAGGAAGATAACCTTTGTTATGAATGCAAAGTCATATGAATTCATGTCTAAATATCAAAGCAAAGCCATGAATCAAAACTACACATGATTCCTGATTATTATACACTCTTATCAAAGGAAAACCCGAGAGGGCAGACATTGCTCCCTGACTTCTTCCTTTAAGCAAAGGTACTGAGATCACTTACGGGACTTCTTTGTTGCTGCACGCACAGCAGTGCTAGGTGGTCCATACCCTGCAGCATTGTACGCCCTCACCGTTAGGTGATATAATGTGTTTCCTTCCAATCCTGTCAGGAGGATGGATGACTCATTTCCCTCAGTTTTGACCTTTTCTGCTGCTTCTTCCTGCTCCATGTCCTTCCAGTAACCAACCTAAGGAACAACCAACAAGCGACCAAATGAAGGATTAATATAGGTATCTAGGAAGCTCATGCTTCCAGATGCTCATACTTGTTACCCTGCGAAGAGTCTTTTTGCCATTTCTACCTTTTGTCGGATCATCAGGCCCTTTTAAACACATGGGATTTGCAGCCTAACCTCAGAGCTAAGCAATGCTTACTTCTCCAAAATGGCGAGACTCAGAAGATCATGGTATTACCTGAAGCACGTTGAATTGCTGTGTACTGGCACAAGAAGATGTAACTACAAGATGGAAGAGCAGAGGATGAACGTTGGCAGGGAGTCAAAAGTATTTCAGAGAATTCAAGGAGAGCTCATCCTCTGGTAGGTCACCAGAATACCACGCTGGAAAGCTCTGACCACATCAGTTAAGAAATGTTGTGAGCAATATTCCCTTTCTGTCTCTATGCAACTCAGAGCCACGAGATTTCTTATCAGTATAATGAACAGGAAATGACAGAACACCAAAGGAAATCTTTCATTCATCTGAAAAAAATCTTATCTGAAGAAAAAGAAGGAAGTGGATTCAGTTTTAGTTCTTGGATATAAACAGGTTTCTGGTAAATGCAAATTTGATAGTATGTTTATGCCATTCCTTCTCAGACATAAACCCCCTAAATGCTCTTTGGTGGGTTTTAGTCCGTATTTCTGGTATCTGCACTGAGTTTATCATAATCTCAAAGAGCTTATAGAGCTGAGCTAGGAATTTAACTAGTCTCTTTCCTCAGGGTTTGCAGGGCTTGACTGGAAAAAAGCAGTACTGTCTCTGTTTAATGTATTTAGCTGACCTACACAAGTATGGTAATTCTCATGGGGCCCTATTTTCCCTAACGGGAGATGTCACTAATGTGCCATTCAAAGACCTATATTCAGTTTACAGTTATTCGTGCTGAGACCTACTTGCATTTATTCCACATTTTGACCTTTTCTGTGAAGTTGGTTATTTCATAATAAGTTATTCATATTGTATCTGGATAACTTTTCCTCTGAGAAAAAGGTCATGGACAATACAGCATTCTTGTGAATGCATCCCAGAAAATGGTGAACCAAAAAAACTAAAGGGTTCGTAGGAAAATAAGACCAATGAGTACAATGCTGACCTTTTATAATTGCACTAGGACTGCCATCTGAAAAAAAAAGAAAAATCTAGAAAGGCCTGGCTGCAAAAATATACATTTGAGGTCATATCTTCACTTGTGTAAAGTTGCTCTGTTAACTTTGATCGAGGGTGTATCAGTTAGTGTCAACTCAAAGTCTACTCTTTCGATTGTAAAATGCATGTAAATATCTTTTTTGTGTGCCTGCATTATCTCATGTTAAAATGCTGTTGCTTTAATTCTTAGGTTAATTACAGCTCAGATAGCAGATCTAGCTGTCGTGACCACTTGTTGAAACAAGTGTGATTCACTGAGGTATTTTTGTTAGCTGAATGCTTAACCAACCCTGTTGGGATCTGAAGTAACATCTAGTCACATCTTTTTGGAAAGAAAAAAAAAAAAACAACCACCATTTATTCACACACTAGGATTGAACCTGCAATGCTTATTATTTCTTGGGCAGTCAGATTCCTTTCATTTTACTTGCAATGTATCTTTACAAACTTGACACTACAGTGATGAGAGCCACACAGTATTAAGCACTGTATGAACAGGTAGTGAGAGACAGCGTGTGTCCTTAAGACCCTATCAGCCAGTTAACGAAGTCTGCTGAGGATCCAACGGAGAAATGGTCAGAAAGGAAAAGTGACTCACCCAAGGTTACACAGGTGGACAGTAGCAGGGGTGAAAATGCAACTGAAGTAGTGAAATCCTGGTTCTAGAAAGCCAGGAGCAAAATTATAAGTAGCTCAATAGCTCTCATTGTTTATTCATGGGGCACACCATGTCTCATGTGAATGCAATGTACAAGACAGTAGATAGCCCGCAGCTTTTGCACTGAGCTTTTGTTTAGTATAAAGAAGTTGTGAAAACCTGATTTTCCAAACATTGGTGTTAGGACTATACAGATATTAAAACCTGGTGAATGTGGAAAAAGCTAGGAGCATAACTCAGCCCTTTTGATATTTTGCATGTGTTTGGAAATGCTCTCCACCACTGCTTATATGGCATTATCAGTTTGGGTACTAATCATATTTTGCACATTAAGTCTGCAAAAATAACCATGGTATGTTCCTTACCAGTTCTGCTGCACCACATGGCAAAGGTGTTCCCCCTTAGCAAAAAGGTATTCTTGGGGGAATGAATATACTGTATTAAGCACCAAAAGCATGCAATGCAGTTTGGCAATGCTTCTATTTCAGTTTCTTCTGTAGTTCAAAGCCCTTAAGTGTTTGGTCCCTGCTTTTAAAATTCCCCTTAAAGTTTTGCCAGTTGAGTTTGGACTTTGATCTCAAAATATGCTTTTCTCTTTCTTTTGTAATGCATACATCCATTTGTTGATGGCCAAATGAACTAAAAGAAAAAGTGGCTATAAAAAAAGAGAACTCCAATGATTGTTGACTGACGTTGATGGTGGGGGAACTTACATTGATTTGAACTGAAATGAAGATACTGCTGATGTTCAAAAGTGTTGGACATATTTTGTAAAATGGAGGGCTTGTTTATTTACACTTCTATGTATTTGGTTTTTTTTTTTTAAGTCTTGCTGTTTTCTGTAACCTTAATTTATACTGCTCAGAAGGGACTTACCATACTTGGAGTAGGTTTTCATTAATATATGAATATTGATATAGCATGAAGCATAAATCACGAAAGAGTAGCCCATATTTGAAAAATGAAAGAAAAAGGTGGGGAAAAAAGCATTTGGTCAATTTAATGCATTATTGTTTGTGAGGTTTTAAATTTTTGCTGGGCTTTCTGTTGTTTTTCATTTAGCTAAAGAATAACAAGTTTTGATATCTGATTCCTAGAAACCCATCTCTTTGAGCTGGAGAGAAAGCAATAATGATATTTGAACAACCAAATAGAGGAGATGCAGGAACGTGCAACCTGCGTTGGCCTGACTGTGGGTTAAGCAGTCGTTAAAAGTAAATTATCACATTAAAAATTTCTTTCTGTCTAAAATTTTTCTACCTCTAGTACTTACAGACCACTTCCTTGAAGTTTTAGGTTACAAGATATCTTAAATAATATTAGTCTTTTTCCCAAGTTGGTTTCTAGGGTGTGCATACTTTGGTATAAATTAATCTGATCTAATTGCAGGCTCCTTTCTCTAACTTCAGTAAAGTCAGAGTTATTGTCTGGATACTCTTTCTGTTGACCAGAGAGAATTAAAGCTACAAATTGTCCATATCAAGTAAGATCCTAAATTAGGTAGGATGAATCAAAGTGGGCAAAACAGACAAACTTTCCTGGGCTCTCTGACTATTTAGCAACATCAACAGTACTGACATAACTGAAAAAGAACTCGAAGAGATCTCAGAGTACAGAAAGTGCTAGGGGAGAAAAAGCAGTGAGCTGGAAGAACTGCTGCTAGCCCTGAAAAAAAAACCAAACCACACCATGATTCAGATTTCATAAAAACTGTTTTAATTATCATTATCAGAAAGCCTGTCAGTGCCTTGAACGGGTACATGGAAGTCATGCAACTGTTATTGCAATGGTAGAACCAAGCACTTAGGACAGGAGAAGAGGTGCTTTGTGTATTGTCTCAAGACATTGGTGTGACTGTCCTTCAGAACAAGGTGAGAGGTTCTTGCAAAAATGTCAATCAACCTCAGTTCCTTCCCTCTCACCAAAACAATTGCTGAGTGAAAAGAAGAAAGAAAACACTGTTCAGTACTCCTAGGTTCTGGAGTCTCCTCTGGAGTAGCTTGCATCCTCTACCTCTTTCCTCAGGTACTCTCTTCTCACACATAGCCCTGCATACACATGGGATAAAAACTGATATTGTAACTCAACCTTGAGGACTATCATCAAATGTCTAGTCATATCTTCTTATGAAAAATCAATAATTATCTAGGTTTCTGATTGTAGGTAATAGAAAGTCTTGCAACTAGCTATTCATGATGCAGACATTGCAAAGGGTATGGCTCTCCTGAGGCCCTCATGAGAGATCTAGGGTGTGATCCATATGTTAAGGACTTAAACAGCAGTAGTACTGCTCTGCTATAAACTCCTGCTTATAGTCTTCAGAATTTGAGAGGGGTTTGAATCAGCATATGAGTAACTTTGTAGGCAAAACTGACTCATATATAAAATCATTCAGTTGCTAATTTTGTGTTTGGGAAAATTCATTCATTCCAAAAGTGAAGTCTGATAAATTGATATTCAGGCTGGTGAAACACCAGTTCCTTTTTTTTCTGTTTTGCTTTACCAGCCTCTGGTAGAAACATCCATATGCTCTTTCTAAATTACTTCAAGATATACTTTACTAAATTAAAAAAAAAAAAATGCCAGTACCATGTAGACATAATTTTCTGTTCCGCTGTAAAAACTGATAAAGTACATCTAAGAAACAGCAAAAACTTGAATAGTTCTCTTTGAAAAGACAGAATGTGATATAAACAAGTTATTATGTCAAGTAATCCTCTCTGAAAATAGCATTCAAAATTTTCTGTCTTTTATATTTCTTTGTTGCAAGTTGATCTTTTGATTAGGTTAGTCAAGCTCTGATCCCTTGCAGGAATTCCAGTAAAAAAGACATGAGCTTTGTGATCTATACTTAAGTATTAGCCTTATTTTTCTGGAAAAGAAAAAAGAAAACAAAAATATCTTTTCTTCCAGCCAGTAATTCTTTCGCTTTCCCTTCCCTACCAGTAGTGAGTGACAAAGAAAATATTGCCTAGGGCTGAAATAGATTTTATAACCTTCAGGTTATGGATTCTAAAGAATAAGTATGAACCATGCACTATATTTTTCTACCATTCTGACAAAGTTTTCAAGCTACTTCTACTTTATCAGAGTGGCATATATTTAGTAAGGCATATATTTAGTAAGGTCGGGCGGACAGCTGACAAACCTGTACTGAAGTCAGGAATAATATGTGCTTTGGAAGATGCAAATGAGTACAGCAAACCTTGCATAAAGCTCATGTGACATAACAGTTAATACTGCCTTTCAGGGATGACAATGTGAAATTGCACAAGTTACTTTGCCTTTCATTACTCCTTAGTACAAAGTGCAAACAGGACCGGAGTGAAAGTGTGTCACTGTGAACTTGTCCATATGCAGTAAATATTCTGTCACTTTTGTTGATTAGAGCCCAAACACTCAAATGCTAAAAAAATAGCTCACCCTTTTATAATGCTGTTGCTAAAAGGCCAGGAAATGTGAAGACCATGTAGGTGGTTGTCATTGCTGTGGTGACCACAGGCAGAATACAAATTGAGACACGAAAACAAGAGTGGCTAGTCAGATTATTTTGCATTCAACTTGAATTGAAGGCGACATTTTACTTGTGGTCCACAATAATTCTACATTAGGAAATTGTTAAAAAAAAAAGATAAATCATTCATCTTTTTATCAAAGTCACTGGATTTCTGTACATTATGTATTTGCTATTTGTAAATTAAGGGAGTACTGCAGGCTATGTTCTGCACTGTACTACATATGAAAAAACGTTCAGAATCAGTCTTCAAATTAAAACAGAAGCTGAAGAAAGTGAATCATATAGCAAGCATAAAGTTACTCTGTACTTTGGGGGTTTTTTTGGGGGGGGGGGGGGAGAGATTAGCCCCAGTGTCTTGCTATACAGATTCTTTTTGCACTGAGGGGATGCTTTAAAGAGAAACTGTCAGTATGTTAGCAAAATTGGACTGATAGTGTGGACTTAGTGTTCCTAAGTGAATACTGTAATGCACTCACTGTACTGATCCTATAAGTCATTATCTCCTTTTTGATGAAATCCTTCCCAAAAATGGAACTGAAAAGATCTAGCAATACCATCCTCGGATTGTGTTCTGTCCTGCCGAATTATGCAGGAGAGCAGCATTTACTCTTCTGTTTATTGAGTAAGGGCTGCCCTGATCATAATTCTTCCTGGGAATAAGGACAGAAAAGAGCAAACTACTCACTGAAAGATTTATCTGTCAGAAAGCAGGCAGAGAAATTCTGGCTAAATGAACGAAGAGGGAAAAGGTGGGAGGGGGAGAAAAAAAGCACCCTCCTCTCTCCAGATAAAGTTATACCTCAAAAGGCTCCTCTAATTCCCTCATGGGACGAGGTAGAAAGGAGCACTGAGGTATTTTTATTTTTATATTTCAATCTTTTGTTCTGTCAACTGCAGGTCTCTGGCTTGAAATATTTACTCTGTAATCTTCATGCTAGAATCCTAAAATTGGTGTACAGCACAGTGAGGAGCGAAATTATTATATAAGGTTCAATGTTAATAACCCCTGCTGTATCAATCACAATTTCCAAATTCATTTCTAGGAAGTTCCTGAAAGACATAGAACAGGTGAGTGTTACTGTTGGGGTCAGAGTACGCTGAACTCCAATGGTCTAAACACTTTCCAAGTCAGGGAGACCACCTCCGGTACAAAAAGTACCCACTGTCCTACCTGTAACAACCATCTATTGCTAGGACGCATCTGTAGAGCTAATGGAAGTCTTATGTGACAAGCAGGTAAATGCAAAATACATTCAAGTTATGAAACAATAAGCTTCTAGGGAAACAATTTTCAATTTTAGAAAGAAAATCTATTTTTCATTTTAAAATATGTAAAACGAAGTTAACAGAACATTTTGAGAATCAATGTGATCAGTGGAATGAGGATAAGAGTAAAAATAGTAGGTGTAATTTAAAAGACATCAAGATATCTGAGAAGGAGTAACAAAACAGCCACCTTTCTGAAGAGAAAAAGACAGGGTGCAGCGAGTAAGTTATTTCAGAGGATAAAAGACTGGCCTGGAAATTGAAGACAAAGGTTAGTAGCAAGTGGAACACTTCAATGCAGAGAGGGATAGCATCTGCAAGGTGGATAGCAACTCTATCAGATACAGTTTTGTTCTTTTTATATATAGCAGTTCTAAAGGTCAAATGGTTAGATATGAAGCAAGCCATGTGCAAAGGGGTAAAAACACGTTTAACGTAAGGAAGGAGTGGAGATAAAGTACCATGAGAGAGAACTGACAGAGGGTTTGCAGAGTTCAGCATGGGGATGTATATGGGAAAGAGACCTGGACAAATGAGAGACCCGAGGGGACATGCCATAGTCACAGCCTGCTTGGACTGTGCTGGATAGCAATACAGGAGTATCTAAGTATTGAGAGGCTACAGCAATCAGGTAAAAATTGTTAACTGTTTATGTCTAAGCTGTGGGGTAAATGTGCTGTGCTGGTCATGGCTGTCCAGCCTGAGGCTGTGTTGGAGAGTGTGGTGGCTGTGGTGCTGCCTAGGCACCAATGTTTTCTTCCTAAGGCCACCAGTGATGGTCACCAAGCCCCAGGTCTTGTCTGCACATGCTGCCAGGGAGACACTATGTGCTAGCAGATCACAAGCTGTCTTTAGACATCCTTATGATTGGTATCTAGCTCAGATGTACATTTAGCCTCTTTTCGTTGTTATTGTAGAGAATCAGGAAAGAGTCAACACTCTCTAAAAGACTAAAGCAGGTCAAACAACCTGCACCCGCAAAATTAGTAAATTGAGTCTAGCTGAGTTATTTCATGAGGATCGGCATAGCCTGAACCACAAGGTCAGGATGGGTTGTGGTGGCCCCAAAGGATAGGTTTAGTCCTAGATCTGATCTGCTCCTGGAGGTTTGGATTGTAAACTGGATCTAAAGCTACAACTGGATCCAAAAGTACGAGAAGGACCGTGGCAGGGCCGGTTCTCTTTCCCAGGTAAGGAAAGGCTGTCTCTAAGCAGAGCTTTATTTGTGGGCTGTGCAGCTGCTGCTTTCTCTCCTGACACCCGGCCTTCCATGATGTGCCCAGCAGATGTCCTGTGGCCACGGTGGGAGGAGAGCACACGGCTCGCAGGGGCTCTTCCCTTTCTCTCTGTTGATTGCTCTCAGTAAATAACAAGTTTGAACTGGTCACTTAGAGCTGGAAACAGTCAATACCTCATCTTCCTCAGCCTGTGAAAGCGGCATGCTGGGTCACTTGCAGTTCTTTCAGCTCTTTTTGAAGTGTCAAAGAGATGTTAGAAGAACTGGTGTTGAACAGTTTTCAAGCACAAATAAATAAAAGATGCTCTGGTGCTACAGCTGTGACCGTTGTTCTACAGCTAGTCGCATGTATGCTAAACCAAGCATAATTTCTATTGAAGTTTCACTACTGCACATGTTAATAGAATGCAACGCTGGCAAAAGCAACAAGACTTCTCATTATGATATTCTGTGTTCATACCTCAAATCCCTGTGGTCTTCCTAGACTTTCTTTAATATGTTTCCACGCAACAAGAATCTCTGATACAGACAAACTCGTAGCTTTGACATCGATGGGAGCAGCAGTGGGTTCTGTATTAAGAAAAATTGAAACAATAAACCTCCACTGTAACAGCTTGTATTTATCAAAAACAGTCCATCTGAAACTGTCATTTACTTCCTTTATTCTACCTTAATACTCACAAGAAGGTATGACACTTATGGGGAACATGAAAAACTGAACAAGATGAAAAGATTATTATTGTTGTATTTCTTTATTTGTGTCATGCTACATCAATATCTCATCACTGATGATGGGCGCAGCAAACTGTGACAGAATCTCTTGTCTATGATTTTTTCAAAAAAACTTTAATATTTGTAAATGCCCCCCCCCGCCTCATAGCCCTTGATCAGCCTAACTTCAGCAGTAAATGGAGCATTCATTCTCTTCCTGGATTTTTAGTGCCATTCTGTCAGCTCAGGATGAGCAATATCTTGCTAGGGTGTTCAGTCAGTCCCGCTCCAGGGTTGTACCAAGTAAAAAGGGACACCCAGAGCTGTAGTGAAATGCTACATAAAAGAAATTTTTAGGACTATGTTATTATGTCCTTGAAGTCACAAGCACCAGTGTTCGGGGCATGCCACCTTCTCTCTGCTGTGAAGCATTTACTGTTTTAGGCCTGGGATGCACATTTTTCTAAAGAAGGCATTAAGACCTAGGTTTGTCCCTCTGATTACCTGTGTTGTTAGCATTGGCCCTATGTCCGTGTTTCTATCTCCGTGCTATTCATAGGACACTGCAGTCCTGACCTCCTGATTATCTGGAGCAGAGGACCCTCCCTGCCTTCCAACCAGGGCGGGTGTCCTTCAGGGCTGCTGGGGTATGGCCAGGGTGCACACTGGAGGTTTAGGGCTGCAGCATGCTTTACCTGCCCAACAGTGTTGCCACAGGCATGTTTTACTTTGCACTTTTGTATCATTGAACACTTTGCAGAGGTCCAGCTTCTTTCAGCGGTTGGGAAGTTGGGTAAATGTACATAGACATTTACCATGACCGGCCATTGAGCATACCACCAATTTGCATCACCAGTCAGCACACTGGGAGTGAAGAGCATCCAAAAAAATTGTCACATATCAAACTGAGACATGAGTTAAGGAAATCTGTTGTACCTTTTGCTTTATTACCTGAATATTATTGAAAATTTGCTTAAGACAAGCTGTGGAGACAAGGCTTGAACACAGACAGTGAAGCACACAGTAGTGGCATTTCTCCACCATTCTTGTGTAGTCACTTGCTCAGCAAAAAGGTAAGTTCACATTCCCCTGCAGTTGCAGAGCCTGCGATTTCTTCCTTGGCCTAATGTTCCTCATTACATTTCTAATGTGTTGATCTGCTCTTGAAGGGCAGGCAGAGGTCCTGGCTTTTATGTTACAGGGAGGCACATCAAAGAGCTTTCTAAAAAAATTTTTTTTTTGTGGCTCATTTAATAGGGTTACAGAAAAGGAGTTTCCTTACGGAGCAGCCTGAGTTAAAATGATACATTTTTCTCAGTGATCAAACTGCCTTAGTAAGATGCCTAATATCAGACGACTCATTAGCTCCCCTCCTTTCTCTGATCATATTGCAGGCATTGTTCTGGCACTCCTGCCCTACACTTTGTCTCTGACACGGCTTGTATGAATTTTTCATCCTTTTTGATGTCAGATTTTTAATGTTTGCAGCTCTTTTTGATCTTTTTTATTTACTTCTAAAGAAAAGAAGCATTTCTGATGTGATGCAAAACGGTGTTCGCCAACAATAAGTATTACTAATAAGCATAAAATATGTATGGAACTTTTCAGGTGACAAAGAATAAAAAAAAGGTATCTGCAGGAATAAGTGAAATGATCTTCTGAATTCAATACTGAAAGAACTGTGCTATGAAGAAATATATTCCTCATAATTTGATTTCCTGTTCAATAGTTACACCCTGCTTTCTATTTTACGTACTACTAAGATTTGTGTGGCAAAAGCTATTTTCTAGTTTTTGTATTATTGAAGCAATTACCTTGTTGTCAGAAAAGATTGCAGTGGGATAAATAATTTGAGATGTACACAAAATGCTGGCTGGCAGCCTTTACACTTTCTATAAATGTAGAAATCATTTCCTTTTCATAGCATTCGCTAGGGATGGTTTATGTATTGCTCAGAATAGAAACACAGAATATTTTCTGATATTTTAAAAAATTGTTTTCAACAAATGGAGTAGAAAGTTTGGATTTTTTTATGTGAAGAAAACGCATTTCTTACATATCTAGAAATTATTCACTGCAGTTTCACTGATATTAGATATAGAGAATGTAAGTGTTCAGCAAAAGAACAGAAATTATATATTTAGCAATAAGGTATATTAAGACTGTCTGAAAGTTTATAGAGACTAAATAGCATTTTTTATTGATTCAGATAAGATGAGGACCATATAATTTCTGGTGATATAATACAGTCTGTGGTTCACTCCAATGTCATGCTTTATTCTGTGTGTCTAAAACTAATGGTAAGTTTGACAGGTTCATTAGGTTTTTCTATAATGGTCACTGATGATATAATCATATTCTTTTTTTAATATCTTGGCATTATGCTAAACCTATAGGTGTCTGCCTGAGGTCATACTGCTTGAAAAAAAAAGGGCCAACATCTTTAATGGTCCCTTTAATACTCCCTGATTGAATTAAAGGTGCAGCATGGCAAGTTCTCAAAAGGCTGTGTGCAGTGTCTATGAAACAATGTCTTTCCATGTGCTGCAATCACACTTTAAGGAAACATGTTCAATCTATGTAGATCTTTGGGATGGCTATAACAAAGCAGGACAAGGAATTACACTAATTGCATTGATCTAATGTTCAGAGAGGAATAATCCTGAATTTTGATACTGGCAAGTAAGAGAAAGAAGAGTTATTTACTAGCCCTCATTGTGTTCTCCCTATTTATGACCGTAAACTGATCTGTTTTTCTGAAATATTAATCCTTAAAGATTTCCACGTGCTCTAACTGGAAGAGCAAGTCCAAGGGTCTATTCATGTTTATGTTGTTTTAACTCTCCTGTGGAACAGAGCCTCAGTCAGGACTCCTCATCCAATCACTTAAAATCCATTCACTTCTCGTTTTGACTCCAGAAAGGATTTTTACACACTTCCCTAATTCAAAAATCTGAGCTCTCATTTGAAGCTAAGAACCTCAGCCTGGGGCAGTTCCACATAGCTGAGATTTTGAGACTTCGGCCAGAACCCATGACTGTGATAACTCCTTTCTGTGGAAAAATCCACAAAAGAGATCTGTCAGAAAGAAAATCACGAGGAGTAAGCCTTCTTGTGACAACCTGTAGGTAAAGAAAGTGGTAGCATTTGCTTCTTTGCTGGAAATAGCCACAGGGACTATCTTCCAAATCAGGGGATCACCAGAAAACTGTTTCCATTCCTGAGAAAAACCAAGAGACATTATGCTCAGCTCCACCTCTCAGCCTGTTTGATGTGTGTCCCTGGTTTGGCAACTCCACTAGATCTGTGGTGGCGTGGCTGCCTGCAGGGTAAGTCTTTCTCCAGAATCTTGTGCTAGAAAGGGAAAGGATGTCCGATTTCCAAAACACCAAAAACGAGGTGACTGATTGTTTCCTGGAGATGCCCTCAGACTTTTCCTCAGGTCCCTTCTATTTTCACCTTCTCTCTGACTGGTGTCTTTGCAGAGGGCTTTAAAACAGAGAAAAATTAGAAGGGTGAGGAAATGAGAGAGCAGTGAGGCAGTGATCAGGCCTGCAGTGCTGAACTCTGCCCTGGACCTCTTTTGTTTAGTGGTGAAATACCCTTGTCAGGCAGAACTTCTGAAGCCTACTCCTGTAATGCTGCTTTCCTGCGCACTTGCTCACAGTATACATCCTGCTGTGGTTCTCCCTTCTCCATGGAATAACCCAGATTTATTACACAGTGGAGTGTCACGTGGGAGGAAGGAGCTGCCTTATTCCATGAACGCTTTACCAGCATTTACCATGTTCCCTACACACAGCTTGCTCACCTTGGCACGTGAGTAGAAGTTGGACAAGCGGACTGATAAAGCTCAGGCTTTGTTAGATTAAAAGTTCAGAGGAGCGTTGCCATCTTCATGAATATAAATGGCTCATTTCCACCAAGTGATGTGGCAGCCAGAGTTATCCTCAGCATGTGAGGAGGGGATGTGCCTATTATATTGACTGCACATCTGACTTCCCATGGGGGCTAGTGGCATTAATCAAAGAAATGCTTAATAAACTTTTACATGTCACTTTGTTCTGTAAAAAACCCTTGGAGAGAGCTCTAGCTGAACTTTCAAAGGATCACTCCAGATGGATCAGCTGGAAGAAACAGGAAATCCACTGTAGTTTACAGTTAATATGCCAATTTATTAATTTTCAGGTTCACCTAAACCCCAAGTAGCTCAGCTTTAGCTATGAAATGAACCACAGGACTTCACTTCATGAATGTAAGATTTTAATTAAAGACATGGAGGCTGTACTTAAAAGTGTGTAATTGCATATTCTTTCCTCTAAATTAAAAGAAAAGGGTAGTTTATTTGTTTGTTTAAATAAGGGCTCAGGGTGAAAAGCGAGGGGAGATGGGCCTAACCAGAACAATCCTTCACTCTGCAGTGTCTTGTTTAATATCTCATCATCCACTAGCTGGCCTGATGCAAAACTTCTTAAAGTTATGAAGGAATAAAATTGCAAAGGCTGTTATATGGCCCTTTCAGATAACTGAGAGCTTTGGCTCTCCATTGGCTCAATGAATTAGTACAAATCCATACAAAGCAAGAACAAAAGCTCTGTGCAGTATCATTACATCTTGTATGTATTACAGAAGTGTATCTGGGGTCCCTCAGGAGGTTTTAAACAGCAAGACTGAGAGTCTTCAGGCTTTACCTTGTACTGCTCAAGGCTCTCTACTTCATATCTAGAAGTTTTTAGTAGTATTCATTACACTGTTTATCAAAATTATAGAACTTTCAAATTTTGTGAAGATAATTTTGTCAGATGCCTGAAGGAGAAGATAGATACTGAAATTAACAGAACTGATTCTGTATCATCCATTGTGGCCATCATTTAAAAAAATCTTTATAAAAAGACCTAACTCGTCTTGAAACCAGTTGGGTTCCCTCTTTCTCCCAGAAGCTTATTATTTCTATTTCCTTTTATATTCTCACCTATCTCCACACTACATGTATTCTAATTCATATTTATTCTTGTGCTGATAGGCTGTGTCTATACTTGCAAACTAAACAGGGACAGAGAGACAAGACACCAGCCTGAGCATGGACATACAGTTGTCCATAGCATTGAACAGTTAGCGTGATTTGTGGTGAAATAATGATTCTGGCCAGTTAGTGCCGCCCCAAAATCTGTCCAGGAATACGCTGGTGCCTGGCTAGGGATGTTCCCAGGAGGTGTGTGGAGGCAGCCACCATCTGGAGAGTGACAGATATGAACTCTTTTTGGCCAGATGGCTTCAAGGATAAAGAATGGCTGGCTTGTTTTATTTGCTAAAAAAAAAAAAAAAAAAGCACGTAGCATCATTGTCCTTTACCTTTACAAGCTCTTCACTATCCCTAATAATTTACCTGATTTGCAGACAGTGTCTTATCCAAAATCAGCCTTTTTTTACTAGGACAAAAGAAACAAGCTCCACTAGTCTCTACTCATTTCCTGGGTATATTTTAGTGGGTACATCTCTAGATCCTCAGATGTAATGTACTGCCTTATAAATGTACCATTTCTTCTACTTCAGGTAGATTTTACACCTTTGGCTCAGAGACACTCCAAAACACTTCCATTTGTACTCTCAACTGTTAATTTCAGCTTATTAAACAATTTCCTGCTATTTAATGATGACTTGTTCCACTGTTATTTGTTATGATCAACTTTTCTGTAGTGTCTTAATTATTCATCAAAACAAGACTATAGTACCATTATTTCTTCTCAGTTAGTTGGTACTGGAAAAAGAATGCTAATTATCACAACTGGAACACAAGGCCATTAGTCGTATTTACTATCCAAACTACTCTGAGCAGCTAAATTCTCTCATAAGTAACAGTGTCCTATAATATTTATCTAAAATTAGAAAGGTCTTTCTCAGCATCCAAATTGATCAGGGCAATCAGCAACTGATCTCTAGTTCAACTCCCAGTTTCTTTAATTGCCCTTTTCTGAAAAGACATGGTACCCTAGGATATTCCATTTTATCCCACACTGGTTTTGTATTTCCTGATATGTTATCACATCACCAGCATGTTATGACATCCAACCATTTTTATTTTTATTTTTATTTTTATTTTTATTTTTATTTCTATTTTTATTTCTATTTTTATTTCTATTTTTATTTTGTCTTTCCTATGTAGCTCATAGTTTGTCTAGTCATGCTTGCTAAAAGAAGCCTACCTGGCCATCATTCTTATCAGTATGGCCTTTTCCATATTCTTGCAATCATACCTGTACACTCTCATATTTCCTTTTCCATTGCTATATTTCTGATTTTCCCAGTTTTCCTCTTTCAGTGAATTAAAACTACACATAGAGATTGCATATGATTTCCCTGAGACTGAAAGCTTGTATTAGTAGTCTTGGCATTCTTAGCCCCTCAGTATTTAAGCGGAATGTAGTCATCAAGAAAAATCTCCAAAGAATATATAAATCTTAAAACAAACAGTGCTTAACTCTGCTTTTGTTAATTGTTTTTTTTTTTTTTTTCAATATCTTGTGCCTTTACCATTTTTATTCTCTATGGATTAAAATCATCTGTGCCTGCACTGAAGTTCAGTGCTTTATTTCAGTATGTTCTAGCATGAATCTGATACCATTGTTTTCCTGGCAGAAAGTGCAGTCAGAAGATTTCTCCCTGCTCTCTTCATGCTCCTTTTCAGCCCCAGGCCTGCACATTGCAATCTTTTTTTTTCTGGCAGGCAGCCTAAATTGCTGTGCTCTCCATGTGCTCTGGTGTCTCTTTCTCTTATTAAAGGGTTCCTATATGAAAGGTTCGGGCTTGTCTTTCCCTGGTGCTGGAACATGTCTATTGTGTCCTTCTGCTCTGCCTTCTTATTGAAGATAATTGTGCATCTTTTTTTCTGTCCTGCATCTTCTGTGTATCAGTCTCATTCCCTCTTCAGAACAGGTCTCTGGCTGTCATCATCTCTTTTACTTCACTAAAACATCTGACCTCTCTTTTTCTTCTTCTCTCCTTGATTGCTTGCTTTCTTCCTTTCCTAAGGTCTCCAGGAAAGACTCCTCCTTCAAACTTTTTTACTGCATTAGGCCATCTTTTCCAGAAGGTCACATTTGCTTTTTTTCCTCCTGGGTTATCCAGCTAGTTTTGTGCAACCTTTTTATCTGCTTCTCCATTCTATTCTTCCATTACATTTATCTGCATCTTTAGATCCTGGATAGTGTCTCCCATGAGCTGTATCCTGCTGATGTTTCCTATGAAGTCAAAAGGCCAATGAAGGAGAAGAAACATCTTAAAACATCTATAACCAGTCAGGGTTTTTCCCCGCTTCAACTTTAGGTTATCATCATCGATTCCTCAGTAACCATTGGTATCGTATTATCTTCTAAACATTTGACTTAGAGATAAAAGGATTAGCACCTCTACTAACTTATGAAAAAGCACTCAGTGTTTTGCTTGTGTTTTCTGAGATTTACTCAGAAGGTCATTTTTTAAGCCTTTTGCCTCAGTCAGAGAGAGACTTTATGTAATCAGAGGGCAGTCAGTTGTGTTCACAGAGGGGAACATCCTACTCAATACCACCTGCCAAGCTGCTTGCCTAGGCACAACTCAGAGTCACCACAAATGGGCTCTGAATGTAGATCAGAGAGCACGCAATATGCGGTCACAGTCTTACAGAAAAGAGAGAGATGCATTCATTCTTAGCAAATGGGAAATTTCTTCCTTGTCCAGAACCTGTCCTATGTAAACTCTTGTTTTTTAACTGTATGCTTAGCAGAGGCAACAGGTTTTAGACTTCCTTAGACACATTTGTTATGCCAGTAAACAGTTGTAGATCCATCTGTAGACGTGGGAAATCCTTTAATATGTAACATAAAGTTTCCTTAACTTTTAATAATTTTATCCTAGGCCTTTATTCTAGATGTTTGTAGAGCAATGAATTGAGTGTGTGATGAAAAGCAAGTAAGCTAAGGGTTTGCTGGATCAGCCCTAGGACCGTAACATATTGTACTGTCAATCTTTATTTAATATCTTCTCTTCAGTAGAAATCCTTGAGAAAATGTGCCTTCAGTTGTTTAGCTCCTTAAGCGTGAAAATCCATGCCTCTTCCAGAACTGGTTCCCCCTTTTTTTGTAGCCAGCTGAAATGTCTATTGTCCTCAGTCTCCATATTGCCCAGAACTTAGCTGTAATAAACTGTTTTGTTATTCCTTTAAATTTTCAGTATATCACCTAGGGTTATTCTGGAGAAAAGCTTTTTATAAATTAATTTTGCACTGTATTGTCACAGCATCCCATATTTTTTCCTCAATTATTGTAAGTCTTATAAAGTATTTAGCCCCATAGAATTCCTCTTAACAAAGGAAAGCCTAATGTACAGGCACATGCAGAGACTAAATTAGCAAAGCTATGATGGGTAGGTACTTTCAAATAACTAAATTGTAATCAGAAAAGTTGGTTTCTAGAGATAGTGTCTGGGAGCACAGAGAGAAAGTTAATTTTAACAATTCTATTAAGATAATTTGTAAAGTTCATAATTTAAAAGATATGTTAGAAAAATTGATTTATATATTACTGATTTTTCCATTTCCAGTCTTGTCCAAATAACAAGCAAAGGACTACTTATTACAACTCAACTTTCAGCTTTTGTTAAAAAAGCTTTTGCTCTTTAAAAAAAAAATCCCTTAACATTTTGCCTGCCTTACCTTGCAAAACTCTATTTTTATTGACCTTTCT
This sequence comes from Harpia harpyja, assembly GCF_026419915.1. Lineage (NCBI taxonomy): Eukaryota > Metazoa > Chordata > Aves > Accipitriformes > Accipitridae > Harpia > Harpia harpyja. The sequence continues at coordinate 14,178,898 of NC_068956.1, read as the reverse complement.
GATTAGAGTATGAAATTGTTAAATAACAAAAACATCACCATCGGTCTCACAGTATCATTTTCCATTGAGGAAAACAGAAGTCAACTGTAAAATTTCCAAGTTGTACCGGCAAAATTTTTACATTTTAAAATGAAATTGTTTTTATAATAATATGAATACTTGGTAATGTTGATCCAAACAGTGGAACACAAATTACTGGAACTGCTTTTAGCAAAAACAGCATTTCCAACATCTGTAATTACTGTGAGAGAACAGTAGTAGATAACGTCTGCTACATCATGGCTCCAAAATTACACATTAATTGTGGGCTAATATGGAAAAACATTTAATGTTTTCCAGCTTCACATGAAATACCATTATCTTCACACTACATTTGTGTACAGATAGTAAGAAGTTCCTCCCATCTGTACTAGGACTATACTTATTTTGTTCTAACAGGAGACAGTGGGATAACTCAAAGGTAGTATAGTAAAGAAGAACTGAAGTGTATGACTTCCAGTAATGGAGCTGCTCAAAATATTCCCGTGGATAACATTTATTTAGCTTTTGTGTGTACAGAAATTTCTATATATTGGCTCCTGTCAATACAGAACAACTTTTACTAGTACAAATTAGTCTTTTTTTTTCCCCAAAACACTGTTCAGAGTTATATCAAGTTGACATAGAAATTTTCGAGAAATATTTTTCATTTGTTCTTCTGAACTATACCTATAATTCACATTGAATATTTGGACATTAACATAAATTCAGAACTTTTATACTAATGAACTAAAAAAGAAAAAATAATAGAAAAAAATAATAAAAATAAGAACAAAATTGCATTCTGTGCACTTTTAGTATCCATTAACTAGGAAAGGAATATTCATAAGTGAATTTATTTAGACTTTGAGCTGTTGCCTTATTAACCCATCAAAAAAATACCAAGAAACTCAGAGCATTAGAAAATATCAGCCTTTCTTTGATCCTTGTTAGAGCAGCCCAGCTTGAAGTTAAGACTACGGAGTTCATGTTAGGGATGAACCTTCATTAAAAGAGATTTTTTTGGTTAGGACTGATGTGACTTGAAGTCTATTCCTAAACTTTGTAACTTGCTTTCTAGGTAACTTCAGCAAGTTAGTTCACTTTCTTTTCTGCAAAATATGTTTAATGTTACTTAGCACTTCTGCAAAGAATTTTGAAATTTAAGATTGAAAAAGCATGGTATAGTAGGACACATGATATAAAAATAACTTAATATAGTTCATAATATACAAGTTAATCTCATGTTCAACTGACCTCCTTCAGCTGAGCAGATGACCACAATAGGGCTGAAGGGACCATCGCCTTTGTTGTTGTAAACACCAACTTTCACCTCAAAAGGAGTCAGAGGTGGCACACTTTCATCTCTGTAGATGAACTTTGAGGCATCTGAAGATGTCACCATTTTTTCCTTCCAGCCACGTGTTCCATTGGGTCTGAAGGCTACAATATATCCAAATCCTTCTCCATTCTGAAACTCTTCTGACACTGGCTAAAAAATAAAGTTCAGGTAATGATCAGATGTGGTTTTACTAATTGACAAAGCAGTCACTCAGTGGCTGATCGTAACCTGGCTGCTTGTGTGAGGGTGATCCCTTACAGTTGCATTATAGGATTTTACTTATCATGCCTGTGAACACATAGGGACAATTGCTTCTGAAGCGGAACCCTGTAAGAGAGTTTCTTCACCTAATAACCATAGTTAGGTTACTGTCCTAGGACTCAATAAGCTGTTCAGCTCAGAAAGATTTTTTGTTCTGTATCTCCCACTTTGTGGTTAATGCTTTAACCAGTGGTCTATTAGTGGAATAGCCCCTTCCAGTGACCTTGTTAAAATTATAGAGCAATATATTGTTGAGGGCTCCTAAAATATGATGGGAGTGACACTTACTACAGCAGGACTCTTTTGGGTTTTAGGTGCCAGCCTGTCTGATTTCTGTATCCAAATGGGGTGTCAAGTCTTAGGGATTTAAGTCTAGGGTTCAATTTGAGACTTAGGGTATAATGTAATAAATCTAGTTGTTCTAACTCTCAAACTGAGTCTTGGTAGAAAAAAAAAATCTCATTTGCTGTTCTATGCTCAGAGGATCTGTGAAATTAGCCACTTAAATGGGGACACATCTGCCATAAGCACGCAGTCAGCAAAGGGATTTATCTGTTGAGAGGCTGAGCACTGTAAAAGCTAGATCTTACACGTCCAGCTCAAGGAATGGAAATTTTCATGCTAATTTACTGCCTACACATTTCTTATAAAGTCAATGGACTAGTTTAGGAACTAGGTTATGTTTAACAACTGTCAGCATATTAGGCCTATGGAAAATGCCAAAAAAAGAGTGTCTAAATTCCCTCTCTTGAGGTGTCCATCCTAGATCTGCAGATAACGAACATGTGAATCAGAATAGGGGCACAGGAGACACCAAATCTTCTCCCCTCCACATTGCAAGTGAACGTCTCATCACCAGGCACCTCACTTGCAGACACCATTTTCTACCCATCCTTCTGAAGCTGTGCACTGTGCATCCATGAAAAAAAAGTAATAAACATGACTCCAAAGGCAGAGGAGGTAAAAACAAGACAGACTTTGTAATCTAGTGAGTTGAGCTGGAAAGGAGGAGCCTTGCATCTCTTTGCAATACTTATGGAGTTGGCAGTAGACAGTCACTATAAAAAAAGCCAGAAATACATGAGAAGTAGCAGAACCCTTGGATTTCACTGCAAATGCTAATACACAGTCTGTGAATGAAAGTTATGTGAATAAAATTTTGTTTGAAACTGCTGAGTATAATTCAGGACCCTAGGTAGGTTAGTCTTTTCCTGAATTCCCAGATACCCATATACCATCTCAGTATCTCTTCAGACTTCAAAGTACTTTGTTGAATTCCTATTGCCTGTGTAAGACTTTTTTGGATCCTGCAAAAGCACAGACTGACCATGCTGGAGCTATGGTAACTTACACTATGGTTGTGCCTTATGGAAATGCAGTGGCTACAGCAGACAGCACAGTAGTCTGTAGTCAGTTGTTGGAGTGTTATCCAATGCACTAGGATTAGTTCTTTAGCAGAAATTTCAACGCTTACTTTTAATTGCATGTTTTTGTGTGGTTTGTTCTGTCTTTTTACCATTTCTTGAAGAGACAGTGACTATAATTAGAAATGGTAGCAATCTTTCAAACAATTAAAAAATGTAAATATGACCACTTCACAATTTATATTCAACACAGATGAAAAGCCATGATGTTTTTGTAATCTTAATTTGATTAATGACTTCACGCAGTTTAAGAGGCATGTGAAACAGTAGTGTGCTGACAGTATTAACACTAGGAAGAACAGCACTAGGTGTTGATGGAAACAAGGACTTGATCAGAATCAAGGGCAAAGGATCGACACCTGTCTTACTGGCAGTTTGCACTCCTTAGCTATAAATGAAGAAGCATCAGCTGGCCTTTGAGGGAAAAAGTTAATGTATATTGAAAGTTATGCTATTGGAATTGCTAGTTTTTAACTGCCTGTTGTATCTGTATCACAGGATGGAACACCCATGGGCCTCTGGTTTCTGTTGGAAGAAAACTTCGACCCTTGACAGAGAGGGAGATATAACACACTTCAGTAGTCCTCCTTTCCAGTCACCTGGGTAACACTTTAGAGACACTTAATATGAATACTACATACTAATATATCATATTAGGGACTGGGATTAGGCCAGTTTACATCAGATACACCTGATGTTTTTGTTTGGGATTCTGCAAATTCTCTCCCAATGGAAGAGATGCTGCTGTTTATAATTATAGACTATAAAGCAAACTGAAATCAACTCTGTCTCAGCTGTCTCAGGTAGCTGATGTCAGAGAAAGCAGATGTGTCAACAGAAGACAGCCTCTTCAGATGTCCTAAAATTTATCATTTTAAGCAGTTAGTCAGAATTCTGTGTTTCTCTTACCATCTGAATCTCCTCAAGTTGGCTAGGCTAAAACTTTTTCCATTAAAACCCCAAATGCCATGTCTTTATTTGATGGAATTTTTCTTGTTTTTTTTCTGAATCTGAAACTTCATGATGAATCTAGAAGTTTTGAAAACTTCTCAAGAAAAGTCTTTGTTCTACTGTGTTATCTATGATTAGCCGAGAAAGCAACTCCCACTTCTCCAATTGCCCATTGGCAGTCATACATCTGCGTTGCATCTTGCATCACAAATATCTTCTCAAAATAAAGATCTATTTCAGGTCTCTAATTTTACTTTTTAAATGAAATTCTTAAAAAAAAGATATATTCTTTCTTAATTTAAGTTTAAAAAAAGTTACAAGGCTTTCCTTCTCTTCCCTTAGCTATTATTTCATCTGGTGTAGTATTTACATAAGATCCAGGAAAGTCAAATCAACCCAAGCAGTAGATCAGGAAGAAAAGACTTATGAATTAGCACAACTTTGGAGCTGCTGCCATAATGCCCTCTACTCAAACCACATGAAAATGCACATTACTTTGAACCTTTAGAACATATTTAAAGAACAGTATTTTGTGTTCATGTCTTGCCAAGATTTGCTGTAAGGAAACCCCAGTACAGTACTCTTTACTTTGCCCTCAAAGAAGTAAACATGAAACAAAACCTTTAATCAGAAAAGTCCCTTACCTCCCATGCTATTACTAATTCATGTCGCCTTCCACTTCTGCCACTTACATTACCTGGAGGTGTCTTTGGAACTGTGAGCAAAAAGGAAAAAAAACAAAACAAAACCAAAAAACAAAACAGAATGTCCAAGTTATTGAAGTTTTCCCCATAGTAATAAGTTGCTGCAGAAGACATGAGGCTGTTAAATCAGAGCAGAAATAACAAACATAGCACTCCGTGGTAAAGAAAATTTGTTCAAGTTTCATTTCAGAGCATTCCAGTAAGCTTGTAAACTCAAAGAAAGCATAAGCTGAGAAGAAAAATAATATTGGAATAAAAAGCTGCTTAAGCACTATGTCTTCTGTAGATTAGTCAAAATTTAAATGTACAGATCATCTAAGAGATAAAACAGGAATTATCTTGTTAACATTTGTATTTTTTCAACAGACAACTCAAAATCAAATGCCAGGGAACCTGAGATATTTCAGAATTCAGGTAAAATCTTAGGACATAAATAATATGTCTTTACTATTTCCCAGGTCATTAGTGATTTAGAACGTTTTAGTTCTTGTAAGTCTATTCTTGTATGCTTTACCAAGGAACCATTTTTCAGAAATTTTAAAGTAACCATCCTTAAACACCTCTTATCATTTCTTGCAAAATGCTGGAAGCAGTACTACCGACAGTTCTTTAAGAATTGAGACCACCATTATAGCTTTAAAAGCACATGTGAGCAGCTGATGAAATTCTTTAAAAAAAATTATAAAGATCATCATCAGTGTGAATTGGGTTATCATATTTTATAAAGCTTCAGAAATCTCAATTGTTCCATTGGAATTGTATAATTTCTTTTATCTTACTTGGTGCCTCTAATGAAGCTCCTAAAATGACTAATGTCTTGAATTTATTTACTATGAGCAGGTAACATTTGCATTCTTTATTTGATTAAATATGTCCTAAGACATAGTCCTTTCTCTTTTCTTCCTTACAACAGTACATAGGTCATTGGTAGAAATGTACTCTGACGCATTAACTGTTAAGGCCTTATTGCATGCTGTTTAGCTTATTTATTGAGTAGCACTGTGCCTTTGAACTGTACATGGAAAAATACATTTAAATAAATGTACACAGTCCTCTCTATTTCCCAAGTTGCTCATTAACAGCTGAAGTTCAATGAAAGTGCAGTTTTTACTAGATCCTGGAAGTTCACATAAAATTTCAGGATTTGTTTGTGTGGTGTTTTTCTGAACTCTGAACTCCCCTTTAAAGAACATAAGCCCAATTCTGTTTTTTCTCATAAATGATGCAAACCCATAAAGCTTATGAATTGCTTCTGATTTACAGTGTTGGAAATGAGGTAAGAGCCCTTTTATCTGTGGTTCTTACCAGACTGATGGGGGAGATTTCTGATGTGTAAAACATGTCTCTCCAATAAAGCTGGGTTCATCTGGCAAACATGGTGCCTTCGACTTTTTCCTCCCTCCCTCCCTCCCTTCCTTCCCACTACACACAAGCTAAATGATATCTTTCATAGTTACTCTCTGCTGAAAGCTCATGACTTCTGTATAATCAGATGATGAAATTGCTTTGCAGTTTAACTTTAGGCAGTGAGAAACCAGGTATCCAGGCTGAGCTTGTAGTCCAGGCTCCTTCTCCAGTGAATGCAGAGTTTTGGGGTGGTTCATCCCATCCAAAGATAACTGTCTAAACAATGGGGATGATTGTTTAGACTCTACTGACTGGAGGTATGAACTAGTTTAAACTAAGACCTAATCTTGACATGGCAAAAAGTTAATAAAATTTTCCTTTCAGAAACAGTATTGCCCTCTGGACTGAAAAGAAAAAAAAAAAGATAACAGTGTGCAACACTGGGATGAGTGTTCTACAGTGAAAAGATGCAGATGAAGAATAATCTGCCAGTTAATTAAGATGCAAAAATTATGATGCCATCTCTAATGGAGCATATTTAAACCTTGTTTAGCACCCATTTTTCTTTTGCTTTTCTAAGATATTTTTTGGTTAAGTTATAAAGAAAAATGAAGTTTTTATGTTGGTGCCATGTTACTGATGAGAGAGTGTGCTGTACTCCTTTGAAGCATCCAACATGATGGACTTATTTAACCTGCAGTGTCCTCTTTCTAGAGTTTTACTGTTAATAACTTCGCAGACTGAAGCCCTATTTAAATGAATAAATGTTAAAAGAATAAAACTGCCAAAACAATGAATTTCTTTTGCACCAAACTAAAATGTACATTCACACAGTGAAACTCTCGCAAATGAATAACCATTAAAAGAATAAATGTGTCAAAGGAAAACATTTCCTCTGTACTGCATCAAAGCAGATTATACACAGTTAGAGGGGGACATTTTGAAATGAGTAAGTGAAGAAAACTATTAAAAGGAAATATTTTTTGCCAGGCACTGAAGTTATATATTAGCAACCCTTTCAGCAGCATCACCTTTATACCAATATTATATCTGAATTTACTCACTCATAGCCTAAGTTTATTGCCATGCAATTAGTGACTTCCCAATCTTTAAAAGTTGTTAATTCTCAGCCATGACATTCATGGAGAAGTACTTGTACCAAATATGCAAGTATGATGACTAAACTTGGCTCCTGGACACAGGATCCATGTGCCTGGGGCGCAATGACATGAGGACCTCTTTTCTTTAGTGTTTATCAAAGCTGAGAAATTCAGTATTGTTTCTTCTGAATAAATACATCCCAACTAGTAGCAAAGATCTCTCTGCTGTGCTAATTTGTCTCATTTAACAAGAAGATGAGAGCATGTCACCTACTGGGAAATTAATCACTCCTTGGCTTAAAACTGGTCCTTAAGATCATAAAATGTGACTATGCTTAGCTTGACTGTGTGTCTAATTCTGATCAAAGCCTTCTCATTAGCCCCTTTGCCAGCTACCTATTCTCACTTCTCTCCTGTTTTATTCTTAGACTGCAAGCTCTTTGGGATCAGGTCAGTTCTTCTTTTCTTTTGTTAAAAGCCAGGTCTCTCCTTCATTCTGGTAATGCGAACAACAAATAATACTAAAACCTGTGTTCTGAAAGACATGGTGACTAAATGTAGTTCACAGTAAATAATGGGTCTACGCTGGCACACATTGATGTTGAAACCTTCACTTAAGGCAAACAAACAAAAATCTTGAAATGACTTTGCCAGGAGTTTGATTTGAACAGAAACAGCAGGATTTGTTTCTTATTATTTTCCACTTTCATGGAAGTACTGTGATATGCTGAAAATGCAAGTGAAGTGAAACACTAATAAAACTTATCATCTCCCCTAAACCAAACAAAAAACCTTTAACGTTTTCTCTAAGAGCAGGCGTGAAGAATGTAGCCCTCAGAAATCCTATGAAGCATTTGTCAATATGCTTAAAATATAAAGGAAGAAAAGGTGATATGGAAAGGTAAAGCTTATACATGAAGCCACAGACAATTGTTTAATAATTCGTGTGTATCTTATCATTATAAACTAAATATGCATGAAAAGCAGTGGGTTTTGTTTAGGACAAAATGTATGCACAGAACTGATGTTGCTGAGGGCTTTGTGTGTGGAAGCAGTGGTTATAAAGTGCTGAAAAGTGCCGACAATGCCACCCATATATTTTAAACTTGTATTTAAATCTAAAGTTTAGGAAAGCTTTTGGAAGTGGTAGGTAATGCCACAGCTATGAAACCATGAACATTTGGGGTAGATGTTAGCTTTCCTTCCAGGATTCCACTGTGTCCCCCATTTTGAAAACTGCTCTGTGTTTTAGAGTGCTTAAATTAGGGTTTTGGTTCAGGGTTTTAAAAACTCCTCTTTCTTCACTCTGTATGGCTGATGGATTTTCCGTTTTTTTTTTTTTTGGTTGGGTTTTTTTTTTTTTTTAATGAAGACTGTGGATTCTGGTAGACTGTAAAGATGAGCCCATTCAAAGATTTTGGGTACTCACTTTTGGGCAAAATAATGAAAATTACTAAATTTTTCATTTTGACATTTTAACAAATGAAACATAGCCATTTGTGTTTTAAAAAAAGGTATAATGTGAATTTTACTTCTGTTTTATTTTAAAATAGAAAAATTTAAAATGGAAAGACAAATGAGAATATTTTGGTTTGAGTTTACAGATATTTTAAATTTTAATCCAAAATTATTATTTTATTTCATATTTGCTGAAGAAAATAAAGAAAATCTACATTTTGTTTAAAATCATTTTAATTCTCCCCATTTTTACTTCAGTGAGCGAACTAAAAAAACCTTTTAAACTGCTCTAGCTCTGGATTCCTTTCCTTATAGAGAGGAAAATAAAATGTCACATTGAACCTAGAAAAACTGAAAGTACTTGAAAAACAGTTCATCCTCTTTTTAAAATTCCAATCTTGTAAAGAAATTTGAAAAATTTTATTGAATGAATAGTTAGTAATTTTAAAGGTTTTTTTTGTTTTGTCCTTTTTTTTCAAGGAAATGTCAATTTTCTTTTTCAATTCTGTGTGTTTTGTTTATTATGAAGAAAAATTACAGATTCTTAATTTTGTAGTGTATCTTAATTTTTGTGCAGAACAAAAGTATTTAGCAGCCAAGATTATAACTGATTTTAGTATTGCTGTAGAAACATGTAGCTAGATTTAGTCCCTACCGTTCAATTTTGCAATCTGAATAGGTGAGATAGAGGGAAGACAAAGAATAGCAAGAGCTTTACTAATCTCCTGTTTTTAAGAGCAAGAAATGCTAAGGTGAACTGCTCAAATTCAGAGAGTTTTCTGATAAGCAATTGAATCCAGAATTCCCAAATCCCAATTCTATACTTTAACCACAAGATCTTTCTTACTCTGCTTGAATCCCGTATTCATGAAGATATTTTCCACATGGATATTTTTTGTATAAATTCTGAAACATCTTGTCAAATAAAGCAAAATGAAACAAAATGTTGATATTGTAATGCTTTTGGGGGAGATGAATTATTAAACTTGGCTTTAGTCCCTAAGAAAATGTTTGCTCAAGGTACAGTTGCAGTTATTTATTTCTTTTATAGCTTTTTATATCTTTTAAGATAGAGATGTAGTTTGAAAACCAACTCTGCTTAGCTGTGGAAATGGTATGGGTGGGGGAAAAGGTTTTGTCACCAGCTTGTCAGAGCTTCCTAATGTAAGGACCAAAGCAACAACACATTCAGTAGTTTTTTCTTCTCGGTTGTTTTCCTTTATATATCTATATCTATACCTATATCTACATATATCTCCTGCAGTACACAACTGGGAAACAAAGGGATGTTAACTGAAAACCCTTTCACTGTGTGAAAGGCCAGCCCTCAAGTTCTCACCCTCCCAGGAAAACATTTCACATCTCATCTGTTCAGGAATGAAATGTAAAATGTGCCAACATCTCAGAAGCAGATGATACACTGTTTTCAACTATTGGAAAACAAGGATGCCCCAACTTGTCTCAGGATCTGAATTTCTGTTCTTATTTCCTCTGCATTTTTAATATTTGTAATTTAGTAGGAGATAGAATTCAGTTCTATTCACTGATAATAGTGTCCTGCGTGGCTGTGGGACTCAGTCTGAAAAGCCTCCAAATCACCACCATATAGGACTGAAATCTCAAATGCTGTGGCAAACATGCCAGAGAACCAATTCCTTAGCTTTTCTGTTATGTCTTTTAGTAGCCCACACATTTGGGGATTCCTTGTCATTATATACTGCATATCAGTTTGAGGCTGCAATACTATGTGTTGGTAGCCTATTGGTTCTAAATAAACCCATGCAGTCAATGATTACAGTCTGCTTTCTCTTCTCCTTTTTTTTTTCTCCTATGGAAAAGCACATTTTCTACAAAGGCTTTAGTAGCCCATGTAATCGTCACCAAATGTCACAGATACAGCAGGTTATTCATTTTTTCTAGAGCAAAAATAGTTATGATGATGGGAAAAGCTGAAACTTCTTTTATACAGGTCACAAACAAATAAAACACCATCCCCAACATCAATCAAAAAACGAACCAAAAACCTGAAAACAAAGCCAGTCTAAGACAGGTAACTTTTTTGCTGGGACAGAGGCATTTCTTGTTATGCTATGAAGAAATTCTAGCTGAGAATAAGGGCGACTTAATGGAAAATAAGGACTTATTAAAAATAAAGCCTGTGTACAATCTGCTACTAATAGAGTGCATTACATTTTTACCTCATAAAATCAAGTTTGTATGCATGATTAGCAGGTTAAACTTTGATTCTACTCAATTTCTCTCTCCCCATGTTTCCCCATGAATAGATAATGTAATTGATGCTTTGCCCCCAGGCTTCAAATGCCTGACTGCCTTAGTGGAATGCCAGACATGTTTAAATTCATGTTATTGGCTCTTTTCACCTTGTGGACCTGTAAAATATGTATCAAGGCTAGAACTGACAGAAATGCAGCAGCTGGCTATAAGTTAGATGTGCCAGAAAATTGTGGTATTATCCATTTCGATGAAAGTAGCTATGAAAAGCAATCATGTTAACTAAATATGAACTAAGTAACAAGATTAGGGTTTAATTAGAAAATTAAAGCAAGTGGAAACCTGTTTATTATTCTGTTGATTTCCTTACACCAACCCAAGTATTATTTCCAGGGGTATTTTTAGATAATGGACTAGTATAAAACGTTGTTACTATCTTGGGGAAGAAGTGATAAAATAAGTGAGGTGTGGGGAGAGAAAAAGACTTTAGTCACCAGTCAAATTAGCTTGTGCCATTAAATTCAGATACCGATTTACATTGAAGTATAAAATAATGGAAGCAGAATCACACATTTGCTGCCTCTCTGGGTTGTCTACACAGCTGTCATTCAGCCTTGTGGATCTCAACTCTCATCTGAGCATGAGCCACAGTTACCTTTTCTGCTGGGAGACTGGTATTTCTGGAGGTTTACCCAATGCAGGGGCAGCCTGCCTGTTTTTACTTGTAGGCCACATCTAACATCACTGCAAATAGCCGGGTTATTCTGCCTGGGTCATGAGTAGAGCAGTTGATGCCATGTTCTTTCTGAAATATAATGTCCTTTCACATATGTGTATTGAGATCTATGAGATTAGAACTGGAGCCCATGTTAACAGAGATTTTCCCTTGAAGCTTTCAGTTAAAAAATTAGTAATAGAGGGACTCTGAAAAATAATGGATCACTGTACCACACTAAGATAGATATTAATGTGCTAATTTGGAAAACCATGTACGAAACCCAGTGAAAACTGTTACTATCTTTCCTGTCTCTTTGACTTTGGCAACTAAAAACTATACCAAGCGTGATAATTCACACAATCACTGAAAGTGTCTCAGAGGACAGAGCTAAACAGGCTCTGGACTTCAGGAATATCTGGAGATCAGGAAAAAGTGGCTGCCTGAATTAAGCAGATCATGAAGCCTCTGGCATTTCAAGAGTGGCAAAAAATTATAAGCAGCATGCTATTTTGCAAAGAATTATATGTGTAACAGGTTTTTTTGTTTGATTGGTTCCTTGTTTAAAGCAGAGTCCATTGTGTTATTGTTCCGACTTTACAACTCTTTGCAGGTTCTAACAAATTGGGAAGTTATATCTTATTGTAACTTCTGCTTTCTCACTCCTGCTATAGAACAAAAAAATGAGACTGCATCTATCTTTTTTAATAAAAAAACCCCAAAACGAACAAAACAACCCACAAAACCCGAAACCATTCACAACTGAAACAGAAACCAACCTTTTTCTTAAGGAAAGGTCTTTTGAAATTGAGGTGATGGCAACAGACTTCCGCTGTACCATGCCGTGTTAAGCAGGCACACCAAATAAATTCAGCTTCAGTTTCTCTGAAGGCTCTTAAGTTGTTTTACTGGCACCTGTCTGGATTTCAATGTCATGCTACAAAACAGTCCCTTCTAACACGACATTTGTGCAGGTGTAACTCTGGTAGCAAGAAGGTATTCCTAACTGGGAAGCTGAAAGTGCAAGTAAACATCTAGCGTGGCCTTTTTGCTATTTGAACTAATACATTACTGATTTATTATTCAAGAAGACCTGCATTATTATCAGCTACAGTGCTCTTTATCAGGAGGAGCCCCATGTACTGGAGTACAGATCATTGCTACCTGAGTTAAAGATTCTGTTCCTTCCAATGGCAGCAATAGTGGACTTACCCAGAAATGAATACAAATCACTGGGTGAAAATACACCGCATACTGCATGCTTTGTCTGTCCCACTTTTTTTTTTTACTGATCATTATTATGATTTATCAATTCATTTTTACAGAGGTAAAGTAGCAATGATTGTCTAAAGGAATATTGAAAATGGATGTGCATGAAGAAGACTTTCACCAGAGTTGTAGGAATATGTTTTAGTAAATACAGCCTTTGTTTGGTAAACACTGGGAAAGAAGAAGAAGGAACCTAAAAACCATGACAGCTAGATGAAATCTAACATTTTCAAACTTCAGTTTGTGAGAAAAACATTCACTCAGAGCTTAAATACATCTGGTCGATTACAATCCTGAACCATCCTTTCAAAAACAGGGAATATACATACTCATAAATCTGAAAGAACATAATCCCAGGGGTGCAACCTATTACAGGATAACTTTTTGCAGAATGTTTGTGTCCTCTCTGATATGTACCACCTGAATAAATCGAGAAGTCATTCAAACATTTGGGTCCAGCAGAATTTTCATTGCCAATGAAATATGGTACAAAATCAAGGAAAGAATAATGGTGGTGAAAGAAGTTTTTTGTTGAAAATCATTTGAGATGAAAGTAGCTTGTGTTTTTTATTTCATTTTCCTTTCCTCCTTTTCTTAATGGAACAAAGTATGTATCATCAGAAGCTTCTGCTATAAAGTTATCAAGTTTCACACTGTGGAGAGCTTGCAGAAGATGAGGGGGAGAGATGGAAAGGAAGCATCCTTCCACATGAGTGAATGGGAATCAAATCACTTCAGTGCAGTTCTGTGATTGTACAGTGAAGTTTAATATCAGCTAGCAGCTACACAGTTATTTAAAGCAGAAAAAAATAAAAAGTCTCATTACAACTGAAGATAGGTTTGTTAGACTTCATCTGAAATAGTGTATCCAATTTTTGGTGCCACAATGAGAAAGATGTTGATCAGCTAGAGCAAGTTCAGGGGAGACCCCTGGGATGGTGGGGCTGGAGCACTTGCCTTATGGGGAGAGGCTGAAGGAGCTGGTCTTGTTCAGCCTGGAGCAGAGGTGGCTTTGGGGGATCTAACAGAAGCTCCCAGTGCCTACAAGGAGGTCACTGAGGAGACAGAAATGGGCTCTTCATAGTGGTGCAGGGTGGGAGGGCAAGAGACAGTGGTCATAAGCTGAAATAGGGGGAGTTCTGGCTGGATATATTGAAAGAAAAATCACAATGAGATCAGTTAACTGCTGGCACAGGTTGCCCAGAGAGGATGTGCAATCTCCCTCCTTGGAGGTTTTGAAGGCTCAACTGGACAAAGCCCTGAGCAACCTGCTCTGAAGCCAGTTTACCCAGCTTTGAGTAGGAAGCTGGACCAGAGACCTCCTGAGATCCCTTCCAGCCCCAGTTATTCAGTTGATTCTGTGGTTCTGTCTACGAAAATCAGCCTGAACGTTCTGCTATGAATGGCATATATATGGACTGCTGACGTATGGAGCTGAGGCACAAGATTAACTTATCTTAAAAGATAAGAATTTTACTGCAGAATGAGACAGGCGGACACATTTTGGCATTGCCACTTGTAACTCTTATAATCTCCCTTAATGAGAAGACAGAGTGCAACACAACTGCTGTATTCATCCAGAATATTTACAAATACAAAATCAGTAACACTTTCAAATTCAAGTGGAATCTTTGAATTTTCACTCTTGTATTCCATATGATTAATAAACTATGTACAAATTATTCAGCTGAAGAAACATCAAAACAAATTCAAAACTCTCTAGGCCTCCTAAATAACAAAGAATGAAGAAAAATCTGAAAGTGTTCTGAGATGCAGTTCTCTTCTGAGGCTTTCTTCAAACCCTATCTCTATCTCTTTCTGCCTCTTAAAACATGTCTCTCTAGCTGCCTAGCGATTTTTCTCAGATTCCCATTCCTTCTTTATCTCCTTTCATTCTGCCCAAGTTACTGTCAATGTTTCCAAACTTTCTGAGACCACTGCAGTTTTTCAAATACGATATAAAAAGTTTTTCCTGGGCTCCCACTGTACCATCCCAGTTAGAAGTATAATGAAATTTCTTTAAGTGCAATAACAGCTCATGGTAGAGTGTGCATGACAAAGAAACACTTAAAGCACAAGGTATTTCAAATTAGGCAGCTTCCCATGGCTTCCCTGTCTTGATGAAAAAAATTCTGTGCACCTTCGAGGAGAGAAGCTATGAAGAATAAGCGGGGAGAGGCTGCTTGGGAGCAGTTGTTTGAAAAGACTGAGAAGCAGCCTACAATCGAAGAGCAGTGGAAGTCTGCCAGAGGGCAGGCAGCAATGGCTTAAGTGTAAGATGAAGAGTAAGACAGCCCAGATGGAGTAAGACAGCAGGGAATGGGTTTATTTGAAATTTCTGTAAATTAAACAATATTCCTGTAATTAAACCAAACTGGCTCCCCATTACAAAGAATATCACCCTGGAACAGTGATGACTGAACACACAGATGTGTACCAGGGAGAAGAGAATAGGTCTATTTCTATACTAAAATAGTTCTTGTTTCTGGTAGTCCTGGAAAATTAACCTTTTTATCCTCTTCTTACCTGCTTCATTGGTTCTGATCACTCGTGATGGTGCACTTGGGTCTCCGGTCCCAATTTTGTTGGTTGCTACAACTCTGAACTCATACTCCACCCAAGGGTTCAGTTCAACAGCCATAGCAGACTCCATGTCACCACTTATCACGTCTGGAACTGTAGACAGTAACGAAATGTGTAGGTCACTCAGAAAACTGAAGCCCACATGCAGTGCCTCAATGGCAAGTGGACTTTGTGATACAATATGTCCATTAGAAATGATAGACAACAAGGATCTAATATGTTAGAAATCACAGCTAGGTTTTTGGCACTGTGGTACTCCTGAAAAGACACAGATTGAAGGATTTAGGGGAGAGCTTTCTGCTTATTCACAGATGCATCATGGCAGGTGTCTTTCTGTTGTCCTTTCAGAGCTGTTGCTAAGTAACGTGAAAGGAATGAAAAAAGAAAAAAAAAATCAGTGCTTTTAATTTATTATTGTTCCCTTAAGAGTATCTGTTCCTGCAGTTGCCGGTGGTTATTGTGATGAGCAGGAGTTTTGAACAGTCTACTTGTGCTGTGTGAAAGTTTTTCTCACCTGTTTTTACGGTCTGCCAGCCAAGAGAAAATGGACTGCGTGCTTGCAGGTTGTAGAGGGAGATAGGGCTGTGATTGTCTGCCCCAGGACTCCAGGAGAGTGTTGCTGTGGTGTCTGTAATTTCCTCCACTATTACAACCCCTGGGGGACCAGGAGGACCTAGAAATAAAGTGGAATAATCAAACAGACCACACCATCATGGCAGCTGAGCAGCAATAATACAGGAGATGCATTCTGTAGGGACTCAGTGGAGTTCAATATCCATGAAATACAAGGGTTAAAATTCACACTACTACATCACAGAGATACCTCATTTCCATGATTTCTGCTGGTAAACTGTGATTGTTTCTACTCTTTAAATGCTGTGTGGGTGAGTATCAATTAACTTGTCAGAGTGACAGCGGAAGAACTAGAAATAGAAACAGATTAAAAAAAAAAATCCTCCGTTATAATTGTTCTGAACCTAAAATTAAAGGAAAAAAAGAGCAACTTTAAGAAGCATCCAGGCTAGACTGAACAGTTGCAATCACATCTTCTCTTTGTGTGAGACATGACAGCAGGAAAGACAAATAGTCATCAAAATGAAGCACAGGTGGATGTGCTTCTTGAAGAACAATAGTATTACTAATAACTGAATCAAGAATACAGCATTCATCCTTTCGCTCAAATTTACTCATTCAGGGAAACCGCTTGGATTACTACCCTGCTGGAAGTCCATTAACTATTTGATTGAAAGCTATTAAAAACAAAACAAAACCCAAACCCAAATATTTTGAATGCTGATAATTACTATGGTTCCATTAAAAACAAACAAAAATGAAAGTATTATTTATTTCACTTAGCTGCACCAAATGAGAATGTGCTAATCACCACTTGTATAGGCCATGTGACTGATCCAATAAATGATATCTCTTGTAGCAAACATGACTTTGCAAAGAAAAATGTGGCTATAACTTCATACACCCACCCCAATTTTATTCTTTAATTCTTCCTGATACTGATATTACTTGTGTTTGAAAACATTGTCCATTTGCACTTGCCAAAATAAATCGGAGGCAAAGTTCTCCTGGTTCAGGAACCTATTCCACGGTAGTTGTAACCAGATGTTTAGGGGAAAATGTGCATCTCTGTCATGGGTAAATGCAGAATAAACATCTCTCTTGTGGTTTATTATACTCAAAAGCTTATATAAGTCCTGAAGGACAGGACTTAATACTTTTGTAAAATATTAATATTATTAATAGCTATAGTCATTTATGACAAGTCTGGATTTTCTTGGAATCCAAGACTCTTCTGATTCTTTTCCATCCTCCTGTTTTTGAAGGCTGAAGTTTTGCTTCTGCTCCTGCACACATGGAGGACTGTGAAATCAGAAATGCACTACTGGATGCTTTCTCCCAAAATGAAACTGCAGGAAGAGTGATGACAGAAACAACTTTATTAATAGAAAGCAATTGCTACTACACTTTTGCAGGAGCTCAGCGCTGTTTGCACGTATCATGAGCTGTAGTGGAGCAGGGCTTTTGGATATATGTATTCCCATGGGCTGTGATGACTGGTCAGAGCTCAGCACCTGCAGATCAGGGTGGCAAACACTCAGGTCTGGTGCTTCCATTTGAAGCGGCAGCTGTAGCCAGGACTTCTGCATTACTGAGCTCAGCATTATTATATTTTAGTGCTATTTCATGCAATCAAACCTTTTGCTGGCTAGAATCCTTAGTCCAGGAGTAGAAACAATTCTATCTGAATATCAAAGGCTAAAAAAGCCCATTAACTGAAATATTTTTAGTTGCTGTGATCTTTTGTCATTTGCAGCTGCAAACAGCTTTATATTTCCTTTGATACGCCTGCAGTAGAAGCATGTTTACATGAACTATGACAACAGTATGATCAGAGTTTTGTAACAGTTGGGCTCAATAGCTTTAGAGTGAAAGAGACATTGAATCTTTTAAATGAGAAAGCAATTTATGCTATTCACTTGCCTCTGTTTGCTTGGCAATGATGTACAAGCAACTAATTGACATTAAAATGTTGGAAATATATGGCATTTAGAAATAACAGCAACAACAACAGGAAAAGACCAATGTTTGAAATTCAAAGGATTCAATTCCTTCAAGTCAAAGAATGGAAGGAATTCAGAAAAGTTTAGTATTATGGATGTATGATGGAAGAAGATTGTCTCCACAACACACTGCAGTCCTCTTCCCTGGACCCCAGGGTGCATCTCTGGGGTATAGGAAGAACAAGGTTTTCCACTTCCATGGGTGGTGAGCAGCTTCAGTGCTGGGAGTCTCTCCTCTTCCCTTGCTCTGCCTGCTCAGCAGGCTTGACTTCGCTGCTGTCAGTGACTTTCATCGCATCACAAACAGTGCTGGGAGAAGATGGTGGCACCCCTTGGACACCTTGTGACTCTTGGCCTTCTGGAGTCCTGTCTTCATTTGCAGTTGAAAGGTTTTGCTTTTCTTCCTGGGAGAAAACATGGCAGACAGAAAGATGTGTTCTCTGCACTCCTGCCTTCCTGCCAAGTGTTTGCTGTTCTTTGATGGGAAGCACCAGGTCATGCCTTCGTCTCAGAATAGCAAGTCCTGGGGCTAATTTAATAAAATAGGGTGATCTTCAATCTCCATCATCTATTGTTTCAGGCTATCTGTTGATGTAGGAAAATACTAGTGAAATTTTTATTTGTAGCCATGAGGGAAAGTTTAAAGGAAAGCTGGGATCTTGATACAATCATATGCTTTTACTGGGTTGGAGCCCTAGGCCCAGAATTATATCATGGTCCCAAGCACAAACAAAATTAAAGGGAAATATTTTAGTACTTTTCCTCTATGACAATGTTTTTCCCATGCACACCGAATGCTGATAAAGAGTTTCTAGCCACTGTATTACAGGCAAAATAACAGGCATCTTGCTTATATTAAAGGATGTAAAATATATTTATGCAGATGTCTCCTGCTAAATTCTCAATATATTTTGTTGTTGGAGATCTCTCATGTTTTTTAAACCTTTTAAATGCATTCCTAGGCATGACAATGTGTCATTATGCTTTCTGAGATGTGTGCTCTTACAGTCTGCAGGATGACTGCTAAAAAGCATTTCCATTTCCAACAGCAGGCATTCTTGAAAGCAGATTAATAAAGGACAAAAGCCTCAGTGATGACAAATGTATGACAGCTAGCCAGGACCTGAGTGCTATGCAGATGTCACTCATTTTTGTAGAAATCTCATTAAATTTTATGGTTGGATGTAATCATTCATGGTGTCAGCCGGATGGCTAATGTAGAGAAGCTTTTCTCCCAAGGGCTGTGTTATTGTTCAGGATCTCTAAAACAATTTTTTAGTTGAGAATAGCCAATTGAGGAAAAAATGCATGGTCTGCTCAAATGCTTCTCTGGAAACTATACAGAAAATGACTGGTCATAAATGCACTACAGTGCAGTCGACCTTCATAGAGAAGACATTTGGGGATGCAATAGGCTCTTATGCAGCTCTAGGAGCACTGGAAACCCAGCGTCAAGGATATTAGTCAGTTATCTTCTCTCGGAGCAATTCCATAGATTGACACTTCATTTCAGGACATGCATGACTGCATTTTGGCAAACTTGTTTTATGTGTCTTTTTATTGTTGAAATGATCATCCTGAGGGGTCCTTTAGATTACTTGCCATTGTACAATGTTAATGTGAGAGTTCTTGAAAGACTATTACCAATAATAGCTGTAGTCATTCAGGGAGGCAGTGCCCTTTCCTGTGAATTCCAGAATGTGCACTGATTTACTCCACTGCTGCCTGACCAGGATAATTCTTACTTTTACCAAACAACTAAGAAACCTGATATGTAGCAGTTCACAAACACAAATTTCTTGACCTGAAGCTTTTGCTTTCTGAATGACAAGGTGTACTGGCTTGTCATCAAGGAGATGAGAGGTTAAGAGAAAGAGGAAAAGAAAGAGGCAGTAACTACAGAATAATAGAAAAAGTGCTTGATAAAACAGGAGCTTGACTGTTGCAGCATAAATCCCTTTTGCTGTGCCTGCCTATGGCAGATGATGTGTTTGCACATGGTGGGGGACAAGAGGATGGAGACAAAGTTCAATGTATAGTAAATGCGATAGGCACTATGGCTTTAGTGGATATATCCGTATCCGTAGTCCCCCCACGTGTGGTGTACCCAAATGATTTCGGTAAGGTAGCTACATAAGGGCCCTGGGCAGATGGAGAGGTTATACCCCAACCAGCAGCAGGATAGACAGGGAGGTTACACTCAGGGTTGGAAGGTAAGAAAGAGAAGACATTGATGTTCCAACATAAATAGCCTTGACTCATTCCAGGGATGAGGGTCAGGAGAAATCCCTTATGTCCTGCCTGAGAAGGCCTTTGGTGGTACATACGTCATGTTGTGCTCCTTTGCCCTGATGACTTCTCTGCCTTGCAGAAACCTAAAAATAGGGGATTTGGGCAAAGCAACCTTGAGATCTGCTCAGTCTTATGAGCTCGGATGCCAGACTGCAGTCCGGAACCTCTGAGCTGAATCTTTGTGTAGTGGTAGTTGTGACTTGACACAAAATGTATGGCCAGCTCAGGGAACATGAACTGAAACTTCACCTTAGGCAGAAAAGCACCAGTAGCCTATGAATTGCATTGTGGATGACATAACTAGCAGGTCCCAAATAGGGTAAAAGGCTGAGTTTTAGACATGCCTCTTTCATTGGCATGTCCTGCTGACTGCCTTTAGCACTGTAGGGCATCACTTGCAGCTGTCCCAGTTCTGGTCCATGCTGCTTCCTTCACTCTTTGCAATCACAGTGCGGGTACCAGCACTCCCAGAACTGCATGGGTCTCTTTCAGGCATGGAGTTTGTGAACATCACCACATCTGATTTGTATTTTTGTACTTGTTTCTAGGCACTTTTTTGGACTGAAGTTATAGATATAAGTTAAGTTGATGTTTGTAAAGAAGTTTCTTAGACAGAACAAAGGATCTTTTTTAAACTCTTAAAAAAAACCTTTTTAAAGATATGAATCTCTTTCCCTTTCACACCATTGAAGATATAACAAAGGTCCTGTTACAAGATCAGATTGCTGGAAATGTTTTGGTCTGGAGTCTGTGGGTTAAAGGGCTCATGCTCCATCTATAGTAATATACTGTCTTCTAATACTATAAATGTTTCAGCTGCACTGATATACTGAAAAGGGCCACAGCACACATATGAACTCTAGCACTGATCCTATGGGCTATTATGTTGTCAGCCAGTCCCTATCGTAATTTCAACCCTCTGCAACTGTGAGTTTCCCAGCCAATGCCTTGGCACAACTAATGGATTATTATGCGCTGGGGCAGATCCCAACAGGCAGTTTGTCGTGCTTGTCCTGTTTTGAGAGGGGAGGGGGACTGGGAATGTAGCTGTGTGGATGGGAACTCTGCTGTACCCATTGGCCTTAGGGAGCAGTTTACTATTATGGACATATTCTGTGAGTCCAATTAATGGGGTCTGTGCTTAGGGCATCTTCCTGGCCTTTGCTACAGCTCAAATGTAATTTCAAGGACCAGCAAGAATCTGCTGACCTTGTTTATGTTCCATTTAATAATGTTGTGTTTGATGGCCTTTAAACCCAAGTGCTTGTCTTTAAGTTTTATTGGCAATATCACAACTGAAAGGAGCAGTGTGGTCAACCTAACCAGCAGTTCCTGCGTTATATTTGCTCCAGGTCAGTGGAGTTCAGAGGAAACATTACTTCTCCAAAAATATATCATGTGAGTGGATTTCTTGCTTAGATTGGTAGTTTTGCCAGTCTACAAGATGAATAGCTTTAACCTCTTTTTTATTTTTAGACCACAAAATTTGTACTCTTAAGCCACAGATCACAGTCACAAAGGCTTTCATCCCTTCACACTACAGGATTGCTCTCTGCTCCATTTCAAGATCCTACAGCTTCCAGGTAGCTGTTTGATCTTAAAGCTCATTTTACTTACAGTAGGCATGCACAATGCATTTGGTTAGCTTTCAGTGCAGTCTTACAATATATGTTATACATTGTAGAAGAAAGCTGATGTTCATCTTATTTGTAAGGAATCCTCCTGCCATGAATGTTGTAGTAATATTTGTATAGTTCAAAGGATTTTACTTAGCTTTGTATATGCTAATAAGTTTCCAAGGGTGTACAGCATTGATACAGAGAATTAAGAAGACTGTACATTATTTTTTTCTTCCTCTAGAAAAACACAATGTCTGTTGACATCCATAACAATAGAAAACACATTTTGAGCAGTAAGAGTGAAAAGGATAATAAAAGCAAAAAACAGTGAACAAACTATTACTAAAATACCCAGAAAATATCTGACATCTAAATCTACTAAAATCCTTAAGTAGAGACCAATGAGATAGTACTGGAAACAAAATTAACTCTATTAATGCTTAGAGAGCACAGTTCTATTGGTAACAAAACTGAGACCAATAAATTATTTGTCTTTGGGTTTCTCCTAAAACATATTACATAATATATATGTAATATATAAAATATTTTTATATAACTATACGAAATACTAAAAGTACTAGATGTGCTGAAACAATCTTTTACATCATCATTGATGAATACAAAGAAACTCTCAGAAAATTTACTGCATTTTATTTATTTGACCTCTTTTTGTTCCAGATGGCACTTTTTGTTAGTTAGCACCTCAAATTAAAAAATTGAGCAAACTTGCCTGGCTATTGCATTACTGTAGTTCCTTTGCAAAGAGCTACTTGTATTTTTCTTTGCTATGCAATCCAAGACTTAGTTACCTTGTAGCATCATCTGTTGCTACAGGTTACAGTTTACACTGTTTAGATTGCAGAAAGTTAAACATTGAATAAGTCATTTTGGGACTAGTACCCTTTGCTCCTTTGCAAAACCAGATATCTAGAACAAGTAAGTAGAGCAATGTGAAAGAACGTTTGGTAATCTGGAGATGAGCTGGTTGCTCCATAGACTTTTGTAAGGTAATGTGTAATGCAGCATCCAGCATCCGAGTAGTTTGCAATCAATGCTACTTACTCTCTTGGGTATAATGTATTGTAAACCGGCTTTGCAAGAGTAATTTACAAATAGGACTTAAGTGATGGAATTTATTTGACGACTTAAAATTACTGAAACCACTAGTTTATTATGATAAAAAGCTTTCCGTTGTTAAATAAATATTAAAATACTGGAGACTTGGTACTGTTGGTTAGGCATTGAAGCTTTCACAGATGTAAAAATTCCTTTAACTTCACGACCTTTTATTTCTAACTCAGTCATGATGATCCTAAAAAGAAATGATGCAAGAAAGGGATAACTGTGAAAAATAACCTACATTGGTGTTTGTGGTGTCACTATCATTGCTAACAATATAGAGGTTTATATAGGAAAAATCACTTGCTCAGTTCTAAATGTTTGAAGCACTGTCCTTATCCACATCAGATAATAGCATCATGGTAAATTTTGCAGTGATTCTCTAATCTGCAAGAAACTCCTTGGTGTTCTCGGAAACTGCTGCTGCACTAGGAGTATTACTCACCTCAGTGCAGGTGACAGGGATCTCTACTCTTAACAAACTGTAGGGAGCCTCACGTTGATCTTTGTGAAAGCATGTTAGACTCCTGTGTGACATTCCCAACTCCCACTATTTTTCTTTGCTGATCTGTACAGATGCTTTTCTAAGCAAACCCTCCAAACTTGCAGAAGAAAGAGCAAGGAATATACAATAACCAGTTTTGATAGGAGTTTTTTTACTCAAGCTTTTACTTATTGCAGCCTATGGCAAAACAATGCTTTAAATGAGTTCACTAGAAACTGTTTCAAAAGCAAAGGGATACTTTTTTTTTTTTTGCCAGAATTGAATGTAAGAAGTAGCCTTCTGCTCTTAGCTATAAGTTCTGCTGGTGTTCTTCAAAACCTCCCTGTCTATGAGTAACAGATTTTGTACTGATGAATTAAATAAACACAAAGTGAAAAACGCTGTTGACCTTTTTAAATGTAGTTGATTGGACCAACGTAAGGTAATAAAGGTTAGCCCCTTCACAGTGTCAACCTTTTTTATGACAGAAGTATTTGGTGTTTTAAATGTCTCTACAGTGAATCATGGTGGAAGCACAGGGTCATGAAGATATCCTTTGAAATGAAAATATGAATGCACAGATTGCTTCAAATTTCTACAGCATAATGGGGAAATAAGAATATAATAAGCCCTTTTTGGAGGACAGGCTTTAAAAAACAAATTAACTTACCAAGCAGGCATTGTCTTGAGGAAACCTGACACATTGCTGGCTACAAGATCACCTGAGACATCTGTGAGATGCAAGTCTCCTGGCTGGTACTTGGGTGCTTGGTAACCGTGTTCATGATCATATCATTAGTGTCAGAACATGACATGCATATTTATCCTGTATTAGAGCCTTTTGCTTTGGTAATCACTTCTTTGTGAAAAATCAGTATAGAGACAGTTCAACTTCCGGTGTACCAGTGATAGATGGAAAACCAGCCAAGCTGAAACATTCTGCTCTTCTGCTTCTCTGCTACTTAATATTCACTGAAACTTGAAGATCTGGGTGGATAAATAAAGGCTGGTAGCCAGACAAAGCATGTGACATGGGAAAACTATTCTTGGGCTGATGTCAAGAACGGTATTGACATTCATAAAAATCATAAATCACTTCTGCTTCTTAAATGGCTGATGACTTCATGTGCTGGGGAAAACATTTGTTGACTGTGTAACAAATATCTATAATCTCCTGTAAACATCCTTGTTTGCATGGCAAACAGCTATTTTGCACATATTTTCCTTGAGTGAGCAAACAACAGAAGGCATAAATGAAGTGAAATCAGGCAATGACTTGGGTGTCAGGAATGTAAGTCCATAGCTGTGATTTTTGTTTCATTCATTCACTCCACTAAAACTATTTCTTTGACCATCAGACATACATAATTCCTGTTACGGGATTCCTCTGAAGCGGCACATTTGTGCAGGCCTGGTGCCAGAATAGTTACCACTTAATGTGAAAAACTGTTTTCTCTTCTGGATGTCCTTGAGCTGTATCAGCCTGCCCTATATGCCCTCTTCTGCTGCTAAGGGCTCTGATGACTGTCTTCCAGAAAATCTTGCAGTGACACTGAAGGCTTTACCACTATCTGCCTCATTGCCCTGCTGGAGGGCAAGTCCGGTGCAGAGGGCGCATGCCTGTTATTTAGCTTTTCCCTTTCCCAATACACACTTCAGTGTATTGCCTTAAGCTGTTGACAATGGTTCCCCTGAGGTCTATGTCCATTTTTGGGGCAGTAGTCAACTAAATGAAAGAAGCAAATATTTGAGTTGCTGGAGATACCCTAAATTGTGCCTTACACAGTCAAGCTCTCATTTGTTTGTCTCCTGACTTCTGTGCTCCTGGTTACTCTGCCTCAGAAAGGGGGTTGAACACATCTTGATCCCACTTAATCTACTGCCTCCAGGTATGGCATGTTCTTGAGGAGAGACAAGTGTGATTATGAGGCTGGGTCTGAGAGAGCTAAAAAGAGATATCCTACCTTGTAGATGAGCACTGCAGTTACCGAGCTAAGCTGTAAGTGGTTGGCATCACCTCTTCTGCCTTAAATCAGTCCTGGCCTTTGAGCTGAAGCCTCTCTCTCGTCCTCCCCATATTCAGAGAGTAAAGGACCCCTCGGGGGACTTCCACAGCATTAAGGTGTCTATCTAGAGGGGATGGTGGATCTCAGATGGATGAACGTAAGATCATGACTTATTTATTTAGGTACATAATAGTAAGAAAAACTTGTGATGATGAATTGCAGAGAATTTTGTAGAACCATATTTTGGAGAGGAAATGCTTTTGCAAGTTAGGTAGTAGCCTACCTGAATATAAACAGATGATGTCAGGTATGTCAGGACAGTAGACCTCTGAAGGTCACTGTTGACTAGCATGAGACTACTGAAGTACTTCTCATGCACAACCTATTCCAAGATTAAAATGCAAGATACTTAAGTTGGAAAGCTAATGTACTGCCTGACAGGTCCAGCTACCAGCAGATCATCTCCTCCTAATGAAATCCGCATTATTAGTAGCATTAGAAAAATGAAACAGGAAGGGAAAAATAAGTAACTTGGGCTGGAAAAAAAGCATTTAAGGAGCAGAGAAATTACTAGGGACCACTAAAAAGTTGTTCCTTACTTTAATATACATAATTTAATCACATTTTCAAAGCACTTAGTAAAGTATTTAGGTTTGTTTTGAGTAGTAGGTGCTGATGGGACTTGAATCTTGGTTTCGTCCAAGCATGATCTAGAATATCTTCATCTATAGTTTTGAAGTGTTCCTGAAAGAGATGCACTAGCTAAAAATCATTATGGAAATAACATTAGACATGTATTTCACTGCAACTTACCTAAAATCAAGAACTGTGAGGTAGTGAATTTGAAAATAGTTTAAAAATGGTTTTAAAAAAATCTATAACCCATTGTAGAAAGTTGCAGAATAGCACCTTGCTGCTATCTTGATTTCTTTTGTTGCTCGCACACACACTTACGTACATACGTAGTAAATTCAGAAATCTTCTTGCACCATTAATTACCTTCTTGTAAGTAGACTCAAAAGAATTGAGATTTCCTTGGCACTATTCATTCTGTTCTTCAGATTGTCTTTCACTGGTGACATTTTTGGAATTTAACTTCTACTGTATAATGCAGAACAAAGAAGAACAAGGGCAAAAATAGTGACAGTTCCCTGGCATATATTCAAGGGATCTTCCAATAGAGCAATTATCAAGAATGGTTTCAAAAAAGATAATTATGGTTTAAGGATACTCCATGCTTTCTTCACAATAAATGATACCGAGACATTGCAATTGCTTGGAAATGCAGTGGTGAACGTCTGTCTGTTGAAGACCAGCATGCTAGTTATGAGCAATAGGAGTCTGCAAAGAATTTGTTTCTCTTTCCTCCATCTGGAAAGGCTGCAGCAAGGTACAGCTGTCTTCCAGGCCACTTGTAATAAAGTTCTGGAAAACTGTCCTTTGACTTAAAAATAATGCAACAGTTGAATACATAATTTGGTATACATTTAGTCAGTTTGTTAATAGCACTAATTCTGATATTCATGAATATCTAAAGGAGAGAAAATTAGATTATTTAAATTTAATTTATTCTGTATGTCCAATTTATTTCCTGTAGAAATGGTGTAAGCAGAACAATTTTTTGAGTAAAAAATACAATGATATATTAAAAAAAACAGATGAACCTTACAATATAACTAATGATTGAAATGTTGTTGTATGCTGGTATAATATTATCAGCATTCAAGACTGGCATTCTCTGCAGAGGTAAAAGGAGAGAGAGTAAGGTGAGAACAAGGATGTGCTGGAACTTTGCTTATATTGGTACTTCTAAGAATTCATAACAAAGCTTCTGCTGTCTCAGTTTGGCCATGGGCTGTAACATTTAAAACACAAAGATATTTTGTAATATGCATTAAATGAAATTATTTTACCTAGAAACTATACTGGAAATAAAGTGTAATATAGCTTTGGATTTCAGACTTTACTGCATGGTGGCAATGGGTTTTCTTCATAGATGATGACTTCCTCTGTCAGGTGGAATTCTTCAGAGTTTACTCAAATATTTATTGAAACATCTGTTGCTGCTGGTCTCTTCTCCTAAGCAATGTCCAGTATGTCCAAATGCTAAACCTAAAGAAGTTTGAAAGGTGCTGCAATTTGGGATCATCAGTGACAAATTGCAGACTACTGAGTGCACTCTATAAACTGAGATAGGGGGAGAAAAAAGAGTTAAAGATACTGAAATGAAAATGTAATGCCTGTAACAGTATAAGGAGAAATAGATTAGATTCTCCTAAATATTTTGGATTTTTGAAATGCTGAAGTCTATAAAGGATAATCATTAACAACTTTGCACTGAATAAGCTTTAAACATTTTCTGCAATACAAAACAAAACCATCCTACATTTTTTGGTGAAAGAAATACTGACACTGTAGGATCTTATTGCCTTCATTTGCATAAGTTTTACAGATATCTTAAGGAAATTAACTACTTCAACAAACCAACCATGTCCTATAATTTCATGAAAACTGAATTTTACATCAGGACAAAAGCAGTCACACAGCATAAAGCATTTTTGAAAGCGATGCAAACATTTCTTACTGTATCCTATAATTATCCAGTTGTAGAAACAAGAAGAAGAGAACATTTTAAGCAACATATATTTGAATTTAAATTCCATTATAAAGCAGTCATAGTTTTCATTTCATCAGCAAGGTGGCATGGTAATGAGACAGCCACATGTATACATTCTGATACTGCTTACAACGCCCTTTTTTTTTTCCATCTCAAACCTCTTCCTCAGAGAAGCATTTATTTTCTACACAGATTCAATAAACTCATTTATATAACTGTTATTCTTAAAAAAATAATTTTGTAGCCTGTCTGCAGTGTCCTAGATAATAGTAAGCTAAGAGATTATTGTCACTAATAAGTTCAATGGCATTAAAGTTGAGATTGCCTTGCCTATCCGTAGAGCCTCCAGCTCCTGTCTGAGCGAGGTAAAGGTAACACATAAGGTCTTGCGTAAGCCACAAGGATGAATCAGATTTCCTAAGGCAGCTAAAATGGCATTACATGTCTGTGTTGAAGCAACTGAATACCACCATCCCAATAGTGCCATAGCTCATAGAAATCCGATGGTCCTCAAAGTGACTTTATGGAAATATTTAACAGCTACTTTCATCAAAATGTGAAGAGCCCTGCAGTCAGCCAGAAACATTCTTTATCATTTAAAGCATCTATTTGTCCTGAAAGTGATGGATATGAACATATCAAATCTAAATATGTGGTGCAATGTGGTAGAATAAGTACTTTGAAAGATTATAATCTCTAAATAGTTTTGATTTTTTTTTATCTATCTGCAGTTTTTCAAATGTTAATAAAATATCTACCTTGATTTATTCTTTCAAAAAATGTATAAAACATAGTAAGGCTACCCAGCTGTGCTACCTAGCAGGCATCCATCTATCCTGACATTGCAGGACCCAGTGGTTGTAATACCAGTAAGTGGAGTGTAAGTCCTCAAGTCCCATCAGGCACTGAACACACATGTGCATGCACACACACACAAGTAGTGCAGAATGCAGAAATACTCTGCTTAACGGAATGCACATATGGTGCTAATGTCCTGCTTTGTTGTAAGCTAGTTGGTGTCCTAGATATAATCTGGGATCCTGCAGGACAATGACTCTATGTTCCTGTGCATAATCAGGAACATTAAATGACAGATAAAGCAACTCAACAGATTACAGGACTGTGTCTAAAGACGCAGTCAAAATTTGGTGGTGTCAATTCCATGTGTGAAAAACCCCAAATCCCTGTCATAGTAGGGGGTTGTTGCTTCACTGTTCATATCTATCATTTTACAAAACACTGCATGGTCCCTCCTCTTCGGAAGTGAATGAATATCCCTAAACCGTTAAACCTGAGAGAATGGCTTGACAATAAGTTGAAGTGTAAAGCATCACATGAAAAAGCGTAGAACTCATCATATCTACCTTACACAGGCCTGTGAATGCTAATTATCTACATTTTAACTGATCTGGTATGCCTTTTGTGCTATTACCTCTCTTAAGACTGTATGTCCATTAACCAACTGTCTTCTGTTTTTCATTGCCATGTCTGCAGGGCAGTTTATGGTAAAGTGCTTTCAAAGACAGTAGGTTAGTCACAAATGTTTTCAATAGTATAAAATCTGAATAATGCATAGCACAGATGTTCCTGAAGCCTACATATTTTAATTCCCTGGTACAATAGTTTCTGGTGATTGCATTTTCAGGTGGCACCGCGAGCATACTCACCCCTAACAAGCAGCTCCGTCTCATCTGACACAGTGTCCGCTGCGGTCTGAACCCTGCAGCCGTATCTCCCAGCGTGCATCAGGAGGATGTTCCTGATCATTAAATCTGCAGAGGATGCTTGCTGAAACAGGGATGAAGTGCCAGTTTAAAATTCAGTAAATCTGTGTTCAAGGTAGTTCACGAGGGTGTTTTTTACAGTGTGAGAAACTCATGATCGCAGCTTTCATCTTACGACATTTATGTGCCCTAATACCCTCTTTTGAGGATTATCAGAACACTGCATTTATACAATTATTAATAGGGATTAAAGAAGAGGATTTGAGGTTTTTAATAACTTTGACTTTGCTTGAAGCACACTGTGCATATTTGCATGCTCAAAGAAAATTATTCCAAACTAGCACAAAGAAATTCATTAAGGAGATGAACAGAAATCTTTTGCATGCAATCCTTGGTATTAAAAAAATCCTTTTAGAAATGAAGGGCTCTTTCTTCCTCTTCCTCTTCCCTACAATGTAGTGACATTTGGAGTATGTCTCGCTACTGTAATGAAATTAAGATAACTTGAAAGATAATGTTGGTTGATTTTTATTAATATAGAGGACATTAATACTAAATATGATTGAGGAAATATGAACAGATTCTCATTTTTCGTGTTGAAATCTGTATATATTTAAATCTGAAACATGCAATCCCTGAATAAGTGTACACAGAGACCCAGTTCTAATTTTTATTTTTTAGTATTCGAACCAACAGTAATTACAATGCCCCAAAATTATGAACACAGAAGAGAAAATTGGAAAGTAGAACAGCCTTTTGGAGGATAAATGGCTTTTGCTAAGAATCTCTGTATTATTTCATAAATTCAAATGGTAATATTAGATTTTGCATGTACAAAATCATTGTTATATCCAAACTTACTGTAGTCAATAAATGTTGCTCCATCAGATTTAGTGAGCCCAAGTCCTTAGATATTGTTGATTTAATATAGTCACTACTCAGGGAAAGAACAGGTAAGTGCGAACAAAAGTCACCCTGACCACATGGTGTAGAAATTACAGTTTACTTTCTCAATTCTGTGTCCTAAAAATGCTTGCAACTTTTTCATGTAATGTAAGCACTAACAATTTTAGCAAATTACTATTTTTGTTCCTTTCAAAGCCTTTTTTTTCTCTTAATAGTCAAATGGAAATAATTTTAACATATTAACCGAGGATAGACAGAATGTCCTGCAAATATCTGTAAATTCCCTTATCATTGCTACTTTGTACCATATGCGAACCTAACATGCTTTTTCAACATTAATGTAGTTTGTTTAACATTATATTCTAGATTACATATAATTAATATTTTTTATTTAATTATGTAATGTATAATATAGACTTATTACACTTATACAATCTATAATATATAATGCATAATTTTAATAATTACACAAACAATAACAAATAATTTGTAATATATAACAATATATATAATATATTGTTGTATTATATAACCACTATTATATTATCCCACTATTCACTATTATATTATCTCTGTATATATTATTATTATCTATCTACATATAAAAATATATAAAAGATATTATATCATGTAAAGTACATTTTATCCAATAATATAATATGATATAATGTAATTAATAAAAATAATACAATCTGGTATATAATATATTATATAGTTGTTATATTAAATTATATTTGCCATATGTCATATATTGTATATTACATATTAATAATTGGCTACTAGATGGCTAATATAATATATTACAGATTACTCTATATTGTATATTATATACAAGTGCACCTCCTCAGTGTTTAACTTCTTTAAGAAACATTTATTGAGTATAGGCATTTTACTTCTCAGATTTTATTTACTTTGTTAACCAAGGAAAGATTGACAGTCTTTCCTTGAATGACATGTTCCCTGTGTCATAATATTCCTGTGCAGTGGTTCTAATTTGAGTAATTTTGATCCTGAATGAGTAGAATTGTCCCCTGCATTCAAAATAAAGTCTTCCTATGTGTGTACATGTTGATACTTCTCTAGCTGTGCTGGAAACATATCACTGACTTCCCCTAGATCTGTATTTGCCTGTTTTTTTGGCACATACTTATTCTGTGCTCACATAGTTGCACTTAGATCTTTATCCTTCTCAATCATTTCAAAGTTATGAGCTCCCACTTTATAACCGGTCGTCGATATGTGCATGACCTTGTGCTTTGAAGTATTAAATTTCTTGTCTGTTCCCATGTGTTATTTTCATCATCTGCTCTATTGTTAATATGTCCAGTTTTGTACCACACAATTGTCATTTGCATAGTTTTATCTCTTATGCCAAGGTCATTAAAGACAAGATGAAATAGGATTGGTTCCAAGCTCCAATCTCCTATAATTTAGTTTTTTCTTTCTAGGCAGAAGAATTCCTTTTCAGCACATCTTGGCACAACTTCTTCAGCCAATCTTCTCTTCATTTGCATTTTTGGAACTGAACTTGTCATAATATTCCATGTAGCACCAGGGCAAAATCTTTACCAAAGCATATTCGTATGCAAAGAAGGAAAAGGGAGGTGGGACATCAAGGTTGCCACTGAGATCAAAGTGAATGTGGGCATGATCTATAGCTTAATAACCCTGTAGATCTCAGAGTGTGAATACAATGTGGTGTTTTGCCTTCTGAAGTGGCCTCGTTAATGATGCTGCTGGAGGAAAGATACTCAGGCCAGTCAGGCCATAATGCGATTCCGATATTCTTGCTCTGGCATATCAGAAATCACAACACTGGAAAAGAATATCTGAGTACTCTGCAGCTCTAAACGCAAAAGAAGAGCGCACGCTCCTACCAGGAGTCAACTACAGGATATGAATTTTTTGAGTTGTCTAGCGGAGCAGCTTTCACTAGCCATTGAAACAGGGGTTGCTCAAGATGACTAGTGATTCTGGTACAAAGCCTTAGCTATTAGAAGGATAAGACCAAAATCAGTCCACACTTGTCGTCTCTTGAGGGTAATTTACATTTAATGTCTGTTTTGTTGTTAAGTGGGAGGAAAAGCATAATGGATAGCAATTGTCTGGTTTCATTGCTCAGGAGCTGTTAAAAATCTTGGCTGTCACTCTAACTTCCAGAGGGTTCATGACTGTGTGAATCCAAATATTCTTATCAGGAGAAATATATGTATTTCATCTGCACACCTGTGTGACTGGGCAGACAAGCAGCAATTGAAAGAATCATTGCTGTAAGTGGAGAGCAGTGCAGCACAATAGATCCCCATGAAACACATTTATTACAGCATAACAGGATGTGCAGCCAGCATTGCTTAGGTTGTGTGAGTGGAAAGAAATTAAACACATTGTGTTTAATACGGATGGATAT
The DNA here is from genome assembly GCF_026419915.1 of Harpia harpyja. Classification (NCBI taxonomy): domain Eukaryota; kingdom Metazoa; phylum Chordata; class Aves; order Accipitriformes; family Accipitridae; genus Harpia; species Harpia harpyja. The sequence continues at coordinate 14,145,744 of NC_068956.1, read as the reverse complement.
ATGCTCAGACATTAGATTCTTGATCATGGGAAATAATGAGACATTTTAGCTTCCATTTAGATAAGTAGGAACTATGTTTGACCAGGACCTCTAAAAAATACCGCATTATTTTCTGTTCAGTAGTATTTATAAAGTCTTTATGAATATTACAGACTCTTCCAAGTCTTGGAATACAGATTATTTTGTTGATCAGTTTATCCTGTAATGAGAGGTTCAAGACCACAACAGGGCCTGGGTGAGTTAAACTGATGTGCTGGCCTTCCAAATCTTAACAAAATCTCCGCACCATGTGCCATTCCTCAGGGGCCAGTATTGGGACTGGCGCTGTTTAACATCTTTGTTGGTGACATGGACAGTGGGATTGAATGCACCTTCAGCAAGTTTGCCAACAACACCAAGCTGTGTGGTGTGGTGTGGTCGACATGCTGGAAGGCAGGGATGCCATCCAGAGGGACCTTGACAGGCTTGAGAGGTGGGCCCGTGCGAACTTCATGAAGTTCAACAAGGCCAAGTGCAAGGTCCTGCACATGGGTCAGGGCAATCCCAAGCACAAATACAGGCTGGGCGATGAGTGGATTGAGAGCAGCCCTGAGGAGAAGGACTTGGGGGTGTTGGTTAACAACAAGCTCAGCATGACCCGGCCATGTGTGTCTGCAGCCCAGAAAGGCAACCATATCCTGGGCTGCATCAAAAGAAGCGTGACCAGCAGGTCGAGGGAGGTGATTCTCGCCCTCTACTCCACTCTCATGAGACCCCACCTGGAGTACTGTGTTCAGCTCTGGGGCCCCCAACATAAGAAGGACATGGACCTGTTGGAGCGAGTCCAGAGGAGGGCCACGAAGATGATCAGAGGGCTGGAACAGCTCTCCTATGAAGGCAGGCTGAGAGAGCTGGGGTTGTTCAGCCTGGAGAAGAGAAGGCTCCAAGGAGACCTTATAGCAGCCTTCCAGTACCTAAAGGGGGCCTACAAGAAAGCTGGAAAGGGACTTTTTACAAGGGCATGTAGTGATAGTACAAGGGGTAATGGCTTTAAACTGAAAGAGGGTAGATTTAGATTAGATGTAAGGAGGAAGTTCTTCACTGTGAGGGTGGTGAGACACTGGCACAGGTTGCCCAGAGAAGTTGTGGATGCCCCATCCCTGGAAGTGTCCAAGGCCAGGTTGGATGGGGCTTTGAGCAACCTGGTCTAGTGGAAGGTGTCCCTGCCCATGGCAGCGGGTTTGGAACTCGATGATCTTTAAGTTCCAACCGAAACCATTCTATGATTCTGTGATTCTATGATTCTACGTCATTGCAGCTGCTGCTGAAATTTGAGCAATTACAATCCAGTTAAAAAAAACCAAAAACTGCTAGGTGGAAATGTAGCAGAAGCTCCATTAAGAAAAATATCTAAGGTTAGGAACTTTGTCTTCTGCTTTATGTCTTCTCTCAGTAGAAAAAAACATAATGCTTCACCAAAGCAGAGACATACCCTCCCCTTTGGGGAAGACAAAAACTGGGTGACAGGGATGCAAACAGTGTTGAAAGATCTCTCATCTGCAGTAACATGAGTTAGAACAGCCTGGTGTATGAGCAACCATGTGGTCCCAATATTATTGAAAGCTGAAATTAGTGGTGTTTAAATGTCTTTGCATCTAAATTTCAACTATTAGGTGTACGTTTTTAAAAGCTGCTTTTTATTCCACTGATTTTGTGCTCTTCTGTGACAGGGCATATTTTGCAGTAAGTGCACTATTTCAAAGTAACATTTTATTAGAAAAATCTATATTCCTTGGTGTTCTGAATATCACATATTACCCACTTAGCCAAGTATCAAAAGTATTTATATTTGTTCAATAGAAACTTCTACTGTGTGGAATATATCTTGTACTTTACTAAAGCTAAGGCTTAAAAAAAAAAAAAAAAAAGACCAAACCAAGTAGGTTTAACAGCCAACTTCTAATGATTTTAAGGAAAGCTAAATGTAACCTTAAAGGCCAGTATCAGCTATGGACCTACTGTAACACTGAACACACTCCTTCATTAAGCAGTGAATAAATAATGATACAGCTATCAATGCTATCTGTCATGACTAATTGCTCTCTCTAGGACAACAAATTATTGTATAATTGATATTATGCTCCCAAGTATCCCATTCATCAAGTTCTGGGCAGCTCCAGTGCTGAGTACGGTGTCAATCTATTGTTCTCTCTGCTGCAGAGTGGCATGTTATCTGAGGGCATAGTTGTGTCTGTAATGTATCTAATTATCTTTACCTGTAAGGTATTGCTTGAAGTAATTTTTCATGAGAATTGGTGCCACCTATACATAGCATTTGATTTTGATGTGGAGATAATTCCCCAAACTCAAAAAGGCTCCAAGGAGCATGTAATATGCATACTTTGCTCCGTAAGAATCAGCTTGTTTGTTTTGGGTTTTGTACCCATTGCACTAATGCTAGGGATTTGTAGAGGAGAAAAGAAAAGCCACCTTGCAAAGAACTTACTGTTGGTGAATTAATACCTCTTCAGCCCTCCCACATCCCCACAGAGAGGAAGTTGTATGTGGATTTCTTTCTTTCCATTTCATAACTCCTAAGAGGTTGTGAGATGCTTTGCAATAAAATAACTTTTACATATGGTTCTTCAAGTGAAGAGAATTACACTTATTCTTCCTGTGAGAGCGAGTTCATTATCTTGAGCCAGTTGCTAGGAAACCTCCCTGTTATTCTGTCCATTCATTTGCTGAGCTTTTATCTCTAAACCAAGGTGGTTCATTCAGTATCCAACCTTTTCTTTTGAAGGCTTTGCACAAGAACAATCTATAATCTGTCTGCACTTGAAATAGAGCTCACAGTTACACCATAGAGCACTTTTTTAACATCTAGTAAGTCTCTTGTTTACTTCCCCCTACCTCTTCCATGGAAGAATTAAACGTTGGTTTGATTATTACACAGTTTATCAAATATGTTCAAACTACCAAGTCATATGTGGAAAATATATATGAAACCTAGGAACCTTAAATCATTCTTTTGTCATTATATCAATGCTAGCTTTCATTTAATCTGTTTCTAATGCTCCTCATTTTCCACATTGATCATCATACTTCCCTTCCGCACTCCAACTGCAGTTCTGTGAACGTAGCTCTGATTTATCTTGGAAAGAGGGATAAAAAGGCAAGGAAGTTCAAAATACTGGGTAGTCAATAGAGATGATGTGGCGACTTGCAGCTCTCAGCTTCTGCACCACAAAGGCCTGGGGTCTAGAAAGGCTGCTTATTATTGTACCCAGGATTCAGGTTGGGAGCTCAGCCTGGGCAACATGCAGTGAAAATTGTCTCTATGCTTGGGAAAAATATGTCTAAAAAGGGTAGTGTGACTATTATAAATGTTCAAGATTCAACAAAAGCTTAAATCAATGGGAAAAAAAGAGTTGGCAAACACTGACTGCCATTGCAGGAAAACTTTTATGATGAAAGCCTAAGGGGTGTTTGATTAACTTTTTTTACTATGACTACGGGGGTTTACTGAGGCTTGCTGCCTGTCATCTAAATCTCTTGACAGTGAGAGGTGAAGATACTTTCCTACAAAGTGGTTTCTATACAGAAATGCTTGGGAGGTACAAAAATCTTGAAAAGTACCTAAACATTTTTTAAGGTCATATTCTGTATAAACTGAGAACAGTAAAACAATGGTCTATAATTAAATGGGACTGAGATTTGATCCTAAACAAGAATGACCTGGGTTGTTAATGCTATCTTATTCAGCTTAAATAATTATTTAAAATATATGGGTGTTTTTACAGATGACACACATTAGGTGAATTCCTGACTCATACATTGTTTGATTTAGTGAAATAGCCTTTATTAATGAAAATCAGTCAGATTAAACTGAAAATGATTTCACAGTTGAATCTTGATTTTTTGACATACTTGATGAGCAATGGAGTTTATTTTTTGTGAATTTATCTGAAGCAAACTAATGATCTTACAGAATAACCTCATGGCAATGTTAGCTTTGTACCATCAACAGTAAGTGAAAAATAGCAATACAATAAAGTTCTTTTAAATTATGCTAACAAATTATATGTGCATTATGACAGATTGTTGGCTTCAAGCCAACTTCTGTTAATAATACATTTAGGACAATTTAAGTGCCATTTCATGCAAATTCTCAGGTTTAAGCACATCAACCACTTGCCTGTTTACTGCTTATGACGTTTACAAATTGCAAATATTTAATCTGTTAAAAAGCAGCAGATTTCTCAGTTGATACAGTGATAATGGAAAATTATGTTCAGAGTTCTGTCTGTTAATCATCTAAGCACATTTGGAACAAAGAAGATGAAATTGTTGTTATTGGTTTTGTTGTGATTAATGGTACGTGGTACTATAATAATTGTAGTATAGCAGTATCCAGGCTGGTGCAGGTTGACTGAGGGATACCTGATAACACACAAGTTACATTTTCCTCATCTATAGGAATTAAAAAAGATGGTTTTCAAGGTTTTCAGGTTTGTGGATCCATAAGAATTATCCAGGGGAGGTGTAGACACTTTCAGTGGCATTATTTTTGATCATTTTGCATAGAGAAAGCAAGAATAATGAAAACAGTTGTTTTGGGTGAGCATTGGCGGTTGGGAGCAGATGCCAGAGAGCATTGGGGTGCTGGGAGTGGATAGGGAGGACTTTAAAGTGCAGCTTGAGTTGCTGCAAATGAGTTTGATTCATTTTATTGAGAGAAGGCAGAGGAAGAGATGAAGTTAAATGAGTATCAAATATCAGGTAGTATGTCAGGTACTGGGGTAGTTTTGTGAAATCTAGGGATTAAAGAAAACAGAAAAAGTATGAAAATGGGAAGGAATGAGAAAAAAGATGAGATGTGAAATGGCAAGCTTCAGGACAGAGAGGACCACTACACTCCTGTTGCTAAATTCATGTTCTTTATCTGAGTTTTTATTACCAGGAGAAAAAAGAAAGAAAAGAACGAATAGTATGGGGTACCTCTGCTCCTGTTTAAAGATGCAGAAAGAGGGGAAAAAGAGAGCAGGGAGCTACACGTATGATCTGAGTGGAAGGGTGGTGATAGTGATGGATGAAGATGACAGAAACGAAAGCAAAACCCATCTGGGACAAGTGTGCCATTTTGAGAAGACATCAAAACAGGAAGCATGAAGAGCAGATATGTGATTGGGATTTCATTAGTGTGCTGCATGAAGAATGTTGTGACAGCCTTACGTGAAGAGAGATTTATTAGCAGGGTCCATAGATGATGGCACACATCAACTCTAGCAAAGAAAGCTACCTAGGTAAGAAATAAAAAAGGCAATAAGGAGAGAGAAAGGGAAAATAGAAAACTCTTTGTGGTGGCCAGCCAGAAAGACTATTCTCCTCTTGAGGGTCTCTCCAGTGCAGTAGGTGGCAATGAGGAAGATGATGATGAGGATTATTTTTTGCCTTTTTTTTTTTCTAGTGTTGTAACCTTTTCTTTGGGACCTACTCAAACTTCCTATATGTTAATGTTGATTGGAATATGTTAAGTAAGAGCAGCTGTTGCACAGTGGTTGATTGTTACGCTTCTGAGCAATATACTTCTGAGTATATTGTTGGATAATATTTATTAAGTATTTACACGACCATTATCTACTTCGCTGCACACTGTGGTTTGGTTTACAAAACAAGAGACAAAGAAAGTGGGCAGGAGGGAGTAGTGAGTTTCAGGCCAGTGGGAGCTTTTTGCCATGAGACCCCACCATAACAACACGATTGGGGTTTGCAGGTGCAAGGCTACAAGAACAGAACCAGGAGATCAGCAGTGTAAGAACTGCAAGGGAGAAATACTACCAGGAAGGCTCCAGAAAACACTGCCACAACAGCTTGGGAGAAAGGTTGCAGAGCTGCAAGTGAAAAATAGACAGCAGAGCTGCAAACAGAAGGCCTTACCCTTAGGAAGGCTGATATTGATCAGGTGTTCAAACAATTGGCTGTGCTGTTATAACCCAGATTAACACTGTGCCAAGCAGTTAAATGATCCATCAACTGCAAGTAAACAGGGGAAAGAATGGATTGTCATGAACTATCTTTTAGGTTTGCCAAGATTTTTCTCTTTAGAATGTTTCTTGTAAACAAGGGAAGGTATAAAATACCTTAATAGAATAAACCAGTGTAAAAATTATCTGACTATGTTTCATGACTTTCTTATTACAATAATTTTTTTTATAGTAATTGGTATTTAGGAATGTTAAGAGACTCACAGTTTCCAAAATGCTCAGTTATCTCCCTCCTCCAAAGTAAAATTCAGTAGAGGAGATGTTACTTATCACCTCTCTCCCTTACTCTCTATTCATAGCCAAAGCCACAAGCACTTGGGCACACCAGTTTATGTACTTGTTTGATTCTAGGAAATGTTTGGAGTGTCCCATTCTAATGCAGCATGCAGGTATGTCTATAAATTTAATTAGTTCACTGGGACTGTTTATATCTTGGAAGCAACACATGGTAAAGTGCATTACTAGACCGTGGTCTTCATTGTGTTCAGATTTTGGGTTGCAGTTACCAGTCATAAAACACACATTTCAAAGTTTTTTGATCAGAAAACCTTATTCCATTTTGTACCCTCCCTAGTTTACAAACAATTTGTGTCACCAAAAGACAAGATAAATCTTTTATTTTGGAATTGCTTCTGATCACTCAAGTATTTAACTGCTGTAGCATGACAAATAAGCAAAACCTGGTAATGAGCATAGGGCTGAAATATCTGGAGATTTGAGTTGACAGTAATGGCTGTCAACTCCATCAGCAGGAAAGTATTGTGACAAACAGTGAAACAAATTGATAGCAATGAAGTTGATATAGCAGCACTATCCTGAACAGAAATTCTCTGTGCATAGAACACGTATCTTCTACAAGACTTTTGACAACTGTTACTGTTTTTCTCAGTGTGGGGAGGAAGGAGGGTGTTAAATAAAACCCCTATTTAATTGGCCTCATTTGGTTTTATGTCCAATAAAGAGGAAAGACATTATTATTAACAGCCTGCTGTTTTAATTGATTCCATGTAGTGTAGAACTTTGTGCTGCCTATGTAGAAAATGCTTAGGAAATTTTAATCTTAACTTCTAAAATATGATTAAAGTACTACAACAAACTAAGGAGAGACTTGAAAATGTAAGGAAAGGTGTAAAGTTATGCTCTCTCACAGGTTCTAGTTTATCAGATTGAAGTCTTCAGTGTTAGACAGTAGTTAATGTATTGTCCGGTCTGTATCTACTGGCCTTTTCTAAGTGAAACAGTAGCTTTCAATTCACTTCCATGTGAACAAATTACAACTGTAAAATATAACATGACAAGTTGTGCTTATTGCTTCCCATGGTGGTGATTGCAGTTAAGATCAAAGACCAAGAAGATATTGAGACTAAATCACTTTCCTGAGTCTGAAAGGTACTCATGCAGGTCAAGGTGAGGGACACTAAGAGCAGTGCTGCTGCTTACCAGTCTCTGGATAACCACAATAAATCATTTTGCTTGGCTGCCATAAAAAAAGTATTGGCTTTCAAACACAGAGTTGGAATCAAGATAGTTGGATGAAAATCTACTTGCAAAATCAGATGTCTTTAGCTAGTAAAGGGATACCTCCAGGACAAAATTAAGGTCAGTGGAGATCTTAGAAAAGAAAACTCTGAATGGAATTTTGAGCAGGACTTCTAGATTTGGCACAAAGGACAAAAAATTCCAAGTTACCCTAATCAAAGCAAGCAAGTCTACATTTTCTGTGCTCAGGCTCACTGGTGTTGCTAGAAGGAAATCTTGGCAATTCAGACTTCCATGCAAAATTGTTTCTATTAATTACACAAATTACTCCTCACAGACCCTAAAATGTTATTGGGTCTTTTGCTAGACAAATTAAGACTTTTCTAATGCCAAAGGATTCTGGGTATATGTAACCCATTGCATTATTGTTCTGCTACCAAGTGTACCATGGAGTTGTGCATACACAACATTTGGGAAGTTTTCTTTTCCTAGAGTAGTACAGTCTGCAACTGTCACTCCGGCGGAGCTCAGTCTCTTTTCCTTAATATTCCCTTCATGCACAGCTTTGTTCAACTTGACATCCTTGTCACACTTATCGTCTTGCCGGGCAAGTCCCTGAAGTACCTAAATTGCTATAGGTACTAAATCCTTGATAGCTCCATAAATAACAGCAAAACCACCTTAAATTTGTATTCTACAATTAGTGTTTGTATTATATAATTAGTTCCCAGTACGAAAAATGGTAACACTTTTTTTTTGATACAAAAGCTACAGATATAATTTGAAAACAAGCAAAGTAATACGTATTATTAAGAGAAGCTTTTCATTTCCTTTTAATTGTAATTGGTAGGGAGCCTGCAATTTTAGCAAGTGGAAATTTATCTACAGTCCAAATAAATGTTACTTTGGTGATAGCTTTTATAACACTGCATTAAGCACCAGGATGTTCATCATACTTAACACCTGGCTCTGCCAAAGTGAAAGTATGAGCAATGCAACCAGTGGTGAGAGGTTGGCAATGGTTTTGTTATTAACAAAACCCACTCAAATAATGTTCAATTTGTCAGGCTTTCAAACAAACAAACAAACCCCAAACAAACCTGAACATTTTTTTATCTGATGAAGTATGAGTGTGTGCAGAACAAAATGGATGTGTAATTCTATAACTTCATGCACACTAAGGATATTATTTTTCTTAACTGTACTGCATTAACAAACACTTTATTCAGGATCAACTCATGAAATTTAAAAAACAAAATTCATTCAGAAATGCAAAATAAGAGATATAGATGGAATTTTATCAGATTATAAGTTTTCTTCAAGTTCCTTTTTTCTACATTCTTAAACCCATGTCTTTATCACATTGTGTGTCACTCCTTTGAAACTGGATAGGTTAAAGGAGGTTACATGATAGGAAAACCAAAAGAGTTTTATTTTATCTTGCTTTCCCCTGGTACTTAGTCATGCTTTAGGTTTCAATGAAGTAAAGAAATACATTTTCATCCTTGTGATTAATTTCACATGCTTATGTGGTTAACAGAAATGATAATGAGATGCAATTGACAACATTTCACAAATGAGTAGTTAAGGAAATTATAGAGTTTTTGTGTCAAAACACAAAAGAATTGCTGTATTACCACAATCGTTACTTTTGAGTTTTGCATCTCTCAACTGTTTCATCTTCATTTTGGAACAATGCAAAAATCAAGATATGCATTTTGGTGAATGGAGATCCACATATTTTTTGACTACTACTTTCAAAGAGGGAGAAAGATGTGTCATATTATGTTTCCAATAGCATTCAGAAAATGTCAGTGAGGATTGTCCTAACAGGGTCATGTTTTGGTATCTCTGTTGTGAAAAGGAGTGTTCCCCCACCTCCTGCCTGCAACATGTTAATAGCTATTTTCAGCCCTCTTCCAGTTGATCCAAGCCTACCTATCCATTCTCTCTTTAGAGTGAAAACAAGAAAAGAAATGTCTTGACGTTTAAATGAGTTAGAAATGCAAGTAAAAGCAGCATGGCCTCACCAGCTCTTGTGTGAGCAATCTTGTAAAGGCAAATTAAGCCAGTCCACTCTAAAACTATCAGGTTCTGACACTTCATTTTGGTATTTCTTTGGAGGTGCATAGTATTTCACTAATCTAATTTTGTAATATTTTGCAAAATATGCAATGCCTTCTTTTCAGCTTGATCTTGTTTTCTGATCAGCTAAAGTTTGCTGTTTGTAAAAAAGTATATTTTAGGAAAAAAAAATTGCTTGTGTGCCTCTGAAAACAAAGATGCTAGATTTTTACTTAATAAACAACTTTTTTTTTTCCACTTAGTCATTTAGACATTGAGCACTGACTCTATTATGAGTGATTAATACTATTTTCACTTAGTAAAGTAGCAGTGACTCTTTAGCAACCTGGAGAAGGAAGTCATAAACTCATAATAAAATAGCTGGTTAAATCTACTAGGTTTTGGCAAATTTTAGTCATGTCAAGACAATAAAAAGAATCAGTAATTTCAGTGAGTTTTGCATGAATATTTGTCTGAAAATAGTCCCAGTATGTCATCTACCTAGTTCTCACCTTGAATGAGCCTTACTTCTATTAATTTGAGGGCTTTCTCTGGTAGAAATGAAATTAATGAAGAATTCTTGTTGAAAGATCTACAAAAACCTGTTTTCATAAAACAAATGAAATATTAAATTAAATAAGCTTTACTGTGATAGGAGAAATTACTTTGGAAATTTCCTAGCCTGAGGATTTTTCCCAGTGATTAAAAATTCCCTTCAGCACAGAAGATGCTGAAACGCACTGAAGGAATCATGTAACACATTTCAGATTTCAAATTTTTGGAAATGACTTGAAATTAACTTGTAATCATAGGGTGTTTTGTTGAATCAAAGAATGTTTTAACCTTCAAGTAAAAAAAAAACAAACATAGTTTTCCTTCCTATATATTTAGTGCTGGATTTTGTGTATTGGACTTTCTCAGATGAAGATAAGTATGCTAAGAAACTTCACACTAAGATATACCTTACTAATTTTTTTCATTTCAAAAGCTTATTGAAGTAAACCCAAATTTAAAAAAAAACCCACACCATAAAGTGAATATAGTATGAGTTCCATAAAGGCAAGCAGAAGAATAAATTGATTGCAGCTGACAAGGTTTTTAATGCAAAGTTAACTTCGCTACATTGTATTCAAATTAGATACATTACCTTTTAAAATTTCCTGACCTTTGTGAGCTTCATTTTTCTGTGTTAACATAGCATGGACATTTGATTTACATTTCATTAGTGGGAAGATTGAGTTAAATGACTGTAGATTCTATTTCCAAACTTGTTCACATTAAGAGATTTCTTTCTACGAAAAGTTTAAACCATTTTACATGGGATGGGTTTGAATTACTTTATCGTACTGTTTGATCATATTAAATTGTTTTTGAATCGAGGGGTAATATTTAAATTGGTATGCATATTTTTTCCATATGATTCTTATTGACTTAAATAATGGTTGCACAGCTAGAACCTACCTCATGCAGGGGGAGTTGGAAAATAATGTATACTCCTTGCTATTTGGATATTAAAATATATCCTAGGGAAGCAAAAGCATTGGGAGGTGAGGGCATTCCAACAGCCATGTTATCTGTGAGAAAGACATCAATGCTTATAGCAACATCCTCTCTATATTAAAATCAGCAGAACAACGTAAGGAGGATTCGATTCAAACTACTTTCTGTTCCCTCACAAAGAACATCAGATGCCTCACTAATAACAGGATGTATAAGATTACATTTAATATCTTCTTGATTAAAACTACTTGAAGTAATTCTAGTCACCTGCACTTCACACTTCCTCTAGCTAATGTTTCTTTCCAACATAAGTGAAACCAGTTATCTTTCAATTTGGTCAGAATTTGGTAAATGGGGAACATGTAAAAGCATGCAAATTTCTATCAGTTCACAGAACACAGATGACGAACACATGGTCACTTACTGCCTTGATGCTTTCAAAGTGTCCACCTTCTTTTTCAAAGTCAATTGGCTGCCCATTGAGAGTCCAATAGAAAGTGACATCTAGTGTGCTGTCATGAAGGGCTTTGCAACTGAGGACAATGCTTTCTCCAACAGTTAACTCTATCTTCTTAGGAGTCAGCTCTATTCTTGTAGGTTCTTGAAATACAGAAGGATTAGGAACATTTAGATGGAAGTCTAGTTATAGTGCAAGGCCAAAGTAATATGATTGAATTCTGCTTAGTCTACTCAGAGCTTACATTTACTGTTTGTTTCAAATACATAGTGTCAAATACTGAAATATATTCATAATGCACACTAAGACATGACAGTGGTGTACAGAAGGTACAGCCAGTTTCATGGAAGCAATAAGGCAGGATCCTAAACAACAATCTCTAGGACTTCTGAGATGGATTAATTAATTAATTTTATTAGTCTCAGAAAAAGCTAATAGCTTTTTTTAAGGCTGCAGCACCTGGAATCTTGTGATTGCATGAAAATCTCAGTTTTGCCACTTAAAATAAAAAAAAGTTTCCAGGCATACTAGATATAGGAAGAAGCTTGAAAAATGAAATCAAAAGAGTTGAACACCTAAAAACAAAAACCATGATCATATAAGAGTTTGGCTGAAAAGTGGCAAAAATGTGGTTTAGAAATTAATTGCAACTCAGTCATTTGATTATTATTACTGTTCTAAGGAGCTATCTTTCCTTAGATTTTATATTCATACAATTATTACTTTAATCGTAAGCTTTGTTCCCATGCAGAAAGAAGTAGGGGGTAAGGGAGTTCCCAAAGATAAAATGTGTTAAAAGGGATATTGATTCTTTTACTTACAGAACTATTTATAATCTGAGTGATTTAATACATATACTAATTCTTCTGAGATACGTCTATGATACAACAGCTGGCGTATGCAATCTGATGCAGGAATATGATGTTTGAGCCCTAGCTTGTTGGAAATGTTTTTTTTATTCTGCATCTACAATGCTGTTGTATGGTTGGCTGGGGATTCTAAGCAATAATGAAATATAAGTAAAGAGGAATTATCATTATCAAAGTATTTTTTCATACCTTTAACAGATACTGAAGCAATGATTTCTGCAGATCCAAATACATTTACACCTTGGCATAAGTACCGTCCTTCATCAGACTTGGAAGCATTCAGGATTCGCAGGCTCCCATGTGGAAGAATAGTTATTCTGAAAAGGATAAATACATAAATATCTAAATATATCTCCTGTTCTAGCAGCCAAATTCCATAATGATATCTTTTAGAGCTAATAAACAGGATTAAGGACTGCTGCCTCTGTAGCAAGGGATGATGAAGATGATAATTGAATTATCTTCTGTTTCAAAAAGGTTGTAATAAACCCATTTTACTCCTTCACCTTCCTAATACAAAAAGTTTCAGGGAGTCATCAGTGGATTAGTATCCTTTGACACTTATCAGTGGTGAATTTTAATGAACCTTTTGTAGAAAGTAAAAAAAGTGATTCTTCATAATTCGTCTTTAAAGTTTCACTGCTATATTATTGTCAAATCACATTTCAATATTAAGCACAGGCTATTCCATTTAGAAAAAAATGACCTTAAAAATCAAATCTGCAAAGAATGGGAAGTCAAATGTAAAAAAGGACTAGAAGAAGCATAAATTTAATTGTATCTGGTCAAACTATGATTTATGGCATCACTAAACAGTGTAACATAGGGACTTAAATATTCTCTGCTTTTTTGTAGCTCAGCTTTTATTTTTTTCCTTGAGTCTTGTATGATTCCAACTCCACTACATCTCTAGGTAAGTAACCCCACTGAAACATACTCATGAGAAATGTTGTTCAACCATTTACATTTAGGAGTGTCAAATTTTGACTTTGCTTACACAGTATTAATCATAAAGTCCATGAAGCTACATAGAGGTGAAAATTAACACATTTTTGCTGTTCTAAAATGACAAAGCCTCTGAATTTATTACATGTTAAAGCTGCAGCCCTGGAAGAGCATTAAATAATCATTGCTCCTTTCCTGACAAAGAACTACAAACCTAAATGGAACACAGCAACTCTTACATGGCATTCAATACAAGCTCTGCTTGCAGCTGTTGTATATCCTTTCCCAGGTTGGGTAGTAGTTATGGATCTCTCAAAGGACATGGGACATGTAGGTTGGAAGCCCTCCGGCAGGCATGGACACTGAAAGCAGATAATCCTCAGCAGGTGTCACATAGAAGTGGAGGAGGAGACGAAGGACTGCTTCCTTCTGTATTTTGACGGTAAGATAAGACCTCTTTCTGTGTTAGAGTCTAACTAAGTAGGTGGGTGGCTTTTCCTCAGCAATGGTTGGATTTTCAGAGATACCTCTCCAGAGACGGCTTTCTATCTGTTAATGTAGTGTCTAGCACTCCTTCGGCTGGGGGTCCCCTACTGAGGCTATGATCAGAAATCATGGAGGGTACCGTGTTGTGGTTTACTCTTGAGAAGTATTTAACCAGGAGTAAGGTGCTTTGATCATCCTGGTCTCGTTGGGCTCTTCAGCAGCCAAAAAAAGGAAGCAATTCCCTTTCTAGGCTGGACATATTAAAATGCAAAGCTGAGTTACCTTTGATTTAAACTAGGAGTGATTTACCAAAGGCTTAAGATTCAATAATGTGCTCAAACTAAATCACTAATATCGGACTGTATTTTTTTTTTTTTCTGGAAAAAGTATGATGCCCCCTATTCTCTGACTCTGTCTGTGAAAAATGGTGTTTTATTATCTGAGGTTTATAAACATTGTGGTGGAGAAAACAGAATTTCATTCTAGTGAAAAATGTACTTCTATTCACTTCAGATGTGAAACCACTCACTGCTCTCAGCAGAGAGACAGAAGAAAATAATAGCTTCAAAAGTGAATGGGGCAGAGGAAGGACATGTCAACTCTCAAATTCCCTAGTGCAATCTGATGATGTATCTCCCATCTTGCTCTAAAAAAATATGTATCAATATTTGAGTCACGTTATTTGTCTAAAGGTAATTTTATAGAAAATATAATTATATTAAGAAAATGTCTCTGTATCAGAGTTTTGAGGTTTTGGGTTTTTTTCCAACAAATAAGAAGGCCTGAAATTTTGTTATATGTCACACTTTTGAAGAAACAATCTGACAGGGATGTAAGCTTCCTTCCTTTCCTCCTGGTGTAAGTTTTGTTTTCCTATCAAGATGCTCTGTGATCAATGCTCTGAGGACATTGTATCATTAGTATGACAATAGCCTTTGCAGAACAGTAATAGTTTTCATCAATATACTGTCAGCATCAAACAAATGGAAGGACACTCCTACAGTGTTTACAAGTTATAAAAGCTTATATGCAGCGTTAAGTCCTGATATAAAATTGTTTTTCATTCTGAGCTTGGAGGAAAAGAAAGTTAGATGCGTATGGAGGATTATCTAATGAATCTTATACGTATTATCAGCTACAATTCTATTTAGCTAAAAGCTCTTTCTATCCATGAGGAAAAGAGTAATCACTCAATCAAAGGAATTGCAAACACATTTACTGGTGAATTATTTGGCTCAGAAATTAATACTTTCCTTAAAATGCCTAGCATTCATCTGTTGTCCCTTTTTTTGTGTTTGGCAAAAAAGCCAGAGGCTGGTTATGATGGAAACTGAAATGCTTTATTTATTCACATAACACTTGCTGCACACAGCAGGAACATAGACTTCTCCTCCTTCCCTGACAATATCTCTCAGTCATGGAGAGACCACCTGCGTAGTATGTCTACATATTTTAATAAGAAATACCATAGCAAAAGGTTTTTAACTTCATAAATAAAAGGGAAGCAACAAGAGAAGAAATGGGGTTGGGGTAGAATTAAGGTTAATTCAAGAAAAAAACCCTAAATTATTAATGTATTAGAAACTGAGGGAAAGATGATGATAGATGAATGGGTAGAGAAAGGATGCATGAGAGATCAAGGAGATAGTTTGGAAATAATTGTATTTAAGTATAAGAAAAACTCATTGTAATCACATAAAGGAGATAGATGTTGTCCATCCAAGGACTCTGAAAAAATTGGCATGAGATTAGTGTCTATGTAGAAAAGAATTTTCATCTGTCTAATAACATGAAGAAAAAGAGATGAGCATTAATGTCTTGGAATCAATAAGCACGTTGGCTTAAGATCAATAGCAACAAAGATTTTAGCAGGAATTATTAGGAAAGAATAATCAAGATATGACAGCAAATGGACATGAGATAAAAGTCAACATGATTTAACTAAAGTACACTGAATAAGACTACATTTTTATAATATTTAATAGGAAGAAACATTTTCTAGAGAAAATAAATGCAGATTTGCTCGTCCATGTGTTTCAAGCATGATTTTCATGCTGAAATTCACACGACTGGTTAAACAGGTTTAATACAGAAATTTAAGATGGTTAAGAAACTGGTTGAACAGAAGAGAAAAAATAATTTTTTTGAAAGAGAAATGGTTCTTCGTACTATTACCTTATTTTTCACAATGACCAGGATACAAAAAGAAAGGTGCTAGAAAATTGATAAAATAAACAGTTCATTGACACAGCAAGATCAGCATATCAAACAGGAGGGCTTTGATGACTCTGAGCACCAGACTCATAGAAAAGTAGTGAATGTGGCTCTGAATGAACAGTATGATGCAGCAAAGACAAATTCAACCCTAGAATATATCAGATACCAACCTGCAGCTCGTTATGCACGTATTAATACATAAGGTGCTGAGGAAACATAATATGGAATATAGGACAATTTTGATCATCAGTATTTAGAAAGTTGAATTCTAATCGAGTTGGCACTCAGCAGGATCATCAGGATGACCAGGGAGGAAAGAAAAACTTTTGTTCTGGAGGCTGTTTGTAAAATGAAAGCTGCATGTGAGATGAGTTTCTGTTTTACATGTTAATTTATGGATCTTGTCAGTAGTCAGTGGAACCTCTAGTAACAGTAAAAAAGTTTAGATGTGTAATTCACATTGTAGATATCTGCACTCAGATATCTCAACCTAGAACTGATTCTCACCCTCAAATCTTGATTTAGTTGCCCAGATATAAGTGCCTATTATAACATGACATCATTTGAGGGACAAAATCCCAGCTGCTGTTCATATCAGGACCGTGACTTGGAAATTAATTTCCCCATTCTCCTTACTTGCTGTGGCTTTGGTTTGTAAAATGAAGCAGTCTGAGCACATGAACTTCAGCTGATACTAAACTGGCAGGGATGCTTGAGGACTGCATTTCTTTTCAGCTACAAATATGTATCCAGTCTGTGGACTGGGACTAGAACTATTCCAAAGAGAAACTCAGAATTAGGCAGTGTGGACAGTATCAACTTTTTGCTGCTCTGATTGATCCATACTACCTGCTCATATGGAAATAGCCATAAGTTATCCTAGACACCTGCACAGGGCTGACAAGTGTGATACAAGACCTATGAGAGGACTTAACTGCTTACAGCACAGACACAGAGGTTTACAGCAGGTGTAAGTGTGTCTTTTTGAAGTCTAGATGTGAGCCAGCACGACACTGTAGGACTCTCAAAGGGCAGCAGAATTCTGTGTGGGGGTAGCTGACTCAAGCCCTTAGTGTAATGTTAGAGACAGTCTAAAGAAT
Source organism: Harpia harpyja (assembly GCF_026419915.1). NCBI lineage: Eukaryota > Metazoa > Chordata > Aves > Accipitriformes > Accipitridae > Harpia > Harpia harpyja. The sequence continues at coordinate 14,128,601 of NC_068956.1, read as the reverse complement.
TAAGGGATATAAAGTCTGCTGGTGGTGGTGGTGGTGAGCACCAAGTGTGATGCTGGTCTTTGAACTTAAACACCCACGGTCTCAGAAATCAATTAACCACAATCTTCACTGCATACTGTATGCCCATGAAGCTAAAAGACCCCAACAAATTAATACTGACAAGAGTTAAATTGAAATTGGAGGCAAATTACAAAGTGTATTTGATATCTGTGCATATGATATTTTTCCACTATGATTTTATCTGAAATAGGACAGCTGTTGGATGCCCAGCTTGCAATGCCTGTGGTTTTCCTGTATAGAATATCAGCAAGTTTGGAAATACATATTAGTAGCATTTCTATAATGTCAATTTTGCTAATGGCAGCATAACCCAGTAAACTAGGTTGAGAATTGTTACAAAAGCATAGAAGCACGAATGAGAGTGTAAATTTTCTTCTTTAAGGCTCCAGGATTGGACTTAGATTGACAGTGGAAGACTGCAAAATACTGAGTAATTATAGTGTTCACACAGTATTTCCAAGTGATTATTTTCATTGTAAAAATATTTGCAATCTATTCAAAGCTATTGTTCAGTAGTAACACTTAAGATTGGAAACTTTCCTAATACATTTGTTTAAACAAAAATGCATTAGCTCACACAGATCAGTCATTTCATCAATTTTGTTCTTCTTTTACCAATAAAGTATGTACCAGCGAGAGTAAGATCCCTGATAAAGAATGTGCTGTTTTATCTGGAAGGATGAAAGTTCATACTGTTCGCATATGGGATGTTGATGTGAACTGAAGGGTGTTCTCTGAGACCAAGTATCTGCTGAGAAGCTGATGGATGGAAATTAGGCTCATAGGAAATGCTGGATCTTTGCTTATAGAAGGTGATTGGAAGTCCTTTATCTGGCAGTCAGAAATGTCTTCTCTTAATCAGTGTTGACTGACAGAGAGGTAAGGAAATATGCTGATGGAGATGAACAAGATGGAAAGTCCCCACAAATGTGAATGACAAAATTCAGGTTCCTTCAGGCTTCATGTGATTTAGAGAAGAGGACTGAATAGAATATGGTATTTAAGAATTGCTCATATGGGGAGTTTGGCAGGATTTTAAAGAAGTATCCTTTATTTTACAGTATTTTGATTAAAAAGTAGCAAGCTTTTTTCTTCCTGCTGTTTTATGCACAGAAAACTTGTGAGAGTGACCATAATCTTTGGCCTTATCTTGAGGGGAAGGATAAAGAAGTAGGAAATAGTCATCATTGTTTTCGTATAAAAAAGGAAGGTCTATTCTGCCTGCCATATTGTTGTGATTATCCTCCATTTGATTAATTCTTAAGGATAAGTGAACCGTATTAGTAGTCTGGATACTTTTACTGCTCCATTGTCTTACAGACAAAATATTAATTTATTAATCTGGTACCACCCAGCATGGAAGTTCTTAGATATTATTCACAGCCAGTAGAGGACATACTGGTTTAGATGGTGGAAATTCTCAGCTCTCTTTATCACCAGGGACAGTTTTACCTTGACCCACCAGGGCCAGGATGTGCATTTGTTCTTCCTATCACATGTAAAATCAATGAGCAGAGACTTCCATCAAGATTAAGATAATGAGAAGGGTAAACTCTAATTTTCATTCTGTTGCATCATTCATAGTGGATTCTCACAAACAGATGTCTTGATGCTGTGGCTAGAAACTTAAAAATTCTGCAGTGGAGTCTGGGTGCTGAAGGAGCTGAGCAGTTGAGGCAGCAAAAGTTAAAATTGCTACACAACCTTTAGGATTTTACTGAGGACTTGTAGCAGAGACAGTGACACAGTGTCTGGATCTTAATAGAAATGAATGCCAGACAGTTTATACTTGGAGCTTTATATTCTTTAAATAACAATTACAGAGTAAGAAAAAATACAAATAAATTGTGTGGCCATTTTTGGTGGGGAGGAAGAATTAGCAATGAGTAGTTTGATTAGGCTATACACACTTTTACCTTTTTCTGTTTTCAATTCATTTTTTTGTATTGTATTTTGACTTTATCTTTCACACTAAAGTCAAATTTTATAGGACTTTAGATAAATAATCACAGCAATTAGGGAAGCATTACAGTTAAAAGCTTTGCAAACTTTAACACCTAGTAACTGGGTAAAAGAAAAGTGTAAGTTACTGAAGTGGTTAGAAATTTTCCCCCTGCATTTCTCATTGGGGTCTAAAACCAGGAGTAAGAAATTGGTTTGTGTGCATGTTGGAAATAAGAATTTTAAAGATGCAAATGGAGAGAAGCTGCACTGACTCATTTAGCCTGTGGCCCCTGACAGTGTTCTGATCTGAGCAATCTGTCATTTCACATTAGCTTGGTTATGGGATCTGTCAGTATCCTTTAATGTAGATTACAAGGAATCAGAACAAGTATTTGTAAATAGTTGAAACCTTTATTTCTCCTTGAATGGCTGTGGGCTCTCTCTTTTCCCCTTGCTTTCTCTTGCTCCTTCGTAATAGATGTGCAAGCCTCTAACTCTCACAGAAAATGGATATGAGTTATTGCTATAGTAAAACCACTTAAGTAAGCAGAATGCCATCTACTTTATATACATTTTTTATATTATCACCCTAGAGTCTTTTTATTTAAATATTGTTGACCTAATTAGAAACTAGACTATGTTTGGCCCAGTCCCTTGGCAAAACACAAAATTATTTGGATTTTTTTCACTTCAGATTTTCAAATACTTATAATGGTGCAATTCCTGTGTGTGATATCTTAGGTAATTGGAATATGCTAAGACTTATCATTAATGTACTGCAAACTACTTCCAGCGCTATTTAAGCTAATGTTTGCAAACTGTCTTAGGGCAATTTTTTTCAAAGGAGCCACAACTGGGCCTCTCATTTTGTCCTTGCCGTTTGCTGTACTGTAACATTTGTGCATGAAAATACACGGCTCTTGCCAGTGTGAATAGTGTCCACATATGTAAATATAATTTCAAGTGGCTGACACTAAAAGTCAGGTTTTGCTAACAAATGTAGCTTCTGTTCTAAGCACAGGGAATAAGTATGATTTCTGCAGTGTTGCTCAGCAGTAAAGCCTGGAAACTACATGGTCTATTGGAGTGCTTTTTTTCTTTGTACGAGTAGGTTGGTCATTATTGGTTTTAACAGTGCTTCACATTAATGACTTTATTCAGACCAGTACTTAAGCACATAGTTTGTTTTAAAGACTCTGTTAATTACATTAATGTCAATGATGATATAAAGGTCCTAAAATTTAGACATCTGCTAAGGTATTAAACCGAATCAGAGCCTAACTGTAAATGGAACAGAGGTTCAAATCAGTAATCTGTTACCTACAGAAATTAAACAAGATGACTTTTACATTATTGTATATTTTCACTGGTACACTTGAGGAAGAGAGATCAGTTGGTACATTTTGAAAATTTAGCATCACTTTGCTAATTGGCACCTTGCCATTCTGCTCAAATAGTTTGCCCCCAAATGTGTTTGGTCTTGTGTAAAGAAGAAAAACTGAAAGAATTCCTCAAAAGATATTTCAGGGTAAGTGTCCCAGAGGGTAGGAAAGGCCATGTAAGGTCTTTTCTGCTCTGCATTGTAGTCCAAAAGTTCTTTTAAAAGCGTTTAGGAAATATATACTGCTAAGCATTCTGAAATTACTCTAAAATTATGAAAATGTTATTTTTTATTTTTTACAATCTATACTCTTGATCCATCTAAAATTAAAATCAATTTTAATATTTTAATACTTTTCATAATTAAATTTATTTCCTCTTTTTTACACACTATTTCAATGTCAGAAAAATTCTGCTACTTAGAAAAGGTTCCTGCTTTTCAAGGAAAAGGCTTTTATCACAGTAATTTTTCCCATGTTCCTAAGTGACAGCAATGAATTATTAACTTATTCTATTTTCCTCAGAAGCTTTAGAAATAATAAAGTGCTTGTAGGACTTCTTAATTCCCTCAGGAAAAGAAAAATACATGGGAAAACTTTAGTTACTTTAAGATATTTCCATGTTTCACTTGTTAGCTAGAAAAGTAGCATTAGTACTCGAAGGCGGACTTGGTATTCAAGAGGTAAAATTCAAATAGACTAGGTGCTCATGGGAGCAGATCTTTAGCCAGTGTAAAATGACATAATTTCATTCAACTACATGAATCTATTTTGATTTATACTAGATTAAGAGACAGCTCAAAACAGCCAAACTATGCTATGCTTGAACTGTTAACATTAACTTCAGCAATATAATATGAACAGCAGAAACTTTAATTTCATTGAAATGAGATTCTTGTAAATTTAAGACTGTTAATTAGATGTTTACATGGGAAGTTTTCATATGCTCAGGACAGCAGTCATCTAGCTAAACCATTATTATTGTAAGCTCTGTAATAACGTCCAGTCAGATGGAACCTGCTTTCCAACATTGATTCATGTTTTATAACAACACTACTAGAATACTAACTGCAAGTGGCATTTCCATGTAACACGGCAATGAAATTTAATCTTTCCCACCTCCCTGAAAAATTATTTTTTTAGAGATACTGTTACTGCTTTCATGTGAATAGAAGAGTTGGGTAGATGAGAACAACTGACCACTTTTGCATTAGACCCTTGCTCTCAGGGGTTAAAAAAAAAAAGAAAGAGAGAGAAAAAAACCCAATGTAGATTGTAATAAATTAATATGCATTGTTTAAGACCACCCTGATGGAGCTGTTTTCTGCTTTTAGTGTCTCTCCCTTGCATACATAGACAGTCAGTTATTTAAGTGTCACTGGGAGCTGAATGCTGTAATCCCAAGCAAGATGGCAAGGTACCAGCAGCCAAAGTGGCTGCTGACTGCTTGCAAGGGAGGCTGACAGCTGAGAATCAAATCAGCAAGAGGGCTGTGAATCCATCCAAATTAGCCAGCATGGAGGTCTGAAAAGGATTAGGGCTTAAATACATGCTTTCTATGTCCCATTGATATAATGCATTAAAACCCAATGTATGCATCTTCTTGTCTGTCCTTTCTAGAAATAGACACTAGAATGAGATGAATCTGCTCACACTGTGTGAGGGCTGAGATCATTTTAATGATCTACTGATACATGCTGTTAATGTATCATTCTGTTAATTTCTTACTTAATTCCTTTGAATTTGAGTGCGTTTTGCGAAACTGTGGTTTCAACCACCTCATATGTGTAATCTCAGTGTAGTTCAAAGATGGGACAGATGAAGATGGCAACGGCTGCCACAGCCTCAGAGCAAACTGACTCCATAGTCAACTGAAGAAGCTCTAATTATATTTCTATCATATGGTAGTACTATTAGATCCTGAAAGAATGAAGACTGATTGCTTTCATCAGTCTCCTGTCTCTGGAAGAGTATATAAAGCCTGCACTTACTGCATGTTTGCCCAGGTAGAAACTCTTTAGGGGGAGACTCTGTTAGCATGATGAACATTTTGCTTTGATCAATAGCTACAAGTTCTTCACTAGCTGTTTAGAAATTTATTTATAAGATGCAATGCTCCACAGCACTGCTGGCCTTCTAACTATTTTTGTTGTGAAATGGCCCCTATTTTCTCCCCTTCGAATAACTATAAGGTCTCAGCTGGAGTACAGCCTAGTTTGACACACTGTTTTCATGAAAGATACAGATCTAGAGGGGATAGAGTAAGGAGGTAGAGTAAAAGAGTCTTTTAGTACAAAAATGACATCTGAAAATGGGAAAGGAATAATTTGATCATGTTAGGTTTAGATTATTTTAGCTCTCAAAATAAATTTCCTGAGATGTTTGTGGAATTGTCAACATTGAGAAGCTTGGTAGGCTGTATGTAACAAAAAATAGCATAGATTAGTATAGTGATAGAAATGATAGAACAGTAAAACTGGTCCTGCTTTGTAGTAAGAGCTCCCTGCAAGCTCTCTGATTATTCAAATCAGAGATCACCATGCTGTGACCAGTAAGGGGCAGTCCTTACTTGTGTGGTCAGTTCTGCAATAATTCTGAGTTTACCCTTGGAAATTCGAGCACTTCTTTCTTCTATCATCTTCATTGATAGATCTGGTGGGAAAGATCTAAATAATCTGCTTCTACATCCAGAAAGAAAGCAAAGGGTAGAGGCAAAAAGCTGCCTCATGGCTCTATTTTCAGTCCAGACTACTTCACGCACTGAGACAGGAGCTCTTAAGTGAAGAAATCTGCATGATAGAACAGACCACAAAAAATGTGAGAAGTGAATGTGCACACCTGATAAGCAACCTTCCCTTTCTAGTCCCATGACACTGCCCTAATCTAGCTCTGTGATATAGTGACATTAGCTGTGGATTTCTACATTGTTTGCATCCAACACACTTCCTGACCGCATCCTCGATGAGTGGTGTGTTTAGAAGTCAGGACCTCTTGTGAACACGTGCTTGTTTATTAAGATATTGGTGCAAGCTGAGGATTCAGAAACCTCAATTATGAATAGCAGCACAGACTAAAGGCTGTACTGCTTCTGCAACACATGCAAAATTATCACAGACACATTTGATCTGGGAGACAGCTTTTCTGGAATACTACCTTGTTTCTTATCATTGTCAGTTCTCTCTAATTATGTTTCTCTTTTGATAGTAAACCTATGGGTTAACAATCATACTGACAGGGTCTTGCAATGTTTAAACTTTTACGAGGGGTTAGAAAAATATCTAATTAAACTGAAAGCTGACTGAGCTACATCAGCTTTCTTACATTTTGTGAAAGAACCAGTCTGACCTGTGGATGCAGACATATTGCAGGAAGGAGAGACAATCAGTTCAGTGAAGACGCAGTTTAAAAGCATTGGCTCAGCACAAAAATTCTTCTAGACTGTAGGAATTGTAAGTGGGATTTTGACCATAATGGACTAGGAACTTATTGACATCAGTTTTCAGGTCAGTTGAGTTCATTTTGCATTCTGGAAGAGAATCTGGTACTATGGCTGGAAAACTAGGTAAAACAAGATCTATTTTATTCTAGTGTCAGAAGGTGAAATACAGTCTTTTAACTGGGAAAAGACAGTTAAAGACATGTGTTCCCTCCGGAGAACTGTATTGCCACTAATACTAAGGGTGAAAAGGGTACAGAGTTCTTACTGACAAACAATCTATTGATTAGGGTTGTTTGAACCTTGAAAGCTTTAGTTCACTTTGGAATACCTTGCACTTTAGCCATGACTCAAAAGATTTTGATGACAAGTTGTAATAACAGTTCAGTAGGAAGTGCTTCTCTTTAAAAGTGACATATCTATCTACAGCTGTATCACTGCGCATGAAAGAGAACAGATGGAATTACCCTGGTGACATAAGTTATGTGCAATAGAGCATATGAGACAGTAATAATGATACAAGGAAAAAACTTCAGTGACTGTATCTGTGCTAGTCTGGCAAGCTGCTCCCAAAGATGTTTCTTGTTTTAGATTGGGGTGACCCATCATGCACAATGAGATGGTCATAGACCTCTTTGGGAGAAACACTTTATGTGAAAAACAGCGTGCCCTCAGGCTTAGCCCATTTTACTTTTTGCACAAACCATCCATGCACATCCTCTACCTCCTCTCTCTCAATGTCTGTATTGCTTTTGCAATGATGGCAAGTTGTGATAGTCACACACTCTGGAGAGGACTAGGAAGCCAGCAAGAACCAGTGAGAAGCACCTGGGGAGAAGATGCAATTGTTAATGTGGTGATGCTGGATGCCCACATCATTTCAAGGATTTGTATTGCTCTTGCATTACTCTTGCTGCTGCCAGCCACAAGCTCTCTGATAGATGGGATATAGTGCCCCTGAGCTCATATTTATCATGGTAAGTCTGGGTACACATGATTACATCCCACTGGTGAGACCACATACTCCCAGATGATACAGATGATCAGTTGTGGATTGCTAATTTCAAGACACAAACTGTCATGGTTGCTGTGCCACACCACCAATTGGCAGCGGGCATTGGAGAGGATCCTATATCGGTCTAGAGGCAGCAGTGAATTGTTGTGTGGCATCAGCTGTGTCACACCTACAGACCGGTGACACAGCAGCTGTGCAATCATTCTAAGGTCTCTGCTGCTGTAATTGTAATGGAAAACTCTAATGCCAAGACTTTCTGGTTCTCTTCATACCAAGAGCCTCAATAAATACGCGTCTTCTCTCACCAGCACTGAAACAAGAACATGATACTTCTTCAGTGACATAATCTTCCATGTTTTCCTAAGCTCTATTTGCTTTCTTCAACCTTTTTTTCTCAATCTTTCTTCCCTAAATTTCTTTTCCTGCACAAACCAGCATGCTATAGACTTCTTAACTGTTGCCCCACCTCTTTTCTTCCCTAACCTTACCTACGAAGTGTAATGATATTGGTATGGAGCTAGAAACATAAGAGTACAGAAAATAGGATGAAAAAGTTACTGTGTCACTGGGGATAACTCACTGCCAGACATGCAGGTGTGTAATATAATTATACAGATAGACTAATCTGAAAAACCCATTTTGTAAATGTATATAACTGTAGCAAGCTCCCTTCTCAGGATGGTGGAGAGGATTACTGCATCAACAGACCTCTCTGCTCACTATATAACCACATCTCACTTTGGCACACAGAATTATTTTCTATAGCCATTCAAAAGTACTTTGATCTCTTTTTAATTACTTTACTTGTATACTCTGAATCTATTAGACCAGGTCATTACTTCCCAGGGACCTAGCAAGGCTAAGCTAAGTATCTAAAGCCAGTAGTGTGAAGGAGCCCTTAAAGCAGATAGTGAAAGATGGCATTGGTTTTGCCTGCCATTTTGTAGTTCACTATGTCAGTACCTCTCTTTCCCTCTCTTCTGAGGTCTGGGAACAGACACAGTCAGGGATCAGAGGTGATGAAAAGAAAGATATTTTTCCTAGGGATACAGAGAGGACTACACAGAGTTTCTTGAAACCTGATGAAAGTTTGCTGAACTAAGAGCAAACCTGAAGGGAAGGATGAGACTTCCAAGGACACAGTGGATGGGAATAATCTGTTTATAGCTTCACTTTTCTGTTGCCAAGTTTGCTTCATTTAAAAAATGTTCCTTGATTTTATTTCACTTCTAAGAAAACATAGCTCCTGTGGTTCAAAGATTTTTGGTGCTTTAGGGGTGCTCACTTTGACAAAACGTTGCAGACAAATCCTCAAAACTCTGATTGACTCATGCTCCTGTCACATTTATGTACATTCCTGCTGAACTGAGATTACACTGGTAACCTCATCCATCATTTTTCCCATAATTTTTGAGTGTTTGAACTTGGAACCTTTGCAGTGCTCTTCACATAGTTGCTTGGATATGATTACAGCATTATTTATGAACTGCACAAAAGCAGAAGAATGTAAAGAGCAAATGACCTTTCTTTTAATTCAAGATTTCATAGCTTCTTCCAGGGACAATCAGTAAAAGCAAAGACCTTTTTTATAAGATGATTTTATTTATTGCTTTTATTGAAAGTTGAAACCTAAGCTGTCATTTAGCAGCAGGGCTGTGAAAGGGAACATTGTAAGATGGAGTCTTTGCTACAATGATCAGGTAAAAACGTCCCTTTGAGAGTGACGTGTAGTTTAGAACCTAAAAAAAAGGGGGGATTGACCTTGATAAGGTTTAACATGTGATACCCAGAAATACCTGTATATTAAAGGTGCTGCTTGACAGGTTCCAACATCACATATCGACTTTTATTTATGGACATTGATAAAGCACTCCAACCTCTGGGCTTATATTTATTGTAGAGGTATTTGATTTATAACTTGAAAAACTGAATCTAATGAGATTCCTACACAAATACAAGCTGTTAGCATGAATTGGGAGATATTTGAGCTAAAGCAAATTAGCTCAATTTGGTATCTTTTTATAACTCAGTAACATTACCTTTTTGAGTCCTCTACCACTAATCTTCCACAGCTATCCCTCATACTCAGAAAAGTGGCCTTTCAATACTTAAAGGGGGCTTATAAGAAAGATTGGGACAGATTTTTAAATAGGCCCTGTAGTGATAGACAAAGGGTAATGTTTTTAAACTAAAAGAGGGTAGATTCAGACCAGATGTAAGGAAGAAATTTTTTATGATGAGGGTGGTGGAACACTGGAACAGGTTGCTCAGAGAGGTGGTCGATGCCCCATCCCTGGAAACATTCATGGTCAGGTTGGATGGGGCTCTGAGCAACCTGATCTAGTTAATGGTAGAATCATAGAATCACTTAGGTTGGAAAAGACCTTTAAGATCATGGAGTCCAACTGTAAACCATGGTTGGATGATGTCCCTCCTCATTGCAGGAGGGTTGGACTAGATGACCTTTAAAGGTCCATTCCAACCCAAACCACTCTATGACTGTATGAAAATAGGAACAGTTAGTGGAAGAGAAGAAAACAGACTTAATTTAATGACAATGTAAAGGGCCATGGGTTTTGTCTCATACAAAAGGAGACACAACAAATGCAGAATCAATGCTCAGCAATTTGAGTGTAGCTACTTTTGTAATCCAAGCGGGGAAGACACATTCTATGCCTGTAGTCTGTAGCAGAACAAATGGACAGCCTCCTCTTCGGTTCAGCAGTGACACAAGCAGTAGATAAATCAGTTTGTTAACCAGTTGGTCCCACTGCCAAACATGAAATAAGTATGGATTTGCAGTAATTATCCTTGCAAAGGGGACATTAGTGGTCAGTATACCTTGTGTGAAGAGTTTAGGACCTCTGGGTTATTTATGAACTGTGGTCCATTGACTGCTCTTTCACAGACTACTGTTTCGACCTAATTGGGATTTGCATCTAAAAACTTTTCTTGGTCAGGCTGGAATTAGTTGTATTTATAATTTGTCTCTCCATATTTGGTATTTATTTAATCAACAAAGTAATGATTATCTAAATTACTAAGCATGTCTTAGCTCAAGGCTTGATGACTGTTAAACAAAGGAATTCGTTAAGAGGGAGATTATTGCTATCTTTGCAAAGATATGCAAATAACAGTGAAGGTACAAGAAAACTTTATTATTACTTTCTAGGCAGTATCTTGCAAAGACGAGGCACTTCCATGAGTTTTTCATAGGGAGGACAGCAGATATTAGAAAAGAGTGGGGAAGGACAATTTGGGATGGAGAAGGTGACAGAGGTTCTTTTGCAGCCTGTGTTTCCTCAAAATGAATTCCAGCTCTTTTCTGAACTACTCTGAAATTTGGGCACTGTGATTCAAAAGTCACAATCAGGTTGTAAACTAAGAGTATCAATGGCTAAGTAGTGTTGGAATTATCAAAGAATAAAGTACTACACACTGGAGCCCTTAGGCAATGCTATCATAAAAAAATAAAAACCAAAGGGTGAGATGAAAGATTCATGTTCACTTTGACTATAAAGGAATCTTATAGCTGCAAGCTAACATCACATCTTCCACAATTATTTTCATCTCAAAATGGGAATGCTTATGTTGTTGATATTATACATCATTATAAACTCGAAGCCCAAAGTTCACCAAAAAGCAAGGAGTTTTGGATCAAGATATAGGTTTAATCCCATTAGACATTTTTCTGATCTGGTTTCACATCTGACAGTTTGAAAGTACAGTGTTTGAGATCTTGGTCAGGCTCAGCTATGCTTTAATTCTTACAATTCTGTGATTACTCAAGTTTTTTATTTTCTCTTCTTTTTTAGGTTGGCTTTAATTCAATTCTATTTTTTCCCTTTAAAGATGAAATCATCTAACTCTAAGAATACTTACAGAAGGCTAGTCTTTCCTGGAACACACATTAATGACAAAACCTTTGCTTCTGCTTTGCTTCTGTTTCGACTATAGAAATCTAACCAGGCTGTAGGCAGCACTGAAGCCTAACAGACCACTGGAGACATGCATTTCCATGTTCACTTTTTCGGATAGGTACATTATGAAGGAAATTTTTGGCTGATCCTCTGCCTGAATTTCAAACTCAATCAGAATTCAGTAGACCACTACTTGCTTGTTCATTATCACGAGAAAAAAGTAAACCAACAGCAAATTCTTGGATGCAACAGTGGCCTTGCAACATATTCTTAGCTGTGATGGTACAAACATGTATTTAAAATATAAATTATACTGGTTTCCTTTCCATGTGTGTGACAATTTGCAGGAAAGAAAGAGATAATATTCTAGGATAATATTCTAGTACTAGATAATTCAGGTGTAGATGATATTCAAGTGTTCTAGAGATAAAACTCTGGTAGCTAACTCCATGGAATTAGCCATGGTTGTGGAAGGTTCAAGTTTGCTACAGGATGTTATTTTGTTCCCCAGATTTCCAGAACTCCATGGATTTTGAAAAAATTTTGAGCATACTTTGAACCGAATATGTAATAAAAATGCTTTTAATATTCAACTTCTTACAACACTAGAGATACAAAAAATGTAAAATATCTGTGTTCTGGAACACTCTAAGACCTAAAGTACCGTTCGGGCATTGAGTCAAAGTATTCACTATAAGAATGGCATGAATGGAAAAGAATAAAGTTTGTGATCAAAGATTGGGACTTTAAAAATTAATTTGATAGGTTTTATCTGACGAAGCTTTGTAGCAAGTCACAAAATCGACTTCCAAATAAATAATGCCAAGCCTTACGTCCTCCCCTTTATAACTTATTTTACAGATCAATATTCCTATGTATGGAAATTTGTTTAAATAATTCATAGCTGCTTGAACAGAAATGCTATTGGAGCATTATTTTCATGTGCAAAAGTTTGCCAGTTGTGCAAAAATCACCATCTTCCTCAGAAAATATAAAATATTAGAAATTTAAAAGGATTCCATTTAGATAAAGCCTGTGTTCATCGAGGTTTACAGATCGAGTCTTGTTTCATTCAAGGCAATATGCCTCTCTCTAATTACTTTATTGTAGAATTACCATTTTCATCTTTGTAAATGCCAAATGAATTAATCACCATGTCTAAACAATGAATATCTTGGCAATTAAATAATGACTTGCATTTCACTGTATGTTGTTAAACTAGTTCTTGGTCTTCATGTTGGGACACTAGCCATAAGATTTCATTTCATTTGATTTAATTAATAAGAAACTGTTAAAATGAAATTCACAAATGCAGAAATTTAATTTAAACATTCATACACCTGACTGAAGACAGCTGAGACAGAAAACAGATCTGCTTAAAGTGGAAACAGGGTGGATTGGTAAAAATATCTTGCAAAGCAGGAGTATATTTAATCCAAATTTACTATTTTCAGCTCTGGAACTTATGGAGGAATGGTGTATTTTTTTTAATAGATGAAACAACAGTTTCTAATTCCTAGTGTCACTGGATCTTACTCTGTCATTCCACAATCACTCTGGATCATTTTCCACCATTAATTTGAGCCAGATGAAGAATGGGCATTTCCATCCAATTAGTCAAAACACAATATTAAGAGTTTATGACAGTCTTATGTTTTTATTGGCTTTCCAATGGCAGGGGAGGACAGACTACTTAATTCACACAGAGATTAGTGACATTTTATTTTTTTTTAAACAATTCTGAATCAGCAGATTGCTTTTGTGCTGGCTTCAGTGTTTCCTTACATAGCTTCAGCATGTTCGGTTTCAGAAGAAGCAATCTAAAAGTGGATTTACTTTCTTGTGAGTCACAGCTATAGGAGGAACTTCTGCAAAACAATAAAGTTTCACCAGTGTAGGACACAGTGCTTCCACCAGGTGGGCTCTATCACTGTCCTGTGCATTTGACAGACCTTCTAATCTTAACAGAATAGGTTTGAATACAGTGCATGTAGGGAGTGAAATTACTCATGTATCACAGCACAGGAATTTGGATGTATACATGTATTATTTAAAATCAACATGTTAACATAAAAGAAAATTATTTAATTTTAACATACTAATGGAACTTTCCCCTAATGCATGCTTTTCAGATTTGATGTAAGATTAAGATGAAAGTCTCAGTAATAGCTGAAATATCTTAATTCATGAATGTAATAACTGCTTCCAGTTTTTATTTTATCTACCTGTCTTTGACATGGACACTTCCTCAGTTTCAAACTGGTAAAACACTGTGTTTTGGGTTTGTCTGGCAGGGTTTTGGTAGCGGGAAGAGGCTACAGGTGCGGCTCCCGTGAGAAGCTGCTGGAAGCTTCCCCGGCTCCGAGTCCGGAGGAACTACCCGCCTCTGGCCCAGGCCGAGCCCGTCAGTGAGGGCGGTAGTGCCTCTGGGAGAGCGGAGTGAAGAGGGGAACCTGCCGTGAGTAGGGGATTGGGGTGGGAGAGGAACCCCTCTGCGGGTACCGAGGTCAGGGAGGAAGGAGGGGAGGAGGAGCGGGGCAGGAGGGGATGCCCCCGCAGCCCGTGGTGAGACAAGGCGGCAGGCTGTTCCCCCCCAGCCCAGGGAGGGGAGCGGGGGAGCAGAGGCCCACCTGCAGCCCGTGGGAAGGACTCGCCTTGGAGAAGTTCATGGAGGACTGTCTCCCGTGGGAGGGACCCCACGCTGGAGCAGGGGAAGAGTGAGGAGTCCTCCCCCTGAGGAGGAAGGAGCGGCAGAGACCACGTGTGGCGAGCTGACCCCAACCCCCATTCCCCGTCCCCCTGCACCGCTGGGGGGAGGAGGTAGAGAAAATCGAGTGTGAATTTGAGCTGGGAAGAAAGGAGGGGGGGAGAAGGTGTTTTAAGATTTGGTTTTACTTCCCATTACCCTTGTTTTGATTTGATTTGTAGTAAATTAAATTGATTTTGTTTCTTCCCAAAGTTGAGCCTGTCTTTTGCCCGTGACCATAGGTGGTGAGTGACCCCTCCCTGTCCTTGTCTCGACCCATGAGCTTTTCTTTATATTTTCTCCTCATCATCCAACCAAGGGGGAGGAGTGAGCGAGCGGCCTGCTGGGCTTAAACCATGACACACTGACAATTAAACCACTGGCATAACATCACTTTTTCATCATTACAGCAAGTTCAGTATTACAGTTCTATTATAAAGGAGCTTGATATGCAAAACGTCTGCAATATGTACAATGAAGATGCAGTCAGATTGAAGCACAGAGGGTAGCACAGTGGTAACACATTTACCTCAGTGCTATAGACTGCTTTATGTCTCTCTCTGGAACTGGACAATAACCCTGTTAATGAACATAAAAATCTAGTCCTGGGTTGTCATCATAGACACTTGATTACTTTTGATATTACAGAAAGCTCTGCTTCCAGCCTCCATAATATTTCTTTTATAATTTATATCTAAGAGAATTCCTTAATGCTGCTTTTAGGAGGAAATGTAAATATTCTCCTTCAACCTTCCCATTCTGTCAAAACTGGTACTATTACATCTGTAGTTCAGCCAGATCACATGCATGGCATCCTGCTTCTATTTAAGTCTTGGTATTAAAGCTTGAAATCAGTGCATATGCCCTGGAAAAACTCCTGATGGAAAAACGTTATGATCTTCATGCTCTTTACTGTCTTTCTACCACATACAGGATCCTGTGAATGTAGCTCAAATAGTTTTTGTAATCTATCATGTGGTAATTATGGCAGCACCTGGTTCTACTTAACCATGTTTTCTTGTAAAAACTATTAATCTGAAACAATTCGACAGCTGATCAGTGTGCAGAGACACATGAATTTGGAAGACAAAAACCCCAAACCTCTTGGCTGTAGATTTAGAACATCTGAAGAAAGTAATCCCAAAACTTTATTTGATTTTGAACTGTATTCTTTGGCTAACAAAAGATAGTACTGTTCCTTTCCCTTGCCTTATTTCTATACTTAGAGCTTCATTGTGCAGCTACTCTGGATTAAAAATTCAGTCATGTAATAACTAAGAATGTCCCACAATACTTTCGTAACTGTTTGTTAAAAATATATAGTTTCTTCTTAGTTTTCTTTTAATTAATGTATTATAGGTTACACACAAAGCCATCCATTTTCTGATTTAAATAAACAAAATCTTATGAACTTTATTATAATAAAGAGAAGGAAGATAGAGATGGGATTTACTATCATGCCTAGTTTTAAATATTTGTGATTAACGCAGGTATATGGGGTGTGATCATGTAAATAGAAACAAATTTCTACATTTGTTAAACATATATTTTATCTCTATAAAGCAGTGAAGCATTTTGATTCCAAAGCAGCTGTCTTGTTCAAGCTCAAAATAAGTGGAAAAGAAAAAGTTGCCCCCAGAATTCCAATGTCTTCAATGCACAGATGAATAAAAGCTGTACTATTGCATAAAAAATAAAAAAAGCCACTGTAAGAAACTGATGAAGTGTATGCTCAAACATGAAAATAGAAGTGTCATCTTCGTTTATTATTTTGAATAAAAAAGAAGTAATATTCAAAGACTAAGTGATGTAATTCAAATTCCCAACAGTGGTGTATAGATGATTTTGCCAGATCCAGCTGAGTAAACTGAATAAATCGTTTCTATAAAGTTAACTCAGCAACAGAAAAATCTGTGGTTACAGAACAGTGTATATGTAACTGCACAGATAATGGTGACAGATAAGTCACATACTGAAATCAAATATATCACAAGCAGTAATGAACAAAGGACTAAATCTTATAGTACATTGAAGAATATATCCAACAAAGTGGATAAGATACCATTATGTTAGAGATAATTGACCTAAACCCAAACAAATGACCATGAACCCAAAAGGTCGAAGCTAATAACAACATGCTGTGAAAAGAAAAGTTGCAGAAGCATCAGGAAAAGGTACCTATCACTTCTAGATCTTTACAAAATATTCACTAGCAAATGTGAATTGTTCTCTTTCCCTTCCTCACTTTCTGTAATTTCTAAATCTAGAAATGTATTTAAGTATCACAGAGCTCTTAAAAAAGAGAATATCACCCAAAATTTGACAATTAATGAAAATTTTACTACCATTCAGTATCAAAAACCAAGACTGAAAGATGGGTATGTGATTATTTATTTACGTCTATAAAATGCAAAAGATCATCGATATTATTGTTTGTTCTGAGGTCTCAGAAATTAGAAGATGTATGTTACAAATTTGTGTAGTAGCTTAGATTTCTCCTGATATATAAAGTAATATCCCACCCTACTGGAGTTGGCTGGATTTTTTCTAATAGCCATTGTGCAGCAACATAAAGAAAACAGAATTAAAAAAAAAAAAAAAGGAAAATGAAAAGGAAAAATGAAAAAAAGAAAAAAAGAAAAAGTAATTTTCAGGTGCCGATTTCCATACATTTATCACTGAAGATAACCTGCCATGGGTGTGGCTAGATTTAGACAAGACTGGGCAATGTCAGTGACAGCCTTACTTGGAGGTCCAAGGCTGCCTTTGGTCCTTCATCAGCTTTCAACAATTTATCTCCTCTTGAAGTTTTGGGAACTCATGTTCCCATCTCAGTAGTGCAGGCTGTCCATACTTTTTCGACACCACACAGGTGGCAGTGACCCAGAGAAAGCATAGGAATATTATGCACACCCAGCGACAGCTTGCTTTTCCCTTGCTGTCGCCTGAATTCAAGGGAATGTACCCCTGCCATGTGCTATCATGCAGAAGACAGGTGGCCCAAAAATCCCTTGAACTTGCAGGTAATGGCTACACTCATGGAACAGCAAATACCATAATAATCCTATGATACTTCACTTTATTTTTTAAGTTATTTCTATTAGTTTACCTTTTGCACGTTACCTGTCTCCATTAATAAAAAGTGAGAAGAAATCTAAAACCTGAAGTCCAGGTGTGATTTCTTCTGTACTCAGTGGGAGTGACCTGTCAAAATCTTGCACACCGGTGCAAGCTGGTGATGACGTATCATTTGAAAACCCTCCCTTACAACTAACACTAGTATTCTTAAACTTTAATATGAAAAAAAAGTAAATTAGGTATATCTTAGCCAGGTTTGAGTGCAGCTTTGTGTTTCAATGTCCTAACACAACAGCAGGACAGCTGGGACAGCACTGGAGTATATCCTAAAGATGAAGGAGAGAAGCCTTGGTTAAATTTGTGGTTTTCTCCTGACTGCTTTCTTGTTTGCCTCATTCTTCCCCTTTTGAAACTTATTTCATGTTTGACTGCCAGGGGAGGGGTGCAACTCTTCCTCTGAATTCATGGGTACTTGCTTCTTAAACATAAAGGGCAGGTTGAAAAAACATTTCAGAAGGGAAAGAAGTGGACAGTTTGAAGTTCAGGAAGCAGTGGTGGGCTGAAATGAAAAATTTTGGAGCAAGCCAAAGACTGCTCACAGATAGATAGACAGACTTATGGGCTGACTGACATTTATATTGTACTATATGTACCTGTAAATATGAAGAAGGAAAAAAAAGATTGGGGCCCTCTATGAGAAGTTGGAGAACAGCTGTCCAAACTTGGTACTCATTCATGCAACTAATATGACTGCCTCAGTGCTAGCATATCTTGAAACTTTCTCTGACTTCTGATATTAAAAAAGATAAAAAGAAAACACACTGTGTTATTACATGCCTCACCGGCCAGTGATGTTTGTATGAATGTTGAACTATCTAGGTGTGAATCATTTTCTAAAAAAAAAAAAATAATAATTTGTGTTGTTCTGAAACCCTGGCTTGGACTTTCTGCCCCTTGCCACTCCCCAAAAAAGAAAAGATTACATAAAACACTGAATTCAGGTCTTTTTATTTTCACAGTGTGCTCACATAATACAGAAGGCTGTAACTTTGCCAGAGCTATCATTATACAATGTTGCTAGAAACAGTGCATGCTGTGCAAAAGCAAACTGGGAAGAACTTCATTTCTTAACTTGAGACTTGGGGGAAATATCTTCTTTTGGTGAGTTCTGCTGAGTATATGGAGCCTTTTCCCAATGACAAATCAACAAAACATGAAAAAGAGCATAGCCTCAGGCTCCAGAGAAACATATCGGAATCTCAGCCTGTAAAATTTTGAAGATAGTTTTGAGCTGTGTACTTAGAATATAACCTAATAGGGAAAAAAAAAAAAAAAAAAAAAAAGTAGTTTCAGCCTACCTTATTTGCAGTAACTTTAAAAAACCACCATCTATATTTGGGCTAGGATTAGATGTAGACAATATTTATTTAAGGTAAGAGTTTTGAAAAAAAATAGTCTTATGAAATAATTAAACACTCCTCACAGACAAACCTGAATAATCCACACAATCAGTAATAACAATAGGAGTATGATACCTTTAGTACTCATATACCTCTCAGCCTAATTGACAAGGGAAAAATTACTTCTTTTCTAACATGGGTAAATCCTTGATGAACAACAGATAATGTCATGAGAAGTTCAGTTCTATTTGACTGTAAATAGTTCCTTATTATTCCACTCAGAAACGTTGAAGGAGGGGGGCTCGGCACATACAGGACAATGCTGCTGACTCCACTGCTTTAAGATAGAAACTGGTAGATGAGACCACAGGCCTGTCTAGAGCCACAGTTCATCTGTAATGGTAGTGTTTGATAAATGCTTTTGAAGAAAAGCAAATAAATCTATTCACAATCTATTTCTGGAATCCACATTAGAAATTAAGCCCAAAAGCTCTTTTAAAAGTTAATAAGTATAATATGTTCTTACAATTTGGATATTATTATTCAATTACATGTCTAATCCTTCATTGAATCTTGTTAAAACCTTAGTTTCTGTGATAGTCTATTCTGATAAACTCTACAAGGAGAATATCTGGAATGGAACTACCATAATTTGCCTCAGATGACAATGGGCATGGTTTTCTATGAACTGCTTTTTCATCATGAAAGATAACTATACCAGATTGCATTCTGAACACAGCTGAACAGCTTGGACTGGAACACTTTGATTCCACCTTTGTGTATACAACCAGAATTAGAAAAAGAATGTTGAGTGAATTTCAAAAATTACATTGCCAGTAAATTGATTTATATCTGTTTATCTAGACACATTTCTGTGGATGGGTATATTTTTTATAAAACTACCTTTTGAAGGAAAAAGAAATCAAATCATTCAGTGTTTTTGATAACAAATCAAAGACAACGACATTAGCCAGGTGGTCATGCTTATAGTTCCCTTAATCCTTTCTTGAATGGCAGTTTAGTGCACAGTCATTGTTGGCAAGACATTTCATGCAGAGAAAAATCTACGTCTTAACAGTAGTCAGCCAACTGCACAGATGAAGAGAAAAATGATAGACATTGAGCTAAATGTTTATTGACTTCATGAGTACCTGCTTGTTTAATTCAGTCAAGGAATCTTTGCTCAGCACCTTTTAAATCAAAACCATTACAGAAGTCTGCCTGTGGCTTTAACTTTGCTACAATATAGTACTGTCCATATGAGGAGAGTGAGTAGACCATCCAGGATTTTAAGTAGGAAAGGTGAGGGCTAAAGTGTCTAAAGAGATGGCTCCAATTCAGATGCTGCAAATATATGCCCAGCTTCAGTCCTGATTTTTTGAGATGACAGAGTTAGACAGCTAAGCTTCCCATACTACCATGTCAACAATTTTTTAGCCAATATTTTATGTCAATCCATTAAGAACCCAATAATACCTCACTTCATATGATAAAGGGTAGGAGAGGGAATGAGGAAAAGAAACCCCACCAAACCCCAAACTTTTTACCTTAGTCTCTCAGACTGATGCTTTGGCTTACACAGTAAGAAATCCTACCCTATCAAATTAGTGGAGACAGTTTTGGTCGACAACTGAAAGAGTCTACAAGAAGTACAGCAAGCCACAGATAGCCAATAAAAAATACTAGCTAGGGAATTTTATTAGAAAGTTGTCAAAGCCTTGGCACCTAACCCAGGTCTATGTTCTTACTTTTCATATTCAGCAAAATACTTGAACTTCTAAATTCATGTGAAAATTCAAGAGCCAAAGTATTAGGAACTTTTTTTCTTTGAGGTTAGACACACAACTGGAAGGTGCCTTTTTAAAAATTAGGTGCATAAACTCATCTAAAAAGCAAAGTTTTTGGTTCTAATCCTGCTCAACCCTAATGGTGCTCATATTTCTGACACCTCCATAACTGTGAGACTCTAGAAAAAAAAAGTCGGTCAGTTCTCCAGTCTTCCCTGGAAGTCAAGGGACAGAAGAACTAATAGATATTAACACTGTAGACTCAATTCTGGCATTCTTAACTGGTGAAATTTTGTTCTATATTCTGTGCAAAAAAGTTGTTCAGGACTGTTGAATCAATACGTCAACATCCGATGTGTTTTGTGTCAGACTCAACGTTGTGTTAACTGTTTGAAGAGCACCTCTTGGCTTCACTGTACGTTCCAGAGCCTCTAATTCATGTTGAGGCTTGATTTCTAGATCTTCAGTGTAGGGCAGTTTAGGAACAGTATCTCCAAGTAAATTCTGCCCACAATCAGAGGGGCCTAATGAGATTTCTCTAGCTCAAACAGTCTAGGCTTTTAAAATTGTTTCCTTGGGCTTAGTTGCTTAAATTCTTATAGTTACTTATATTCGTATCAGTGAGGCACAAAAACTATACTGTTAGTATGAGCTTCAGGGCTATGGCAACTCAGCTCCATAGTTTTTGAAAGGTCTGGACCACAGGTAGAACATAGCTATATCTGCCTGTTATGTAGATGAACCCTTGCTTTTATTTTGTTTGGCCCTGTTAAACATAGGACATGAGTGTTTCAGGTCTTCTAGCATCTATTTTTGAGTTCTACACAAAACTTTTGGGACCCTTCTACTGAGCTTGGTTCTTTTATGGCTGTTTTTTTCCCTTTATCACTAATATTTTAGTCTGAGATAATTTTTTATTTGCTTATCTAACTGCTTGCCTCGTTTCATTTAACTGTGGTTACGACTTAGGCTTTCAAATATGACTTAATGGATTCTATGAAATAAAACAAAATCTTTTATCATGCATTGTTCATTTTGACCCCACTGTCTGCAGTACACTGGTTTGTTTTCTAATCTCTAAGATTTGCATTCCTGTTAAGTGATGTAGCAAAAATCAGTGAAGAATATAGTAATTATCTTCATTTGAATGCGTACATTAATGACTGACAATTTATTCTTGTTCAGTAGTAGTAAATTAATATAGCTGACATTAAAACACTGCATTATTACATTAAATTTGTGATTTCTCACAGAAACTCATTATATTCCTGTGTATTCCACCTAGAAGGTTTAGATTTATTATTTATGAATTTGATTCCTCCCTCAACATAAAATATTAAGAGTAGTTCTCTAAGCCACTAAGGGAAAGAACTCATTTTCATCTAAGATGTATACAATAGTAAAAAAAAAGAAAAGTAAAATAAAACAGCGTCAAAATCTACTTTTTGCTTTAAGAGCTGAAAACATTCCTTATTTCTCAGTAAGAACTTTAAAAAGAAACGTATTTAGTTAGTTTTATCTAGCCATTAAATTATTAAATTGCTAAAACAGACTGACAGATAAAAGCAGCATTTTTCAAGGTTTGTCTGTTTCCCCACTTCCATTATCAAGGTCATAGAGTGGATTTTGCTGCTGTTTGTCATGCTTCAGAAACACAGCGATTGCATGATGAATAAAATCAGAAGAATGACAGGTGCATGGAGTCGGACCTTCGGAAAGGCGTATGTACCTCATTTAGTAAGGATATCAGCTACTCCCAAGGCTCAGATGACTGGAATGGAATTTGTCTTTGATCCAAAGTAAAGAATTGAGAGGACTTAAAAGCAGCATGCTTCAGTGCTGTCGTGCTGTCTGAAACTGCCACTCGACTCCAGCTCTTCCACATTCACACTAATTGACAAAGCTCGTGCAATATTTGACTAGTATCTCCCTTCCAGTCTACAAAGAAAGGAATTCAACAGTGCTTTTGGTTAAATAATACCTCCTGGTAAAAAGTAAGGCACATTATGGGAAAAGAAGCTCTGACTCCTTTATAGTCCGTGCTATGTGCCTAGCTGCTCCATTTCTGCTTTATCAAAATTAATTCATCTGCTCACAGAGGTACAAAGGGGCAAACCTTGTAAAAGGACTAGCATAATCATATTCAAATGAAACTCAGTTATAGACTTTGGCATTTACGACCAAGTAAATTCAAGGAAAACAAAAATGAAGAGTTAAGACTGGAGATAGCAGCACTAGGTAGTATCTTCCACCTCTGTCCGTATCAGTGCATGTTAGCCTCACTGGCTGCATCAGCTTAATAGGTAGTGAAGAACCAGTGAATGCTTTGAACCTTTGGTTATTTCTTAGACTAATTCTTTAACTAGTCTCAGTGCCAACCTGATGCCCATCGTGCCCACACAGGCAGCCCGAGCTCAGTCTGTCCCCGTGACACCAAGCTGTTACACTACACAGCAAAATCAGTGTCACACATTGTCGTGCACTGTCGGTGGGTCCTGCTCCAGTTGTTACAGTTCCGAAAAAAATGCCGCTACTGCACGTGCAAACACTTTTGAAAGTAATTGTACATCTTTGGCTTTGCACGGAAGGGCTCAAAGTAGAAGAAAGTTAGGAGGCCCTGCCTGATCTTGCCCTCATCTTCACATGCCTACAGTTCTGTGGATTCGTAGGGTATCACACTCACACTGACATCTCCTTATCTGCACTGTGTCAGAGGGCTATTGATTTAAACAGTATCAATTATGTCAAAAGTAATTATCCACTCATGTAATTATGCAAGGAGAGATGCAAGAAAAGAGTTGCAATTAGAAATAAGCTTATAATAATCTCAATAACTAGCATTATAACAGATTTATTAGTATATACTGTTATTATTAGTATACATTTTGCCATACAGTACTCAAGACTAACCCTCTCTAGTCACAGAAACCAGTGCCTTAATTATCCTTAATATACTTGGGGCCAGGATTTCACTTTTTATAACACATTTGATTGCTCGTTGCCTAAAACTTCCTTTCAGGAACATTTAAATAAAGGGTTTATAGCACTATAATTTCAATTATAGTCATAAAATACTGAGAGAAGATGGGTCTGAGAAAATATCTAATGCCAAAATCTGTTATGAACTCTCTTCAGAAGAATAAATTAATAAGAATTTTTATTTTCATTGTATCACCTCTCATAATGCATTTCAAAAAGACAGAAACAAGCTGTTCTATCTGGAGCTCCTCAACTGCCATCAGGTAATTTTGAAAGTGATAAAATGTGACATTAATGTGATTAATGCAAGCATTTTGTAAACAAAACAATTAAAAATAGAGCTGAGTATTAGTTAAAATTCATGGTAATTGCAAACCTTCATTAACACTGCACAGCTGAGGACATTAGATAAAAGTCTTAAGAACTGCTTGTTTTTCAATCAAGCCCCTGCTATTGAGTGTTTTGTAAATAGTAATTTATTATCAACTTGCAGGATAGTTCCTAACGTCCTTAAATCACTTAAAATTTTAATCTAAGCTGTTTTCTTTAGTTTGTTTTTCTGTTAAATGTAAGAACACCAGAGGTGCTGGCTGTTCAGAAGTGCTATATTTCAATGGCAGAAGAGAAATCTGAAATGGTTATTATTCCTAAGAAAACTGATAACATCAGAACAGAAGCAATCTTGTTACCACACTACTTTAGCATAATGAAAACTGGCAGAGCAGCATCTGTTGTGTTTTAGAGCCTGAGTGGAGACATTTCCCTGCTACCTCTGATTGATACCGGAGATCCATCACTCAGTACAGAGGCTGAGCACAGCTAATATATTTTATTGGTATCTTATTCCATCCTTATTTGACAAGGGGTAAGATAAACATAGCGACATATGAACACGGTACAAAACTTGAAAGTATGCTCTGTGGTTTTAGGGGTTTGTGTTCATTTGTCTTTTTTTTTTTTTTTTCCTAAGAGGGCATGATTATTTAAGAAAAATAAAATAGGACAATTAAATCATTTTGAATGGACAGTTTAGCCCTAATCTGTTAATATCACTCAGCAGTGCATGGTGTTCTCTCCCACATCATACGACAAGGTACAGATTCACATGTCCCTCCATTCTCATTTGGACAGCAATCATCTGTGGCACTGTGTTACAACCCTAAAAGAGCAGCTAGGAGTTTGCTAGAGAATGTGGAAGTACAAGCATTTCCCAGTCTTGAACAAAACAAGACCGAATTTGGGTAGTACTGCTGCTGCAGAATGCAGACCTCCAAAATGATGGATTCTCTTACTTCTGAATTTCTCTAACTCTTTTTGGACTCACATGATATTTAGGTAGAGAAAGAAGAGAGTGGTGATTTTACTTTGACAGGTCACACTTATGAGAATGACACTGGAGTACTGCATACATTCTATGTTTCTACATTATATTGTAAAAAAAGACAAATAATTTTTTGAAAGAATAAAGTGAATAAAGAGCTAGGGAAAGCATTATGTATTGAAAAACTTAGAGTTCCATCTGCTTGGTTATTTTAAAAGACTTATTTCATAAATCTTTTGGGGGCAAGTGAATGCTAGGTCCCAAAGGGCTTCATAATCTAGAAGGGAAAGGGATTAAAAGAGCAAACAGCAGGAAGCTGCAGACAAACGAATTAAAATTAGAAGAATACATTTCAAACTGTGAGAGAGATTAGTTGCTGGAAGAAAATCCCCAAAACTACCAAGGGAAGAGCCAGTTCCCCATCTTTTTATGTATTTGTATTAAATCTACGTTCCTTTCTAAAAGAAGACATGCTACAGTTAAACATGCTATTTGGCAGGGAATTAGGAAGTTCTGAGGTGTAAAGCAATTCAGACTAGATTATCTAGTTGCCCATTAAAGTTCTAACCTTTATAAAACTATGAAATATTCAGTTATTGTGTTCTCTTTGGCTCTTCTCACTAACATTGACAAAGGAGCATTTGCTTGGCTGCCGTTAGATGTTACACTGCATCCAGCAACACACTTCATAACAGAAGAAACGTAAGACCATTTAGTGTTAAGGGGACGTCATTCCAACTATGCAGCTTCTTGTTTGAAATGGATCGTCCCCTGGAAGTGATGTGAAGCATGTGAAAAGACAAGCTGCTTCTTTCATGTTTCCATGAATGCAGAAGATCCCTCTTGTCTGTCTATTGCCACTGGATTTATGATACAGAACACATCGAGCTATTGTAGAACCTGTCCTGAGGTAGCAGAAATTATAATTCCTTGGATCTGACAGTTGCTATCTACCTCTATAGTAAATAGCTCCTTTGATATATTATAAAGTAGAGTACAGCAAGATTTGTTCAATGTTTTGAATTACCAGAAAAGCAGATCTGGACTGAGCTGATAAAAGCTCTTTGTTCTATTTCTCTTTGCAGTAAATCACAATACAATACTCAACACAGTAACTATATTTGATGTCAGCATGTTTTGCTTTCTTTCATAAATGTATAATTGCTGAATATGCTAATTTGGTCTATCTAATATTTGGTTATGGAGAAAAAACAAATACATCTAATAAAAAAAAAAACACAAAAAGAAAATCACAGTTGATAACTAACAAACACAGCCATTTCACTGCAACAACAACAACATCAACAACAAATCAGAAGGCTAAACTCAGCCTTACCCTAGTTTGAAGTGAGGTAACTGAAGACACTGGAGCTGTATTTATATCAGGCCTAGACATGGATACTACATGATAAAACATTTGCAGGTTTTCTGACTGATAGAAGGATAATATAGTTGTGCCTACTCCTATTTCTTATAGACATTGTGGAAGGTTCTTATATTTAGGTAGTGAGAACATATACAACATTTAAAGGAAAGGCAAGATACATTCAGGTATTCATCGAACATATTTCATTCCCATCTCAGTGGGATCAACTGTTTGTCTTCTGACTGAAACAAAAATGTGTATAGGCAAGAGATGTAGTACTAGAAAGCTATTGAACCGAATGTGTCCTTGTTACAATGTTTTCTTTGTCTTTCAAAGGGACTTCAACGGTTTATGAATAAAATGGATAAAAAGAAAAGACCCTAACCTTGTTGACAATTCAAGCCAACAAGAAGTTAATATATGCTATTGCAAGTTACTGACATTAAAAAAAAAAAAAAAAAAAAAAGGTGCTTTGAAAAGTACTCTATTCACTTGGCAACAAGGATTCCATTGAAAGAAACCAGTTGGCAGCATTTCTGTTTTGTTCAACCAGGAACCAGAAGCTATTGAGAAATTGATAGTTATCAGGATAAACATGTCTTCTTTTCCAGTTATCTCTATTTATTATACATG
Organism: Harpia harpyja; assembly: GCF_026419915.1. NCBI lineage: Eukaryota > Metazoa > Chordata > Aves > Accipitriformes > Accipitridae > Harpia > Harpia harpyja. Next base: position 14,101,537 of record NC_068956.1, on the reverse strand, counting down.
GTTTAATCACATCCATTGTCTGGTAGTATCCATCATGGTTTGATCACATCCATTGTCTGGTAGTATCCATCATGTGCTATGTATACTTTTTCTAAGAGTATATATCACTGCTATCTTGGGCACAAATCATCACTGATAAAAGAGGAAAAGCAGAAAGTAAAAAGCAGGAAGGGAAAGATAGAACGTACAGCATACACTGTGTTCTCTGTTGTTGACTTGAAAATATCTTTAGAAGATGAGGAAGATATTAACAGTACAAAGACACTAAGAATTTCTGTTCTTTTAAGGTAAAAACTTATAATCAAAGTGAAAACCCATTTGTACACAGAACTTTAAATAAACTCTGATTTTTTAAGTAAAGTAAAATTAACCTACGTATTAAAATACCATTTTAATTTAATTGTAAGAAACATGCAGATAGGAGAAAGTTAGTAGATCACTGCAGTATTATCTCTTTTGAGGTATGGCTTCTATTGGCAACAGCAGTATAACCAGTATTGGTATGATATGATTTTGGGTTTTTTTGGAAAAGTCATAGAAACAATGAAAGTTTCCAACATTTATGGTACAGTTTCCATTTAGCATGATGCTTATCAGAACATCACTTTGAATCATATTTTATCTATAACTGTGATCAGATTTGTTTGCCAATGATACCAAACTGAGTGGGGAAGTAGACACTTTGGAAGGGAGAGCCACCCTGCAGGAAGACCTGAATAGGCTGGAAGAGTGGGCTAACAAGAACCTTATGAAGTTCAGCAAGGACAATATAAGGTCTTGCTCCTGGAAAAACATAATCCAGGACTGCAGCACAGCCAGGGATCTACTTGGCTGGGGAGCAGCTCTGTGAAAGGGACCTGGGGGTCCTGGTGGACAGCAAGCTCAATATGAGAGAGCAGTGTGCTGCTGTGACAAAGCAAGCCAACAGGATGCTGGGTTGCATCAACAAGGGGATCACCAGCAGAGATAAAGAAGTCATTACCCCACTCTACCCAGCACTTGTCAGGTCACACCTGGAGTACTGTGTTCAGTTTTGGTCCCTGCTATACAAAAAAGCTGTAGACAGACTGGAGAGGGTCCAGAGAAGGGCCACAAAGGTGATCAAAGGACTAGGAAGCCTGCTGTATGAGGAAAGGCTGAGAGAACTGGGTTGTTCAGCCTTGAGAAAAGAAGGCTTAGGGGAGACCTTATCATCATGCTCCAGTATTTAAAGGGTGGCTACAAAGAAGATGGAGACTCCCTTTTTACAAGGAGTCACATGGAAAATATGAGGGATAATGGCTGCAAGTTACTCCTGGGGACATTCTGACTGGACACGAGAGAAAAATTTTTCACAATGAGAACAATCAGCCATTGGAATAATCTCCCCAGGGAAGTGGTGGATTCCCCAACATTGGACACTTTTAAGATTCAGCTGGACAGGGTGCTGGGCCGTCTTGTCTAGGCGGTGCTTTTGCCAAGAAAGGTTGGACCAGATGACCCCTGAAGTCCCTTCCAACCTCGTATTCTATGATTCTATGACATATTTTATTTTAAAGTTAGTTGAGGTCAGTGTCCCTTTAAAGCAGTTGGTGCATACTGTCATTTCGTTGCAAGCACCAAGAGCCATTGAAGAGTCTATTGCCTTTATGCGTATTTGCATCTATGCCATTTGTGACAATACAAGTACTTAACGTAAAATTTTCTCATACATGACGGGCCATGATGGGTTCAGAAAGAGGAGGCTGAGGGGAGACCTTATCGCTCTCTACAACTACCTGAAAGGGGGTTGTAGTGAGGTGGGTGTTGGTCTCTTCTGTCAGGTGGCTGGAGATAGGACAAGAGGAAATGGCCTCAAGTTGAGGCAAGGGAGATTTAGGTTAGATATTAGGAAAAATTTTTTTACTGAGAGGGTTGTCAAACATTGGAATGGGCTGCCCAGGGAAGTGGTTGAGTCACCATCCCTGGAGGTATTCAAAAAGCGAGTGGACAGGGTACTCCAGGGCATGGTTTAGGGGGCATGGTTAATGGTTGGACTCGATGATCTTGAAGGTCTTTTCCAACCGAAATGATTCTATGATTCTATGATTCTATGACACTGAGCACTCCATCTGCTCTGTCACTGAACTGTGCCATTCACAAGCTAAGTATTTTTCTTGACACTTGAAAGCATTTTTTTGCAGAGATTATTAAGATATCTATACACTGTAAGATAGGAAGAGGCAGGGTTCACAGACATATTTGGCTTCTCTCAGTATAAGCTGAAGTGAAGCATCAAATGCATGAAGATTAGCGCAGTTTTCCATGTTTGTAAGAGTAAGAACTGCCTACAGGCTCACCACACACGGGAAATCCCCTGTCAGTCAAAGGCACCAGGGGAGAGAATGAACCATGAGAAAACCATCCAGACAAAAGTTAAAGCTTAACTTGCTCACTTGCCGCTCTGGAGCATGCTGTGCAGTGACCTTTTACAAGTAGGTCAGAGGACAAACAAGAAATTTTGGTCATGTAATTTCCAGGATAGGAAATACAGGAAAAAATAATCAGGAAAAAAAAGCATCAACTTGTGACCATAACAAAATTGTACTTGGAAGGCAATGCCAGTGGTTGCAAACAATATAAGAAACATAAAATGTAAAGATTATTGCCTCAAGAATGCTGCTACTTAGAATGCCCAATTTTGTTTTCTAATAAGGTTGTTGTAATAATTCATAACAGTCCAGGGCTCACAAGCTGTAGAAGGAGATTGTGTCCTTTTCAGAAGATAAATGAGTGGACAGATTTTGGACTAATATGTTACCAATTCTAAGTTTATTTTCTGCATTTACAATTCTTATTATAGCTTTGAAAAAAGATAAAATCAGGCAGGAACAATCCCAGCATATTAACTCACAAATTAGGACAAATGATGCAATCAGTGAGCTATCAGAACAAAGCTCTTCATTTCTTTAGTATCTCAGATGATTTCAAGATAGACAATTTTAAAATCTGCTCAGATAAGGGGTTTTTTTGTGCAATGGTTCAAAAAAATAATTAGAAACAGATTTGTCTTACAGTTCAAGAAACCAGGAATTTTCTGCCACGTATCCTGGCATAAAGTTGCACTAGGAACACTTAAATCACTTGAAAATAAATACCTTTAAGTTGAAAATAAATACTTTTAGAAGTTTTTTTGTTAATTAAAGACATGAAAAATATAAAGTTTCAATAGTTTTTATCTGGCTTAAAGTACCATAATGCCATAGCCTTTTTAATCATATTTCGTCCAGTACAAAATAAAACTAATCTGTCCTGTGCTAGGTAGCTATAACTTCTTGTTTGCGCTACATGTAGGGACATTAGCCAAATTCTAAAAGTATGATGTCAAGACTAATTTTTATTTTAATGATGCTCTCTCCCAAACTCGGTTTATTCCATTGTGGCAATATGAAGCCATACTTTTTTTCCCCCAAATGTTTGCTATTAACTTTATTATTTATTGAAAAGTAATTTTCAAAAGTCATCGAATACTGTGACAGCCTGGTCTGATTCAGTGTTTACTCTGCTTTGATCAAGAGTGACTACAACTAGTGACCCTCCAGGGTCCTTTCCAACCTGAATGGTGCTCTGATTCTATGAGTGATTAATCCTGAAAACCTCTGCAGAGTAAATTAGAATGCTATTCCCATCCCGCTAGTCAAGATGAGGAATCCAAAGAGTTAAGTGACTTAGGGCAATAGCAGTCCTTGTCAAAGTCGGGTTTTAGTCCCTAGAGTTTCCCTATCTTCATTCAAAGAGACAACACCACACACTGACACTTTAAGAATGTTTTATGTAAAACTCAAAAGAAATTAAGACTGTTTCAGGTGATTACCCAGAAGTTTTGATCTCTACTGAACTGAAACTTTGGAATATGATGAGGTATTGAAAAGAAGCAATGATAAAAGACTCTTGCAAGGTCAAGGTTCTAAAAAAATAACTGAAAATATTCAGAGAGACATGGAAACACAGTGAGTTGACATCTTTCCTTTGCTGGAGTTCTGTTCCTAAATTTAGGTTGACTTTCTGTGGCAGAATCCCTAAAAGTAGTAGAAAGGTACACACCTCCTCCCCTCCCTTATGAGATTATCAAACAATCTCAATGATTCTTGTCATAGGGAGATGCTTTCTGACTGGCACAGGGCATGTCAGCAATACCTAATCTAGTGTATACCTGTTTTATTAACCTTTTTTTTGTTTGTTTCAGTTTAAGAGCTGTTCTCTATGATCAGTGCAAAATAAACCATGAAGACAAGTAAAGGGGCATGGGATTGCTTCAAATAGTTAGGTAGTTATTCTGTATCTGTGGTGTATTGCTCATTCAACCACACAGAAAAAAAAGAAAAAAGAAATCTTAGTGGTATTTACCAAAAACAGTACCTGCACCTCCTCTATTATAGTAGCAAGAAATAAAATCCCATGATTAGATGCATATAATAACTTATGTGTATCTAAAAATTAAAATATGTATAAATTATTATGCATATTTATTATACATAGTTATTATATAAATACATTATCATGTATAAATATGTATAATATAGTGTATATACAGTACATAGATAAATAATATGTACCCCATAATAAATACGCCAGTATTTGCCCCAGAGCATACAGAAAACATTCTTTGTGATTAACATATATGTATTGCAGGTATTTCATGTTGTAATACACGTGGATGAGGATTTCTTATCTCTTAAAGTTTTTAATGCAAATTACTGTTTTGCTTCTTGTATTCCTGTATATACCATGTAAGAGCAGATTCTCTCTAGTTTAAGGGTTAAGCTCCTTAGAAAACAGTTTTGTGGCACTTCTAATTAGTTCTATATTTTTTGGTCATTCTCCTGAATGTGGTTGACAAAGGTACCAGATGATTTCTGCTATGTGCTCCTTCAGTAATTGTTGAAGTCAGTGATCTTACAGAGACCTTATCCTCATTACTCCAAATGGGGGTCACATTACTGGTTTTCTACACTAAAGATCAGTACTGTACGGCTCAATGTCTTAGAAATACTTCTATCCTATTCTAATTAGAAAATTGAGGAAATTAAACATACTGAGCCTGAATCTCGTAACATAGGAGGGAACTTGAAGATAATTGGAAGAATGTAGCAGTGCCATCAAAATATTCTCATTTTAACAAATGCCAATTAAAATCAGAGATATTATAAGCTGAAAGATATTTTCTCTTTAAAGTCCAGCAGCCTATGATTCTTTGTTGATGAACTTGGCTCAGTACCTAGAAGAAAAACAATCTCCAAATAAGAATAAAGGTATTCTGAACCCTTAAATGAACATATTTACACTCTGTTTCAGTCCATAGATATTCAATCCCCACTTAACTAGGATAATGGTTGAGCAAGTTTTTAGCACAATTTTATCTCACGGTTATATGCAGTTCTTAGCATTAACAGAAGGAAGGGAATATAAACAAAAAGAAGCTAAAACAACAAAAATGACAAAATCCATTAATTCCATAATAAGGTATGACTCCGTATCCAAAGGAGAAGTTGAGTATGATTGAAAGCAGTGTAATAGCTGGACTGGAGTCAGAAAATTTATATCAGTGCCAAATCAATTACAGGTTGCAGGTGTCCAGAATTAATTAAAATAAATTGCTATAAATCAGGCATATCTGCCATGAGTAGAGAAAAGCAGAAAAGAAAGTCAAAATAAAAAAGGTTTGTTTTTTTTTAATAGGGAAATGTCTCTTCTCAAACTCCATTAAAGTGTGCTTCATTTTTAGGAAGGGATTTATACCAAATGACTTTGTTGTATCTAATGTTTATACTTTCTGTGTTTAAGATTAAAGAAAATACAGCTAACAGACATTAAAATAACCTGAATTCTATACTGCACAGACAGAAGCTTTGTTGCAGGTAAATAAATATTAATTGATACTTGCAAGTATACAGAAAAAAAAATTATATGGACAAATATTTAAGGATCCTAAATGTTAAAAACCATACATATAAAAGTGCTAATATGTAAATATGTATGAACATTTTTCAATACTATTCTTCTTTGTCATTAAAAATTGTTAATTTGTGAAATCATATCAATTAGACAATTCAAAGGTCAGAAAAATTGCTGTCCTATAAAAATCCCTACAAAACCATAGAAGTCCAATAATTGAAACAATGCACTGTGTTTTCCTAAGTTTTAGGAAAAGGATTGGACAAAGTCAACTTCTACATCCACAAAGTTCCAAGGACAATGAATTTGCAATACACATGACAGAAGTCACAGCAATGTTGTTTCCACTGTAATGGGTGACTTTCCAAACTAAAAATGTTTGTGAAATATATCAGTTGCCAGTGGTTCAAAGATCTGTCTGAACATCCAATACATCAGAGCCTTGCTTCTTCCTTTCTCTGAAGCTAAATTAAAACTTAAACTGTAACCAAAAAAAGATAAAAGAAGAGCAGATAAAATTCCAGGAAGATGGAAGAAAGAGAGAGAAAAAGCAGAACTCCAGACAAGTATACATACTCTGCTATAAATACAGCGGGATGAAGAACAGAGTATTAGGGAGTGAATAAATCTGATTCTGCAAGCTTGCAGCCATGAATGTGAAGGTCTATTTGAGTAATTGAGGCAGGAAAGTCACTACAATTTGGAATGCTCTTCAAATAGAAAGATCTTAGGTCTGTGCCCAAGACTCTATGTGGATTTACTCTCACAGAAAACTGCATTCGATGGTGAGATCTTGAAGATGGGATTTGTCTTATCTCAGCTACTTAAGAGTGTTGGGTCTTGTCTAAACTACATGTCTGGTTCTCTCTCCCTATAGTGAGCAGACAGAAATAAGCATATTGGGACAATTCACATCACTAATCTTGGATGGGTATCTTGGGCTGAGTGCAACACCCTGACCAGCTTGTGCTTTACTGTTTACCAAAAGACCAGATGAATACCTTAGAAAAAGAGCCCATCTTCTGGATTGCTAAAGCCTGGCGGGACTCAAACCCTCAGTCTCTGCTGAGAAAAGGAAAGTAAAACCTGTTTTTCCCAAAGTGGAGCATGAGGCAATGCAAAAGTCAGAGACATTGCAGTTCTTCTGCTGACAAAATCACACCTGCAGGACTCGTGGGGACCATTAAGCTTGTGAGATGCCTGCTCATTATAGCCATTCCTCCACAGACACTCTCCTGCAGTCTGGGCACAGACTGAGGAGGATGCCATCAAGAAGCTGCTACTGCTGAATGCTTGCGTAAAACACACAAAGACACTCAAATCTTTATGAAAGGGCTACATAACATCTGAATGAAAAGCTGGGCTGACAGTGGATATCAAAATGAATCCAGTGCACTTTCTGATTTTCATAGACTTTGGGTTCTGATCCTTACTAATATTTAAATCAGGAAATGCGAAAAAGTATATATGTGTATATATATATAAAAGCACATAATATGTATGAGTGTGTATGTATATATACATATATGTAATATGCCTAGCATTTTTTATTAAAACAATTGTTATTCTGTATTTTAGTCGCGATTGTACATTACTCAGATGGGTGTTACATCAATAAAAACTATTGGGGTTTTTTACATCCTGTGATATTTGGTGAAATGTGGTTTTTTAATTGATAGTGTTTATGAATACAAAAGGGATACCTACTAGACAGGGCATTTCGTCCAAGATAACTGAAAAGGAGAAAAACAACAAAAGAGTTTGATGGTGAGGAGAAGAAGGAAATTTCTGTTGTGCATGGGAGCAGAGGGTGAGAGAAAAAGACGCTGGAGTCAAGGAAGATGAGGTGGTACTAGCTACAACACCCCCAACACTCACAAAAGCATCTCAAAACACAGTGTGGAAACTTGATGTGTTTCTGAATTGCATGCAGGGATGGTACAGGTCTGTAAATTCCCTCTGGCTTTTGCTGTGTGGTACATTACACATGCAGTCCCTTCTGCCTGACAGAAGTGTCAATAAATTTAGTTACCTATGCTATCTTGAAGAGGAAAAGGGGTGAGAAGAAAGCATTGTAAAAAGAGAGCTACCTACCAAAAGTAGTAAGTCTAGTCAAGAAGCTATTAGCAATGAATTTCCTTAGTTACCTGTGCTACAGGTCAAGAGCCCAGTTTTTGAACTGGCTTTTCAGGTAAGTTAACTAAAAGCACATACACTTGTAAAACAAGGGGATGACAGCTGAGAATGTGAGAAATCTGTAAAAGAGATGATGAAGGGAAGACTAAAAACTCAACATCATAAAATGTCAGCTAGTAGACAGTCTCACTGAATCGGTTTAGTGGAGACACAAAATACTAGAAACCTTGTGACCGGGGACATGACTCTGGCTGGTTTGGGGGTTTGTGTACTGTAAAACATCTATGAATTTCATTTGCTTCTAGATTTCTGGTTTGAAAGAGGAAACATAATGTGACTCAAACCTGGGTACCACACAGTCTGAGTTACAGCCTCATTTTTCTGCTAGCTTGTTTCACACAGCTCCCATTCACACATGGTTTCTCAGGGCATAATTTGGCCCCAGATCTCATCCACCAAATCAAAGCTTCTTATTGTTTTTTAGAGGCAACACACACAGAGGCAGATAGCTAATAAACCTGCATCGTAGTTACAACCTGTGCCTGAAGATTTTTAATAAAATGTTGCAGACTAAAATGACTGTTCTCATATATCATCATTAATGTGGTAAATGGCTCCCATGACCATTTGCCTGTCTATAAATCACAAACTATGAAGATATACCAGGGCGATCAGATCAGTTAGTGGACATTTAATTAAGTGCACAGTTTTTCAAGCTTCTATTTATAAACAAGCAGAAGTAATTTTTCTCCTGCAGTTGAAAATTAGAGTCTAGATGAAGGTTTAGGTTAAGATACTTTTTCTGGATTACATGTTTAACCAAGAAATGTGCTTACATTATCTCACTGAAAAAGCACATATCAAATCCTACAATCTTTTATGGACAGTGTTTAGCATTTAAAGAAGATCTGATGAGAGCTTCAGCATGTGTCAGAGAAACTATTTCTGTTGTTTCCTTGTGTCATATTTAATATCAGTCTCACTAATACCACTAATAATACTTCAAAGTCTTTCATTATGCTGTGTTTGTGTCTCATGACGAGCAATGTGTCCTGGGACAAACTGCCAGTGCCAACTTTTCTACATGGAAAACATAAGCTTTTCATCTTGACTTTGGAATTTAAATAATGAATTACATTTCTTCCACAAAGAATGAAACCTGCTTACATAAGCAGCATTTGTCATACCAACTTGCATCCTCATCTGGGAACTGCATGTGCCTAGCACAATGGATGCTGGAAGCATTCATATCAAGTGTGTTATTTGCACATTTTTGGTAGCTGAATTGTTATAACAAAAAAATTTTCTTGGGAAAGAACAAACGCAATTTTATTCATTCCTTTCCTTTCCATTCAATTTTCTGCCTTTGGATTATGAAATAACATTTTATGAAATTGTTGATCTCAATTCAGATATTAGTAGACAAAGTTAAAAGACTATATACAGATCAGTCACATTTATGTTCTGATACCTTTTGGCTAAAAACTAACGAACCCATAAAATGATAAGCAACGTTGTTGTTCAATATTTGTGATCCTCTGATTTTACCTGAATTCAATTTTTCACGATCCTTGATCTTTCTCTCCTGACTTTGAATAAATTACATTCATTCAAATATAACATTTTTTCTCTCTATAGACCTGGGATAGAAATCCCCTGGGATAGTTTTAAATGCTAAAAATAATCAGCTTGGATAATATTCAGTCAGACATTTCAGTTTCTTCATCATGTTTTGGGCTCAGCCTATGAATCTTTTAATGGGAAACTGGTATTTCCTACAAAATGAAAAAGATGCCAGTTTGCAGTGCTTTAACTGTTTCTTGTTTTGGCCTTGTCTGATAGTAGTTCTTTGCTCATGGTCAGTTTACTGTTAAGAATGTGGCAGAGCAGCAGCTTGTAATTTGTCAAGACTCCTTGAGACTTCTTTTAGTTGCTTCAGTAAGTTTAATGCCGATCCACAGGTCCCTTGTCTAGAATCCTTCCTATTGATCAAAATCCTCTATTTGCTAAGTGCAAAATCCAACTTAACATTATATGGATAATAATGTCGCAGAGCAATCTACCACAGAGCTCTGCAGAGTGCTGTCAAGAACCTGGGGCATGGATACTCATTTTTTCAATCACCCTGCTATGAGAATGATAGCGGTTGAAGAGAAATTCCTAAGCTTCCAGAATGTGCATTCAAAGTATGGCAGATGTTTTTTTTTTTCCTAGCAAGGTTTCAACATTGTACTGAAGAATATTAAGCCACAATCTAGCAGGAGAAATTCCTGTCCTCAACATTTAAGGAGAAAGGAAACTGCTTCTGAAGCCCTGAATCAAGAGCTTTAAAGCAGAGTGTGTTTTCCTGCACTTTGTGTTCACTGAAGAGTCACTTCTTTTTTTGGATGAGCTATTCTTGATCAATCTCAACATTCTTTCACCTTTTCCTCCATTTTTTACTTGAAATGTCTATAGTGGCAAAAAGAATGCAAACTTTGCTGTTTGCAATATTACCAGTTGTATTGAGTTTATGTGGCAAGGTTTTGGTAGTGGGGGAGTTACAAGGGTGGCTTCTGTGAGAAGCTGCTAGAAGCTTCCCCTATGTCCAATACAGCCAATACCAGCCAGCTCCAAGACGGACCCACCACTGGCTAAGGCTGAGCCCATCAGCGATGTAGTAGCACCTCTGTGATAACATATTTAAGAAGGAAAAAAAAAGTTGCAACGGGCACAGAAATGGCAGCTGGAGAGAGAGTGAGAAAATGTGAGAGAAACCACCCTGCAGACCCCCAGGTCAGTGCAGAAGGAGGTGGAGGAGATGCTCCAGGCACCAGAGCAGAGATTCCCCTGCAGCCCGTGGGGAAGACCATGGTGAGGCAGGCTGTCCCCCTGCAGCCCAGGGAGGTCCATGGTGGAGCAGATCTCCACCTGCAGCCCGGGGAGGACCCCACGCCGGAGCAGGTGGATGCCCGAAGGAGGCTGTGACACCATGGGAAGCCCGCGCTGGAGCAGGCTCCTGGCAGGACCTGTGGCCCTGTGGAGAGAGGAACCCACGCTGGAGCAGGTTTTCTGGCAGGACTTGTGACCCCGCGGGGGACCCACGCTGGAGCAGTCTGTGCCTGAAGGACTGTAGCCCATGGAAGGGACCCATGCTGGAGCAGTTCGTGAAGAATTGTAGCCCACAGGAAGAACTCACATTGGAGAAGTTCATGGAGGACTGTCTCCCATGGGAGGGACCCCACGCCGGAGCAGGGAAGAGTGTGATGAGTCCTGTCCCTGAAGAGGATGAAGCGGCAGAGACAACGTGTGATGAACTGACCCCAACCCCCATTCCCCATCCCCCTGCACTGCTGGGGGGGATAGGTAGAGAATCTGGGAGTGAAGCTGTGCCTGGGAAGAAGGGAGGGGTGGAGGGAAGGTGTTTTGAGATTTGGTTTTATTTCTCTTTACCCTACTCTGATTGATTGGCAATAAATTAAGTTAATTTTCCCCAGGTTGAGTCTGTTTTGCCCTTGACGGTAATTGGTTGAGTGATCTCTCCTTGTCTTTATCTTGACCCACAAGCCCTTTGTTGTATTTTCTCTCCCCTGTCCAGCTGAGGAGGGGGGAGTGATAGAACAGCTTTGGTGGGCACCTGGCCCACCACACCAGTGAAATGCTTCAGTTGCTTCTGTAATTAAACTGTTAATTTGGTACTATCGTGAAGGCTCAGCTAGTTCAATAGATGATAGTAATTTTGTCATCAAATATTTCCTTTTTCAGATGCTTTTAAGGCACAATTAATTATATAGTTTTGATACTTTCCTCTAGCTTAGGAAAGTATTTGCCTGATTTTCTTTTGTCTTCCACATAAAAGTTGAGCAGAATTTTAATGTAATTATCTGTGTCTAGAGTATCCTTCCCTTCAAATCCTTCTCCAGTCTACCCCCTAGCCATTCTCTTAGCCAAGCACTTCCCAGATGGGGCTAATGGGGCAGTCTGTCTGTCTGTCTGCAGCCTCCTTGTAATAAGGTCTGACCCTTTGTTACTGTGCTCATGACATGGTACAGACTGGTACTTTAAGAACTTCTGGGAAGCTCCAAACAGAGAGAAATTTAATTGCCAATGTTACCTTCTGATAATGCTTAAGTACTGAAAATATATTGACATGATATGTAAAAATAATAAACTTCTCAGAGCTCATTTCTTTCAGTTTGATCAATTAAGGAAGTCTGTAAGTCTGAAATGGTTGCAGGAAGAATCAGATTTGGTTTTGGGCAGACATCTTCAAAATATTAGCAAGCAAGCAAATGCCTCCTAAAATCATGTCATAGTTGGAGACTATAGTGTGGATAGAATAATAAATACTAATCATGGTTAATGCAGTTATTTCTGAACATGACAGACAACTGACTCTTTTTTCACTATTTTTTTTTCACTGTCTCAATCATTCTGGATACAGGACCTGGGAGCAAAGACAGAAGCTCAGTGACTTGTTTATACTTGATGAAACCTTGGGAAGCTACTCACTGGACAAAGGACCTGAATGTAGAGAAAACTGATTTTTATTAAGTCAAATGTGCAAAAATTATAAGGAATTTGTATCTCAAGCAAAGGGAGAAACTTACTTGTGGAAAAGGGCTTCAGAACTAAACTGGATAAATAAACAGTTTGAAAATTATCACAGAAATCGGAAAAGAGGCTATGATGTAGGGAAAGGGCAATATACAGAAAGGTAAACTAGGTTTTGCTACACCCTGAAAACCAAATGATGTATTGCATAGGGAGTTAAAGCAGGGGGAAAGAACAGCTGTTTGGGTCATTTGAAAGGAAGACAAAATGAAGTGTCTAAATTACAGTACTTTCTCAGTTAATGTCCTTCAATTCATGTTAAATAGCATGAATCAAGTATAAAAACGAGTGTTACTCTGAATAAAAGAACCCTCGGAGTATAGGAGATAATACCCAAAGTAATCCTTTGGCTTTTCTCAGCTGACCTCACATCACTGAGAAGTTAACCATATGTACCACTAAGGAATATGCCTGGCTCCAAAGAGAAACATACTGTCCATGGAAAGAAAAGCATCTGAAGACTGGTCCTCTGAAAATGAAATCAGATGATACATCGAGGTAAATAGAACCATCTTTTTTGTGTATTTACAAAACAGATGAGCTAAAAAGGGGAGTAGGCTTTCCTCTCTGCAGTAACCTGGAAAGGAGCTACCAGCAAGGTAGAGTTACTTATTTCTAGGCCATTTGTGCAATCAAGCATTTTGAGACCAAACAGATGACAGGGTGAGAATATGGTGCCACAAGTTCAAGAATATAGGCAATATGCTTTTTATGTGTTCACAAAGCTGTGTGAATGGTAGCACAGTAAATGCTACATAACTGTCATTAAAAAAAGGGCCACAATAATTCCCATGTGTCAGTTTAATTCCAATGACTTGGTAGAAGTCTTCTTTTTTTTAAATTTTATGTCATATTTCCTAAAATGATACTCCATTCCTGAAAGCAAATTATCTACATTTTAAAAAACCCACAAAAATCAACACAGAAGCAAAAAGTAACAGACAGACAGGGGTTAAATTAAAATGGCTTAATTACAGAATTAGAAGTTAAATAATTGAGGATATGATCTGCAAATGAACAGTGTTCCCTGTTTTATTATCTGGCCTATGTACAGTCAGTTTTATTACACAGTTCTCTATACTCTGGGGTCCTGTTGGAAGTGTCTGAATTAGTTCATTTCAATATTATGTTTACACAGTGACATTTTTTTCAATAATATTATAGGGCAAATTACATTCAACAGAACAGGAAACCCCTTGCTAAGGAATAAATGAATTTTAATAAATAAGGATTCATTTACTGCTGTAGTTGCAAGTATTTCTTTTTATAGGAGTTTGTATTAGACACAAGGGATTCTCTTCAATACAAAATCTGGATTATACTTTCTGGTATATGCTTTTACCTAAGTGTCACATGAAAGTGCAGTTGAGCCATAATACAGAAATCAAACATCAAGCAGGAATCATGTCTTAAAGGAAAAAGCACACGTGCTTAAATTCAACAGTCTGAATCGCATGAGTCCTTTAAGCAGATACAAGAGTTTAGAAACCACTGTGTATTAATGGAATATCAAAGAAAATGTATGGTATCCCTGAGTGGGTATTCAGTGGACAACAAAGCACTATCATATTGGCCTTGGTCCTGAAAAGGGGCACAGAATGAAAACCCGAAACAAAACAGACCAACACAACTACAATAATACTCTCTGCCTTGCATACCCAAGTGAGGAAGTGTTGAAAAACTGATTTAAGACAAAATCACCACTAAGGGGGATATGGTGATAAAAACTTCAACTGATAGACCTTTCTGAATGCTGCACTTAGCTCTTGAAGTAGTAGGAATTTTAAGTCCCCACAAATACTACTTTTCATCTGAAGGATATTCAGCACAAAGGTAAAGTATATGGTGCCATTCATGGCTAATTGCTATTAAAACCAAGAACTTACAGTGAAAAACAGCATCTGTGTTGTCATATAACCCAGACAATGTAAACACAGAAGGTCTTTTACTTCCCATGTTTTTACCTAGAAAAAAAATGTACTAAGTATTATAATTCCCATTACAAGGTTGTCAGAGCAAAATTAGTGCATGGTGTGCTCTGTGACACGGATTGTTCAGAGCTTGCTGACGCATGAAATCGGAATGAGGAGAAATGCTAGAACGAGGAGACAGGCTGAGAAAGATTTGTCTGCAGCTACAGAGATGTCAGCCATGAAGTCTGAGCTGTTTAGCATAATTTCTCCTGAATCCACTTAAGGTCTAAGGTAAATTAAAGGTACATTAATGTTACTAATTTTTTACCTTTATTTATTGGAAAGTTTGCTTACAATATAAGGGATTTCAGTTTCTGAGTTGTAAAAGATTCTGTATATTTCTGTGTTAAATAGCATGCTATTTTCAATACATCTGTTAGCAGCTTACAAACACATGGCTTTGGCACCTTGTTTTACTTTTCTATAAGACTGTAGGCTGACTTTCTTTTGGAAAGAAAATTAGACTTATCCATTACAGATTCTAAAAGAAGATTTTTAACATCTAAATTATGTTCATTATTTAGATTGTTAAAACAACCTCAGTGGGGTTTGTGCTGCAGAGAAAATAAAGAATCCTTCAAAGAAATGCCCTGTTTTCTTCAGTTCAATGCCTTTAAAATCCAAAAATGCTACTCATCAAAAGGTAAACTTTATGCAGAAAGGAAAATTTTGGGATGGAGAAGAACAATTGGACCCACAACTCAATCACAAGTGAGTCACTGATTATTAAACCATACATGAAGACAGAAATCCAGGGTGATGCATGTTACTGTTGTTGCAGTGCAGGGTTTTGAGTCTTCATGTCCTACAATCTTGTTTGGCTCTTCCATCAGCCTTCTGCAGAGCAGCCGCTACTCTGCACAAACCTCTGTCCAAGTCCATATACTGCCTGCTACAGATTGCAAAGTCTTAGTGTAGCTTAGATTTATAACACAAGGTAATTATGAAAGGTGATTTTTTTAAAAAATTTTTCTTTAGAAATACGAGGTGGACATGAAATGAGGTGATCAGGAAAGTATTGAGAAAAAAGCAAGTTGAGAGTATGTTCCCATCCCAGATGAAAAAAATACAAACGGACAATGAAAAAATCAGCTATAGAACAGACACAGTTTCCAAAGCACAGCAAGTAGGAACTAGCTGTTATTGCTACAGTTCCCATCTTCTTTTGAGAGCTCTTTCTGGCATCTTCTAGTGACTTACCATTGCTGGTGAGGGTTGTTTTCTGGAGGCTTTTGCTTCTATCAGCTAACAGGAGGCTTCTGTTACCTGTTTTCAGGTTAGAGGCGGTCTGTGCTTTCTGTCTTCAGCTGACTGCTGTCAAGAAGTGACCTGAGCACCTCTTCAGCTGGTGCTTGAGAGTCAGCTGTGTAACTGTCAAGCTGGAGTGCCACTAATAGAGACCTAGCAGTTGTTAGTGCAGCAGGTGTGCAGACTGTGAGACGTCAGGGAGGATGGACAGGAGATTGACAGGGTCTTCTCAGAGACCCTGAAGACACAAAAGCCCAAGCTATGTGAAACAAGAAAAGAGGGTCAGCTATAGGCTACAGTCAAAGGAACAGTAGGTGGAAACTCTCAAGATGGGGGAGACTGGAAAAGCATGACTTCAGGCAACAGCAGTCTTTCTAGATCTTGACCTGAGGATTATTTACACCTGTAGATCTGCAACTTCAGGACAGGCATAGTGCCCTGAGAGCAGCTGAGGAGGAGGAAGACTCATCAGAGAAGGCATCAAAGCTGGCTGATCGTGGATCAAGCATTTGTGTAAAGAGGAAAAGGTGAGTGATCATCACTAGGGGCTTCTTCAGGTGTGGTGGGGAATGAATTGGTTGCACTGTCTGTTTCAAAAATCTGTAATCAGTGATATAAAATTCAGCTGGTGGCTGGCTACTAGCTGGTATCCCTCATGGGTTTATGGAGGGGCTAGAGCTGTTTACTGGTCTTATAAATGGCCTGTACAATGGCAAGGAGTGTACTCAGCAGATTCATAGATGATATCAAATTGAGAGGGTGATAGATATGCTGTAGAGCAAGGTTGTTATTTAGATGGACCTCAACAGATAGAGAAATGGGCTGAGACAAACCATGAGATCTTTAGTAAAGTTCTAAATCTGTAAAAAATAGCTCTGTGCACACAGACTCAGCATGACCAGGTCTGCAGAAAAGGACCTGGGGTCCTGGTTGACACTAAGCTGAATATGAATCAGCAATGTGTCCTTGCAGTAAAGAAGGTCAACCACCTTCTGATAGTAAAAATGCAGCTGGCAGGTTGAGAGAGGCAATTCTTCCCCTCTCTTCGTCCCTTTTGGGATTGTATCTGGGGCACCGAGTACAAGAAGGACATTGACATACTGGAGTGAGTCCAGAAGAGAGCCACAGAGATGGTCATGGAATGGAAGCACGTGACATATGAATAGAGGCTGAGAAATGTTTTTTGTTTCAGCCTTGAGAAAAGAAGGTTTAAGGGTAGATCTTTTTTTCTGTCTATATCCACCTATTGGAGAGTATCAGGAAGACAGAGCTGGACTTGAAGATGCATAGAATAAGAGGTAACAGACGCAAATTAGAATATCCGACTAAATATAAGGAAAAAAAAAATACTGTGAAGGTGTCCAAATACTAGAACAAGTTGACCAGAGAGGTTGTAGAATCTCCATCCATGGACATATTCAGGACTGGACTGGACAATGTCCTGAGAAACATGATGCAGTTAGTCCTGTTTTGAATGGAGCATTGGACTAGATAGTTTCTAGAAATCCTGTCCAATCTCAGTTATTCTATAACAGTCATGCTTTCCAGGAGCACTGTAATGTTACAGAATAATACAAAATAGAAGAAAGAAAAGGAAAATAAAGAAAAGATCAATGGAAAAAAAAGTGATATTTTGTTTATAGTAAGTCTTTACTAACTAGCTCTTCATGGATATACATTTTGCTTTGGACTGATGACTGTGAAGGACTTGGATTTGACATTGTTAATAAAGGTTATAAGGATCCATTCACAGCAAAGAGGTATCAGAAGTGTAGAAAGGAAAGTTTAAAAAATTGCTGATAAAAAAAGAATAGGAAAGTAAAGGTGTTTCAAAATTGTGTGTTACTATATCAGGAAAATAGAATTGTCGATAAGTCAAAGAAATTTGTGGATGTTAATTTCTGTAGATAGAGGGATGAGGAATTATCAAGATAGGCTGAGATTATTTGTAGATTTGTTTGGGCTCTTTCTAGTCTGGAACTTATTTTTGCATTTTTTGGTGGGGGGAGAGCTGTCTTTTGATTTTTACTAGACAAGACACTTTGAGGAAAGACTCATTAGTTCTTGGATTATGATAACTTTCCAGCCAAGCTACAGAAAAACTTTTCAGTTCTAAACTCAAACCCATGAACAGTTAATGTTCCATGGGTGAAAGGGTTTCTTTAAAAAAACAAATATGTATTATCACTAAGTATATGTCACTTGGCCTAGTAGTGACAAATGTACTACACCAGGGGATGTTCTTGGGGTCATGTAGCTTCTGTACATATTGAACAGAAAGAAAATTTTGAAGAGGAAAGGGAAGATACAAAATTACAAAAATACAATGATAATAAGATTAATAAATAGTCACTAAACAGTCAAAAGTCTAAGAGAGAGTCCTCTGAATAGTGGTAGTTGTTCTTGCCAAAGAATCAGTAATGAATAGGTCCAAGAATGTTGAAAGAGGTCATTCCTACAAAAGTAACAAAAATGGGGAAGTGAAAGGTCTTTCTGCTCTACGGTTTGAGAACCTTGTAAAGCTGAATGGCTTATGGAAGCTACATCAAACACTTAGCAGCTTCAGAAGGTGCATTTTCTGATTCCTACATAATCATACTTCTATCATACTGTATCACCTTATTATATTGGTACAATACCATATCATCACTTTCCAACAATATTAGACTATGTAATGAGGGGATTTTACGCATTGTGACCTTAAGTCACACATATGAAAATAACACACTTTTCTCATAGGTCTTGCTGAGTTTTTAACTAGAAACTGTAAATTTTTAATCCTTTAAGGATGTTTCAACAGCTTTAGCACAGTTAATTTAATGACACTGTGGTAAAATTTAAATTATACATTTCCCAGCTTTAGGCTGATTATATCTGCTGTGAACATAGGCAAAGAGATAATAGCCAATGAGCATAACACAAAAAGCATATTAGTGACTGTGTACAGAGATGACAGACTATGGCATCAGGGGAAGAAAAAAGCATATTATATTAGGTCCAGTGAAGTGATAGTTTTACTAAATATTTTTTTTAGAAAACTGATAAAACCAGCATATTAATTAACTTGGAAGTTATTACATGCTAAAGTTTAAAAACAGAATACAGAAATAATTTTTAAAAAGGATCTAGCAAGAGGAAAGTGGAAGGGAAGGGCAAGGTTGAGGAGCGCTCTTTAAAAGTCTTCTACAAATACCAAATGCCTCAATTGTTTGCTCTTACTAGAATGTTTTCTCTTTTTTCAAGGTTAGTCTACTAAACAGAAGTCTCGGTACATTGTTAACCTTCCTGTGTGCATTACACTTGTGATTCTTTTCCTTCTGCCTTCCTTTTCCTCTTCCTTTTTTCTTTTTTTTTTTTTTTTTTTTTTTGTAGGGACTGTAGCTGTATACAGCCACTGAAAAGAAAATGAGAAATACAGGAATCTCAGATATGTATGTTGAAAATCTACTTCCATGGAATTCACTAACATCAGAGTAGTCTGATTTTCACTGATGCTAGTAATTTGCCATGGCAAAATTGGTGTTATACACAACTAGATCATATTAGAAATAGTTTCTTTTGTGGTGGTAAATGGATTTACAATTTACAAGCAGTGATGGATCATTCATGTTGCTGTTTTTCATAAACATTTTTAAATTCCTGCCTCCTCTCTATCATTTATTAAGGAGAAACATTTAAAGTTCTTTTAAATTAACCCCTTGCCCAAAGGAGAACATGAGATTGACAGTGTTAAAGACAAGGAATGTAACTCGTAATCAGTAATAGTATGATACTGACTTGTGATACTAATTGCCATACTACTTAAGTAAATGAATACCTTGGCTTTCCTTAAAGATAAATTGGTATAAAATTTTCATGAGGAAGTATGATGTTTATTTTTTTCACAGTGAAGCAAACCTGAACCTCGACAACCACAAAGACTGATGTTCTACAGTACTTGAAAATATACAAAAGTGCAAACATGACAGATATCCCTTGTCCTGACCTAAAGTGTCTTTTTTGCTGGATAAGATGTAGTTTCATTGCCATATATTGCTTAGAAATACATCATTGAGACTGCTGATTGGATAGTAAGTTTATGGTCATTTATGTATTGAAATCTGTTCATAGAGTTAGACAGAGGCCTGAAAATCATTGATCTTGAGTTGTTATTTTTTTATCATTACTAGGTGGATTAATTGTAGCTTGTTGTTTTCTAGCCTAAAGTCATTCTTTTTTGTTACTAATCCCATTAGACTGCTAGTTTCCACCATACTTTTTTCCTAGATATCAAATCACTTGTTTAAGTTTTTGTATACAATTTAATTTTCTGCAAAGCATATCTAACTTTTTTTAAAATATGCATAGACTTATTCTTCTCTGGGAGCTATTAGCATATAAATACTGACAGTCCATGGATTTTCAAGATTGACAGAATGGAGAATGTCAGAATATAATGTGAGAGAAGATGCCAAATGCACCACAAATTCCCTTTAAATTTTGAAATTTATTAATACATTTCATAATATAGCTACAAAGATCACTAAATCTTGATGCAATAGGTGGTATTCTGTTGAAAAGCCACCCTAACTAATTTAGATTTATGACAGATAAGGAAGAATATTCGCTGGGAAGGTGGCTTTCTAGTGCAAAATGAATTTCAGCAGCCCATGTGTAGAAGATCTTTGTAGTCTGCACACAGATCATGGATGCTGACTAGCAGATCTAACAAAATACTGAGCATCACTTAAAATGTAGTTTATGTATAGCCCCTTTACAGGCTATAAATTAAAAGATACACTCAAAGTATATGCTCGTATTTTAAAGTCTGACAAGATTTCTCAATCCAAACAATCTGGGTTCCTTTCAAAAATTTCCCACAATACCTTCGGAATTTCTTCATTAATATTCTGTTTCTTCCTAATTTAGAAATAGACTTGGTACCTACAGACTGAACATTTTATTGCTATATGGTAACATGTCACTGAACGACAGTAATTATTATTTATCTTGTCACTATTTCAGTGTGACTAATTCAGTGATAATGCCCAGAGATTCTGACTGAGGTAAGACTCTCATGTGTTGCACAACTTCAACAGTGATTATTTCTCTATCAGGGAAATAAATAGGCATACTCCTTTCCTATATCGAAGCCAGCTATCACAGAACTGTTTCCATCCTATTAAATGCTGTTAGCCTTTAAAACATGATGGCGGCACGTGGACAGCCTAGCAGGAAAGGCTTTTGGCATGCACAAACTCCTAAGATGCCCAAGGACTACTTGGGGACAGCTACTTGATGCAGGCTAAAATCCATCCAGGGACTAACTGCTTAACAGCATAGCTGATTGCATCCCAGTGCAATCCCAGGTAACATTACAACCAGCTTTTAATTTACTTGTGTAGGTAAATCATCTGCCCTAACTGGTGTACAGCACATATAGGCGTGAAAATATGAGACTTGCTCTGTGTGCTGTCCTGGACACTCCTCTTCTGTGAGCAGCTGTCTTGGTCCATGGCCAGTCACTCCAATCCTTCCTGGGCTGCTCTGGCACATGCATATCTGCATCTGTGTGACCAGCTGACAAGGGAAATGTTCTAGCAAAAAAATAGCCCAGGTGAAATAAAGGGGCTATTTTTCACCTGAATCAGATTCCTAGATCTTTTCATTGTAAAGCGAAAGGCCTGAGACGAGGAAGGAAATTTCAGCAATTTAACTTTGTCACTGAAACCAGACCTGACTGCACCCATAGGTACAGAAAAGCAAATCTCTTGCCTAAGGTCCACAAAGAAGGAAACATTTCAGGCATGATGGATACTGGACTGCTTCTTTAATCGTGTTCTCTCTAAGAGAACATGAGTAAAGAGTAAGAGTTGTTTAGGAGCATAAACAAAATCATTGTGTCGTCAAACTTATGTTGTGTAATACGATCAATTAGTAAAACAGTGCTGCTTTTGAACAAAGATCCTTTTTTGTGAGGGGATGGTCTTGTCATTTGTTTTCACTATTTAGTCAAGGTTATCATTGTTTCCCTTTCCTACTTTATAACCAGATCTCTAATTCCCATTATGAACCTGCCACAGCTAAATTAGACCATGATTTATGCAAAAATTGAAAAGAAGTGACTTGTGGGACTCTCTCAGGAAAATAAGAGTTTCTGTCATGAAGTTTCTCTTTCTTAATGTCCTCAGCATTTTTTCTCTTCACTATTTTTTGATCATTAAAGTGTCACTTGGGAATCTGGGGATCAGCTGGTGGCATGAAGTTAAGTGTTTAAATTCCCAAGAATTTTAGATGAAGTTTCTGTTAAGGGCAAATTATGCTGAAAGTCATAGTCTGAAGAGCCTTAAGCAAAGAAAACCCTTTAGGTGACTGATGACTTGTCATATTCTGCCTGTGCGGTGCACAAACAGGCAGCCATTTATAACAACAGCAGAGAAATGAATCACAGTTAGAATTCATGAAGTTTGCTCAACTGATAATTAGTTGAGTTGTGTGAGCAGATATTCAAGTCATACACAGTAGATCAAATATCTTGTGGTTGTTAGCAACTTAAAAGTGTGGAGCTCTTCAGCTTTTTCTTTTCAGTAGGGCTATGGGATATCTATCTATATCTATCTATCTATATCTATCTATCTATCTATATATATATATGGGATACTTACAGTTCAGTAACTGAGAAAAAAATCAAGAATTGCAATTACATGGAAATACCAGAAAGTAAGGTCATACAGGGTAAGACTCAGCTTCCTAAGTATTAGTGTCTAGTCAGTAGGTGCCTGAAGAGGTCCAAAACATCCACGTGTGCTTGATGGGTACTACAGAGTAATTATGTGAGACTTGCACTCTGCTGACAAAGCAGCTAGAGGCCAGGGGTGTTATTGTAGGGAACTGCATATCTGTTTTTACACAATTAGATCCTATTTGAATTGAAAATTGGTAAGATATGGTGGAACAACACTTCTTCAAACATCAACCCAACAAGTGAAGAAGAGAATGTTTTTCTAAAATAATGTATATTTCAATGCACTGTTATCGAAACATAAATCAAGTGTTATTTCCCTAAAAAGAGTCAGTGAGTGCCTAAATAGCTGTATAGCAGTATATACAGCTATATAGTATATATATGAAGTACTTCTATTAAGGAGAAATAATAGAAAGTATTGTCCTGAATACCATTCCTGTGAAGAAAGACTGGGATGTTTCCATTCAGAGAAGTCATTTAGGATCTTCTAGATAACAATTTCCTTGAATATAACCACAGAATTCATTTGGTAGCCTGTGGGAAATGCTATTTGTTAATGTAATTGAAACTCATGTGTGGCCATTTTATTTGGATATTTAACTGGGGACACTAAGTAAAATCTTCAAACTGCTTAATATGCTGCTTAATGCTGCTATAGTTGGATTAATTCTGAAGATCTTTCTTTATCACCACGGAAAAAAAAAAAATTGTGGTATTTTCACCAAAAAGTGGAAGGACAGCAGACTGAGCTACTGTGCTGTCTGTGTGGCTGATCATACAGGTGCAGAAAAGCTTGTGCCAGATACAAGTTGAGCCTGGTGCAACTTAGGGACTAATAGAAAAACTGAAAATTACAGTTCAGAGTAATTTTCCATCCATTTTACATATATACTTTCTTTTGCCTTCACAGTGCACAGTTTTCAGTATAAACAAACATTATATGCCACAGTTAGATGGAACTGAAATTCTTTCAGAAAGCTACCACCATAATTATGAAGAAAGCATATAATATATACCTCTGCTACATGCAAATATATTTAAAAACATAACACAACATGTACTAACCAAAGCACTATAAAATACAAATTTCACCTGCAAACTCAAATAATAATTTTTTTTCTTGTTTCTGCTCTGAAACACACTTCTTTTTATTTTCTCCTTTGATTTTTTTTTCATAGCAAGTGAGCTATAAAGCCATTAAAATAGGAATTTATAATGGAAACACTGTCAGGTCTTTAAATATAGTAGAGTGAAGAGTAAAAGTGTAATACGAACTTGTCAAAACTGAAAATGAAGCAGTCTGGGAGACCAGAAGAATATAAAAACATGTCCATTTCTAAGTTTTTGAAAGATGATATGTTTAGATTTAAGTACTCTGTGTGTTTCCACTAATTGCACAGCAAAGTGTGACAGATGAAATATCTAGGCATACAGGACAACTACTTCTGTAGTTCAAAGATTTCGGTATTAACCTGAAGGTAGGTACAACGCAATAGTCTCAGGCTTCCCTGTGTCTCTGTCTAGCAACACTGTAGCAATCCTATATTAGTATTTGGAATTTAAAGTCCTCATACGAGATGTCTTTCTTCTCTTTCTTTTCTCTGACTTCTTTCACAGCTGCTGAATGTTAGAGAAACGTAACTGAAAGAACACAAAATTATACAAACTTAGGTAAAGGCAAAATTTCAGCAGCCTCAATTCACTCCCTCGTGTATTATGTTACACACAGCTTGAATGCTTCGTCCCCTTCAGTGGATTTATTCTTCATTTACTACCTATAGCTGATGATTCTCACTTAATGGGTACTGTTTAGTGTTTTCCTGTTCTTCATAGGTCAATGTGTGGCTTGAAATTTTATATCCACATGACTATAAAGACAGAATTTCCTCATTAATATTTATCCATGTTTTTAATGCCTGATAGCTTCACAAATATTCATGTCTCTCTATTTTCAGTATCTACTAATTTTATTTGTGATATTTAAAGAGTGACTGTCAGAGCACTTACTATTAATATCCAGTACTTTGTTGTTCAATGACAGGCTTCTCTATGGCTGCAAATGAGTCCCAATGATGTCAGATGAGGCACACAGTAAATGAAGGACATGTCAAGCAGACAGTAATTTTGCTACATGGTAATACACAGTGGGCAGGTTTTGTATGTGTAAGTGACATCTTCATTTTATGAATTTTGGTGGCCAAGCAGGTTTGGGGCAGCTCTGAATGAAGATTTTCATGTGTCATGGAAGAATTGTTGATATTAACTCATTGTATGGCCATAATTATTATAGATCAGAGCCTCCCAGCTGATCGACACTCTGATCAACTGATATGCGCACTGATGGGAAGAAGTAAGCAGACAGAGCCAGACTCCTCTCAGCGGTGCCCAATGACAGGACAAGAGACAATGGGCACAAACTGAGATACAGGCAATTCCATTTATACATCAATTCCATTTAAACATAAAAGTATCTTTATTTTTTTACTGTAGGGGTGATTAACTGGAATAGGAACAAGTTTCCCAGATAGGCTGCGGTGTCTCCATCCTTGGAGACACTCAAAACCTGAATGGACATGACCTTGAGCAAACTGTTCTAGCTGACCCTGCTCTGATCAGGGAGGTTGAATGAGGTGATATTCAGAGACCCCTGCCACTCTCAGCTGTTCCGTGTTTTCTTGATATCATTCAGAGAAAAAGGAATAAAAAGTTATTACCCACTTGCAATCAATAAAAAAACCACCATGATGTCTACTGCAGGAATAGGGATGTTGAAGTTTGTGTCCTGGCCAAACCCAGGCCAGGCTATTGCATTAAAATCATCTAAAATTCCCTCTGCTGCTTAACCTGCCAAAAGTTTTCTTCACCTTATCTCCAGAACTCCTTCAAGAAGAAGTGGAATGCAGGGAACTAATTGCTCCGTAGGAAAAATGGCTGAAGTGGCAGGTGGAGTAATGTTACCATTTATTTTCCTCACAGAAATGCTTAATATATTTAGGTCCTCAGGCAAAGTTAACCTTGGACCTAGGTGAATGAATATGAGCAATTATACAATGGCCGCAGAGAGACTGGCGCTGTTGTTCTGCTCGTGGTGATCTATTGTGAGTCTGAACTTCAGAGACAAAGTTTTTCTGCAAAGCTCATTCTGTCATGTGAAGGAGAAAGCTTAGACTGTGCCATATGGAAAGGGAGCAGTCAGTAAATGTAGAACTATACTACCAATGCATACATATATGTTTAGACATTACTGTATTTAGATTTTTTTTAGATTAAATATTAATCTGCATACAAATTGAGATATACAAGAAATATTGATAAAATAAACATTATTACTTGCGAAGCTTCAAAAGGAAAAGGAACAAAAGCAAAATAAAGCAGCACAGAATTGGCACTATAAAAATCCTGCTTCCTCAGTTACCCATTTGTTGGTTATATTGTGCTATTTTTTTTTTATTTCTTGGTGGTCTTAATGGAGAAGAAAAAACAGGGACTAAATAGAACTCTGAGCTGCTAGAGTGCTTTTGAATGATTTTATTTTAACTATAATTAATGGATATGTAATGAAAATAATGAGCTAGAGTGAAAATTCAATAGAAGTTTAATAAGAAGAATATTTAAGATGTAGGAGAAGGAACAAAAACAGATGAACAAAGACTTATAATGCTTTTTAATACCTATGACTCCTCAAGCATATCTGTTTAAACATCAGCTGTAGTCACTACTACAGAGCAATCTAGAGAAGAAAGGTAGGTGACTTTAAGAAAGGGGTGAAACAGAGATTACAGCTCATGGAGCAATGGCTCACAAAACTTTGTGCAGTAGTAAATCATTAGAAAATACCTGCAATTTACAGAAGCCTGAACACAGGAACTGAATGAATTTATAAAAAAATTTTGTCCAGAATTTAATCATTGACTTTATTAGCATTACTCATGATTTATATTGATGTAACTGACAGCAGATTCCAGTCTATTCTACTGCGTATTATAAAGTTTACTGTCTACATAAAATAATGTTATTAAATATCACTTTTGTTGCCTTCTTTTAACTTGATACATAAGTTTAAAAAATGTTTAATTAAAAACAGGCTTGTGACTGGCTTTCTGATCTGAATAGTCTAGGTCTGGGTCTTGTTTAGAAGTTGATGCTGAAATAGTAAATGAGGGTTTGATTACAGATTAGGAAGTATCTGACTGGAATATTTAAGAAACTTCACAAAAATGTTTGTTGATCACCATACTCTTGCCCAAGGGCCCCTAAATCCATGTTCCAACTAAAGATTTTATTACAAATCAAAGCTTAAACTTATTTTTTTAAGACTTGGATCCCAATAGAATCCACTTTTCTATAAAACCGAAACTGCTTATGAACTAAAAGGTTCAGAAGTTCTTTACAAAATGCTTTTGGACTAAAACCTCAATGTTCAAATCAATAACCAGAGTACACATTATCACAGGCTGCCATAACTGACACACAGTCGTCTATCAGCCTATGAGACAATACAGTCCAGAGGCAAGTGGTTAGTAAAGATAGTTAACAATTTTAATTATTGTGAGATGACTAATGAAAATATACAGCTTAAATGTGTTCCTCTACCTACACAACTCCCATTGCTGTTGTGCTCATGTGTGTAATAATTTCAAAATAAAAGTATAACAATAGCTTTTTTTTCCCTCCTCTTAACTTTTAGGTGAAAATGCTGATGAAATTATGTTTTTTGAATGTATTAACAACTCACTGAGATTATGATATATGAAAGAATTTTGAATTTTACATGTAGTTCCTTTCAAATGCTGATAGTGATCATTAAATGTCCTGTATCAGTAAGCTTCACAGCCTATGCCTTTTTTTTTTTGGAAGTTTTAATCTTCCGCATAGTAGACCTCCAATACCATATATTTTATTTCATTAAAAAGTGGCTTTTGCAGCAGGTCTTGATCTTTACATCTGGTTAATAGAATGAATTGTGAATACTTTGGAATCTTTATTGAATAAATATGTTTCTATAGGAGTAATTTAATCAAATTTAAAACATTTGTGAGATTGTAACACTTGGAATGATACTTTTTGTCAGCAGGTAGTTGTGAATATGCTACTTTTTTTGCACTATCTTATAGACTTGCCACTCATTCAGAACCCAGTTCAAAGGAGCTGTTATAATATACAGATGCTTTCCAAGTGGAATCAAATGATCTGATTGCTCAGAATAATGATTGCTCACCAGGGAGAGCAACCCTAGCATAGGTAGACCGTGAATATGAAGACCTTGAGTTGGATAATCTGTTCAAAGATAAAAACAGACCAAGAGATGGAGCTCATGAAGACTCTTTCCATAGCTATGTTGCCAAGTAAGTGGCTTTAGTCTTTTGAATGAATCTAAAACATTTGAGGCTTTCAGACTGCATTAAATTCCAGGAGCTGAAGTCAAGGTCTGACTGCAGTGAGAACTGTACCCAGCCATGAGTCCCACAGGAACAAACTCAGCCTTCTGCTCAGTTACAAACAGAAATGTCACTTCAAGTAGTTCTGTCAACCAGCTTTTGGTTGTATGGAGGAACACTTAAGGAGGCAACACAACTTGGAAGAGGTGGAATAGATGATAGCAGACCCACTAGTCAAGTGGAATTTCTTCTTCTCCATAGAGGAGAAGGTCTCTTTTGTATTGAAACTTTTGTAACAGATAGGGCTAAATGGAGTGAATCCCTTTTCTGGGCTGTCAGACTTGGCAAAAATAAAACACAGCATGCATTTGGTACAAGCAGTCTAGAAGAGGAATAAGCTGTGGTAGAAAAGAAAAAATATATCCTGCTGTTCTATCCTTGCCCTTTCTTATTATTTAATCAGAATGCTTTTTAAGAAAAAATCTTCAATGGTTTAACATTCTATGCAAACTCATTACATGACAGTTCCTAACTGTTTTTTGCTGGCATTTTTATCAGCAGTCTATGAAGAAAGCCTAGTTTTAAAGTATATAGATGTGCTTATCATATCAGATTATTCCTTTTTTAAAAAACTTTTACGCAGTTCCCTTCCAATGGTTCCCTCTCAGAGTGCCCAAAACATGGAAACACAGATACTACCTCCATTGATTTACACTTCCTTTCCCCAAATCATGATAAGCTTTCTCATCTCCTCTTCAAACAGACTTTATTATTGGTGTTTAAACCATACTGTATGTAGAAGCAGAACTGAGTTCCCTTGAAACTGATATTCCCCTCACCCTCACCACTCTAGAAACAGTAGATGCAAGGGAACTGCTCTGAATGACACAAGATACTCCCTGAACAGCTGACTAAAAATTAAGTTGAACACAACCCAAGTCTTTCAAAGCTTTGAAATAGTTCAACCAGCTTTTTATCTTCTGTGTTTCATCATTTGCCGTTCCAGCCTCTGTCAAAATAAGCAAGTATCAAAAGCTACAAATACCAAAAATGTACCTCCAGATCTTATTTTTATGAGATTTTAACTTCAGAGTTAGGCTATGTTTGGACAGACGTCAAGTAATTACCAAAATGCTTAACTGGTCTTGGATTAAAATGCGATTTACATGTGGTGATCAGAGAAACCATAGTGAGTTTTGTGGACATGAGAGGAAAAGTGAAATGTAGTGAAAACAGTTAACTGTGTAGCTACAGCATAGAGGCATCAGTCTCAGAATATTTGATATTATCAGCATCTTTGTAATATCCTTCTGTCATATCTTGTCAATGTGACAATACAACTCATACCTGTTAGTAAAATGTTGTATATAATGCTGTTTTGCTCTGCCCCTGCCCAAAGAGCCAATATGGCATGAAAATTTACCCTTTTTTCCTTCTCAGAACAAAACAAATGGCATCAGATGAAGATAAAACTCACCTGAATGAAATGGCTTTTGCAGCTAACGAGGACAGATGCACTCTACTGCTTTCATCAGTATTGCACAAATGAACAAAAAGGCCTTGCTTTTATCTTTTTGACTAATGGCATACAAGTCAGTTTAAGTGGTTCATTCACATACATTACCGGAAAGAAGATAAGATTGCTCTGTGTACTTAAAGACCATGTGCAGGGTGGCAAAACTATTCTAGTGTAGAGACACGCAATCTTGTAAAGAGCAATTACAGCTGGCATTTAACCTGCAGTACTTAAACTATGTTTAACATACAGAGCTGGACGGAACTTATTTAATCAAACTTATTCTGTTGAAACAGATGTGCTGCTGAGTACAGAAATTACTTGTATAATTAAATCCTATAACGGAATCGTATTTTTCTTCTCTGAATCATTTTAAAGCTATTCTTAGGCAGACTTCCATTGTGATCAAGCTGCAAATCTGCCTTATTAAAATTATTTCAAATGAATAGGCATATTTGATATTTTATGTGGTCCTGACTGCTTCAACCTCTATGCTTTTAATACCCTCAAATACTAAATTTGTAGTATCTCTACAGTGTAACTGAAGCATTTTTTGAAATGAGTAACAGAAAATAGAGAAAAAAACCCAAAATAATAACTGCTTTTCAACTGTCTGCATCTCTGAACAATTTTAAGATTTTTCATTTCAATATTGTCAAAACAATAAAGTCACTACTGTCAGACAAATGAGTTTGACAAAATAATTATGCCATACCCATGTTAACATATGCATGTTCTTGTCATTTGCTGTATTTTCATATCATATCACATCACAGAATCAAATATGCAAACACAGTATTTAGTTTACCGAACAGGCTTCTGACCTCTTACTCTCCCTTAATGCTCTGTCTCCTTTCTTCCAAGTAATGGTTGGCTTTGGAGAGGCTTGTGGCTTGCACTCAATGACAACTTCTTGGCCCTTGGTAATAATTATTGTTTTCCTCATTTGATTTATTGGGAAAGTGGGAGCTGAAGCTGTTAAAAAGAAGTACGTTAACTCTACAGAGAACAATCACAGCTTCCTGTTTCATTACATTCTAAAAGAAGATTAGAATAATAGATTCAGTTTTGGGGATAGAATCTCCATTTTTGTCTTGGAAATTACTACACTGCAGATTAGATGGAATTTTACAAAATATTTCAAATCAGCAGCTAAGACTGGATGGCAGGTCTATAATTTAATACAGTTATGAATTAGTGAGATGTCCTTCACACCAGCGTACTAAAGTAAGATTGCTTGAGAAGTCCAACAGCTTTAGAAATTAAATACTACTGTTGATTTAGCTACACCTTTTCCAAAAATTTTGGATTTCATACATAACTTGTTAGAAGTAACTAGTTCAAAATGAAAAGAAGGTTAAATTCCACAACTATCCAAAATGCACTCTCTAGAGTTAATTCCTACAAAATGTATTACTGATAGAGAAATTTTATTGCCTTCTTTTTTTTATTATTTGTCTGAATGCTAGGAATTGAAAACTGAGAACTTCTTAATAGAAGATATTTAACTATGTCTTGTTCTTAGTATTTCACTTTTCAAGAAGTCCCATTGATTACAATACATCAGCTAAGTTAATAAATGTATCAGAAAATGACACTAAGTACTGTAATTTCACACCAAGAAAGGACAGTTGTTCTCAAGTAATCTCATTTGTTTGTGTTTTTCTTAAACTAGTTTTGCAAAACTAAAGCCTCCCCTGCAACTATCTCAGCTATACATATAGGAACATATTACACTTCATTGCCTTAAATATGTAGGAATTTCCTACTATTATTTTGGGTAATTTTCATACCAGAGCTATTTATATGGACAATTTATTCTGTTCTTTTCCCTTTAATAATCCAGAAAATTAAACACAACTGCTTTTTTAATGCCGTATTATGGTTAAAATTTAACAGGGGTACAATTTCACAAATGACAAAATGAAAGGCTGATTTTACTGCAGCAACATATAATGCCCATTTCCGATATTAGTGAACATCAAAGAAAGTGTACAGCTACCTGATATAATAGGTATACCTATTTTATAATAGATATAAAAAACAGATCAAAAGAACGTTGCAACCAACAGGGATTTCTTTGCTGACTGAATCAAAAATGACAAAGGAAAGTGATGGAAAGAGAGCAACCACTGACTGTGGGTTTTAATTTATGGCTAGACAGAAATATTTTGAAGAGTTATCAGTGAAATTCTAATGTTAGCCAGCTAGGAAATAGTGGAAATGTACTAGACAGAAGAACCAAATCTTGGCTCAAATGTACTATATTATTTCAGTAACTTCAGCTTTATTATTCATTTGACTGGGAGTTTACAAGAATGGTTCCCAGGTGTAGGTTTTGAAATTTGCAAGGTTTGAGCAGTGCAGAGACCTCTAGTCTCTGATATGGACATTGAATTACTTTGATAGACACCTGTCTTCCAGCTGTACCATACTCTAATAAAGATCATAAGACTCTGACAAGTCTGTCTCACTTAACCCTGTGGAAGTCCTCTTATCACTATTGTCCCATTGTGTGTTACCACAGTTTGCTTTAAGGAAAACTAGAGTGTTGGAAAGACATGCTTCAGGTTTTCCTTGATTAACTCCCCACTTCAGCTTTTGAATAATGAAATTTTTATTGTATTGCCAGGTAACACTATGTAGTGTATTTGCTTTACTATGGATGATATTAGCTCAAGTATGTAATTTCCAGTATTCAATCAGTTCTGGTGACTTCACAGGAAATGTATACACCTTTAAAACTAAGATTATGCTTAATTACCTTTGAATAATGGCCTTGTCATTCTACCTTGTCAGGTAGAAGTAATACTTTAATTTTAACAGAGACTGAAATATATTTACGTTCTCTAAGTTTATTCTCCTGCACTCATTTTTTAGGTAGTAAAAAACATTTTTTCATTCATTTGAACTGAAATAGCCTTATATGAGAAATAGTCACCAAAGGTAACTGAGTCAGTAATTTATGAAAGAAAGTTTTCAGTTAACAGAAGGACCTGTGCTCTCTCTGGCAACAAAGGACCCACTCACACATGAAAAACAAGAATAAAAAGAAACCTACTTTTATCTGCTCTGCTAAGTTTGGACTGGTAGAAGCTGTTCCTTATCGTAACAGACCAAGAACAAATGTAATTATTAAAGGAAAAAAAAGGAACAGTCTGTTCTTTTTCAATAATACTCACCTAAAATCTTCAGCTCTGCACTGGCATAAATGGTGCCATACTTATTTTCTGCTAAGCACTGATACATTCCAGCATCTGAGACGTTCACACTGTGGATCATCAGAACACCATTAACCATCTCAATCCTGCTCTGTAATGGAATAAAAGAAAAAAAATTCTATAAAAGCAAACAGGCACTGGAAATTTGCTGTGTTATTAGCTTAAGGCAAGGGGACAGAAGACATTATTAAGCTAAAATAAAACTGAGCAACAAATTTCCTTGGGCCTACTTTTTTCTTGTTATATAAGGAAAGACAAGAATAAAGCAGATGGGGAAGGGCAGAAAAAAGCTCCAAAAATATTTAAAGGTAAATATTTTTCAGTGCGAGTTCACTATCTCCAAGGCTTGGTCTTGTCTATTTGCTTGTTTGTCTGCTATTACCTTTACATGATTTTTAAAAGCAGTTCATCTTGGGAACTTTAATGAGGCAAGAAGTATACCCCAAGAAGTTGTGGGTATAACATATCTGATGATCTTCACATCTCTAGCAAATGTTTGGTTTCAGTCATGGTACTATATTCATAAAAGTAGATATCAAAGATTGCTTGCATGAGTAAGAGTGAAAGGGTCTAATCACCTTCATCATTAGTGCAAATTTCTTATTTGAAAGGAGCAGTAGTAGAAAATAGTTACCACAGCTGGAAGAGAAGGGGTGTTCATAGCTGTTTATGGAAATGTGTACTTCATGGAGCCTATATAATGAATAATTTGAACAGCTATAAAATATCTCTAGGTTTCATTATTACAGTTGTTGTAGGTTTAATTAAAAATTGATAAAGTGTTTGGGAATGCAGAGGAAACTGTGAAAAAAATTCTCTCTCTTCTAAGCCCCCAGTTTAAACTGAAATTTAATTTGAAATTTCAGAGCCTGATGCAACTAATGGTTTGGAAAATCAGAAAACCAAAAAGTACAGATATTTAAATTGCTTCAATTTCAGGACTAATAGCTCCATCTAAAAAGGCAGAAATGGATAAAGTAAAGGCATATAACCTTATTTTCAATGCCTCACAGCTTCAAAAGTAAACTGTGTTTATGTTTCCTTTCCCATTGTTTGCATAATTGGTTGATGTTCACAGATAGAAGCGACATTCAGTGAAATGAAAGACATTATATCTTTTATATTCATAAATCCATTCTGTGAATTCATTTACAAATGAAGACATTTTCTCTCAGAATTGAACAGCTTTATTTTAATCTGGAAAAATGCATGAAATAAATTTAGAAAACTTTTCTTTCTAAATAATTTGAGACTATAAAAATGGAAAGGTGCTAGGCAAAAACCCGCAAGATGTGGGCTGATGTGTTGATGATTCAGTGAGAGAAACAGAACAAAGTGAAATAAAAGGCAGGCCATGCCATAAGTGGTCTTTTAAAAGGAAAAGAGAATTTTATTTAGATCTAATTCTAAAATGTATCAGATAGATAGTTAAGACTTTACATTCTAGGATTCTTACATGGAGCATTTTAATGGTCTTGATGGTGAGTTCTGTTACTTGCAGAGAATTAATGGAGTTGAAAAGCGATGAAAATATAATAGTCATTGTACCTCTTACATCTGCCTGCTAGTGTTTTGAAGGGTATGATTATGTACAAAGAAAATGTGGTAAATAACATAAGGTAACATAACATTGGGGAAAATATGAAGGAAGCTGATTCAGCAAATACAGCACATCTCTGAGTTGTTAGTATCTTCTTATACAGAAAAAAAAATAGATACAAACAGCGTAATACCACTATCTAAAAAAAAATAAAAAACCTAAGCATATTAGATATTGCTTAATTATACATTATAGTACAATGGCAGATGTTGTTGCAGACACAGCTCAGAAGGTTCCATCTCCCATATATCTCTGAATTACAGTGAATTACTGGTGAATGCAATTTGACATTGCTTGAGATGTTTCAGAAGGGACATGCACAGAAAACCTGCCTGTATAACAACACTTAAGAAACTAGCACAGAAAACAGTCATTTCTGAAGTACTTTTCTGAAGTACTTTTCAGTACCTTCTGTAACTGACTTTATCTGAATGAAAGGAGAAACATGTAATATAGTGGTGACTCCTCATCTAATGTACCTGCTGCCAGAGAGGAACTCCATTTTTCAGCCAACGGTATGTGGGCCTTGGCTTTCCAGTGGCTTTACATTCCCATCGGAGCTGATCTCCACTGTCTAATTGAGTATCATTAAGTTTCTCCACCCAATGTGGGTAAGCTGCAAGAAAAAAATAACATGCTGTATACAAAGTATATAAACTGGTAAGTCCCTAGCAGATATGCAAAGACCTAATCAATTACAGAACTTAAATTATGGCCTTTACAAAGTTACCTTACCCTCAGAAAGAAGCACATTTAAACAAACAACTGAAACTAAAAAAGAAAGTAATAAAATTAACAAAACTCCATAACTTCAAAGAAAATGCTGTAATGGCATCCGGCAGTGAGCAGTATCATGACCAGGAGTAGAAATCTTCCTGATTTAATAAAATACAATTGATTAAATTACAGTACTATGTATTAATACATTCATTATTACTGAATTTAAGAACATTTGCTTGGTAGTCACAACAGAATATTTAGTAACTTTTCAAGACCTAAGATATTTAAATTTTGGTGAGGAGGTTAATCATCATAGAATCTGTTTCATGTAGTTTTCTCAGTTTGCTAGGAAATCATAATTTATCCAGCTAGGAATAACTGGGCATTTGGTAAGGTATTTGCACGTATTTTTCTTAAACTATCTTGAGTTAGATTCATATTTCAAGGGAGAAAATACTTTTAATGTTTTTAAGCACAGAACCCACAAGAATTCCGGCATTCATCAGGAATATAAATTACACAGTAAGTCAATGTTAAAACAGTCTTTTTTTAAAGGTAGACAGTTGTTAGGTGTATATGTGATCATTAGTACCTAAATGTCATGTAATAATCTCTTAAAAAGCAGGGAATACTTTTTGCAGAGAAGCAGATCTTTAATGCGTCAGTCAATCAGATAGCTATATGTAGGGTCTTATAATTTGGAAAACTTTTTATGACTCAGTGAGGAACTGAGCATTCATATGCAGAAATAAAAATGTATGCTTAAAAGCCAGCTTTTGGGTTTTCATGCTGTAGCCATATCAATTTGTATAGCAAAGAGGATGATAGATGAAATTAATTAACTTAATGATATTAAATGTTGGGGGTTTTTTTCAAATAGTAGAGAATAAGTAGCTAAAGGTCTTCATTGCTAAAGGAATGTAAAATGCTTCTGCTTGGTATGAATAGAAGTCCAGATCTGTCACAATGAAGTCTCTGCTTCAAACCTCAGATAATTGATAACGTACTTAAACATAGGGAAGCAAGTTTAAAAATAAATCTTTGAATCTAGCTGGCATTTGACAGGTCACCAGTCAAAGACGTGAGAAGATATGAAAAGGCATGACAGGTGACTAAATGCTTCTAGCTTACATCTTGTGCATGGATGATAAAGAAAGTGGATGAGGTGTCTATCATTCCTAAGCAGAGAATAGTCTGCTTCAGAGTCCCTGACCAGACAGTTGTCAGAAGCTGGAAACATATCAGGAAAAGAATCACTCATTTCCCCTTCGGTAGCGGAAAACAGATAAGATTGACCCAACCTCACTCCCAAACCCAAGACCAAAACCATCTGCTCCCATATTCTTCTTATTGCAGTCAAGGCAATGTATGACATGCTCATATGTGCTCCGCTGTGCTGAATCACTTGATTCTTAAGTTATACGAAAGGGTCACATGAAATCCCCAGAAGCAGTTTGTGGGAGTTCCTGCTCACTTGTTGTCTATTAATTGTCCTAAAAATATAATGTATAGTTGATGCTGTTATTTTCTTTTTGAATGTTGCGGTATGCCCAAAGAAGCATGCTGAGAAGCAATTGTTTCCTTTGAAAATGGGTACATTAATATTACTTTGGAAGATGTGACAGTTAAATGTGTAACTAAAAATTAATAAAAGTTAGCCAATGGTGCCAGAAAATCTTATAATTTCAAAGAGGCACTAAACTGGTTCTATTTATATTTCATTCTTTTCATTATTTTGCTTTTCTGAAAATTCTACTGTATGACCCAAAGCATATCTAGTCTCATTTTTCTATGTTGAATTTGATCTCACCATGAACCAGAGCATTCAGAATGAGACCTTGCACCTGTTTACACTGAAATAAAACCATGTCCCCAAGTCTGGCCACAGACATGTTCTCCTCAGTACACAACTGCCATTCCCTACCCTCTGTCTCTGGCTGTCTTGATAGCACAGTCATGGCTCGGGTTTTCCTTGGTAACCACAAACTTGCAAATTACAGTGGTATGATCGATTGGTATTAACAACTTTTTTTTCATTAGTTGGGGTATTTCTACCCTAAATTTTCTCCTCATAGCCTAAATGGCCTTTGGTTTCATAATTTTCAAGCTGTTGAACTGGCCATCAGCCAAGGCAATGACTCAGGTTCCCACCTCTTTGAGAACAAGGTAGCAAAGCAATAGGTAGATGTAGCAGGAATAGAGCTAAATGCATGATTGAGAGAAATATTTTCATAACTTTTTGGCTTCCTTTCCTCTCTCTATGTACTCCTTACTTTGCCACAGAGAGTTCCCTCTCTGCTTATTAGCAGGGGTCACTCTCATAATATCATAACACTTGTTCTTAAACCCTGTCAAGAATTTAAAAAGTGAAATGTTTAACTGGATGTACAACTTCTGACTCAATGTATTATTTTCTTTTTTTTTAACAAAAATGTGTTAACATCATCCTAATATACACGTGGGCAAAGAAAGCTTCATTCCATAATTGCATTTAATTTTAATTAGAAAATATAAATTCTAAGAAGCATTTAAACAGATTTCAATACTAATAGGTTCTTTTTTCTTTTTATAAATGCAGCATTCATCTTGGGGAAAAATGGGTGTTTGCCTGGTTTTTAACTGTCCAGTGGAGAGTTTTGGGGTGAATGCAAGAATAGAAGGATGCGGTTTATTATTCAGTAGTCTTTATGGATATTGTGCCACAGCTTTATACAGTGCTCCTGAGATTTTAAAATCACCATCCAATCCCTGATTTATTTTATGCTGCATTTCTGCAGCTGTTTATTCAAGGATGTCAAAATGTTTTACAAACACAAATTGGCAATAAATCTACAAGCTTACAGGCCAGTTTTTACATCCTCTGTGCAAAATGAAATTCAGGTGCAGAAAACTCAGCCTACTTTCTCAAATTATTAAGCAACTTTTAACTGAAAGAAAATTCAGGACAAAATTTTTCATAGACAATTACTTTGGATAGAGTCCTAAAATGTGAATGAGTACAGTTTGGGGTGAAAAAAATTAATTTTCTGAAAATGAGGCCAATTGGGAAGTATACAGTAGGAGAAGAATAGGTAGCTATCACAATGAGAAAGATAAGATAGCAAATTTAAACTGAAGGTGCAATTCTGACCAGAAAAATCTCTTCCTCTCTAGCCAGTTTTACTGCATGGGGCTAAACTGTAGTGGCACCAGTGGATTTTCTTCCATACAGTTTTTATAAGGAAGTGATTAAAAATTGTTTTGAAAATCAGGATGGTCTGTTACACTGCATTACAGAATATTCCTGCCCTCAGCTGCTTGTTCCACTCCTGTGTTATGTCAAACCTCCCCTCCTGCTGTGGCAGCAGTGCTGCTCATGGGGCACTGCTGTGAGCAGGATCAGGGAACTGATCCAGCCAAAAGAAAAATGGCCAAAAAAAGTTTCTTGTGGTCTGCTTCCCATCACCACCCTCTGCTGAACTGGCACGAGTGAGTAGGTAACACAGAAGAAAGCCCAAGAGGTTCAGAATGAGAGGAGCAGGAATTGCATAAACCAGTGCTTACCATTGGCAAAATGCTGCAAGCCAGGATTTGTGGAGGAACTGTGATTACAAAAGGTTAATGGCCAATTTGTCCACCTAAATTTTAATTTTTGTGCTCTGTTCTATTAATCAATTTGATCTTGAATAAAATTTCCTGGAAACTTACAGGATGAGTGGATCACTTGGGGAAAAAAAACACCTCTTAAAATAGGTTGCGGTGCATATGAGCATGTCTTGCATTATTAAAATTATGTTTTTAATGTCTTTGTCACTTCTACAGCTGAATTTCCACTAAGTGCTGAGACTACAACAATCTGAAATTGTCAGCATCTGAAATACCACTTTCTGAACAACATCTGAAGTGTCAGCTGCATCAGGCAGTCATGGTATATCTGGATTGCAGCATCAGGTAAGAAATGAAAAATCACTAGTTTGTGATTAAATGTGACCAGACAGGCAGACTGGGCATCCTGGGCTTTCTCCAAACTACTCTGTGGTGACCCAGATCAGATGCAACTGACAAAATGAAGAAGATTCAAAGAGACGAGTGAGTTCCTACAGAGATACGCAAATAGACTGCAGTACGACACAGCTGGTCCTACAGCCTGCTCTGAAATTTTACAGGAAACCCCTGGTAAGGAATGATGGCCTACATCTGAATTTCTGAGCTGAAATAATCATTGTCTCCTGGAGGAATAAGATGTCAGTGAAAAGACAATGACCTTAAAAGTAAATAATTCATGTTGACTGTTGTTATGAGTAAGAGGTACAGCAAGAAATGCTGTTTCAAGTAATGCCCCCAAATCCTGCCATATCAGCTGTCAGCAAAGGAAGCTGACGATTTTGTAAAGTAACATTTGGCTAAACTTTGCACGGCTAAAGCCTTCTTACCCAAATCCTCTTACATACACCCCTGGAAAGGGTTCTCAAGGTTTGTAGGCCCGTGAGACGCTAATGGTGTCTCCAGGAGCACTGAAGGCTGCGAGCGGCCCACTGGGGAGTGTTTCATCTCAAGGCCAAGAAAAGGCCCTTGTTGAAAAGGCTAGCAATAGTTTGTGCTTCTTGTTCTGCTGTACCGGAGGTTGCTGCCAGTCTCCTCCATCTGGAAGCCCTCTGTTACCTGCTCTGACCTTGCTCCCTGCTAGTGCAGATGATAGGTGAAATTCTGACTCCGATCTAG
Source organism: Harpia harpyja (assembly GCF_026419915.1). Lineage (NCBI taxonomy): Eukaryota > Metazoa > Chordata > Aves > Accipitriformes > Accipitridae > Harpia > Harpia harpyja. Next base: position 14,061,814 of record NC_068956.1, on the reverse strand, counting down.
TTTTGACTTATCTGTTAGATAGTCTAAAGTATCATATTAGACTTAAGAGAAACTTAGTAATATAGTAGTCTCACATATCTGTTAATCAGAGGAATGAGACAATCTGAAGTGGATCCCTTTTCTATAATGTTAATGAAGTTGTTCTGATATTATTGCAAAAAATTCCGATTAGCACAAACTGTGCACTATCCATAAAGGCAGTGACTGTAAAAAATATAATTTTGATGACGGTGGAGAACTAAAAATTTGTATTTCCATCTGAACAGAATAGAACAAACCTGACATAGAAAATGTTTTCTATGGATTCCTAGATTTGACTATCATCTTTATTTCTGCTCAAAACAAAAATGTGTCCAGGCTAATTAGAGAGGCAGAGTTGTGTAGAACACTACATCATGTTTGCTGTGATTTTATGCCACAGGTCTGCAGGGTGCTCTTGAGGAAATAATTTCATTTTCCAGCATCTTGGTTTCTCTCTTGAAGAGCACCTTTTATATTCCTTTAACTCTGAAAGAGGGAGGCAGAGATAATTGAAACACCTTTATAAGGTGCTTTGTCATCTAGTAGTTTCACAGCTCTAGAAAACAGCTAGTAAGTGTATAAGCTGGGGTACACCTTATAACTCAAATTAAATTTTTAAGAAATGTTGTTGAAAAAGACCAGGCATGCTGCTAAATGCCTCTGGACCCCAGGTCCCTAGCAGGAGCTGCTATAATTTCATGGAAGTAATTGACAGTAAGAATTTGTAATACCAGAGAAATATTGCTGGGGTATTGGCATAGTAGGAGGCATCAAGTAGTTCCTGGGCTTTGATTGCTGTTTCCAGTAAAAGCCTTACAAAACTATTGCTTCAAGTGCAGTATGGATGGCATATCCAAAACAAAAGGTGCAAACTACCATCTTTGCCATCACATAATTTTTCCAGCATGGACCAAAAAAAAATTGAAGACAAAAACCTGCCCTTGGCTCTAGATGGATGGAAATGAAAAGCAAGGAGATAAGCATCATCCAGAGATACGCCGATACTCACTAAAACCAAGGGAGCTAAGATAAAGACATTGGAAAGCTGGAGGAGACAGCAAAATTGATTACGGACCTGGAAATATTGACGTATGTGGAAAAAAACCTAAGTATGCTAGTCTATGGTTATTTAATGAAAGTGTGTAACAAAGACAGAGAACTGTGTATAGTTAGTAATGGGGGGGAAGCACTAGGAACCATGGGATGAAATCAAGAAAAGAAAAATAAAATTGATTCAAAGGAGAAACTCCTTCTTAAAGGTATCTATTAGCCTGAGGACCTGTCTAAACTGCAGCAGTTGGAATTCCACTGACTGCAATATTTGAAAACAGAAAACCATTCAGAGCCTGAAAGATTCATTGCGTGATTTCCTGCAGTAGACCTTTCCTGCTAAGTATTTAAGGTTGTAGGATTCATGGAATGGTAGCAGGTGATGTAGCTTTAATTGATAGGAAGTAGGTGGGACTCAAGCATACCTTCAATATAAGGAAAACTTTGACTTGTAAGTATTCAGGGTATGTCTTATATAGGCTTTTGTTTCTAGCCTCTAGGATGCAGCAACAATATTATATAAATTCCATGATTTTACTTGTGCTGGTTTTGGCTGAGGTAGAATTAATTTTCTTCATAGTAGCTAGTATGGGGCTATGTTTTGGATTTGTGCTGAAAACAGTGTTGATAACACAGGGGTGTTTTCGTTACTGCTGAGCAGTGCTTACACAGAGCCAAGGCCTTTGCTGCTTCTTATCTCACCCCACCGCACCAGCGAGGAGGCTGGGGGGGGCACAAGGAGTTGGGGGTGGACACAGCTGGGACAGCTGACCCTGACTGACCAAAGGGGTGTCCTATAGCATATGTCATCATGCTCAGCAATAAAAGCTGGGGGAAGAAGAATGAAGGGGCAGGGGGGAGGACATTTGGAGTGACGGCGTTTGTCTTCCCAAGTAACGGTTATGCATGGTGGAGCCCTGCTTTCCTGGAGGTGGCTGAACACCTGCCTGCCCATGGGAAGTGGTGAATGAATTCCTTGTTTTTCTTTGCTTACATGCGTGGCTTTTGCTTTACCTAAAGACCTAACTGTCTTTACCTCAACCCACAAGTTTTCTCTCTTTTACTCTTCTGATTCCCTCCCCCATCCCACCAGCAGGCAGTGAATGAGCAGCTGTGCAGGGCTTAGTTGCTAGCTGGGGTTAAACCATGACAGTCCTTTTTAGCACCAAACGTGGGGCTCAAAGGGTTCGAGATAACAACAGATTTGATTAGAATGTGCTAGATCGAGTTTATAGCTCTTATTGCTGTTTAGCTATTAATTCACAGGCTACTGGGCTTGCCATGAGGCTTGCTTGCCTTATTGTATATTAGAGTCTAGTGCTCATTAGTGGTTGCTTTCTGCTTTTGCTGCTTGCTGTACTATTGTACTGCTTATCATCCGACTCTGCTGTGCCTGGGAACATTTTGATAACAGCAATGGCGATGTGCCTGGGCTGGCAGATGGCCAGGGCATCACTGCTGTTTCTGTGCTGCTGTACTGGACAGGCTGGAACTCTGGTGTGTACTCAAGTTGAAGGGACTGTGACCTGTGGATGAGTCCATGTGGGAGCAGGACACCCCAATGCATCTGTGACCGTGGATAAGCCCATGCCAGAGCAGGTACATCTCAGAGCATCTGTGGCCGTGGTTATGTCTGTGGCCGCAGCAGGTGTATCACTGAAGGGATTGTGGCCCAAGGATAAGTCCACGCTGGAGAAGGTACACCTCGAAGCACCTCTGGCTGTGGATAAGTCCATGCTGCAGCAGGTACACCTTGAAGCATCAGTGGCTGTGCATGAGGTCACACTGGAACACCTCAAAGTGTGTGGCCATGGATAAGCCCGCGACAGAGCAGGTACAACCCTGGAGGGACTGCAGCCATGGGCAAGGCCATGTTGGAGCAGGTTTACTTCTGAAGGGACGGGGGCTGTGGCTAAGGCCATGCTGGAGCAGGTCTATCTTCTCCATGGCCCATGGAGAAGGCCACACTGGAACAGGTGCACCTCAAAGCCCCTGTGGCTGTGGATAAGTCTATGCCGCAGCAGGTACACCCCTGAAGAGACCGTGACTCATAGATAAGGCTCCCCTTGGAGCAGGTACACCCCTAAGGGACTGCAGTCTGGGGATAAGTCCAAGCCGGCGCAGGGGCAAGGGGAGGAGTTCACTGCAATGTTAAACCTGACGGTCTGGTCCAAAGGGACCAGGGGTGGAGATTGTAATGGAAATACCTTTAAATTGTTGTAACCTGGGATTTGAGTTGCATGTTATGGGAATTACTATAGCAGGAACCCCTTGTTGCTAGCCAGGCTAGGAGCAAGGGGAGGAGTTCATTACAATGCTAAACCCTAAAACCCTGCCCAACAGCACCAGGGGTGGAGACTGTAATGGATATACCTTTAAATTGTGGTAACCCATGATTTGAGTTGCATGTTGTAGGAATTACTATAGCAGGAACCACCTGAACCAGTGGAGGACAAGCCTTACAAGAAGCAGTACAAGGGCAGCAGTGACCTGACCTGAGCTGGCTTTGGTGCCCAATAACTCCAGGCAACTCTCCTGTCCTGAGTGACCAGCATAACAGATGGAGCCTAAAGTCATGGACTAAATGAACTCAGTGGGCATTTTGTGGATGTTTGTGGACATTTATGAACATTTTACAGACATTTCACAGGGGCGGTCCATAGACTAAGGGAATGATATCTGTGTATTGTATCAAAGGATGGGAAGGGTGGTGGTGGTTAATGAGGTTGTATTGTATAGTGTGGGACCTGAGCATGATGTAAATGGTATGGAATAAGGGGTGGAGAATGTGCTAGTTTTGGCTGGGATAGAGTTAATTTTCTTCATAGTAGCTATAGTTACCTCACTTTTACTCTCCTGATTCTCTCTTCCATCCCACCAGGGGGGAGTGAGTGAGCGGCTGTGTGGTGCTTAGTTACTGGCTGGGGTTAAACCACGACATTACTAAATATTTTTAACTTCTTCAACTAAAGGTTATGTTTTTTCTTTTCAATGTGATACATGATTCAGGTTTTTTTATGCTTACTCAAAACACTTTTAGAAAGACCAATCTTAGAAAATCTTCAGCACTTTCTGAAAATCAAAACCTTCAGAAATTGTGCATGCCTAGACTGATAATTTTCTACAAAACCAGAAGCACTTCTCCAGGTCTGATTTCTGTACAATGAATTTGACAAAATGCAGCACTCAGGCATGGCAAGGGTGAAACATTAATAAAACTGTGACAAAAATCCTAAGATATTTCTAATATTGTTTTCTGACATACACATCATGCTTAGATTGCATGTCATTGTTATGTATCATATCAGGAGAAAAAACCAGACCTTTAAAATTATATTGATACTCTTAAAAAAACCCCCAAAACCCACAACAGAAACCCATAAACATCAACCATGAAATTGTATTTAAGCCAGTTCTTTGAGGGAGTCAACTTTATTTATATTTCAGACTTTAATGCATTACTAAGGAATAAAAGTTTATAGCTTAATTCAATACTTATTTTATTTCAGAAGAAAGATATTTTGTTTCTACTGGACCTTAGCACCCTTCATATGTAGTTAAAGTCTTAAGTGTGGACAAAACATTGCTGGGTAATACTGTGTGCAATTACACTTACTGTACACTTGTAGTTGTCCTCTGAAGACATTTCTTCCACGAGAGTTTTCAGCCTTACATTCGTACATTCCTGCGTCCTCTAGCTGCACATTAGGTATTTCAAGCACAGCTTGGGATTTTCTCAGGCGGGCTTTACTTGGATTATGACCATTAACTTTCCTCCAAGAGATTGTTGGAACAGGGCTGAAATATTTATTAAAATTACTGTTAGCACTCTTCCACTATCGAGTATACAGATTCTGTTATCTGGTAGTTTAAACACTTAATAATCTAAGTAGCAATAAAATATAACCACAATTAAGGTTCATATAATGCTTGATATACCTCACTTCCTGTAGGGAATCCTTAATAAATGGTTTGCTACATGGAATGTGTCTCTTTCATCCACAAGGGAGGTCAAGTTTTTATTGAGATCAAGTAAATCACTTGAAATGCTCTCTCTAGAGCTTCTTTAGCACTCTGCGCTTTACTCCTGAACACTTCCACTTGACAGGCAAAAGAAAATAACAACTTCAAAACCTGGAAGAATTTAGCAAATTCCAACACATCCTAATTTTCCTGCAATGAAACTGCCATTGAGAGATCAGTAATTGATAACATCCATCTAGGTGGGGGATTTCAGTACCACTCTATCTTGGATAAATTAAGGTGACCAAGGTTTGGAGACCTTTTCTGTTGCAATATTCTTTAAGTTACAAAACTGGTTGTTTAAGAAGTATGTATTAATGGCATTACTGTTTCTGACTGATAGCATTACATGCCTGCTTGTGGGAGTAGAAGGGCTTTTCACTGTAGCTTGCTATTCCACACAGGTCTACATGGAAACTGTGTCATTTACATTCATACTGAGGGAAGAAACGGACTAGATGATAGTGCTTGCACTCATTCAATTTTCTTTTTAGCCCAAACACTCATTAGTCATTGTGCACCCATTGGGCTTTTCGGTACAGCATATATTTGTTGAAATATGGCAGATACTTAAGGGGGAAGAAAAGAAAAAAGAAATAGAAGACCTGTAGTTATAAAATGTTTGATTATGATCTGAAAAGTAGTCTGCTTCAGGTATTCCAAAAGAAGTTGGAGGACATCATAAAAGAAAATGTAACTGTTACATGCTGATACTTTTTCAAAAAACATTTTGTATTTATTTGAAATGCTTTCAAGTCTAAGCTTAGATATAAACACAGTTGGATCTTGTGGCAGTTTAGATGGGGAAAAGTACTTTATAGCATAGATTCAAATTCAAAGCTTCTATTAATTTCTTCCATCATTTGCTAACTTCCACTTGCTGTAACTATATGAAGCTGCATTAAAAAATCACCTTTTCCTCAGTATTTCGGGGTGTCCAATTTGAGACACAACAAATACAGACATGTCAACCAGCCATGGGTGAAGCTCTAGCTATTCTTCAGCCAGTTAAAATCAGGCTGTGAGTTACTGCAGTTGTAACTCAGACTTCCAGACAAGGTGCTCCAAATTCTACTACTTTATAGAGATCCAGAAAATTCCCAGACTTGTAGTTGGAGGTCAAAATGTTTCTCTAATCTTGTTTCCCGAATGTTACAAATCACTGAATTTCATTGAGCCTATTAACTTAATTACCTTCACAAAGCCAACATATAGTCCCATATGGAATGGTAACACTATTTATTTGAATATATCAGAAGGAGACAATCATTGTTCCCCTTACCAATTTGCTGCACTGATTACTTAACCTGTCAAAAGGTATTTTATTTTGAGAGTGTGTGGATTCATCTCTGAGGCATAGTCCCTACAATACCTCTCTATTCTTGCAAAATGGTCCCTTATCAATTTCTTCCCCCATGGAAGAAATACATGTGTGGAAATCAAATTACCTTTATTTTTTCCTTTGTCAACAAAACAGGCTGATCTCTTTCTCTTCAGCACTCCAATCATGTATACCTTTTTCTTTTTATAGATGGCTGTGGATCATATGGGGTCTTTTATTTCCACTACTGTATCACCACAGAAGCTTGATAGCTTGCTCATTATTAGTCTTAAATTACTTTCTTGCTGACTGATTTCAAATTTTGATGTCTTGTAAGTTCGGTTTGAGGACTCTTCTGTGCAGCTTGTATGGGTCTAATTTATAAAGTTTGTTTCCTATTAGAATTTATTTTACATACTTTTCAATTAGAAGATTAAAAGAACTTCCCATTCTTACCTGACACAAGTACTTCAACCTGTTCAATTCTAAATATGAAGAATAAATAGGATATTTCTGTCTCTGATGCACTAATAAAACTTACTGTCTTTAGCCCTACCACTTACGATATTCCTTTCACATCCTTAGGTACATATTTTGATTTGCTATACTTTGATAGCTATTTGTATATATTAGAAGTAGTACAAATAACAATATTAGTTTCTTTTTTTTTCCATTTATTAGCTCTCATTTTATATCTAATTGCACACTTCACTTTGACGTTCAAATTTATACTCTTTCTTGAGTGACTTTCTGGAGATTTTTTAAGTCTCTTGTTGTTTTGCATTCAGTTTTAAGTGTAAACTCCTTATATGCTTGTCCTCTTTCTATATGGAATATAATTATGTCACGATTGCTGGCTTCAAAACAGCCGCCATGGCCAGGCAAGTGTTTCATTAATCATTATTAATCACAACACATGTCCACACTAGGAATAGTTTATGCTGGTACAGTGCAATACTACTCAGCAACTGCTGTTTTATGAATGAGATGATAGGTGTGCAGGTACACTTTATTTGGCACCATAAGGGTCCCATGCTTGTTGCCCATTATTGCTTATTTGCCCTTCAGCCCTACTTTCAGTAAAATCAGTGACAAAAATGCTTTTGCTCTATTGCCATGGAACAAAACTGCTTCTGCTGAACAGAACTGATAAGTGGAATTTTTTCATAGTGTATATTTCTGAGAAACAATGAAGACATTATAAACCTTGGAGGTTGTCTCATTTAGCTGCTATGAGATTATTCTGAAATTCATGTATTTAGAAAATTTCATTTGAATTGCATTTAACTAATGTTTTTGAAATTTGCTTTTGTATCTGCTACAGAAAGTAAATGTGTATAACATGGCAAATACAGAGGAAACTTGCTTTTCTCTGGGTCATTAGGAAACGTATTTTAAAAAACCTCACTTTTTTCTTCATCAGTATGAGGTAGTAAGTGGAATTTTTCAAGGAGATAAAGTTACTTTAGCTGTGTAGATTTAATGATTTCAAAGGAAATTACTCCCAAACTGCATATCACTATTTGCAGACAACTTGTAGTTCTGTTTAATGAAGCTTTTTTTCCTTGCATAACTTACAAGTGAGTATGAATTTTACATCTAAAAAAAAAAAAAAATCTTTATCTATTTCTCCTCTGTGACTTGTGTGAGAATGAAATGAAATGTATAATTGAATATGAAGAATAAAATTGTGTGACTGTTCTAGAAAACTCCTAAAATCCACCATAAAAGCTAGCATATGCACACATCATCATCTTTTTAAATGATCCACAGCTTTTTAAAAAATAGAGCAACAGCAGAAATATCTCTAACTTTAATATGAGTTTAATGTAATATGCATAATTGTTAATTCTTATAATCATTATAATCCATTTTTATTTTGGTCTCAGCAGACACCTATGGGAATATAGTTTCCTTGTTTATGATAACCCTGTTCACTTTCAACTCCTTTGAGTAACTTTATTCAAGTTTCAATTGAGTTCAAAGATAATATTTCTCCTCACTTTTGGAAATAATCTGTTGAATACTACTGGTAAACCTTAGCACCACCGAGAAAAAAAATCCTACTTGATTTCAGAAATACCATCATTAAACTTCTCATTTATCTGAGCTGAAATAAAAGTTCTAAGAGGTCACTTGTGACTGTGGTAGACATTACTGTGGGTTTGTTCACTTTCAATTTGAAGAAAATATGAGTTATAGTTTTAAATTTAAAACTAGAAGAGATTATAAGAGTCAATTTTCAGCAGTATATTATTTGGGACAAGTGCTATTGAATTTGTTGGGAATTCTTCACAAGTTTCTTTGGAAATGTTTTGAAAAAAACTGTTGGAAGCAATTTTTTTTTTCAATTTGATCTTAAAAAGAATTTAATTAGATCTATAAAGCATATGTTTATTTCAAGAAAGGGGTGAGGTATTTTGAACTACCTTCTACATGGATCTGAGCTCCTAGTTTTTCAGCCATATCTTCAATAAGAATGCATAGGTTACTTTTTCTATATTTGGTTGGTACAAACTGATGTGCTTTTTTGAAACATTTTACCTTCTACTGTAATTTCAATTCCTCTCCACACTATTTCTCTTTACCATGCATCACTGTTCTGAGCTGTGCCTTCAAACCCACAGGTTCACATAATAAAGTATCTTGAAAACCTCTGCATGCCTGTGCATTTGAGACTAGAAAAAAACTTTTCTCCTTATGCCCTCCAGCCTTGCAACTGTTAAATATCTTCTAATTATTACAGGATAATTATGTAGAATTAAAATGTTGAGGAGTATCATGAAATTATCTCCATCAGATACTTCCAGAAACACCCATCAACCATTCACATGATTCTACCTTTAAAACGTCACATATAAATCTGTTCTGGTCAGGTGTAGAGATTTAGGAGACAAGATAATAACTTTTCATTTGGTTATTAAAAGATAGTTAGTACTCATGAAATATAGCTGCTGGTATATACTGGTATATATACGCAGCTAGTATATATATAGCCATGGTAAGTACTGGTGATTTAAGAATAGAAAAAGAATGGAAGGAAATGGTGATGAGTTTGAAGCCTGTGTGCAGGAACAAGTTCAGGTCTGCAAGTCACGTCAACACACATCCATAACTGTACTAAAAAGGTCTGATGCATGTATCAGTGTCATATACTAATGTGGATGTGCTTTCCCACCACTGCTGGCTTGTTCTTTACAGCACAGAGCAAGGACAGTGTGCTTGCTTGGCTGCATGTCCAGCTCCACGTCATTTTCCTCACACTTTAAGTCCTAACATGTTAGAGTATCTCTACAGGTATGGCCAGTGTATGTGTACAGATCAATTCCAGAGGACTAGTTACAATGAGTCTAGGACTTCCAGAAACAACAGGTCTACTGCCAATCGTGATGCAAATGTGCATGTAAGTCCAGTGTGTCTGGGTTGCACAAGATGGCTTTGAACCTGCTGATCAGCTATAGAATTTGAAGACAGTAAGCGTGACAATTTCTGCAAGTGCTGGATTTAAGGCTCTTGTACCACACAGTATTATATGCATTTATTTCTTTGTGGGAGATCCTGAAGAGAAATATGATGGTAACTCTGGGGACTTACTATTGACAATTGCCAGAATTTGTTTCCTTCTGATCCTCTCAACCTCTGACACAGAGACAAAACCTACATATGTGCTTCTGGATAGTAAGTTTGGAATGCAGAAGAATGCGTCTCCATCTTTAAACCGAAAGCAAAGCTGTGTAAATTACTGAAAAGAGTTTTTAGTAGCATTTACAAGTTTTCTTTGATGGTCATGAGAGAGAAAGGGAAGGAATTGGTAATATTGTTTCTTTAGGAATGACATTCTGCTGATGGGAACTTGCAGTTTGGTGGGGTTTTTTCCCACTTTCCCTATACCATATGGTAAAAGCAATTAACTCTAAATTTTTAGATGTAAGTATGAAGCATTTAGTCAGATTGAGACAGAATGAGGCCTGGGAGTGCTACTTAAGATTTACCAAGGAATCTTTATTACATTACTATGAATGATTGCAGTATTTGTAACAGCATTATAAAGTTTATGCAAGAACAAGCCCACTTAAAGGAAGGCAGAAATCAATCCAGCCTGAAAAATAGGAACAAAATCCAATCCTGGTCTAGCACCTTATGACATAAATTCTTATTCAGTATGAGCTAAAAATGAACTTTAGATTGATGAAAGTCTTAGAGAGATTTATTTGACATAACCAATATGTGCTATCAAAGGGAAAAAAATCTTGGATCTATCCCTGTCTTACATAAACAAACTCAGCCTGAAGATACCATGTTCACATTTAAAAAGGTTCCTTTCTCTCATCACAAGTTTATCTCCAGGGGAAAGGACATCCCTACTTATAACACTGACAAATGCTGTTCTACTGAGAGTGTTCATTTCCCTCTTGAGATTGTTTTGTTATCAGTAAACTTTAAGAGTATCTTCCACAGCTTCCAGGTTTGGCATCTGATAGAATTAACAAAATCTTTTTCCTAAAGTGAGGCGTGAAGGGGCATTGAGGAACATGATTTTTTGTCCTATGCAACTTAGAAACATGTATTTATATGCCAGTTTTTGTCTCTATCTTGCCCTTTGATATTGGGCAAATAATTCTATTTTAATACCCAATACCATGGTTTCCCTGTTTTAAAAAGAGAAAACAGTCTTTTTATGTCTCTGTGACCTGTAGATGAAAAATAGAACATCATGACAAGAGTTGTCTTTGAGGGTGAAGGCAAATTACTACTTGTGGACTTCTAGATTATGAATTTGCTTAATACTTGACAATGCTAAAATGCTAGCACTCCTTGTTCCCCTAGCAATTCTCCTATATGTAGGAAAAACACTGAATATTTGAATCCCTAGTTCCAACAAGGAATTGGATGTATAGCATCTAGAATTATTTGCTCCATTTAATGCAAGCCAGGGATCTTAGCAGGTCATTAAATTGTGAGTACCGTAATATATTTAAAAGACAAGTCAAAATTAGCTTCCTCTTTGTCTGCAAATTGTATATTAAATCTGGTTAGAATTCCTCAAACCTCTGACCTTAATTTATCAATGCAGTGATTCATCATGTCCTTTCATTCTTTGTTTTGACCAGCAGTTCCCACACAGGGGATAACAATGTATGTGCTACTGTCACAGGATTCAGTGGAAATGAGGGCTGTTAAAGTGCTCTGAATGTCCTTAGTATAGAATCAGGTTATCTGTAATATCAAAGGTGTTTCTGTGTGTAACCATTACTGTGGGAAGAGACAAGAACTCTTTTGTGTTCATGGAAAAGTACGAGGAGGCTTAATCATTTCCGAAAGAGAATACCTAGAAAGCAGCAGCTGCTGGGGCTGAATGGCCATTCCATGAGCTATGTGTATCCTTAGCAAAGAGGTACTCACTCCCTGAGGAGTTTCATACAGTTGCCCAAGGAAAAGACAGCTTGAACTCAGGGAAAAATCTGTGCTTGTTCCAGTCACTGAATTCAAGCAAATGTTGATCACACTGTGTCATGTATGGAGGGGAAATACCTTCAGGTAGATTACTTGCCTTAAAGTGGACTGAATTAAAAATTAGCCTTTTCTCTGAGATGGGGGGCTAGAAATTTTAGGAGAAATATATCAGCATGGTTACTTATTTTAGATATAGGTAAGGGTTTAATGATTATGGTAAAGAATGGATTTGGGTAGGAGCTGTTTAATGATTATCTAACTTGTAATAGAGTTTTAATGGCAATAGACATAGTTCAAAGGGATGAGGAATGAAGATTAATGTATACATTATTGTAACTAACTGAAGCAAGAGATAGTTCCTGATGAAAAGTAGAAGTCGACCCCAAGAGCTAGCCAAGACCAACCACGTGATTTGAACAAAAGCCAAAGGGAGACTGAGCCTGCGCAGGAGCAAGAGGTAAAGAGTTCATCGCGAGGAAGACATGCAGCCTTCATCTTTACGACCACCACAAGGAGGTATTGCGCAGACTCAGTTAGGAGGGACTTAGGGAAATGACTTCTTGGAACTAATTTTAATATGAAGCGGGGATAGGTCATGCATATGTATAGGCATATTAGAAAATCTTATGTATATGTAATATTTGACTGTTTAAATTTGAAGTAAGTTGCCGTGTCAGGCGCACACAACTTTGGTGGGACTACCCCCCCGTGCTGCCCAGCACTGAATAAACATACCTACTTTACAATCTCCCTGATTGTAGAGTCTGTTTCCGCACATCATCTCTTTGTTCTGCAATTCCTGCATCACACTCAGGATGCAAACCTTTCATAAAATATGATTCTATGATTCCATGATTCTGTGTCTCTTGACTGCCACCACACTGTAAAGATCCGCTGAGATATCTCAAAGAAATGGCCAACAGAACTGTCATACTTGGCCCTAAAAACAGTGAAGCCTGTTTTATATCACAGATGTTAGCATCATTTTATACTCATGTTACATTTCCATGTTTATACCCAATAACACTCAGCTGCTGCTTGTCACCTTGACCACTTACTCATCTCGAAGCCCCTGGGAAGCAGCGTAGTGCAGTTAACATAGGTTAACTTTAAGTTTGTTTTAAACTGTGATCAGTGGATTAGGTCTGCTACTCTTTAGCATGATAGCAGGGTTGGAGTAAGAGGTGGATTCATGGATTTGTATTAAGAAGATTTGTGTCAGAAAAGAATTTGATCTCAGAACAGAGATACTCATGAGACCTTTTTTGACACTGGATTAGTGGGAAGGGGGTCAGGTTATGGAAAGGTCTTGTTGGTTTATAGCAGGAGATGCCTCCTGCTGGGTCTGAAGCCAGGAAGAATCTTGCTGTCTACAGCCAACACACAAATACCTGTTCTGAAACATTCTGGACCAGTATAAGATAGGTAATATTGGATTTACCAAGATCAGCCAACAAAAGGATAAAAGTCAGGGAGAAAGATATGGAAGACCTGGGGCATAGTTTTACGAGGTAGACTGAAAGGAATAGCTGTATTTTACAAATTTGAAGAGCAGAGAGGGTTAAGTTTTGTCCTTTGCTGTTAAGAAACAATATGGTGCAATGCTGGAAACTTCTACTCGCCTATGCTGAGGGACCAGATGGATAACTGCATATGTTAGAGAAATGTGCAACCTGGATCTGTGACTCATTATAGGATTATAGTTTGAGAATTTTGTGTTCCTGGCAAAAATCACATATAGTTAAAGTTCCAAGAAAGAAAAGAAAGGACCCAGGTATGATAAAGCCTTTGACCAAAGATGTACTTCTTGGGTGTCTTTAACCTTCCTTCTTTTCTGAAATTACTTTCTTCCTCATTACATTGTTTGCCAAACACTGACTAGACCTCACAGAAACATCCTTTTAACATGTGGACTTGCAAAATTTATCTTTTTACACCTGCAAAAAGATTTGCAATATCTAGAAGCCTTCTTTATAGCCATTACTATATGTCATTGTCTTAACGAGTGACACCAGCAAAAATAACTTCTTCAGATACTTCATGCAATTCTCCACAGTTACGGTCAAATGCTCTTCACCAAATCATAAAGATTTTTTATATCCCCACCCTGATCTTTGCTTAGATATCGTATTCACTTATCCAAACACTGTTTGCTTTTATTTCTGCATATTGAAAAATCTTCAGTAAGGTCTCTCTACATGTACATAGTCTGCAATGAAAATATTGATAGTGACATAAAATAAATAATAGCATTCTTAATAAAAGCTTGAAGAGCAATTAAAAAAGTGTGTTAAAAGAAAATCAGGTCAAGGAGAGAAAATAAAAGCCTACATTCCATGGATTGAAAACTTTGAGATATTTATTAATCTGAATTGATTCAAAGTTCATTGGTTCAAGAGAACATTTTAGAACATTTCCTAGATTGCGTCACTAAATTTCATTCACTTGTGTGACTTATTTTTATTTTATTTTATTTCATTTAGAAAGCAAGATTTAAAAATGGAATATCAGCTGAGTTTTTGCAAGCCATATTACAGATGGGATGAATGTTTATGACTGAGCTATAAATCTCTTCAAAACAAAGTTCACAATAGAATTATTAAAGCAACATTAAATATAACAGCATGAACAATGCTTCTATCATAACAGCCTCATCATAATTCAGTAATAAAAGGCAGTCAATACCTCTGTTTCATTCTTATCTTTAACAAAGAAAATTTCACAGTAAAAACATAGGCTTTACATTACTAAAGTGAAATAAGCTAGCATTTAGAAAGAATATTGATACATTGTGTAGATGTTACTATTGTACAGAAGCAGCACAAGCATAAAACAGTCTCTAAAAATACAGAAAAACAAGCATATGGGTTGTAAGAAAAATTGGCTGTCAGCAATGCTCTCTATTGATTCTTTTGATTAAAATCTCTAAGTGTTGATCTATGTGGTTAAAAAATAACCATAGTGAAAAAAAGGATGCATAAAACTTAATTTTTTTTAGCAAAACAATCCTTTTGGCAGTCTACATGGCCCAGGGATCCTATTTTAAAAGCAAAGATTGAAAACTTTGGGAACCTACAAGTACAGGAATAGCCCACATCCTCTAATTTGTTTTAATGAGAAATAAAATATGATTACTCACTGTTGGGCTGTTGGCACTATCATAACACAAACTGTACTTTTTTTTTTTCTGGATGGAGCCAGAAAACTAATGAAATAAGAGGTTTATATGGGAATAAAATAGAAGCTGCTGTATGGTGTGATGCATGACCAAAAATGCAGTGAGGAAAAGGCTGAAGTGTTAGGGTCAAGTAGGTTGTGTGCATGATACACAATTTGACATTAAAAAATCTGTGTGAAAGAATGGGTGTGGAAGAATTATTTGAAAGAGAAACAAGAAGTCAACCTGGAGTTATATGCCAGAAAAGAAAAAAAAAAAGAGAGAAAAAAGGAAAAAAAGAGCCATAAATTTCTGACACTTCCTTTTTCTTGCTTTCCTCTGAGTGCAAGGCTCTGTGCTCATTGGGGAGGGTTGTACCTTACAGCTTTTCATGTGAGCTTGGACAAACCAGTCCTATATCATTGTTCAAACTATGAAAACTTGTTCATTTTGAGGCTTTTAAAAAACCCATATATTTCCATCTACAGCTGCTTTTAAGTCACATGTTAAAATAATAATATCAAAATATATAACTATACACCAAAGTCAGGAACTGTTAAAGAACGCTCGGATGGCCGTCACTGGAAATACTTCATTAATGAATATGTCACATGGTGGGGACAGAACGTAAAGTCCTTTTACCTATCAGCACCTTTCATAGCTTACTTTCATAGCTTTTTAATGGGGATTTAAATGAAGACATCAGAATTCTTCCTTTTAAAGCAGTACATAAAAAAAGAAATGAAAGAATTAACCAGTTGCCTCCAGATGTTCTTGGAAGCAAAGTCAGTAATATTTGAGAGAAAATGAAAATGGCAACCTGCTGTCACAGAAGGCAGTGCCTGAGAAATTGCATTTCTGGAGCAGGAAAAGACAGCAATGCTGTGATCTGTGTGAGAGTGTCAGCTGGGAAAATTATGGCTTCTTCACCAGAACTTAAGCAAAGAAGGTGGTCATGATCTGTCTTCCTGATTTACATAACAAACTTAAGTTCTGACATTGAAATGATGGACTTGTTAGAAAACCAGGATTATCTGGACTACAAATAACAACCTCATTACCAATAAGCTCATTTATTTGTTTTACCAAAAAATTAGCTTGTCTTTTTAAATAACAGAAGACACAAGCAGTGAAAATTGTGTTACTCAAAAGCAAATACTAATATACTGCTGGTTAGATTTAATTTTTTTAATGTAGATGTTTTGAATTCTTCCTTTCAGTAAGTTTTAAAGGAGATTTTTTCTTTTTTAAATTATTATTTTATTATTTTAACAATGCTTAATGTAAATCTTAATCAGGATTTAGCAATTATATAAAATAAAAAGATGTACTTCTGTTCTTATGAAAAGTTAAAAAAATAGAAGATGGTAAAAATTTGTTATTGCCAGTGGTTTTTTTAATTATTCTTTTGAAAAAAAATATGATCCTCTGTCTTGTTAGGAAACAAACAAAAATACAAGTGTTCGTAATAAAAATGATGTAATTAAATGGGTGGCAGAAAACATCTGTATGCTAAATATACAGATACATATGAAACATAGATGTAATTGAAACATAAGTTTTTGTGCAGGTGTGACAGTGAATATGGCTATAAAAACAACCTTTCAACAAAACAGTGGGCCACTATAAATATCTGGCACAAATCACAAAACATCACTAATTGCAAAATGCACACTCTGATACAAAAAACAGTAAATTTTATTTGCCTCTTCTGTTTGTCATGTCTTCTGTTGTACCTTAGCAGTAAATCATGGCTATATGGAGTGATTTCTTAGCCAATGACTGATGCTCATTGTAAGCAGTATTATCTAATGCAAATAACATAATTTTGAGGTATTTCACTCCTGTATTACTTTGAATTCTTTAGCAACAACAAAGTCTATTTATAAGTGTCATCACTAACATAATATTTTCATTTGTAACTGTACCAGCTACATATTGCTTGGGTCAGAATAAAATTCTTCCCAGAGAATTTCTGTCAAGCAATTAAGACGTTTGCTTTTAGTTTGGAGTCAAAAGCTGCACAGCTGCAATTTATTTAATTCCTACAACCATAGTGACTGGCAGTTCTAAATAAACACTATTAATAAATCATTAATCTGTAACTAAAGACTAGGCTTTTTCTGGAATATTTGCCAAATGCTTACTTCAGGAAATCTCGCTGGAACGTCTGTCATTCTCACAATTACAGCAGAGAGAGAAGACCAAACGTTTCAGATAGCTAAATTAAAGCATGAGAAAACCAGCAGCATATTGGTTTTGAGACTGTAATAACTTCTGTGTTATTTACAATAAGAATTCAAAACACCAAATCTCAAAATGACAAATAAAGAAGGAACAAATTAGTTGCTGATTCAGTTAGGTAATGGGGACCCATGGCAGTGTAACGAGAAAAGATCCTTACAAGCTATTGGGGGACAAAAATGAAAATGAAAATGAATAGGAAATCTGATGTATTTCTACCTCCCACCTCAGCCTCCAGGTTTCAAACGAAGCCTGAAATGTCATTCATGTAATTATTACCATATCAGGTTGAAAGCGATTTCAACTCAGCTGATTTGATTGTGCATTAATGGCTGCGAAAAGAAGATAAGGAATGTGCACGGTAAAAATAGCCGCCCACTACAATAGCAGCAAATGGGGTCAACTTACTAGATAACCTTCAATTCCTTGATCATTCAGGTGGTTTTGTTTTTTTCGTTTATTAATGGTTAACACCAAATATGAACGTGGAAATAAGCTAATTGAAGCCTTTCCTGTCAACCTTCACCTTCCTGATGTGACTGAATAGTGACTGTTAGTTATTTTTGAGAGAGTTTACTGAATCTCAGGATGCTGATGATGGAAGGTATCAGTAGCTGTGTTTCTTGCCTGTCAGTGATGGTTGCGAAGGACAACATGTGGCATACCTTCTCTTCACTGGAAAGTGACAGCTGACTTGTAATCTGTCAGCAACTGCAATTTAATTCCAGCAAAATGAAGAAAACAAGAACTAACACATTGGTTACTGCTTCAGCCAAGAGTCTAAAACGGCCTCGTTGCCAACTATTGACCTGGCAGAAAATTGGTTAGTGTTGCTGACAGGAGAGAGCCTGGAGCCACCAGCCTCTACAGAACAGTTCTTTTCCTCATATATTTCAGCATTTCAGGGAATCTCTCAATTTATTGTTTTTCTGACCCTCTGCCATGTACGCCTTTCCTTATCCTTACTATATAAAACATAAGACTTGTATTTTACCCTACAGAAGTTCTCCCCTCATGTTTGCTTTCTAACTACTGCTTACATTTATGTTGGGAATGAATTTGCAAAAGCCGCTGTCACTGTCTAATGGCTCCCTATATGTGGGCTATGGTCTCCCACATTTTGTTTGGACTGGATTGGCTATATCTTGTCTCTCCTTTGACTTCACTGGGCCTAAATAGATATAATTAAAATACTTTGTCAGAATTTCTCTGTAATTATTTATGAATACTTTCTGTTGACCTGCTTACTGAGAATATCTGGATGTTGGTCAAACAGGAAAAACAGGCAAGAAGGGAAGCAAGTTTAAGACATATGTCATTCAAGCAGTAAATAGGAACTGTTAAGAGAAAAATCTGAACAAATAAATCCAGTGACCAGAGATACATGAAGGCCAAAATGACTATAAAAACATTTTAAAAGTCCTCTCAGGTAGTAGAGACAACCTTTGAAAGGTTGCTCTGGAAAACCAGACCTGCTGAGCAAGCTGGAGTGGTGATCCTCAGGAAAATAGACTATTGTCTTAAAATTCCTTTCTTCTTATGTTTTGTTCCTACTTAAGTAAATCAGTAAGAAGAATTGGTATGGAAGATACGGTACTCCTCAGACTAATTGATTTGTGAAGTTCCTCCACAGGAGTCACAAAGACAAATAATTCCACTATTCTTAATCAAAGCCAGGCTGTAAGAAACCTGTATGTGCCTTGATAAGCTATGAAACAGAAAACCAAGCAGGATATATGACATTGAGCAGCATGACTTCAGGGGGTGGGAGAGAGATGTCCAAGAGGAACACCACTACAAAAAGGAACTGAAAAGAATTCAATACAGTAAGATTTCTTTCAACATCCCCCCTCACATCACCTCCCCCCCCCGAATTTGATGGGGTATTTTTGAAAAAAAAAAAAAACCCTATGCTTGATATTTGTTTATATGTGTCTAGTGAAACGTCACTGATGGAACACCTGTTTTTAGCTACATACATGTCCAGAAGAAAGAATAATTTCTTTGAATGACTAGAATTGCTTAGTTCTGTTTGACTTCATACTACCCTTGCCACCCTTATTCTTGGCAGCAATAATAATAGTAACTGCCAAAGTAAAATTGAAATGTCATCAGTTTCATCCTACATTCTGTAATCTTAATAGTGTATAGAAGTAATATCATTTCTTATTTAATTTGTATGAAATAGCAAAGAGGTGTTTCTAAAATCTTTCTCTGCCTAAACCCATTTATCAATAAACATATAAAACCCTCCTTGACATGAATACTAAACATCTGTTCTCTAGTAGTGCTATTAGGTCAGGTAGAAACTAGAGAATTGGCACTGCCACAAAGTGTGTCAGGGCATGTTTAAAACATAGTGCTTTTAGTTTCATGTATAAAATATGCATTTGGTGGAAAAAAAAAAAGCTACCAATCTTGTTTATTCTTCAACTATAATATTTTGGCAGAATAAATTCTAATTTACTGATTTATAGGATCACAGTGAATAAATGGGTGAGTCTGGTAAAATTTTCAATATAAAAATTTCCCTCTTTTCGTTTACAAGAGCGTTACTTTTCATTTTGACAGAGTCTTTTAACTTGAATGAATTACTGTCCACAGAAATGGCTGGGCAGGGAATTCATAATTGGCTACTTAGTCAGTTGGTTACTTTGAGTGTGAAATAAGGACTGTCTGTGAAAATGAAATCCGGCAAAATAATGAAACCACAAATTAGGCATGTCACATCTTAATAAACAATGATGTCTAATTATGAAAGAATCTGTACTTACTTGCCAAGTGCAAAACACTCCATCTTAACAGTAGTTCCCCTTGCAGCTGTAACTGTGTAAGGAAAATGAACTTCAATTTTTGGTTCATATTCTCCCATCACACCTAGAAAATAAGGAATGTTGAAAATATGAAATATCATCAGTTTTCCATTTGCTGAGATTATCACTGAAAAACCTTATGGCTTGCTTTTTGAACCTGCCCTGCAGTAAAGTTAGTAATTGATGGAGATAGCCTTGTTTGAGCTGATATGCTCTGCTCAGGTCCAGTATATATTCTAAAATGCTCTTCAGAGTTACCAACAGCACAACAGTGAGCTTAAGAAAAAGGATTTATTTTCTCAAACATGGGTTAATATTTACATTTTGAAAGATTAAAGCAGGCAATCAATTTTAGAAGGGTGAGAATTTTCGTAGACCAAAGCTTTGTTTACTGGTGCAGTGACAATTATGACAAATAAATCAATGTATCATGCTGTGTTTGACTGAGTACCTTCTAAGCTCAGCAAGAAAAACTCAAATGATGTAGGAGCATTTGTGTATGGAGATACACAGATATGCAGACACATACAAAGTTCAGTGATTTCCTTTTCAGTGACCCTTTTAATTTGGGCCATGATTAATTTTATCAGGACAACTGTATTGGCTCTGTGTGGCAAGGTTTTGGTAGTGGGGGGGGTTACAGGGGTGGCTTCTCTGAGAAGCTGCTAGAAGCTTCCCCTGTGTCCAACGGAGCCAATGCCAGCTGGCTGCAAGACGGACCCGCCGCAGGCCAAGGCTGAGCCAATCAGCGATAGTGGTAGCGCCTCTGGGAGAACAGATTTGAGAAGGAAAAAAAATTGTTGGGACGCAGAAATGGCAGCCAGAGAGAGAGTGAGAACATGTGAGAAACAGCCCTGCAGACCCCCAGGTCAGTGCAGAAGGAGGGGAGGAGATGCTCCAGGCGCCGGAGCAGAGATTCCCCTGCAGCCCGTGGGGAAGACCATGGTGAGGCAGGCTGTCCCCCTGCAGCCCAGGGAGGTCCATGGTGGAGCAGATCTCCACCTGCAGCCCGTGGAGGACCCCACGCCAGAGCAGGTGGGTGCCCGAAGGAGGCTGTGACCCTGTGGGAAGCCCGCGCTGGAGCAGGCTCCTGGCAGGACCTGCGGATCTGTGGAGAGAGGAGCCCACGCTGGAGCAGGTTTGCTGGCAGGACTTGTGACCCCACGGGGGACCCACGCTGGAGCAGTCTGTGCCTGAAGGACTGCAGCCCATGGGAAGGACTCACATTGGAGCAGTTCGTGGAGGACTGCCTCCCATGGGAGGGACATCATGCCAGAGCAGGAAAGAGTGTGATGAGTCCTGCCCTGAGGAGGATGAAGCAGCAGAAATAACGTGTGATGAACTGACCATAAACCCCATTCCCCATCCCCCTGTGCCACTGCACGGGAGTAGGTAGAGAATCCAGGAGTGAAGTTGTGCCCGGGAAGAAGGGAGGGGTGGGAGGAAGGTGTTTTGAGATTTGGTTTTATTTCTCATTACCCTACTCTGGTTGATTGGTAATAAATTGAGTTAATTTTCCCTAAGTTGAGTCTGGTTTGGCCATGATGGTAATTGGTGAGTTGATCTCTCCTGTCCTTATCTCGACCCACAAGCCCTTTGTTATATCTTCTCTCCCCTGTCCAGCTGAGGAGGGGGGAGTGATAGAACGGTTTTGGTGGGCACCTGGTGTTCAGCCAGGGTCAACCCACCACAACAACACACTTAGTACTGTAAGATACAACTAGAAAAACATTCAAGAATGTGAAACTCAATAGAGTTATATGAAATTTGGTGTGAAGTGACTGACAGCTTTGGAGCATCACAAGAATTTAGAAAATGAGAAATGAGCAGAGAAGGGAGACAGGTTTTACAAGGCGAGGTGAGAGGTTTGTATTTGTTATGACTTAGAGGAAATGATATAATCAGCATGGCAGGAGAAGAATATGACTGTAATAGCTGTGTTGTTTGGTTAGACAGAAGATGGGCTACTGGGGTAAGTGATACTCAGGAACTAAAAGCTATATTAAACAAAGTAAGAATTGTTCAGATTTTTAGATGAGGAAAACTGAATAAAATCTGATATGTGGACACAGTAGCAACAAGACAAGTCTAGTCTAAATTTATAAAAATCAGTGAAGAGTCTCCAAAGAATCCTAGAGCAAGCAAATAGGAACAAGAGAGGGAAAGAAAGGAGAGAAAAGAGGTATCTTATGCAAGAAAGAGAAAAGAAAGGAGCATAAGGAGGAACATGGAAGCAGGGGAATAAGATTTGCAGCTGACACACCAGCTGGCAGGGATAGGTGGAAAAACAACCCACAACCTATTAGAGAAAAAAATAATATATAAGGCTGAAATGGTAAAACATATACTTCTAGCCCTTCAGTTGTTCCTTATGGGACTCAGGTGTTTCCAGTGGGGCTGTGCTCTCTTCCTTCCGTTGTCCCACAGGCTCCTGCAACTTGGTTCTGGGAGGAAGTCTAAACATGTATGCATTTAAACATGTCTTTGGGGGCTTAAGTTTAGTTAGAAAATCTAAATGTGTCTGATATGTGACTCAAATAACAGAATTAGAAAGCATAAAATGCTTTTAACTCAAACAATGTAATTCCATAAATAATGTGGCTTTATAAGTAACAGTAGATTTCTTTTTAAAAAACATAATCATGCAAGTATTACATGTATTAGCAATAGTGACCCATTTTTCCTCAAAAACATGACTAAATAAATGTTTTGACATTGCTTTATGAACCTGTGGAGAAATACTGCCCCTTGTATGAAAAGGCAAATTCTGAACCAGTTCTGTCATTAAAGCTTAAAAGATATTATTTTGTAGAAAAAGGAAATTAACTTTTGTGTCCTGGGTATTAAAATAAAGTCAGGGCATCAACCAAATTGTAGTCAATGAAAATTTTCCCTAGCCTAGACGGAGATCATTCCTAGTCTAATCTGGCATAAAAAATATTTTCCACTGTTCTGTACTGTGTCAATAAATTTCATAATTTAATTACACTCCTTGTGACTTCTTTTACTGCTTTCTGGCGCTTTTCTTTGTGATTATGAATACCAGTTTCTGATTCATCTCAGTTGAGTCATTCATGATTTTATAAGATATGTCATATCCCTTTTTAGGTGTGTCTTTTACAGACCGAAAAATTCCAGACTATTAATCCTTCCTTACAGTGAATCTTTAATAAACTTGTGATCATTCTTCATGCCCATGTTGCACTGTTTCAAGTTCCATTCTATCATTTTGAGATAGGAAGATAAGAACTGCACAGCAATAATGAAGCTGTAGATCCTTCTATCACAGTTTTTTTTCTTGGGTTGGGTTTTGGGGTTTTTTTTTTGGTTTTGTTTGTTCCTTATTGCTTTCCTCATGATTCAGTTCTATTTGCCTTTTTGCATGTGAGCTCATGTTCATCCACAATGGCACCCTAATCTCTTTACTGACAATATCTAATAAAGGTATCATATTTTTAGGTTTAGGTATTATATAAATTTGTACCAGGTGACATTATTTATCACCTATCCACTCCATTATCATGATATCCTTTTGCAGCTCTTCACGGTTAGTTTTAATTGTAACTATCCTTAATAATTTTAATAATTAACAATCAACAAGTTTTCTAGCTCTGTGTTCATTTCCCTTCCAGATCATTTATGTGTTGAATAGTGAAGTCCCAGAAAAGTATTCTGTGCCTTCACTGGCAATCTCCCAGTTCTCCAAACTGATCAGATACTGCTACAACAGGTGGATTTTTATCTGTTGTTAATTCAAAATGGGTCTGTCCTTCAACCCCTCTGAGAATTTCATTTTTTGGACAGCCTTTGATGAGTGACCCTGTCAAGAGCTATTTGAAATGAAAGTACACAATGTTACCTTGACCATTCCTATTCATATTCTCTCAGACTCCTCAGGAAAATTGTATACAGATTGAAGCATGACTTCCCTCTTTAAAAGCTGTGTTCATGTTATATGACTGTATGGTAAGATTACTGTATGGTAGTGTGATAAACACATTCCTACTAATTGTACTTTTCTATTTATTTTCTACCAAAACACTTGACACAAAAGTCAGACTTACTGGTCTATAGTTCCGCAGATGTTACTAGGAGTCACTTTTTTTAAAAAAGCACCTTTTCTACCTACGCCCCTTCTGGGCCTGAGGCCTGGTGAAGGAAAATGGTACATCCTGCTTCCTTCTGTATATGAGTTTGGCCTTGGGGATTTGTCAGTATTTGTAATGTCAATATTTCTTCTAAAATGTCTTCTATTGAAACTTCAATTACAAGAACTTCAGTCTTGATAGGGGAACCTCCCTAAGTTCCCTTGTAGTGAACACTACTGAAAATAGTTCATTTAGGTTTTATGAAGCAGTCTTATACTCCTGAGGTGTTCCTTTTAAATCTCTGACCGTGCATACTCACTGACAGGTTTTGTGATTGAAGGAATTTTAAAAAGGTTTTTTTTTTTGCTTTTGTGTAAGACTTTGTTCCTGAAAATCATTGTGTTGAATTGTCATATACTATTAAACATTTGCCTTTTTTAGCCCTGAAAAACATGCAACTTAAAATAGGATTAAATTATTCTTGCCTTTAAAATAATACAGTACTTATGAACACATCTGAGGGACAATACTATCTTTCAGATCTTATGTTTTTAACTTACATTAACTCCCTTTAGTAGGTGCAATCTGTACAAGCATTGAATGCTCTTTGTGAGTCATACCATCATTTCATATTCCTAATGAAATGCCGATCTACTAAAGCTTTGTACCATGTCCTGTTCTTCTGGGTTATTGTTACACTAGCAAGTGGCACGCCTGCAGCAACTGGCAGAAAAATGTAGAAAAATTACTGAGCAATTGCTTTGTGTCCCTATGAAAATTAGGAAACAAAAGTCTATTATTGCAAAGGGATATTTTTCACCCTTATTATTTACGATCTTTGAGACCAAGGAAGCCATTACAGTTGCATAGACATCAAGTGAATTATCAAGGCCTTACCTTCCCACGTTACACTATAATTGCTTTGCTATGGCTGTTGTACCTCCAGGCTCTTTATCTTTCCCAGTTTCTGTTTTGGTCACTATAAGTCAGTAATGGTAAAACAACCACCATCTGCATTTTCATCAAGTTTTTTGTTCAATTGTATCAGGTGCTAAAAGGAACCTGAACTTTTAAGAAATATTGAGGCCTTGAGTTATGTGCATTAGAATCAATCTCTCTCAGACTTAAATAAATGACTCTTTCAGAGCTTTGGTTAAGACCATAAAAAATTCTCCCAGTCATTTTTTATTTCCAGTTATCAAACATGAAATATAACAGTAAATAAAATTGATCAGCACAGAATAAAAACATAATATATGATTTTCAAGCGGCTAACAAATCACAGAGCTCACGTGGTCTGAGCACTAGAGAGGAACAGGGAGCCGTTCTCAATGCTACTGCGCTCTGCCTTCCCATGAAAATACCTCCTTTCGGACAATCTTTTGCCTCCCCAGAGAAGACCCCATGATTCAGTGTTCCTTAGGCTAAATAGTTAGTTTACTACACTCCCTACTTCACAAACTGTGCTTTTCAGCTGAGTTCAGATCTGGGTATGAAAGTGCTGAAATTGTAATTGGTATGAAACAGACTGCTTCAAAATAAATCTAATTTATCACATCTTGAAATTTTGTCTGGGATTAAAAAAAGAGGTTAAAAGCCAAACTTTTCTGTTTGTTTAAGTAAATCTTACCCCTGGGCTTTATTCTGAAACAAGTCATCCCACCTTACATTTCCCAGTCTCTGGATCTCTGTCCTTTCAGTGTGTATGAGAAGGAGAACTCTCCACATTTCTGTCCATTCTGCTCCTGAGATGAAACACTAATAACACTTCTGTTTGTTGTATCTCTGATTACCAAAAAAGGCACTGATTGAAATGACTGAACATATCCCAGGACTAAGCAGAGCTTGCCTTGTTAGAATTAATGGCCTGTTAGTTACACAGGCAGAAATGGAGTTCAATATTTACAGAAGAGATGATTTCCCTATTCCCTCCTTCAGATATTTTTTTACAACAATGCAATTCTCACAGAGCTATTATTACATATTCTCCAACTCAGGTAAGGAAAAATCTTCATAAAATCAGCTTTAATTTTAATAAGTGGTTTCATTTAACAAGTTGTTCTCTGACTTGGCTGCAAATCTGTGATTTGAGTTCAAATCTACACTAACCAAAGCATCCTATGAACCCTTAGCTACAGTGTTGTCTGCATTTCAGTTTTCCATCAAAAAATAGAGATGACACAATTCACTAAATCACAGTAATGTGATAAACACTGATTGTGAGGTGCTTACATACCACATGAATAGATATAATAAAATTTCAAACATTTACAGATTTTACTACAGCTAAAACTGTTTACATTATCCCCTGTGGGCCATTTAATGGAAATGGAGAATGGAATAAAGTAGCAAGATCAGTTTCTGATTGTCAGTCCTTTCAGCTAAGAACTAGTGAAAGAACTACAGACAGGATAGCAGTCGTTATCACTTTGAAAAGGAATGCTCTACCTCTTCATTTAGCCTGCCACTCACTCTGTGACTTTTACAACCTCAAATGAAGAGTATAGAAAAATTGTGAGTCTATGACTATATCCACACAAGAAGGCTTTTTGCCTTCATGGGGAAAAAAAAAAATCAGACAATTGAGAAATCATGGCACATCATCTTACTCCAGCTACGTAGAGGGTAATGCTTCTGTTCCATTAGTCTTTCAGATATTAACTACCCTCTTGAATCTCCCAGAACATAAGCTTCCATGATGGCTCCTTAAACCCTTTCAGCTAAAATGATTTGGGTTTGTTTCAAACTGTTTAAGTAATAGCTCTTTAACTTACTTCAGAAACTAATTTTGAATGGAACAGGTTACAGGGAATACTTGAATGAGTGGCTGATAAGCTTTTAAGACAGCAGCTAGAAAAGAATATAAGGTTCCTGGCTAAACATCATCAGAGTGTTAGGGAGAATATGAAAGCCACAGATTTCCTATACTCAGGAGAAAGATTAGGCACAGATTTATACTTGCCATTATTTTATTAGCAAAAGATACAACCCCCAGTGATTATAAGTGTTTGCCTGAGAGCTTTGGGTGAAGTCCCTGATCTTAATCAGATGGTGCAGCAATGTTAATCCAGTTCTCTTACCATATGGATAGTGCTCTAATCACAGAATTATTGGGCATTCTTATTGGTTTGGATGTTCCTCTCAATTTCTGGGAAACCTCTTGAGGAGTGATGAACTTGTCCTGCTTTATAAGGATTTTTTAATAATTTTACAGATCAGAAATTGAGTTTCCTACCACACCGTAATTATGATCTGTTGTGTGAATATGTATCCAAACCCAAGAAAATTTTGACTAAGAGACTATGGCAAGAATGTTCATGTATAATTTCTTCTCCTATCAATAATCTGTGATGCAAACTAGGGTTGTTTATCGTGTCGATCTTTTTGTGACAAGTGAATATTTAGCATTTTCCCTGAAGACCTGCACTATTAAATGTCCCCAGATATTTATTTGGAAGAGAGAGCTCTGAATAGGCACATTTACAGTGACAGTAAATTCACAGCACAAACCAAATTAATTCAAATATAGTGATGATACCCACCATTACATCCTGACTGCAGCAGAAATTTTCAATGCATTGGGAAGAATTTATTGACTCACCTGCTATTAATCTTATTCTAAATGGAAGTGCCAGCACCTGTTGTAAGTCTCTAAAAGTTTACTGTGGGTATGTTTGTTTTATGATAACTGTCCACAATATTCCTTCCACTTAGAGATCTCTTAGCCAAGTTTTGAGGTATAAATTTATCCTTTGAGAAGCCCTAAAAATGCTTATGTGAAATTGCATTCTGCAATGCACTGAACACTAAAGTACCACCAATGTTTTCATATGTTACTCAGAGAGAAAATCCTATCACATATCACTGGATGGAAAGAAGTCTTTACCAGAATCTATCCTAATATCAAAGAAAATTTAGTAATTCAGTTTCTGGAGAAAATATCTTAATGAATACACCACAAGAAGCGAACCAACTCTTCTTTAGTTTACAACTAAGAGATAAACTGTTCATGTATTTCTAAATATGGAGGTATAAACGTAGAAGAAGGTCACATTTAACCAAAACAAAATGTTTAACTGAAGCTTAAACAGAATTTTCCTCTTCCCACTTTAAAATCCATCTTTATATTATACTCCACTTCACTAGTTCAGCAGTTACTCTCTGAACTCTAGAAAGCCCCTTCTAGAAATAGTATTCCTATCTTGAAATATTTTTAGTGAGTTATTTATAACTAATAAATGTTGTGTATGTATGTCATACATACAAGAGAGATTTCTACCTCTCTTAAACAACAAATACAACTAAAACCACTTCATTCTCAGTTGTAAGTGGGTGTGTTATGACTGAAGTAAAAGGGAACTGGGGCCAAACCCTAAGGACACAAAAGCAATGAGGTGAGCTCAGAATAAGCAATGAGGGGAGCAGTGGTATTTTCTCTAGTTCTTCAAACGAGAGGCCACAATTTCTAGTCTACAGTTTGGGCTGCAGAGATCTCTGTTTACCTGTGTTTGAAAACATCAGGCGGTAACTATGACCAAGATTGTTGGCTCTCTTTATGTAGAGAAGTCTTTACTGAGTCATAACTTAGACTTCAATCCATCAAACTTCTCATGTACATGTAATTTAGCATCTAAGCTCTTCTGTTAAACTCAGCGCATCTGGCATTGGATGAAACCAAACTTCACCCTTTGGACATTCAGAGATGAATGAGTGAGGCCATCTGAATGACTTGTATACAACATTCCAGTACGAAGATTCGTGCATATATCATTGTATGGAAACATGATAAACTGAACATTTTCACTGACTATGTATATATATAATTTTTCTGAGCAGCCATACACATCAAGAAAAATCAGGACTCCACTACACTAGACAACATGCCATCTTGCTTGAGAGGTCTAAGAATATGAGTCAACAAAAAGCCAAAATAACTATCATTGCTTTTTTTGTTCCATTTTGTTTTTACAGGGGAGGAGATTGTGCTGAACTTGGCACAAGAAATCTGTGGCAGATTTCTTCTAGGCATTGCTGGCCAATGTTTATTGTTCCTCCTTTCCAATTGCCTGCTGTTCATCCAGGTCAGGCTCACAAAAGCTATTCTGAAACCTGGAAAATATTATTTAATCTAAATGATTCGGAGGAGGATCATATTTTCATGGGGTTTCTAATTATCTTCCTGATGGCGTGTTAACAGTTCTTGAAGAACTTAATTTATCCTATAGTAAATGACATAATTGTTTGTACTTCAGATATGACCTTAAGCTCCATTTTTCTTGCAATCTGCACTGTTCTTCTACAGGATGAAAACAAAATATCCCCTTTCCAGTTAGGTACCAAAAGCGTCAAAATTGTTGTAGTGTCCAGAGAGGAATTTTTCATTTGGTTCTGATCAAGTAGAACACAAAGTGGTGTTGCTCTAATATTCACTGTTATCTAATTAACTGGAAAGAGCTTCCTAAATGGAAAATGTTTTTCAGTTGAGACTCTTCATATAACCATGCAAATACAAGTACCTATTATTTCCTCAATAAGAAGGATCAGACTAACACTAACATTTCTCCTCCATTAGCAACAGCTATTGAAATACTCATTGTTTTAGACCCAACAGCAACAAATCATCCCTGTTATAAACTTACTGTGCTCCTAATCTCAAGCAAAATTCCTGTTGTTCACAATCAAATTATTTCACTATATTGACAAGAACACCAGACTGACACGTCATTCTTATTTGAACATTATGCCATATCCCATGATTGAAAAGCAAGCAGTCACTTGTGAATATGTATCTGAGATGCTGAGACAGTAAGATACATAATGTTAGGTACGACCATTCTTAATAATCTGAGACCATTCACAATTATAAAGGTTATTTTAGTTATCAATTTGCACAAATTTTAATTTAGTCACCATTAATTAAAATATTACCAACACACTTTTGTCTGAAATCTTAATAGCTACAGTTCGATGCAATATCATTCCTAATCCTGAGTTGAATTTAGTGGAACATTTTTTCTCCAGTTCATTTATTTTATGCTTTGTATACTCTGTATATGGATCAGTTAACTCTTTCCTTTTCGTAATAGTTCCATAAATCATCACGAGGAGAAGCAAAACAAGAAAACATGAGTGCAAAAGATGTGCAAGTTGATATATGTCTAGAATCTTAAATTACATTAGCTAATTAAGAAAAGCAACAGCTTCATTTCCAGCAGATAATGTTTCCATAAACTAGTGGGAAAACTTAGCAATTAAAACTCCTTGAAAAAGATTATCTTAACAGAGCTCAAAGTAAACTAAACTCAAAGCAAAGTGTTTCATAGTGTAAGAGATCTTGTTCTACATTGAATGCTGGAACCTAATCTTTTCCAAACCTTTCCCAGTTTTCCTCCTGAAATAATCCCCTGGGTTCAGCCCTTTTATATTGTCAAAAGGCCATCCCAGGATGCTTTTCTAGACTTTTTTTAGGTTAAATCTTTTACAAATAGTGTCTTTGAACTTTTGTGTGCTGTTTGATAGTGCATTTGAGCCATGCTACAATCCTTACAAAACACACTGTAAAGGGTTATTGTATAGGAGCCCTCCATAAAACTTCCTGCCTACCTATAGATTTTCAGAAAGGACCACTGGTGCTGACTGTAACAGATTTTCTAAATGGAATGATTTTGGAAAAAAAAACACCCAAAACCCAAACCAAACAACATCACCCCCTCCTCCCCCCAATCCTGACTTTTATCCTATTATTTTTGACAACCTTGCAGTGGGGTCTAAGGACAAGAGCCAGAACAAAGCAGACAAAAAGTGTTTCTTCAAAATACCAGTAACCCACAAAGGATGTATTTTTATTAAAGAAAAGCAGAGATTGTGGGAAGTCTTTTATTTTCAGTGTCATAATGAACTATCATTAAAATATCTCACTACAATTTTAGGGGAGAAACATGTTTACTACAGGACTAATGGATGTCCAGGGACATTGCCATTTTATCAGCCTTCCCCTGGAGCAGACTCTGT
This sequence comes from Harpia harpyja, assembly GCF_026419915.1. NCBI lineage: Eukaryota > Metazoa > Chordata > Aves > Accipitriformes > Accipitridae > Harpia > Harpia harpyja. The sequence goes on along the minus strand of NC_068956.1, from coordinate 14,030,632 downwards.
GTAGTTTGATGTTTCTGTCAGTGTTATCTGTCTTTGTATACCACTAGAGATCAAACTTGATTTTGCCAGTTTGGCTCTGCTTGAAAAAAATCAAAGTAGGATTATTTCAGGTTTAAGCTCTGTCCCAGAGCATTAGGAGGAGTTCCCACAATTTCCAGCCAGTCTTGCATAGTTTTTATGGACTTGCACAATTCAAATATGAGATGTGACTGGACACTTAAAAATGTAAGTTAATGATCTTGCAATATGACCCACATGAAAGAGGCAGCCTATAAGGTTGGAAACTCTAGAAAACCTGTCAGGATTAAGTCACAGCTGGATAAGTATTTTCAACTCCCATTACAATCCAGGTATGCTTTGTGTCTTCTAGAATTCAGCTCTATATGAATAAACACATTAGAAGACAAAACTAGTAATGCAAGTGAGAAAAAAAATATCTGTGCATTTCTAGAAAGGGGAAAACTGACAGATCATAAACATTAGGGTTAATCTTTAAGCAAAACTTTTTAATGTTAATTATCAGTTAATCAACAACTATCAGCATTCTTCAGGGATGGAAATAGTCTATGTCTGTGAAACTGTTGCTTTTGCTCTATCTTTATTTTTATGTATTATTTATTACCTTACTGTCCTATACTGGCCCTTTATATTGCTTAATTTCCACCATCAGAGAAATTATTATGACTTCTTCCAAACTTTTGTTAATGATGGGAAAGAGATCTTTAGATAACCCAACGATGTTCAAACAACATATCCTAGAGTTCCACCTGAATAAACACATGCAGAACACATTCCATCATGGAAAAGTAGAAATGAACATCCTTAATACCTTGATAACTATATATTCTATCATTATGTGAGACTATTAATCACATAGAATTAATCAATAGAATTAGGACAGACAAGAATCCGTTCACAGAACTATAATGACATGGAAAATAAATTTGAAGGTCAAGGTCTGCATTCAAGTTACATGAGAATACGTCTGGTTGGATACATTGACCTCTGTTGAGGTATAAACTAATTTGCCCTAATGGAACACACTAGAAAGTATCCTCTGATGTCTGAAATTGTACAGGTTCTCTTTTTCCTGGAAATTTCACCATAGCAAAGCCACTAGGCATTATCTACACAGAGATAAAATGAAGAATTACTTAATTCTCTCCTGTACAGTAATAATGTTAAAGTTAAAATCTTTTCAAGAGAAATAAAAAAGATTAAAAAAGGAAGAAAAACTGGAATGAAAATGTGTGAACTTGAAATAACTGCCTTATGCTATCAAGCATCAAAGATTATTTATCCCTAGGTTTCTATTTCCTAAATTTGAAGACGCTTTCTGTTGGTTTTATTAGTCAAGATAATTTACTGCTTCCAATCAGTATCCAAGCCTACAAAGATACATTTTAACAACCCTGTTTACTATTTGTAAACAGTTATTAAATAATTCCTCAAACTTTCTAATGCATTATAAAGGCAGTTAATGAAATTATGTATAATTTTTTTTCCTGATAAAATTTTTTATCTCCTCAGATAGAATTTTAGAGTGTTTTTATAACTCAGCTTGAAGTGAAATTGAATTGTATGAAATGACTGATTGTCAAGGACACCTGAACAAATGAGGTATTCATTTTATTCAGAATCCATTGAAGGATTTCTTGATGTTTTTTATTTAATTTGCTTCATATCAAGGAGTTAAGCTCCCCTTTGAGACACATCACAAAAGAAATAAAAGATTAATAAAAGGCCAGGAAGTTCCTACATTCTTGCAGAGTTTGACAGAAAGCCTTAATATTATTCCATTTCTTCCTCATAGATAAATAGAGACCAATGTTGTCATAGGAGTGTTTTTTGTCACAAGCTGTCCAGTTCCCTAGGTACCAGTATTGTTTCTGTATCAAAATCCAAGAATGATGATAAATATATCAAGTAGAATATTTCTAAGTTAATGATACATGTGTCCAGAAAATACAGACTATATAAATTGTTTTATTAATTTAGTGCCATTTGTACAAGCTGTTTAAAACCACGAGCTCTTCCTCTGGTTTCTGACCAATGTGCTGACTGTGTAGGATAATGTCAGTTGTGATGTCAATCATCAGAACTCAGAAAGCTGTATGATTTTTAAACTTAAGTGAATATTTGAAAAGTTGAAAGTGATTCAATTCATTTTATAATCAAAAAGCTTAAAAAAATCCAAGCCATATTCAAAATCATAGTGTCAAGTAAATTTTCAGGTACTTGGATGTTTGTTTTAATGTCATTCTTAATGTCTCACTTTCTTATTAGAGTCCATCCTCAGCTGTTTCTTCCTCCACAAATTACTCTAATTTTCTTTGACTCTAATGAACACCTCTTTACGACAGGTATATTATCCCACATTTTGGAGTATAATGTATATATATTTTTAAAATTTTGTCATTGCCCTGTAATATTTGTCAATGGACAAGGCAATATAACCTAAAGCAATTTCTATCAAAAAGAAAAAGTACAGTACCATTAATGGAATATTTTAATTGCGATCCCACATAGTTTTTAAAAGGCCCATATTATTGCATTCTGTGGAGGAGGCAGAACAAGGCAGATGTCCTAAATAATAAATATGATTTAACAACCAGAATATTCCTGAATATTTTTTCAAGATAAGTTTGTGGAGACTGCAAGGTTAGGCAGAAAGTCCGGGTCTCTTCACTGAGAAACTCGCTCAGTCGTACAGGAAAGCAAACAATTTACTAAGAAATACTAAAGAACTCCATTACAATAAAGGGGCTTTTCAGAAATCCGAACAGATAAAAATTAAGGCATAGAAGCCTGGTAGAAATTCATGCGTGTGAAAAAATGAATCAGGAAATTGTTGAGGGGCAGTTCATCTATGTGCAAATGCCTCCCCAATACTCCAGCACAGTGCAGAAGGTTGGATTATCACAGTTGTATGACAGTCAGCCATGAAACACAAATTTGCTTGAGGCTGGTATATAGTACCCACTTGACATTTAAGAAAATCTGTGCAGTTTTCCTTCACAGAGTTTGTTTCTTAGTGCAGTGATGTAGACTGCTGCCTTTATCCTTATTTACTCTCTCTATTTCTTATACTGTACTGTGTGCCTAGGTACTGTTAGTAAGATATGGATAATTAATCTGTTGAATTTCTGCACAAAACTGGAACCCAATAAAAGCATGAAGAAATGTCATTAAAAAACAATAGAGCAAGATATGAATAATAAATATGACAATAAAATTCTATCTTTTTTTGTCAGAGTTCAAACTGATCAAAAATAGAGTCAATGTTTGGGTTTTAAAATTTTCAAATGTTGGTATTGAAAAGATCAGGTCTGCTATGTTAATTCAGTAAAACTAAACATCTGGAACTCAACAATTAGCACAGGTACTAAACCAGCAAAACAAAATAGGGAATGATATAGTAAAACATGCAGTTTTTTGCTGCAGAGGTTGCATGCTGTGCAGACAGAAATTTTAGCTTGTTATGATGAATAAACATTAACTTAATTCCATTTTAATCTGTGAACACATTTTTTACTTACTCTGTTAAACCAAGTCATCTGTGTTTAAGTCCAGCTTTTGTAATGCTTCTAAAGCACAGGACTAGTCTTAGTTCTAGTAAAAGATGTAAGCAAGACAAAAGCCTCAGACTCTCTTTCCCTCTCTCTGTTTCTCTCTCTCTGGTTCATGTAAATATGGATTCACATACACTGAATTGCTGAAATGTATTTCGAAGAACTAGAAAGCATCATTAAATGTGGAACATCTTGGAAAAAAGGAAAATATAGGCACTTATGGAATTATTAATTATTATTCTCAAAAATAACTTTATCTTGACAGAAAACAAAACCAAAAAGCAATTATAATGTAATTAATACAAATCTTTTTGCTGCAAAAGAGCAAATAACACAGTTGCCTCTATAGGCAGATATTCCAACAGAATCAGTTACATATCATTTATATTGAAATGTCATAGTGCTCCATAAGAAATATTATTGGAAGGTGTTTTCTTTCAATTTTGGGGAAAAAAATCACAAGCCACTTTTTGATAATAAGATTTAGGTACTTATTTACAGAAAAAATACTGCAGTTTTATGTCTCGATGAAATTCAAAACTACCTAGGTAATTAACTAACATTGTAATCAAAGCTATTGTATTGTTCTTGGTGGTACTTAATCAGTGCATTGAATTGGAGCCTGAAGTGTAACAGGTCTTTAGTACAGCAACAGGTAAATTTTTAAGCAAAACAACCTCTGTTGTCTAATGATGTGTGCCTTGTGTCATCTGAGATGCATATCTCCTGGCATCCTGATGCTGGTCTGTATGCCCTGTGTGGTATTTGCCAGTCCCCTGTGGATGTCTCAGACGCCTGAGGTTATCTCAGTGTGGCAGTGGCTACTTGGTTGAGGCAACTGAACTGAGCCCTGAAGAAACAGACATTACTGAGAAAGGAGATTTGCTTCTCTCTGACAGTGACAGAGCACCATAACAGCAAGAAGGAGTAACTGTTCTAAACAAAATACATCAGGAGGTGTCAGATTGCACCTCAGCCTTCGGAGGTCTAAATATTCTCGTAACTGTTAGATGTTTTAAAAGAAACTGTCTCCATGAACATCCTTCCTTTGCTGATTGCTGCAGTAAATGCATGCATATATTGAAAAACAATAAAATCATGGTTCTTAAATTAACTAGAGTATTTTTGGCTTTGTATTTTTGCTTCCATGTGGTACCCAGAAATAATGCCTTTCTTACCATCGTTTCTCAGTGTCAGAGGTGTAGGAGGACTCAAAACTCTGGCATTTGTCACTGTGTTTTTTACCAGGCATATATAGCTGCCAACATCAGATGTTTGCACCTTGGAGATGTAGAGATTGCCTGTCTCCTGAGAGATGAAGCGTCTGCTATCTTCTGCCACAAAAGATGGGAATTCATTAAATACCCAGCTATAGATGATCTCTAAAAGAACACAGAAAAAAAAAAAAAAGAGAAAGTAATTATGGAAACAATATTGTGTCATGTTAATGGATACACTCAAGAAACGTTCATTAACTTTATTTAAATAATCCAGTGCAAAAAATCTAAAGGATTTTTAAACTTTTTATTTGTTTGGTTTAGAATTGAAGGATTTTTTTCTCCCCTTGGAATTTTGAAAATAGCATAAGCGTTGAATCCACTAGTTCCCTGGGAAGACAGGTTTAGTTCAGGAAAAATAATTAAATTATTCAACAGACTCAGAAAACACCCATAAAATATTAGATAATTCCCTTTTCTAATCTTTTGGGTCAAGCGAAAAATAATGTACAAAGCATTCTTTTCTCTACTTGATCAAATTTGCAGTGAAATATATCAAGCTGCTACTTATAGAGCTAGGGATGACTTTTGCAAGTGTGTATATAAACAGTTTTTATTCTGAACATCTGTTTTTAAAATCAGCACATTCTAATAACTGTTTAACCTACCTTGCAGGTAGTATTACTGCACTATACTATCTTCTTCTACATCTGCTTCACTGAAGAATCTCAGAACCCTTCCTATATGCAGCTTAAATGCCTACGATCAATGAATAATTCCTTAAACCACAGCTACCAACTGCTTTGCCTCATAATCTGATGGATCAAAGACTAATCAAAGTGATTTTTAAAAATGGTAATTAAAGCCAGTCTCTTGGTTCTTATTTTTATCCCTCAAATCATTCTGTACACCTGAAAAGCATATACTTTTCCCTTTAAACTCATAATAACTGGTTGAGAAAAAAAGATTATTTCCTATTATTCTGTATGAGATTATATCATGATTTATTGAAAACCTAGATTCATTAATGTCTCAGCATTAGAAGTATCAGTAAAGTTAACGAGATTCTGATTTAGCAGGGAGTTCCTTGCAGGGAATTATTCATGTGGAGTTCCCCCAATTCAGACTTTAAAGCCTTAACCTTACACATACCTTTTTACATGTTGTTCTCCTTCAATCTTATCTTCCACTGTTTCATTTTGTCATCACACCTTAAAAAAATATTCTTCGCTACTTAAACCAGCACATTAGCTATAAGGCAATTTCTTCTGCAATCTCCTCCCCGTGATAGTCTTTAAAGAACCGACTCCAAAATCAGAAAAGCTAAAGCTAGCTGAGGTATTTAAAGTCCCAACAACTGCTCCATTGGTATGGCAAGTTCCAAGCTTTTAGACTCAAATTTCTTAGGTGACTACTCTCAGCTTCAGCAGCAATATGAAGACAGTAATTGCACGTATGTCGTATGTCAGTCTGGTTCTCTGATACTTTTATCCCCACTGCAGTCAAAATGTTTTCTTCATATAAAGTTAGTTGGAAAATGAAAGGGTCAAAGGGGTGAGAGGAAGCACCTCAAAATTTAACCTTTTCTGTGTGCTTTTTAGCTAACGACAGGAGAGGAACTGGTATAGCTGTTCATGGTATGAGGAACATGAAACACATTAACATCCTAGCTAAATATATGCCATAGCGAGGTGTGCAGTTTGACTATTACAGTATAAAAAGCATTAGAAATTCCAGCTGTCCTTTCTATCCTTATGTTGTACTGTTCCCTGATATGGTGGTCAGAAAAGAACAGAAAAGCACGATGACTGCTTATTCAGCAAATATAAGGCAACAGTGCAAGCAGTGATGTCGAGATGCAGGATGTTCTGGATTAATTTTGAAGAAGTTCAATCTAGTTTTGAAGTCAGGTGAAAATTTTCTCATGAAAAACTGATGGTATTAGTACAAAAACACTATGTTAAAGGACTAAATATATTTACCTGACAGTAGGGGAAGACTTCTCCAAAACGAGGAATTAAACTGCACACATTGACTTTCTGCTTAAAACCTTTTTCAAATCTAATTGTAATTCTAAGTGGTTACACAGGACCCTGAGGAATTCAGGGCTCACAGAGAGCTCTCCAAGTGTTCAAAATTTCCTTCCTCTTCTGTTACATTTCAGACAAAATACTAATTAACCCAAAATATCTCTCTCTGAAAATTTCATTGCTGTATTTTGCCAAGATGTCTTATCTGGCAGAAATGATTTATGGCAGTATAAAATTCTACAAAGTGATGATGAACATACAAGTTCAAGAAAAATGCATAGGCTTTAATTGAAGACACCTGATACCAATTCAAATGGAAAGCAATCAGTCTCACTAATTGCTCTGGCTTAAAAGTAGTTCAAACCAAATGTAAAGTAGTTATCATTGTGGGTTCATTGGTAGTTCATGTAGAATAGAATTTTCTCCATTTGTAGCCTAAAAACACACGCAGTTAATCATTCATTTATTAATTAGAACTAGTCCTAAGGAATGGATTTCAGGTAATAAATTTTTGTGCTTCTAAGGAAATAGAATATTTAGTCTTTGCTGGTGTTGAATCTGGGGGCACACTGTCAATTTATCACCTTCTAAATGATTTTTGCTGTTAAGAATTGAGTGATGGATGAATGGGTGCTGGGATAGGGTACCGAGCAAAAAGTAACCGAACTTCTGCCAAATCTAAAACTCAAATAATTTATGCTATTAAGCTGCAGCTAATGCTTTTATTTGTGCATACCTACAGCATCTATATTCCAGCCAGGGGCCCAAACTCCAAAGCACAGACAAAAGTGCTAACAGTTTACTTCTTGATCATTGTCAGCCCACTGACATTGAAGGAGTTACTCCTATTTTTTCATTTCTGAAAAGAAAAACCCTGGGAATACATTTTCAAATCCTGAAGACTTTGCATCTGAATGCTCAGATCTGGAATTGATCTGGGATTCTGAACCTTCTTTGCAGGTGAAAAGCCCCTTACACACTTTATGAAGTTTCTCTCCTATGAGACCTGGCTAATGAGTTCACAAGATTCTTGAATACAGTTTTGAGAGTTATGTCCATACAGTTTGCATAGGCTTCAGTGGAAATATCTCAGGGAAACTCTGCAATTTCCCATGCATGTTATGCAGAACAGTCAGAAACAACCACAGCTGGCTTGGGATCTGGGGACCCAACAGTTTTTAGCTGACAGAAATAGATGGATGATCTTGCAGAATTGATTTTACAAAAGGGTGTTAAGAGAATGACTGCAATTATGGGAAAATGGGTGTACCTTGACATTGATCCATTGTACAAATATTTCACTCTTCTAAATTTGCAGCCATAGTAGAGGATGAAACACGCATCGGTGTTCATATTCTGGGGCTCTGACTGTTCCCAGTTTGTATGCCAGCAAAATTAAACTTTAGGGTTCTTAAATCACAGAATTGCTAATGAAGGCTGTCCAAGTACAAAACCTGGGGTTTTGTTTTGGTTTGTCTTTTTCTTCTGTCAGCATCATGCATAAGAAAATACCCAAATGATTGCAATGACATACAGAAATAACTAATAAAGTGAGAATGATGGCGAATCAACATTTAAAACATTGCTGTCTATCTATAGACAAATGTGTCATCTACAGTACATGCACAGTAAAATATTCTGAAACAACAGTGAATACAGTTACATTCCACAAGTCCCACAGCAGTTCAGCATAGGGGCACATGTAAAGTACAAGAAGAGAGGCCTGCATTTAAATATTATCTGACATCCCACTCTTACAAAATGGTAAACTGCTAAGTGAACTTTTTGAATTTCAGAACAAGAAGCCTAACACCAGATGACACTAGGCCTATTTGTAATCATCTCACTGCAGTTGTTAGAGAACTTCAAGCCTGTATTTTCCTATAATGGTTTATGTTAAAATATTTTAGAAGCTGTGCCATTTGGCTAAGCACAAAGCACAACTGTCATTGTTTTAACTTTTTAATAGGAGACTAAACTCCAGAGGTACATCTCAAGCCTGACAGGTAAATAACAATGACCTTCAAGAGATTTTGAAATTTTGAAATTTTGAACTGATTTTTAAAAGTCAGTGCTACCAAAATCTAAATAAAACTACAACTGTAAAATCAGAAAGTAATTACTCTAGATATGAACCTTCTGAAGTCATCTCCTTTTGAGAAAAGACTGAGTAAATGGTTTCACCATGCTGTTCTCATTTTGCTTTCAATAGGGAAAAAAGTTTAAGTGAAAATAGGAAACTTTGAATACTGCAGTATACAGAAGTTTAGAGTATTTTTACAGAATATATGCTGAGCTTATTTTTTATTTTTATGCCCATCTATTTTATTTTTAATGTGACGCCTATGTCAAAACCACAAAGATGATGCAGAGCCCTTCCTGGAAATTACGGTTGACGGCCAACACAAAAGAAACTTTTACACAGGTACTATTCATCAATACAAACAGAAACAGAGAGTAAAAAGACAGGGAAATTTTGAATTATAGGAGCAGTTGTAAATTGGCATTCTCCTGTGGCTTGGGCTGGAGGGCTCTTCTGCTGGGAAGTTCTGTTATATACAAAGACTTGGTGTGAAAATGATTTAAGTCATTTCTGTAACTGCAAAACCAGTATTTCCTTTTATGAATGACCAGCCTTGTTTACAGAGGAATGTCTCCAAGGAGCTTTGTATCTGTTTTCCGAAGGTCATTTGGAAAGCCTTCCGAAAGTCCAATTTGTTTCTGTGTTTTATTAAGTACATTCTAGTGGGCTATGTAGGTGAAAATCTGGGTCACCTGGTGATAAAATAGTGAGAAGAGAGCATCTATCTCCTGCCAAAATGAATTTATAGTGTGAAATTTTGTTTACTATAATTTCTTAAATGATTTTTGTAGATCTATTATTTTCTCTGTTTAACAACACTAATTCCTAAACTGTCACAATGTGACGTACTTCCCATAATGGATGAAGCTGGAATACTGACTTATCAGCATTTTTGTTAGTGCCGTATTGTGTTTTTGGAGATATCAGTCTGATGCAGAAAATGTCAGTACTATGGTAATGCAAAAGTCTTTCTGACATTGAGGGTCAGTAAGAAATTACCCCTTAGGTATTGTAATGAGAGCTGTGCTGGAAGCATTCAGATAGCACCAAATATTCACTCCTGTGTTTGTTAGTGCCTGAATGTTTCCCAGATTTGCTTCAAGGCTTTTCTTCTGAGAAATTGCTTGTTTCATCCTTTTAACATGAGGTTTTTGGACAACCTTCTCATCAGTCCTGTGAGCTAAGTGGTAATTCGGGTGCAAAGTGAAGACATAACAAGAAAGTTGCCATGCAACTCCTTTAAGGCCACCTAAAACCTAAATGTACCGTCCCTATAATGGTTAAATATTGCATATTCAAGGGCAAAGCATGCAAACACATGTCCCATAAATGCAATTCTGTGGAGTTACGGTGTTTGTACAAGAAGTAAGTCTGTGTCTTTTTTTTTTTGTGATGCAGTGGGAGATCATAGAATGGTTTGGGTTGGAAGGGACCTTAAAGATCATCTAGTTCCAAACGTCCTGCCATGGGGGGGCTGGACCTCTATCTCCTCCAGTATCCTGTTGGGAAAATATATTTCTCTTCTCTGTTTAGGATTTCCTCTGATTACGCCAGTTCCACAAGATGGCAGTACTTGATGAATAAATGGTACTGATGCCTAATGACAGCCAAAATCTGAGATAATCTGGGAGTTTTAGCAACTCAGAAGAAGTTACTTCTCTTTTTTTTATTTATAAGAAAAGCAGCAAAAAGTGCACTCAAGATTACAGGCTGAATTTACTATACATAGCTATAAACCATGAGATTTGCATGATGGCTTTGCTTTACCATTCAGAAATATTGTGTTTAAACAAAATAAAGTATCAGGAAAAATATATGCCTAAATCTCCCCTGCTGAAAATATTAAGCCGTATTTTATCTCACGCCCAGTTTTCACCTTTATCATTACACCTGCTGTTTGAATATTCTGTGTACCAGCCACAAAATAAGGGTGCAATATACGGCACTTTCTAATGATGGAGAACACTTCGCATTCAGAGGGGGGAAGGCTTCTTTTTAGCCAAGATGAATGAAAACAATGGGTTGTTCCTCCAGCCTCCCACCACAACCAGATAAATAATTTTGGTGCATTTCTTTGTGCTGCTGTGGCTTATTATCAATGCTCATTAATCCTCCAAGAAAATATTTAATGAAAGTAATTTATTTGTTGCATTGTAACGCACCCACAAAGAGCAAACAGATATTGTCAATTTATCAGCTAGCAATGAAATTGCTTTTTTTCTGCTCTGGGGACTCTGTATCTACTGCTCAGTTACCTGAAACACAATTCTACCAATCACATATTTGTCTTTGTTCGGATTTAATTACAGTGATAAATCTTCAAATATTTTCTTTCTTATAACCATTCACAGAACCAATATCTAAAAATGTGGTAGAAAAGGTAAGTATACTGTCAGGACTGATCTTGTACTGGAGGATACAAATATTATATTGACATTACCAGTGCACACAGCCAATATAGTCTCACTTGTACATTTGACATGTATGAAATGTATCCAGTCATTGAAACATGTAAAGATCGATGAAAGCTCTTTCTCATACATTTGCTCTTTAAAAAGACCACATAGCATACAACAAAAATATGGCTTCTGGGAAAGGATGCTAAATTATTATGTATATTTGATTGTAACCGGCATGATTTTCATATTAAAAAAAAAAAAATCTGTTCCAAAAAGAATCAAAATATTGTGATCAAATGGAACTCAAAACCACATGTTCTTCAGGCCCTTCTTTTGCCCTCAGGCAAGATCAGATATTCTCAGCCCAGCCTTTAAAAATGTCCAGTGAGTTATATTCGTAAATTTAGATCTTCAGAATAATCTATTTTATTACTCAGTTAATAATTAGACAGTTTTCCTTAATATCTGTGTATAATTCCTTTTTTTTCAATACTGTTTATTACTTATTCAACTTACCACATTGAAAGTATTGAAACCACTTTATTGATGACCAACATTAAACTTTTACAGTTACAATGAAAGATCATTATCCTTGTGTGTATCAGGCTTCTGGTTTTGAGGCTAGATCAGCCAAATCTCTTCAACTTTTTCTTAGAAGTCATGGTTTCAACTCCTTTACATAGTTTTATTGTTGTCATCTCTACTACTTTTCTATATCTTATAATGTAGGACCTAAAGCTGGACATGGTATTCTATCTGAGACATTAACACTATTGATAATTGAGGTAATAATCTCACGTACTCTATAGGTAGCAGTTGTCTTAGTATGTCTGAGAACTGAAGTATGCAATTTTCCATTCTACTAAGTATTTCATTTTCTGTAATAGCAGTATTTTTCTAAGGAAGAATGCTGTTTAATCACTTATTTCCCTTTAGTCTATCTGTAAATTTGATCTTTGGTAAGTATAGTAATCTTCATTTTGCTGAATTTTGTGTTACTCACTGCAAGTAATTTCTCAATGTACTGATCCTTTTGGATTCTGATTCTGTGTGCTGCAGTAATTGTAACTTCTTGCAGCCAGGAGTCATTCAAAAAATGCTAAATATGCCTTCCTTTCCACTAGGCCACTCACACTTTTAAAGAAAATAAAATTAAATTTTATATGATTTGTTCTTGACAAATCTGTATTGGCTGTTTCTTAACACCTCATTATCATCTTATTGCTTACAAAATCAGTGTTTAATATTATGTCACAGTAACTTTGCAGAACTCAAACTCAGCCTGACTATGGTCCCCCCTTTAAGTTTGGGGGGAAAAAAAAAAAAACCAGATGTTTTAAAAATCTTTTCAAAGTAAATGAAATAATCTAACAACAGCTTTACTATTGATACTCATCTATTATTAGATAGGAATGGAAATCAATACTTATGTAGAAAAATCCTGAATGCTCCATATAAACTGATGTTCTATGTTTTATAATATACCAGATAATGCAGATGCCACTGTATAATGCTATTTTCTATGAAAAGCAGAAAAAAAGTGGATGGTAAAAAGTAATAAACAGTCTAAGTGATACCAGAGAACTTAATTCAGAATTTAAGCATTAGCATTGTAGCAATTTTAATCAATACTACTGACTTCATAGAACTATTGAAACATCTATGGCCAGCAGGAGCAGGGCAGTGATTGTTCCCCTGTACTCTGCACTGGTGAAGCCGCACCTCAAGTCCTGTGTTCAGTTTTGGGCCCCTCACTACAGGAAAGACATTGAGGTGCCGGAGCGTGTCCAGAGAAGGGCAACCAAGCTGGTGAGGGGCCTGGAGCACAAGTCTTATGAGGAGCGGCTGAGGGATCTGGGGTTGTTTAGCCTGGAGAGAAGGAGGCTGAGGGGAGACCTTATCACTCTCTACAACCACCTGAAAGGAGGTTGTAGTGAGGTGGGGGTCGGTCTTTCCTCCCAAGTAACAAGCGATAGGACAAGAGGAAATGGCCTCAAATTGCACCAGGGGAGGTTTCGATTGAATATTAGGAAAAATTTCTTCACTGAAAGGGTTATCAATCATTGGAACAGGCTGCCCAGGGAAGTGGTTGAGTCACCATCCCTGGAGGGATTTAAAAGATGTGTAGATGTGGCACTTAGGGACATGGTTTAGTGGTGGAGTTGGCAGTGTTAGGTTAATGGTTGGACCCGATGACCTTAAAGGTCTTTTCCAACCTAAATGATTCTATGATTCTATGATTAGTAATTTCTAAAGACAAGAATTAGAGGTAATTTTGTACCAGCTTTAGAAAGGGTAATCAGGAAGACTCAAATTATAAATTCATCAGCTTCAATCTTAGATTAAATAATTCAATGACTGATATGAGACTTGATTAATAGCCAATTTTAAAAGTGAGATATGATTAACAATATTGGAAGAAAATAAATCTAGTCAAACTAACTCAGTATATTTTTATTGTTCTTTTTATTGAGAAAGACAGCAAAGCTTCTGTAATGTACCTAGAATTCATGTTTTATAAAAGAACAAGCTGTTTAAAAGGAATTGGAATAACTGACTGCAAAGCATGATTAAACAGATCAGTTCTGGAATTCTTTGTCCTCTACTGCTGAACGTTTAAACATTTAAAAACAATCCTATGCAGTTGTAATCACTGTTTTACAGGAGACATAAAACTTTGCAGTGACAAATGTGCAGGATGAGTCACTGGTAAACTTTGATTTGGTTAGCTTTTTATTATTAGAACCTTTTTTTATGATGGAAATGTGTTGGATGTATAGTAACACAGGTTGATTATTTCTTAATAATTTGAATGAACAAGAATTCTGTGGTAATGACTAACTATTGTACTGATATGAAAAGTGTGGCACTGGAAAATAATGAGGATATTTTTTAATGCTTGGGAAAACACATCACTATAGAATATTTATATGAGGAAATTATTTTCTCTGGCAAAACATTGAACAGAATTTAAAGTAATTTTTTTTCCTCCTTTTTTCTCTTTCATACTTTACATCTCTCTTGTTCTCTGATCATGCTATGATACTTGATTTTGTCTACATTTTAATGGCAGTGGTGTGATAGTTACACTTCCATGGTCTACTTCTTACTTAAGTCTGCTGTAGGGATAAGCACAATGAAAAGTCATACTCCAGAGCAGTGTTACCTGCAGTGAACCCCAGAATTCTGCACCTAAGTAGGCTGCTGCATTACATGGAAATTTCATTTTATGACTACTGCAATGATACCCATAAATTAATGCATTTTGAAGGCATGACTAGGACATTCATCAAAACAAAACAAACAAACAAAAGTAATGATAGGATGATGATCATCCAAATTTGTGGAATATCTCTATTCCAAATGCAAGAGTGACATTATCTCTTTTTCAGCTGAGAGATGCAAAATCTCTGCATCCCTAGCTTTTCTCTACTCCTCATTTAGGAACAGAAGCTCTGTTAAGCAAATTCTGTAATTTGCCTTAAAACACTCACTAATACTCCAGTTATCAGAGTATCAGTCTCTCAAGGATATATATGTATGTTTCAGTTTGGCTTTTTGTACTTGCAGGAAAGAAAGCAACTTAAATTTGTCACTTTATCCCTCATTCACCCTGATTCCTAATGCCAGGAAGGATTAATAGTAGCAGAAAGATTTATTTAACAAGATTTAATTTCAGGCTTCTGGGTGTAGAAATGAAAATAAAATGCTACTGCAGTTCTAGTTTATACTTCAAAACACAATCTTTTCTAACAACCTTCACCACTCTCTACATGCAGTTGTTGTATTGGCAAAAACTGAGTACTCAGAGTCCATAGAGTTGCCTTTGTATGGCTGCACATATTGAACTCTATGACACACCCCACTGCCTCTCTGCTTTATATTCTCTTGGTGCTAGGTGTTTTAATATAAATATAAAGGCTTTTGCTGGGCCTATTTGCAGGTCAGTGTTTGGTGAATTCCACCATAGCCATGGCACGATATGACTGATGGATCTTCCTTGGGCCTGCTCCTTTGCTTATATGGTATTTATTATCCTAAAAGACCTCAAATCAAGGGCAGTACCATTATTATCACTTTTATATAGGAAAACTGAAGAAGATGGAACGAAGTGACTTCCCAGCAGTCATGAATCAGGCCATACTCAAAGTGAAATCTCCACTAATACATAATTCTTTTAAATTCTATTATTCTTTCTTCTCTTCACCAGCTCTTTGTACATCTACCAGAAATGCCAAAACACACAGGAAAAAAGTAACAGTCAATGAATCTTTAGGAGCTGTGTAGATGAACATCAGAGATGGGTAGCTACCCCCTCATCCTCCCTCTGAATTTGATTTTCAAATGTTAAAAAAAAAAAAAATTAGCTGTATAAATCACATAGTCCCCCAGGTGTTCAAGGTCTAGTGCTCAGCTCCTTCTCGGTATATTTTCTAGGCTTAAATGTAGCAAGGAATGGATTGGCCATTATATCTTTCTGAACACAATGCAACATGTGAACATATTCTTCAGAGAATAACATAAAACCAAATTTATGGTCCCCAAAAGACAATTTTTAAATATCAAGAATGACAGTGACAGATTATTTTTTTCACCTTAATTAAAAAATAACTCAAAGTGCAGATGAAGAGGAAGATACATGTCACATTAGCAAACTGCCCTAGAATGCTGATAATGCTGTTCAACCATGTTGTATAAATAAATCACTACAAATAACCTCAGCAACAATCAATCATTTAAAATTTAACAATGTAGAGTCTGAAGCTCTTACCTGTTTTTACATATAGACAATACATTGTTGAGTCCCTGTGCACATTGTTCTGCACTACTGGAAACCCAGTGAACAGCTTCCATCCATCTTCTACTTGTCACATAATTGTTATTTAGAGATAATGCATAGCCTTCTGTTGTGTTACTTTCAGCCTAGAGCAGCGTCCCATGATTATAATCTCTCCTCCTCAAGCCCTTAGCAATAGCAGTCGAAGAGATGCCTGATGTGTCACATTATATATACATATCACATGGAAAAAGAAGATATTTGTCCAACTCTCCCTGTTTTGTGTTTTTGTGTGTTTTTTTTTCCTAAAAGAAATATCATTATTAAAGTAATGTAAATAACAGGCAATTCTACTCCCTCCTGTACTGAGTACGTGTATAGTTTTCAGAAGACTAATTATGTTTTTCAAACAGGCATGAAGCATGATGTTATAAAGTCACAAGATCTGGACTGTAAATCAGTGCAATTTTAGTCTTTTCTTGACATTTTCTTTGTAGATCATCCTCTGTAAAATGGGTAGCACTCCTTCCTTCCATCTTGCATTTGGCAGAGCTGAAAATAGATTCTTCGGGATTGAAACTACATCATAGTTTACTAAACTCCTAAAGGATCTTGTGGTTCTGCAGGAAAAGCCAAACTGAGACAAACCCTTCATCAGTATTATCTATATCCTTCTTTCCATTCTCCCTTCTTCTTCCTGAATTTTTATCCCTGCAGTCTCCAATGGAAGACTTTCTTAACTATTGAAAGAGGAAAATACCATGAAAATTAACGCTTCAATAAACCAATAAAAGAAGTGAAATTTTCCAGTTACAGATTCTCCATTCTAGGTTAATAGCATAAACTCAACAGGAATTGTATTAGCTGGTTAATGAAGTCATCAGCAATGATTTTAATGATATTGGAACATAACATGACAATACAGGAGATGATAGAATCACAGAATCATAGAATGGTTTGGGTTGGAAGGGACCTTAAAGATCATCCAGTTCCAGCCCCCCTGCCATGGGCAGGGACACCTTCCACTAGACCAGGTTGCTCAAAGCCCCATCCAGCCTGGCCTTGGACACTTCCAGGGATGGGGCATCCACAACCTCTCTGGACAACCTGTTCCAGTGCCTCACCACCCTCACAGTGAAGAACTTCTTCCTTACATCTAAGCTAAATCTACCCTCTTTCAGTTTCAAGCCATTACTCCTTGTCCTATCACTAAACTCCCTGATAAAGAGTCCCTCCCCATCCTTCCTGTAAGTCCCCTTTACATATTGAAAGGCCGCTATAAGGTCTCCTCGGAGCCTTCTCTTCTCCATGCTAAACAAGCTCAATTCTCTCAGCCTGTCCTCATAGGAGAGCTGCTCCAACCCTTTGACCATCTTTGTGGCCCTCCTCTGGACTCGCTCCAACAGGTCCATGTCTTCCTTACACTTGGGGCCCCAGAGCTGAACACAGTACTCCAGGTGGGGTCTCATGAGAGCAGAGTAGAGGGGGAGAAAGTGGGCAATCAAATTATCAGAATTAAGTGTGGTATTCATTACTACATTGTTAAAAAGATGGCTCTGTGATAAAAAAGAAGTCACTTTTCCACTGCTGTTGCTCTGGAAAACATCTTCTGTTGTCAGAAGATAAAGGACTCACATGTGCTGCTGCACAGGGGTTTGGATTTGGCTGTAATCATTCAAATTTTTGTTTGAACTCTATATTATGCTTATATCTATTCAGTCGTTTTCTCCTTGAAAAATCTAAGCAATTGTCTTTAACATATTTACTGTTAAGTAAGTTATAACTACCTTCATGCCAGTTACAATTGTATTGGGTAAGAAAAAAGAACATAAATGCACCCAGATATGTATTTCTAAACAATTTCTAGTCTCCCCTTTGAAAAAGAAAAATGAAAACTAGATATCCCAACTAGAATTGGTTTTTTACTGCTTCACTTATTTGAAACAATCTTCCTGAACTGATCAAATATGGCTATATGAAAATCTATGTTTCATTAAGCATTGTATCACTTCAAATGGTTGTAAGTTCACTTTCATATCGTACTTACAAAATAAGGAATAACCGACTTTTTATTATATAGGGAAACTTGTTAATGGAATCTTATAGATCTCAGATCAGTTCAGTCCAAAGCTTTCTCTTTCTGAATCAAGACTGACCTCCTAACATTTTCAGTAGTCATCTCTACCAGAGTCACCATTGAGTTCACTTAATCGTGCCTAGTCTGGGAAGAGTTGCATTTTCTGAAAACTCCACTGTTTTCATCCTTTTTTTAATCCTTTAAGATTTCCCCACAATGGTAATGGAGAGAAAAAGCTAGTCTCCAGACCCTTAGAAATGAATCATTTTTCATCTCTTCCTCCTTGTTATGTTTCCTCTTGTTTCAGCTGTCTGATCAGCATTGTATTTCTGGCTGCTTCTCCTTAGTCACGTTGATTAACATGTGCACTCTCACTCTATTCTTTTCTGTGGTATGAAGTGGAGAGGTAATTGGGATTAATTAGGAATTTTCTGTCTTAAACAAAATGGGCTTTCTGACATTTAACTAACTGACATGTTTGTAAAATGGTATTATTCCAGCCACCAGCTTAGTAAAACTTCAAAACTAAATAGCAAATGGATTCTAACAGGAACGTTGTTATGAGAGGGTCAATTTTGCGAGGGCCCTGCACATCTGTGACTGTACTGTTGTATGCTACTCCAATCCTAGATCTATTAATGTTGGGCTTCTGCTATTTTAGAAGTTATATAGCCTGTGCCACAGAAAAAGTTTTTACAACACTGTTTCCTACTTTAATTGGTAGCTTTACAATGCTAGTTGCAGAAATGTGGTTGTGCTAACATGAACATACATTTCTGTTAAACTTAGCAGGACAATGCTGTCTCGTTTAATCACTAGACTGAGGGGTTCCTGATAGTTATGTCTAATTTGTTGGGACATCTCAGTAACAGGCTAGTAACTTCTCTAGGGAAGAGGAGCTTGCCCACTACAGAAACTTTTCATCATTATTGTCCCATTTGTCAAGCTGTAGACAAACAGCCACATACGGCTGGCGCCTGGCAGTAGAACACCAGCCTGAGGGCCAACCTACTCAACACATTTTTTAAATTAATTAATCTCCTGTGCTTCCTCCCTCTTCTCCTAGTATCTCCTTTCACTTTGATTCTCCTAACTGGCAGCTGGGGTAATATTTGTTGACAATAGTGTGGCTGTGAAACTACAGCACACGTCCCTTAAGCAGAGCCCTGTCAGGGCTGCCCCTTCATCCAATGTTGTGCACTGCCTTAATTGGCCAAGGTCAACCAGCTTTCTCTGACTACATTTTCATAGTCCCTGAGAGGAAGAATAGCTCCAATGAGCGATCCAATGGGTCTAGGGACATTAAAGTTTCAGTTTCTAGTGTAACAGAATAGTTTTTGAAAGAATTATTAGTGTTTTTAAGGGGGTGGGCATGATTTATCAACAGTGAAAACATTTGGAAAAGTTTTTCTTAAAAAAATACCAAATTGCAAGTTCTTTGGGAGAATTTACTACAGTTGGACCAATAACATATTTCTGTTCATTTATTACTTTTCAAATTATTTAAAAAAATAAAAATAAGAGAAAATCTAAACTTCCATGTTAAGAAAGTTTCAATCGATAATAAATATTTATCCATATGCCTACTATACAGACATTGCCTAGAATTTAGGGCACATGCAGATCATTAAAATGTAATTAAAATCTAATAACAACCCATTGCCGACAGACTGGGACTAACTCCTCATTGGCAAACATAGCTTGTTACAATGTTACCCTATAGAAAATTCTATCATAGCCAAACTTGAAGTTCATATCCTCAGATGCATGCCTTCAACAAGATTGAGGAAGGAAACCCTATAAAGTGCTTCAGGGAAGTCAGCAGCAAAATTACTGGTCATGTATTGAGTAATGAAAAGACCACAGAAGGAAAAAAAAAGAAGTTAATTGTGTTTGTTCATTCCATAATGAAAACTACAGTCATAGTCATCAATCAGTTGCACAGATTCCTATATTGAGCTGTGTCAGGGGCCGTGGACATTCTCTTTAATGATAACACACAAGGGAATTAGCATTACTAGACAAGAAAGTTTCAAAAGCAGTCTAGTAAAAGTAATAAAGTAGGGGATGCAAGAGGGAAACACCTTTATGATTCTTCCAGGGAAAAATGTGGGTGAAGAGATGAGATGACCCTATGGAGTTAACCCACAATTAGGACAGGAACATAGAGTTTAAGGGACTGTGAACCTCTCTTCTAACACTAGTTTTTCTCCCATTATTGAAAAGCAAATTCAAGCTTCGTTAGCATCCAGTAAAAGTCAAATAAACACAAAAATATAGTAAAGCCTAAGAGTGAAGTACAGGAACCCTTCAACTCATGATAGCTAACTCATTCAGCTGATATGTGTGGCTCTCAAAACAGTGCTTTTAAAATACTTTATATGTACATTATGATCATTTATATGTTATGGACATGTAAAGAAGTGATAGAGAAGTTGTGCCATCTTGTCCTCTATGTATGACATATTAAAGGCTTATTAAAGAAACTTTTCTGTGCTGTATAGTTAGCAATCATTTTCTAATACCATTACTTAAGTGGCCTGTTTTTGTTACTCAGCATCATGCTCCCACAATGAATTAGAATGAGTGAAGAACAAACTATGGCATGACATTACAAGAGAAATAAAAAAAAATTAAGATGGGTATCCTGTATGTCTTCGTATAGATACCCTTACTACAAGTCAACTGTTCATTAAGTCTAGGACACATATTTGGCTTCCATTTTAACATTAATATAAGTCTTAAGGAAAAAAAAAACCAAAACAAACTCCAAACTTCAGTGTTCCTCTAACTCTCACTTTTGTTAGTAGAAGGAGAAGCATCAGGGTATTGGACAGTTCTACCTTCCCAGCAAGCCTAGAAGTTAGGAGGAAATGATAGTTATGTCCAGTGAATGTGAAATGTTCTATCTGCCATCACCAGTTTCATACACATTCACCTCTACAAACTACTAATAGAAGGTACTGACTGATGAATAAGTTCTGCTTAGCTTAGGGGAGAGTCATGGCTGGAGGCATGACCTGTCCAGCTGTTGTTTTAGGAATACTGTGAGTGGCCAGTGCTTTGATAGGAACCAGCAAAATGGTCCTCCTTGTTCTCAAGGTGAGAGGAGAAATGTGACTTTCACCTACACATTGGTTTCTCCTGGAAGCAAATTATGTAAATTTCTTTGCTAAAGTTGATTTGAAAAGTCAGATTTGAAAAAAATATATCACAGAAAAAAACTGGATGTTACTTTACTTTTTAATACATACAGAACTATATTGATATCACAAATCAAGGTCAGGAAGAAATCTCACCTGTAGTAACAGGTTAACGTAATGAAGTAGCATCCAGTCACGTCTAGAGAGAGATGGAGATTCACAGATCTAAGTTCATGCAGGCTTCCTACGATTTTGAAGAAACTGTAATGGCTAGGTCTATGTAAATATGGAAGTTCTCTAATGTTGTGCACCGAAATGCCACTGTTAGGTGCCTAGATCCTGGGACTGAATCCACAGCCTTAAGATAACCTTGTGGCCTTCATATACATAAAGTTAGACATCTGTGAATTGCATTCACAAAAGCCAGCTTAGTAAATGGAGAGCCAGAGGGTGTATGGATGCCTTCAAAACAGAATTTGCTGTGTCCTGCATGCAGATACCTGAGCCAATTGCCTGTAAACAAGTTAATGAGCATACTGAGGGCAGGCCAGCCCAAATATAACATTCTTGTTATCATAACTGATTTGCGTGGAGAAGTCTACTCCTAACAATTCTG
This sequence comes from Harpia harpyja, assembly GCF_026419915.1. Classification (NCBI taxonomy): domain Eukaryota; kingdom Metazoa; phylum Chordata; class Aves; order Accipitriformes; family Accipitridae; genus Harpia; species Harpia harpyja. The sequence goes on along the minus strand of NC_068956.1, from coordinate 14,008,718 downwards.
TACCTGAATGAGGTCATTTAGAGCCTGCCTCGTTATTTCTACGTATAATTTGTGCAGTATGGGCCTAACCAGGGGAGTTCTAACTAGAGAGCTACTGCACTTCAGTTGGACTTGGTTTCCTACTTGTAGTGGAGCTGCACCCCAAAGCTGCAGTTTTAATGCAAACGCAGCCTTCAGATTCCTTTTGCAGACCCTGAGCAGTGAGAAGTGATTGGTTTGTGTTTACTTCTAAAGTGGTTTTCTGTGTATGTCCAAAGTACACACAAACAGGAGCTGAGAACAACTTAAAAAAACATAATTTGACATGACTTTCTCCAATTAATATGAGGACTAGGACAGCTGTGTAGGAAATAGAAGAACAGGACAAAAACTCCTGGACGCTGGTAGAAAGAGTTCTATTTTAGCAGCTTGTCAGTTTAGCAACACACTATGCAGACATCTGGAAGATGCATGGGAAGGACTGTGATCCCTATAGCACTGGCATTAATCATCTTTGGTGAAGAATTTCTCATGAAAACTACAGTTTTATAACACTAAAGGAGAGGCATAAAAGATGCAGCCTATAGCACAGTTTCCAAACTGGGTAAGATCAGCTTTGTCCTTTAGAAAGAGAGAAAAAACAGTTATAGTTTAACATCTGTACAGATGTTACGTGCTGTGGAAAGATTATGTAGTAGTGCTTCCTCCAGACGGCAGCGTCCCTTTGAGGCGGGAGGCAGCACGCATCTGCCTTCCCCTGCACATATCAATGCTGTTCTCATTCCAACAATGGGAATCGTCGTTCTCTATTAAGCTCATACTGAAAGCTTTGAATAAAAGCCTTAAAAAGCTTAGCTGAAAGTATTAATTCTGAGGGAGACATGTAAATCTGGATGAAATCTTCCATTCATTTTTAATCTCTCTATGGTAAACCTTGTAATTAAGATGATTAAATGAATGAATAAACCCCTATATTTACATCCTTTAGAATACCACAACGAAAAGCCATAATCCTGTTTATGGGAAAAAGCAGTACAGGCCTTTTAAAATGGAGACATCAAGCAAAACTTGTTTAAGCAGTTGGTAGTGAATGAACCTCTCACTTAGCAAGGCTACCTAAGAGTTAACTGTCTAGGAAACCCATCTTGGAGAAAAAAACTAATGTGGGGTGAGGAATAATCAAATGTTATGTTTATGGATGATCAAGTTATCGACAATTAATATATTTCACAAGGGACAACTTAAGGATTTGCAACAAAACAGTATTAGTAGAAAAGCTTCTAGAATAGACACATTAAAATGATACAGGACTCCCAATGAAGTCACAGGAAGCATTTTTTTGGAGTGATGGTGCAGGAAAAGCAGGAGGTGAGAATCTGCTGGTGGCTGTTTGTCATAAGGAATCTGCACAAAATCCTTTTCATTGAATGTATTTTCCTTCACCATTCTGAAAAAGAGGGTAGCAACTCTCCCAAAAAACTCCCTCATTTTGCAGCTCAGCTATTTCTTAGCAAGGATGACAATAACTTAACAAACTCGTTTATTAAACCCAAGAAATAATTCTCTTACCTGAATTCACACTGCAAATATTCTGAATATATTTCAAGTGCACTCCCCCTCCCCCCCTTATTTCCTCTGTAAAGTATTTGGACAACAATCTGATGAAAACTTACAAGAATTATCTATATATATCACAAGTTTGTGTTTGTTTGTTTATTGCATTACCTTTTGATAATATATCACAACATTAATAAACAGAAATCAAGTCTGTATACATATGCAACTTGTTTTCTGATTAAATTCTTGTAAAAAGAAATTATTTTAGTATTTTTTCAGTCAGTGGTACTTTGTAAAGACTGAGATTTTTCTAGAGTTGTGTTCTGTAAGAATGGAATGTAGGTATTATTCAATCAAAAGTATCTACTTTATCTTTTATTTGAAAACACGTTAATAAACCTATATCTCTTTTAATATAGTGTTCTTTCACTAAGGCGTCTTTCTTTTCCCACAATGATATTGTCATTTTCTAAAAGGGCTCAGTCCTGAAATTCTTAGGCAAGTTTATAAGTAGTTATTGACTTTAGAGATTGAGGAATGGGATTCTGTTGAAGGACGAATTGTTTACGACGTTGTGGAGAATGATTAGGTTTGATATTGTATCATGGATTTATCTCCTGGGATAAGCAAGTGAGAATTATTTCTAAAGGTGCTGATCAATGTGAATAAATCAGCATAGCTGAGCTTGTGGTGTTCATCCACAAAAAAATCTCTGTCATCAAAAACACCCCCATAACTCATGGTCTTGTTAATGTTAGATGTTTACACATCTCAAACACGCTTTAAGTAGTCTTTAGCTTAGATATATCTACTACACACTACAATAGCTTAGTATTCACTTGAAAGTTTGTCTCCCAGGTGATTTTAAAGGTCATAATTTCTTAGGACTATTTAGAAGACAATACCATCTTTGCAAATCAGACACAGAAACTAAAATGGAGCATCCAGAAACTAAATGCTTAAAAAAAAAAAAAAAATTTAAAAACTGTGTTTTAGATGTTCCTGAACACAAATCTTTGAAGTTCCTCTGCTCTGCAAAAGTGTTTTTGTAGCTGCAAGAGAAGTTTCATATTCTCTGTTTAATTTCAGAATTGAATTCACACAATTCCTCCTTAAAGTTCTGCTTTTGTCCAAAATTATTTTTCACAAACTGACTCTGATCTGGCAGTCATCTTTCATTAATGTCTTGTACCTTATTGTCAGAGCTTTGTGGAATGATTTACTGTTGAAATATCACCAGATGCAGAATTTTTTGGAAGGCCCATGGAGGTAGATCCCTCCTTTCCCAGGAGACTCCAGCCACTGAACTAATACCACTTGCAGTCCCATTGCAGTACCACAAGGACTTACAGCTCCTCAGTATTTTGCAAATAGGGAGCTGGAGGGAAATTGCATGTGGTTCTGCATTACATGACGACCAAAAGAAAGGGAGGTCAAGTCTCCTTCCCATTCACATGAGATTGTTTACATCTGCATATCAATGCACTTTTTCTGCTTTCAGTGATTACTCCTCTACACCGCAGAACCTTTACTGGCATAGCTATGGTGACAAAATTATGCCAACAGGGGCTCAAAATATTTTTCTGGAAGTAATTTTCCTGCTGGCATAACATACCGGTGCTCAAACAATATAAACTAAACCAACTGAATGCTGTCTGTGAGCACAGTAGTTTCCACAGCAGGGGTTTTGCTGGCCCACTGATGAAAATGAAAGATACTAGTTTTTCACCATCAAAGGCAATGTGTGTTACGGTAGAACATTGCATTGGAATCTGTCTAAATGTAAGTTTAAAAGCATAGTTTTAGGGAAAAATTTGTAAACAATCTGATGACATAGAAGGTGCATTTTTTGGAATGACAGCTGTTAAAAGGTGTATGACTACTTCCCTACTAATGCACATCTATCCTTACACTCTCAGTTTGTTTGGGGAAATAAAATTCAGCTGTGGTGTTGAAACTATCTCTCACTTTTTCTGCCTACATCTTTTCCCTCTCAGTTTACTTATCATAATCAAGCCTTAACATCACGCACTCAATTTCATCACATAAAGACTGTAGTGTTGAACTCAGAAATAGATTATAAAGGCAACCATAACAAAAGAATGTACTCAGAAGAGAGAAAAGCAGAGAGATGGCCAGAAGATAACAGGTGTTAATTACATTGATAATTGTAATACAGTAATAACAATCATTCTAGAATACATAGAAACTGAACACATTTCTCTAACAGAAACTCAGAGGAGATTTTCTTTTCTGCAGCTCTTCCATCTGCAACATGAGTTTTTTCCAGGGCTCAAATTTGGAGGAAGAAAAAATCCCCTCAGTACAGACCTTATTTCCCAAAGAGGGAAAGGATAGGCTATACTGCATCTATTGAAAAACAAGATATTCTGTCTAGCATTGTGTCTCCAGGTGTTACATGATATGCAAATATAAAGACATACTTAGCTATCTGCAGACATTGCAGGAGTGCCAATTTGAAAAGCAAAAATGTGACCTCTCTGGAATATTACGCTTTCATTTGGGAATCCACAGGCGTTTCATGGGTTTTATGATATTTCTGACTTCTAGCAATGATGCAATTGTACTGGAAACTAAGCTATACAGCAAGAGGAAGCAATGAAAATCATGGCTGTACTACTGACAAAAAAAAGACAATTTGTATTCAACAACAGTATCATGACACTGACATTTGGAACACTTTCTGAAGGTTTCTAAACTCTGAAAGAAATCTTCTGTGACCTCAAGGCAGCATATTCACCACTGGTGGCACAGAGACTATTGTTACGTTCAAGTTTTATACTGGGAATAAGGCAATCTTGTAACAGAAATTCTGCTGCTATTCAGTGGCATTTGCAGTATACGAGCTTTAATTACTCCTTTGGTACTCCAAAAACTGTCAGCAGAACGGTGGATATTTCATTTTTGAAGTTCTGCATTCAAATACGTGTTGTATCTAAAATACTGAGCATCCAATAATGAGCGAACTATAAAAGACCAGCGTGCATGCAACCTGCAGCCTACCGTACCTGGTGAATGAAGTGGAGGGGAGCACATCAGAACAACTCCTTGACCTTCACGTACAGAGACAGCACTTCTTGTCCGACCGCTAAAATTCCCCAGATCTATCAAAAGAACGAAGCATTTTAGTTACATACCAAAGATTTAAAATTTTGTGGCTACTGTAACTTACATTTTATTTCCTCTTGTAAAGCTGACAGTTCCTTTTTTCATACCTTAATCTATAATAGGAGGGCCTTTAAACATAAATATATTTCCATTACAAAAAATTCCATGTTGCATCAGCATTTTATTACTCTTTATAGTGTACTTGGATACAGTATCAGAGGAAAAGCAGCAGACAATTTATATACCATTTACAAAAAACATTTAATAGTGCTTTTATTTCTTTTTGCCATATCCTGTTTGTTTTTTTTCACCAGCAGAAGTGATTCATAAGCAGTGAAAAAAAGAAATAAAAGTGGAGAGAACACCTTGGCTAACATCCAGACTGATGATATCGCTAACATCATCTAGACAGTGCACAACACGTTGTGATGAGAAGACGGGAAAACCAGCCTCATTGGTTCCAAAACCAAACCTGGTCTATAGCAAATTCACTCTTTTAAAATACTTTCCTTCTGATTTCTGTGGTATTATAAACACAATCAAGTTGTGGGTAAATATATTTTCCCTCCAAAAGGTTCCCTCCAGCAGGGGAATAAGGAACATTTCACTTTTTGTACAAAAATTTTTGAATGAGGCTGTAGGGTGCTGCTATGAACAGGTCATTGTGTTTATTTAAAGCCTCTCAACCAGAAGATCCGATTACTCCATTTACCACAGGGAACGCTGGATCTGGATTCACAATTGAGGGGGATATCTATGCTCTAGCATGCATATCTGTAGCAGAAGAGATATGACAGCTCAGTTCTGCCGTCAGACTGGTACCTTCATCCATTCCTCAGTGCCAGCGATGCCATTTAAAGCCTCTATTCACCCAGGGTTTTTCTAGAGACATTTCTCTCTGATGTGGATGAAGGTGCAGAAAGCTGCAATAAGGGTACCCAAAGACATCTTTGAAAAGGACGCTGAAGCTTCAGCGGGCACTAAATGAGGATCCAAAATATGAATAGATAGGGCCAGTGGGAGCATCCCTCATTGACATTCCATGACCTCTAGTTGTATCTGTTCATTTCTGTGTACAGACCAAGGTGCTGGTATGAGCCAGACAGCAGCGAACAGTTTGAATAAGTTGAGTGGAATTATTACTTTCTTAACTGCACTCAGCTGACAGGTCTCTGTCAGATGCTGAAGTTCCACATCTTGCTCCATGCCTAGTAGTGCATGAACCTGAAGTTCTATGATTTTCAAAAGTAATACAAGTTGATCTTTGATGGATTTCATAATGGGTTTAGGTGCACTTTTTAAAGTAGACTTATAATCTTTCCAAACTCTTTTTCACATTTCTAAAAGATGTCTTGGGCATAGGCAGAAGCCTGAAATTTAAATGTATATGTATTTACACTGTCTTTGGCCAAAATAAATCAGTGTTCTCATTTCAACAATAGGTATCATGTTTGAATAGAGAAAAGGTAGATTGGCTTCAGTAGAATTTTAAAAAATAATAGGGTAATATTCCCAAATTATACAAAATTTTGTTAAGCAATAGTTAATGAAATATTATATTGCATTTTAAAATAAGCCCACCATGGGTTATAATACAATCTGGTGTAATTTCAGTTAAAAGTGTCACCTAATGAATGTAACCTGATAGTATGTTCTACAGGAATGTAATTATTATTATTTTTGTGTCTAGAAATTAGCGGGCTGGTATATCCCTGCATAATCAGTTGGTTTGGATGGGAGAAGAGCTTGCAATGTGTCCTGGTTTCAGGTGGGATATAATTAATTGTCTTCCTAGTAGCTGGTACAGTGTTATGTTTTGAGTTAGGTATGAGAAGAATGTTGATAACACTAATGTTTTCAGTTGTTGCTAAGTAGTGTTTAGTCTAAAGTCAAGGATTTTTCAGCTTCTCATCCCCAGCCAGCGAGAAAGCTGGAGGGACACAAGAAGTTGGGAAGGGACACAGCCAGGGCAGCTGACCCAAACTAGCCAAAGGGGTATTCCATACCATGTGATGTCATGCCCAGTATATAAACTGGGGGGAGTGGGGGTGGGGGAATCACCGCTCGGGGACTAACTGGGCGTCGACTGGCGGGTGGTGAGCAATTGCACTGTGCATCATTTGTATATTCCAATCCTTTTATCATTACTGTTGTCATTTTATTAGTATTATCATTATTATTTTCTTCTTTCCTGTTCTATTAAATTGTTCTTATCTCAACCTACAAGTTTAACTTCTTTTCCCGATTCTCTCCCTCATTCCACTGGGTTGGGGGGAAGTGAGTGCGCGGCTGCATGGTGCTTAGTTGCTGGCTGGGGTTAAACCACGACACAATGAAAAGTTTTCTTAGTTAAGAGTGTCTGGATTTCACTTTCATGTGACTTTGAGTCTACAACTTTATGTATGTTTGTGTTAAGTCCTGTGTTTTTCTAACTGATATATCAACCAATATTGTCTGCAATCTATTAAGAAACCAATGCTTAGTTTTCATTTTAATACATAATTTAGGAATACAATAATCTTTTTTAGTGCATTATTGCTAAATCCTTGTAAAAGCAGTGTGTGTCCTTTAGGATTTTTTTCAAGGTCAGTTTTTGAAGCAAGAATGACACTGAATTTCCATAAAATTGTTTTTGTATTCTTTCTTCTCAAGAAAATATGATGAATCTTCTCTGTATGGGCATCCTAAGACATGCAGTTTGATTTACTTCTCAAATGCCTTCAAAGCTCCAGACTGTATGTATGAACAAACCTCAGTGAATTTAAAATGTTGACAAAACTTGAACTGATGTGCCATGGCTTCAACAAGTTTTGAGAAGATGTTCTGAAACAAGAATAGCTGCTCTGTGAGAAATACATAGGCCATTCCTCTGTGTATTGGAATAGATATTATCATAGTAGTACTTCTTTCCCCAGCATTTGGAGGAAAAAAATAACCTATGTTGCAGACATCAGAAAAAGAGCTTTAATACTACTGACTACCTGAAACCCATACTGCAAGTCTGCTATATGCACTATGAAAGGAGATTTTTAAAATCTTTTTCTTTAGAAAACATTTGGATCAAGGAATCAAATAGCTGAATAAATGAAAATACTGTGAGTTCAATAGTAAAAATTCATACAGGTGTGAGGAGAAAGTATCTGCAATTTATATAGACAGTGGGAGAAGGAAGCAATCTTTTCTACCTCTAAAAAAAGTCTCTGAGATTTGGTTTCACAGAGTCTTTCTGCAATTTCTTTTAAGCCTCAAAATAAGTAATCAGAATTTTCAGAAACTTTTTATTTTAAATAAGAACTTCAGTCTTTTGATTTCAACTCCAAACTAAATTTGAAATATTGAATTATTTTAAAAAATCTTTAATTTTGGAAAATATTTTTTATTTTCTTGAAAAAACTTACAATTTACATATCTCTCCTGGAGGATAAAATATTTTCATTTTAATGTAGAATCCTGTGTCTCCTAGGGTTATATGTTTTCATCCTTGGGATTAAGTTTTTACTATCTGTGATGCACAACCTGGAAGCCGGTCAGCACAAAATAAGGGAAATTTGTGACATCTAAATTGTAGCCTCTATAGGCAGAAGTAAAAGTTCTATAGTTTTCGCTATTTTTTTCCTCAGGCAAATAAATGCTATCTTCCAATTAGCTATAGAAACCTCACGATTTTTTTTCCAATATCTTTTTTTTGTAAGTGCATTGTGATGGACAAATATTCTTTTTTTTTCTACAAATGAAAAAAAAGTATCTTCTTTTTTAGTTAAAAATAAAAGTACTATGTGTGATTCAAGTTCCTATTTGTTCAAGCCAATTAATTTCCAACTAAAGAAGGAAGGTAACAAAAAGCTTTGAATTTCAGCTCTTTTTGGCTATCTGTTAGTTCTGAATTGGATTTCTTGTTAGCATACAGTGAAAAAAAAGATTAACAGGTACAAAAGCAGGGATTTAGCTGTAAAACAAATAAATGTAGGAAAGGTTAAAAAGAAGGAAAGGTGAAGGATCATGCTTGCAGTTCCCCCACATTAAAATAGTAAGCCAAATATGGAAGAATAAAATTTATGGGAAATTTAAGTAATTTCCTGCAGATCTCAGCCATTTCACATCCAGCCATATTGAAAAAAGAAAGACAGCTACTAAAAAATATTGAAAACCCTCTCCTTTTACTTGAAAAACTCTAGAAAAACAGATAATAAAAGAAAGGATAGACAGAGGTGGGGACCATAACCTCTCACACAGCAGTGCCAGCCATTGGTTCAGTATTCTTGCTGCAGTATAAACCTGCAACATGTGTGTATTGGGTCTGGCTGAGATGGAGTTAATACTCCCCATAGCAGCCCTCATAGCACTGTGCTCTGCATCAGTAGCTAGAAAGGTGTTGATAACACACCAGTGTTTTGGCTACTGCTGAGCAGTGCTGGCACAGCATCAAGGCTGTCTCTCCAACATTTTTGCCCCCCCCTCAACGGCAGGCTGGGGCAGGGCGAGATCTCAGGAGGGGACATAACCAGGACAGCTGACCTAAACTAACCAAACAGATATTCCATACCATATGACGTCAGCTCAGATATAAAAGCTAAGTAAAGGGAGACGGAAGGGGGGCATTTTTTGTCTTCAGGAGCAACCACTACGCGTACTGAAGCCCTGCTTCCCAGGAAGTGGCTAGACATCGCCTGCTGATGGGAAGTAGAGAATAATATCATTTGTTTTTCTTTGCTTTCGCGCGCGACCTTGGCTTTCAGTTTATTAAACTGTCCTTATCTTGACCCACGAGCCTTTTGTTATATTTTCTTCCCCCTGTCCAGTTAAGAAGGGGGAGTGATAGAGCGGCTTTGGTGGGCACCTGGCATCCAGCCAGGGTCAACCCACTACAATGTGTGACATGTTGATTTAATCCCAGCCAGCAACTAAGCACCACACAGCCGCTCAATCACTTCACCCCCACCCAGTGGGATAGGGGAGAGAATCGGGGAAAAAAAAAAGTAAACCTCATGGACTGAGATAAGAACAGTTTAACAGAACAGAAAAGAAGAAAATAATAATGATAATAATAACAATAATAAAATGACAATAATAATAATAACAAAAGGATTGGAATATACAAAACAAGTGATGCACAATGCAATTGCTCACCACTCACTGACCAATGCCCAGTTAGTTCCTGAGCAGCGATCCACATCCCCAGGCCAACTCCCCCCAGTTTATATACTGGGCATGACGTCACATGGTATGGAATACCCCTGTTTGGGTCAGCTGCCCTGGCTGTGTCCCCTCCCAACTTCTTGTGCCCCTCCAGCCTTCTCGCTGGCTGGGCATGAGAAGCTGGAAAATCCTTGACTCGTTGCTAAGTAGTGTTTATACCAACTGAAAACATCAGTGTGTTATCACGATTCTTCTCATACTGAATCCAAAACATAGCACCGTACCAGCTACTAGGAAGAAAATTAACTCTGTCCCAGCTGAAACCAGGACAGTTGGACAGCCCCACATAGAATAAGTCTGTCCTTCATACTATCATGATATATATGGCTGGTTGATAAGAAAATGCCTTTTTTTTGCTCCATAGGTGTTCATCCTGTGCCCTGAAAGATGATTTATTTGCCCTTATCTCAGTGCTAGCAGCAAAGATGATAACACCTATTGTATTATTTTCAAAGCGGTTCCTGGGTATTAGCTATATGAATTCCATATTCTCTAATATGAGGCACAACCTTGACCACTTTGAAAATGCAGTTAAGTGACAGTCACCACTTCTAATGTAAACATAGTATTAGCAATATATTCGCCAAACATACAAATAAAGGGGGAAATAGTCTGCCATTGACAGAAGGATTTGTACAAAAGTTGGAGCAGTTTTTACCACTTAATAGCCTTCCAATTCATTTTCACTGTAGTTTGCCTTTTAGGCATGCATAGGAGGGATCATTCATTCTCTGTGTTCATCAGCTGGCTGCAGCTGATGGGGGCAACAGTGAAGGGGCAGGTTTTTGTGACCCAAACAACGGTCCACTGCTGATTGCTATGAAATTTGGATCAAATTAAAAATGAAAAACAGATCTTGCTTTATTTTAGGCAATTACTACTTCAGAATCTAGCATGGACTCTGTGGAAGGGTCTGAAATTCATTATCAGTGACAAACCAGTCAATTCACTTTTGAAGTAGAAATTAGATTGGTGAGAACAATGTCCTCTGCCAGCCCAATTATGTGAGTTTAAACTATTTTATGTGCAAATTTCTTATGGAGTTTAAAATGGACATCGTACGATATGTATTAAAATATTTAAGGACGTATGCTGAAGATATCTAAAGATAAGTGTAAAGCAGGCAATATTCCTTCCAATAAGGTAAAAATAGCTCTACACAAGGTAAAATTCTTCTGTCAGGCCAAGGACAAACTTATTCATCGCATTGTCACTATAAAGAGGGTAGCGTTCCTCTCCTTGTATTTGAAAGACAAGACCTTGAGCTGGAATTGTAGCTCTTTAAAAAAGGTAACATTTACAGGGAAAAGAATTCCATTAAAAAGATGTTTTTCAAAATTCCATTATAACCTAAATCAAAAACATGGTTTGACTGTACACTCTCAACAATGGGAAATATAAAGGTTGTGTTTAATAGCCCATAAACACAGGCTCTAGAAGAATGAAAAGTAGGTATTAAAAAGAAATGACATGTGTGATTGTATAGGGAACTTTTAAATTGGATTAATTAAATACGATACTCACAGGATATCAAGATGTCCAAAGAAATTAATAGATCATTTTGTATTGATATACACCTATTTTCTAGGAATACCAGTTAAATAGGTAGACCCATATTATTAGAGTCACTCGTTGGACCTAAGAGTAACTTTAAGTACTGAAGACATTAACTAGAAAAAGTGTGAAAGAAGCTCAGACTAAAAGATTTCTGCCATGACAGAAACATCATCTCACCATGGTTAATGGGAAAAGTATACATCTTGAACTTTTAAAAATCCCATTACCATATGACTTTTAGGTGACAAAATAGGGCAACATTCAGGTACTTAGAATGTATCATGCTTACTGTTGCTTTTATTATTTATTACTAGAAAGGTTTTGAATCCTTCATGGATCATCAGTCTGACATGACCTGAAAAACGACATTTTTTTTTCTCAAAGAAGGTACTATGCAAGTATATAACGAGACACAACAGAAAGAGAGTACTGAGAAGCAATTATATATTTTAAGCCTGTACACCAGCCACCCTGTGTCTCTGTACATCTGCAAACCTATTGAAGAGTTTTAAGGAAAGGGGGTGGTTATACAGGTGTTTTCAGGGAGTGCCAACAAAAGATGATGAGGAGCACAGGAGAGAGCTTAAAGACTCCTGTCTGAAAATGTAAAAGATGAAGAAGACCTAAGATACTGTATTTTCTTATATTTAGATCAACATCTTCCAGAATCTTTCTCAGATACTACAATGAAGTCTTTTTCTCAGGGGGAAAAAAAAAAAGTAGTCATGAAGGGATCTTTGAAAAATGCTGATCCTTGAGCGTGTTCTTGTAAAAAGAAAATAATTTTCTTTCTACCATGCTGACAGCATGAACTATAAAGTATACACTATTGATTCATTAGCCCTGAACTAAATTTTCACTAGGAAATGCAGAGTAGTTAACTAAAGGAATGGTGTTTTTTCTGTCCTTAATGACATATTTTCATATATATCATTTTTATATATTATAACAATTCAAAAATACCTGGTCTACTGCAGTTAGTAGTATTATCCTCTTTATTGTCCATCTTCTTCTAACTGTCTATGTCTAGTTGTTTTAACTTCTAAGTAGAGAGCTTCCTTTTGTACTTTCTACATTTCCTATCACAGAGAAGTCATGAATCCATAAATGCGGCTGATACATACTACCATAATAGAATTTATTATAGTAACAATTAACTATTCTGGTGAAGATAAGAAATATAAAGAACTATTTCCTAAAATGATTTATCGATTCTTGTATGAAATATATAGTAATATTTTTTTCTTTTTTCATTTCCTTCACAAATTAGATTATTATTTATAATTAACTAATATTAATTAGAAAATTAGAGCTTTTTATAAAAAGCAAAAAATAGAATTTACACCTATTTACTATGCCATACTTGTTAAAGGGAATACTACTTTTCAATTAAAATATTCACCACCTGTGATCCTACATAGATTTTATATAAAATATAAATTGATATGCTTCTTCCACAGTTTTCTCTGGACCAGCTACTCATTTTTTTATATTTTCTAACCATTCATGTAAGGGTACCCCAAGAGTCTTATGTATATTGGGAACTTTGAACAATTTTTTATGTTACACCTTGTTCCAATAGCATCAATGAATACCATCAATATCATCAATAAAGCTTAATTCTTCCCAGAGCCTTGAAGAAGAAAGGGAATTTGTAGATACCAAAATCTCCCTGAACTTCAGTAGGATTTCTGCACTCATAAATCCTGAAGTACTGGATCAAAGAGAATTAGAAGAAGAAATATTTACATGCAGAAAAAAATAACAAGATTATGTTGAAAATTATAGAGCTGCTATATGATTCAACTTGCCATTTTAATTGCACAATATCTGGGATGTTTGCAGTTACAGCTGTTGATGGTTGTGATCAATTAAATACAACCATTCTGTGTCTGTCACATTTCATCTATTCTCACAAGAATTATTTCAGCATGCTTCTCGGCTGTCTTTCATATCTGCATACTGCAATATCAAGGCAAAACACAGAACTAAGTGGAAATCTTATAGTTAAGACTTTTTCATCCTTCCATTCCATTCATGATCTGTCATTTAGGAACAACAGCTAAAATCAAACAATTAAACAACCAACCTTAAGTAAAAAATTAAAGGAAAGATTTTCAAATACAGTTGCCAACATTTAATCACCAAAATAAAGTGGGTCAATAAATGGTACTATCTCCAAGGCTTCTGATCAAATAGATTTTCACTTGAGTAATATATGCAATGCGGTTTTTTGGTAAACACATTGTTTTACATAGTTATCTGCATCTTGAGAGACACACATTTCTGTTTGCATTCTTTTTAATACACCTTCCTGGCACTGAGTGGTATACTAACCTATATAAATTCTGTATACATGATATTGATAATTCTACTTCCTTACTTTTTTCGTTTGTACTTATGAATGCTTCTTCCCTTTTTCTTGATTGCTCTTTCAGTCACTTTTTTCAATTAAATTAATTCCAAACATTCAAGCATATATTGCAAACACCATTTCATTTGTTTTAGCTTTCTTCAAATAGATGTAACTTTTCCTTCCTTTACTTACTGACCAAAGATAGCAATGCCAGTTAGGATTTTGCATGATTAAACATGGAATGACTAGCACAGTACAGTTTCTTATCATATGATGTCACATAGAATTGACAGTGGCTAATCTCCTCCCTATAGTTTATTGAAAAATCACTATATAAGTGTTGTGGTTCATAAGAGACTGATCTGTAGCAGAAATACAGAGGAAAAAAAACCCTAACTTCTCCAACCACTCTGTGTGAACAAGTCATTAAGGATAAGATATTCTGTATTTCATTGAGCCAATTCATATTAGAGAGTAAAACATTGCTTATATATATTTAATACTTTTAGTTCATGGGTTCTGGTCCCAAAGATAACATAATGGCTTCACTTCCATATGTACAGGACAATGTTGCAAACCTTTAGCCTCAAGGATCCTTTCTCCTACATCTCTGAAGTTCCAAATCTGGCTTTGCCAAGGCTGGAATTTGTCAGAAGAAAGGGTATAAAACAGTTAAGAAATGAAATTATTCTTATCAGGGAAAGGTGGCAAAGGAAGTAAGCTTTCCCAGGTTTAGAAGAGATGTCATTGAGTTCACCTAAATTAAAAGCTTTACAACTTCCACAGATTCTGCATTTGAGGCTGTCTTGCTTCCTTCATACTACGCTGACAGAATACTACCATATTTCCATGGCTTGTTTCATCTGACCTAGTTTAGATCTCCAATTTAAGAAGACATTAATCCTACCCAAGAATTGATTATTTCTCTTTACAGACTACAAAAGGGACCTAGATTTACAAATTCAGGCAAAGACGTTTTTTAACTTCATGGATATTTTTATTTAGTGGCATAAATCAAGCAAAGGTGCTACAGACAAAGACTTTGCAGAAAAGAAAAGCCTGCCGCACCAGGGTCCCTGTTCTGAAGATAACACATAGAGATGTTTGATAAGGTTTTGGTTGTTATTATTTTTTTTTCTGATTATATTTTGCATAAATAGAGGCTCTGTTTCAGAATTGCAAGTTATATGTGCATGAACTAGGACAAATATAATATCTGAGAACTGCGGTTCAGATCTAAAGCTTGGAGAATGGCATGACTGTTCAGGTTCCGGTAACAGCTGGAGGCTTTCAGACACCATTTCTGTGAGGTATGACAGATAAAATTCTGACTCCACTCTAGAAAAGTCATTTTACATTGCTGACTTTTCACTAGACTAATGTGTGTAAATGTCTCCATACTTCACTTCTGCTCTGTCATAAAGAAAAGAAGGTGGTCATAATCTCCCAGAAATTATTTATTTGCTCTTCTCTAAGAGTTGTAGTGCCCAATATGACCTACAAGTCAATTGTGACAAGATAACTAAGTGCTTGGACACAACCAAGGAGTAAATCTGCAAGACCTTGGTCTTAGCTGAATAGCTCAACTGGAAATGAAGGCCTTACAAACACAGAGTATTTCCTAGGTAGCAGCTGGTTGTTACATATGATCCCAGGTAATGTTTTTGATCAAGCAGTTTGTAGTGGAGCACATTATTCTGCTTAATATCAAGGTGATACAAGTCACTGCAAATCACATTTTAGGATGTAAGCATGTAATTGAACAAGTAAGTGTCATCAAAGATAAATAAATTGTCACCAGTCAGCTGAGCTACTATAAATTACTGTCTATGTACTTTAACCTTTTCAATCTGTAAACTAGAACACATCAATTAAAAGCCCTGTGAAGGTGGTTTGACCATTCATTTAACAATCTAATGTGTGGCCAATGAATGGTACACTATTTATTTATTTGTCATATCATTAAAGTTAAACCTTTGTAGAAGGTTTCATAATTTCATGAGATCTTGGCTAAAGCTGTTTCAAATACTCTCTAAAGGGAATTTACTCCTCCCACCTCTCTCTTTGTATTCTAATGTTATTCTTATTTGCCACTTATTTTCTAATTCTGCCACGTGCTAGTGTGAGTTTGTTTAGCATGCAGTATGTCTCCTCTCCTCTCCTCTCTTCTCCTCTCCTCTCCTCCCTAAGCTATCTATATAAGAAACGGAATTCAGACACAGATACATCGGTAGTACTACGCAGGCTGCCATGTAGTGACAAGGTTGCACAAAAAAGTAATCACAGTCGTTGTTTTAGGAATGTACATCAGGCAGCAATCCCTCAGTAGTTCATCTGATCATCTAAACTCCTTTATCATTTGTCACAATTATATATTATTGCCTGTTGATCAATAGAAATAAAAGTAAAATATGTTTCCTGAACTAAGTCAGTTAGATGCTCCACAATATGGATTTCTTTAAGCAATCTAATAATTGCTTCTCTTTTAACTGACCTTCCTAGGGCAAAGCAAATTACTGCCAAGTATGTCCCAGCTGTAACAGTGGCACAAACTTCTGATGCTGAATCTAAGCACAATCAAAGCTGTGAAAGCCGTTGGTTTGGGAGTTATTGGTAATTTGGTAGTATTACTAATGCAGCAGGGAAGGATAGCAGAACAGCTTCTCTTCTCATATGGACTGCTGACCATATAACATGCAAGACAGTATCAAATGTTAGACCATGCTATCTAAGCCTGCAGCCATACCTAACTATAATAATATGCAACCCTTCAAAAAAAAAAACAAAAAAACCTGAAAGACAGGTATTTCCATTCAAGTCAACTGAACTTGCTTACAGGACAGGTCTGGGTGTCCTACGAAAGAACCATACTTCCTCCTACATTACTGCTAATGAATTACACAACAACTATAAGCCTTAAAGCCATGATTGACCATTATCACAGGCCTATGTTCAGACAAAGCTTTGCCACAAGGAAACACTGGGCTCTGTGATACAGGTATTGAGAAGTGTGGGCAAAATCAACCAGTGAGAGCTTAAAAAAAAAATAAATTCAGGCTAGAGAAGTTTTGAGCCCTGAATACATGAATTCTCCATGTAATAGGAAAACTTCTGTTAGAGGAATCAGACCTGTTCGGAACTGGCCTTGTAGGAAGGTACCATAAAGCAGTTGGAACAGTATTCAGAGAGAGCCAGAAGTAAAAGAAGACAAGGGGGAAAAACGTTAAAAAGAAGTCTAGCCATTTTAAACATATGGTGTGCGTTTGGTAGAGCAGACTAAATACATAATATGTTTTTACCAGCAAGGAGAGAATCCAAGCTTCTGTAGTGAATACACAGTATGAAGGAATTGAAAATTCACTTCAGAAAAACAGAAGTGGCAATGTGTTGAAAATAAGGTCTGTATTTTATACTGAAGTGGACCAAATAATTAGAGACTGTGAAATGAAGACTATGAAGGTGGCTGGTCAGATTTTAATATTATGAAATGCTGTAAAGAATGATTTGGATAGTAATGAATATCAAAGGCAAAATCAGAAAAAAAATCCACAGATTAAGTATTTACAGAACTACAGTTTCTGCAGCAATATTGCCAGATGATCACTGAATGGCTTAGAACAAGCAGATCAGTAACCTCAGAGGTGCTGAGAGGATTGTGTCTGATTATATGGTATTAATTTACAAAGGACCTGACACAGCCGAAGAACTTTACTAACAAAAAATAATGGGTGAAATTCTGCATATGTGATTCTGCAATTTTTCAGGACAAGTATCTTATTCATACCTGTCAGCTTCTAGATGGTTAACATTATATATTATAAAAGTAGTTTGTTTTCCCCCACTCCACTGAGAGTTATAGTTGTTTTTACCAAAAAGGGCTGAGTTTTTGCTGTCTGAAAATCAGGTCCTTTGAAAATTTCTCTGTCACATAAGTATGATATGTTGCTCTGATGCCATACTTGTGAAAAGAGGTTGACAAATCTGAAAGGTTTTAGAGAAAAGTTATGATATTAATTTGCATTACAGAAAACATCTTACAGTGATAAATACCTAAGCCTAAGAAAAAATAATCTGATTAAGTTAAAGGTGAGAAAAGGAAAAAGACTCTTCCATCATTTCCTTTTCTTAAAAGAAAATATCTGGGCTTCTGAATCAATGTCCTAGTGAGTCTAGCTGATCCTACAAATTAAGATTATGTGATTGTTGAAGTTCACTCCTAGAAATGGTCCCCTTGAACTCAGTGGGTATTCTCAACTAATTTAAATATGTGCATAAATGTTTGTATACATTGGAATATGATTTTTAACATAGATTTTATGCATAAATTGTTTACACAAAAAATAATAGCAAACTAAGAGATACTCTCAGAAAAGATAAAGAATTAAAAATACTGGATGCTTTTCAGTTATGTGTGGGAAAGAATAGGAAAATGGTACCAGATTATTGCAGTGTTATCACTTTAATAATGATTGAAGAAATCTCATTTAAAGGACTGACATTTAAGGATATGGTACCTAAGTACCTGAGGAGAATTGCATCCATGCTATCAATGTAATTTAATATAAACTATTTTGTTTAATTAATTGTAACCTATTTTACATGTTTCACACTCTAAGGAGATGAAATGGGATTTTTATCAGTGTAATTACAAATTATTGACAAGAACAACTACAGTGGTAGCATAAATTCATTTTATCCAAGTCAATTACTACTAAATATTACATGCTTCTCAAGTTACCAATACCAGCATGGATTGTAGGTTAAAATTAACTGTGATTAAGCTCATTCAAAGTAAAAATGTCATGTTAGAATATTTACACTTACTGATTAAGATAAAGTCATATCATAAAAGTTTATGGTCTACCAAATATGAATCAAATGTAAGCAAACCTAAAATGAATGGTAGTGTGGCTAAGTAATGGTGAGTAGTCATTAAGGAGATTCATGTGGGATTATACTTTATGGTAACAGTATAATGTTAATGCTGAAAAAGCCTTTTTTTAAACTGGTTTTTATGCAAATGATTTTGAATGTAATAGAACAACATTTTAAATTGTTATCCCTATTATTTGGGAATTTTTTTTTTGCTTGGAATATAAATGAGTTCTTTCCTTTTAACACATCACCAAAAAAGCAATATTTGTGTGTGCTAAATTTTATTCTCAGTGTGGGGTTCAGATGCCTGATAGCTACATCTGAGCCAGTCATCCTAATCTTCCTTCAAAGACAAAACAAAGAAATAGACACTTCAAAGGCCTGATTCATTCGACCTATTTTGGATGTCAGATTGACATGAATGAATTGCATTTTAGTAGTGCAATAGATTGTGTAAGGAATCAACTAGATCAGTTGCAGCTGCCTATAGTGTAGATATCTGACATTAAAGGAGAATGAATAAAGTGCATTTAGAGGCACTTTACTATTTCCTAGATTTTCACATTGTTTTCTCAATATCACTATTTTGTCTACAATGCCCTGATAAAACTGAGTAGAAGATGGCAAAGGATTCCTCTGATATTTGTAAGAAAAGTAAAAAAAGGCAAGTAAAAAATCCCTTAACTGTGTTAGCCCTTCATTAGTAAAAGGTGAAGCAATAGTTTTTTACTCCTATCGGTGCAGCAGTGAACTATTTTTTTAAAAGGTACACAGGAGGTTAGGATACGAGTGTAGTACTTTTCCAAACAATTTCCAAACAAAGGCAAATTCAGCCTTTAACCTCACAGACTTCCTTATTGTGGCACTAACTGTATTGGAAGACACTGTTCCTGAAGGACAAAGATGATAGCTTTAAATTTAAAACAGCTTGGATATATACATTTAATTTTACACCTAATGTGTTTCATATTGTTCTGCAGTATAGAAAATCTAAAAATTACATGTATTAAAGGCTTTTACATTGACTTTTAAAAGAACTTTACAATATGGTGAACTCCATCTTTTGCCTACTCGTTTGGTGATTAATGTACGTATGCAGGAAAACCTCCAGCGCAGTCTGCTGAGCCTGAGTGACAACCTAATCTTCTGCACTTTGGGAAGACTCTTACTGGAGAAAAGAGGGCAGCAGAAGTGCCACCACCATAATGCTGCATTAAATGTCCAGCTTCAGATAACTAGCAGACTGAATCCAGCGTACATAAAAGCAGCTAGCATTTCATGTTTATTGCTTGCAATTTCAGTGGAAGCAAAAGGCTTTCAAAATAACAAGGAAGAAATGGAAGTGCCTTTGTTACGCATCTACTTTACTGCATTGACTTTATAAAGAGTGTTGGAAACTATTTCCCTCTCTAGAAACACCTGCAATGTCAGAGAAACAATGCCTTTGGGTAGGTATTGATTTTAAGTAGACAAAACAAAAGACGATTGTTATCATGTAAACGTGCTCCTCAGCCTCAGAAATGCAGCTTGAGTATTTCTGCCTGTTAAATACTTCCTTTTAAATGCCACCATTATTTAAACACTGCCAAGTTATTTGAGTACTTCTTAGTTCTCTTAAGTCAGAGTTGAAAAGGGACTTAATAGATATATATGTACAAAGGCTAGAAAAGCTTCCTAATTAAAAGTGGAAGGAGGATCGATATTTTTTTACTCATAACACTAATTTCTAATGTACAAATAGTGAGAATGATGGAAGAAACAAGCAAGTCCTAAACTCTCAAAATAATTTTTCATAGTCATGCTCTATTGAATTGCAATTCTATCAGTAATTTTTTGGACATACCCTAGAAAATTTAAATACACTCATATATTTTAGTGTCTAAAATCAAACTACACAAATAGCAGATGTTGATATACATACTTATCATAAATAACTAATGTGAAATCTACTGCGTGTGAAAGGATCTCATCTGTGTTTCACCACTTCATTTAATCCAACTATCTTATTTAATACGTGAGGTTGCACAGCAGTATTATTTAAGTTCCCGACATCTTGTTACGCAGTATTAAATCTCTACTCCTTTGCATACATTCTTATTGTTGGTCTGTTAGAAAAAAATAGTTTTTCTCCCCTGTCTGCACTTGTCCTCCTTCAAAATAATAGGTGAATGGGACTATGATACAATCAATATGATAAAGAAAATCCAAACTGTTGAACAAATACACATTCGGCAAGTAAAGCAGTAAACCAGTGATTTCTGACCAACAGTCCTGGAATCCTCAGTCGGTCATGAAGAGATGTTACAGAAATATGTAGGTGGTGAATAGAAGCCTATTGCTTTTACAAGGATTTGAATTAAACACTTGAGGCTGAAGATGCAAGGTGGTCTATAACAACCTCTGAGAGATGGCACAAATTAATGTTCTGAAGTTTGGAAATAATTATTATAGAAAAAACCCAAATACCTATAATTGCAGATTCAAGAGGCCAAAGGCAAAGGAAGTAAATACAATGTAAAATAATTTGACAATGGAAAATAATGTAATACAGTGACCTCTCATCAGAGAACAGGAAGTTTAGTTCCAAAAAGTTTAGTTTGAAAATGATTAATCTTAATACAACACAAATAAAGTCCATCAGCAGAGCAAACACAACAGAGCAGAACATATTCACTGAAAATAAAACTACACCCATTTATGCAAAAAAAATTAATTTTTTGTTCATTAGTTTGACATTACTTTTGTTTATCTCAGCCTTGATTTAGGTCCATTGTTTTCTAGTTAACTTAATGGTTGTGTTCTTGGTCACTGGGATCACTGGGAAAACAAATTAAATTGTTAACAGTTTTTCGTAAGTGTAATTTTGTCTTTTTACTGCAGTGAAATTCTCCAGAAGACTTGTGAACATTTCCTGAAGCATTTTGTAGGCAAAGACAATGACTGGACAGTCTTGTTAGATCTTATAGACACTGCCTTTCAGTAGAGCTGGCATAGATGCTCATGGCACAGTGCCTGTAGAGAAGGCATGTCCAATACAACAGCTATGAAGGGAATGCAAATTCTGTTTGCTTCCGGCAGACTTCTGAATGGCTGTTTGGTAAAATAGCTGTTGTCCTGCCTTTCTTCTTATATAACGTGAAATGTAATCTCCAGAATCATTAAGTTTATGTAATCTTTGGGGAAAAAGGAAAAAAAAAAAAGTGTTTAAATAGATTTTGGTTAAAAGCAAGTGTCTATAGCTCAACTAGCCTCATCCTAAGCATCCACCTTAATGAATCTCAGGTATGAAAAGTCTCAGTGAAGGTTCACAGATCTTACCGTGTCCTTGTTTTTTATCTTTATGTGTAAATAAGAAAAAGCAAAAAAGTTATGTGTTAGAGGATATACATATGTACGTATCTGAGCATATATTCCAAGGTTGTTTTGTACTGAGAGTCTACACTTGTCAATTATATCAATGACGAGAAAATGCATACAGTTTTTGCAAGCATTCTGAGAAGAGCTCTAGTACACTTGCAGTGCGTAAGTGGTCAGCACACATCTTTACTATGGAATGATGGCTTGTCATTCAGAAAGCACACACAGAGCCAAACAACCTTGCAGGATTCCAAAACTAGGTTCTTTCCCATTTGCTTATGCAATATGAATATTTTCATGTGTCAGCTGATTCCAGCAAGCTTTCACAAGAGTCTTAAAAATCTAAGTTTTCTACACATGAATTCTAGCCCATACATGGCCTCAAATTGCTTAGCTAGACATGGAAGGTCAAGCTTAGTATGTCTTCATATCTGAGAGAAAGGTTTCAAGTATGGCTCACAACAGCAAAAACTGGCAGAACAATGTAGGACATTCCTCTTTTCTCTGAAAGGAATGAACAGGACATGCTCTGTAGGTGCAACTCACAATCGTATGTTTAACATACAAATGCAAATTTGAAATGCAGTTTAACTACAGTGAACTAAAATAATTTCCATTTTCTTCACATTCTACCTTACAGCAAAGAAATTTGCCTACACTTTCTGTATAATGTGTGATTTTCCCCCAAGGTATGCCTATTCTTCCTGGTTGAATCACAGAAACAGTATCAGAAGGGGGACATTTGCAATTCCTTTGCAATTCTTAACATAAGTAACTTCTGAAAGAACAAATACAACAGACAAATACTATTTATTAGGTTCCACTGTATGTTCTGTTATACCCCAAACCTTGTCTGTGGCATTAATCTGTTCTTTCCTAAGTGAAGGATGGCATGTACAAGAGGAGATGATAGATCTGAATCTTATGATCCAGATGATATGTAGCAATGATGGTCAGGTGCTAAGCAGGAGAGAACATGCTCTCCCTAGATGACAGACATCAAGGTTTAGAAGGGGAAAATCAGGAGGAATCTGACTGCTTTTCATTTGAGCCTGGGTGTCCTTCAATATCTCCACCAGTAAGCAGAGAGTTTGTGTCAAATCCATGAATGGAGTGGTGGAGCTGCTTTCATCTTTTGTCCCCCTACAAGGAATTGTGGCTGATGGAGCCAGAGCTTTCATTGCAATTTGACCTTCAAATGCCACAGTGCCACAAAACCAGATGACACAAGTCCCAGTTTGTAGCTGTTTCTTTCCTTTTGCATCATAGAAGCTTATAAATCTGTCTTTCATTTTTTCAGGGCACATGTAAAGCCACTATTTTAAAAATAAAGCTGATATGTCTTGAGGATACTTTATGTCTTCTACCCATTAACTATACATTCAGCCATATTCTGTGAACCTGAAAAGACAGCTTGTCATTTAGATACTCTATCATATCAACAAGCTCACATTACTGGGGGGGAAAATTCCTTACTGTTCTCATGTTTTATTTTGACTTTTTCCCCTAAACAAGCTTCAGTTGCTGAAATTCCTAAACTAACAGTAAACCCCCCTTAGTAATAAGTTCAAAAATCTAAAGCTAGATGTTTAATATTCTGTTTTATGTTCTTCCTACTGTGAAGGACTCAAGACATCCTTAAATGAATTTTCTATATTTAAATGAATACAAAGAGGTAGGGTTTTTTCTTCCAGTTTCTCTTTGTAATCCAAATTGGTGTCCAAGAGCTTTCAGTCAGTCCTGTCTCTCAGAACGTGGAACGTGGAAATACATGTCTTTGCTTGCCTTCTGAATAAACTGAAAATACTGCTCTTCACAGCCCTACCCTGGAATAAATTTCACTTAAGTGCAACAATATAGACATGTGGTGCTTACTGCAGTACCAAAGTCAAAGTTATTTAACAGATGGAGGGACATATAGAAGCTGGAAGTCAGAGAGATCATAGGATCAGAGGATAGATAATTCA
This sequence comes from Harpia harpyja, assembly GCF_026419915.1. Classification (NCBI taxonomy): domain Eukaryota; kingdom Metazoa; phylum Chordata; class Aves; order Accipitriformes; family Accipitridae; genus Harpia; species Harpia harpyja. The sequence goes on along the minus strand of NC_068956.1, from coordinate 13,984,745 downwards.
GAGTGGAGGGGACCTCAGGAGGTTGCTGGTCATCCAGAGGGTTAGACCAAGTTGCTTGGAGCTTCATCTAGTTGGGTCTTGAAAACCTCCAAGGATGGACACTGCACAACCTCTCTGGGGAACGTGTGCTACTGCCTAGCTGCCCTCATGGGGAAAATGTTTCTCCTTGTAAGTCTCACTCCAGTTTGTGCTGTTTTTTCCTCCTGGCAATCACCACTTTGAAAATCTGGATCCATCTCCATGTTAACATCCCTATAGGCACTGGGGCAATGCTGTTAGGTCCCATGAAGCTGTCTCTGCTCCAGGATGAACCAACCCAGCTCCCCCAGTCTCTCCTCAAGTGCTCCAGCCCCCACCACTTTGGTGAATCCCCCCTGAACTCCCTCTGGTTTATCAATGTTTTTTCTCTACTGGTGAGCCTGAAACTGGACACAGTATCAATTTGTCATCCCAAGGAATAAATGGATCTCATCAGCAGGGACTGTTTTCTGCTAAGTGTCTGAGTCCGTAATTTTGATCTCTTAAACTTGACCCTATTACCACTGTAATTACTTAAAGAGCTTTTAAAATAATTTGAAATTATTATTAAAATAATTGAAATAGAAGTACTTCCTTGCCTGAATATTTATAAAGAGGCTGCAATTTAGGTACTGTGACAGAGTCAGTCAGAATCTCTTAGTGCTAAAAGCATGATCCTCTACAACTTGAGCAAATGGGCACCCTTTAATGTTGACAAATATAAGGATCTCAGGGGACAGCTGTGACATTCAACACACTCTGGTGACAAGTTTCATTTCTATCAGACAAATTATCTAATATAGTCACTGCGTGGTCCCTGTTAGAGGCAGGAAGACACTATTTATCTTTGTAAGTTTAGATTTTTCTCTCATTTACATCAGTGAGGATTTTATCAATATTATCCCCTCAGAAATCATGCTTTGAGTAGTCCATTTATTTTGTTGTCATGTTTTTCTCTAAATCCTTTCTGAGCATTCAACTCTTTCTCCTGAATTAGTACCAAGAAATTAAAAACCCCAGGTACAGTAATACCAGAACAACATAGGCCCTCCATATGAACTGTCTTTCTAAAAAGGTTCTGACAGTTCAATAAATAATTACATTAAGTCCTTTATGTACCAGATCTTTATTAGCTGATTCTCTCATATACTTTGTGTCACTGAAATAAACGGAGTTATGCAAATATAACCCCACATGCAGATCAGTTTCCTTGTGCCTTTGTTATCTAAATAGGCAAAGCCCAGAGGCACAGAAGGTTAACTTGGGATATTAATATTTTCCAACAGCCTATTGTTGTGTAAAGCACAGTGTATAAGATAGACAAAAATGTATTTAATGAAAAGTGCTGGTGATAAAGAAAATAAACTACAATTATTAATCTGTTGAAACTGTAGATGAAAGGGGTCAAATTAATCTATCATTCCATTAACTTCACAGAGTATCACAAAGGGTAAATTTAACAATTGTATATTCAGCTGAGAACTGAATTATATCTTTTTTATCACTTTGTGACTCTACTTTTGTGTCAGAATCAGTATTACTGAAGAGCAGCAAGAGAGTATAAAACACCCATTTGTGAATAATGCACATATATGCAATGCTTATAATGGGAAAAATATTTTCAGAGAATAATAATTCACGAAAAAATACCTTCTGGGTTTCAAACCTGAGTGCCAGCCAGACGAGTTATTGTGAAGGGACTTAGCTGATCACCAGTAGCTGAAGTCTGTCCAGAGTCAGCTGCTGTTCTTAAACCCACATAAAGTGAACCTTGCTTTTTACAGTATGCAATGTACAGAAACAAGTAGGCCTACAATACACACAGGTTTTGTGCAGGGGGCTTAAAAAGGTTTTTATGGGCATCCTGGCTGGAGAGCAGTTCTGCATTTTCCATTGTGTAGAAGTACACTGACAGGAAGATCATAAGTCATTCTGTGAAATAACTTTTTTGTGTATTCAATCACTCTCTCACTAAAACAGTGCTTAAAATATGTGGGTATGTAAAGGTATGCAATCAGCATTAGCACTACAGAGGAAAACAGCTCAGGAGCTGCTGCTCTGCACAGTTTGCACCTGTGAGTCACAGCAGCTCCAGGTTTTGACCACTCTCAGAAGCTGGAAATGCAGAAGAGCTTTGCTTTGTACAGAAACATAACTCTAGCTTCTCTCTGCACATGGCAACACCTTCCATACCTGCACACTCACAAAAATAACCCACCACCAACCAGTATCTTCCATCCACCTTGGAAAGAGGAATTATACCCACATTTTTCCCTGGCTTTGACCACTCTATGTGTGTATGCAGTTATCAGAAGGAGCTCAAGTCATTTCCATCTTTTATTGTTTCATCCTCATAGAAGAGAAAAATGACAGCTTATGCTGCAGCAAGATCTTTTGCATTGTTTTTCTGTTTGAAGTGCAGTACGTATGGACAGCCAAATGTGAGTCACACATATCCAGCCTACTATTCATAGCAAATTAATTTGAATTCAGACTTGGAACTGGAGCCTGACTTTGGCTGAGAAACTTTTCCTTTCTCCTCCATAAAACTGTCATAGAATAATTTAGGTTGGAAGGGACCTGTGGAGATCATTTACAACCTTCTGCTAAAGGCAGGACCAGCTTTGATCAGGCTGCCCTGTCTGATCAAGTTCTGAGTCTCTCCAAGAAACCTCTCTGCCAGAATAGCAGAGTTAGCAAACTGCCTCTTGAGGCCAGACAATTTAGGACTAAAATATAGGAAAAATAAAAACATATTACTAATAATTTTGGTTACATTAATGGCCACTTCATGTCTAAAAGTCTGAATTTGTTTTATATGGTTAGACATGGCAAGGTTAGTACAATGATTGCAACAGAGAATAAATCGGGTACTTCATATGTAGTTGACCAGAGAAAAGAAAATGTGCAAAAGTAAATTTCAGAGATCCCATGAGTAAAAAGATGGTATGTCAAAGCCAAGCAGCTAATCAGACTACATACCCTAAGGTATACCAATAAATCTAGTTGTCATGAGTGCTCCTAATGAAGGACTATTTGTGAAAGTTTTACCTTTACTGTCTTCAGCTAGTACTCAGCAAGTGAGTAACTGCCATGTTGCTCCCAACAGAAAATGCAAGAGAGTCAAAAATATAGAATGCAATTTTTAAACATCTCTAGGTACATTAAGAAGTGATAAATACAGAAATGACCATTGCAATCATCTACTGTAGCTCCTGTGTAGCATGAACTATAGAATTTCTCTAAATTAACTGGTGTTTAAAATAGACATGTCTTCCAGAAAAAAAAAAAAAAAGAAGAAAAAAAGAAAATTTGCACTACTTTCCTAGCCAAGTTCTTCCAGTCGTTATTTTTTCTCCTTGTGAAGCTGCAGTTTATTCCCAATAAAAAAAAATTACCTTTAAGTTTCAAATGCTGAATTTTGTTACTGCTTTACCTGCTAGATTGTGTTTTTATTGTCTATGTATCAGTGCATCAGTAACCTTCCTTTGTAGAGCTAAACAAATCAGATTTCATGAGAACAAATTCTGGTTTTCTACTCAGTCCTCCAAATCCTCTCCCATTCATCAACATACTTTTAAACTTGTAGGCCCCAGAAGTGGCAAGGTGGAGAAGAAGATCAGGAATCTTCATACTGTCAGTATGGAAAGAATAACCTTGATTTTTGATTAAAAGCTCCGATAAAATGTAAGCTGGAATAACTCAAAATAGTCATTCCCTTAAATGAGAAGTGCCATGGCCGAGGAGAGGCACACTGCCACCAGGGCTGACCCATAGGGTAATGTGAGCCATGAATGAGCAACACAGGAAATACTGTACCACATCCTGAAGCTGGTGAGTGCCAATAATACAAGACCCCTTTCATCCTATAAGTCAAAGGAACTCAAAAATCCTGACCCTGCTAAGTCTCAAATGGGAAATCCTACAGCTAGACAGAGAAAAGAAAATAAACTGCTGCTGAAAACTTACAATACATTTTTTTTTGTGAACAGTTTTTTGTTGGTTTTTTTTTTTAAACGAAAGATGCTCTATGTGAGCAATTGAACTCCATGGGAAGATGTGCGCTCTGGTAACAAGGTATTTGTCAACTTCATGCAAGGTAGCAGAAGCTATGTGTCAGTCCAGTTCCTTGGTAATCTCTACAGTTTTCCAGCAGACTTAAGAAAAGCAGTTGTGATGACAGGCACAGAGTAAGCAGTCTGATGTTTAGCAGGAATAGGTGGATTTTTCTTAATATTCCTCTAAGAGAAAGAGAAAGAAGGCCTTGCATCCACTAACTCTTGGGACATTTCTAATATTACTGTCATTAAGATCTTCATAAGAATTACAGTCATCTAGCTGAACCTGGCAGGAGACAGTCTACTAAATTCAACATTCTACATTTGTTCTGAAGTCTAGATTCTAAAAGAATCAAGGATTTATTTTCTGATAGCAAAGAAGTTTGTGGCCAATTTTATGTAGGAGGAACCAGTCCCTTGAAAGTTCAGAATAACCTCAAGATGCAATTGCTAATAATTTCTTACAAGTTTCACTTGTGAATTTCTTGAGGAGGACAAATCATTTAAGATTTAAATCTTAAGATTCAAAGCAAATTTGAAGGCTAACAGTAGGCAATTACTATTACAAGACTTTGTACATTCTGTGGTTCAAATCTCCCTCACATTATGTATTCTTCTACCAAAAGATCTTGATTGTGCTTCTCAGCCTTGGAATCTGCCCCTATTATCTGGCTTAGCTGCTGCTTTATAAAATCTTGGGCAACTGTGGTCCAATGGACAGAGCAGGGACAGTCAATAGCATAAAGAGATGGCAAATAAACCAGTCCTATATAGACTGGCACTAAGTACAAAAGTCTGGGAATAAGTTTAAAATCTATACCTATATGCAGAGATATATATATATGTACATGTGTGTGTCTATTCATAGTTATCAGCTAGATAAATATACAGCATATGATTGTATTTTAAATACACATGTATGCATATATACAGCTTTTGTGACATTTATTTAGTTGATTAGCAACAATCTCCACAGGGAGACTGTTCACACGGTTCTGAGCGCACACTTTGAGATCCAGACCCACGTGCATACAATATGATGTAGAAAAGAAATGCAGTAAACTGTCGATTTTAGGCTATCTAATAACTTATAGCAGAGCTGAAAAAGTTACACCATTGTACAAACATCTGTTACAGGTAGGCTAAAAAATCTGAGTTCAGACTCTGAGGAGCTGCAGGGAAGAGAATAAAATTATACATGTGCTATAGTTACTACAGAGAGATGAATTATCAGGTGCTTCTGTTCTTTTAAGGAAGAATTTGTGAGATATAGACCTCAAGACTGGGGAAAAGAAATCCACTAGTATAAACCCAGGAAACATTAAGTTGTGCAAATTCAAGCAGATGGAATGAGGGTTCACACTCCTTATGATTAGCAGAGCTTTCTTTCTCACGTTAGTTATGACAATAAGGCATAGCAGTTCAGGATGAAAGGAAAATTATTGCAAAATACATTAAGAGACTGCCTAGTGTTACTTTAATGCTCCAAATACTGCTATATTTATTTAATACTTGGGGAAAAGCGCAGTATGAACTGATACTGCTTGAAAGAATGAACAGCTGAGAAGTATATAAGAATAGTGCTTTTGTTTTTAATTGGGGTTATTAGAAACATTTTTGCCTCAAGCTTCCTTTAATATTTTCTGGTGCTTCTGAATGTGAATAGAAGGAGTGATAGAAGAGGTGGGAAAGAATCATAATGTGGTGAAGAAATGATGCAACTTTTTTCTCTCTAGTCATATTTGTAAGGGTATGTGGAATGAGGGTGTCTGCTTCTTTAAAGGTATATGCTCAAGGACCTTTTTCAATGCAAAAGGGATGATAAGAAAAGGAGCAAGCCATAAACAAAACATACAGGGCAGTGATAAAAACCAAACCTGGTCAGTCACACTAATTGATGAGGGCAAGTGAGATTTTGAGAACATTTATTCCAGCAAGGTTATCTGACGGGGCCCTTGTCAACTAGGAAAGGAAAGGAAGAGGGGGAAACCAGAAACAACATCTACAGAGACACAGACCTGACCAAACAAATGTGGAGACAATGACAGGAAACAAACCTCACCAGTTACATTAATTGATGGGCTATCAAGAAACCACAGGCATCACTTCCAGGAAGATCAACCTGGACTTTGCAACTGATAAGATTGTAAACCATGGGGACCCAGACAGGGAGGGGTGCAGGAATAGATAGAGCTGTACAAACCCATGGGGAGCTTGCATGGGAATGGGGAACAGGAAGGAACAAAGAGGAAGCAGACAGAAAAGGGTGTAAAAGGGGTTGGTCACACATAAACTGGGGCTGGTCAATACGCTTGTGTGGTTGAGCCCTGTGCCTGATCACTGCAGTCTCTCCTATCTTCATATAGCCTCTTATCAAACTATTTCTTAACTACCCCTGCATAATCTCACACTCTCTCTAATGCATATGTGTGCTGCAAGGACTAAGTGCCAGCTACTGGTGAGACCTCTGTGTGTGTGAGTGAAAAGTGATGCCAGCTACTGGAGACAGTGGCATCTTTAACCTCCAGCCACTGAGGTGGTAATGGTGTGTGTTCCCAAAACCAGCTACTGGGGGGACTGGGGTGTGTGGGGTGAGTGAGGGGCTCTGCTCTGGCGGCTGGATTTGGACCGTGGGTCACAGTCCATGTCCCTGGTGCCAGCTCCTAGGGGGCCAATTGTCTGTATCTTCCTCAAACCTGGTGTGCATGGGGTGTGCATGTGTACTCACTAGCAAAATTCACGCTGGACTAGTCGGGTCCTGACTGGGGTATCAGGTGGGCAAGAGGTCTGTCCTGGTTTGCCCAGGGGGATGTGTGAATGGGCGGTGCCTGAGGGATGAGTGTGTGAGTGCTGCATGTTTGCCAGCAAGCATCAAGCTGAACCAGATAGCTAGTACTGGACCCATGAAGTGGGAAAGGGGGCCTGGGATCTGGGCAGGGGTGGCAGGTGGACAGAGAGGCCAAGCTGGTTCTGAGGGGGTCTGAAAATGTGAGTGTGCTTGTGAACCTGGAGAATGTCATGTGTGTGCCTGCAGTAGTGAACTTCTATCTCTATCAGCTGAAAAGAAGGAGGAGACTTGCCTGTCTGTTTGTTTTATGTGAGTCCTGTGTGTAAGTGCTGTTGAAGGCAGCACTTTGTCTGTGGCAATCTGTGTGACCAGCTGTGTCCGTGTCCTGTGTGTGTCTGGGCACCAGGCTGGGCTCCAGCACCCAGGAAGAAAGGTCCTGGGCTGGAGTGGCCGGAGGAGGCAGCTGCATTCTTAACATCCCTTAACAGAATTCTTCTCTCTATTCCTACTTTTGATACCAAAAATAGGAATAGGATTGCATTTTTGCATAAAAACACGCAAACATAGAAAGGAAGCCTACAGAGGGTGGAAGCAAGGACAGGTAGCCTCGAAGGAATACAGAGAAATTGTCCGAGCAGCTAGGCATCAGGTTAGGAAAGCTAAAGTCCTGATAGAATTAAATCTGGCCAGGGACATCAAGGGCAATAAGAAAAGCTTCTGTAGGTACAGCGGTGATAAAACGAAGACTGGGCCCTCTCCGGAAGGAAATGGGAGAACTGCTTACCTGGGACATGGAGAAGGTTGAGGTACTCAACAACTTTATTGCCTCAGTCTTCACTGGCAAGTGCTCCAGCCACACCACCCAAGTCACAGAAGGCAAAGGCAGGGACTGCCTGGGAGAATGAAGAACTGCCCACTGTAGGAGAAGATCAGGTTCAAGACCATCTAAGGAACGTGAAGGTGCACAAGTCCATGGGACGTGATGAGATGCATCTGCAGGTCCTGAGGGAGTTGGCAGATGAAGTGGCTAAGTCACTATCCATCATATCTGAGAATCTGTGGCAGTCTGGGAAGTTCCCACAGACTGGAAAAGGGGAAACATAACGCCCATTTTTAAAAAGGGAAAAAAGGAAGACCTGGGTAACTACAGGCCAGTCAGTCTCACCTCTGTGCCCAGCAAGATCATGGAGCAGATCCTCCTGAAAACTATGCTAGGGCACGTGGAAAATAAGGAGGTGACTGGTGACAGCCAACACGGCTTCACTAAGGGCAAATCATGCCTGATAAAGCTGGTGGCCTTCCATGACAGGGTTACAGCACTGGTGGATAAGGGAAGAGCAATGGACGTCAGGTACCTGGACTTGTGCAAAATGTTCTTCAGGGGTCACTGTTGGGACTGGAGCTGTTTAACATCTTTGTCGGCGACATGGACAGTGGGATTAAATGCACCCTCAGCAAGTTTGCTGACAACACCAAGCTGTGTTTTGCGGTCGACACGCTGGAGGGAAGGGATGCCATCCAGGGGGACCTTGACAGGCTTGAGAGGTGGGCCCATGTGAACCTCATGAAGTTCAACAAAGCCAAGTGCAAGGTCCACATGGGTCGGGGCAATCCCAAGCACAGACTGGGTGATGAGTGGATTGAGAGCAGCCCTGAGGAGAAGGACTTGGGGGTATTGGTGGATGAAAAACTGAATATGAGTCAGCAATGTGCGTCTGTGGCCCAGAAAGCCAGTCACATTCTAGGCTGCATCAGAAGAAGTGTGGCTAGCAGATCGAGGGAGGTGATTCTACCCATATACTCTGCTCTTCTGAGACCCCATCTGGAGTATTGTGTTAAGCTCTGGGGCCCCCAACCTAAGAAGGCCATGGACCTGTTGGAGCGAGTCCAGAGGAGGATCATGAAGATGGTCAGAGGGCTGGAGCACCTCTCCTGTGAAGACAGGCTGAGAGAGTTGTTCAGCCTGGAGAAGAGAAGGCTCTGGGGACACCTTATAGCAGCCTTCCACTACCTAAAGGAGGCCTACAGGAAAGCTGGAGAGGGACTTTTTACAAGGGCATGTAGTGACAGGACAAGGGGTAATGGCTTTAAACTGAAAGAGGGTAGATTTAGACTAGATATTAATAGTAAACTGTTTATTGTGAGAGTGGTGAGGCACTGGCACAGGTTGCCCAGAGAAGTTGTGGATGCCCCATCCCTGGAAGTGTTCAAGTGCAGGTTGGATAGGGCTTTGAGCAACCTGGTCTAGTGGAAGGTGTCCCTGCCCATGGCAGGGGGTTTGGAACTAGATGATCTTTAAGGTCCCTTCCAACCGAAACCATTCTTTGATTCTATGATTGTAATTCAAACACTGAAGCTTGTAAACCTTTTATTATAGCCCTTTTTCAAAATGCCTATGCTTAATGTAAGAAAGGTATTTCTGCTTCTAGCAATTTGTGCTATCAGAGAGGTACAAACTGTGAATGTAATGTTACTCCCTGTAGGTACTTTACTTGTAGGCTATGTCTATAAAATATAGAAAAAGTACCATTTTTGTAATTACTTCAAACTTAATTTCAGGTATCATATCATGTAAATCTTTCCCAGCCTGAGTGTTTATTCACAAACCGATGTGCACCTCAGATAATTTATGTGAAGTCAGTGAATGAGACCCTTCTAATGGCAAAACAACCCATGGATACAAATTCCAGATTGCATGTCCCATAGATGTGATAACACAGATCACATTGAGATGTGAGATGCTCACCAATGATTTAGTTTGGGAACCAAGTCTCAGGATGTTTCCTGTTGGCTTCTATCTTGAAAATCAGTGTCACTGGTTTCAGCTGTCTTCTTCGCACAGAGACAGTAATTATTACCACTGAAGAGAGTGAAATGCCTTTAATATATAAATTACCTGGGTTTAAATATCTGCCTATGTATTTATTTTTACCAGAGTATTCCCAGGAATTTGTGTCAGCAACTGACTCAAAAAAAAAAATCAAATTAAGAGAATGGGGATGTACAGGTAACCATAGTGAGAAGATATTTGGAAAAGCTTTTTCAAAAAGCCACGTTACTGATGGAAAACAGTTTCTGTGATATCTGTTTCCCCCTTCTTAAGTTCTACAGCAAATTTGTTTTTTCAGTTCAGGATCAAAGTCCGATACTACTATTTTACCCTCACTGTTTTATGAGAATGTGCTTTCCAGCTACTTTGTGATATTGTTATAGCACTGGCCCTGTGTGCCAGTATGGTGGTGCTCACAATAAGCAGTGTATCAAAACCTCACATGAGTTTGGAGCAAACAAACTGTTAATTCCCCAAAAGGTGATGCAATTTGTCAAACAAAATGACTGCCTGATTGCACTAACTCCAGTATAAACATTTCATCTCAGTATTAAGGTAGATTTGAGAAAAAACAGAAGCAGAATCCTCTGGAATCTAAAACATTTGCAAAATGAAGACTTATCTTCCAGCATATTGCAGCACTGACCTAGTTTGCGTGCATTTTCATAGCAACAACAGGCATATCATTAGTCTTTGCTTAAAAGATATCAATCATAATTGCAATCTGGAAACAGTATCTGCTAAAGTGGGTGAAAGCATTTTAAGACCATTAATAGTGAAAGCATGGAGCTGTGTGACAGACATCATTTACAGATTTTTCAGCTGCTAAATCACAAACAGTATTTCTTGCTTTTAGAAAGTGTTTGGTTTGTGTTTTTTACATCAGTGACTGATTCACTTGCCTTGACTGTTTTTCATTAACTGAGATAAGAATAAACAACAGCATATATGCAATGTACTAGAAAACCCATCATATTTCAGGATACTCAATAATATTAAAATAAAAAAAAAAGAATAAAATTGGCAGGCCTGACTAACAGAAGTAGTCTGTTGAACACTGCCTTCATTACAATACACTGTCACAGAGTGCTAGGCTCTAAATTAATAAAGTCTGAAGACAAGAATTCTTTGTAACTGATCTGGAAAGCTTGGCTATTTTAAAATAGAAACCATTATGTATTTTACTGATCTCTAAACATTTTTGTAGGAAGTGAAAGGACTGCAAAGCAAGCTTATTAGATAGTGTTGTGAACAATTTATGGGGTGTACAAAACAACTGATATGAGGATTCATTATTATTTTCAAATAAAATGTCTGCTAAAAAGATGAGATGAGAAATTTTAGGCACTGGTATGTGTCTAAATGTATTACCTAGAAAAACACATGTACTCTCCAAAAAATAATCTTTCTAGTAGGGTTCTCTCCATCTTTCTCTGTATACCATGTAATTTCTTTACACAAACACTACGTTACTTTAGAATATAATACACGACTGCTTTAAAAATGAGTGATAGGAGGCCTACAGGAAAGATGAGGAGGGACTCTTTAACAGGGAGTATAGTGATAGGATGAGGGGTAATGATTTTAAACTGAAAGAGGGTAGATTTAGACTAGATACTAGTAATAAACTCTTCACTGTGAGGGTGGTGAGGCACTGGCACAGGTTGCCCAGAAAAGTTGTGGATGTCCCCTCCCTGGAAGTGTTCAAGTCCAGGCTGGATGGGGCTTTGAGCAACCTGGTCTAGTGGAAGGTGTCCCTGCCCATGGCAGAGGGGTTGGAACTAGACGATCTTTAAGGTCACTTCCAACTCAAACCATTCTATGACTCCATGATATGATTGTATCAAGTCTTTAAAATACACAATTTTCATTATTCTTATTACCTCAATTCATAGAAACATAAAATACTTCAAGTTGGAAGGTACCCATAAGGATCATTAAGTCCAACTCCCAGGGTTTATTTTATTTTAATTTATTTCAGTAAACATTTTATTTAAATCAGATAAGGTACCTGTGATGCTACGAAAGTAAACATTTGAATTTCATTCCCTTCCCTTCAAGTTTGTACAAGTTTTATACATGCTTTAGATCTATGTCACTTAAAAATACTCATTTGTGTTTGCTCCCAAATAATGTGGGAATAATTTTATATGCTACTTTACTGTCTTTCTTAAAAGATCTTTGTAAAGCACATTTCTTTTCACATTATTGGTCTGATACAAAGTCCATTTAAAACAGTCAGAGAATCCACAGATTTTGGGTCTGTATATTTTTTTCATTGTCTGTTCCATTTCTAATCTCTTTTACTCTACCGTCTTTTATGTAAATATTTTCCCCAGGGAAAAATATGTATACATGCTATGGTCACACATTTAGGAGCATATGAAAAAAACCACCAAATAAAGGTAAGCTTCTGGGCTGTGAGTAAGTCTCACTTTAGGTCTAGGTGACTAAGCAGAATGCGCATGCCTTTGTCATTAGGTTGGTACACTGAACAAGGATTATTTATTGGCTGTGGATCAGGTAGTTTAAGAAGCAGCTGTATGGAAGAGCTTGGGATGGAAGAAAGGGAGGGAGTTTAGACAAAATAGCACTGCAACAGTGGCAGTTTCACTACAACTTCATCTGTGGCCTTACCTTCCTCATCAGATTATTTTCTTATAAGTCCACTTCAACAACTGAATAACTATAAAAGAATATTAAGGACTTAGTGACATAGCTTTCAGAAAAAAATTGTAAGATCATTATAATGACATTTTAGTCTTGGTATTGTAAGTGTTTTGTAATTTTGCAAATTTATCAGTATGGAAATATTTTGTAAAAACAGTCTTATGCATAAAAATAGTCATTTAGGCTTTTTGTTTTGGCAATGCTGACTCAAGTTTTACCATGTCTAAGTACATATTATATATACATATGAATTGCATATATTTTTAGTATAATACAAAGCCAAACTTGAAGTACTCAAAATACTGTGCTAAAAATTATTTTACTTTGCTATAACAGGATCTTCTTAACCAAGGTATAAAGACCAATTTGACATTATTAAAAAAACATATCTCATTGACTCCAAAACATATTGCTTTGGAATTTTATTGTGAAAGAAATAATAAAAAAGATCAAATTTTTAGTAAAAAAATATGAAGTGCTTAAATGTCCTGTGGAACTAGTATCTCAGTTTTTAAACCTCCTTTGTTCACGTAGTACACAACTCTGTACATTTCAAAGAACTTTGACCAAAATATGCAGCAAAGATTTTTATCCTGAATGCAATCCCAATGACTTAGAGTGAACTGCTGGTGACTGTGTTTTGCAGGATAAAGTACATAAAGGGCTAGCTCCTCTGTTGAGATTGCCACAAGGCAATCTCAAATTGAGAATGCTTAGTGTCTTTTATTCAACTAGCTATGATTTTCTTGCCAATATTCCAGTTCAACTTTTACATTCACTGACAGATTTTATCTATGGTGCTTCCACTTTTTGTAGCAGATATGATTTTAATGATGTCATAACAGTTTTAAGAGTTAATTAAAAATTAAAAAGTGTGCAACTTCCCAATATCACATTAGTACACATTATCAGAACTTATATAACTAGCAGTGAAACAAAGAAAAATCTTAAAAGAGCTCTTATACATATTTGTGGTTTGTCATGGCTAGTGATGATCCTAAATTAAGATTTTCTATATTTCTTATGTTCCAGTTTAGATGGAGCAATAGCTTTTCATTTGCAAACTGTAAAGGAACATAGTAGGCAAGGACAGGAAATGGAGAAGACAGTAGCACAGTAAAATGGTAGTGTCACTCAGAGGATGTGACTGCATAAAACTGTCTTAAAATTTCAAAATCTTGCTGTCACCAACCAAAACACAGGTCACAATTAATCACTGTTATATTAATGAGGAGTGAGGGAGATGGTTCAGAACTCATAGTAAAGAAAATGTTGATAAATGGCAAGTATTTAAGTAGAAATGCCTTTCCAGTCAGAAATTTATCCAAGGAGCACGTGTTTCTTTACAGTGTATTGTGCAGTAATGATTTAATAATTTAAAAGAGAAAGTACCAGCTCCTGAATTGTCAGTAGACCTTCCTACTTAATATACTGTAACAGTCTGCCACTCAAAGCCTTGACCCACTTTGCTTATGACAGCTAATGGAGTAGCAATTTAAGTTATTTAACCTGAAGATATATAGAATTTTTCTAATTAAAAAAATCCATTCTGCCAATGGATATTTGTGCTGTCAAGAAATCCATCCATTATTATAAACACAACAGGTAGCAACTACTGTGATTAAGATGGCCAACTCTTTCCATTAGAAGATCCTCCTTCAGTTACTGCCAGTTTTAGTTAAAAAATAACTAAATATTCATTTACTCTCTTAAGGTTGCAGAAGGTTATGGATGGAAAAAGCATGCTGTAGAAGGTATTGAAGGAAACTGAGCTTAGGAGCCTGGAAATGGGAAACGTAAGATAGAGGACCTGCAGGCAATGAAACAAAATGAGCACATGGAGACTAAAAGAGAGCTAGAAAGATGTTACTATACTTTTTAGTCAAATAGATGCTTTCAGTAAGTAAGGAAACCACAAGTGGGATCAGCAGCATAATGGATAGTAAGAGAGAGATCAGAAACCAGATGCAGGATTGAGATATGACTGATACAAAGGCTTAGAAAAAGATTGGTCAGAGTGATGAATAGCAAAGTGATCAGTTCTGGCTCTGCTAAGCACTTGGGAAAAGCAGCTCCTCCTGAGCTCACGTACAGCTCCCCAAATTACTGGATATTTTACATTAATCTCTCATGTCTTAGTCTTCCATTTATAAAAAGGATATAGTAACAACTACTCACTTCACAGGGACATTGTAAAAATAAATGTATTAATGTTCATGAAGCTCTTGGATGCTGTAATGATGAGCACCATAAAAAGCTTCTGAGGAAATTAATTTTGTGTTCAGAGTAGGTTTTGAATAGTCTGAATTAATGAAGGTTGGGGGCTGTGCACTGAACAATAGAAAATAGAACACTGTTCAGTAAGTGTGCAGTAATTTTTCTGTGACCTGAAAGAGTCTAGGGGGTCTAAAGTAAAAAAAAAAAGTAATTGTGTGACAAATCTATATTGTAGGACTCTTGCATGCAAGGAGAAATTCAGATTGCATAGACAACGATAAATCCCTCATCCCGTAGCTTGAATGTTTGACCTTGCAACTCTAATAAAATTCCGTGTAATATTTAATGTGTAGTTACACACCCAGTATGTAAGTTTCTGACTTAATGCATTGTCTTTTAATTAGTGTGGTGTATGGAGTGGGTAGGTGGGTGGGCTCAGGATTTACATATTTATAGAATTCTGAGGGCATTTTTACATATGTCCATGCTTGATGAGATATAGGGCTGAAATCTAATTAAAGGGTTCGTTTGGTTTTTTTTATTGTTTAGCTGCGTGTGTTTGTATATGGAGACAGGTTACAATATGTTTTATAGAGAGGATTTGCTCCTTTTTATATATGTACCATGTTATACGAAACCAACTTCTGCTACCTGACTTTAAAACCAGCACAGAAGAAATTATGAACTTCTGGGTCCTGGTGTGCAGATGTAACACATCTACACGATCTCACTGAATTTAAGACTATCAAGTTTGGGGACCTGACATTATCATCACACGGTGGTCATCAGAGGATGCTTTTGATGTTACCATTGTCACTGGTGAGAAATTATTCTTGGAGCTTGTTTTGATTTTATCCTCAAAATAATTACAAGAAATGTTATGCAAAATGACAGTGATACTGCCACGTTCATGACTTTGAGTGCAAAACTTTACAAATAAAATGTATAATTATTACAGTTGAGAATACAACTTCTAAGTTGACAATACTTCCTATCTTTGTATCATCAGATAATTTAATTAATTTTGTCATTGTGCTCTGAACATTAGTGAAAATATCAAGAACAAAGGACAAATTGGCCCTGGAACTGCACACTGTTCTGAAGTTACATCACTGAAGTACTAAACTTTATTAAAAGAACTCATGCGTGTCGTAGGAGCCTCAGCTTTTATCAACTAGTACGTTTTAAGTGTGGATTTGTTTTACCATTCTTGTCTTCTCCCATCCCCAAACTGAATGCATATCTTTCTGTTTCTCTACCTCATGCTTGACATGGAATCAGCTGTATAAGCTATTCTGTTCTATGGAAAACCAAAGAAAGGCAACCATTGAATTTGGGGTCATATGTAGACTAACTTTAATTCTATCCCATCATCTTTTCTTAATAATTTTTATTAAGCTGGCTAAAAAGCTTATCTGTATTTCTTTTAATTTCCTTTGTCAGTCTAACGCAGTTTGACTTCTGCTAATTCTCACTTTATCCATCTGTTTCACAACCTTCCAGATGTTGTTTTCTTTGATGATCAATCTCCTTCATTCACTGTAGGCTTTTCTTAAACTTAATACCTCCTCTGCAGTGTTATTAACTCAGCTAGAACTCAACTCTTTCCTAGAAGTTCCCCTGCCTGAGTTCCAAAAGTATCAAAAGTGACTCCACTGCTTTTATATTCAGTGCTGTTCCTGACTAGGTCAGCTTAAATGCCCTGTCCACTTCCCTCTTCTTCCCTCCGAGCCTTGTGCTGCTCTCTCCCTTGTGTTATCACAAGTACCTGTGCACCTGCATTTATGAATGGAAGAATAACTTGTCAGACAAGTTTCTCAACCAGATCAGGAGCCTGATCTGCTTCTCAGGAAAGCTAGGATACATCTGTGTCAGGATAATGGAGGGAGCATAGCGAGGGCAGGAATGCCATGGCAGCAGTACAAATACCATGCAAGAAATTTCAAGTAAAACTACACCTTTAATTTGAAAGAAGGTAGGGTACTGCTCACCATGATCTACAACACCTGGAAGGCTGTAAGTAGAAAGATGACATGATAATTGCCAAAAGTCAATCTGAGTTGGAACTTGCAAAGGAAATTTAGAAAGTGTTTGGTCTTGGCACAGAATTCTCCTTCAGCCTTTTAAAATTTCCAGATTACTAAATATTAATGCTACTCTTAATTATTGTCATCTATATTTAAATGCCAAGACTAATGGTTCATTAGCATGATAGATTAGATTGTGAAAGATAGGTAAGTAGGTTATAGGCAGGTTAAACACCAGCCTTCCAGTCCTGCAGAGAAATGCACAATGCTAAAATGAGAAGTCAGTAGATGTACTATGCATCTTTAAATGATTGCTGTAATTACATTTCAAACTGTGTCTCCCTACATGACTGATTTCTATTAATGCTTCCACAGAACACAAAACATAAAATGTATTATTTAAAGTACATTTTCAGAGTTAAAGACTGAGCAGAACTTAAACCTCAGAATACTTTTTTGGCATCAAAACTTATGTAGCAATAAATGAACTTGACAAGATTAATAAATCTCATTTCCATTTGAATACTTTGAAATAATCATAACTTTTTTGGTGTTTGATGGATACGAGGATCAATGAGGTTGAAGTTATGCCTATGTGCAATTCAAATGGAATGAGATAATAAATGTTGCTCAATGGAGTACATCCAGAATTGATACCCTTTTCTGAAGGGAGTAACTTATTATAATGAGAATCAAATTTGCACTGTATTGATGTATAATCCCTAATTAGTGATCTGACCTCAACTTTGCAAGCTGCCTTCATTTTAATACTACCATGCAAAAGAGCAAATGCTTCTGGGTTGCTGCTTTAGAGCTTCCTTAGTTTTGGCTCTCAGCTTTGTCAAAATTCCCCTCTCAGGCTGATGTAATGTGTGATTTCACCACAGAAAAGTCAAATGGATGAAGTGAAGGACACACACAAAGTAACCAGCTTCTTTCAGGAGAACAAGCAAAGTCTAATATTTTTGCCTCACAGAATACCTCTGAAACACAGTGCTGGTTAGTATGGTCTTCTCATGTTCCTGAGCGCTACCCTACAGAAAGACTTCATGTGTAGCTGGGATTCTTCAGATTTAATCTCCTATTTTAAGATGTCTGTCCCAAGTATTTTGTAACTGAAACATCAAGATGCAGACTGAGAATTAGGGAATGATGGACACAAACTAGACCAAAATTTAAGTAGCTTTGTTTAGTGCTTTTTAGCATTAAAATTTTTCATAATTTCCTTCAGATAGTAAAAGTCATAAAATTACATTATTTCATACAACTATGGCATGTCTGATTCATATATTAAAGATGCAGTCTATGCATTTCCCCTACTATGCTGAAGACTCTCGATTCAAGATACTCAGACTTTGTCTGTACTAGTATAGTGAAAAGTTTTAAGAAATACTCTCCTGCACTGGACTTTCATCATGGACACTGTCACAGCATTAGAAGTGCCCATGGCATTCTTGGGTGGGACCACAGCCTTCTCCAAGACAATTCTTGTCACATTTTGGGTGTTAGCAGGAGTGACTAGGGGCCATTCCCAAAAGACAGTTTAGAAGCACTCCGTGTCTTTGAAGATAAAAGAGTTTAGAAGTATGGATGTGGACCTTTCCATATGATTTGTTCTCAGTGCTAGGGAATGTTTAATTTACTAGCATAGACACAGAACCCCTTTTGGAAATGACAAGATACTGATTCAAGGCAGCAGAGAGAAGATAAAAAAGAATTTCCCCACCCTCCTCTTGTCTTCAAGGAAAGAAAGCATTTGCTTTTGTAGATAGGAATGAATTGGGTCTCCTCTGCTCTTTAAGGGATCTAATACAGGGGCAAGGCAGTCGGTCTTTAAATGTAGCAATGGAAAAATAGAAACTTACTGCAATTCTCAGCCAGCTTCAAAAGCAGAACTGGAGGGACACAAATATACATAGCAAGTCTACAAGAGCTCTTAGCTGGTGTCATGCTGTTATAGACAAGTCACTGTAGATGGTCAGGAGACCATTTCTGAAGACATGATGCATGCTTTGTGTGGAAGGGGAATTCCAGGAGACAAGGTGTATATTTTTTTTCCTGAAGCTTTCAGTGGATATCACTCCTGAATACAGTTGAAATCCCATAAGTTTTACTGTGTGGCAATACTCATTAACGGTCTGTTGGGAAATCTGAACAACCAATAAACATTAATTCATTTGCCATTCTTGTCAGAAAGGGTGGATACTGTCTACGCAGTTTTAGGTGATCTCTCAAGTGGGGATTTTATTTATTTCTCCAGACTTGCTTTTGGACTGGATGGAAGATTCACCTATGTAAAGAAAGGTCGAAGGCAGATTTTCATCAAAGATTCACCTTAGCCACAATGATGAACCCAGATCTATCTTTTCCAACAGGAAAGGTTCTTTGAGAACTGCTGTATAAAAGGAGTTGTAATGAGTTCTGCTATTTTTGAGGCATGAAGTTTATTATTCTAAGCTATTTATTCATTTTAAGAAAGAAAGGATCAAGAAATGAATGGAAGAAGGCTTAATTAAACCTATTATGTGTCTGTCATGATGACAGTATGGTAACAAATCCGTACAGACTGTTTCAACTCTTGTTTTAGAAATTCTTATGTTTAACAAGAACAACAGAGAGTTTAAGCATGTGCTTAATTTTAAGCACGTACATCATCCTATCAACTTCAAAAAGATTATGCAAATATTTTAAGATGAAATACTTTTTTACACTAGGGCCAAATTTCTTAGCATCTTGCACCATTGAACTTAGTTGTACAAACTATATGTTTCGATAAACAACAAAGTATCACTACAGCTAAAATTCAAATAACTTGGTTTTCCAAAGTTGAAATTAAACAAAAAGTTCTAATTCGACTCAAAGCTTTTTTTTTTTTTTTACCACTTTTATATGAAAAAAATACATATCTTTCAGTTTAAAATTCTTTCTGATTCTCTTAAGAAAAGAAAGGGCTAGATTTCCAGAGTTGTACGTAGATATGTGCAAGTGGTTTGAACATTTATGTGGGCAATTGTGGCCTGGGGGTTTGATCTGAGTCCTACAGTCTCTGAAGAACTTAGCCTTGAAATCTTGTTTTGTAAGAAAGATCTCACAATTTTTCCTTCTGAAATTGTCCCACCCTGCACAAATAAACAATGGAAGAGGTAGGAAGCAGAGTCTCCACATCCGAACTAGAAGTCAGATCCTTTCCTTCAGTAAGATAACACAATTTGCTCAGTCTTTATTTAGCTAAAACTCTTTGTAGAGTGTGACAGAAATTCATATTTATCTCAGGTTCACTGAATTATATTCTTCAATGAATAAACTATTTATGAATAGGATGCAACATGTCCTATATACAATGAACTTTTCCTGGCATGTATACCTGGTTTGCAGGTGTCTCTTAAACATGCATTTCCCACCGATAGCAACTTGGAATTATGCAGAAAGCAATCCAAAAATTTTACAGTGTAGATCACTGTTGTAGCTGTAGCTATTCTTAACCAACATAGCAACATTCTTCACGTTGCTGTGATGGTTTCAGAGCAAAGCAATGCCCAACTTAGGCTGTATTACAGGATGATCAGGGACATTTTTAAAAATGAAAGTATGACTGGTTGCATTTTGATTTCTTTTCCCACTTCAGCTTGTTCTCATCTTTATTTTATAGTATTTAATAGTGTTTAGCTTTGTATGGTTTAGAAGGAAATGTGGATATTGTAATGTGATCAAACATTTTGTTATGTTGCATATTCTGGAATTAACACGAGAAATCAAGTTTTTTTCTCATGTATAGAGGGTTGTAATTAAATCAACTCTTTACAAATTAATTCTAGGAAATTCTGGAGTAAACCAAATAAGATGTCCAGGGAGCAGGATGGCAAGAAGGAAAACATGGATCACTAATAGCCTGTCAGAAGTGTGCCATGATGAAATGGGCAGTGCACAGGCTGTCTCCCCAGAAAGCTATTGATTTATATGTCTACATCATGGCTGACTTCTTATTCTGTACATCACTGGACAGTCATGGTAGGTCATCAACTGGGAAAGGACATTTATATTGTGTCTAATCAATACCCTTCTCTATAGGTTAAATGAGAAAATAGATTTAATTAAAAAAAAAAAAGAAAAATTATAGAAAGGAGCCAGTGACAATCAGATTAATAAAGTGGAGTTCCATAAATGACAGGTGAGAAGTTATTTCCCCCTACCACTTCTCTATTTTTTCTTAGCCCAGGCTGTAAATATCACAGAGATGGTAGGCTTGTGAAAGATTGAATAATCCACAGATAGAGAAAAGCAATTTTGTTTTGTGACCTAATGGAATACAGAGATTGTACATGTGGCAAAGGTAAGCACAAAATACATCCACTGTTGTAGCCAAAGTTGTAGAACACTGTTCCAGAGAGAGGCTGTGGAACGCAGCACGAAAACATACAGCTGTTGTACAGTAAGGCAGGTAGATTTAGTCAATCTGGAATCTCTAATTTTTTCAATTTCCCACCAGGTTCAAGTCACTTATTCTTTTTTAGCTCATGTACAGATGCCGAAAATAGCCAACATTCAGAAATTAATATTAAAGTTTAATTTTTAAACCTTCCCTTTATGTTTCACAAATTTCTAACAACAGAAATGAGAGAAGAGACCAAACCAAAACCATCTAACAGTATGTGTGCTTAGTGCGTAAGTTACTTCATAAAACTTTTATACTTTGTTATTAAGTTTCATACCCTCAAAACACTCTTGATGTTATGCACTTCTCTAAAATTACTAGGGGTTCAACGAAGTTGGGTTTCTGCTTGCAGCAACTGTAAGTTTGCTATGGTTGCTTGCTTTGGCTGATGCTCTTGCTTTCATATATACACACTTTTTCTTAATGCAGTAAAAACTTAAACTAGAATAACTACCTTCGTCTTTTCTATTTCCATTGACTGCAGAATCTTTAAAGATGTGTTTGGGATTTGAACAACTCTTCCATAGAGCTAGCCACACCCAGAACTACAAAATTCATTAATGTTAAGATGGGCTAAAGGAATTCAGTAATTATTCCTCTAATGCTCTTACATTTTAATGAGCTGATTAGAATCTTGTTAAGAAAACAATACACTTTTTGTATATAAACTATTCCTTGTGATTGTGAAGTATAAATGACATTTGAAGCTGTAGCAAACTGATAGCTTTTTATCTTTTTAACAACCTGCTATGAGCAAACTTCTGAAATGTGACTTTAAACGTGCGACTTTTGTGATCAAGAATTCTGATTTGCTTGACATTTTGTCAGTGTTATCTTTGGGCTTTTTTTCCTCAATTTTTCTGCATAAAATTCTATTGAAGAAAAAAGAAATTTCTGGCAAATATTTTCTTTTACTGAAAAATATATTTCTCCTTAATTTCTGTCACAGCATGGGGAGGTTTTATCTCTTTTTTTTTTTTTCCTTACTTTCTTAAAATAGCATAAAACAGCATGACCTTTGGTATCAGAGATCATAGGAAATGCAAAGAAGAGAAAAAAAGAAGAGAACTTTTTCTGTGTTTAAATCTTCATAAATATTTGCTATGATAGTTTAACATTTTGAGCAGACCTTTAACTGCACATAACTGGTCTTTCCACTTTGCTCCATAAAAATAACCAGTGATACAGGAGGCTATTTCAAATATTATACCTCTAATATGTATAAAATAATGTTCATTTTATATCTCTTTCTCTTTCAAATCCAAAACCATCATATGAGTATTTCAAAGTCCTATTTTAATTATGCACACATATGCAAATGATGTAGTACATAAACATTTATATTTGTAATGCATCACCAATGCTGAACTACATGATAATAACCATAGCAACTGGGCTTTTCGTCATGCAATTGCGAGAAAACTAAGAGCCAATGCAATAAACATGTTGTTCTTTTTTAAGTTTTATGACATTTTGCATAGGGACATTACAGCACATGCTTTTTCCTGTAAGGTAGTGTCAAAGGCCTTGTTTAATGGTCCCTGTTGTTTCCTTTCAAGATTTATGTCATTTCTTTCTTTAGTTAGAACAGCTCTTCAGGCTGCAAAGATGTAACTATTTCCCACAGCAGTACAGACCATGCATTCAAGCAAGTCCATGAACTTAATTTTTAAAATTTTTCTGTGAAAGTGGTAAGTTTCTAAGTTTCTGGAATCCATGGCTTTCAGTGAAAAAAGGGAAACTGAATGCCATTATGTGTAGCTCTGTATCTCATAATTAGAATCATAGAATCATAGAATCATAGAATCATTTCGGTTGGAAAAGACCTTCAAGATCATCAAGTCCAACCATTAACCATGCCCCCTAAACCATGCCCTGGAGTACCCTGTCCACTCGCTTTTTGAATACCTCCAGGGATGGTGACTCAACCACTTCCCTGGGCAGCCCATTCCAATGTTTGACAACCCTCTCAGTAAAAAAATTTTTCCTAATATCTAACCTAAATCTCCCTTGCCTCAACTTGAGGCCATTTCCTCTTGTCCTATCTCCAGCCACCTGACAGAAGAGACCAACACCCACCTCACTACAACCCCCTTTCAGGTAGCTGTAGAGAGCGATAAGGTCTCCCCTCAGCCTCCTCTTCTCCAGACTAAACAGCCCCAGATCCCTCAGCCGCTCCTCATAAGACTTGTGCTCCAGGCCCCTCACCAACTGGGTTGCTCTCCTCTGGACACGCTCCAGCAGCTCAATGTCTTTCCTGCAGTGAGGGGCCCAAAACTGAACACAGGACTCGAGGTGCGGCCTCACCAGTGCCCAGTACAGGGGAACAACCACCTCCCTGTTCCTGCTGGCCACACTGTTCCTGATACAGGCCAGGATGCTACTGGCCTTCTTGGCCACCTGGGCACACTGCTGGCTCACATTCAGCCGGCTGTCAACCAGCACCCCCAGGTCTTTCTCTGCCGGGCAGCTTTCCAGCCACTCTTCCCCAAGCCTGTAGCGCTGCATGGGGTTGCCGTGACCGAAGTGCAGGACCTGGCACTTGGCTTTGTTGAACTTCATACAATTGGCCTCAGCCCATCGATCCAGCCTGTCCAGATCTCTCTGTAGAGCCTCCCTACCCTCAAGCAGATCAACCCTGCCTCCCAACTTGGTGTTTTCTGCAAACTTGCTGAGGATGCACTCAATCCCCTCATCCAAATCATCAATAAAGATATTAAACAGAACAGGGCCCAACACCGAGCCCTGGGGAACACCACTCGTGACCCGCCGCCAACTGGATTTCACCCCATTCACCACTACCCTCTGGGCTCAGCCATCCAGCCAGTTTTTCACCCAGTGAATAGTGCACTTGTCCAGGCCATGAGACGCCAGCTTCTCAAGGAGTATGCTGTGAGAGACGGTGTCAAAGGCCTTGCTGAAGTCTAGGAAAATAACATCAACAGCCTTTCCCTCATCCACTAGGCGGGTCACCTGGTCATAGAAGGAGATCAGGTTGGTCAAGCAGGACCTGCCTTTCGTAAACCCATTACGTAAACCCAAATTAGAAATGCTTTGGTTTATCCTTGGGATTAGAAATTACCCTTCAAGCCATTAGAGCCCAGTAACATTGCAGGGCATGAATTACTTTAATTACTTTAAGGTTAGGACCTTTCATTACAAAAACGTTTTTCAGTGCTTTATTTTCTGTCTTACTGAAAATAACTGGAGACATGCAAGCTTGCTGTTAACAAGCAATACTTCACTATGATGGTGGTGGAACAGGTTGCTCAAAGAAGTTGTGGAGTTGCCCCATCCCTGGAAGTGTCCAAGGCCAGGTTGGACGGGGCTTTGAGCAACCTGGTCTAGTGGAAGGTGCCCATGGCAGGGGGGTTGGAACTGGATGACCTTTAAGGTCCCTTTCAGTCCAAACCATTCCATGATTCTATGAATACAATACAATACTATTTCAACTATACTGAAATTTTATCTTACAGTATTTCATCACAAGCATGACATTTTAAAAATTCTTATATTTATTTCAGGGTAATGTAAGCTAATCTTTGTCTAATCCCTCTCTACCTATCTATATAATACTTTAGAGCTCAATGCTAATTACTGAATGAACATAGTCTAATCTAAAGACCATTTAATTGTATACTTCCTCACCCAAGGTTGTTTTCAGGTAATTAATGAATTTAAATGCAAGAAAAAGAGTTATTAATAAATGAGATGTTATATATTACTTGGTTAAAATACCCTAATATAGAAAATTTCCTAATTTATTTCAGAATGATTGTGATTACATTACAGAAGTTTTTCTAGATATCAAGTAAGAGGTCTCCAAAATATTATGTTTTAAATCATAAAACCATCCTTCATGCTGTAAGGACAAGACCTTCCCTTTAAGCATCTGAAAAGCTCATTTCAGTTTCCTACAGGAAATAAAGAGTATTAGCACTTTGGGAACCAGTGTAAACTTTATATCACCCAAGATATCAGCATGAAAGAAAAGAAAGCTTTGAGAAAATTTGTCTGAACTTTCTGGTCAAATTCAAGACAGTGTCTTAGATATTTTAAAGTTGAAATCACAATGAAAATCTTTATTTTAAATTTACTTTGGATCTGACTTACTAAAACATTTCTGTGATACAACCTTCTAATAGGTTGCTATGAGTTTACAGTATAGTGACACCAATTTATACTGTGAGTTGCTGCATGATGCAAATATTCGTTCAAGAGGAACACATCAGCCATTTAAGATCAGGGATTTGAAGCATTAAATCAAGAGAGGAAGAGAGAGTGTCATGCTACAAAGAAGTTGAACTACAAATACACATTGAACTTGAAATTGCTGTTGTGAAGGAGTTGCTCACAAAATTCAGGAAGAAGTTCAACCAATTATGACTTTATCCTTTTTTAAAGATTTCTTTGTGCTTATACCAGCCTCTTCTCTCTCACAAGTTCAGCAGCATTTTTTGCTACACCTCAGCACTTCCAGCTAGCATTCCTCCATTAACCTTGCCTGAGAAACTTTCATTACAATTCCCAAGTAAATACTTTAATGAAGAGAAATCACATTCAAGCCATTGTAGTATAACAACTTTGATACCTGCACAAGCAGGTGTGCAAACTAATAATAATTTCAAAATCCAATAAAAATAAACCCACCAGACCCAACCTCTTCTTTCTTACTCTTTATTTTTTTACAACTTTATCTAAATTTGTTTTATAGGAGGAGATAATATTGTAACTAGAAGTACATGGGGTTCTGAATGAACTGTGGATGTAGCTACTGAAACTCATAGGCCTTCTGTTGTTTGAGCTCCAGCTCTCACTTTCTCTGTATTTTTTTTTCAGGTGGAGGTCAAATGGCTACCTGTTAGCCATGCTCCTGAAATGGGAATAGAAATCTGAGGTTCAGAGCCCTGGAGCTATCTATATTTATCAGTTGTCAGGTTCTCTGACCAAGTGACTTGTTTTATGATACTTTTCTTGTCTAAAAGATAAAATGTATCAGAATTTTCAGAGCTACATTTAATACTGAGGTCCAATAACACAGTGAAAAGACCACTGTTGCGATGTTTAGAGTTTTAAACATACCGCCCTGGCATGAGGAATCTTCTTTGACAAATGTCAGTATAGCTCCCTGCTCAGAAGTAGGTGGACAGTGCTATGATCTTGCTAACAAATACCTTGACAGGATCTGCAGCAGATAAGACTAAAGCTACAGATTTGAGAGGTCTGACTTTACAAGGGAGGGGGGGATTAAGGGAGAATCTCAGACCCCACACTACCTCTGCTGAGTTCTCCACACCACCAGATGTGTTAGTAGATATGCAGGTAGGCAACTTGTCCTTAACCCCACTGTTTTCCAGATGTGGCTATGTGAAGATCTGCCTCATGTTTCACAGTAATGTCCTATTTTTAGGATCTGAGAAGATGGAGTTCTTTTTGCATCCTTGTCTCTTAAACCTCCCCATGGTAGGATTTACCTAGATAAAGCACTAAAATGGTGTTGGTTGCCTTCCTGTAAAGTGCTGAAGGGAAGTCAGGGTTGGAGGTAGAGTATCTGAAATTCTGGGACTATTTTTCCTGATAGTATGTTTGAAAAAGAGCATGCTATAGATAGACCATAGCATTTACTCGGGATCACGAATTGTTGATAGCTTCTGGAAAGTATATTGTAATGAATGATTTCAAAAGCTATGACATTTTCAGTTTCCATTAACAACTGCCAAAAAACCCCCTCAGTCTTATAATGTATGAGTGTATGCATGATATGTGTGCATAAACATGGACCTAAAACTTGTATATTTACATACATACAAAACTATGCTCACACACACATTGTTATAGGTGCAGACTATCCTACAGATATATAAGGAGTTTACCCCAGTCTATTCCTAAGTTCACGTTTTTCTCTCTCCTGCTCAGATAGTGTGACAAAATGATACGTGTTTCAGGAAACTAGCAATGAGTGAAATATATTGTTGTGGAGTATTCAAGTACGTCATTAAAGCATAGCATTTGAGGTTACGTACTAACGTTATTTTCCCTGCCGGTTGGTTCTATTTTAAAAGTTAAAAGTCCACAGAAAACCACTCTTTCCCACCACGTGTTTTATTTCTAATTTTGAGATCCTAGCCCAACAAAATCTGTGGACAGAGTAACTTCTGTAATGTATTCAAATTACAATTTAGAGCATTATCAAGCAATGTAAAGAACTGATTTATCCATGTTAAAAAAATTGTTACTCACATGCAAACTGAAGAACAGCCTCTCTGCTTAAAATACTGCCAAACATGTTGGTGGTTAAACACTGATACTGTCCAGAATCCTTCATTTCACTGGGGCTGTTGATGATCAAACTTCCTTCTATTAAACTGAAGCGATAATCACTTTCAATGTCGATTTCAGTTCCATTTCGAAGCCATCTTAAGAAAAAAGAAAGAAACTACTTGAGCATTTGTTTTGGGTGTGTGTGGCAAGGTTTTAATAGTGGGGGAGGGGCTACAGGGCCAGCTCCCGTGAGAAGCTGCTGGAAGCTTCCCCGGCTCCGAGTGGGACCCGCCTCTGGCCCAGGCCGAGCCCGTCAGTGAGGGCGGTAGTGCCTCTGGGAGAGCGGAGTGAAGAGGGGAACCTGCCGTGAGTAGGGGATTGGGGTGGGAGAGGAACCCCTCTGCGGGTACCGAGGTCAGGGAGGAAGGAGGGGAGGAGGAGCGGGGCAGGAGGGGATGCCCCCGCAGCCCGTGGTGAGACAAGGCGGCAGGCTGTCCCCCCCCAGCCCATGGTGAGACGGCAGGCTGTCCCCCCCCAGCCCAGGGAGGGGAGCGGGGGAGCAGATGCCCACCTGCAGCCCAGGGAGAGAGGAGCCCACGCCGGAGCAGGGGGATGCCCCCCAGGATGGCCGGGACTCCATGGGGAAGCCCGCGCTGGAGCAGGCTATGCCTGAAGATCAGCCTGTGGAAAGGACCCGCGCTGGAGATGTCTGTGAAGGACTGCAGCCTGTGGGAAGGACTCACGCTGGAGAAGTTCGTGAAGGACTGTCTCCCGTGGGAGGGACCCCACGGTGGAGCAGGGGAAGAGTGCGGAGTCCTCCCTCTGAGGAGGAAGGAGCAGCAGAGACAAGGTGTGGCGAGCTGACCCCAACCCCCATTCCCCGTCCCCTTGCACCGCTGGAGGGGAGGAGGGAGAGAGAACCGGGAGTGGAGCTGAGCCGGGAAGAAGGGAGGGGTGGGGGGAAGGTGTTCTCAGGTTTGGTTTTACTTCTCATTTTCCTGTTTTGGTTTGATTGGTAGTAAATGAAATTGATTTGCTTTTTTCCCCAAGTTGAGTCTGGTTTTGCCTGTGACTGTAAGTGGTGAGCGATCCCTCCCTGTCTTTGTCTCGACCCACAAGTTTTTCTTTGTATTTTCTCCTCCTCATCCCACCAAGGGGGAGGAGTGAGCGAGTAGTCACATGGTGCTTTGTTGCCGACTGGGCTTAAATCACGACAGCATTTTATGGCCAAAGGAAGGCATCAAGCTTAGTATACAGAACCTGACAGCCCCAGTTGTTATAAGGATGACAGATACTCAAAGATAGCCTGTGCAGTAAGCCATTACTTTGGCAGAGCTTTAGATGGAGACATTCCAAAAAACCTATTGTCCACAAAGGCTTCAGACTTAAAACCTGTATAGCAGATGCATCTTTTATGTCAAAAATAGGACTTTTACTGTGCTTATGATAAACAAAGTTTCGATTTATGTTCTGTCATTAAAGCCTTAGGCCCAGATGAGCTTAGAGTTAGCAGAGCTGAGTCAGCACTGCATGAGAGCAAGGAACCTTTCTTTTCCATTCTTTCAGCATTTGATCTTCTGGGCTCAAGAAATAGAGAAACCTGATTTAAATACAGAAAGTAGAAGAGCAAGTCCCGTAAAGAGAGGGAGGTAGGTTGATGTATATAGGCTGTTATGAAATAAATGATGTTGGCAATGGACAAAGGAAAAATAGTATCAGCTGGGCCAGGATACTTCTCTTCAGAGAAGACTGGCCCAGGGGACTCTGGAATCAGCTGGCGGCTGGTCAGGGGTAATGCCTGCCAGCTACCAGGTAAATGGAAGCTCAGATCAGAGGAGGAGTTAGCAGACGGAATGTTAAGTTTGGGAGGTGTTTGGGAGTGAAATGAGAAGCCTGAGCAGTAGAGACAGGCAGGGGAGTGAAGATAACGTGGGAACAGCCAGGCTGTAGGAAACGTATTAGAAAGTATCACACCTGAGCCAAAGCATTGAATAATTCCCAAATGAACACTTCTTTTTCTGAGGTTTCAGAAGTAACCTAAAAGTCTCATTTCTCTGCTGTGTGAGTGGGTTTGGTTTTTTTTTCGTTTGTTTTTTTTTTTTTTTTTTTCCCCTGGATATTCTCTGCCAAAAAGCCTCACCCCTCTGATTCATCTCCAAGGACTGAAACAACAAACCCTGCAATAGTCCCCTGGCTGCAAGAGAAAAGATTTTGCGTGGTAGATAAATAAACTCTAGCACTCTGGAATAACCTTTGGGGGGGGTGCAGTATCTCAATTAAAGAATAATAATCCACATAAGAAGACTTTTTAGATTTGCTTCTGTGTCAAACTGTATAGAACATGAAATTGTTAAAAGAATGCAAAGAAGAGATAAGCAGTGTAAACAGGTATGGCACAGCTATTATGATGCACATATATTTCCTTCATTGCTAGTTCACAGTCATTCTGCAATTTCAAAGTTGCCTCAGGAAATTGCCAGGCTCTTCCAAGCTTTGCAAGAGTTCAGCAAAGACTGGAAGAACTTGGCAACATCTAGACTCCAGAGGCAACTTTAATGAAACAAAATGATTATCAGTTCACCCTGTCCTGTTAAAATTCATGGTGGATGAGGTACAGATAGCAGAATTCAGATGAAGTAGCTCTGAATTTCTCTTAATCCAAAGGTCAGAATTGTCAGAATTAAGATGAACTGTGAAACTATTATTTGCCCCTTTTTTTCATGATTGGACTTTTGATTGCAGAGGACCCCTGCTTCATTTAATGTAAGAAATGAAACACTGTTGACAATATCTTCATATTGCAAAGGATATTAGGGAAATGTCTGTAGGATTCACTACATTTTAAAAGAGATTCATATATAACAGAGCTAAAAAGAAGAGGAACTTTTCATCTTCAACAATTTATTAATGATTTAAGATTTTGAATGAAATCATAATGAAAGTTAACTTTCACGTATATATAAATATATATGAAATAAAAATACAAAATTAATTTATCTGGAAATTACGGGAGATTTATATAAGGAAAAAGTAAAAATTACATGTTTTGGCATTTCTAAATAGAAACTGACACAAAAATCAGTTTGCTTTAATTAACTTTCTTCAATAAGTTTCATTTTCAATTAAATTCAATGGAAAAATATGTTTTTATAATGCTACCTGAAAACTTTGGATCTTGATGGCTGCCTGCCTATATATCTTGGGGTCCATCCTGAATGATTGTATTCCCCTCATATAATCCAAGCACATTAGAGGAAAAGCACCACTGAATTGTGTGATATGTTTTCTTCTAGGTACCTTGACTGAGCTGGGATGACAGAAACCTAAATATAATACTCAAAAGGTAATGTGCTTACAGGGAAAATCAGCTACATTTTTTTTCTTGAAGACAAGTGACAGATAACATTTTAAAATATTCTAATTTGGCTTAAGCAGACAGAAAGTAATTTTTAAAAATTTTTTCAACTGCATTTTCTATCAGGAAATGATACTAACAAAAAAAATCTAACCAGCTTATGTGTGTCCTAAGTAAAACAGGAAAAGCAGTGTTTCACAAGCAGTGAAAGCAGTGTAGTGAAACGGCATCACAGGGAATTCTGCATCTGCCTTTTTAACTCAGCCCTCATTGACATGTCTGTTATGTTCTTAATTTGCAAAAATACTGAGCAAATGGAATCAGTTTATCTCCAGGAGTTATTCCCTAAATCAATGCATCTAGATACCTTAATGACTGGAACTCAAGAAATTAAAAATTGTTATTTCAGGGTAGAGCTTGAACAAGGGGAAAAAAGCTCTTGCAAGGAAGAATAAAATCCAAAATGATGTGAGCATTCTCCATTCTGTTAAAATGAAGTAATGTCCTAGCAAAAAAAAGAATTTGTAAACAGGTTACGAATACTGTGTCATAAGTTGTACAGACTAAGGAAATTAATAAAAATGACAGACACAACTTAATTTTGGAAATTTTGAGTGCTTTAAATATTCTTTTAATGTAGCTTTATAAAAAAAAAAATAATTGTACTGTGTTTTGGTTTTGGGTGAAAATAATTCCTAGCAGCATGGGCCTCACAGTCCATGTAAATAAAGATCTCTATCCTCCAGTGCTTGTAGATAATAGGACAGGGTCTTTGGTGATATAGAAATATCCCTTCTCCTCACTATTTCATATACCAAAGGTTGGGCAGTGACATACAACAAACCTTTGCCTATCTATAGCTTTTTTTGAGACTAAATTCCCTCTGCACCTGCCCTGGAGAACAGTATATTCCTCACAAAGTAATTTATACCTCTTTTCCCTTCCCCTGAATGGTAGTGTGTATTGCATATGCTGTACAGACAAGTGGCAGCAACAGAAGGAGGAGAAGTTAAACTGTGCTGTTAGAATTAGGCCTTTCGGGTCAAAGCTTTCCTTGCATGAACAGCAGTCAGGAAAGTTTGTAAGGCTGCTGACACCAATTAATGTCTGGAGAACTGAAGGAATAGATATCACAAAATCATTAAACAGCCCGGGTTGGAAGGGACCTCGAAAGATCATTTGATCCAATCTTTCATGGGAAAGGGAGCCTAGATGAGATTGTCTAGCACCTTGTTCAATTGCATCTTGAAAACTTCCAGTGATGGGGACTCTACCACATCCCTGAGGAGGTTGTTCCAGTGAATGATTGTTCTCACAGTAAAAAATTTCTTTCTTATGTTGAGATGAAACCTCTCCTGTATGAAATCTCTCTTATATCTGTTACCTCTTCCCTAATCCATGCGGCTTCCTGTGAAGACAGAGCCTCTATCCTCTTTGTAGCTGCCCTTTAAGATATGCTAGAAGTCTGTATTTGTTGATTGCATTCCACTGCGAAAATGCAAAAAACTGTTGGATGAAGAAAGAAAGAAGATGACATAGGATTTCCAACGAGAAAATCTCCACAAGAATAATGAAGTTGTCTGGGAGAGCTGAACATAGGGTTCCCCTCTTTTGGTGGGAATTTGTGCCTTTTCCCCACAGTCACATGCTATGTTTAATGGCTTAATAGCACTTTAACAGTGTGTGGAACTAGTATACATATTTTTTTATCAACAAAGCAATAAATATGTAATAGAAATTACACAAGGAATGTCAATAAGGAAGAATGCAACACAGTTTTCATCCCACATAGTAACGAGTTCATGCACATTCCAGTTTGAAGAATTTCTGGCCATTCATTCCTAATCCCATGTTACATGTTTTAGTCATGCCTGTGTTGTTTGGGGAGGTTGTGCCATGCATCAGATCCATTTAATGACTCACATCTGTTGCAAAGAGGCAGATTCATTGTTGTTATGATGGGAATATCTAAAGATGGTACTGCCTCTGAATTTCTTCCAGCCATAGAAATAGAAGTTTTGTGATTCAAATAAGTCTAAGGAGAATTCATCCAGAATGCTAAGGAATCCACAAAAGAAATAAGTGTAATAGGTGAAAAATAAAATGCAGAATTGATGATTGTCACCTATGACAAAACACAACAATAAGAGTCCTTATGTTCCCTTTGTAAGTGAAGAATGACTCTATGAGAAAAGATAAAGGTTGTATGGAAAAAATAATCAACCATATGTTCCCCCAGCCCTCCTACATCACTTGTAATTTGTATAAAATATGAGCACAGTCAGATATAGCAAATGGATAAGGTGACTGCAACATACTGTTCTCACCTGTAAGTGGGCACCATTAATAAATGGAACTCTTAGACTCATAGGTGTGTCATAACAGATCTGTATAGTAGATATCTGTGACATAGTCTGTATGGAAAAATAGGCAGCAGACAACAGTTGCAAAGGAATAAAATGGTGGACTTGTGAGTGAAAAGACACCAGATTTGGCTCAGCCATGGTATCCTGTATTGCATAGCCATGTCATTTAATGTACCTGTTCTTTACTGCTTTCCCTATAAAATAGGAAAGTATTTCGTAGCTTTACAGATGTTTAGAAAAAAAAACAATTAAAGATTTTGATCTTGTCAGCTGTTACAGACACAAGTTAAGAAACTGAACAGAAGAAGTGCCTCCACATGGATAGATATGAAATACAGAGAACATAATTTGAAACTTCACATATCACTTTGCCTTTATTCACTACCAGTTCTACTTCTTGCTTATTCAGAATCAGAAAAAGCATTCAATCAGGAAAGGCATTTGTGTCACGGAGCTGTTTCTGTTATGTTGTTTTCCAAAGCACACTGACTCTCAGAATGGGAGTGCAGTGGCTAATATTCTGAAAACTAAAAAAATCTTCTAAACCAGGTACCTGTATGTGGGAGTAGGATTTCCACGAGCTTGACAATTCAGAGATACTTTCTTCTCCTCAGAATCAGTTGGAAAAATCACATCATCTGGCTCTTGTACAAACACTGGCCCATAATCAACACTTTCTGTGGAAATAGGAGTGCTATAGTTTAGGAAATCTGAATAAATGTAAAATCATTATAGCTTTTATAAAGTGAGATTAAAGTATACAAAATTATGTTTGTTTTCCAGAGGTTCATATCACATTACTTCAGATGCTATATTAAAAAGCAATAGTTAAAAGAAAAAAAAAATATAAGGAAGAAATATTACTAAGTTAACAATAAAATACATAGTATGATTTAAGTGTTCATCATGCCTTAAAATGGCTTTCTCATCAGACGTGTTTTGGCCTGCAGTCTGATGAGCAGCTCGAGAGAATTAAGCCAGTAAAAGGAGTTCACACTGCTTATAGAGAGTAAGGTAAACAAAAATTTTCCTGCTGCTTGCAGCAGCTTATCTTACAAAGAACTAAGACACAATTTTCCCTTTTATGTCACGGAGTTGCTAAGAAAAATCATTTGTAAAATGAATGGCAGCAACTGGTGGCTATTATTAAATATATATAGCAAAATCTGACATTTCATCTTCCTCCACTGTCTTCTCTAATTTTGGCATGTATCTATATCTTCATATGAATTTACATTTCTGAATAAGAAAAGCTGGATAGACCCATAGAATACATCTATGATTCCAATTCATTTGTATTGTGAAGAGGGAAGTGTAACCTTCAGAAAAGTAAAAGGCTGTAAGTGTAGCATTCCTGATCATGTAGGTCTGAATAACTAAAATTCTCACTGTGCACTAGAAGGCTGTGGAATTTTAATTAACTTAGACTTTCTCCAAACTCTTGGATGATTTAGTCCCATAATGCGCTTCAGATTTAGAGCACTAGCCTAACGATTTGGGTGAGGGGAGGTAGTTACATTGTCCTACTACTTGCAGTGAAACATATGAGAGCAGGGTTTTCTCTGTCAGTTTTATGGTTTCATATGTTCACGTCATAAAAGTCCTCCAACTGGT
This sequence comes from Harpia harpyja, assembly GCF_026419915.1. Taxonomy (NCBI): domain Eukaryota; kingdom Metazoa; phylum Chordata; class Aves; order Accipitriformes; family Accipitridae; genus Harpia; species Harpia harpyja. Next base: position 13,950,109 of record NC_068956.1, on the reverse strand, counting down.
ACTGAGGACAGCATGACACATTAAGCAGTTTATAACCTCCTGTTATATTTGTCCTCCCAATACCAGCTTGAAGTAAGAAAGGTGCACCTGAAGACTTCGGGTTTGGGTCATTGACTTATAAAAATTATTACTGCATTGTTCTACCAACTCCACACAACTTCCACCACATGTTATGGGTTCACAGTTTTAGGAACTGTGACCTTTTTCATACTGCTAATACTTTCAGAAAGTTTGGGTGGACAGGAATAGATGCACGGGGCTACGAGTTTTGGCACAGAGAAGAAAATCTTGGAGTCTGAAAAAGGATGAGAAACATGGGAGACATAAGTCATAGTACGCTAGTTCTGAGATGCAAATTTCCATGTCCTTAAATTCTGTGACATTTTGGGTTTCTCAATTCTATTATTACCATACAGTGAAAAGACCACATAATACCCCATTATGCTATTCAACCTTCCTTTTTAGTGACTATACATTTATTAAACACTTAGGTTTTTGTCTTTTTCCACTGCTATTCAAATACAGTTTGAAAATAACTTTATTTTCAGGTATGTATGCTTCTACTGAAACAGGTTCAAATAATTAGTCTGTCAATTTGTAAAGACAGCAAATAAGAGCAGCAGCAATTAGTGGTTTCTGTTTTGCATAATTTTCAAGTTTATTAGCCATTTTTGTAGGACTGTGTAAAGGAATGTGGATTGCTGTTCTGCATATTTACATTACTTCCGTGTTTCGGTACGTTACTTCAGCTGGGTGTATTGGCAGAAATATATTTTCTGGGACAGATATCTACATTATTTAAAAAACCTCAACCACAATAAGTGATTTCTGGTATGTACTTATATTACTGAAGTTAAAATAACTCCAGTACTAAGTTTTGAGCACTGCAGCTGAGGCTGCCACAGGGGCAATGGATTCAGCTGGCAAAACTTATTTTAAGAAAGGAAAATGTGGGTACAAAAACATTGTATGTATTGTTTCGTATAATTTAGTTACCTCCTTCTTACACTGCACAAGAGAAAATACTAATGAATGTAGGCGTAAATAATCAGAGCTCTCATCAAGCTAGAGTATAGCAAAACCAAGAATTAATTAATGAATGCGAAACTAAATCATGGGTTTAGATTTAGGTGTTATTCCATGCAGATTAGTAGGTGTATGGATAGGGCGTATATTCGTGAAGATTAATGATTTTATCTTTTCCCTAGCAGTGACTGTAGATAAAATATAATGCCACAGTCTAGGATTACTGGAAAGAAAAGAAAAAGATGCAATGCTAGGTAGGTGCTGGTGTCACTAGCAGTACAGATGTTCTTTCTACCTGTACTATTTGCAACAGTAATACTGAAATATTGTGTTGCACTTCCCTTTTGGAAAAATAGTTTTACTTCTGCCTGCAGTGAAGACAACGGTAACAGAGAAAGTTCAATGCATGCAAGTCATGTTCCTAAAAGATGAAAATAAGTAGTTAGCTGCTTATCTGCATTTCAGATGGTGTGTGGAGTACCAGCAGAGATTATTTGGAGACTCAGAAGCAACATAATAATGAATGAGATATTCATCAGTTTGTAGCTAAATTGACTAAATGAATTCTTAGTTAGATCATCTAGACTGGGACAGAATAATTGAAGAAAAGGGTCTATTCTGAAGAGACCAAAGCACTTGCTGAAAAGACAAAGACTATATGTTTATAAATTATTAGGCTTAATAAAGGGGTGATTAAATAAAATGCAATGGGGTGTGATATGTGATATGCGAGAAAACATCACAGATCACCTAATGATACCATCTTCATTTAAGCTCCAGTGACAGACTTGAAACCAAAAATCTAAGTGTTCTATGCCTTCTCTCTTCATTTCAAAAGCAATGAAGGAAACACATTGCAGATGCAAATATTTCATTTAAATATTTAAAAAAAATATTTTAAAACTATTTTTTCAAAGTAAAACACAGGCTGGTTTATAATTAAAGAAAAAAATTTTATTTTTCTTATACATAATGCTAATAAAAGGTCAAATAAAATGAAGCCTTGTGAAGGCTTCAATAGTTGTATCAATGATGGGCACGTAGTTTAGCTAGCATTAAACATCCCATTAGAGATAATGGAAAGTCCTGGACTCTTCCAAAATTGACCTGGACCACCACTGGAGGCTTACTGTATTCTCTTTTCTCTGTAGGGAGTTTAAAGCTACATTGAAACTGTGGGGCTTGAGAAGAAAATTTCCTAGAATCCAGCGCACACTCTGCTAATGTTGCTTGATGTCATTCTGCTTGAGGATTCCCACAAGTGCGCCACAAAATTTCACCTGATTACAACTGGGAATTTCTTAACTTCCCTTTTAAGAGTATTGCATCACTTATTAAACACATATTTAGTCACCATCAAAAGCCTAGATACAATTTCTTCAGCGTACAGCATAACTGCACATTGATTAATATTTACAGAGATTGTTCATGTGTCCTTTTACAAACTAGACTGGAGGACTGCTCAATTATGCTCTAAAAAGCCAACACCAGGATTAATAAACTCTGGTTATTAGTCCCAGGTCTAATCAACTGCATGAGTCTGCTCTTTCTGATGAGAGTCTGCCTTGAAAAATTAATCTCTGCATCTTACCACAGTTTGATCATGAACAGTTGTAGCAGTATGTTCTTTGAGACCTTGCACTCATCTCATGAGTAACCAAGGTGAGGGTTAGATTTTTAGATGACAGTAGACATGGATGATTGCAGACAAAAAAGAGAAAAAAGCACCTGATTATAAAATCCACTTGTGTGGCTTTACACATATGAACTACTCTACAGAAGCAAACACGCTTATATATGTGTTAAATTTTTACAGGATTAGAAACACTAACCATTTGAGAACCATATAACAGAAGAGTTCACAAGCTAAAATGACCACCACTCACCCCCTTTATCTACAGTACATACACTCCAAGCAGCATTACTGCAGTACATTACCTACTGGGGCAGGTTAACCTCGGCCAGCTGCCAGGTGCCCTCCAGCCGCTCACTCACTCCCCCAGGGGAGAAAATAGGATGAAAAAGCTCCTAGGTTGAGATAAAGACAGGGAGATCCCTTACAAGTTACTGTCATGAGCAAAACAGGCTCATCTTGGGAAAACTTATTTCCAGTTAAAATAGACTTGGGTAGTGAAAAACAAACACAAAAATTAAAGCAACACCTTCCCCCCAGCCTCTCCCTTTATCCAGAATCAACTTTCTTCTTCCACCCTGACTCCTCCCAGACACAGAGCTGCCATGTATGACACAGGAGCTACAGGAGGTCTCTGAAGTGGCCTCTTGGGGTCAGGACAGACACCCCAGGGTGTCTGAAGCGCACTGGAGACCCAACTTCAAGCACATGAATTAATCTGTACAGAGTGTTCAGTTCCTAACAGATAAATGACAGCTGGGAGGCCGTGGGGTGTCTGAAATGCCCGGGCAGAGCAGACCAGCACGGTGCCGCGTTTACACCAGCCCTGCCCTGTCCTGGCGTAGTGGCTACAGGCCAGGTGAGGCTCCTTGCAGCACCTGAAGTGACACTGCGGAGCCTGTTTCCAGACACCTGAACCCTGCTCTGTGCAGCCAGGAGTGAGCTAACTGTCCATGCACGGAGCCAGCGGATGTCTAGGAGTTAGAACCACGATTAAAATAAGCATTCAGCGCATTTTTCCCAGGTCCCATGTCCTACCTGCCAGTTTCAGGTATACCCTTGGATATTAGGCTGCAAGACAGCCCAAGTGGCACTAAGCCAGTGTGTTAAACACCTGAATTGCTCCCCAGCGTTTGGACACCACATTTGTTTGTCTGCACCCTCATGCTGAGCTCCACCTGCCCCTGTCCCAGCCCTGACAGCAAGGAGGAGGCCCAGGGGAGGTGGGGTGGGACGGGTCGGTGAGGGGCTGTGAGGTGACTGCAGCCCCGGGTCAAGAGGCTGTCCCCACACAGACAGGGGTGACAGCAGGCTCTCCGTGTTGGCCACTTTCCCCGTGGGCCTGAGTTGTGGGGCTTGTCCAGCCCACTGCGTTTAACAAGGCTGAAGAGCGACAGCCCTTTTTCCCCGGGCAGCCGAGGGCCAGGCATTACATCAGCCCCGGCTCCCCCAGGTGACGTGGTGGCCAGAACGTTGGTGGTGGCCGTTTCACGTGGGGTTGGTGACACGGCCGCCCAGGACAGGTATAAAAAGGCCCGTGCAGTGAGCCGGCCCAGACTGGAGGCGAGCAGGCCGGTGAGCGAGGGCTGAGGTGAGAGGGCGGGGAGGAGGGCAGGGAGGGGAGGGCAGGGCTGCTGGGCCCGGGCAGGGAGGCAGGGGTTGCCCGTGGCATGACAGATGGCAGCTGCTCCTCCTTTCTCTTCCAGAGCCACAGACCCACACAGACAAAAGGACCTGACCAGGGCGCACTCCCCTCCTCAGACACACAGCCACTGACATTCCCTAACGTCTACAAGGACGCTGACGCTAAGTTAAGGAATCAAAAAGGACATCAGCTCTTGGCACCAACCTAATGATGCAGTTGCACTACCAGTGTGGGTGGTTGGATGGTGGTGGCCAATGCCACCATGGGATGGGTGTCTACTGGCTGCCAGGGAGAGGTGGGACTGACAGCCTTGGCCTGCGGCTGGCAGAGCCCTGGGTGGGGGTTGCCCATGGTGATTGAGTGGCTGCCCCTTTGTTTTTTGTTATCCTGCCTTTTACAGCTCCAGGCCCAGACAGGGCCAGGGCCAGACCATGGTGCACTCCCGTCCTCAGCCACACAGCCAGAGACATTCCCTACCTTCTGCAAGGATGCTGACACTAAGTTAAGGACCAGACCATGGCTCACTCCCATCCCCCCTCTCCACAGCCGCTCAGCCAGAGATTTCTGCAGCTTTTGACAAAACCAGTGACCTAAAGACAAGGAAGCACACACAGCCCCAGTCTGCACCATGCCGTGGTCCCACAGGCAGCTGGAGGCTCCCCACAGCCTTGGTCGAGGGGAGCTCCGCACCACCCGCCCTCTCTGTCTGAAGCTGACCTTGAAATAAAATTTTCTGATTCATGAACCATTGGCTGGTTCTTCTGGTTTGTGTAGTCTTTTGGGGGAGACCTCTTGGGGCTTTTCCTTATTTTCCTTATTTGCTTACTGTATTTAATTTATATATCTTTGTATGTGTGCATATATTTGCTATACATATATATACACACACATTTTTATATACATGTATGTTTTCTGATCCCTTCAGGGATCCAAAAGCATCGGGTTTGTTTGCACCCATGTTTTAACTAACAGTGACCCATGCTTTTAAACAGGACAGTCCTGCGTGAGTGCGCATTGGAGGATTTGAACTCCACACCTTATTTTTTCTTTCTAACTTAAGCAAGAGCATGAAGAGATGAATAGTTAACATACATATTAAGCATATGTATGTTTCAATTTACTATTTTAATTTCTTAAGAGAAATATTTCTGTTCCTCACGCAGGCTTTTATTAAAAGGATGAGTTTTCTGTATCCTACTGAAGTGCTATGAGACCAGTGATTTATTACAGAGTGGCACATCTGTCTTGGGATTACAAGTATGCATTGCAACCAAGCAATGTGACACCTAGTTTGTGGTCCCTTTACAAATTTTAAGTTGCCATTTTCAATCTAGGCAATTTAAAACACTAAGCCCTCTCATTAGGATTTACTGTTTAAACTGGTATTGCCCAGAAAGGCAAGGATATGGAAAACATTCCAAATATTAGTAAAATCCCTGTTTTTAAATTCTTTAATATTCTTGAGAGCAGTACTCGAATATTCTTTTAATTCCAAGGTTCTCCTTGCAGCACATTTGCACTTAACAAAATACCAGAGTATATGACTTCTTAGTAACAAGTATTTAAATCCTCATGGGAATGGAAACTGGAATCTGTGAAAAAAATCAGATGTTCTTTAGTTCTTGCTGAGCAATGCAAATAGCATGAAAACAAACTGCAGATGAGAATAAAGTTTCCTGTACTTTCAATTCTGTAGTAACTGAAATAGTGTCATTCCTCAACACTCAGCTTTCTTGCCACCATCCTTGACATAATTCCAGGTCAATAAATAGACCATGAAAAAAGAATAAATTCCTGGAACCCTGGGAACACAGAGGTGGGCAGGAAGGAACTATGACCTTGTGCAAAGACCTGCATTGAAGCTGCATTGGCAATATTATTTCTAGTGTCTAATAATTCTGCGTGCTGTACTTTTAAAGAATAAAAGAAATAAGGTTCTTTTAAATGTTTTTTTAAACAATATTTTTAAAAGATAATTGTCTGCAGAAGGAGAAAGTGTAGCAAATTCTACACTGTAGTGGTCACTTATATCAAATGTCATCAGTGTAGTTTGACCGCTGCCTGCAATGTTACAGTACCATTCAAGCTATATGACTGGCATAAATAGTCTTGGTGCCATCTTCTCAGTCTGAGGTACTGGTGGGAGGAAACAGCTCTTTTCACTCTGGTAATTTTCACCCAGTGGACAAGGTATCTGAGAGGATATGCTCAGGCAGCATGTGAATATGGGGGAAGGAGATATTCCTTCAGGTCTTCTCCCCTTTATCTGCTCATGTCCCTTTATAAACACTTTTTTCTGCAGGTGATACTGGTGGATGGCTTTGCTAATCCATCTGAAGGTGGACTAGAGAGTTCTTCAGATAAACCACCTGTTTTCAGCTGTTATTCTGACACACTGGCAATTTGTCCAAATGGCAGTTGGAAAAAGAGTGATGGCAGTTCTCCTTTGAAAGCAGAGTAACTCAGCAAAGTTTAAAAAACAGAAGTTTTTACAGGACCGAGAAAACAACGTTTTCTTATCTCTCTACTTTTTTTTTCCCATTTGTCAAAGGCCTGTTGAACCCATGTGTTGATGGAAGAATTTTCTAAAGAAAAGCTACAAGATACTGTAAAATGATAGAGCTTCTAAAGCAGCCTAAAAGGAGGGGGCACTAACAGATCTTCCATCCTAAAAGACACATTGGACTCTGCATACAGACCCTACCCGGAAAAGTACCTGCTTGACATATCATGGACCAAACCATATCCTGATGACCTGTCAGTCCTGGGTATTAATAAGTTCAGGATACATTAGGAAAGTTGCAGGAGTTGCTGATAAGGCTATATATGTTGCTGAAATGTGCATATCATCAGAATTTATTAAAACAAAACAAAGGTGTTTCATTTCAAATTGGTCCTACAGAGTGAAAGACACTTTTTGGTAAAGGTGGATCAGGTTTTAGTGCTACTCATTATCAGACTCGCTTCTGAATTTTTTTCTTTCCTGGTTTGTTTGCAGTGTGTGTTTGTTGTATGCACTTGAGGTGATGACTCTAAAGGATCTTCTGATTAACCTTTGTTACCACGGAAACAAACAGTTTAACCTGTTCAGTATATTCAGAAAATATTTTAGATGTAAATAATCACCCTGTTTTCAAAGAAAACATATTGCTTTCTTCAACTAAAAGCTAGAAATCCTGGGTTTTTTGCTTAAATACTGAAAAAAAAAAAATTAACTTCAGTGCTAATATTGATTTTGCAAGTAGGTTCTATAATATAACCTTTCACTTAACACCTAAGAAATAAAGAATTACTATCCATTTTAATATCCCTATAATCTGTCAAAATATAAAATTTCCTTTAATATAATGAAAAAGAAAAAGCCTACTAATTCATCACTGCAAAATATGTTCCAATTATTAAATCTGTGTGTAACAGATTTTAACATTAACAAAGGTGGCTGCAATTTACAATAATTATTTTGCATATATAGAAGCAGACACACACACATATATATGTATATTTATAACACATGCATTTATAAAATACATTTAATCTTAAAACTGTATTTCTGTTAACTTCAAAGTCAAGAAACTTTGAGGAGACTTTCCTTTTGGCAGGTAAGTTCAGGCAGATACACATGCCCTGAGGTATGTACATTGATTCTAGTATGCTGCATGCTGGGAACAGTGCACGGTACATGCATGATGGAGTTTACACTGCAAGGGAGATAAAATTATTTTCTTATATTTTCAGATTTATCTTTTCTGAAGGAGATATGTTTATTTGTTTGTTAGGTAAGATAAGACAAGTTTTTCCTGTTGCTTGAAAATGCTTTCTATGTTCTGTGGCTTGAAACAAACACACCTGTTCTGAACTTAGTTTATACTATCTAAATTGCATGCCACATTAATCAATATTGCCCAATATTTTTTAGCAGTGAAAACATTTTTAGTAGTTTGTGTCTTTAATTCAGATTGGCAAGTGCTGAATTTGGCAGATGGTGTAGAATCAGGAATTCTCGTTCAATAAAAATTAAATTCAGATCTTGCACATCTTCAGGTTCATTGATTCAAACACTTTCAGTTGTGAACTGGACCCTGTTCTTTATTTTATTCTAAAAGATATCAAACCAAAGATGGAAGGATAAAAAGAGTCTTTATTCAAGGTTAAGTTTAATTATTTTTACTGCAGCATTTCCAAAAGTTTTTAGAACAGCAAAAAAGTATGAGAGTTTGCAGTTTTATGATTCTTCAAAAGTATTTAATGAATAATTCACAATTTCTATGCACATTTTTTAGTCGTGACTTTACACATTGATACATAGCTTGAAGAAAAGGACTGTATTGCCGTAACTGCATGTTTACGGAAAGTAATTCCATATAGTTTAAATTCAGCAGTGAACTACAGCATAGTTCTTTTAATTTGAGATATCAGGAAACACACGCTGAATTGAGACTGCAAATTAAATGGCATAAAGTGATTAAAAGGCATAAAGGACCTTTATTAGAAGCCATGTCAGGCCTCTGAGCATGTCTGCTGGGAAATCAATTGAGAAGTTGCTTGAGAACCTGGATAGTTAGGCAGCTAATAAAAGTATTTTGTGTTTTTCTTATGGCAAACCTGGCTCCTGAGTGTATGCCATATATTAGATGTTTGAATTACACAAGTTCTCAATCGTAATAACATAAAATATTCCCCCCCCCCCCCCTTTTATTATTGTCCTTTCACTTGTAGCAGTGATCACTCATGACAACACATGAGCACAGGATGCTGTAGCATATCCTCATTTAGGAGGCCCTGGCTAATAAACATGACCACTTAAATCTATCACTTATCACATACCAGTTGTAGGAAGATAACTAAAATATCTTTCCTTCAAGAGCTCTAAAAACTGAAAAAAAGCCTTGAGGTCAAACCAAAATCAAGAAATTTACTAATTTAAGCAAGTGGAGTGCCAGATGATTGAGATAATGAACTTATTTCTGGTTTTTAAATACCAAAGATATTATCTCAAACATGAAGTTATGAACAGAACTGAGAAAGGTTTAGAAAATAAGTTGCATTCAGCTGCTGTAGCAGATATGTTCTTGCCCTTTTGGATCATGCAGATTGTCCTACCTGGTCTCCTGCCACAGAGTCCTCATGCTGCACCAGAACTACGCTGGTCTTTTCTAAGCCCCGTTTCACACCTGTGCTTGTGCCATGCAGATGCTTCACATAAACCAGGTCTTTAAAAATATTACTCAGGTACCTCAGATTTACCTGTTTCTACAATATCTCCACAGCTGGTTGTACAAAAACCTGTAAGTGGTGGAGTAACTCTCCTAGGACTATTTTAATCAGTCCTTGGAAGAAAGAGTTAAAGTCCCTCTCTTCTGAGTCAACTGCTCTGTTCATTGGGCCTTATGAGTTATGGCCCTTTTTAAGTTTTGTCTCCAGTCAGTGGTTCTTCACTTCCTGCTGCAAAATAGAAGTAGCTCAACTGTTGGAATGTGGTGCCTATGTTTTGAGAAGACTCATGACTGATGACCTATATCAGGTATGATCTCAGCATACCTCCTGGAAATGTCAAGGATTTAGGTGGTGGAATGCTTACCCTGAGGATCCCCATCCCATATCCCATTCTCCTAGAATGAGATGGGCATAAAATTTTCTCAGCCCTCTCATAGTAAGGATTTAAGCATAACGGTCAAACTTCACATCAAATTTAAACACAGTAAGCTGCCTCTTTGCCAGCTGGTTTTTTTCCCAAGAAAACATGATGGAAAAATCAGGGTCAGTCAGGGAGAAGACACTTTAGAGTTCCAGCTTGCGCTATATTATTTGTAAAGTCTGTATTCTTTTGCCTTGCTGCTACCAATTTCTTCTTCAGTCTCTAGACATTCATGCTGTTGAAGACCAGGATAATACACTCTGGTTCAAATCTTGAAATTTGATTTTCACATGCACATATCAGGTTGGCTGGAAGGAGTTATCAGTGTCTGGTGCATGGGCAATAACTGACTTTAGTCCAGTCATCACTTACAAAGAATATTGCAGAGGCAGGACAAATGTAGAAACCTGCCCCAGTTCCAGAAATGCTATCAAACAGAATATATCTGCTTGCATGATTCAAATTGTTTGTGTTCTAGATCAACCTTAATTCAGGGAACATATTTATGCTTGTATATAAGCCATTTCTGTTCACAGAAACACACGCATACACCATTAGCTTTCAATACACGCAAGGTACTTTCCAGGGAAAAAAAAAAGAGTTTACTGAAAGGAGCAGTAATCCTGTAACCACAACCATTATACTGCATGAATGTTGTTGAACTGCAAGGTATTAATCACAATTCTTTAGATTCTTACTTTTAGACAATTATTTTTAAATATCCTCTAACCTCTTCCTCCCTCCCTCTCCTTTCTTCCTCCTTTTCTTTGTGTTTTTCTTTCTACCTTTCTTTGAACATAATTCAGCTAAATATTATTACTAAAGAAATGGTATCAGAAATGTGGCTTCTTTAAATGTAACCAAACATGAGAAAATGTGTATTGTTACTATGAATTGTTGCATTTAAAAGTAAATGACACCACTGTGGCAGTACATCCTGCCCCCCCCCCCCCCCCCCATCCTGCCAGCAGGAAACAAAACTTCTCCAGGAAGGGAGAAGGGGAAGGAAACCCTGGAAGCTGCAGGTTGAAATTTGAACTGGCCAATTGAGATGCGCCAGGTACACCGAGGTGACCCTCCTGGCCAATAGGATTAAATGACCACAGGTCAGATTCGACAGGGGTATAAACGGGGTCCCGCCGGAGGACACGTTGGCATTCCTCCTCGGAGCAGCGAGTCTGCAGTTGGGGACTCCCCCTCGGGCCGGGGCACGGCCCAAGGTAACTGCTCAAGGGAGAGAGCCCTCAGCTTTTACGTGAGTGATACGCGCGTTTTGAGCCATCACTTTAAATCCTGGGGATTCTTAAGTCAGCCGTGTAGTATTAATTCTCTTTACATCATTGAGCCTGTGGTTTTATAAAATGTTACCGGACTTCTAACTCACTTTTGCTGAAGAATAAATCTGAGTTTTAACACCTGTTGGATTTGGTTAGTCATGCATCCGTAACAACCACAATAACACTGGCATGTCTATCAATGCATGCACGTGTATGCATGCATGACGGAGTTGACTACACAGAGTAGGTAATTTAGATAAAAAGTAGTCTTATAAGATTTACTATTCATGTTTAATTTACATTACTATAATTCATGATTAAATTAGAAAAATTCCAAAGAGAAAAAAATATATATAAAAGAGGAACTGACATTTTACTACTAGATGAAATTGTGCTGTAATGGAATTTCAAACCACTAGTTTGTTACTTTCACGTAGCAAAAACTGCATAAAACTATTCTGCATAGGAATCTTTAAGAAAAAATGTTTTAACTGGTGACTTTAAGGCTAATCTGAAGAATCTAAAGGGAAAGAGGCTCGTTTCTACTTTGTGATGTTTAATAAAATTCAAAATTACGTTTGAGAAATACTGAAGTTGATAAAAATGTACTGCTTTTGGAAAATGTTTCAAAGATTCAGAGAGGGAAACTAGACTTACCATCATGTTTGAAGGCCTCTGAAAAATGGTAGAGGTTTGTTGGGGAGTGATAATGTTGTGCAGATCCTCTCCAGCCTGGTGAAGATACACTTCCTAATGAAGGACTGCTTAATCGTGGTCTGTTCTTTGAACTGAATGAGGCTAAAGATGAACTACCAGATTTGATTCTTAGGATAGCAGCATATGAAGTGGGGAGACCAGGAACAGCTTCTGAATATTCTGAAAAAAAACCAAGAAGTGAACACTAAATAAAGATAAAATTTATCACTTTTCAGAAGGATATTTAGTTATGCAGTAGAAAAGTTTTATCTGTAAAGGAAGTGTCAGAAACACCCTGGACTCCATGAGGGACTCAGCTTCTAGACAGAACTTGGTAACAGCATAGACCTCTAAGACAGAAAATTGTCCTGCAGTTAATATAAAAACCCACAATATAAAAATCGGGTGGTTATTACATTTCTTCTTATGGTAATATGAGTTTTCAAAATTTTTAATTCTATTTCTATGACCCTAAGTCACTAGTAGAAAACTGGCTGTGAAGCCACCATCTTTCCTTCACAGCCTTGTATTACTTTGTAGATGCAGTGCAGAAACACTGGCCGAAGCTAAATACACTTCTTATTTCAACACTATGCAAATCAAGTGGGCTAGCTAAAAAGCCCAAGAGCCCATATACGCACAAATTTCTCTCCCAAGAACATGCACATGCCAAAGTCACCTCCTTTTCTGTCTCTGTGAGTTCCCTTTTTTTCCTTTTCTGCCTGTACTTAAAATGTCAGTGTCTACAAATAAAGAATAGTATCCGAGTTTTTGGTCCCTGTGTAATGCCAAATATGAGAGAAATAAATAAATTATATTATTACAATAGATTAAAAATACCACTCAGGAGCTGCAAGAACAAAGTAAACAGAACTATTGAAATCAATAGTCCTTAACATGCAACAGTCTTAAGGAGGGGAGAAGAACATATAAAAATATGTTCACATAGATGAGCAAAGGGACTCAGACTACATATCAAGGGCCTATGAACAAACTGATTTTTTGGGGAGACAGTGGAAGTGGCTTGCAGAAAAGAAGATCATTGTTCTGTCATCTCCACTGATGATAAATACTTATAAATTGGACATTCTTCACATTGGCATAACATGAACAATGAAAAACTATGAGTGTCCAAAAGCTTTGAATAACAGCACACTCAACTGAAATAAAATCTCTTTAAAATACTAGATCATGGCCTTACTGGAAAGCTTTTGGAAAAATATTCTAAACATAAATATAGTTTGCACTATTTTGTATTTCAAATAGTTTAAAGTTAGAGAAATATACATTTTAATTTATGAAGTTTGTGACAGAGAATGCTTAAGAGTCTTTCAGCTTTTGGAAAAGGTCATTTCAGTACAGTATTTATTGTCTCTGATCAGATGTTAAAAATGCACTTCTACCTTTTAGAAGAAGCTGCAATTCACCAAAAGCAGATGACCAGTATTTTAAAATTACCATTTTCATCTATGCAAACTCTAAATATACAGATTATTTGATGATCCCATATCTCATTTAAAAGTTGGATTTAAATACAAGTTTTGGGAATCAGGTGGGAAAGGCACAAATAGGAGAATTCTCCTTTAATTCGTTTTTCATCCTGGTCTCACAAATGATCTACTTTATAATGCGCAGCATGCTGTTTTGTATATCATAAACATAATATCATCTTTCCTGGCCCACAAAGAGAGGGCAAATAGAACATCATCACGATAACTTAAAATGTAGTATGAAAATATATCTTATAGGACCTCTTGAAACATTATCATTGGAATACAGGTGTTATTTCAGAAGAAAAATAATTAATTGTCTTTCAATACATTCCTTCAACATTTGGCAATCTTGATACATTTTAGTTCTTTTAAAGTAAAATTTTTCCATAGGGGGAAAGTAAAGTAATCCTCCAATTCCAGGAGAATATTGAAAAAAATCTTTAAAAATTCATATTAAAATCTATCCTTATTAAAATAACTTATTTTCATTCTGATTTCCCTGAGAATCAGAATGAGGTCAGAATCTCAAGGTCATTGAGGTTTCTTGAAGAAATTTTTGTATTTTTTACTTATTTTGGTCTCGCCAAATGCTAATTTACATTATGAACAAAAATACTTTCGGCCTTACAGATATAAATTATTTCACATAAATGAGCTGCAGTAGAAATGTCCACGGTTAAACTTATCACATTACATGCTTAATGCAGTATGGACATCTTCCTCGTGAACAGAGAAGGAAGACATTCCCTGGGGAATATGGATACAGGAAAGGGATAAGACTCTCTAACAGTCTGCATCAGAGGATAGAAATGCTTAGTGGTGAACGTAGCAGTCCTGGCAGCAGAAGAGCTAATTGGGCACTGTGGAGCTCCTCAGATCCCCACAGCTCAGATCCTCTGATATCCCCAGGGTTGCTGATACCCTCCATGGAAATGCTACCAGAAATCTGGAAATGGGCAGACTGGGATGCAGTCCTGTTTGTCTCACATGCAGCTCGGATGTGGCCAGATTGTAGCTGGTAACAAGGATGCAAGGCACCATGCAACGGACTCTAGCTTTATAAAGATACTACATGTCTCTGTTGTTTAAATACACACGTATCCTGCTTCTAACCCAAGGTGAACAAATGATCTGTAATCCAAATAAGATGGACAAAGAAGCAGAAAGAAAATGCTAAATTAAAAAGTATGATGTCACAGAACTATTCCTGTGTATACTTTTATACATAAGTAAACTATTATATAATTCTAACAGTGATACATTGTTTTACAGCATCCATTTCTCCAGCTTCTACAAAAAAAAAGAAGTGGAAACAGTGGTGATTGCTGTTGGGAAGGCAGTCCTCCAGTGTGCACACAAACATAGAAGAAATACACAATGGAAGGAATTTTACTTTATAATAAAAAAAATGCAGACCTGCCTTTGGTCCGAACTTTACAACACAGCATCATAAACCTTAATAAGATTTCCAAAGGAAACATGATTGCAATCACATATATAATGAATGTACTGTTCCTTGAGTATTTTCTGCAGATACAGGCACTTTTCTATTTTCAGCATGGTATTTTAGCTCTATGCTATTTGCCCTATGGCAAAGGACATGGATTTGGGAAAACTTTATGTCAGTACTTTTTCAGCAAATGATAAATACTTCGTATGACTGAAATATGGTATTATTAGGCTGTTAAATGTACTATATGCCATACATATATCAGTAGTAAAACTCTAATGTCCAAAGACCTTTTAAACTACGTAGTCCATTTGTTGACAACAGAAGATAGTTCCTTAGATGATGTTCCTGAGTATATCAGCTATTCTAACTTGAGAAGATTCAAATAATTATTCTTAAGTCATTTCATTGGGAAAATTATGAAACAGTCTTCCTTGACAGAAAGGCTTCCTGTGCAAGCTAGAGAGTCTGAGCTGTATATTGCTGCTTTTGCAAAGAAACAGAGATTAGCAATCAGAAATTAAATACTAATACTAATAATCCCGATTCTTAGATAGACCATTTAATATAGCTTCTATGTTCCTATTGCCCTGTATTGTCAGCTTGGAAAATGGGTAGAGCAAGCAGAAAACTCTGCATGTTTCTACATAAACATACGATATTATAATTCTTCCTTTTGTTTTCAATATTCAGTTTTTCAGTTCAGTGATACACTGAGAGAAAAATGCAGCTAGGCCCCTGCTCTTCTAGCAAGTCTGCCACTTAGCTCTCCTCCTTGCTGTGTCTCTCATTCTCTGCCATCTTCACCTGCTTCCATAAAAGTCTCTCAGATGATCTTGCTTATAGGAAAGGAATATCCTTCTACTGGGTTCTGCTAGATCTATCACCCAGCAAACAAATTAAGACAAATAAGCAGCCTTCCTCCCTGCTGCCTAGGCGCACAAGAGAAACAAAAAGCAATACGCATATATAAAGTTATAAACAAACACATCACAGATTGTATCCTCCATTACACCTAATTCATTTGCCACCAGGCCAATTTGCAGGTTATACACACAGAAGAGCAAAATAGCCATTAATCCTTTCAAAACTGTACTACGAAATACTTCTTTTTACTCTTTTTAATTGGAAGGGCATGCCAACTTACAAGACGAAGCATACTAAAGTTCCTAGTAAGCTTGAGCTAACAAGTACTCCTGACCTAATTAGTTTAGGATCAGATTTATGTCATTAAGGTGAGTTCCTGGAAGTGCTTCCAGGCAGAGGAATGCATCTGGAGGGGAAGGAGGTTTGAGGAGGTACAGGAACCAGACAAACATGGAGGGCTAAGCAGTAAGTGGGACTGGAAAAAGGAGAAAGTACAATAGCGAGACTCGTTCCAGGCTGCCGAAGTTTTGCCAACATATCACATTGCTAGACAAAACTAAATAGAAGCCATACTGAAATCTCCAGTGGTATGCAGCCTCCTTTTCTGCAGAAGTTTGAATCAAAGTGCAGTTTTTGCCAATGTAATATTTCTCATTTTTAGGCTATGACTCTCCTGTTTCTTTGCATATGTAATGCAATAAGCTACTCCAGTAAATAGGATTCAACAACCCTGAAATAGTTTTGACAAATTCTTTTTTCTAAAATAGTATGTGTAGGCAGCTTGGTGAAATGAACTTGTTCTGTGCAGTCTCATCAAGTCAAGAAGACTGTAATCCTTTTCCCACTTAAAAAGAAAAAAATATTTTTAAATTCTTTGTTATTTAGTTGAATGGGGAACACTCGTTCTGCAGTTGTAAATCCAGGGTTTGAAAGAACAAAAGAATCAGCATGACCTCACATGGCATGAATATAAAGTACCATGGGAAGAAAGAGAAGGAAAGGATGCAAAAGTCTCTCTACATGGTGAAATGGTCCTGCAGTAATGGCTGTATTACGCAAGCTGGATTCTGACCTTTCATGGTATAACTGTTTTGTTTGGCTGGGATTAGTGATCAATGTGAAATTTCACCCTGACTCTGGTTGCTCTCATGCTCATGGGGATGGTGTATCTGAGTAAATTTTCTCTTGTAAGACATAACTGGAAATGGTTAATAAATTATACATAAGCAAATATTTCTTGTTTTGTTTACTGAAAGCCTGTAGCCTGTGATCATTACTGACAACTAGAGCAGAAATCATGCTTACCTGAAAACAAAACTTACTTCCTAATCCGGACATCTGCCTCCAGAGATTTAGACTTCTGAATTGCCTAGTTGCAGTGGCTTAATTAGAATATATTTTTATTAGAGTACTATTTACCATAAAATTATTCCTTTAATTTGGTTTGGATTAGACTTCTGAGACTTGGGAGAATAAATTTATTTTCCATTATTTAAGCACATAGTTAAACTGCTGGAGAGTAGATGTTACTCTCTAATGTGTTTTTTAGCTTTACCAGTCTACCCTTAAAATCCTTGAGAAATTCCATCAAAGACCTATGGGTAGCTCTCAAAAGTCTGCTGCACTTGAGCTTCACTATGAAATTATATTTTCCCTAACCTCATTATTAGAAATAACTTTAGTATTTGGGATGAAACATCCAAAGGTTTTCAATTGCAAGCAGACACAGAGAAGCAATATATAGGCCCAAATGGTAAAGATATTAAGCAACTAGAAACCAGACACAATAAAATCAGCAGCTTGGATTAGCCATCATAGTTCTTTGCACTAGACATACCAGATTTATAGTCATCTTAACAACAGTATGACAGTTTTAAGATAAACTATATTTTTTTTATTCCAAGTGCACATTTCCTTAAATGTGATTTCCAACGGCAAACTATGATTTGAATTAGTTTTAGTAACTTTTTAATGAATCTGTGTCAACTCATTAAATTATTCATGCATCTTTTATTATTTTCAGCACATGCTGCTCTTCAGCCTTTCTTTGGTCAGATTCGACACAACAAGGAAAAACAGCACCACAGGTAATAGAGAAACTGTCTTCTACTGATTACTGAGGTTTTTTTCTTTTAGAAAAAGCAAAAAATATGAATTTCAAGATCATTTGAAAGAAGTTTACTCATATAATTTGTAATAGCTGTGTCAGGTTAAATTCAACTTCGTTTCATGTGTGCTGTGGGAGAACTAAGCTGACTCTGAGAGAAAGGGGATCTTTTCCCACAGGGTAGCATATGCTTATACACGTTCCTTAGGTACAGCCCATGGGTACAAATATAAACCACAAATACTATCCTGTTATATTTTATCTGACAGATTTGTTTCAAAAGGCACAACATGTCAACATAGCTCCAACAATGACATTATGTAATTTGACTGAAATACATTCTTTCTTCAAACAGAGAAAGATGACAAGGCAAATTCACTGAATCCATCCCCAAAAATTCTTTGCAAACTGTCTTTGTAGTATTTGAAATCTATGGAGAGTATAGGATCCTGACTCTTAGGGTGATGTTTTGTTCTCCTTCACTGCCTTTTTTTTTTAAGTGACTCCTGGTCAGTTACTAACTCATTGACATTTCTCAACTATCTATTTAAAATGTAGTCTATCTTATAATACTTGCAAATGTGACCTTCATTTGTGTATTTTTGCTAGCTAGCATGTTTAATCAAATGTCACTAAGAATGCTAACCCATTTTTTTCATTGCAACTTTTAATTACATTGTTTCAGTGGAAGTGTTCAGTCTTCTAAGCTTATGAAAACATGTGCCTTCATTCTGTAAACTGAATTGTATCACTGTTGCTCCTCAATTTTTTAAAAAGAAATGTATTTTCTGTCTTGTTCTGTGCATGCACATCGGTTTCCTTTTAGACTGATCAATGACAACTAGCTTGGCAATAATGTGACTGAGAGATGCAAGAATAGTAGAAAACTGTGTTGATAAGGTGTCCACCCAGGGCATCTCCTTATGAGAACTAGGATTACTACTAAAACACAGCAAAATGTCAATAAATTATGTTTTCTGTTGAAATGAGATTAACTGTAACAAAAACAAAACAAAAACAAAAACAAAAAACACCAGAACAAAATAAAGGAAGTGGAAGCCAGTAGATTTTCTCGAGACCTGGTTAGTGCATCTGATCCTCCTCTGCACACTTCCCACTGAGTGTGGTTTAGTTTACTTGTCAGAGATTTCATTTTAAAGATGTTATTATATCCCAATTATTTCTCAAAACAACAGGCAGTGCAACAAGGTATGCAGACAATCATCAAAACCAAACTAAAAAACCAAAAAGACTGAAACCTTCTCTGGGAACCTCATTTTAAACATCTGGAATCTGGATGTCTACTTGTGAGCTAATGAGGCTGGGTTCCCTTTACAGGTAGTGAAGAGGAAGAGGAACATGGTATGTGATGTGATGGACATGCTCAGTAAATGGCTAATTTTTGCCACAGACTTTAAAAGGAAAGTAAGGTGAGTGGCTGAGATGTCAACATTTCAACTGGCTCAGATGTCCATTGTCTTAGTCCTCTCATCATAAAACAGTCAAGCTTCATTTGTGTCTTTTCTGCTCAAAATGTCCAGTTGTTCTGCAGAGGAGTTAAGATCAAGAGATTTGAATCGTTTTCCAAAGCAGCAGTGGGAGATGATTTAGAAGCTGGAAGTTCTCAAGGAAAATATGCTGATGGTCTTCAACAACCTTTTTTACCACAAATTTGATAGTATAGGAAAGGGAGAAAATCCATCTATTTAAGATGGTCTTTCCTTGGGGAAAAAAATTATTTTTGCCAGGACTTTGGACAAAATAAGTAAACCTTCAATCCAAAAATTCTTCTGCTGAACTTTTCATTAATTCAGTGTTCAAGGAAGATACACAATATTTTAATTTGAAAATCCCAAAGAGCCTCTCACTTAATAGAATTTTCTTTTCTCTTAGAAATCTGGTCATACAAGGCAGCAAATTTGAGAACACAGAATACTACAGACAGATATGGAAAAAAAAAAATAATTAGGGATATATTTTGTTTTCCTTTAAAGTAACAAAGGGAAAGTGCTTTGAAGACTTAAAGAAAGCACTGACTGAAAGATAGTAAAGAATATTTCCAGTGGCTATTAGCAAATGAATCAGCATCTTTGGAATATTATACTGTTAGAGCGAATTTAAATGCCATGAATTTTTATGAGGAATTATTTTGAATAATATAAAGATACTTTTGTAGAGTTAGTCATTGTTTCCCTTCCTACTGAAAAACCAATCTATTTTCCATCTTACTTCCACTTCATACTCATAATGCAGCAAACAGATGACTCAATATACGCCCAATTATTCCCACTTTGCATCCAACATATAACATCCAACCTATCAAGCAAAATGTAATTTAAAATAGAACAATTTCAGCTACAGAATCCTTACAGCTGCAGTAACAAAAATAATAAAAGTAATAATATATTCCAATTATGGAAGAACATTTGCCCCAAATAAAGTAATTTTAAACTGATGTCGTGGTTTAAGCCCAGTCGCAGCAAAGCACCACAAAGCCGCTCGCTCACTCCTCCCCCTTGGTGGGATGAGGAGGAGAAAATACAAAGAAAAGCTTGTGGGTCGAGACAAGGACAGGGAGGGATCGCTGACCACTTATGGTCACGGGCAAAACCAGGCTCGACTTGGGGAAAAAAGCAAATCAATTTCATTTACTACCAATCAAACCAAAACAGGAAAATGAGAAGTAAAACCAAACCTGAGAAACACCCTTCCCCCCACCCCTCCCTTCTTCCCGGCTCAGCTCCACTCCCGGTTCTCTCTCCCTCCTCCCCTCCAGCGGTGCAAGGGGACGGGGAATGGGGGTTGGGGTCAGCTCGCCACACCCTGTCTCTGCCGCTCCTTCCTCCTCAGGGGGAGGACTCCGCACTTGTCCCCTGCTCCACCGTGGGGTCCCTCCCACAGGAGACAGGCCTCCACGGACTTCTCCAGCGTGAGTCCTTTCCGCAGGCTGTAGTTCTTCCTGAACTTCCCTGGCGCGGGTCCTTTCAGCAGGCCAATCTTCAGGCACA
This sequence comes from Harpia harpyja, assembly GCF_026419915.1. NCBI lineage: Eukaryota > Metazoa > Chordata > Aves > Accipitriformes > Accipitridae > Harpia > Harpia harpyja. The sequence goes on along the minus strand of NC_068956.1, from coordinate 13,929,272 downwards.
GCCTGCTCCAGCGTGGGCTTTCCCATGGAGTCATGGCCATCTTCGGGGGCCTCTGCTCCCCCGCTCCCCTCCCTGGGCTGGGGGGGGACAGCCTGCCGCCTTGTCTCACCACGGGCTGCGGGGGCATCCCCTCCTGCCCCGCTCCTCCTCCCCTCCTTCCTCCCTGACCTCGGTACCCGCAGAGGGGTTCCTCTCCCACCCCAATCCCCTACTCACGGCAGGTTCCCCTCTTCACTCCGCTCTCCCAGAGGCACTACCGCCCTCACTGACGGGCTCGGCCTGGGCCAGAGGCGGGTAGTTCCTCCGGACTCGGAGCCGGGGAAGCTTCCAGCAGCTTCTCACGGGAGCTGGCCCTGTAGCCCCTCCCCCGCTATTAAAACCTTGCCACACAAACCCAAATCAACTGAAAAAAGCGTTTTGAGATTATTTCTTCTAGCAAAACACAATATTTTCTCTTTCAAAACATGATAATATAATATACAGATTACAACTAGTTAGGGTATGTTTCTGCCATAGCTTAGGCTTCAAACACAGTGATTATGTTCAGTAACTGCTTTTTGCACCTGTTTCAAACTCACTGAAGCCATGTAATGAAAAGTGTTTTTCAGATGTAAAAAATATAAAACTCTTATTTGAAAACTCTTCTCATGAACTTATTGAAGGAAAATTTAACTCCAAATAATATCAGTAAAACTTTATAATTTAGCATATTCCATCTAGCTCAATATTATTACTTTTGTTTTATGCACTCTTTAAGACCACAGATGTGCCTGACACTTTACCAATGTGTGGAATTTTTCTGCCAGTTTGTATAATAAAAAAAAGTTTCAGGTCCGCTTTGTTGGAAAAATGACACTTAGAGCAGACAGTGTAGGTAGCTGAGAGCATCACTACTCTCGTGCCACCCTAGAAAGAGAATGTAGAAATTAGCTTCTTCTACATATCTTGTAATCTTTGGCCTGAAGGAATAGTGCTACTTACTAGGTGTAATTTGTAGGCATATATGAAGAAGTGCCCTAAGACTCCTAAGTGGGTTTTGTTTGTCAATTTTTAGGTATACTTCATTGTCCTACTTCTTCAGGTACTTTTCATACAATAATTTTCAGCTCAAACGTGACATGTATTCTCTAGCAGGAAAGTATGGAGCGTTACTAATGTGAGATCCATAGATTAGCCTACACCGCATACTTTTAATTGAAATTTTAACTTATTTTCCCCATGGCTGATGATCATCAGAGTGAGCTATCAATTCTGAATGTGAAGGGAGAACCAAGTACCAAAGGTCAACTATTTCAGTACAAATCAATTAAAGTAATTAGATGGATAGAAATCCTTATTTATAGCCCTTCCTTCCTACAACGATATGCATATCAATGTTAGGTGGATAATAATAGATCAATCCACAGCAAAGAAGAAATTTGTAATTGACATTGTTAATATAAAATGCTTGATTAAATTATTAATACCATCATGAAAACTGAAGCAGTCAAAATCTTAATAATCAATGTGCGAAGGAAACTACCTGCTGATTTTCTTGGCAATGGAAATGTGTTTACATTGTAACCCCATGTTTTTTTAAGAGATCAAATAGCTACTTGGACAGAAAAACATAATCTAGGATGTTGCTCACTTTTCAGAAAGGTTTTGAAATACATCCTGAACTAACTTGAAAATACTAGTTTGGTTGCTGCTCAAACACAAGCTCTGGTGCTACCTTAAAACTACCAGATGTTGCTTTCAAAAGCCACATTTGTGCTTTCTCCTATGTCCTTCAAAAAGATATTAGCTTCCGATAAACATCTTTATTTCTATCTTATTGTATTCCCCCAAAACTACACCTGGAAACTTGCTTTTTTGTTGATGCCAGTGCATTCAGGCAGCTGGATAGCTGGTCTGAGAGTTGTTATTACTTCGTATTTTCTTGTGTACTCATCAGACTTCTTTGGTCTGTTTTACACAGTAGCCTTGCTAGCGAGGACTATGTCTCTTTGCTTGCACTTCTACCTGTCAGTAAAACAGGACCCCCTGCAGCCATGGATCATACCTCAGCAGAAGCAGTGCTGACTCCGGACTGGTGTCCTATGGTGTCACCGGGGCAGTGATGGGGTTGAAATGGGGCCCCGGGCCCTGGGCAAGGTGGTGGAAAGCCCTAGAGAGGCCGAGCAGGGTCGCTTAAGCCTAGCAGGGCCCTCAGGGCCCTGACAGAAGCCCCCTTACCAGCAAGGTGTGCCTCACGCCCTGCAGAGGCCTGGGCTCAGCAGGGACCTGCCATGGAGTGGTTTCATCGCTGTGGGATAGCATAGGGCTATTTTAGGGGACATAGAGCTAGGGCAGGGACAGGGACATGGCATGGGAGGCTTGGGGCTGTGGAGGGGTATTCAGGCCACCCATGAGGAGGCCTGGCAGGCTGCGGGGGAAGATGGGAGACCTGGGTTCAAGCCAGACCAACAGCTCCTGTGGTTTATATGTTATAAACAGAAGTACAATTCAGCCTACGATCTTAGAATTGTAGAATCATAGAATCGTTTAGGTTGGAAAAGGCCTTTAAGGTCATCGGGTCCAACCATTAACCTAACACTGCCAACTCCACCACTAAACCATGTCCCTAAGTGCCACATCTACACGTCTTTTAAATCCCTCCAGGGATGGTGACTCAACCACTTCCCTGGGCAGCCTGTTCCAATGATTGATAACCCTTTCAGTGAAGAAATTTTTCCTAATATCCAATCGAAACCTCCCCTGGTGCAATTTGAGGCCATTTCCTCTTGTCCTATCGCTTGTTACTTGGGAGGAAAGACCGACCCCCACCTCGCTACAACCTCCTTTCAGGTAGTTGTAGAGAGAGATAAGGTCTCCCCTCAGCCTCCTTCTCTCCAGGCTAAACAACCCCAGATCCCTCAGCCGCTCCTCATAAGACTTGTGCTCCAGGCCCCTCACCAACTTGGTTGCCCTTCTCTGGACACGCTCCAGCACCTCAGTGACTTTCCTGTAGTGAGGGGCCCAAAACTGAACACAGCACTCAAGGTGCAGCCTCACCAGTGCCCAGTACAGGGGCATGATCACTGCCTGCTCCTGCTGGCCACACTATTTCTGATACAAGCCAGGATGCTGTTGGCCTTCTTGGCCTCCTGGACACACTACGGGCTCATTCATATGCAGCCGGCTGTCAACCAACACCTCCAGGTTCTTTTCTGCTGGGCAGCTTTCCAGCCACTCTTCCCCAAGCCTGTAGCATTGCATGGGGTTGTTGTGACAAGATCTTTACCACTAAAATGCAGATTTACTAACAAAATACTGAAAACAAAAAAAATTATTAGAATATATGTATATGAATGGCTCACATCACCAGGCAGAGCTTTCATCAAGGCACAAGCACAATTCACTATTCAAACAGCTTCCCTGTCTTCAAGCCCACATGGATGGAAGAAACTGAAAGTTAAGAGAAATTAGCCACTTATTTAAGGCAAACTGCTGGAAATAATTTTAAGAGCATATTATTCCTTTTTATACATCATAACAAGTGTAGACATCTTTTCATCATTGGATGGAAGAATATGTGACATTTTTCATCAAAGTATGGAAGTACCATGAACAATAAATTCGTAAGGGTTTCCTGAAGTAATGAAAGATGAATATAGCTTTCTGAGAAGAGATCATGTATTAACCAGACAGAAAAACTAGAATTTGACAGGTTTGTGTAATCTATAAATTACGATTAGTTTGGAGAGGGAACAGCTGTACAGTGTATGACTTGTTTAAAGAATTTTGCAAAATTTTCTTTTATTATAAGGGAATGTCCACAGTTTGGAAACTGCAAGTAAACAGAGAACAAATTAGCATTCAATGCAATGAGTACAAGAGCAAGAAATTCAAACAGTACTTAATTAAAATAATAAAATAATCCACTAAAGGTTTGTCAATTAACATTTAGTTTTTGAGAAGGATCAATTTTACTTTGACATAGAAATTTGTGGATAAGCTTTTGATTAGCACAGACACTTTTATGATTCTCAGCTAAAGTATAGCTTGCTTTAAATTGCAAACTTAATTAAAGGTTACCTAAGATAATTTAAGTTTTTTTGTTCCCTGTGATACACATTCTTACATATTATCCCAATTCTGTGTGTTTATATGTCCAGTGGAAACAGACAGTCTTTCATCCCCTTTAAAATATCTATCTCCTGGTTCAAAGCATTTTTTTTTTTTGAGGCAACTAATGTATTCTTCCCTACCCTTGGGTCCTTCTCTAGTTCTCTGTGGTTTGCTTTAGTGTTTGCTGAATATTTTACAGTGCACTCTCCACCTTGGCTTGCATCTTTGAGACCTTTATGTGGCTTAGTCTTCCCTTAGGAATCCTATGAATTAATCACTGGATGTATTGTTGGTGTAAACAGCTATTGCTAGCAATTAAACAATCCCTATACACACAGAGTGAAATTATTTCTCATGCTCTGGACAAATACACTGGCAAAGCACTTCTTAAGCATTTTTGAGTATTTGAAGTGGCACGTAGGTCTACAGACTGTTAAGGGGGGTAAGATTTTATGTTACTTCTGAACTGTTTTCAAAAATAATTAAGCAAATTAAAAAACCCACCTTGTTATGATGGACATTATTCCACTGTCCTCCTGCATGGAAACAACAGTTCCATGAAAAGGTACATGCCAAAGCTCTTCTCTTGTCTTCTTTGTCTGAGATGTACTAATAGAGTTGAATACACAAACCTTTCAAAACATCCAAAATTCTTGCAGTCTTTGCAATGAAATAAATTAGAGTGCACTGTGCAGGAATTTGTATTTGCATAGGGTAAATCCATAACACAAACACATCTGTACATTATTTTCCTAAATTTGAAATAACTTTGATGTACTAAACCCTTAATATTCCACAGTCTCTTCAGGTGATTCTTATTTCTTCTCCTCTATGTTCATTGTGGTTGTTTTAAACACAGGATCTGGTGCCTGCTTGTGTGCATTTCCAGCTATAAGCCTATTCTGGTGGTGAGCCTGGCACCCTCAATAAAGTGTTTGCAAATTCAAAGGAAAGCCATCAAAAGGATGCAGCCATTGAGACAGACTAGCAGCTCCTTGAAGGACACAGACTTCAGCTGTTCATACAGTCCTTTAAAATAGAAAAAAGAGAGGCTTACAGCTGATGTCCAGCAAAGTGCGAATTATTTAAAAACAATAGTAGGAGTACTGAGAAAATTCCCTAACACAACTGTTTTGTTATCCAGACAAAGCAAAATGTGCAGTTTAATAAGGAGCTACCTAGTAGTTTAGTAAACCTTAGAAACATGATGATTTTAATTTTCAAGTTCAGCAATAGATTTTATGGTTTTGGGGCAAAAAAATCAAATTATCAAACTTTATCTCGCTCAGAACTTCAGCAGAATAGTCCTAAATAGTGCTTCCATCTAATGCTTGTAGAAACTACAGTCTGAAAAGACCTGACTTTGGCAAAATGATGCCATATAAAGGTGAAAAAAAAGGACTTTAAGTTATGATAAGTTGAAATATTAAGGCAATATTTATGGTTCTGTTTGCGTGCAGAGAGATAACTTTCAAAGTTTGATTAATTAGTACAGGTAACAAAGAGCAGAAAATTGACTATAACCTCAAAATAATACTTTAAAATATATGATAATATTTTTAAAGGAGTACAGATGTCCAGGATTTAGTCCCATTTTCAAAGAATTATTTAAGCACATTATTTAAGTCTCATCTTAAAGTGCTGCTGTACATAGTGGGCTTGCGACTCAGGGGATTTCTCCATTCCAGTCCCCTGGAGCCAGTCTGCTGTGCTCCTGTGACACCAGGCTGAGGCACTAGCAAGGCTGAGCATTTATTCCTAGTACAGACAAACATACACATGCAAACTACACAGTCAACACTGGACAGCAGTGGATCAACACAAGCAGGGCAGTGCCTTTACGGGCAGCAGTTACACACCAGCCAGAACAGGTGTTGCCCTCACCTAGGAAAACAGTTTGGAATAGGATTTAATGCGAAGGCAATACAGAATGAGGCAAGCAGGGGCAGGGCATGGCAAGATGAGTGTACCAACCAGCAGCTTATCTGTACCCAGCTGCCCCTTTTATCACAGAATCACAGAATCAATGGTTAAGGTTGGAAGGCACTGTTGGAGGTCACCTAGTCCAACCCCTCTGCTACAGCAGGGCCATGTAAAGCCGGTTGCTCAAGACCATGTCCAGATGGCTTTTTAACGTCCCCAAAGAGGGAGAGTCTGGGGACCCTGCCCTTGGTCACCTTCACAGTAAAAAAAGTGTTTCCTGATGTTCAGAGGGAAATTCCTGTGTTTCAGTTTGGGCCCGCTGCCTCTGGTCCTGTCACTGGGCATCACTGAAGAAAGCCTGGCTCCATCCTCTTTGCACCCTCCCTCCGGGTATTTATAGACATTGATAAGATCCCCCTGAGCCTTTCCTTCTCCAGGCCAAGCAGTCACAGCTCTCGCAGCCTTTCCTTATAGAAGAGATGCTCAGGTCCCTTCATCACCTTTGTGGCCCTTCACAGGCCCTTCTCTCCAGTACATCCATGTCTCCGTGGTACTGAGGAGCCCAGAACTGGACACAGCACTCCAGCTGTGGCCTCGCCAGGGCTGAGCAGAGGGGAAGGATCACCTCCCTCCACCTGCTGGCAACGCTTTGCCTAATGCAGCCCAGGACACCATTGGCCGCCTTTGCAGCAAGGGCCCATTGCTGGCTCATGTTCAACCTGGTGTCCACCAGGACGCCCAGGTCCTTTTCTGCTGGTCTGCTTTCCAGCTGGGTGGCCCCCAGCATATGGAGCAATGGTACCTTAACTGAAAGTCTACATTTCTCAGATCTTCTGAGAATTCAGTAAGAACATGCAGATAGATGTTAAAACTTAATCCTAGAGTAAACACATGTATACAGAATACTTTGCTGTCAAAGATCAAAAGCTTCAGTGTTTTGTGTAACATGATTTAACATAGGGCAGAAAGGATTTTTTCACCGTGGTAGTAATATTAATTAATATTAGAAGCTTAATTAGCTGCTTAATTAATATTAGCCATTTTCCAGCTGGGTGGTCCCCAACATCCACTGGTGCCTGAGGTTGTTCCTCCCCAAGTACAGGACTTTGCACTTCCCCTTGTTGAAGTTCCTGTCAGCCCACTTCCCCAACCTGTTGAGGTCCTTCTGGAAGGCAGCACGACCCTCTGGCATTATCAGCCACTCCTCCTGGTTTTGCGTCACCTGCAAACTTGCTGTGGGTAGAATCTGCTCCACCATCCAGATCATTAAAGAAGATGTAAAACAGGACTGGAACCAGTATCAGCCCCTGGGGTACACTGGGCTCCAAACTAGACTTTGCACTGCTGATCACCACCCTCTGAGCCTGGCCATTCACCCAGTTTTCAACCTACCTCACCGTCTGTTCATCCAACCCATACATCAACAACTTCTCTAGGAGTATCTTATGGGACACAGTGTCAAAGGCTTCCTGAAGTCCAGGTAGACAATAGCCACTGCTCTCTCCTCATGTACCAGCCATGATCCCTGGCATTATCTCCTGTCCTCTCTGTCTTCCCAGGTTTGTTCCTCCCTGACCTACCTCCATCCCTTCCTTTCTCTGCATTTGGCCTTTCTCAGAAAAAACTTGTAACAGCTATATCTCCAATCCCCCTCAAACATCCCATAGGTTTGCTCTTCCCCATGGGACCCATGATGATCTTGTTTTGCTCCGTATCAGTTACAGTGTTCTGACTGAGCCTCTCCATGGATACACCTGAGAGGTTCCATCAGTGGCCCATCAGTCAGTGACTTGAGACCTTGGGTCTTTGACATTCCTTCTGTTATCTTCTCTTCATTGTGTATCTAGGTGTTTAATTTTATACTTTTCCTGCCTCTCGTCCTCGTGTTTTAAGGATAGACCAGATAGCCTTACATTCCACATATCATTACAGCTCATGTAAGTGCAGTGTATTTCCCTGGAAAGCATCTGAGAGTTATAGCCCAACCAATGTTTTTCTGATTTCTATTTTGGATGGGTTTCTCTTCATTCACTATAGTGGAGCCTAGGGAGACTAGGTTTCCTAAATGTAGCCTTTGGGATCATTACCTTTTTTCTCAGTGAAAGTCAATGGCACCTATGTACATCAATCAGGCTTAGAAGTTGGACTTAGATCAGCCTCAGGCTATTTATAATCATTTTACCTTTCCAGTAACTTTCAGAAAACTGAAGGATCCATTTTATAGGTGTCATAAATGTCAATAGCATACAGGTGCCATATATATTTATGATAATTTATCATTATTATCATTAGTAAAAATATATATATTGACAGTATAAAGAGGTTAGCCTCTTTGAGCAAACTGGACAAGGTATTGTATAGATTTCCAATGACTAATAATAGTTAACAGACAAGAAGGCAAATATTAAATAAGTTACACAAACAAGTTGGCAGATTATAACTGTTTTACATATTATACATACAACTAAAAGATCTCAGCATTACAAATAGACCTCACAATTTTATCCTACAGGGTGTTTGAAGGAGGATGGAGGTCTGAAGTCTCAAATAAAGACTCACAGTCAGAATTATTTGACAATTAATACCACAGTGCAGCCCAGCAAAATTCCCTATAACATCATCCCATTCAGCAGTGGGCAGTCAAACACCTCTTTGTAGACTAGTCAATGACTTATTACAGCCCTGAAGAAATTATCCTGAGTGCTTTGCCTAGTCTTTTCATAAAGTCATCAGGAAGAATTCCTATTAGGAATTAATAAGAAGAAATACATGATATGATAATTATAAAGCTAGAATCAAAGCATGTTTTCCTATTACTAACAGCAACAGCAAGTCTAAAGAGAAAATTATACCAGCAAGCAACACTATTATAAGTTTGCACAGAGGATTCTAATAAAACTTATAAATGCATTAGAGCCATCTATGTGGGAAACAAATCATCTGCAAGCATTGGCACTGTAACAGATGTAATGGGTTTACAGTTGGAACCAGCACTGAAACACCGTGACAGACAAACTTAGTCCCCATATGTACATCAAGTGAATAAGCAATGAAAACATAAAATACAGCAGAGAAAAATCAGCACAACTGATTTTAGAAGTCACCACAAAGGACTTTTCTAAGGCAATCAGAAACATCTATTACATTTCAAAGTAGCATTAGTTTGCCAAGCACTTAGGGGAGTACACATGGGCAACAATAAGAAAAGAGTTGTCATGCCTTGCGTTGTTTTGGCTTTATTGCTGATTTCCACTTAAAAAAGTAGTTGCCATTTTATAGACATGGAATACAGCAGGAATTTTTAAGTAAGGAAGATTTTGAAATCAATCAAGGCTGTCTAAAATGTAGATACCTTTCCAGGAGAATTTATAATAGTACTTTTTGCTACAATGTAATTTAGTGCTGTCATATAAGTAAATTTTTAAGCATGAATAGCACAGAACAGAAAGATTTATTCTAAGTCATCTAGTTGGTATATAGAACTTCACTGTAAACACAGTTAGTGTGACTGTTTTGAAGCCTGAGGTTATAGCTTTCATTCCAAAAACCTGTCTATAAAGAAAAGATATTGAATCAATAAGCCTTGTCATTTCAAGCGAATTTGCATTCCGCAGGTTTTATGTTCCCATCTACAGTTTTGCATTACTAAATGACAATGAATGTCAGTCATGATAATAGAGAAAATATCTTTGCTTACCTGAAATTTCCCTTACTTTGAAATATTAAAGTCCATAGAACTGTTATTCTGGGAAGTTTCAGCCAGCATAGCACAGAGTCAGAGAAGACCTATCAGTCACCAGCAGGAAGGGCATATTTTGGGATACACTTCCAGGCACATGGATTCTGGAGCCAAAATATTTCTACCCAGTTTTGGTGGAAAATAGCTTGAGGGAAAAAGGCTACAGTATCTACTAGTGAAGCATATGGGAAATTCAGCTTTGCAATAACATACCAAAATCTTTTTCTCTCTGTGCCCATCTCTAGTTGTCTCCAAAGCAGGTTGGATTTGTGGACCTCATTAGTCAAGAAAGTCAACTTCATGTAATTCTATTTTATTTGCCTTCAGACTGGAGTCCACAGATCTGTGATGATGGAGCCTCCACTGTACTGCACACACTGGTAACCAGGGCACCATTCTGACACTTTGGCCTCCTAATTTAGCAAGAAATACCTATGTTTCTATTACATACTTCTTGCATGTATGTAATTTAGAATTGGTGTTGTCTTCTAAACAGACACTTCTGTTTTGAGACCTTTGAACATTTACACAGCCCATAGGTAAATTTCAGAATTGTCACCATTGCTCTGTGTATTCAGATTTCAAAATTTTGCAAACTCTCCTAGAACAAGGTTTTCACTCAAAGGTCCAGCAATGTTTTAAATTACTAAGTTGGCTTGCACCAGGCATACAGACACTTCCTAGGCATACTTTCAAAATTTTACTCTTGTCTGAAGGTAGTTTACATTTTTGAGAGTTACTATTTTAATATTTGATTCTTAAACTATTTCAGCTGCTGGCCCTCCTATCCTACAGTGAAATACCATAAAGGCACATCTGGAAGGATTAGAGCATATTTTCAGCCTGGTCTCTTTTGTAATAATTTCACATCCCTCCCTTATAAATAAGCAGAGCTAGGTCCTGAGGATTATCTCCCTACAGCATTCCATGAGGATGAACAATAAAACCATTGACATTTTATTATTAATTTGTTTATAGTTTTGTAATGTGTTCCGGAGAGAGTGAACTTGAGCAGAGGAATGACTCTAAAAATATTTTAGAGCATGCGGCCCTCTCATTGTTCCCAAGGCTGAACTTTTTTTGTTTCCCTACTTCCAATTTAGCACCAACAGGTTCTCTCAGAGGAGGAAGAGGCTTCCCAAAACTCAGATCCTTGTTGCTGTATGGGATCTGTGTGGACCAGATATTTCTATGCTTCTGCTTTTAGCTGTCAGTATGGAATACAAATTGAGTTTCTGAAAGCTATAGCAAGTGACAGCAGGGAAGGGCTGTTTCTTTCAAAAGTCTTTTGAGAACAGCTGTTGCTGAATTTCTTCATTCTCCATTCCTTGTCTTCTGTCAGTGAGCTTCTGGAAAGCAGAAAGTTAGTGAGAACAAACTTTGTGGGCTGATGTTGTGGGCAGCAGAATCAAGAAGGTTCATCTATTTCATGTGCTGTTTAATGAGATTTATATTTACCCAACTTTTTCAATCATCTCCATTACTTCTTTAAAATGGGAAAGTTTCTTACATTTATGCTCATTATTAGCCAGTGGAACCATATTTGAAGGCAAATCCTCTGCAGAAAGTGTGGAATTTTAAACTCCAGTGTTGCTTTCATTTTTTTTATCCACATACATTCCCCATAGATGACTGACACTGAACAGTGTTGGAACCAGAAAAAGAAAGAGAATAAATAAACACAGGAGAGAAACTGCAAAATTGCAGGTTATGGAAAATACATAGACTTAAGAAGAAAACGAAGGTGACTCAGTTGTGTCTCTTCCCTCTCCTCTTCATGATCACTTTAGTCCTGGCAATGGGGTAGAGCAGAAGAGAATATTGAAGGGGCAAAGAGAATCAGAAAGTCTGATATCATGAAACCAGAGAAGTTAAAAGAATCACAGTATATCGCTGATAGTAGCAATAAGGATTAAAATCTGTCTGGTTCCATTTGTAATTTTGCTGTCACTGGTAACAACAGAAACAGGAAGAAAATACATAGTCACCAGCATAATATTCTTGGAGCTAGTAAAGGATAATACATACAAGATTGCACCCAGACCAAAAGTAGAGGTGAGATGAAGAATTCTAAAAAGGATCAAAACTCTATACCAGCAGGTACACTGCATGGTATTTGGCCAAAACACTGGGTTTTTTTGTAGAATCAGAACTGCCCATTATGTTATTGATGAACACTCACTAACACAGCAAAACCAAATATCAGCTGCTGCTATTACTCTAACCTCTAAAAAGAGATGGTTCAGACTAAAAAAATAGCACCAACTCCCTAGTGCTTAGTAATTTAAAACATTGCTTGACCTTTGAGTGAAAACCTTGTTCTAGGAAAGTTTGCAAAATTTTGAAATCTGAATACACATAGCAATGGTGACAATTCTGAAATTTACCTATGGGCTGTGTAAATGTTCAAAGGTCTCAAAACAGAAATCTCTGTCTGTTTAGAAGACACCACCAATTCATCAGTATAGACATAGCAGAGGAAAAGAAAGGTCTCTTACTTAGGTACTGTTATGTTTGTAGTAGGATTTTCCATCACTTTCTTAGGCAATTGTCTTTGCAAAGATTTCTGCACCAAGTTATTTATACAGTTACACTGAGATAGCTGTGATTATGGCCACCACATGCCTACTGAGTTGATTGAGACCACAAATGACCAACAATGACTTTTACTATCTCTGGGAACTTACTTCTGTAGACATTATATAATAAAACTCTGTTCATCTCCTCAACTCTTGCAAAGCTATCTCCTTTCTCCACACCTAATCACTACCTGTGAAACCCAGTGGCAGGCGGGTTGGAACTAGATGATCTTTAAAGGTCCCTCCCAACCCCAAAATTTCTATGATTCTAGAAGCAGAAGATAGTCAAAGAAGATTCAAGGATTTCTGATCAGATGGGCAGATTCCAAAGAAGAATCACCCATGACACTATTGACTGTCTCAGACTTCCAGAAAAAATGATAATCAATGCTAATTTTGCTGGAGATTTTGGCATATATACTAGTGTCTTCTAGAGACTACATTGATCCCAGACAAAAACTGAGGGCAAGGATGACATGGAGGGAGTGTATAGAAAGCCATCCCATTTTTAACAGAAGTTATTTGAAGGCGTAATTAACTTCTCTGAAATAACAAGCTTTTGAGTTCAATAATATCAGTTGATAGCTAGTCAAGCTTGCATGGGGTATGGGAAAACTTTCTTCTAAAAGGACAGCATAACTAAAATCTTTACACTGCTAGTGTCAGTTTATTCTAGCTTCATTTTCTATAGCTATAGGAAAAGAGGGTTGTTTTTTTACTGTTCAAATGCAATCAGAGATTGTCTTCTACAATTATGCTGTAGGTACTCTGTTCTATCTGTAGCAATCCAGATTGCTTATGTTTTAGTAAATTTGTGTTTGTCTGTAGTACCAATGTTCATGAAGAATAACAGCCCAATAGATCACAGGACACGATTTTTCATTTCCTCTGGACTGTTCCTGCAAGTCAGGTTTTACATGCTGTAAAGAGAATGTTAAGAACTTGCTGTGGCAATAAAGGTTCAAGCTTGAAAAGGTAAAATAAAAAAAAATAGTTTGAAGTAAATAAATGTTAAAACTTTCCTTTTCAGGATATGAATCATGGCAGGTAAGACTGTTCTTAAAAAAATGAGGTCAAATTTTCTGTAGAAAATGTTCCTAAAAAAGGATGTAACAGATCCCATCTACAAGAAAAAAGTTTCCTTTCGTATCATATTAATCAGCTTTCCACTAAAAGTTCACCTGTTTTTACTGGGTATTTTTGTTTTCTTTAAAAATATTGTTCTATCAGAAAATATCTATTTATCAAAGTGAAAAAAATGGCAAGAACATATCAATTTGGACAGATGTTTTACTGAAATAACTTCTTAAATACTGATAAAATCAGAGAGTGAAAAGCAGCCTAGAATACCCAGAAGCTTAGCTATATCTGGCATTCACATAAGATGTGGGAGATACATATTCATGCACGAGTTCTTTTCAGTTTTCAGATAAGTATTTACTAAGCATAAAAGAAAGACTGATTCTAGAAGTCAACAGTGAGAGCATTCCCTTGCGCTGTAGAAGTCACTAGTTAAAGGCCCTGCTCCAATTTGTATTTTGTTATTCGAAGAGGTGAAAGAGGTAATGGGAACATCAAGACTACTGAGACCCTACTTATAAACTACCCTGGTGTTTAGAAAACTCATCTGTGGTTGGGAAGATAGAGGATCAGACTCTGGAAAAGCATAAACTGAACCTAAGCGACACATCCTCGATATGCATTTTAAACACTACATTACCTAATGTTACTAATGGTGGACTTCCTGTGTAATTTTGTTCTTAGGTTGCTTTTCATAGACGCAGTCAGGCAGTGCATGTCCTCATCTTAATATTAAAATGTCTAAGAAATCTTGATTCTATTCTTTCTAAAATGAGGACCACTAAAAGCATTTATTCCACTCAGACACTTACTTTAAGATTAAAATAATCATATTTCAAACAACTACTGTACAGGTTAACGCAAAAATCCTGTGGTACAGGATTTTGTAGAGGGTGGTAGAGGATATTGAATCCACACCCAGTGAGTACCAACCTAGTGTTTACCCAAACTGTACCTTCCTTTTGGAGAAGAGACTTTCACCTTGTGGGACTGATGTATACATGCTGTGAACTCCTGAATCTCTTCAGAGCTTTCTGAATATAGTAAGTTTTTCCTGCCTGCAGCTCATGTAATAGGCTGCTGCGTTATGGTACTGCTCTGGAAGGGGCTGATTCATGCCAGCATGTTTCTGACTGTCATGGGTCGTTAAGGTTCTCTGCAGGGCAAAGAGGATTCTCTAGCCACCAAGGACCAAAAGCAGCCACCAAGGACCAGAAATTTTTCTCAGCCATAAAGAGAAGCTGAAGGCATTTGAAACATTCTGTCTTAAAGTGTCGTGGTTTAACCCCAGCCAGCAACTAAACACCACGCAGCCGCTCACTCACTCCCCCCCACCCAGTGGGATGGGGGAGAAAATCAGGAAAAGAAGCAAAACCTGTGGGTTGAGATAAGAACGGTTTAATAGAACAGAAAAGAAGAAACTAATAATGGTAATGATAACACTAATAAAATGACAACAACAATAATGAAAGGATTGGAATGTACAAATGATGCGCAGTGCAATTGCTCACCACCCGCCGACCGACACCCAGCCAGTCCCCGAGCGGCGAATCCCTGCCCCCCACTTCCCCGTTCCTATACTGGATGGGACGTCACATGGTATGGAATACCCCGTTGGCCAGTTTGGGTCAGCTGCCCTGGCTGTGTCCTGTGCCAACTTCTTGTGCCCCTCCAGCTGGGCATGAGAAGCTGAAAAATCCTTGACATTAGTCTAAACACTACTGAGCAACAACTGAAAACATCAGTGTTATCAACGTTCTTTGCATACTGAACTCAAAACATAGCACTGTACCAGCTACTAGGAAGACAGTTAACTCTATCCCAGCTGAAACCAGGACATAAAGGAACATTTTGAAAACTCGAGTTAAAGGTATTTGATTTAAGCAGCATAGATAAACAAAAATATAATGTAAATAAATATTCATCTCACATGAACAATACTACTGCCTATATCTTTCTGAATTTTGTTCATATACACATATGCAAATACCTTAAATATATAGTTTTGTGAGATAATGACAATGTAAGAGCATGTTACAACAGGAATAATAGCATCTAATTGCCAAACTAATATAACCACCAAACCATCCTTTTCCAGTCATATAGTAACTGCAAAGATCTACAGGTTTTGATTTTTTTTTCCCCACTTTTTCTTGTTCAGCCCACTGTATAAAACAGCATTTTGTTCAATGTCTCAGATAATGCTTATTTCCCAATTAAACACATCTTATTATTCCATATGCCCACATAACATCATTTTCACATCACAGTTGCACTTCTGGCTCTAAGGATTTTGAATCAACCAAAGTAGAAAAAAAACCCAAACTAACACTAAAATAAAGCGTACGCTTGTGTATTTTTGAGCACAAGATTTTTGCAGTCCTTGGAAAAAAGGAAGTCATTTACTTCTCTTATCTTCCAAAATCAGAACCAGAGGCACCTTATGACTCATTCACTTCTGCAGTATAAAGTCAGACAAATAGTACTGAAGTCATTGCAGGCTATTTTAACTGTCATAAGTGGAGAAACTACACAGAAAGGACTTTCTGAGAGATTTATTGCATAGCAGACCTGTTTCACTAGTGCAGTTCTGAGAGCTTGATGTCACACACAGAATTAATAGAAACTACTTTTCTTTTCCTGGATGCATAACAGTTTTGAGGTTTTAATGTGTCATTTGTTTGATAAAGTATTAGATGTCATGATACTATTGAAACAATTAAATACATCCACCTTTTCCAAATAGGTTTTTTTTCAGTAGGACAGAAACTGATCTTTCACTAGCCAGCAGTAATCCCAATGTGTAAGCTGAAAATAGGTTTTATAATTAGAAGGCCAAGTAATAGTGTTTGTTGATGCAAATGCAAAACCTTTTTAAAGTCAGTGAGACAAAGCCTGGTTGTCCCTGAACGATCCCTGCTACAGCTCTTTGGGGTGAGTCTACCCTTTGTTATGCAAAGGGACAGCAGTCTTCACTCAGCTTAGTGCCTTATGATTTTGCAGCATTTTTGTGTCTGTTACAGAAATCTTCCAACCACATGGTCCTTTTGTGCCCTACTAGGGATCCTCCTACACTGAAATGGTCCTTCTAACATCAGCTGAATTAGTGTTATAACAAATTGCTCCTCCTAACTCTAATCATATACTAGGCACTCTAGACCTGGTCCAGAATAAAATTTGGTAATACGCTTCATTTTAAAGCAACATTCAAATTTAAAGTTTAAATTTAATAGAAAAGAATATCCTAGACCAGAGGGCTCATTATTTTATAGATACAAATCACAAGGTACTACATTAAATAATAAAAGGATGATGAGTTGAATTTTTTAACAATATAAGTAATCCATTACACTCAACAGCATTTATTTACACCAAGGGAAAATATATTTCTTCCAGCTTTTGTGACTATCAATTATTTCATTTTGTAATCTTTTTCTCTGTTTTAGCAGTATTGTTATTAGTAATTTACATTAGAAAGACCTATAATCCAAGTTTAGCTCCAGCCTAGACCATAGACTCCAGTCTGCCTATATAAATACTTAATGAAGAAAATTCACTGAAATGCCAGGTTAAAACTCTGTGAATTAATTTTACCCTCCTCACAGAAGATCAGTAAAACTACTTGGAAAGATTGATGTCTATTTATAAGAAGTAGACATAAAGGAAAATAAATGAAAGAGTGAATAGAAAATTGAGCTGACTGTTCAAACTCCAGTGTTTTACTTGTAAATGCTTTCTTCTGTGGGTACCACAGTAAAAAGTACAATACGAATACCCCGGAATAGAAGATAGATCACATATCTAGATTAACCAAGAAAGTAGATCTGGGATAATAGGCCTTGTGGAAGTACAGTGATTCTATGTATAATAATGTGTTGTTAAAATGCAATTCCTTCTTCAGGTAACTTTTACATTGCAAATTTTGTGTTTGTAGCTGGGCAGGCTGCTGAAGACCACACCTGTACTGCCTGCTGGTGGGTGCCTTGTGAAAGACATTTGGGGCTGATTCCATATTCAACATTTTGAAACTAATAACCAGGATTAAAGCTGTCAAAGAGATTTTTAAAGGCTTGTAGGACATGTCACGCTACTGCTGTTTATACATTTGCAGACCGTCCCCCATCCTATATATCATCAAAATATCTGCATATGATTTAATATAGTACACATTTTATAAATGTCAAGACCAAGGGATATATTGATAGCTCCCTGGCCTGACTTCCTATATAATTTCCACCAAAGATCTTCACTGAATGAGTCATACTTGAGCTCTTGAACATCATACAAAACAAATCCAAAACATACTCAAAAGTTTTCTTTGGTTTTATCTCACTGTTCAACTTCTACATATTTCTGCAGTTTCAGCTCCCAAGAAGTAATCTTCATTATGGATAAATCTAGTAAACTAGAGCGACCATTCACTTCTGGAAAATGTTCCAATGTACCTGTATACAGATAACGTTCAAGCAATTTTTATACTTTATTTTAGAAAAAAGATTTTTTTTTTTAATTTATTATTTTCAAATAAGAATGTTATGCAGATGAGAGTTTTTTATAAGCATTTTCATTGCTAACACAAACAGCTCTTAAAGATTTTCTTCATATTCACATTTCAAAAGCATTTTTAATTGAAAAATTATTGGAAAAATGCATAGTGTACTAATTTAAAAGTACTATATGAGTATCTATAATTGTGAGAAAGCAGGACAGATCTGCATCTCTTCCAAATTGGACTTTGCTAAGAGTTTGTGATTATGCCCAATGCAGAAAGGCCCACATAATAACTTATTCACTGTCAAAGAGCCCAAACCAGTCTTTTGTTGCACTTTTGCAATAACTGGTGAAATTAGGATTGCTGAAAGTGGATGCTTATTTGAGAATATACACTCCATGAATGTGGGTCCTGAAGGGAGTGCTTCAGGCTAACTGAGAGAAGGCGTAGAGGTAGAGCAAGGTGCAAAAACTAAGCCAGAGAACCTTTAGAAAAAGTAAGGTGCAGCTGCTGCCTTACTGAAGTAGCAGACAATAAGATAATAATGGTCTGAATGAGATTTTGAAGTAGAAAGATTGTTTGGATTGCTTTGTTTTTTTTCTTTAATATATATTCTTTAATTCAACGAGGATATCAGTGTATTTACAGTGTTCTTAACATAAGTGCAAGTCATTCCGATGTATGTTTATAGTATAGAAGACAGTGGAGAATTAACTGAAGAAAGTACTAGAGGCAAAAATCTGAAGGAGTGGTTAATGATTTGTCTTTGGTTCAGCACTAAGAGGTATTGCATCTGTGTTTTGTACAGCAAAAGTATATGCTCTATGTAGAGAGACAACTGTCAACGGCAGGGAATGGCATCCCCAGGGAGAATGCTGAGAGGCAAACTAGAACAAGAAAAACATGCATTTCCCTTGCCTCCATCTTCCTCTTAGTTCCCTTCTGCACCTGTCATAACCGACTGGCTTAATAGTCATTCACATTCATTGGTGCAGGTAATGGGCTGCAAGCTCCCCAAACTCTCCAGAAATGTCTGAACTCTGTGGATTTACACAGGCAAAGGGGTTTGGGGTTGTTTGTTTGTTTGTTTTTTTCATGTCCCCCTACTCATTAAGATAGGAACTTCACGATTCATGGATATCAAATTTTTACAACAGCAAGATCAATGAAAAATAAGCAAAAAGAAAAGGTAATCACAGAGTCAACCACTTTTAAAACATACAAGTCTCATTTTTTGTCACTTTTTTCCCCAGGTGGTGGATCTCACATACTCACACACAGACACCTCCTCTACACACTTGTCCCACACAGAGACAAACAGGCCACTATCAAAAAATCCCTTTTTCTGCAGCCTGGAAAGTCTATTATTGTTCTTTCTAATTTTGACTATTTCATGAATGTCCACATAATGTGCATACAGAAAGTTCCTGAAAGAACCTGGAATGCCACAAAAAAGAAAAGTTCTGATACAGTTTAATATACTGGCATGGGTTCTCTGTTAGCGGTTCGGTTTCTGTGTCAATGACTTATACAATGATTTTTAGTTTTTTTCTGGACACATAATTATACACTGCCCTCAGCCTGTGCAGCCTAACCTCTCTGAGGAGGGAGTATGGTACTTCCAACAGTAAAGGCTCTTGTGTTGATACACTATCATGATATAAACTACGGGAAAGACAAATGCAGTGAACCAGGCAGAACGCTAGTTCATCTGAACCAGGTCTTCTACCCACATTGAAATGTGAATTTCTGTGTTGTAATTCTTCCTGAAGGAGGAAGGGAAGGAGGGAAGATAACTCCTGCCTCTGTGTGCCAGCTCATAATACAGAGCAGTTGTTTATCGGTGGGTTTATGTCATGCTTGGTTTTCAGGTCATGATTAAGGTAGTCTGTCTCTATGTTAGAAATTATTTCTCTTTTATAACTGTTTCCTTCATATTAGAAGATCCTATAACATTTCTGACAAATTCAATGAAAAATCTTGTTTAGAAAGTGCTGAATGGAGATTGTCTCTGAAGTGGAATATGACAACAGCCGAGCAGCACAAGCCAGGACTAATGTCAAAATGTTAGGGCATGAAGAAAAAGATATATTGGTTCTTTGCCTAAGCATAGTCTTCTATATTGGAAACATTGCACAGAGATAGGCAACCTCCCAGAGACTGGCTTTTCATCCCCCAAAGAAAATTCCTCATGTAAATTTGACAAAAGGCTGGCATTTCAGGGAAGAAGCTTTCCATAAAAAAAAAATCTTTCATAACTATTTTCAGAGCACTTGATATTTTGGCTAGACAGGAAAGTAAAGAGATATGGAAGTTTAAAATATGATGATTTGAAAATTATGACAACTTTTCATCAGGTGATAGTCAGTTGCTCAATGACAGTTTAAAATTGATCAGTGGTTATTTTAAAAAGAAGAATAAATCTACTAGGAATCTATCAAGAAAACATTTTGAGTGCCTGTATTTTGCTCGCAAGTCTGCTTTATGTGAAAAAGTTTTCATAAATTTTACAGTGAATAAAAATGCAAACCCAGATAAATTTAGATATAGAGACTGCTTGAAACCTACTCTCAAGTCTAACACTGATCTCTTTTTGTGACACTGGGTAAGTGCCTCGACATATTTCTGCCTCAATCTGCAAAACAAAACAATGATTCTTTAGGATCTTTGCCTGTGTGCTTACACTGAAAATATCAAAATAAAATATTTACTTTTATTTATAAGTAAATAAATCTCACTAATTTCCAAGGGCAACTGGCAACTACACTTCTTTGGACACTGATAAACACCCTCCGTACTATTTCTGTTTAATAAACTCTCGAGAAATTGTATGCAAGCAGACTGGATATCAAACACTGCAGACCTTTGTTTCTCTTTCAAGGCAAATTCTGATATTTTATGCAGACAAAGGTCCAAAAATATGATTAACTTTAAAAAAAGATGTGTTATTCTTTAATAACTTCTGTAGACTAGTGTCTTTTTATTGTATGACTAGATTGTGTTCAAACTCTTACTGTACTTTTTGACTAAGAATTTGCAAAATAAATGTTCCGTAAGTGTGAAATATTGCATAAATGTGTGGCTTCTTCATGGGTCACTACTGCTGCACTAGGCTTACAAGATTTTCCAGCAGATAAAATAGAGAAAGTTGGATTGGTCTACATGAAAACTGGCTGCACTTCATGTCAAATTTAACATCTAATATTATAGATAGGTATAGAAATTTATCCTAGGTCACTGCTAAACTTAATTTAATGAAATCAGAGAAATTCCAATTGAAGATCAGATAACAGATATAGGACATTACCAGGAGAAGGAACAAAACTTGAGCTGTTCAGGTCAGTCCTAAAGTGCGTGGGCTAAAGGAAAAAAAGTGAGGTTTTTTTGTCTGACTCTGATGTGCTGTAAAGGGCATTAACAATCTGCTATACTGTATGCATTAAAAGTAGACACATAATTAGAATGAGACCATGTTTTAATTCTTCAAGCTTCTATTTTTTATTATTTTATCTTCTTTTAGAATATATTGGTTTTAAAACAGATTTTAAATCTTTTTCATATAAACCTGCAATGAGGACATTATGAGTAAGTATTTTGTAATCAGGTTTCACTGAAAACAGTAGACCTGTCAGAAATTCCTAGCTATTAAAGGAAGGAGTGGCATGCTGTACATCATCTGTAGTTAGTGCTCAGAAAATAGTTTATTTGAAAACACAACTTCTCTTTTTGGCTTGGAAAACCTCTGCAAGCAAATATTGATTTCCTTATGTTTATTTTTCAGGTTTTGTATTCTATGGATATGATTAAGAGAAGGCTATTGTTTACATTCGATCTTGTGGTTTGGAAAGCTCAGTGAGATACTTTAGCTGGGCCTGATCAGAGGAGTCATGCATACGTGTTTCTTTTCCCTGGCTACTTTCAGAAATAGATGATTTCAGAAGTTTGACAGTGCTGTATGGAGCTGTAATTCTGCTTTCTGGACTATTCAGCATGTAGCATTTTGAATTTTCCTAGGGCCAAGTTTGTAGGCTAGCAACAGTCAGATACTTAATTGTTCAACAGATGGGCACAGCAAAAGAAAGTGTTACTGCAGCTTGTAAATCTCCACCTTTTGGAAATGACACTGCTAGGTTTTCATCACACAAAGTTTTTTTTTTTTATTAAGAACATGTTTAATAATAAGCCAATGGACAAACAGAAATTGATATGATTCCTTCTCATGTACTGACTGTATTATCTACCAAAAGTTATGACAAAAACACAGAGAAGAAAATAGGCAGCTTTATGAGAAGAACTAATTAATTCTCATTTCTTATAGATTTGTATCTTATGTTTGATTGGTTCTGACAAATAAACTCTGAGTGCCTGTTTGTGCAGGCGTGTCCTCCCTCATAAGTGTGACCTCAGATCCCAATACTTTTTTTCTTTGCTACATGTTTGCAGCCCTTCTTGAACTTCTGCCCGGGCATCTACTGTCACAGAACTTGGAGGACCTCAGTGGTTTTTGAGACTTCTCTTTCTCTGTTCAACCTAGCAGAAATCAGTCAATTGGCAAATGTGCTGTTGCAGAAAGAGGTAAAATGATGATAAAATAAATAATAAAAAAAGAAATTGTGACCAAATATTTTCTTTGCTTTTTTTCCTTAGGGGGTGTGGTAGGTTGACCCTGGCTGGATGCCAGGTGCCCACCAAAGCCACTCTATCATTCCCTGCCTCAGCCAGACAAGGGAGAGAAAAAACAATGAAAGGCTCATGGGTCAAGATAAGGACTGGGAGACATCACTCACCAATTACTATCATGGGCAAAATGGACTCAACTTGGGGAAAATGAATTTAATTTAGTACTAACCAATCAGAGTAGGGTAATAAGAGATAAAATCAAACCTTAAAGCACCTTATCCCCACCCCTCCCTTCTTCCCGGGCTCAACTCCAGTCCTGGTTTTCTCTACCTCCTCCCCCACCGAGCAGTGCAGGGGGACAGGGAATGGGGGTTGGGGACAGTTTGCCACACATTGTCTCTGCCGCTCCTTCCTCCTCAGTGGCAGGACTCCTCACACTCTTCCCCTACTCCAACATGGGGTCCCTTCCACGGGCTGCAGTCCTTCAGGCACAGACTGCTCCAGCGTGGGTCCCCCGCGGGGTCACAAGTCCTGCCAGCAAACCTGCTCCGGGGACAGCCTGCCTCACCAGGGTCTTCCCCACGGGCTGCAGGGGAATCTCTGCTCCGGCGCCTGGAGCATCTCCTCCCCTCCTTCTGCAGGGTTGTTTCTCTCATATCTTCTCACTCCTCTCTCCGGCTGCAGTCACACAGGTTTTTTTACCCTTTCTAAAATCTGTTATCCCAGAGTTGCTACCACTGTTGCTGATGCGCTCAGCTTTGGCCAGAAGCAGGTCCATCTTGGAGCCGGCTGGCATTGGCTCTATTAGACATGGGGGAAGCTTCCAGCAGCTTCTCACAGAAGCCACCCCTGTAGCCCCCCACTACAAAAACCTTGCCACACAAACCCAATACAGGGCACCATGCCTTAAATCCACAAACCATTTCACTTCCAGCAGGGGCACACTAGAGCTTCACACCACCTGACTCTAGAATAGGTATACTTTTAAAAAAGAAGGAAAAAAGACTATGAATTATAGAAACAAAACAGAATAATGTTCAAAGAAAGGCCTCAAGAGACATTATCATCCAATCATAAGTTTGAAATATTTGTATTACCTACCACTAACATAACACATGAGCTACAGTACAATATTTTTTTAAGGTAAAATGAGCAATTTGGAGTAAAAGCTTTAACCTTACAGCTATTTAAATAAAACAATACAAACATAACATCTGTCTTGCCTTGCCTTTCCACTCTCTTTATAAAGCAAGAGAACCACTCTGTAAAATTATGCCAGTAATACAGCAAATTTTCAATGTAAATTTCCAGAGTTCACATCTCTAATAATCCTCCTGAAGAAGAGGTGTCCCATGTGTCTAACAAAGTGACATCTATTTCATCACACTGATATGCCAGTTCATTTTTTTTTTTTTTCTGGGAAAGCTAATTACAATTGTATTTATTAAAACATGATCCTTCTCTTGGAAGGAACTTGTAATAGAATGAAAGTTTCATACCTCAATATGGGATGATCTGTGGAATGTGCAGAGGGGTTGAAAGGATTTCTGCGATGTTACAGAGCTGGAACTTCAGAAAATGAGGATTACTGATACAACAGCAGGGGTGAAGATAACTTCTAATATAACCCATGAGCCCACATGGAAATGAGTAAAAAGGAGTACATCTCCCTTTAAAAAGGAGTAAATGTCCCTTGTGTGGGATGTCTGAATGAAGGCATCTTGCAGAAGAGAAAAGAACTTCAGATGGAAGAGAAAGGAAACATCAATAGCACAGATGTCTCACCTGTGAAAACACGAAAATTGTTCCCACTAGTATTCACAAGCTCCTGAACCTCCTATGTTCAAGAAAAAATTCTCATGGACTTCAATTTCAGGAAGAAAGGTGCAATGAATCTACTTTCCTTCAGTGATGGCAGTGTTAGATTGTGGTGGGCAGAGGAAAGGGCATTGTCATCCTCGCTGTTCAAATGCAGACCTCAAGACTATGTGAGTCTTTAAGCTGCACATTTTATACAGTAGAGAAGTAATAATTTCAAGTTGAATACATATTCTTTCCTGTGTGTAGTACAGGTGAAATGAAGTGTGTAAGAAGAATTAGTTTTTCAAGACTACTTAGAGCACTGTTCAAGGAAACCAGGATCAAACTTCAGTATTTCATTTAGATAATAAGTTAAGGTTTCGCTAAGTTCAAGTACTATGCATTGAATCTTGTCACATTTTAAAAAAACAAAAGGGTCTTTTGAAGTAACCACAGAAGTAATTATCATTATATTTGTACTGAAAAGTTTGAGGAGTTCTTGTATTACATATTATGCAAACTATGCACCCTGGGGCTGTGCAGATGCATTTATAGAATAGCTGTTGTTTCCTATTATTTTATGATTGGAACCTAGAGATCCATGACTATTCTCAGAAATTCAGTGTTTTATAAGAAGCTCACTGCTTACTTTTACTTTTGAGTTATGTAATATGTAGGGAAAATCAGTCTCTGAAAGTCTAGAACATCTCATTAAATCTCTAACTATGTAGAATAAGTGTGTTTGCTGCTCTGAGGTGTGATTCAGTGATGAATAGTGTAGAAATTTTTGGAGGAATACAGTTCAGAAAGTGCATGCCCGCCCCCTGAATCCCATGATCTTCAAAAGATCTCTTTGCGAGTAACCAACCTATCTGGATTTTTAGTGGTAATAAAAGAAACTGGACAAGAGAAGTGGGAATGTCATTAAACCTGAGCTCACACAGTATACGAGACCCAACTTCATGCATTTTTTTCAACTACTGCCAATTGCAAAACAAAAGCAGTAATTTTGAACTTTAGAGGAAGTAACAGCAACAATTACATTTTGAAGTCATGTCATTTTTTCAAGGTTATTTGTTTGAAATACATTTATTTTTTCAAAAGTGGACTTGCCATGAGAAAACCTTTTTTATCAGGCTAATGTCATCCTAATTATTTAAAAAGTTACACTGACTACAACTATGATTAAATATTTATTCAGATGCCTATTACCAGTACTTATGGGCATCTATAACCTACCATCTAAAATTTTATTCAGTCAACAAATATCCTTCTATATTTAAAGCTAGTAATTTTAAATATGTGTGTATAGGAGGTCTTGATTCTTTGAAATTACCCTTATAGCTGGCCTTCAATTTTTCAATATAATTTTTTATTGAATAATGAAGTATTTTATTGAATAATTCAAGTATCTATGTCATATTAAATTAGTATCACTATGTGCTGCAGTCTCTTAACATTATGTGTGAAATAACATTTCTGATTTACAAAGACACAGTAACCTGGACTGCTTAATAAAAAAGAGGCATAACTCCAAACATACCACTTTCTTACCTAAGCATGCACCCCTTTTTCCTCAAACTCTAGACATTTGGCAAGATGGATAAACCCTACTAGACTAATTTTAGAGATGAAACAACATAAATAGTCTTCAAAATATTCATGCACTTCTCTGTATTCAATGATTTGAATATCCAAGGACCTCAAGGAGACAAGAAGCCACTGCTAGTGCCAAATATCCATACTTTTCATGGCTATTGAATGAAAAGCTTATGAAAGGAGAAAACCCAATGCTAATCCAACAACCATGCAAGAAATAACACAGATATACCAGTAAGAAACAAAGCTTCTTTCAAAGTTTCTAAAATTAGTCACACTACATTAAAGTCTTCCTTCTTTAGTTTTCCTTTTTTGGGGGGACAAGGTGCTAGCTCAATATTACTAAACTATCTGAGTATGGAGAAGAAACAGCATAGAATGCTGTAACCTCACTTGCTGGAGGTAAGAAGAAAGTGTAATAAGCTTCATAGTGGTATTGCACTTTTTCTTAAGAATTACCCACTGCTACTATAAAAACATTGTCCTTAGTGTCCTAGCTTTGCCTTGTAGAAATTTTCATGGCTTTTTTTCCAATTTTCAGCACCAATAGTTTCTGTAAAAAAGTGTTTAAATGCACTCTATGATCAGCACAGAATACTGAAATAATGACTAGGTTTTATGGCTAATTCTAGAGACAGGAAAATCCATTAGTCCCTCTCTGCTTCAGCTTCATCATTTGTAATATTGGGATAATCTTCAATTTTTTCACAAGACAATGTGTTAAACTCCATTAGTCTCCAAGGAAAAATAAATAAAATACATCTTCCACATTGAGAGTAAATGTATGCTTAATCCTCATACCAAATATCACAAACAGACAAGTGTAGTTTAGTCTGGTTTGGGCTCTGCTGAGACCGGTTTAAATACTGAGTGAATAGAATTTTTTTATTTCAACCATAAATACAGCAGTGCTTAAATATCTATTTCTCTTTTTTTAGCTTCACAAGTCTTTATGGTAAACTGACAGACCTCACTAAATGAGGTGCTAAGGGTGCCATCTATATCACAGGTGGGATTTTTATAACGGGGGTTTTTTGACCCAGTGTGTATATTCCATAGATATCAAAGAGCTGCAGTGGGGTTTGTTGTGGAAATATGCTTACTTTCATTGCATCAGCTTTAAAGACCTGATCAGCAAAATTATTATAATCATTAGAACAACTTACAGCCTATGGGAAGAGTCTGGCCTTGTCCCACAGTGGGATGTTTTCTTCTCACAAAGACACTGTAGAACTCTGCTCCGGTAAACTATAGTCATGCTCAGCCATCTGTCCCTGTGGTGCTCAGTTTGTGGGTCCAAATAGGAAAATTAAAATTAAAATCTTGGGAGTTCAGGGGATAATGATTTACACCCTTAGACCTCCTGAAGCAGGTGTGCAGCCTGCTGTTGAAGTTAATTACCAACCATTATCAGTGAAGCTGGC
Organism: Harpia harpyja; assembly: GCF_026419915.1. NCBI lineage: Eukaryota > Metazoa > Chordata > Aves > Accipitriformes > Accipitridae > Harpia > Harpia harpyja. The sequence goes on along the minus strand of NC_068956.1, from coordinate 13,901,924 downwards.
ATATCGCCACTTTTCTAAAAGTAATTTTTTCTCCTAGTGTAGGCTGAAAATACTCTTCCTTTTCATTTCAGTATTCCTCCCATTTATGTAAGTATGTCCCAGATTTCACCTTCAAATTAATCACCTTCAAATAACAATAAACTCTAGATAATTACCAGTTCAGAAACCATTTAGGAACACCAAATGGGGCAAAAAAACCCAGTACCCTACAGCTTAATTCATTTACTTTCGCTAGTAGCTATGATGAACTGAATGGATAACTAAAATATTCAATTCAAGTATTGTGACTTGTAAAGTCTGTTAACAGTTTTGCATACATATGTATAAATTAAATGATAGCAATAATATTCAGAAATCAAAATATAGACTTATTTAGTCTTTTGTTCCAGGCCCTGTTACTGCGACCGTGTAACTAGATGGCACACCACAGTCTGAAAAGGAATATGATGCTTCTGGATCAGAACTATGTTATCATCAGACAATGCACACTGGATGGATTTGGGTTTTCCTATGGCATTATGGCAGGTCTGGTACTGGTAAAACTTATCCCACTTATGCAAATACCAGAGAAATGTACAAAATTCTCAAATTTCACATTGCAAAAAATTTCAGGGAGGAAGAAAAAAAAAAGTCACTGAAACATGGTTATACCATAAGGCTTTCTTACAGTCATGGTCAGAAAGTAGATAGCTAAAATTAGCTGATCAACTGAAAAATCTAAAAGCTAATGAGCTATTTTAATTTTAAACCCATTAAAGAACTCCAAAAGTGAAAGTGACAAACTGTTCCACATTACCATTTTCTTTGATCAAAATTCTACCCTCGAATGCATCTTCATATCTCTGTTCCCTTTTGAGGGAACTGTAAATGCTACCTGCAATGTGGGAATTATAGATAAGTGTGGAATTCAGAAAACTACATTTCATGATAAACAGTGCATCCCCTGTAACATTAAAAACACTTGAACTGACAACACATCACTCCTGTAGTAAAAAAGTAATTGGATGGAATTCACACAACCAAATGCAGGTTTCTACATTATGCAAGTCATTCACAGATGTTTTATAATGAGTGAAGAAAAATAAACATATCTTGGGTGAAGAGCATAATTAATATCCCACCAAAGTGGATGAATTCTATTCTTAGAGTGCCCTTCTTTCCCAAGATTATGAGCAGAATTGAAGGTGACTAGTCCAGAAATGGAAACCTGAAGATCACTAAAATAAATACCACATAATATATCTAGTTCTGAAACCAGAAGCAAAACATGAGTTTTGTCCTTTTTTAAAAAACATGAATTGTGCTTAAAAATGGTATCTAAGCTAAGATTGTGTTTACCATATAATTTTTAAAAATATTTTTAGTTCTTCATTCTTTATAAACTAGCATCAGCTTATGTTTAATTTAATAAAGGGATTCTTGCTAGTGACAAGTCTATGGAGTTCTGATTATATGCTTTTAGCCATCATAATAAAAGAAAACCAGTTCTGAAGTTGCCTCTACATCATTTAAAAATGCTTCAGTAGTATCCATCAAACCAGACCAATTTACAGAAAAATATGTTCTCCCTTTTTTGATGTTTCCAGAGAATATAACATTAGGATGGTAATATAAACCAGTAAGAACTGATATAATGCATATAACAATAGGGAAAATTAAAAATAGTGTTGGGATAATGTGTTAAAATACTCTTGTTAAACTTTGTGTTACTTTTAAAAACAAAAGGAGAGCTTAGTAATGTAATTGTAATGTGTAATGCTAATTTTATTAAAGCCAATGGAGCAGCAAGACTAATTGTGCTGGTTTTGGCTGGGGTAATTTTCTTCATAGTATCTAGTATAGGGCTATGTTTTGGTTCTGTGCTGAAAACAGTGTTGATAACACAGGGATGTTTTCGTTACTGCTGAGCAGTGCTTACACAAAGCCAAGGCTTTTCTGCTCCTCACCCCACCCCACAAGTGAGTAGGCTGGGGGGGCACAAGGAGTTGGGAGGGGACACAGCTGGGACAGCTGACCCCAACTGACCCAAGGGATATTCCAGACCATAGGACGTCATGCTCAGCATATAAAGCTGGGGGAAGAAGAAGGAGGCAGGGGGATGTTCGGAGTGATGGTGTTTGTCTTCCCAAGTAACAGTTAAGAGTGATGGAGGCCTGCTTTCCTGGAGATGGCTGAACACCCATGGGAAGTGGTGAATGAATTCCTTGTTTTGCTTCGCTTGCATGCATGGCTTTTGCTTTACCTATTAAACTGTCTTTATCTCAACCCACAAGTTTTCTCTCTTTTACCCTTCTGATTCTCTCCCCCATCCCACTGTGAGGGAGGTGAGCGAGCAGCTGCCTGGTGCTTAGTTGCCGGCTGGGTTAAACCACGACACTAATATAATACTACATCATTTTGACAGGTCCTGAAAGACCAAGAAAAATCTAAATAGAAAAATATTTAAAGATGGTGTTTGGGGGTTCAGAAATATCTATAGTATAACACTTTCAAAATGTAGTTCCTTGAAGACCACAGCAGATCTTATTTCTTCATCAGTACCAAAAATATAAGCCATGTTACTTCATACTACCCTGATTAATGTATACGTAATACACACAAAGCCAAATAATGTATTTAATGTTCATAGCAACATAATGTTCCCAGAGTGTAAGGGTACGTGGAAGTTGAGAACATCTGCTTCACTAAGGTCATCCAATCAAGGAGCTTTGCAATGCAGAAGGGGATAATATGTAAAGGGGGAAGTAATGAACAAGAGCAGTTGGAGACACAAACCTGATAGGCACAGGATAACATAGATGATGCCAAAGACCAAGGTCTCCAGTCAGTAACTGATAGGTCATTAAGAAGCTCCAGGCACAGCTTTGGAGATGGTCACCTAGACTTTGTAGCTGATAAGAAGGGGTAAAAAAGAGGAACATGAGGATGTGTTTGCTAGCAAGCCCCAAGCTGGACTAGCAGGTGAGGAGGCAACGCACCCAGTGTGGCAGGTACGAGGGCTCAGGGCCATGCCAGTACTTGGGGATCTGCAAATGTGGGTGTGCTTGTGAATCTACAGTGTCATGTGTGTGCTTTCTCCAGTGAACTTCAATCCTGACCAGCTGAAGAGGAGGAAGAGTGCTTGGCTGGTTGTGCTTACATTTTGTGTGTCCTGTTAGCGTTCCCTGAGGGTGCAGTTCAAGGCAGTGCCTTCTGCATGGAAGCCTGTGTAACTGTCCATGTCAGCGTCCTCTGTGTTTGTGTGTGTATGTCTCTGTCATACACATTCAGCCTTGCTACTGGTTGAAGCTGCAAAGGGGGAAGCAGCAGCCATGTCCATTGGCCTGGGATGGAGACCCCCAGGTCCCCTGGTGCACCAAGCTGGGCTCCAGTGACCACACAGGGGGAATCCCCCCAGGCTCTAGAGCTGCCAGAAACCATGACCACATGTAACACCCCTCAATATGGAGGATCACAGTACTCTATGATCAAAATTTTTTAGCAATCTGCCTGGAAAAAAAAAATACCTTAAAAAAAGATATGCGAGAAAAATAAGTGAATCAATTTTTAAAACATATAATGCTGTCAGTGAAGACAACAGCTCTCCTTCAGTTAAGTGAAACTGCAATCCCTCCTAAGTATAGCCTTTGACAAAACAGCTATTGTACGTTTAGACACAGAGAAGGTTTTAGTGTCCTGAGAGGTTCCACTGAATCACAGGTCACCTGTATCCTATTGATGTACCTTTCTGGAGTGGCTTCTTTCTCAAATGTACAAAACTCAAAGACCAATTTAGAGAACAATATTTTTCTGAGTGGCAATGGTAACAGAGAGAGAAAAGATGCCAACTTTGTTACACTTAGTAGGAATGATAGAAGCCTGTGGAGCTGGAGTGCAGCAAGGATGACATAGGGTGGCATGGAAATGGATGACATCTCTGCGCATATAGATCTATTAAAGCTTGCTAAATTTAATTTATTATTCCTGCATGTCTGTCTAACACATTTAGGTCATATTGAGCTAAATACACACACACTTTTACATGCCTTAACAATCATGTATTAAATTAAGTCATGTAATTTTGTGCCTGCAGGCTCTCTTGTTCTGTTAGTGTGCATAATTGCAAGACCAACATTTAAGTTTAATGGTGTTAGAAGAATGGTCTGAGGTTAGTGCTGTTTCAGAAACAGCAAGATCACGTATTTCTTTTATCACAATTGTTACAAAAATGGATTGCATTTTCTGCCTTTTAAATTAGGCTTGTCCTATTAATCTATTATTTGAACTTGTTTGCCTTTACCTGTTCAAAGTGAAGATGAAAAATGGTCAGGTTTTGGTTTTTTCTTTAATTCTCTACTGATATATTTTGGTTACAAAAGCTGCTACTGCAGACCTACAGGCTGGGGAGCAGCTCTGCAGTAAAAGCCCTTGGGTAAACATGAGTCCTCATGGTGCCCTGGCAGTAAAGAGGCCAAAAGCACCATGGGCTGTAGGAAAAGGGGCAGAGCCAGGACACCCAAGGAAGTGGTTTTCCCCTTTTACTCTTGTAAGAACTCATCTAGATACCGTGTCCAGTTTTGGACCCTCCGCTACAAGAAAGACAGCGACCAAATGGCCAGGGGAGGCCACTGAGATGGTGGGGCTGGAGCACTTGCCCTGTGAGGAGAGGCTGAGGGAGCTGGGCTTGTTCAGCCTGGAGCAGAGACAGCTTTGGGGGGACCTAACAGCAGCCTGAGTGCCTGTGGGAGGTCCTTGAGGAGATGGAGCCAGGCTGTTCACAATGCTGCTGCGTGGGAGGGTGAGAGACATTGGACATAAATTGGTAAGACAGAAGTTCAGACTGGATATAGGGAGAAACTTTTTCCCAGTGAGGAAGGTCCAGCAGTGACAGAGGTTGCCCAAAAATGCTGTGCAGTCTCTGTCCTTGGCTGTTGCCAAGACCTAACTGGTTAAAATGTCCTGAGTAACCTCGTTTGTCCCTATAGCTGATCCTGCTGTGAGCAGGAGGTTGGACAGGACACCTCCTGAGAGCACTTCCAGCCTGAATTATTCTGTGATTCTGTGATGATATTTAACTCTCTGTTGTTTGCAGCATCAGTCATGCTTTTAACCAGATAAGTACCGTACCTACTTACTGTTCACATTCATTTACAGCCACTGATGAAATTACACATGGACATTCCTTAAACAGTTATTCCAATCTTTTTTTCAAATCATCAAGTTAATTAAGGGTGTTGGAAAAAATAATTTTTCTACTGTGTACAGGGATTTTGGAGGGTTTTGATTTTGGTTTTTTCCAAACAATTTTTTTAAAAAAGATAGTCTGTTATTTCTGCTGGCATGTCTAAAGTTGACCCTCACTGAGATCAATAGGTAATCGTTTCATGATCTAAAAAAGAGGATCAAGTATAAAATTGTTTATGATACAATAACTTGTAAAAACAGCTGTCTGGACTCACTGCCTTTGAATATTCATTTTTTTCTCCTCAACTAAAGCATAACATTTAAATCTGTATGTAGCATACAGTAATTTCACTGATGGTGGCCACATGGGTTTTGCTACTGCAGTGAGAAAAGACAGCAGAGTACCAGGACAAGCAGGTGGAGAGAACAAAAATACAGGTGCATGCTTTGTCACCTCAGCTTTTATTAAAATAACACAGCATTGGATATTTTAATCCCAGGACGAGACAACAACTGGCACAGCAGATCAACAACAGGAATGATGCAGGTGTGTGTTCTATGGACTCAGCTTTTTGAACAGCATTAGTGGTTAGCAGGCTGACACGGAAAGGACAACAGATAACATGATTACAGAAAATACTGCATTACCTTTTATTACGCAGTGATGTCAAGAAAAGCACAGAGCTGGTGGCACGCTTTAACAAAAATTTTTAGGCAGGCAGTACTTTGGGGTTGAAGAGAAGCCAAAGCTACCTGTGAATATGATGAATAGTTTCAAATTTCCTGGCTTTCTGATTCAGATTCAAGTCTGGAAATTGAACTTCTTATTTGGCACAACAGCCTAAACATGAGGCCCATATTGTTCTTGGGACTGGTTCCCTCAGGTTTTCTGGTCAAATCTTCTCTAGTTAATTAATTGAGAATTCTTCAGGCAGAGGACTGAATACAAGAGAGCTTCACGATAATGGCATTAATGTGGAAAAGGAGGAGTCTAGATTTTTTTCAATACCTGGTTAAATACAAAGATTTTGTCTTATAGCTCAGTTTCTCACTTATTCAAGGAATTCTGAAATGATCTGTGTTTTCTCACATTCACGTAATGTTCTTCATAGAAATTAACAGTTTAAGAGCAAAATTTAGCACTGCTTTATTCTCTCTGTAAGCTCCCTGATGATGGACTGTCTACAGGCTGATTTTCTGTACAGATCTGAGTGGTAGTTTCTGAGCATGCTGCAGGTGGTTCTGGGGTATAAACCTACAATTGTTTCTGCTTGCTTGTTGCAAACCTTCAGGATCCTTTAGTACACCAAATCCTCTTTCCTCTATCTCCAGCTAAAGCCAGATGATCTGTTTTTTGAAAGTCCAAGGTAAAACTGTTACCTGAAAGTGGTTTATAAGGCATTTGGAAGATACTGTGAGTAAAAACATTTTAATGCTGAACAAACAGCCTTTGAATTGATCCCTTTCATTCCAAAGATTTTCCACAGGCAATAGTATCCCCTCTTATGTATGACACTGCTTGCTTGACAATTAAATAGTATATATTTAGAATTATAATCGTTCTGCAGATTGCTTAGTTTGGTTAAGCTGCCTTATATGTAATTTGAAGCAAATGAATGCAATAAATTGAGGCAAGTGCTAGTAGTCTTCACATTTTTCATGCAAATTAAGGCAGTTAATGTATGAAAAGACCTTTAATAATTAAAACTTTTAAAATTTAAAACTTTAAACCACTTTTTTTCCCTGCTTCCAACAATGGTTAACACTGATTTGATACTAATAACATAATTTATCATGCTCTGCAGGTAGAGTGATGTCAAACCAGGGGAAGGATTTCCATGGTCAGCTCTCAGTAACCAAACAGCCAAAAGATATTAGAGAAGAAAAAAAAAAAAATCACCTTTATGTGCAGTTAAACACTGTCATTAAGGACAGTTAAGATTAAGAATATGTTAGTCACAATATCAGTCTAGATCTTTATACAAATATCACCACATGCACCTAACTAGTTAGGGGTAGTCAGTTACTTTGCTGTGATTTGTTCAATCTGAAATCCAACACTGATTATCATAGTAATTCATAGAAAAACTATGAAGTTGTGGTTTCACTTACCTATGACCAAATCTGAAGACCCTGTTTAGTTACCATTCTCTGTTACATTAGGCAGTTGGTCTGCTCTTCTGCTGACTATGGATTTTTGGGTGATATATTCCTTGAAGGAGTTATTTGTTCTGAATTTGTAAAATGCACAGCACAACAGGCTCCTAGACACTGCTATATTATTGACAAACAAACACAATATTATACCCCCTGGTATTTTATGTCAGTGAATGCATAGGGTTGGATGGCTTTTGCTGTTTTTTGTTTTCCTTATTTCTATTGCCTAAGAGAAATTAAACTCTCAAAGCAGCACTTCTCTAGGGGATTAATGTACTTCTTAGGTAAAGCATTTGACCTCAGGACTTACAGCATATTTCTTATTCTTGTTTGTGTGTCTCTGGAGGGTGTTCAGCAGTTACCCAGCTGTATGGTGTCTGTTTTGTCTTGATGCATTTTGCCTCTTTCTGTGATATACTTTGAAACATTAGCAGCAATTTGTGACTGATAATGGCATATATTTCATATGAAGGTTTGCAAAAGATAAGCAACAGTAAATCCAAACATCTCCCTCAGATTGTGATGGACTTGTAATGTAAAACTAAAATAGTGTTTAGGAAAATTTAAAAATGGACCACTACTGTTATACAGAATTCAGTGTACCAGGGAGCACACATTATGAAATGCAACTTCAAAATTGTATCAGTCACATTTGCAATATATGGCACAATCAGCTGCTTTTTTTTTTACTAGGGCATATGTAATGCATAAGCAAGTGTGATTTCCCAATAGATTTTTCTGTATGTTTAAACTGTACCCTTGAAATTATGCTGCTGAATATATACATAATCATCAACTGGCACTAAATTTTTAAACATGCATTTATTTTTCTGCTTTCTTGCAGTAATCTCATTCTTATCCCTGTAATTTTAAACCCTTAAACCAAATTTATTTTAACATAATTATTGAGTAACTGGTAGACCTGAAGGACAATTGGAAGCTCTGAAAGCAGAAGCATTCTGACTGCATTTTCTGTCAGTCTGCATATACGTCTGAATGAGGGAAAGATTTTTAAAGAAACATTGTGCATAAATATGAGGATTTGAAAAGTCTGCTTATGCAGCCTATGTTTGTATGTAAAGTTATGAATTCACTATATGGTCCTTAACAAAACTCCAGATTATGCTTGGAGCATCTAGCTCCTCTCCTTTTCCACTGCCTCCCTACCTCCTCCGAGCACCGAAATTCCAAGAAGCACACACCAACACTACAAGGTCAACAAAGATGCCACTGAAATGTAGCTGCTCTAAACCACAGTTTTTGCTCATTTGAAAGCACTGAGTAGTCATGCTCCAAATTACCAGAACAGCAGTTTCATCTGTCAGGAATCTGTGAGCACCAAACAGGGGCTTTTCAGGCATTTGCCTGACAGAAAGCCTGGAAAGTTGTGAAAGGGCAGGGACTGTGCCCATCAATCCCACCAGGCAGCCAGACCTGCACCTACCACAGGGCTATGAAACAAACGCTGCTTGCCTGAATGCAGATAGACCTTGATGCACTCCCATGGGAATGAGGAGTTAGATTAAGGAGCAGTGCATTAGGAGAATAATAAACATGCTAATCTCTTGCACTTCCTTTAAATAAAGCATTTCTGTGCAAAGCCTATTTGCTTGCAGCTGTACACTTTTAACTCTTCTGATGGCCTGTTAAACCAAAAACATCTTTTAAGTGAGGTTCTCAGAAAAAGTCTGCTTGGTCTTTACTGCAAATGCCAGGCATTAGTGCAGCAATTGTATTGAGGGCTACAGGGAGTTAAACAGAAATTCTGCCTTTTAAAAGTATGGGGCATGAAGTGTAGCATCAGTTGCCTTTACAGACTCGAGAGACTTGAAACTCTGAGATTCAGTGTCTGGATCTTCTGCTAATAGTCTACTGATAGCATGGAAAGTGTTTTATCCTAGGATTTAATTAGTAAAATGACAGTGCTAAGGCAATTTCTAGGCCAACTGAGCTTACTGGAGTTACTCCAGATTTAAAAAGATTCACTGTAAAATGGAATTTAGCCCTTAATGTATGACTAATGGTATGAACCTAAATTAATGCAGGTTTTCTCACTTAAGCTTTTACTTGAAATGATAAAGAATGAATAAAGTTTATATAATCATATTCTTCTATCAATCCTTCCAGAACATATCATTTACCAAGTTCTGTCTTCATTACTTTCTGTGCTCTGTAGATTTTCAGGTATATCAGAACAAAGAAAAGGACCCAAGAAAAAAATCACTTGCCCATAAAAAAGAAATGTAAACTAGTTTTGAATGCACATCATGCTTTTTCATCTTTGACAGCAGCAGTATTTCAGAAGATACCAGATATGAGGTATTTATGGCAGGTGCATTACTACTTAGAAACTAATCTCACACACATGGCTGTTAAGGTGAAATATGGATTTTAATAATCCAGCTTGGTGAGATATGTGAGCCTGCCTGGTGGGGATGTGATTAGCCACAGTCTGCAAGATTAATTGAGATACACAACGCAAGATAGTTTAGTGAACTCCAAGCCAGTCTGATTATGCAAGAGACCACTTAGTTAAGGCTGTATCTTTATGGATATAAAACCAGATAAATCACAAACTCTACTGTGACAGGAGAGTCAGAATGGAGACTGTTTAAGTCAGTGAGCCAGGTGAACAGATCATCAAAGTAAAATATCCGAATATTTTGTGAGCAGGAAAAATAAACCATCACCAAAAAAATCCCATGTAGTTCAAACAGAGCAAAAAACATATAAGCAATGAGATTTAAAGTGTCTGCCATCATCATTATTTTAAATTGTTGGTATGAAATTTGCTTTTTGTTTAAACATGGCAATACTCATTCAGGAGAGTACTGTTTTTAAATGGTAATTTTCTTTTTAGTTTACAGTGGAGTCTGAAATTGCATCAGGATCAGAGCTACACGAGATACCAGCTTGAATGATTAGATAACTTCAGAATGGCACTATCAGGAAAACTTCAAGTAGTTTTAATCCAGTACCATTATTTTTCCATAATGAGTGTATCTTCCAACCCACCACACTGCTGAAAACACCAATTTGTAATACAGAAGCAAAAAGTACAGGGCGGTACTTGCAGAAACCAATGCAGCCTGGGTTCAATGCCTTTCTCGACAGGCTATCAGTAATTTGGATAATTTACCTACCCACTCGCTGCCTCAGTTTTCCTGTCTGTAAACTCATTAGTAGCTAACAAAGATACTGAAGGGTATTCAGATACTATTGTTTTACTTTTAAAGCCATATGAATACCAAATGTGGAGAGTGCTTTCAGACAAAATTCATTGTTATACCTGGTAATAACTTCAGAGGGCCAAAGTACTGAACAAAACACTTACAATCACTCATGTAAAAGTGTAGATTTTCTTTACATGCTGTTAGTTTTTCTAATTGGTACATAGGCTGCTAGCTGCAAAACCAGTAACTTCTGGAGTCATCTAACAGACGTTTTTGCACATTCTCTCAAATCACAGTGAGCCTAGCACAGATTAGTCTGCTGAATTACAGATGAAGTAAATACACACAATAAGAAATGGCAGAATAAGGCATTGTGAATTGTACTTTATTCATTTACTTTGATGGGTATGGTTTAACTTAAATTATTCATGGGAATATTTTGCACTTACTAGTAAATGTTGTATCTTATACGTAAAAATTCTAAGCTTTTAGTAATGTGAACATCAGTCAATAATTTTGCTACTAAAGGACTTTCTGAATAAGAAATAACTTGCATGTGTGTATGTACATGTCCCAAGGAAACACTACAGCAGTGACATGCAGAGTAAACAGCCACTGAACTCGCTTTTACTCCAGTTCACCAACCACATCATGTTGACATTGGATTTAGTCATCCTCTACAGTGTGACAGTCTGATATTCAGTGCTACAGCACAGGTTCCAGTACCTCTTTACTGGTTTTGCCTTCCTCAAGCTATGTGCCCTGAAGCTCTACAGGATACTTGCTCCTCACTTAAATGCTTTAGGTCACAAGGTAAACTAATATAAGCAAAACAGGAGAAGCGATAGCCACAGATAATGGTAGGGAAAGGATGATGGAGAATGATCAAATTTCAGACCTTGTCGTTTGATTTCCAGCTCATGACTTGCCACCAGGAGGAAAAAGAAGAACCCTGAAACACCGTGAGACAGTTGTATGCCAACACACAGTACAGAAGGGCATCCCAGTCAAACGGGACTAGACTATGCCGGTTTTGTTAAGGTTTTAATGTTCACAATACATTGTCATAGAATCACACAATCATAGAATATCTCAGGTTGGAAGGGATCCAAAAGGATCATCAAGTCCAACTCCAAGTCCTTCAGGGATTCTGCTACTGCGGTAGATTTTCCAGCAAAAACATTTATTAATTTGTGTGATGTACAGAAAGTTACACTGTTCAGGCAAAAAGCACCCTGACAATCTATTAAAAATGTATATTATCTTTGGTTTTTGATGCAAATGAGAAAAAAAATACACATGCAGTAGAATCAGGGTACAAACTTTGATATTACTACCACAGTAAAACAACTCCTTTCTGCCCTACGTTAAATCCCATTACAGAAAACACTGATGCTTTTCATCTTTGAAAGCAGAGTATTCTGTATACATGTGTTTACTCTAGGATTAAGTTTTAACATCTATCTGCATGTTCTTACTGAATTCTCAGAAGATCTGAGAAATGTAGACTTTCAGTTAAGGTACCATTGCTCCATATGCTGGGGGCCACCCAGCTGGAAAGCAGACCAGCAGAAAAGGACCTGGGCGTCCTGGTGGACACCAGGTTGAACATGAGCCAGCAATGGGCCCTTGCTGCAAAGGCGGCCAATGGTGTCCTGGGCTGCATTAGGCAAAGCGTTGCCAGCAGGTGGAGGGAGGTGATCCTTCCCCTCTGCTCAGCCCTGGCGAGGCCACAGCTGGAGTGCTGTGTCCAGTTCTGGGCTCCTCAGTACCACGGAGACATGGATGTACTGGAGAGAAGGGCCTGTGAAGGGCCACAAAGGTGATGAAGAGACCTGAGCATCTCTTCTATAAGGAAAGGCTGCGAGAGCTGTGACTGCTTGGCCTGGAGAAGGAAAGGCTCAGGGGGATCTTATCAATGCCTATAAATACCCGGAGGGAGGGTGCAAAGAGGACAGAGCCAGGCTTTCTTCAGTGATGCCCAGTGACAGGACCAGAGGTTCCCTCTGAACATCAGGAAACACTTTTTAACTGTGAGGGAGACTGAGCACTGGCACAGGTTGCCCAGGGAGGTGGTGGAGTCTCCATCCTTGGAGATATTCCAAAGCCACCTGGACACAGTCCTGGGGAACTGGCTGTAGGCAGTCTTGCTGTAGCAGGGGGCTTGGACGAGGTGACCTCCAACAGTGCCTTCCAACCTCAACCATTCTGTGATTCTGTGAAGGTCTTACTATTACTTGAAGAAAGTCACAGCATGAGCCTGAATCCTTTAATTAAAGTAATAGATGCTGTACTGATGAGGTAGATTCTAACATTCCATGCAAGTGTTTGCTTTTGGTTTCTATTAAAAAGGTCAGCCACAGTAATTTGGTCACGTACATCTTTGCTTTACATTAAAGGACAGGATTCTCAGAAACATCTCAGTAACTTAGGAGCAAAAGTTTCATGGACAGATAATTTTTTTTTTCTTTTCATAGATCACTAACGTTCTTTAAAGCTGGATATTTAAAATTAAAACCAAAGAGTTCTCTCATCAGGAAATCATATACAGACACTTAAAATGCCCTTTAATTTTAGTGAAGTTTTGCTGACTACTTTAAAAAATCAGTCAAGTTTGAAAATTTTATGTGAGAAATAAGAAAAATGTAGGCTGTAATATTACTGTGCCATAAAACATCAATCAATGAAAGAGATCTTACAGTTCACAAGCATTCCTTTCACATTACTACATTTAAACAAAGAAAAATAATTTGTTTTGCATTTCATCCCTTAAAAGTACTACCCGAATATCTAACCAATGTTAACATAGGTTTTAGTTTTGCAAGACTAAATGACTTATCCTTCACTTCTATTTAAATTTCCTGTCTTATTTCTAGAAAGTCTGTAGACCATCATTATATAATACTCAGTGTTTTATACTTTGAGTCAAACCGAATTTAAATTGTGCCTGGGTTTGCAGTTATTTGTTATAGAAAAAGGTTATAACAGAAATTAATTTACATATATATAAATGTATGTAAATTATATGTTCTGGATAGCCTAGTTTAGAATCTTATTTTTCATTAATACAGACATTGATCTAAAGAAACATTAGAAACTCCTCAGCACTACCTAGGCAGGTCTGCAGTGCTTAGTATGTGAGAAACAATGCCAGGCATCTTCCATAATAAGAGATAAACTTCTTAACAGTAAATAATAAAATACTTTTTCCTTTAATAATGTTTTTTGAGGTTTCTTCTTTCCATGAAAATAAAACAGATGCAGATATCTGCACAAATTTTCAAAGGAAATTCAGAAATATTCTGAAGTATGACAGCTTTCTTATGAGTCTTTTGCTTATTTGTATTTTTCCATGTATATCAAATCTAAATCTTGTGCTCTTAGTGATGTCTATAACAAAACCACTATCTTTGAAACTATCTGAATGTAGAACCAGTTTACAAAGTAAAAATAAGCTTATGCAGATACAACCACTATGTGATTTGAATAGTGAAGGTGATGTGTTGCCCATGAAGTAACATCCTTGGGAGTATGGTGAGGGTGCCTTCCCAATTACAGCTTTTGATACTGCTGACATAAGAACTTTGCATAAAATAATGCAAAAATAATGATGAAACTGTGCAAAGTGTCTGGTTTATTTCCCTCTTATGTCTAAATCAAACCTTTTCTCCCACCCATTCCTTATAAAGTGGTATAAGAGTATAAGTTCCAGTCTCTCTTTCTTTAGGATAAAAGTGATATTCAATGGGAGAAAAAAAAAATCCTTTCAACTATATAATACACAAAAGTTTATGTTCACAAGGACATACATGTAAACACACAGATTTATTTTAAATTTTAGAGAAGGTATACTGAAAATAATGAAGACAATTATTTAAAATAAAGGAGATAGTTCAGGTTTCAATACATTTGAAAAAACAGTGCTTCATTTATTGAATGCTTTGAGATATCTTTGTTTTGATATCCTAAGCATTCTTTATAGTACATTGACAGTAACTATGAACAAGGTACACAGAGTTCATAATGCAATTACACCTATGTTACTCTTTCTCTTATGTGTAATTATAATTTAACTCATAGAGCCAAATGCTTAATTACATGATGAAAATGAATTACAACATGTATTAAATATAATAGGTCTGGTTTCTGAACAATAAACTGTGAAATTAGAAAAGGAAGAAGTTATTCCTTCTATTAATAATGAAAGGGGAACAATAAGTAAGACTTGCTCTTTATTAACTTTGTTTTGCTTTATTGCTAGAATGGGTTTGGTTTGACTTCACCTTGTATGGAGAAGCTTTCTGTTTCTGCTTGACCATTTGATTTTTACAGTATGCTTAAAAATACCACTAAAGGAGAATATAACTACTTTCTCTTTCATTTAGCAAAGGTGAGAAATCACATCTATTTGACCCATCCCTTTAGATTTGATTTGAATTTTGGACTTGAGAATGAACTACATTCAGTGTTTGAGAAATCACATAATTCTGTTTTCTTCTTTAGCAGGTCATTAGAGGGTAGTGTTTTTTCCCTCAGAAGACATAAAAGTTAGAACCCTAACTGCATTGTTAATAACAGAAGAATAATGTTTCTACTAAGCACTTTTTAATGCACTTTTTTACATCTATGTACATATTCTAGCAAAACAATAAATCTGTATCAAATAATATTAAAATACACCACATGTGGAGTGAAATAATTCTTAAAGGTTTTTCAGAACAGCTCTGTGTCTTGCACCTTTTATTAGCAATAGGTACACTGAAACTATAAAATAGTTACCATTCTTCAGATGTTATTCAGACAGCTATGTAAAGAATTAACACACCACTGGTCAGGGCTAGATTTCTGTCGGTGGTGGCATGTATAAAAACAGTAACAGATTGTATCATAACTTCATTTGATCTAAGCAGTTTGTTGCTTCTATTTTTTTCTTGTCAGAAAATTACATAAAATTAACTGGTACTACCTGTATACAGTTTCTGTAGTAAGGGCTTGTCAGCATGCATATGCTGTACTTCTTTATACTATACAGGTACAACAATTTTTGTACAGCCCCCTTTAAATTGTCAACAACATATGGAGTTACATCAAAGGAAGATGGTTAGAAAATCAGAAAAAAAAAGGTTAGAAGGGACCTCTATGATCCATCTACGCTAGTCCCCCACCCCTGCAGCAAGATCAACTGCGTCTAACCATTCCTGACAGTGTTTGACACCAATATATATCCACAATGTCCCACAGCAATTTTTCTGATGTTTAAGTATCCATATCAAATTTAAAAAAAGTCCTTAATGTCTATGCTAAATTGCTTCTGTTGCAATTTATTCCTCCTATTTCTTAGGTTGTTCTCAGTGGACATTTTATTTGATTTCTTCTTTGCAATTACCTTTTATTTACTTACAAAGAAAAACCAGCCAAACCCCACTGCTCTATCCTTCCTCCTTAAAGTTTTATCTGCTTTAGAAGAAGAAGCAGCAATCTTTCTACCATTGTCCCTATGCTTGCTTGCTTGTTTGTTTTTGCTGTTGTGGTTTTCTGATCCCCTTTTCAGCTGAGCATGTCGCAGTACTCCAGGCTGAGCCCTTACATTGGAAGCAAAGGTTTAGCTCCCACCTAGGGAGCAGTGCTAGTGTTCACACATGGCAGTGTACGGTCTATCTGCTTCCACATGTATGACAGCAGTTAACTCTGTTTGGCTTTTAACCCTTCTCGTCATTTCTGAAGGACTACTGCATCTACAGGTACTTTGTTAGAGGAACGGCCACACCGGGACAGGACAAAGGTCCATTTAACCCAGTAACTTCACCAGTGGCCATAACTGGATGCCAAGGGATGAGGAAAATTGAGGCAAGTGTACATGCTGCTTCCCACTTTGATTATTGCCCCTCCCAACCTCTGATTATTTTCAGACTGTGGAACTTCTTTAATTGATTTGATTATGGGTTTTTTTGACATATTGCAATCTTCTTGTTACCTTTCAGGTACTTTCTGACCTGGTTTTTCCTTATTTCTTTCACTTATTCCCTGTTATTCTTCTTGTCACCAATGTTAGTTACCTGCTGCCTCCTGAAACCTATCTAAGATTTTTACAGAGCAATTTGTGGTTGCCTTTCCTGTCTGCTGAATTGCAGACTACTATTTTCTTTGTTCATTCTTTTAATGCTTATATACATATGGAACTAATTCTTGTTACACTTGCTATTCCTTGCTAGTTGTTTCTGATTTTATGCCATATTCTTACTGATTCTGCCTGAATATGCATTTTTATACTTATTCTAAGGTACTATGCCCATTTCTACATTCAGCACACTTTCTTTTTGTGTTTGAGATCAATGAAGAAAAGCTCATGGACCAGGAAGTTGTTTTTTACTGCACACGCTATTATTTCTCTGCATCAGAATAATTTTGTTTTTGTGGATTTGCTTCACTACTTCAGTCCTTCAGACTTTCTTCCAATAAGACCTGGACTCTGGATTTATTGAAGGATGCCATAGTGAAGTTCAGTGACATTACTTTGTTGCTTTTCCCCATTTTTTTCATAATCATCATGAACTTACGCAATTCTTTATCACCTTACCCAAGCTGCCTTCTACGCTCACACTCTCCACAAATCCCTCTCTGTGATTACAAAGACTAGAAGCATCTTCCCTCTGCTTTCTTCACAATAAAATTCAGGAATTTTCTGTAAAAATTTCACAGATTTAAAACAATTTGATTTCTATAACACAGGTTTCTCATCAGATGATGTTACCCATTGACACTAAGTCTCTTGCTTTGCACAGCCCTACTAACTAGTCACAAAACCCCTTCATTAAGCTTCCTGGTAGGTATCTCTAATAGAAGTCCATCGTGACTAAATGTTTGCTTATATCTATTTTATTATTGATAGAGTCTTTCAACAGATATATTTTCCAATACACTTCATGAACCTGAGAATATCAACATGCATCTTTCATATGTAGAGCAACACTTCCTCTCTTTTTTCTCTGTCTCTACTGAAAAAATAAATAATAAATCTGTATCAATATTACCACCATGAGAATTATGACAAGTCTCTGTCATGCTAATCAAGTCACAAGTTAAGCTTGTAGCATTAAGACTCTCAGTTTCTGTTTATTCTCCATTCTTACAGCAGATGCACACACATGCTCACACAGATAGCGTCTTCCAAAACATTTGCTGCCTTGTCATGTGTGTCTGTCCACTGGCTGAGATTTCCTTGAAATGATGGGAATTTTTGGAACTTTCTGGATCAGGTCAAAAGAAGGGAAGGGATTTGAATTAAAAGTAACAAGCCATAGAAAATTATGACACTGCAGGTATTTCATTTGAAATATGCCTGGCTCCTGAGGATTCAATGAATTTATAATACTTGCTTCAGGTGCTTCTTATATAACAAAATAATAAGGGAGGAAAGGAAGTGTGGTCTTACATACCAGTGAAAATTTAAAGATTAATAAAAAAACCCCTACATAGGTTTGGATGAAAAACAGAAAGAGTAATAGATTAATAAGGATGTTCTGCACACAACTGGAACAGACAAGACTTAGAAATGAAATAGATTTAACTCATGTGCCTATGTTAAGTTTGTGAACAAATCTACAGAAGGCAAAAATTAAAGTTACTGCACATACAATACTTGGTCTCTGGCTAATGCAACTTTAATAAGGAAGCTAAATTAGATTTAAAAGAGAAAGAAAAATATACAGGTCACTTCACTAGATTTTTATTTCCTGCTGCTCACTGATATAGGTTATAATTTCAGTAGTCAAAGCATCTGTCACTGTACTCTGTCAGACCCATCACAATTTTTTATGAAAATGTATATATTTATTTATTAGCAATGGAACATACAGAAAAAAGAAGGTGGGAGGAATGATGAACTTTGAGTTGCCATAGAAGAGACACATGAGAGGAAAGTTGCAAGCTTCCAGTCGGGACAGATTTGGGGATTTCTATGGATATTTTTCTATTTCCTCAGAGAGGAGCTTCATACAGAACTAAAGTGTTAAAGGGATTCATCTGTATTATAATATTAAGTCTACTTCATACGATTTTTAAATAGGCTACATTAACTCCATTTAAAGGAAGACAAATGCACAGTTAAAAGTTATCCTACTTATTATAAATGAGATAATTTGAGAGATAATTATTGCCTGTGCTGCTTGACAGCAACCTGTTGAAATGGTTTCATGATGGTAGTACTTTTCATTAAATACGTCTATTTCCTATGGATAATATTCACAATAAAAAAAAAAAAGTTGTTGTTTGTTTGTTTTCAGGACGCTTTTTTAGTAGGGAGAAAAAAAGAGAAAGAAAAAGGTTGAGCCAAAAAATAATTTTCCTTATTCACTGAATAGATGAGTTTCTGAAAATTATGTATTTTCATGAACAAAGCAAGGTGATTCTATTGTGATCCAATTACAAAAAAGGTTTAGAAGTAACCGCAGTAGCTTCCGTTGATGTTTATGAGCGTATGCAACATACACTACTATTATATGTAATACAAACATTTTTTTCATTCATAGTTTGAGTGAACATGTGGATTTTATCAGGATAGTGGAAATTCACGTGTTGCAAAAAATCTGTTATAAATGTAGGTAGTGACATGAGAAACTACGCAGGTAGAAGCCACAGGGGCTAAAGCACACTGCTTCAGTTGCAAAATA
The DNA here is from genome assembly GCF_026419915.1 of Harpia harpyja. Lineage (NCBI taxonomy): Eukaryota > Metazoa > Chordata > Aves > Accipitriformes > Accipitridae > Harpia > Harpia harpyja. The sequence goes on along the minus strand of NC_068956.1, from coordinate 13,882,762 downwards.
CAGACACCTAAATTACAGGGGAAAAAAAAGGTGGCCTTCAACTTTGAGGAACAAAACTGGTCAAAGTGCCTGAATGTCCAGGCAGCAAATCATCATCAGTATGGCAGAGTGGCCCTTTTAAGCCATATGCCACACTGCTGTGAAAAGATCCTACCTGGTGCCTAATGTACCATGAACTCCATGGCTTTTGGTCTTGGAACTTGCTCAAGGTGGAAGTCCCAGGTGGGGCTCCTTTAAATTTGATTTTGGACATCCGTAGCATAGTTGTCATGTACATGGGCTAATTCCACTTGGTCTCTTCATTTTAAGTAGAGAAAAAGATGCATTTTTTTAAGGACAGAATTCATTGTCACTTGAAGGAGATGACTCATGCCTTGAAAATGCCTCCATTTATTGTCATGAAAGGAACCTGGAGTGATGAACTCAACTTCGTATGTTTATAGTATAGAATCTAAAATTATGTGAAAGAAACCCCTAAACTCATTTGACTTGCAGCTTTTTGTAGTGGGGACTGTGCTCCAAATATGCAGAGCCTCAGACTAAGCCAGTTACTTCATCTCAGTTTCCTTCTCCCACAAGCTAGTCCTGCATTCAGGGTTTGCCTGTTTGGAGATATGAGATAAAACATCTCCACAGGCTAAGCCAAACAACTTGAATTCCATTATTCTTTTTCAAAGAGATAAAGCACTAGACATTTCAAGTGAGTTTGAATACACATGCTCCAAACCTCACAGTTTATTTCAGTATATTCTCTGAGATCTTTTGGGCCCAACTAATGTAGTAGGGAGTACGTCCATGCAGTTACTTTCAACCTGAAAATGGCTGACACTCCAAATTAAACCATCTCATGCCATTTCTGGTCTTCCAGTTTATTTTATATGGGGATTTCTGAACAGCCATAGTAATTGACAACTGAAGCCTACTTTCCCTCATGTAAGCTCTGCTACAGTAAAGCAGTTCTCTTGGCTATAAGCCAAACTGTTGACTCATTAGCTTCATTTCTTTATTTTTAATTCTGGAGTCCCAATGTCTAACAGTTTTAACCTCATTCTGAGGAAAATTGAAACTGCAAACAGAAGATCCAATTCAATATGAAAAAGAACCAAGACTGCCTTCAAGATTAAAAACGTCATAAAACATTCTCAAAGAAATCCTCCAAATGTTTACATGAGTGAAAACAGGTATTTAGAATGTCACAGTTATGTGGCTCTAATAATTAGATATCTTATTAGTTAATTGAAACTACCACTAGGCAAGTTTGAAAATCTGTTTTATTTGTTATGTTTTAAATCATTCACCAACTATTTGATAATTTAGAAAATAAGACAATTATTTAGCTATTTCTTACATTGATGAAAGAGATTTAGACACATGGATCACAACATTTTGTAACAAAAATTTTCTATTCATCTAATTTCTTAGATAATTTCAGTATGCACACAGATGAAGAGAGACAGTGTGAACCTCTGTACACATACTGTGAACAATCATTTACTTTATGGCCCCTAACCCAAGTGACAGTTCATAGAAACAGTGTCGTCTGTCCTAACAGAAATTACTGCAGCAAATTAGCAAAGGCTAATATGAAACTATTTTTATAATTTAAACAAATAGAATTAATTGACAGCCTGTATAATATGATTTATGAACTTTTTTCTTTTGATAGTGTTGTGGTTTAACCCCAGCCACCACGCAGCCGCTCACTCACTCCCCGCCACCCAGTGGGATGGGGGAGAGAATCGGAAAAAAAGTAAAACTCGGGTTGAGATAAGAACAGTTTGATAGGACAGAAAGGAAGAAAATAATAATGATAATGATAACAATAATAAAATAACAATAATAAGAATAAAAGGATTGGAATATACAAGTGATGCACAATGCAATTGCTCACCACTCGCTGACCAACGCCCAGTTAGTGCCCGAGCAGTGATCCCCTCCAAGCCAACTCCCCCCAGTTTATATACTGGGCATGACATCACATGGTATGGAATACCCCATTGGCCAGTTTGGGTCAGCTGCCCTGGCTGTGTCCCCTCCCAACTTCTTGTGCCCCTCCAGCCTTCTTGCTGGCTGGGCATGAGAAGCTGAAAAATCCTTGATTTAGTCTAAACACTACTTAGCAACAACTGAAAACATCAGTGTGTTATCAACATTCTTCACATACTGAACCCAAAACACAGCGCTATACCAGCTACTACAAAGAAAGTTAACTCTATCCCAGCTGAAACCAGGACAGATGATACAAAAAATTTAGTCCATTTTATTCCTTTTTTACTTTGAAAAAAGGAAAAAAAAAAGCTGTCTCTGAAGAAGGACAATGTTGCAGACATGAAGTATATTTTTAAGTAAAAATGTAACATGAAGAAATTTGTGAAGATTATGTGATGAATGTATATCCCAGTTGTCATATTTTGCAAGGCCTGTGAACTTGTCAGGTTTTGCCTGAGCTTGTCTTGGCCTGGCTAAAGCTTTGTTTTAGTTGACTGAGCTGCAATAGCTAATGGAAAGAGGATTTTTTAATTAATTTGTTTTACTTTTGCTTATCTTTGATGAAGTATGTGCTATAACCATAACTTTTGTATAGATAGTTGCCCTGTGTAGAACTAAGTATTTATGACCCTAAGATAATGATGTAGTACAGAGGAATGCAGACACGGTATGGTAGAGACCTCAAAAGTGGGGATAGAGGATGCAGTGCAGAGGAATGCTGGCATGGGGTGATAAGAAAAAGGACACAGGATGGATGACATTGGAGATCCCAGAGCTGCGAGCAGTTGATCTAGACTCAGTTAAAGAAATGCAGACCTGAAAAATTGCAAAAACAGTTTAAGGTGTACCAACAACAGCAAAGAGCAGGTATCCAGTGTAGTGAGACATTCCATATTTAAAAATGTGGATGTAATGTGCAGATGAAGATCAACAAAGAACAAGGCGTAAAAGCAGGGTAGAAAACATAAAAAAAAGATTAGCCTCAAGTGGACCTTTGAGCTGGAGAAACAGACAATTAACATCACACTCCTGGGCTCTCTGTACTCTCTGTACAGAATTAACATCTGTACTCTCTGTACAGAATGACCCCAGGAGCTGTAGGACCCAGAGGGGCCAGGGAAGGCTGAGCACAACAGCAGAGAATGGGGTAAACAAGGAGGAACTGTTGTGTAACCATTTCCACTGTATTCACTATTGACACCTTTTCTGCAACAGCATTCTTTACTGTATTTTTTGCTTTTCTCTTTTTCCACAACCATGAGACCTGGGCTCTTTTTTGTTTTGGTTTGTTTTTTTGTAGATTATTCAAATTTCAGTTATATTAACAATAAATTCTTGATTTTACATACAAGGTGTGTTTCCTTTTGCCCTCCAGATTTTGAGTGCCGTGCTAGATTTTAATAGATGAAGTGCTGTAGTGGGATATTAGTAAGGTGCTTAGAGTAATGTGATTAGCACATGACAGGGTGTCCTGGCTAAAAAGTTCTGTATGTTTTAGTAACAGATGCATTGTTTATGACAACTTGCATTTAAGAATTTCTGCTGGCTGCTCAGCTGGGCAGTATTTCAGAGCAGTGCGGACAGGAACAACCCACGCTGCTTTAAACAATTCTTTCTTGGTGGTGTTGTACAATATGTTTAAAATAATTTCTGCTTTCACAAAATAATAATTTAAAAAGGAACAATGTAATACTACCAAAAAGAAACACATATTTGAAGTCTTCATTGTATGACATTTTATAGAGGCTTTTGTAATGCAGTTGTACATCACAGGTACGCTGACTGTGGAGGCACAGAAAGAAGATCCGTCACAGAGATTTGTGATTCTTCCTAGGTAAACACTAGAGTCTGAATGTAGCTGGAGAATGTAACTGCATCCATACTATTTATTTTCCATAAGTGTACAAATTCACCCATTTTATCTAGTATCTCATCTTGTTCAGTGTCTTCAAGCTTTTTGTCTCACTGTTACTTTCCAACTTTATTTCCCTTGCATATGAACTTTCTCCCTACAGGCAGTATTCTTGTCTGTTTTATCAGTATATTGAACCATTGCATTAGCCTTTACAGACATTACCTGACTTACTTACTTCAACCTTGAAAATTAGAAGAGAATGCTTGTCTTAAATCCAAAAAAATGTTGAGTTCTTTTGGACAAAGTTCATGAGAACATATAGTACTCTAAATCATGGGGACATCAAGATTAAGAGTGGAAAAGGTGGGGAAAAGGTGCATCCTTCATTTATTAAACATTGTTTTGTACTGAAAATATAATGGAAATGTTAATAATAATACTTAGAGAGAGAGAGAAAATAATTCACAGAACCAAAACTGAGATATATTCAAGCAGAGATTTCTTAATATAGAGGGCTGGCTAGGCAAATAAGATCTATGTGCAAACATTAATTAATGGGTCCTTAGTGAACACTTTCTGCAAAACAACTGAAAACTTAGTGCTGTCAATTAATTCTGGTTTAGATTGATGAGAAAGTTAAGTGTTAAATGCTCATTCAATACTACATATGAAAAAGAATCTGAAAAGCATTTAATAGGCCAAATAATACATGATTTGGGAGGGGGTTTTCATTACCATTTTCAGTTAATTACTTACAGCAATTACAGTCTACAGCTTTGTTACAAAAATATAGACATCCTTAACCACTTTCATCTTAGATCTAATTTTTTCCATATCACTAAAACATTCTTTTTGACATTAGGCATACTGTACTTAGCTAGATTTTTCAAAAGTGATAGAAATAGTACCACCTGAAGAATAAGAGGAATATATACTGTAATTATATACTGTAATTATATATCTAGAAATAGCTTTAAGAAGTAATGGGTGCACCCAGAAATGAGTTGTCAAGTGACATATTTTTCAGTAGCCTGCCATGAGCACCAATCCATTGCTTTCTCACTCTCCACTTTTTACAAGCTTTATACTGAAATGGATTTCCCAGTGAGATTCATATCTATCTGAGTTCTATTCATACTGTTATTCACTGTAAATATCTCCAGCAGCCCTATTAACTTTAATGCATTAGCTCTTCTTCTATTTATTGCAACTTAATGAATGCATAATAATTTTAGTTTAGGACACCATTAGCAGGATAGATTTTCCAAGCTCCTGTAGCTCAGCAGATGTACTATCATAAATTACCACAAAGCTACGTGCTTTTTTATGATGGCCATAAGAAAATTATTAGAAAACCATTTTTCTATTCTCCTACAGACTTGGCGTTCAGAAAGGCTACAGGTTTAGTAAAGCATCGTGTCTGTCTGGTATAATCAGCATATGTTCCACAAGTAACCAGGATTTAAGCAGAAATGAGGATATAAAACCAGACCCCACAGCATTCTTTGAGGTAGGGCCAGAAGACAAGAATCCAGAGGATATACCATCAAATACCAGAGAGCTGCTCGTGTCTGACAATTGGGACTATTAATTTACATTCTATGCATAACAGAAGTTCTTTCCCTTCCCTACTATTTGGAACAACACTCAATAAAAATGAACCATATCTTTGAGGGCTTGTTGTGGGCCTCCATGAGCAAATGAAATTATGTTTGTGTCATTTGTTTCACATCTATAAAGATAAAGCAATGAAACAGAGATGGCTGAGTGGATTTCAGGGAAATTTTGATGTATAAAATGTTTTCTGAATCCTTCCCACACTTGAAAGCAATGCTTGAACCCCTGGAGAGCAGTTTAAGTAACTGTAATATGCGCTTGGGTAATTCATGGAAATCCTACATATAAAGTGTTAGTATGACAAACAAATCAGCTTGCTTTGATCTAATTTTAGACTATTAAAAATACTAACCCAGCTGCAAGATCCAGATTATAAATCCTACAGACATCAAAATAAGTTAAAATAAATAGATACCCAAGAGAGACTGTAACTTCCTAGTGCAAAATGTATGGTGAGCATTGGATGACTATTTATGGCTTAACAACTTGTGCTACATTTGGAAGTACAAATACAAATTAAATGGAAAAATGGTATTAGTTTTACATATTCATCAAATTAAAAATAGTTATATGGAGCTGAAGCTCAGTTACACCCAAGAAAGGTTTCTGGAGTTGCAAACTGGCCTGCTGAAGAAGTAAGATATCCTTACAGACCACAGAGAAAAATGCAACACTTTCCACAACAAAGTTGAATTCTGTTGGTAAAATGACAAATCTGCTTTAATCTTTCACAGTGTTTTGGTTCTTTCATTGACCTGTTTGAAATACATTGCAAGATAGAGCCAGATCTAAAGTCTTCAAGGTTTCACATTTTTCAGTGGTTCCTTTTTCTCTATGTGACCAGAAAGAAATGTTTCTTAGAATTCCCCGTTATAGCTCAATGTATCCACACAATGTTTGTGATCTGGAATGCTTGCCTTAGGCATGGTTCTTGAACCATCCTATTTTATGTGTATGGAAAATCTTGTGATGTCTGAAATAAGCTCCATTATTTAAAGATTTTGGTAGCTATCATTATATCAAAATATTGTGAAAATGTTCATTTGTGTCCCTTTTTTCAAAACTACTGGTGCAGGACTGAAATATGCAAACTTCTCTGAAAATCCTGGGACTCATCATCTTGATGTTCTACAGGTGACAGAGCATACAGCCTGCCCACCATTGAACAGATGTTTCCTTCGCATTACTGTTTCTTGCAATAAACTGTGATTGATAGAACAAGCATGCAACTGTGAGGAGTCTCACATTTACTATACTATTATATATTGTCTTAGGATAAATGTATACATTTAATATGTACACCCTGCTCCAAAAAGTATCCTTCACAGGCAAAACAGAGATTAGCTTCCTTCCTGTTAGCTGGATGAAGCCTTTCTGGATCAGGAATTCCTCACCTCCATGGGACCATGAACTAGCAGTTCAATACCACATGTATTTCTCTGGAAATCACAGGGAGGGACACAAGGACATATCACACCTTGTATTCTCAAATGGAAATCAGAAATTCTACAGAAATCACTAAATTTAGTTCTGACTAAAAGTTCGCATGTGTGAGCAGTTATTTTAAGTATCTTTGACTTGCATTTTGCATTGAACACAGCATGTCAGCAGCTGGAAACTCTTGCACGTGACTCATATAAATGAGCCATACATATTCCATGTCACTTTTAGTGAGATATGCCAAGCTGCATGGAGTAAATTTCCAAGAACCATCTTTCACGGCAGACAGCTTTGCACTGCATGTCATCATCTCTTCTTTGTATGGCATACAATGAAGGTAATGACATCATCACAGGTGTGCTAAATCAAGGGTGAGGCATCTTGGAAGTGTTTTTTTTAAACAACATTTTCTCAAAGGAACAGTACCTTCCAAATGAGTTAAACTGTATTCTACTTTGTAATAAAGGTAAAGCTAAGCATTGCAACATTGATAATTCTTTATAATTTGCTGGCCAAGGACTTTCCCTTGGTTTAATTTATCTACCTTTCTCTGTGTTTATATAGATATATATATGTACGCTGATGTGCTTGTGCGCATTGTGTGGAATTTGTGGAACCTCAGCAATTACACTATCTAATCTACCTCTTTCTGGTAACTAATGGAAGATTAGAGAAACCTTTAATTCTGTTTATTTACTTAATTCCATTGGGTTTGAAAACATAATGGGATATTTTTTTCAATTTAGTTCAGTATGTTTTATGCATAAATAATAAACATTAACTCAAATTATTCTTGTTTACACCTTAAAAATGGTATTCTGGGTGAACTAAACCCATAAAGATTTATTGGTTTTTTTTTAATATAACTTCTTCTGCAAGGTATTTCTCTCTTTAAATAAGTTGTAAACTTTCTTTTAAACAGGAATTTCTAGAATTAAATGAGACCTTGCTGTGTTACTGTCTTTCCATATTACGCATTATGCAGACATTTTGCTGGGTATATTAGTACTGTTGTATCTGCCTAAGTAGCAGTTACACACAAGTTAAGTCATCAGTCCTGAATTCACACGCCTCTAATTAAGTTAATGTTAAAAAGTTCATTCCAGCTTTAGAATTACTTCAGTTTTTCTGGTTTTAATGTTAATGTATAGGTCAGTATGCAAACTTAGCTAGACATACATGTGCTAGAGATTTGGAAGGACCACTAGCACAACTACTGCGGAGTCACTGCTGAACCCATAGGAATGACCCTGAGCTTTTGCAGAGAGTCCAGGTCTCAAAATGGTAAGCTGACAGCCTGTGTTTCCCAGCATCACACTGTAACTGGGAAGATTGGAGGAGGAGTAGGAAAGGAAAGAGGCTGGGTATTCCTTGGCTAGCACTGGGCAGTAAGGTGAGTGAGATTTCATGTAAACACGTGATGGCCAAGCTCTTCTTTGGAAAAGTAAAACTTAAGTGTGGGAAAGGGCTAAGGGAGAAGATATCTGTAACTGTAATTCAGATTAATACAATATTTCTGCATCACAGAAAACACCATTTCTGAAGCTGATCAAAAAAAAATAATAATAATTAAAAAACAAAACCAAAAACCAACAGAAAGAGAGCAAGAGACTTAACTCTTTTTCTGTCAGTTCTTCTGTCAGCTTTTTTTTTTATTCAACAAATGCTGAAAAGATAAGTTGTTCTATAATCAGTTATGCTTTTTTAAGCAGGAATGATCAGTATGAATAACAAGAGAAAAGTACACAAAGATTAGAGTTAGTGGATTAATGTTTTCTTGCTAGGAAATTAAGGAATACACATAAACTTTCTTTCTACAAAGAGTGGGATTAGTAGGGCAGAGCTAATAAGGGTGATTTTATGCACCAGGACTTGACTTGGACTCCAAACCTCTGGATGGGTTCCCAGGTGTTATTCATAATACAGACTTAGATTTAGATTCTAGTTTTAGCATGTCTTCTCTCATTACTCTTGGTTTCCTTTGTAGACAATAGAGAGAGGCAGGCATCCTTGTGTTGGCATCCTACTTCTAGGTAATATTTCCTCTGAAGTCTCCTTTAGGAATGTAGATGTGTTAACTATAAAGATTCACCAGAATCCACTGTCCCTGTGTACTAAATATGTATTATCCTGCACAAATGAAGCACTAGACTATGACTGCATGTAAGAGAACATCAGAGTTTGCAAATGAACTTAATCCCCCAAGATAAATCCATTTCCTGAAGAAGCCTCTGTTATTGAATGAATACTCATTTCTCTAAAGGTATTTATGTCTGACTTGATGGTGACCTAGCAAACTGTACATGACTGCTTCCCTCCAGGGAAGGTGTTCTGCTGAAAGAGGCAGAATAACTCAGGCAACAGAAATGCAGAAGCAGCTAAGAACAAGGTGCTTACAATCAAATGCTGCGTTGGGGCCCAAAGTAGCCTGACATAAGCCTTGACTAATGATTAAATTCAGCCCTTCTATGTGCAGGTGTATCTGTTCTATCATCTAGAGGACATGCAAATCACTAACACGTGCAAAGAAGGAGCTGATGTTACAAGATAACGGTAATGTGCACCTGTGATTTAGAAGGCAAATCAAGGCCTTAGAACAGTAGGCTACATAAATTATTATAAAACCCATTTGACTCTAGAAATGAAGAGGCTTGCTGTATATAACACAATAGTTTAATGCTTATATTTTGATATCTTACCAAAGATTTAAACCTAACTACAAGCAAAAATCCCCACACTAAGGTTTATAAACAATCCCAGATATTCGTAATTTATGACTGGTTTATGCACAATTGTCAAGATAATTTTGCTGGAGCAGAGAAATGGAGTGATGTCAACAGACAGTGGCTGACTACTTGCCTTCTCTTTCTTTGAGTTAGCATTTCAGATTTGGAAATGTCTAACCTACTTGCAGCAAAGTAAATTACTGATAGTACTTCATGTTTTCATGCTTTCACTCTAAGATTAATTACTTTTCAGCCACTTTACAGAATTCTGGTTTGCACTTCTTTGTATGAGCGTGTATTCACATACAAAGGGGAATGAGGGATTGAGACTAGGAAATTGCTTTCATTTTCCTCCAACCACTAAATAACCTGTCTTCTCAATATCAGGATAAAAGGTCAATATCTAATTTAGGATCCTGTTTCTATAACCCTTGAGATGAGTAACTCTTGACTTCAGGCGAGATGGCCTTGTGATTTAATGCTTTTTTAATGTAAGAAAAAGCTGAAGAATTTGGCCCATGCTTAAAAGCAGTCATTGAAAAATGCACAGTGCAGATATTTTTTTCTTTTCTTTTTTTTTTTCTGAACATGTATTTGCTGCAAATTCTTACAAAACTCTTGGGACATTTACCACAGCTTTGAGAAAGCTCTCTGAGCTAGTGCTTTTCAAGTGGCTGTGTTTGAGTATATCAGTCGTCCGAAAAAACGGATTAAAGAATGAGTTTGATAATTCTGGATTATCCACACTGCTTAATTGCCCACACTTACAATACTCTGGGCACACAACTTTTAACTTCATACCCTACCTCTGTTTCGGGCAACCCAAATTTCTCTCAACAAATCTGTTGGTGGAAGAGCTAACCTTAATTATTTTTCCCTTTGACCAAATGACCATTTGTTGACATTTGTCCTCCCAGCCTGGAACTGATCTCTGATATACTTTTATTTAACATTTTAGACACAGCTTTTGAGCCCACTTCTTTGGAATAGGATCTGCAGCCTATAAAGTCTCAGATTTTTCTTAGTCTGAGTAGGTTGCTTTAAATATCACAGAAAACCCATAATCTATCTGCCCTTTAGTCCTTTCACAGGTGTGAGACCTACCAGGTTCCCACAGTTTCAGTGCTATAGGCACACAGGTTTTAAGTTCGTTCATGTAAAATGTACATTTAGCTTTGTACAATAGAGAAAATAATTTATTCCTTCTTTAGCAAAAGATGGGTATCCAAAGAAAACAATAAAACCATCTGTATATATCTGTATTTCCCCCTCAATTTCTTCTTACAGTCTTTAGAATTTGTGAGGGTGTAGGTCAGACCATTCCTTGGAATTTCAGGGTATTTCATTGCACATTCCATTTTTTTTCAAATCAAGGTATAATTATCTCACTGCTGCAATCAAGTTTGTTTTTATCTTAAGTGGCACTTCTGTTAAGATGAACCTTTCTTTAGCAAACAGAACCCTTCCATTGCTTTTCTTTGCTATTTTTTCTCCATGTCAGTGAATGCTGGTGAAATTTTATATATATATATATATATATGTATATAAAATATAGGTATAACTGAGAACCAGCAACTTGAAAACTATGTTTCTCTGAGGGATTTTCCCCCCTGTGTGGTGGTACAGTCCCCCGGAGCCACTCTGAGATCTTTGGATAAGCCAGGCATGTTTTAGGACCCCCCGCATCGTGCTGTTATCTTGGTTGCAAGTGGAGAGATTTAGGGGCGCCAGGCACCCCCTGGTCACACCTGGGCCATCTGCTCCTGAACGGTACATCAGGGTGACTCAGCATGAATTGTGGCCAGAACGGGAAATAACAACCAAAGATGGTCATCGACGTTGTCAATAGCAAGAGCTGTGGAGCTCTCCAGGCTCACGGCGGGCTGTGTGACCCAGGGTCTCCCCAAGCCGGGACACCTTGGGGGGGGGCAGTCAGGAGGATTGAGAGGTCATCCATTGGCAATTTTGCCACGACTTGAAGGCCCGATGTCGCAAGGTTCACTGACGGGCCCTTGGTGAGTGTCGGCACATAAAAGTGAGTAATTCTTGAACCTCGCGAAACGGAAATTTTAATCTTAGGTTCACCTCTGTCTGTGTGTGCGTGAGTGTGGGGCGGTAAATTTGGTTCAGGACTGTTGTATCTGTGTGTGTAGGTTTGCAGTTTGGCCCAGAACTATTAGCCTGTGTCTGTGGGGTTTGGTTAGGAACCATTTTGTCTGTCTGTGCATGTGTGTGATTTGATTTAACCTCCATCTGTGTGTGCAGCTCTGCTGTACATTTTGGGTGATCCTTGCCATTTTTGAATCTTTAAGTCGCAAATTCAGTTGTAACAAATTCCATCGAATCACTTGTGTTGAATTGGCTGATGATTAAGTACTGTTAAAATTATACAACCTAATCTTGTGATCTATCTCAAAAATATTAAGAAATCTTAAATTGCTGCTAAAGCAAAGCCATGTAACAAAATCCCATTCACGACACCCTGGCAAGCTCTTTTTTTACCCAGAAAGTTTTTCCCAATTCATGTTGCCTTCTTAGCTTAACTGTCATTTGGCCACAGTCCAGTCCGTCAGGTTAATGCCTTATACTGTTTGTTCTGTAGCTTCTTCTAGACAAGCAGATTGATTTCTGTTAGAGAATTTGCCAGTTTGTGATGGACTTACTTAATACTCCTTGAGGCATTTAGTAATATAGTGATTTTAGGAGTTAACTAGCATTCTTCAGTGATACACAGACATACTTCAAATTGTTCCAGCAGCTATATTAAAATATAAATTTTCCTGATTGTAGGAATGGGATGTGAAGCATTTACTACAGTATCATACATGCCTGTTACTTAAAAGACTCTGTCTTACTATAGCATGCATTTTAAGTTCACAAATTCCCCTTTACAGAGTCTTCCTTCATTTCCTCCTTATGGTTAATAAGCTACACATTCTCTCACAACGCTACAAATACATACCGAACAAATATTTAAAGAATTTCAAACTTACTCTAACTGCCCTACAAACGGCTGATTTATTATACCTTATATACAGAAAGTTACTGTTTCCATTTTAATATACAAAGCTGAGCAAAAATGAGGATGAAAACTACAGCAAGAGACTGCTCAATGACATTTTAATGGATACAGGCATGCAGTGATCTGACTGCGGCAGAAGAGCATTGTTTGCTGGGCACTCTTATGCCATTGGCCTTTAGGAAAAAAGGATGTCTTTTGATCTCATTCTAGCTCTGTCTCCGACTTTGTGTGACCTTTGGCAAGTCACATTAGTTGGGTGTGCAGCATCCATAAAAATTAGTAAACTATTGCTTTACTTGTTCTCTTGAGGTTTGTGAGGCTTAATTAGTGAATTTTATAAATCTTTTCTAGACTCACAAATGCAAAGTGCTATAAGGACAAAGTTTTATTGTCACTATTCCTTTGGGAAATGAGTTTCTTAGAGCTGTGGGAGATAATTAGTCACATTTAGCAGGCTGTGCTGCAGCTAAAACCACCATTAAAGTAATCTTTATGATTATGAACAATACTTGTTCTCACAAGTTTGACAAAATCAGATGTGGGTTCTGGGTTTCTGACTTGGCCTTTTCCTGCCCTTTCACAAGTTGAAGACTGTTAGGATGCTATGATGTTTTTAAATTGTGATAGATTTCCACTTCATTTCTAGAAAACTGCTCATATTGAATGCTTAGGAAATATGTTTTCACAATCATAGCCACAGAAAATATAATTATCCTTCTCAAAATACTTGGAATACCCACAAACTATTCTTGCAGAGAAATCTTGTAATTTAAATGAAATAATTGGCTGTGAGTTTTCTTGTACAGGTTGTGACTGATGGCATTAAGCCTACCTCAGGCTGCCTCTCAGCTGGCCATTTGCAAATGGACTGATTCTTTTTATGAGCAGCCAATGTCACCTTTCTTCATTATTTGGAGGAAGAGCACATCAACTGTCTGAGAGTCAGCCTTGTTTAGTGGAATTGCGGTAGCCTGACTCTGTGGCATTAGTAAAGGCATTAAGGCATTTCTGAAAAGTTTATCTTATGGGCCAGATTTTTTAAAGTAGATGCATGAAGATACACATACACCTCTCTCATGTTTTTATTCTCCTGATGTCTCTATCTCGTCTATTAAACTTTGTGAATTTTCCTTCTTAATGTTTACCAAAGTTGCATGACAATTTCATTTTTTCAGACAGATGCACTTAATCAGAGAAAACCGTCAGGTTATAGACACTAATTTTGTCCTTTAACTGTTTTTTAAAAAAAATATAACCAACATATTCCAAAACTTGCTTGTCAATCTGGATGCTACTGTGTTTCTTTCTGAATTGTTGGCCAGGTAGTTTAAATCTTTCACTGCATCTAAGATCTGTGCTTTGGGCAGCTCCACTAATTGCTCACAATAAATCCTTATCTATGTGAACATTCTCATTTAGCAGCGACCTCAGTCACAGTACCCACATTCTTCTCCCATTTCATTATCACGCACAGACTTTCAGCAGGTACAGTTTCTCAGGTAAATCAAAGAAAGTGCTTCCATGGCTCTTAAACTGTGCCATGCCTCCTTTTTCACTAGCCAATCCTTCATAGGCAAGGAGTACTATTTATGTTGCTGTTCCAGTCATGTGACTTCACCAAATTTCTGTTATGCCAACGAAGTTGTATATGTGACCATAGTCATAATATAAGATGCTGCTGTTTACATTTCTGGCATTAATAAATATTCATATAAGTTGCTAATCAATTTGATTTACTACTTGCTTTCTTCTCCCTGCTTTCACTATGACATGAGTAATCCTCTCGCCTTTGGTTCAGAGACCTTCTGCCAGGTTGACAGCATTTTCCTGGAGAAACTGGCTGCTCATGGCTTGGACAGGTGTACTCTTCTCTGGGTAAAAAAATGGCTGGATCCAAAGAGTTGTGGTGAATGGAGTTAAAACCAGCTGGCAGCCAGTCACAAGTGGTGTTCCCCAGGGCTCAGTATTGGGGCCAGTTCTGTTTAGTATCTTTATCAATGATCTGGATGAGGGGATCGAGTGCACCCTCAGCAAGTTTGCAGACGACACCAAGCTGGGAGGCAGGGTCGATCTGCTTGAGGGTAGGGAGGCTCTACAGAGGGATCTGGACAGGCTGGATCAATGGGCCGAGGCCAACTGTATGAGGTTCAACAAGGCCAAGTGCCAGGTCCTGCAATTGGGTCATAACAACCCCATGCAATGCTACAGGCTTGGGGAAGAGTGGCTGGAAACCTGCCTGGCGGAAAAAGACCTGGGGGTGTTGGTCGACAGCCAGCTGAATATGAGCCAACAGAGTGCCCAGGTGGCCAAGAAGGCCAACGGCATCCTGGCTTGTGTCAGAAGTAGTGTGGCCAGCAGGAGCAGGGAGGTGATCGCGGCCCTGTACTTGGCACTGGTGAGGCCACACCTCGAGTACTGTGTGCAGTTTTGGGCCCCTCACTACAGGAAAGACATGGAGGTGTTGGAATGTGTCCAGAGAAAGGCAACCAAGTTGGTGAGGGGCCTGGAGCACAAGTCTTATGAGGAGCGGCTGAGGGAACTGGGGTTGTTTAGCCTGGAGAAAAGGAGGCTGAGGGGAGACCTTATCACTCTCTACAGCTACCTGAAAGGAGGTTGTAGCAAGGTGGGGGTCAGTCTATTCTCTCAAGTATCAAGAGACAGAATGAGAGGAAATGGCCTCAAGTTGCACCAGGGGAGGTGTCGATTGGATATTAGGAAAAATTTCTTCACTGAAAGGGTTATCAATCATTGGAAGAGGCTGCCCAGAGAAGTGGTTGAGTCACCATCCTTGGAGGTATTTAAAAGATGTGTAGATGTGGTGCTTAGTGACATGGCTTAGTGGTGGACTTGGCAGTGTTAGGTTAATCATTGGACTTGATGATCTTAAAGGTCTTTTCCAACCTAAACAATTCTATGATTCTATGATTAAAAAGGTAATAATAATGCTATGACCTAATTTAAAGTTCTCAGTTAGCAAGCCAGTATGGAAAGGTTGTCTGGTTTTATTCTTCTTCATGAGGCAGCAATCACTCAGCAAGCTTGTGGAACTTCATTCTGTGGTGTAGGAAGCCACTATCTGGAAATATCACAAACACAGCTAGGCCTTAACCTCCAGGATATCCCTGTCCCTTCCGGAGCCTTGACCTTCAGCTAGGAAAACTGACAATAATGCTAACTATGCCTTGAGAATCCAACTCTAACACTATCTGTAGTACCTCTGTAAATGAGAATCATGGAGTAGTGGCCGGTGTGAAAGACAGGCCACAGCATACTTTCAATAACAGCTTGAACTTGGTCTCCCTATACCTGCTGTGCCTTACAGATTAGCAACCAGAGCAACGTGGCATCCCTGGAGTTCACTACTATTGCTCGTCAGAAGATCTGGGTGTCCTGAGGAGTCTGGCTGCGAGATAAAGAGTTTACATCTAGGGCCCTACTGATTTGGGAAAGCATGCCATGGACTTCCAAAAGTGTATCCTGACAAAAGAATCAACGACAGAAAGAAATTCCTCTCGCCTTCTTTCGGTAGTCCAAACCAAAACCAAGAGACATATCTTGAAATTTTTATTAAATCTTTAACACTACTAAGAAAGATCATAAAAAAGAAGGGCAAGTGCAAGACCATCTAAATGATACTAGTATGGTAAACCCCAAAACAAGACAAATATATGTTGGTGGCATGAAGCTTTTCAGCAGTTCTGATGTATTGAAGAGAGTTTGCTTTCATCCTGACATTTATAGAGCATTATGCACGAAACCTCCAGATACTGCAAGGGGCCAACAGGGCTCAGTCCTTTTTATAGTCCATTCAACATTTACTTGCACTCAAATACCGAATATTCAGGCGATGTCCCCTCAAGTGAAGCAAAATATGAAAGGGATCATTTATACTCATTATATGTAATCACAATACCAGTACCAGAACAGATAGGATGTGGAAATTAATTTTGACTTGTAGAGAACATCCACTACAGACACTTATGTATTGCAACATGCTCTCTCTAAAAAAAAAAAGTTTCATATTTTTATAATAATAATAAATGGCCATTTGTGCAGTGGGTGAAAACAGTATTCTAATCAGTCAGTGGAAACCAAAGTATAACTTGTTGTGCTTCATTTCTGTGGTCTTACTAGATCATTCCCAGCAAGAAACCCTACAGTGAGTCATTGCTATACAGTATATAAAATCTTTTTTTCCTTCCAGTAACATGGTTCTTTGAATATTAAAGGTTTGAAAATCTTTCACCTGATGCTAGCAAAAAGCTTACCAAACATTAACATAAAAAATCTTTCTGAAGATAGAACAAAAATAATGAACTATGCAATCTGATTTATATACAGAGTTTATATTTTTCAGAGTAGAATAGTGTTTATTGTATCTAGCTGTTCTACTTTTGTAACCAGAGGAAGAATGGTCTCAACACGCTGCACAGAACAAAGGGACTATTGCAGAGAGAAATACTGTGGACCTATGTGAAAGTGTTTTCCTATCATTTTGCTTTCCTATTCTACTAAATATTCATTCATGCATCTCATCCTGGTGAGAGAAAACAAGAGGGAAGCAATTTGAAATACACTCATCCATCTCCTGCATAATCTTCTTTTCCTTGTTCTCTGCACGCAAGCAGTATTAAATTCCAACTGAACAAGGATCCACAGAGAAACAACTTAAGATATAGATATAACATAGTGCTCACCTGTGTTTGGAAATGCCTCAGTCAAAAATAGTTGTTTGCACATTTTGTGCTGATAGATGATATGTTGCTGGCATCCTGAAAAGTGGCATTTTGATAAGACTGAATCAGATAGCTCTTTATGTGGATAACCTTTTAAACGGGAAGCAATGTAATTTGTCCTTTCTCTCCCCATTTGCTTTATAATTGTCATCAGCTCCTGACAATTCCAGTTTACCTTTCAGCATTGTAAGATAGAAGTTAATTCTATACTTTTTTAGTTTGGGTTTTTTTCCTTCAAATCTGATTTTTTTTCAGCACAACATTTGTATGAAATGGTACTCCAAAGCAATAAGAAAGTGAGTCTAAGAGGTGGGCAAATTTTACTGTTTTCTTCTTCTTCACCATGATGTTTCTCTTAACTTGATAATGTTAAATGTCAGCAGCAGGTGCTGTTTGAATCAGTGCTGGACAGTTTGACTAAGGCCTTACAATTTAGGCATGGCTTTTGAAAATATTGCTGAATACTGTTTGCCTGTCTAAACTAGTGAAATGTTATGGTTATTTGCTATCATCATCGATACAGTTAATGCTACGAATTAATGAAGAGATAGTTTATAGGTTTCCAATTACTTTTCTTTTGGGGGAAAGCTCTAATCAAAATAGTGCTGAAAACACTGTGGCAAGCCTGCTATGCAGCACGTCTTACGGTGTCGCCCTCACTGTTGTAACTGATGGGCAACATTTATTCCCAAAGAATTCTTAATATACTCAAAAGCTTGTAGCTGTAAGAGAGTCTATGTTGGCTCCATGCACCTGCTATTGATAGTCATTAATAGTCATCGTGACTTTCATTGGTTAGGCTTTCATTGTAGCAGTTGACTAAAACTATCAACAAATCAGAACTGAAATGTTGCACAGCAACTTGCCAGTTTTGAAAAACATACTCCCATACTCCTGGGAAGGTCTTTCAAATCCCTTTTTTTTTTTCTTTTTTTCTTTTTTTTTATTTGAAGATGAAACAAAGACAGTCATGGCCATTGCTACATGCAGGGTATGTAGACAAGGCAGACCTGGTTTCAGTTCTCTGATCCATTTTATTCAGAGAAAGATTGTGAATAAAAATACGTCATCTTCAAGGAAGCATCACAGCTGCTAGACTATAGGATAAATATCTTAGCGTTGATATCCCACAGTTTCTCCTTGTGAAGGTTTTATATTTTGACTAAACCTGATTACACTGGGGCATGAGATGGAGATATTCCAGAATGAATACTACTGAGTAGATTACTTGCCAAGTTTTGTGAAACTTGAAATCAAACGTAATAAATTTGTCTCCCACAGATCATTTCAATGCTTTAACAGTGTTTCACTTACTATTTTGTTATTCTCTGGCTTGTACATTTTAATTTTAATTTTCATTCTAATCTATATTTTTCATTGCAAAACCCTGTAACTGTTTATGAACTGAAATTGTGGTTTCCTCTCCCAATAAACCTGATTGCTAAGAAGGAAGCCTTAATCTCTTTGAAATAGAGACTTTTGTGCTGTCAAGCACAATAGAATAATAAAATATAGTTATAATAATTTATTTAGATTAAATGGCATTAAAGATTTTCCAGAAATTTCTGTACAAACTGCAAGGAAACTAGCTTTTAAGCTGATGCCCTGAAATTTTTATGAACAGAATGGAGAGATACTTGTGTGAAACAAGGAGCTATAAAAGCCAGCTGACAGAGCGCAAAACCTTTTAACATAAGAAATAAAAAATTCCAGACAGAGGAATGGGCCCTTATTCTCAGCGTAAGAGATTCACTGGTGCATTTGGATATAGGTATCTGGCTTGGGATGGAGCCATAAACTGTCCTCCGCAGAGCAGTGCTGAATCAGCTCTCTCTTGTGAAATGAGACAATAAGCAAGAAATAGATTCCTGTCTTTTATTCATTAGGAAAGATTCAAACTGCTTTTTGTACTTTGGGAGCACAAGAGCTCCTGTCATCACCTCTGGCAGGGCTGCCCTAAACAGTGTGGCAAAAACATTCAGGATGAAGCTGTCTCAATCTCTGCTGCTAAAGATGCTCCAACTGCCATGGGATATTCCTTTATCACAGGAAGGATAGGGAAAGGCTTCCTTGCTTATTCACTGGGGATCACTCTGGGGAGGAAGGAGACCAGTGAAAAGTTCAGTTCTAGTCTATCTTATACCAATTTTAATTACTACAGCTTTAATTTTCCTGCTTCATGTCAGGCTGGCATTGTATCTCTCTGGGAGGCAAGTCCTGAGCTTCTCCAGCTCAGGGTCCACAGGCAAGGGAATACCTCACTGGGGAGTCCTTATGGGGCTGTGATGTAAGTGAGTTATTTTGCTGCTTTGTTTCACAATGTGGATTGTTAAGTGCACATCTACTGGCACAAACTTAGGCTTTAAGGGAACATCTGATAAAAAGTATATGCACCCAGAGTCTAAGTATTCAAAAGTTCAGGCAAAGACTCACCTGGGATTTTGAGGTTTATTTCTTTATATTAGGTACCCACAAACTATTATGAAATGAACCCTGAAGCACTTCACATTCCTTCCTCTATTTAAAAAAACCCCATTGGAATAAACAAAGCAATGCAACTGCTTTTAGCTGCAAAAATTCCAGCTCCTTGCAATGTATTGCCTAGATCAAAAATCAATACTGGAAAATGGACTCAGCAAAACCAAATTAACTGTGCAAGTGACTTGGACTTGCTCTGCAAACTTTTCTTGCTGTCTTCTGCTGTTTTTAACCATTTAAGATATCAGATGACTGCTACATAAAGGAAGAGGTGCAGTTTTATGATTTGGTTTTTTATGAGGTTTTAGCACAATTTGTTAACACAGCTTGCAAGGTGAATCTTAACATAAAGTTTTCCAGGTACATTCCAATTACTATGATAAAAGATGCTTTCTACTCAAAGATGGATTAAAGAATATATGGTACTTTTAGGACTTGTTTCAAATAGTAACAAAGGAAAATCACATTTGATCACTCAGGCATGACTTTATATTCCTTTCTGATATATAGATATAAAATTTAAATTTTTGGTGTATTTTATCTAGTCTTTCTTCTCTCTTTTTTTTTTCATGAAGTACTTTAGATGCTTTTGTTCCGCAGTTTACTAAATGATGGCTGCATTCCAAACAGATTTAGTAAAGTGATCAAACCAATATATCACAATACAATTTTCTAAGTCTGACTGATTCAAATAGGCTGCTGACTAAGACTGCCAGGAAACAATGAATGTTCAAGATTACTCAGAATGTTAATGTAAATTTTGCCTTCTGTCCTCTTAGCATTAATTAAAATTAGAAGAGACTCTTTCATCCTCTTCATCATTGCAGCTTAAACAGCTTCTGACTGACATCTCAGCTGACTTATTTTCCTTCCAAACTTTTACACATATACCGGCCTGGCCACAAATCTAGATGGCAATATTTCTTCACATTACTTGTAAGTCTTAAACAGCGTTGATGGATAGAAGGAACTGAGAATTCCCTCTACTTCCAAGGACAACTTTTTCCTTTGTTCATTCCTTATGCTCTGGAGAACTTAGACCTTTGTGAAAAGTAAAGAGTACATGTATGTACCATCTAAATGGTTAAAGAAGTAATGGCAATTGAGGATAAAAATAAAAGTACTAGTTTTGATGTTAAAAACATGGTAAATTGCCAATACCATTAACTAGGCAGCATTAAGTTCTCTCTACTACATCAAGATATATTTAGAAGTATACAAACATTATATTCGATAATGTATTTCCTTTCCAAAATCTGCTCCTCGGCAGAATCACATCATGTACCTGTTATCACTTTTATGATGGAATTTAGCCAATACGTAACATGCTAGAAGGATTCCATACACCATTTCATTCCCAATTACTGACTAGAAATACAGCTGAGAGGGAGGTTACCCATAAGGCATTTGCCTTTGATTCTGAGGACTTTTCTAGACCAGTCCTAGTGCAGATTGCAGCTTCCAGGACTTTTTTAATACATGCTGTTGAACTATAGCCTTTGTAGTGATTCCAGTCATGAACTTTCATAGTGCAATACACTCTGAAAACATGGCATCTAATTCCAAATATTGTGCTGGTGACTTCTTTTTCTTTGAGAGAACAGCCCAACAGTTATAAGAATATGTCTTTAGTTCTTATGTTCCCTCTCTCTCTCCTGTCTGCTTTCTCATACCATCTCCCCAAATGCCAGGACAACTCTGAAAGAGAAACCAGTAAATTGCTAGCTCTTTGATACAGCTTTATAACAAAAACTAAGGCCTTAATACTTCTAGAAACATAGTAAAAGCTGTACTTAGAACAAGCCATTCATTCCTTTTACATTGGCCACTGGAAAATAAAAAGTCATTTGCTGATTAGAAGGGCTGGGAACAAAGCAGTGGTCACAATGTGAATTAATAGATGCTGAGGTATATGGCTCCTGAAAAGCTCATTTATATAACAAGAATAACACGGCAAGATCTTCATAGATCCTCCTCTCATTCTTTTGTGCTGTGGGATGATTAATGGATCAGGTACGTTTGTGTGTTTGTTCTCCCATGTCTGGGATTCCCAACAGAGACAAATGCTTCCCTGCTTCAGTACCACCACAACATTTATTAATTTTCTAAAAGTAGGAACAAGTAGAAAGGAAATATAATTTTTATTTTAAATTCTTCATCCTTTCTTAAGGATATTTCTCCCTTTTCACATTCTCTAGTAAAACAAAAGTTCTTTCTGTAAAATAAAACACACACACAAAAAGAGAAAAATTGTTTTGGGTTTTCATTTGAGGTATTTTTTCATCTGTAGCTTTTGTACTTCTAAAACTTCAGTACGAGTGACTGCAGTTAAGTGAAATCTTCAAGCCCCTAAGTAACAGCTTGAGAGAACAGCAAAACTGGTATTCACAGAAGTTATGCACATATTCCTTCAATTATCAGTAAGATACTTACCTTATCAGGGACATTGTCATTTGTAGAGTGAGCTTCCCTGCCTCCTCATCTGTTGTCACAGCTACACTGAATGCATTTGAAACTAAAGAATAATCAAAATCTAAACAGCTGTCAGTTTGCAGAGTATCCAGCCTCTGCATATGTGCTGCCACTCTGCCAAGGCCATGCCTAAATGCCAGTTATAACAAGGAGGATATGCATATTCTGTTATATTAGTTGTTACTAATTTTCCCAATTATTGTGGCTAGCACCATTGATTCTTCCATTAAAATGAACAAATTGGACAGGACAAAGCACTGGAAAAATCTCTGTCTAATTGTAAACACCCTTTAAACACTACCTCCATCAGGAATAATCATGCCCTTATCATTACTGCTACATATTCAAAATCCCAACTGAGAAAAAAAGCTGTCTTCTTCTTACAATTAGTGCCTTATTGTCTACTTGCTCACACCAGTTTTAAGCTCTGCAAAGTCTGGGATGTTTTTTTGTCTCTCAGTGTTCAGAACCTGACTTTGAAATTGGCAGTCTCTGTATGTACAAATCCCTCCCACAAATTTTCAAGAATAAGAACAGCTAGGGCCCAAAATCACAGGAAAAAATCCGGAAAACACATGTTCATGTTATTCCTATGACTGTGGTACTCAGTATACCTGAGTCATCTTCTCAATCACTTCTTTTTGTAAGGTACCACTGCCAGGCTGTAAGATACTTCTGTAAAAAACCCACTCCCTCGTGTATCTACCTCCAGCTTTACCTACTTACAGCTCAGGCATGGCAGCTGCATCTATTGATTCCCACTATGTTTTCTTGATCGTGTTTGGTTATCTGCCAATGTCTTCCAAACCGATAGCATTTTAATAATAGCTTGATGTTTGGAAATGAATGCAATGGAAATGAGGGTTGTACAGCTAAAAGAAAGGAACAACAGATCTAGAGATGAAACCAATATAGAAGGATGTACATCTGTTGTATTAAAGTGGAGAAAAAAACCAAACCAAAACAAAAGAAACCCCAACAACAAACCAAAAAGAAACCCCCCAAACCCTAAACCACTGAGGAAAAGAAAATGGTGAAAAATTCAGTTGAAACCCATGTAGTCCTCAGGCCTCT
The DNA here is from genome assembly GCF_026419915.1 of Harpia harpyja. NCBI lineage: Eukaryota > Metazoa > Chordata > Aves > Accipitriformes > Accipitridae > Harpia > Harpia harpyja. Next base: position 13,859,353 of record NC_068956.1, on the reverse strand, counting down.
TTGTATTATACAGAGATTCTTGATTTTGAATTGAAAAGCCACAGTAATCATGACACGGATGAGAATTAAAATACTGATTATATAAATACATTAAAAAGTGAAACTGGGCAACTAGGACAGTTGCAGGGATATATTTTGCTGGCTTTTACGTATATCACCATGCACTGAAAAGATGAAACTCATGATAGTTCTTAATTCTTAGAGACAAAGATAAACATAGAGACTTCTTTCAAGTATTTTATTGCATGTATAAATCTATGCTACCAGTAGCTTTAATTATATTTAATTCTTCTCTCTGTCTACATCACTTTCAGTACTGAGGCTAAGGAGGCAATTGTTGTCAATTTTCATACAAATATAGATAATATCCTTAGTTTCCTGAAACAAACAAGCAAAATGGTCTGTGTGTATTTGCATTCTGCCTAAATCCCTCCAAAGCAGTTTCAAGTAGTGATATTCAATGTTATACCTTTGCAATTGCTATTTGTCCATACTGGTCTTTACACGTAGACTACAGGATTTTAGCCTACCTTCTGGTACGAGGCTGTTATCAATTCACACCTACAGAAATTTCTCCCTGGAGAACAAGAGAAACCTGACCAGGCAGGATTTGACTCCATACTCTTCTCTTTTTACAATTTTTTTGTCAGAAAACGAATTTTCAAACAGTTTAGCTAGTAAGGTTAAACTAGCTTGTTAAATGAGCTGACTAGGACAGTAAGTAGAATTCCACTCTTCTTATCATATAGTTTCATAAATTTTGTGGAGGATGCTGTAATCCAAAGATAAGAGTATTAGAAATACTTAGATACTGCAATTCAATGTACACGTGAAGAGCTGCTACATTTCAGCAGTGAATTGTTACCTCTGAGTACTTTTCATACAGTCATGCTGAGTCTCTAAGCACATTTAGGACCCTCCGTCATGAAATGCCCTATATAAATGTAAATTTATACTAATATCTAGACAGTATCGAAGTTATTCCATAAACTGCAAAGTGGCATGTGAAGTAGAGTAAGAAATGCATCGTTGTGTATCACAAAGCTACTTGCATACATTTCGTTTATGACAAATATTTTACATAATATGCTTCATCCAAGAAAGAGTCACTTTGTATACATAAACACAGAGACATATTTGCACATACTGCAAACGGTGACACTGAAACACAGGTATATTGGAAATAACTGACTGAAGAAGTAAACTATCTACCAGCCCCATTTCATTTGTAGATTAAGTAAGTAAAAGTGCCTTATTAATTTAAAACAAGGTAAGAAGCACAATACTATGGAATAGCCTAGCCTCATTTTGTATGTCTCCGGTTGATTTTCAAGCAGTTAATTTTTGGAGTGGTAAAGGGAAGCAAAACCAACAGAAATACTATTTTTTTGATTTGTGAATGCAGAGGGAATTTTTCAAACGGACCTTCTGGAACCACCCTTGCTTTGCTCTAAAGTCTGGTCCTACTACCCATATTAACCCCACCTGACTTCAGCCACTTGACACGCTTTAGAAATGTAGTAACTACAGTTTCTCTTTCAAGTCAGGGGCAAGAAGAAAACATTCTAGCGAGCAGCATTACTTACTGAGGCCTAATCCAAGGCAACCAAACCTCATCCTTCATATCAAAATCTTCATATGGCCACACTCACAGGATTTGTGCTACATTTTTCAGGGGGAGGCAGGAAAGGGAAGCGATGCCCAGGTGTAAAAGCTCAGTGACAACTCACCACCTCGTTTCAGCAAGGAACTGGACTGGCCATGTCAAGACAAGAGCCATGACATGGGTCAGGAGCTTTCCCAGCTGGTTTCCTCCCACATCTGTGGGTTGAGCCTAGACAAAAGCCCTTCTCCTCTGTGGCACAAGTCCCATGTGGCTGACCAAGCAGACGACATAGCCATTAGCCATGTGCAGCCCAACAGTCAGTTTTGTCCAGCTGTGACCTGGCTTTCAGAGAGACAAAGAAGTCTGTAAATGTTAAACAATCTAAAAAATTGTAATATTTCACCTCATATTTTATCTATAGGCTTTAGAAAAAGGCAACTGCAGTATTAAAATGTCAAGATGTTTGTTGTTATTAACAAGGCCAAAAATAGATCTTTTAAGAATGTGAAAAATGAGGGCAGCAGAATTTAATAGGATCTCTGATGACCTGAAAAAAGCCCATTTACAGTTCTTTTGCTGTATACTAGAACAAGCCAAAATAAACCTAATTTATCTCCAAAACAGCAAATTGCTTTTTAGTAAATGGCCCACGAGGGGGCAATAAAAACATTAGAGAATCTTTGACATAGTAAATAATTAAAAGACTGGTCAAAATCTTGATAGAAAGTCCCTGTTGCCTGCAAATTACAAGACCTCAAGGGTACTCCTGCAGAAAAGGAAATGTACAGTAACACAGGAAACGACTCCAGTGCCAAGTCCAACAAAAAAGCCTTAAATATTAAATATTAAGTAACAGCAAGCCCCAAAGGAAGAGAACTTTACATCATGGTCTAATTTATGCCCTGTATCATGGGGACTTATACATGTTAATGGTTCAAGTGATAAATTCAAATTAAAAAAACCAACAGTGTAATAATCTGAGAAAAGAAGTACATTAATAGGTCATGTATATGGTAATAACCTCTTAAATTGACCAATTAAGTCATAAAAGACAAAATTAGGTATCATAATTAAGTATTTTATAAGCCATTGTCTAATAAATACTCAACATTTTCCCTTCATTTGATGAAATTTTAAAGACAGTAGACCCATACCGAAATATTTTTATTTCACTGAGCTACAGTAACTCTGAGCAAGAGTGATTTAGATTCCCAAAGCACTACGATGATTTTCACCAAAATCACCTTTGCTTTTAATAATCCAAGACCTGTGCTGCTATAACACAATCAAATAATACCTCCCTCCCAACTGCAACAGCAAAGTCAAGTGCCCAGCCCTCTGTATAAAAAGACAATATTGTTCCCCTGAACTCTACTTATTTTTATTGGGGATTAGCTAGATTTGAAATGAATCATAAACACAAAATCAATGAAAATCATGTCATAAAAAAATGAAGTAACATACATTAGGAAGAACAGAAACAGGTTTTCAGAATGTCAGTTGCCCTACATTGTTAATGTAAAATAATATTTTAAGTTATTCTAGAATTCAAATAAATATAACAGTGTATAATCAGCTCTACTAGGTGAGCTTATAACAAAATGGAACCTCAAAATAATCTTATTCCTGCACCCATTCCAGCCAATGATCCTTTTTCTTTTTTACTTGTTTCCTTAACCATTACACTCATGTTACAGCTCTTCACACCTACAAGCAGCTTAATGTAAATTGTGAGTAAAGCCATTAATTAACAGACATTACACTAACCTTATATCTTGAGACAGCACAACATATTTACACCTACACAAGGCAAACAAGGGCTGAAAAATATTCATACATTTATGTCTGCTGGTACATTGCAGCCTTGTTAATATTTAAGGTTTGAGCAGCTGCTAATCTCCACTTTATACCAAAGTGCATGACTCTCTTCTTGTGTGAACAACTATTGCTCTGTGACTAATTTAAAGCCAGAGACTCTTTGACCACTTGTAACTAAGCCATGCTTTAACATTGGTCACAAATTGTGAAAAACTACTATTCTCAGCAGGCCTTGGCTTATTAAAGAGGTAGAGATGAGCATACTTGTGTGCTGTCCTAATTCTTTTCAGATGGTGACAGTGTGCTTGCACTATACAAAACTTAGAGCTGAAAAGAACCCCGTTAAGAGGCATATAAAACCCAGATCTGGAGGGGCATCCCTTACATGTGCTGTCTAATCTTACCACAAATTCAGGGTGAAGTTTCAGGTGAACAACCATGATTTTAGGGGAATAGCAAGGTGCTATGTTAGAGAAATCAATAATATAACAATGCCCCTTTGGCTAATTGGAATTGATGGACTTGACAGAAACAATTATCAGGAGCCCTTTGAAATAGGAACCAAAACATCAGAACAGGAAAACAGTTTGAAGCACAGGACTAATGATGATGAGTATAGAAATAAAATGAGGAAAAAGCAGTAATATAGACTGTTACGCACATTGCTTGAAGAAAGTAAACCAGAACCTTCATTTTTCCTAAGTCCAAAAATATCAAAATGACCTGAAAATCTAAATCACATTTTCAAACTAATTTAAGACAATAATCTCATATGACTTTTAAAGGAAAAAAAAGGACTTATAAGCAAGTACAAGAATATCCCTTTGACCTCTAAATCTCTCCCCACTCCCGCAGGACTTTCTAATTAAAACATTATACAGTGCTCACAAAGCAACATCATTTACAGACTGCAAACAAATTTTAATCTAGTTGTGCAAGGGAGATGAGATCTATCTGTATGTGTTTGCACATCTGTATGTGACACGCAGTGGCTTCTAAATTACCTATGTCATGTAATCTTGCATCTGGTATGGAGTAATGCCAGGCAACAGGACAGGCTGTTGTCAACTGGTTGGAAAGCAACTTGGAAGAAAAGGACCTTGAAGTCCTGGTGGGTGACAAATTGAACATGAGCCAGCAATATGCCCTCATGGCAAAGGTGGCCACCAGCCTCCTGGGCTGCATTAGGCAGAGCACTGCCAGCAAGTCGGGGGAGGTGATGCTTCCTCTCTGCCCAGCCCTGGTGAGAAACATCTGGAGTGCTGGGTCCAGTGCTGGGCTGCCCAGTTCAAAAGAGACACGAACAGACAGAATTGAGTCCAGAGAAGGGCCACAGAGGTGATTAAGGGCTTTGAGCATCTCTCTGATGAGGAGAGACTGAGGGAGCTGGGACTGCTCAGTTTGGAAAAGAGAACTTGAAAAGGAAACCTTTATTGCTATCCACAACCACCTGATCAGAAAAGATGAAGCCAGACTCCCCAAAGGACTATAGTGATAGGAGGAGAGGCAACAGACACAAGTTGAAACATAAGAAATTTGTACTGGATAGAAAGAAAAAAAAAATTACCATGAGAGTGGTCAAATGGGGTCCCTGGTCCACAGGGAGGCTGTGGGATGTCTATTCTTAGAAGTCTTCAAGACTCTAATGGACATAGCCCTGACTGTGCATCTTGATATAATTACCCCTGCTTTGAGCAGATGGGTGAACTAGATTACCTCCTGATGTCCCTTCCAAACTCAATTGTTCTATGATTATGTTTTCTTCTGTCTCTGCATTTTCACTGGCAAGCCTTTTTAAAAATTTAAAAGAAACCAACCAACCAGAAAACAACATATGCTTTAATATGACAATATACTTTATGGCAAAATAGCTAAACATCGTTAACACATTTGGTATTGTCACTTGGCCTAATGGTGTCTGTATTCAAACAATTAAACCACAGAAAAATGCATAGCACATAGGGGTCACACTTTGAAAACAGCCCTTCTTTGTGCTGGCAGTTTTCCAGGTGTTCACAGCTCTATGCATACAGACATGCATTTAGCAGCCACCCATGACAATCATCTGAAGGGAACTTGTTTCTGCAAAATTGTGTTTTGGAGATGATGAAAGACAGAAGAGGAAACCTGGTTAGAACAGATCTGAATTTTGACTCCATAGCCCTCTCTCTACATTTTTCTAAGAAATTGTGCAATGTCAAAGAGATAATAAAGACTTTTTTCAGTCAGTGTCATTTACAATTGACCAGCACTTGGTAACAAAAGCTTCTGTGCTTTCTCTGATTACGTTCAGTGGGTTTACACTGAGACTTCAACAATTGTATCTTTTCATCCTGGGAAAATTCCTTTGGCAACAGATCTAGAAAATGCCAGGGTCTGTAAGGTGAAACTCCACATGGTCTTCTGCTACTGTGTCAAAATATGGGAAAAGTTTCAATATTTATTATGAATTAGTACAGCACTGATATAACTGCTATGATAGTGATTTATGTAGTTTTTAGTATACTCTAAGAGAAAAGAACACTTATAGCAGGAGTGGAACTCAAAGCAAACTTATTATTTATTTACCTAGGCTCCTGAGAAAAAATTATTTGCACTATCAAGCACATTCATTTTAGCAGTACTTTTATGTTCTACTGAGGGCATTACAGTCCATCATCTGACTACAGTCCGGAATAATTTATTCTTTTTGTATAAACACTGTCAAAGAAAGTTTTTAGACCTAATGTTTTGGGTTTATTTTAAAGGACCATCAGGAACTATCAAGTAGAGAGGGACTGAATTAAAAATCCAAGCTGTCCTTATGACTAGGAATAATGTATTAATTAAAGGCCAAACCATCTGTATTTCTTTGGCAGCAAGAAATTATTATGTCAAGGTGTTATGACACTATATAACAATGTCACAATACTGATATTTTCATCTCTTTTTGATGGGTGATCATGTCATTATAAAGGAGCTGAAACAACATCACGCTAAATCAGCCACATAAATCTGTGTAACTCCTGATAACTTTGTGACACCATTTCTGCTGCAAAAGCTGTCTTGCTGAAGGTACAACGGGTCCATTACAAGGGAGACGGCTAAATTCTTATTTTCATGTATTTGAAATTCTAACATGTCTCTGAAACATGGAGATAAAATATTTTATTTTAAACTTACCAAAATTAGAAAACATACACAAAATATACCACAAAACTCCCAAGAAAAACAAACTAAATCATATGCACACAAATACACACACATATATACATACAAATTCTAGCTAAAAATTATTAATGGAAAGTATACCTAAAAGATACAGAAGAAATGGAAATAAACTCTTTTTTCTTATAAAATAGGCTGCAGAAAATAATGGCTCAATTATAAACACTTGTATTCTGTGATTAATATTGTTAATCTATAGATAGAGAATGTATTTCCCTTCCTGTTCCTCTTGCTAAAAAATGTCCAAAGCATCAACATGTATTTTTACCTTTTTTTCAGGAAAAGTCCAAGAACAATGTAGATACCTGTGTAAACTGAATTTTTTTCTTCTTTCTGAACTCTGCTGAACAAGTAGAAAATAAATGTAAATGAGGAAGGAAAGCAGCCAGAGTTCCTCTGGGTTCCACTGGGAATGTAAAGAACATGCTGCTGGTGATATTTCTGCTGTTGTATTTAGTGCCAACAAATCTCCAAAGAATTTTTGTTTCACAACAGCAAACTGTTGCAAACCTCAGTTAATGCACTCCACATAATAGTACTTCTAAATTCATACAAGGTTCCTTTCTGCTTTTTCAAGCTGAGCACCTAGAGACCCCAAAGCAAGACAGGGAAAAATAACCGCTGCATACATTAGGAAATACATAACTACAAAGCCTTAGTCTGTAGAATTACTAAGCTTTTTAGTATTCTACTGTACTGTCAGTACAAGTTATATTACAAGCATTGAAGCCAACAAGTCAAATGGGTAGACTAATGTAATGGCTAGTACAGCAGTATTAGGAAGCATGTTTTGTCCAATAATAAGATGGTAAGAAAATGTACGAAAAAAGAAGACAGGAGAGAAGAAATGAGAAAGAGAGAAGGAAATGGTAAAAAGTTGCTACACCTAATCTATCACATATGTAAAGGTCAACTAACAAAAAGAAAAAAGGGTTTCTCACTTTGCTTAGCAGAAGTAATGCCTCTCTAACTAGCAAACTTAATGCCCGACATCTGCTGACTTCTCTGAGAGCAGAGAAAGGCCCTGAGAAAGAAATTGTCTACAGAAGACCTGAGGCATAAGGAAGATTAAACCGTAAGAAAATGCATCCTTCTGTTACAGAAACCAACTCTGGCATATGATTGCTGCTTCTTGGCAAACTCATTGGTGTCTACATTGATTTTTTGAAGCCTTTGACTGTCTTAACCTGCTCTAGTACTGATTAACTAATTCACAGAATGGCTGAGGTTGGAAAGGACATCCAGAGGTCATCTGGTTCAACCTCCATACTACAGCAGGGCCGCGTAGAGCTGGTTGCCCAGGACCATGTCCAGACAGCTTTTTAATACCTCCAAGGAGGGAGACTCCACAACCTCGCTGGGCAACCTGTGCTGCAGCTCAGTCAACCTCAAAGTAAAAAAGTGTTTACTGATGTTTGGAAGGAACCTCCTGTGTTTCAGTTTGTACCCATTGCCTCTTCTTCTTTCACTGGGCACCACTAAAAAGAGCCTGGCTCTGTGCTTTTTGCACCCTCCCTTCAGGTATTTATAGACATTGATAAGATCCCCCTGAGCTTTCTTGTCTCCAGGTTGAACAGGCCCAGCTCTCTCAACCTTTCCGCATAGGAGAGATACTCCACTTCGTGGCCCTTCATTGGACGCCCTTCAGTATGTCCATGTCTGTCTTGTACTGTGGAGTCCAGAACTGGACACAGCACTCCAGGTGTGGCCTCACCAGTGCTGGTAATGCTTTGCCTAGTGCAGTCCAGGTTACCATTGCTGGCTTATATTCAACCTGGTGTCCACCAGGACCTCCAGGTCCTTTTCTGTCCAGCTGGTTTCCAGGTGGGTGGCCCCCAGCCCATGTTGGTGCCCGGGGTAGTTCCTCCCTCGTTGCAGGACTTTACATTTCTCCTTGTTGAACTTCATGAGGTTCCTGTCAGCCCATTTCTCCAGCCTGTTGAGATCCCTCTGGATGGCAGCATGACCCTCTCAGCCACTCCTCCTGGCTCTGTGTCAACAGCAAACTTGCTAAGGGTACACTCTATCCCATCATCCAAACCATTAGTGAAGATGTAAAACAAGACTGGACCCAGTATTGGTCTCTGGGGTACACCGCTAGTTACTGGCCTCCAACTTAATGCTGCATTGCTGATCACCACCCTCTGGGCCTGGTCTTTCAATCAGTTTTCAGTCCATCTCACGCATCAACAGCTCGTCTATGAGCATCTTATGGGGACAGTGTAGAAAGACTCGCTGAAGTCAATGGCAAACAATATCCACTTCTTTCCCCTCATCTACCAAGCCAGTATAAGGTTCCTAAGATTTCATCATTGAAGGTTATCATGTTGTTCAAGCTTGACTTCCCCTTGCTGAATCCATGCTGACTACTCCTGATCACCTTCGTGTCCTTCACGTGCCTGGAAATGGTTTCCAGGATTAACTGTTCTATCCCCTACTCGGGGATGGAGGTGAGACTGACTGGCCTGTAGTTCCCTGGTTCCTTCCTGCCCTTTTTGAGGATGGGAGTGACATTTGCTTTCCTTCCGACCCCCAGCACCTCTCCCAGTCACCATGATAGTTCAAACATAATCAAAAGTGGGCTCACAATGACATCAGCCAGCTCCCTTAGTACTCATGGGTGCATCCTATCAGGTCCCATGGACTTATGTATGTCCAGTTTGCTCAATTATTCTCTCACCTAAATTAAGCAGTTTGCTTAAGTATTCTCTAACCTGATCCCATTCCACTAAGGGTACAGCTTCCTTGCTCCAGACTTTCCTTCTCATCTCTGGGTCCTCAAATTTCTGAAGGCCAGTCTCACTAGTAAAAACTGAGATGAAGGTGGCATTCAGTTTCTGGTTTTGAGGAATTCTGTGTTTGAGGAATTAGACTTTTAAGATTCTAGCTATATAAAACAAAATTCCATCAGTAATAATCTCAATCTGGATTCCTATACTTCTTCACATGCTGTTAGTCTCTTGTGCATTAGAAGTACTGGATTTATAGGCTAATGCCTGGAATAAGCCCTCTCACTTTATTTTTCTAATTCATGTTTCTTATTTACATGACTAAACACTATGCATACCCTTGACAGTGAGAAAAGGGAGACAGATTGCCACAGGATAATTTTGGCATCTTAATTTGGGTTGAAGAACCTTCTTGAGGTGCCTTCTTTTCTTTTTTTTGATAATACAGAGGATCAAGGAAGACTATTCTCTTACTTCTAAGCTCTTCCATTAATTCCTAAAATCTGGTTGAAGGACCCCACTCCTATAAATATAACCCATTTAACAGCTTTTGCTTTTTCTGTCATTGTCACACAGTTACGCTGCTCACTCTGAGAGTTCATACTAACAGACATGATGTGAAAAGGAATGCGAAAATTAACTGAATGACAAGAAGAGATAAACCTGGGAAACAAGCTGGAAGACCAGTTGGAAACTATTATGTCTACTAACATCCCTTACTTCTGCTTTCCCTAAATATTCTCAGTAACTGTGAAGTATCAGTAGGAGTGACAGTGTCAGTTATAATACACTGGTAGATGATTTGATTTGCTGACTTATCAAAGAATAGTGAATTGAATGCATGATCTATCCAAACAGTCCCGTGAAACTTTGGTATGCAGAAATTTGTGATGATGTTATTGCTTTATCTCCTGAAACACTGTAAATGCTGTCATTATTCTTGAATAAGGCAAAATGGTTACGATATCTGAAAAAAAAAAGTACCAAGAGGAGAAATGGAGACATATTCTTTTGCAGGTGTCTATCCAACATCTTAATACTAATTATACTTTTGTTAATCATTATCTAAATTCTGTCTGACAGAGATATGCTGAATTAATTCTATTCTGATTTTTTTTTTTTATTCCAAATGAAACAAGAGAATTATTGCCATTGTTTTGTCTGGAAAATAAATGACAGCTGAGGAGAATGTTATTTATCTAAGCCTTGACAATGAAATAAAATAGAAGTATCATTGCCCTAAATATGCATTGTTAGGCACTTGCAGGTACAAAAAGTTGTGCTAATATAAGTATTATGAGACTCTTTTATTGGAATAGGTAGGAAAACCTAGAAAAGTGCTCTCAGGCTTTTAACACTTTCATCACATGAGAAAGTTCATATTTCACAACTAAGAATTTTCTGATGTTGAGTAACTGTTTCTGAATGACTCATTTTATGTAGAACAAGACTGAGAGACCCATGAAAAGGAGAGGTATGTAAAAATGTATACACTGTAGGAACTACACTGCACTGTAAGAACACTAGAGAGAAAGATTAATAAGGGTTTGGGGCCAGGAAACACACAAATGTGTACACACTAAATGAAACAATGGAATCAAGAAATAGATCATCCTCTATTAATTCAAACTGAAGTCAAAGTAAGAAATAATTACAGCCAGCTTGGCAGTTGCTAGTTCTACCTACTCGGCATGGATAATAAAAGAAAGAAAGGGTTTTGGTATGCATGTATCCCTTAAACTTATAAGACCCTTTTATTTCTAAAGGCTGTTTTCACAGCAGGCAAGTGGTTGGAATATAAGAAATTGAGTATCCCATATATGAGATCAGATTATGGTTACCTTGTAGATTAGCAATGCAGTTTGGAAACAATCAATTGGTCAAAATAGGCACCAATTAGGCTTTCAGCCTGGATCCTAAAATAATCACTCTTTTTTGTCTTTGTTGATGATACACAGAGGATAGACTCCTAATTTAATGTGCTTGAATTGGATGCCTAGTATAGGTAGTAAAAATATGTCCACTTATTTCCAAAGCTCTTAAATAGAAGGATAATATGCAAAGCAAATATATGTATACCAGTTTTATAAAGCATCAAATATTTTAGCAGATCTACATCCTATTTTAGATAAAATAATGCTTTTAAAAATTAAATCTCAAAAACCTAATTGTTCTTCATCTTAATTAGAAAGCAAATAAAACCAATAGACCAAATAGACTTCAGGATCATTTCTGAATAGGGCTTCTGTTTGGAAGATAGTTTGATTTTGTTTGGTAGTCTACAGTTAAACATAGTAGAGGTACAGTTTTACAAGGAGTCTGCAAGACACCTTTTAGAAATGAAATTTCTATATCTCCACAGATGAGATAATTAGAATTTTGTAGTCAGATGATTAACTGAGAAAATACTATTCTAAATCTTTCCTTAGTGTTTTGAAAAATCTACATTTCCACATGATCTATTTGGATTTTTACACTTGCATCTATTATGATTTCAGGCAAGTACCAGAGGACTTACTCTCCAGTTATACTCTATGGCTTTAATTTCATAAAAGCAAATTCATTGCAAGCTAGTTTACTGTTAAGACAGCAGGGTGTTGTAAATTTTATTTTAACTGTTTGGCATGTACGATCCAACAAAATTAACAGAAAAAAAATACCCTCCTGCTGTTGTGAATGTACTGCTATTAGGTTTACTTGCTGAATCTCACTTGCCAGTGGGGGGGGGGGGGAAGAATAAATTAGTCAGTTTTAAAAACCTCAGGAAAAGGCAACAGAAATTACATTTGAACAGTGATTGGGCACAAATCTATCTTACAGAAATCTGCACTAATGCATTTGTATAAGATAGATGGATTTGATTTAATCTTGCAAAAAATAACACTGTAACGAACATGCCTGACTTATGAGACTCAACTCACTCTATCACCAATAGAAAGAGAGCGAGCCATTTTCATGGAGCTACTCAGCTCATCCAAGGTCTGATGCAGACTCCACTGAAGGACCAGTATCTCTTTAACAATTGTTTGGCTTTTTTTTTCTTTTTGTCTTCTCTTTCTTTTTAAGAGGCAAGAGGAGTACCTGAAATTCATATTCCTGCAAAATGAAGATCAAAGAATAGTTGGTAGTACATGCTGGTACAAGGATGCTCTTGCTTCTTCATCATTTAAGAGGAAAATATCACTGCCTGGCCCCACTTGTGAATTACAGGGATGCTCTTTGGGCCTGGTTCAGGGAATACAGAGATTAGAACAGTTGATTTGGCTAATACTTTTTGCAGTTGCAGGAGCTACAGGGCTAAATTCTCTAGCTTGTTTTAAAAGTCCAGGAAAAAACATGTCTGATTATTTGATCTTACATTTATTAATCTGTGATGTTTCAGTGTTTCCTAAGATGCTCATGGAGATGTCTTGAAATAGGTTATACCAACACAATGTATCACAATGTCTCATTTTCTGACCCTTCTCAGTACATAATACTTCAACACAGTCCCTGAAATTTATTTTTTCTAACTTCAGTTTGAAGCAAGAATGAAGGCAATGAAGGACTTGCTGCTAGGAGAATGGGGTGTAGCATGTGAGGGACATGCAGAAACAGCTCTACTGGCAAATCCTAAAAGTTGTATGATGGAGAAGTTTTTTTAAACAATAAATTATTTCCTAATATGACAAAGGGGTCCCTGCATTTTCTTTATGAACTAAAATATAAAGCAATTGTGTAGGTCAAACACAACTGATTAAATAGCATATGCATATAAATCAATAAATCCCATTAAAAGCAATCCCTATTTGCATTTTGGCCTGTTTGACACCATTAAGATGAAGCTGCTAATCTATTAATTCCATCAATATCTAATACTCTAAGATTAGAAATAAGAGGGACTAATTGTGAACTAATTAACAGAAGTCTTTGCCTGCTGGCATAATAATATGTTTTTAATCTAAAATCTGACTTACAATCTTGCTATTGTATTACATCAAGAGCATAGGGGCTTGTTTATCTTAGCTAGTGTATGGCCTTGAGTATTAATCATCTCTAAGGGTGTGATTCTTGGAATTCATAATAAAAACTTAAAAGCAAAGTTAGGTATTTAGCCATTTGCAATTTAAACTTAGGATGGAGGAAAACTGCTACTGGTATCACTGCCAGCTCTGGTCATGACTCACCAGACACATGAACAAAGCAACTTTCACACTAACAAAAACAGCTCTGCGAGGAATAAAACATGTTCTCTGGGTTTAACTGCAAGAACTTTTAAAATTATGTCCAACCACTTCCCAGAATACAGACTTTTAAAGACATGACAATCTTTTTACAGTGTTGTAGTAACCTGGGCAGACAGCATAACATGCTGCAGATATGCTTTCACAACCAGAGCAAAGACAAGTTTCAAGGCTTGCAACCAAAAATGAACTCATCAATTGCTACTTTTGGCACTAATTTTTTTTGTGTGTGTTAGTTACTCTTGGATAAATTAAGCAAATGCTAGACAAATATACTTCGAAATGAATTATGAGAATATTGTGATCAGAGCCCTGGAAAGCAGTTTTGATGAATTTCTCTGCAGATACATTAAAATTCTTTGTGGATTTAGAAACAGGACATAGATCTATTTTTAATCCTTTACTTCTATTTCATGCCACAAAATCTTCATTAATAGCATGCAGGAACTAGAACTAGGTTTTTTATTTTACAAGTTCTCATTTCTTAAACATCAAGAAAATACCACAAACACTATGATTAATTCTGTCTTTAGTAAGACTTATCTCCCTTGAGCCAGTTTGATAAAGTACTTATATCTTTATATACTTTACACAGATGAATAATATCCCTATTTGATACCTCCAAATATGTAGGAATTATGAGCTTTTTAGAATATTCTGCAGCACTGCCTACATAGCTGAATGAAATAACATGGGGCTTCCCCTAACCAGCTGTTGAAGAAGGAAAACTGATGGATGTGTGTAAGTAAAAGAGGGAAATGAGAAATCTATTTAACAGTTCACAAGAACAGATATAATAAAAATGTTCCAGGAAGACTGAGGTTGGACATGAGAGGCCTTTGTAGAAAGGCATATGTTTCCTCCAGTTGGAAGATTAATTAGTATTTAAAAATGAACATTTTCACTGACATGAGTAATGTAAAAATGAGGATAATTAAGAAAAGTTCATTACAGAACTCTATAATTTATGATAAAATATACTTTATCAAAGTGGAAACTCAATAATTTCCTTTTTTTTTTGGTAAGAATTATAAGTATTTTTAATCATAACTTTCCTAAGTCTTAAGTCAGAAAACATTTCATTTAATCATTGTTAAAGTATTTTGCTTGTTATAAAAATTCTTATCAGAGGTATTTTAAAACTTTAGCAGCAAATATAAGAACAGCTGACCAGAAGAAACCTAAAAGTAAAAAAGACCTTGTGGGTTACTTGGAAAGGCTATCGAACTGATTGAATATATTTTTTTCATATATCACACACAGTTAAAAGGCTAAATTTTTGCTTTAGATCTACTGTTGCAAAAAGAGTGGTTTAGATCACTTACAGAATCACCGTCCAAGGTATTAGCAAAAGTGATTTTTAATGTGAATTTGTGAAAGTGTGACTTAATAAAGTTTGATGGCAAGGTTCACTCTATTACTTGTTACATGGGAGAAACATACAAAGGAAAATTGAGTTAGAATCAATTCAGAATGATTTACACAGAGGCTGGAGATGCAAAAGGGTAAGGGACACCTTCTGTTGAGTCACAATGTTCAGAGTGGACCCCCTTGCTTTCTAAATTCCTGATGGAGCTTAGGTGTGGCTAGTTCCAATCTTAGTCCCAGACTTGGTCAATGGTTTATGTCTAATAGAATTAATATAGGGTAAGGAAAAATCTCCTATTGAGTCATGAGGTTCAGAAAGGACCCCCTTGCTTTCTAAACTCCATCTCAAAGAGGAGTCTAAGTGCAGCTGGATCCAAACTTAGTCTCAGACTTGAGCAATGGTTTATGCCTAATGGAAGGAGTACAAAGGATAAGGAAAATCTCCCATTAAATTACTATACCAATTTGTCAGGGAATGAGTGATTATGGATCCTATATGACTTTGAGGTAGCAGCAATTTATTAACACCGTTGCAGTAAATGACAAGATTAGGTTGTATGATTTTTAACAATACTTAATCATCAGCCAATTATCAGAGTGATTTAATAAAGTTTGCTATCAGTACTACAGTTTCCTAAATCAAATCACCCACACACAACACACACACAGGTATAGTGGTTAACCTATGATCAAGATTTTTCTCTCTTGGCTACTTGTAATATATTATTGGTACCAAATGATCTTTAAAACCTCGCAAAATCTAACTGTAGTGAATTACTCACTATTCTCCTTTGTCAGCGTTTGTCAGCAGACGATCTTTGACCCCTTCTTCTTCGTTGGCACCTATCAGCAGATGATCTTGGAAATCCTTGCAAAATCTACTCTTTGAAATCCTCGCGACATCTACTACTTAAAATCCTCATGAAATCTATTCTTAAAAATCCTCATTAAATCCACCCTGAGAGGCATCCCAACTCAGGGGGAGATACTGAGTCACAGCCTGCTGTGATCCCAGAGAGCTCAAAGGGTCTCACTTAGGATCACTATTTATAGGGTCATGAGATGATTGATTTGGGTCAATGTATTTCCATTCTGTCCACAATTCTTGTCAGGTAATTCTGGCACCCTCCAAGGTGGGCCATGATCCCAGCAGCAGGAGTTTCAGGTGCGGTTCCAGGCAGCAGGAGTTTCCGCTATGGTTAGGGAGTGCCTAATCACCCTGACTCACTGTACCGTAGTCAGGATAAGAAAGTGCCAGACTGTCCCAGCTCACTGCACAAGAACACAATGTTGGCTGGTCCTGACATCGAAACGTGGCCCAGGGAGTGGGGGGTGGGGGGACTGTACCACCACACCTACTTAATTTTTCTTAGGCTTTTTTTTTTTTTTAGAGGATTTTATCCTCCCTAATTACTATAGAAGATCTTTTAAAAATCCAAGGACTTGTAGTAATTGAGAGGCACAATACAAGTTACAATAAAAATGCTATTATTACTTCCAATTATTATATCCTGTGTTAAGCTCTGTGGATTTCCTTCACTGTCTGGAGAACTAAACAAAATTTCACAAACCTTAAAAATGCTGCTAAGAAAAGGTAGTCTGGCATGTCTGCTCTACTGTCAGATTGCACTACAGTACACAGTAATCTGCTGTGCAGGTTGGGAGACATGAAATTTATAGCCTTAACTACCATAGATTACAGTATAAGTTATAGCCATTATTTAAGACTATGATGAACAGCAGACAGAAGACTGAGAGAGAGTTTTAGAGGAAATTTCTTTTTTTTTTCAGTTGTTCACAGAATTATGTTTTTTACAGTCTTAAATTTACTCTAACAGAGGAAATTCTGAAATGCAATG
This sequence comes from Harpia harpyja, assembly GCF_026419915.1. Classification (NCBI taxonomy): domain Eukaryota; kingdom Metazoa; phylum Chordata; class Aves; order Accipitriformes; family Accipitridae; genus Harpia; species Harpia harpyja. The sequence continues at coordinate 13,842,543 of NC_068956.1, read as the reverse complement.
GAGCACACATAGGATATCTTGCCAAACCGAGTATTTGTAATTTCTTTTGACATCCTTAAAGGTGCAGTTTAATATTTCTTAAATCTTGAATGATGATATAACCTTAAAACTAAAGAATGAACAGAATTCTAGAGGTACCAACTGGTCAGCTTTTAGATCTTTTTGTTTGTCTTGCACTCTTTCCTATTAGACAAGCTAAATTAATTGTAGATGAACTATACCAGAAGTTAGACAAACTAAATCAGATGTTAGGCTAACTAAGTTTAGCACTAGGCCCCATTTCACCCAATGAGGTAAGCAATGTGTAAATCAATGATGAAAGTAATTTAAGGAAATATCTGCCATAGTTTCTTGTGGCCATTGCTGTTTGAGTTCCTTGATTTGTTCATTATTATGTCCATTACTACTTGTCGATAAAGTTTACAAATTCACAGACTGTATCTTGCAGGCTCTAATAAATTGTTGCAACTCAACTCTTTTTTTCTTTTTCCCTTGGAAATCATATTTATTATCATTCTTCCTCAGATTCTCCAGTTGGTCCACATATATATTTATGTGTGGTGCCCAGATTAAGTCCATATCCCAGATGATACTGTGTCACTGCTCAATAGAGTGGAAGGAAATGTTATAACACTGAGAACTATATTCTTGTCTATCTAAATATGTGAGCTCACATGTAGCCGAAGTGAATTTGTCTTTCAGATATCAGTACCCTATGTCTTTCCACAAAGCTTAAAAAACTTTTAGAAGTGAAGTTTTGAAATACAAAGAGCAAAAGGAACCAATCAGGAAAAAATATATTGGTACCATTAATGGCTAAGACAGTTGGTTCTAGGTCACTTATTTCACATGAAGGAAATAATTGCTAGTGGATAAGTAAAAGTACTTGGTTAACTTCTGGTATTTCTGCACATCCAGGTTTTTCTTCTGTAGTTCTAAGGCACTAAGATGCTGTAAAACCCATTTTTCATGAATGAGTCACATGATCTTCACCATTCTCTTTGGTAAAGTTTTAGTGGTTTACCAATTTACAACTGAGTTCACTGGTCAAGTTTTTAAATTCTTGATATGTTAAAACAGAGATGTTGTTATACTCTATCCATGATGGTTTGTGTGGTATTTCTGCAAGTCACAAATTAGAGTGAAATCAATATTTTCTAAAACTCTGCAGCATGCCAATATTTTATTGAATAACAGCACTGTTAATTGAAAAGTGTCTTCTGGATTATGTAAAATAATCAGAATTATTGGTTTTTAAATGCCATAGAACTGTACTACAGAGGCAAAAGGAAAAATTATGAGAACCTAACTTTTTATTCTCTATACCACCTTTCCTTTTTAATACCAGTTTTATAATTTTTTTTCAGTTTTCCAAGCTTTCACTTAAGCGAAGGAATTTGACAAACCATAGTTAAAATTATGGTTTCTACTATCTTCAGTTTATCTTAATTCTCACACTCATGGACTTAACTATCTTTTCTTTAACCTTTATTATGAATGTTAAACGTATTAAAGTGATAAATCCAACACAGTTAAGAAGTGTTAAGAACTGTCTGGCAAATGGAAAACACAAATTATATAATTTTTTTCTATTCTAGCTAAAATGATGACCAAACAATAAGAATTCAGTGAAGAAAAAAATATATTACAAACAGAAAAATATGCTACTTTGAACCATAATTATTTTAGACAAAATTTATTTTTTCTGTTATATTACAGAAAGCAAACTATAGGTACAAATGTAAATTACAGAAATATAATGTTTCCTGTAGCCCCAGCTGAGTAAGGTCACCAAATCAGAGTACAGGTACACACCATCAGGGTGGGTTTATGTCATTTCACTTCTCACCTTCTGCCCATCTGTGACATAAATAGATTTAAAACAGATCATCACAAACCTCACTTTATCTTAGCACAAATTACCTATGAGGCAAAAGGTATTCATTTCAGCACTCTCATTTCAGCATATTTTCATTCTCCTCTTTATTTTTTTATATTTTGCATTTTAAACTCCTTTGTGAGAGGTTTTCCACTTTTAACTTTTTGAACAGGTTAGTGCTTCAAGGGCAAGCGAACACCAGTTGGAGAGTTAGAGAAGAATATTCACACCACTTGCTTTAGTCATCTAGATCAAGTACCTCATTTAAGAGTAGTTCCACAGGGCTTAGAGAAAAGCAGCATCTCCAGAGAGGGATTCAGAACTGCTAAGTCACACTGGTGCTAATGTCAGGAGATATTTATCAATCTACTCATCTTTTTCATCTGAAATCTGCTGACTCTGTGATCTATTGTTCTTTTTTTAATCACTTTAAAAATCAATGCTAAATTTCAATGATGCTGCCTCCTCTTGCAGATGACGAGACTATATTCTTTCCTTACCTGACTCGCTTAAATCACAGGCTCAGTCAGAACGCCTGTCTTCACATTTCTTCCCGGACACGATGAGAACGTTATCATTCACAGTGTTACAGGGAGTTTAAATGCTATCACTTGCAATTCTGTACTGAGCAAAGATGATATTGTTAATGGCTGTGTGGTGAGCCATAGCAAACCACCTACAGCTTTGTACTGAGCTAAATTGACACTACCTATAGTGCCGTGACTTAAACACTCCTTTTCACAGTTGCACACTATATTAAGGGCAAATGCTAGAAGCACAGGCCATGGTGCCCTCGCCACAGGGCTCACACCCCAGTGGACATCAAAAGTACATGAACTGTTTAACCACCGAGTTCACGAGCTGCATTGGTCATAGTGGTGCTAAGCTAAAAACATTAAAAACCGACACAACTTTCTCAGTGCCCCAACACAGAAACACACAAAAATCCCAACCAAAACCAACTCTGGTGGAGTATTTAACAAAATACTAGAAAAAGCCTTTCTATTTGAATACCCAATCTTAAGGTTAGTAAGTCCAGTGAAGTAAACTAAAACCACTACTGAAAGTGGCCTCAGTACATAGCACAGCTAGCCATGCTGAATAAAAGCCGAAACTGCAGGATATGTTCTTCAGTATTATCAGCATTTTCACATTACTGCACTTAATAGGGAAAAACCTACCTATCAAAGCAGTCCACTGTGCAAAGCAGTTACCAGTCACGGCACTGTACGGAGCTCAATAAACTCTCCCTCCCACAGCCTTCGCACTGAACAATATATGTACATTTCATACTTTTTGACAGGAGAGGTATTTATTTTTCACACTTTATTTTCATTCAGTTTAGGGTATAGATTTAGTTATACCACAGTTAAGAAATTGCTCTCACTAAACTGCTAGCAGCAATTTAAACAAAGAGCTAGAGAGCTGACAAGTGCATTTCCAAGTTTGGAACAGCAAGAGTTTCACTCATAGCTACCTATGTTCATGTGCTCACATACATATGAAGTGTATTTATTCATTATTTGATAAGATATGTGCCCTCTCCAGCCAACTTGCCTCCAATGTGGAGAAACTGACAGGTTTTATTCTTACATAATTTATTAATTTTTGCAGATATAAACCACGTTCTCAATACAGGGGCTTATGCCTACTTTTTCGGGTGGCTCCAAAACAGAGCAGTGTTTTCAAATGGTAGTAAGACCTTTTACATGATCAACTGATAAACAAACAGAGGAAAAAAAACCACACCAGCTTTTTTAGCACAGGAAGACTTCTTCAGGTCTGATATAGGCAACAAACATTAACTTCATATTGGGTAAGATTGCTCTAAGTTTAACCTACCACCACTACTCAGATGGGGAAGTCTGAAAGAAAAAGATAGTTAACACCTAGAGAGCAGAGGAGAATATTTGCAAGAAGACAGGTTATCTCATCACTACCTCTAACACATGTAATTACCATATACAGGTAATTACCATATATAGAGAAGCTATGGGCTTAAGCTGTGGGAGGAAAATTGTATCACTGCAGAAAGTTTATCCCCTTAATAAGTACATGACTTTTCATTCCAGCACAGCAATGACTTCAGCTCCCTGGATCATTTCTGAAGGTGTTTTATACACATTCTAATTTTTTTTCCCAAAAGTTAAATGAATATTTCCATCTTTTATTACCTAAATTTTTTCAGTCCATGGTAGCAATTTGATTTTTCCCATAGAGTTTTTGTGATGTTATTTGCTATAACAATCTTTTGCATTTGAATGAGCAGGGAGGTTTCATTTACCCCAAATTGTGGTCTGTGGTTTGTCAGTTCAATCTCTTGAGGTCACCAAGTATATTTGACAGTACGAGGTAAAAAATGGAGAGATCCCCATACACACTTGGCAGTATACCACCTGAAGAGCCCTGACTGGAAAGTTCAACCAAAGAAAAGTAAAACCTGGAAGTCTCAAGGACAGAGGGAACTTTTCCAATAATATGCTTGATACTGAATGGGAATTGAGCAGTGAGAAATAAATACATAAAACCCCTTTACAGTTATTTTTTTCCTAAGATCTTGATGTACAGTGTAGTATTTTTCTCAGCCATTTAGGGCAAAAATTATCAGCAATTAGAAGAAAGAAGGTTTTTCATACTGCTATATTTTATTTCTATAGGTAGGAGGCAACTGGTAAACTAGATTCTATGAGGAGGTTTGAGCTTGGCATTTCTTAGGGCTAAAAGCACTAGGTGCTATTGGTTGAAATAGGAGCTGGACATGAACCAACAATCTGGTTGTTCTTCTATCTTGCTCATCTGGTTGTATGACTGTAAAGCCAGAAAGATTCATGAACATATCTAGCCTGACAATTTGATACCACATTGAGAAACTTCTGACCAGACCTGTAGAAGAGAGCAGTAGAGAGCTTGCTATGCTCTCAATGAACCCCCAAGGGAAGGAAAAAAAAAAACCAAACAACAAAACAAAACCAAAAACACCCACCCACAAGGATTAATGCAATCCAAAATTATTTAGAAGACAACCCAGTATTCCTCTGTTCCAACACAGGCACATACACACACACACATTCACTCACATCCTCCATACAATTTCTGTTAGAAACTTGATAAAACATTTAATTTTTAAAGATACTTAATTTTGCTTTCTGACTTGAAGCATTGTCATATCTGCCAGCTCTCCTAGTAGAGCTGTTCCAATATTGTTTTAACCTCATTACTAGAAAACTGTATCTAATTTGAAAGCTGAATTTGTCATAATTTCAAAGGTTTCACTGCCTTTTTAATGCATTCCTATTAGAAAAGGCCAGGCCAATGCTTAAGAAACATTGTTCTAGCCTCTAATGACTTTTTTTTAAACGAAGTTAATGACTTATTTTATTATGTATTTGTTATACTGTTAATGCTGTACTGAAACTGGAAATTATTCTGCATTATAAGCTAACTATTCCTTGTACATGTCTGGCACTAGAAGAAAAGGAAAACAGACTCAGTTGCTTGTTGAAACCCAGTGTTACTGTTTTATTTCTTCTGGACATGAGAAGTGGTCATCTGGAAGCACACTTAAGGAAAATGGTAGTCACTTCATAGAATGAATTACTTTTGCCAGCCAACCTATTACAGATATTCCTACAAAAACTTTATCACTGTTGCAATGTGTTGCACAACTGCTGAATTCCCAGTAGTATGGATGAAAGCAGAAGAGGTTCCTGGGGATGAGGACTTCTGGCAAAGTGCCACCCACTGCAGTAGTTAGAAAAGACATGGACTATCTGGGGAAAGTACTAAGAACTACTTTGAACATCTTGCTGGCCAGCAGTATGAATTAAACCAGAGGACCCTGAGTGATGCCTTTAGTTTGGCAGATGCCATCTTCCACCGTGCTGTGTAGAGCTGAAAGGCTGTCCTCCATGGGCATGTTCAGCTGAACTTTTGGCTGAAGGTAAACATTTTCCACAGTAGCCAAGAGGCAGGTTTGGTGGTTTGTTCTAGTGATTACACTAAGTTAGTCTCTACACAGACTCTATGACCTTGTTTACAGTGGCTACAAATTTAAACGTTACTTTGGGGTAAAAAAAAGAGCAACATTTATGAAACAGAACAGATTGACTGTCCTAGTAACCAAAGTGCCCTATTAAATATTAACAGTGTAAGCCTCTTTTAGAGACATGATAGAGATGTATTGCCTTGCCACACAGGGTACCTGGAGGTGGTGGGTGTAAGGATGAAGTTCCAGAATATGCTCAGGAACAAATAATGTAATTCACCACCTGCTGTTATTGCTAAAGACACTTGAAGTCAGGAAAGTGCTTGGGGGTCAGGGATCTTTGCCTGGCACCCTATAGCAGGAACATTTTCCTTATCATGTGCCTGACTATGCTGAGCCATCCCACAGCCAGGATGAGGAGACAACCTGATGAAGTAGCATTCACAGTCTACCCATAGTCTGGGCATTTCTCACTGACCCAACACTTAAAACTGTTCATTTCTCAGTCAAAGCTTTCCCTGCTATTTTGGGATAATTCTGTAGGTATAGTTTATACACTACCTTAGGACAAAATATATTTTTTTTCATATCTGCCATTGTTATGAGTATTTAATATCTGTTCAGAAATATGTTTTCTCTCTATGTTCTTTAATCACCCAAAAACTTGAAAGAGGTCTGACTTCATATCTTTAATGTTAGAAATTAGCCTGTTTTAGTGCAGAATTCCAGAAAGTAATTCAGATTCAGATGGGTTTAGCTACCTTTTACAAGTGACTGTCTCTGTCCATTGACTATATAGCAAAGGAGATCAATTATTCCCTAACTCAGACATTTCAGTTTAAACATTCAAGTTAAATGAGATGAATCTGGGCCTGTATGGTTGCTGTTTTGTCCGGCTCTTTGTGACAGCTTCTTAAGAGCAGACTTTTCCCTACTAGCAGGACTTTAAAAAGATGCTTTTATAGCTTTATTACAATTGTTCTCCTACTAGCCCGCTATCTTTCTATTAGCCCATAAAAGTAAACAGGCAGTCTGAAGTCTCTAAGAAATAAAAAATCAGGCAAAACATCAAGCAAAACAGAGTGACTCATTCCTTGTTGTACTCTGATATAAATGCTAGCTTACATCAGTGCTATAGATGTTGAGCATCCTTAGCGTCAAATGATGGGAGTTTTGAAGTTAAAAGAGATTTAGTCTTTAATATTTTAACCACAAAGCTGGAGAGGGATGAACAAACACTTTAATCTAACCATTATAAACTGGTAACACTGACTGACGTTTTGACTACAGGTCAAGATGAGACTCCTGGAGTACAACGTCAGGACTGAATCCCAACAGCATGTCATCTCCAATATCACTCAAAAAATATGAAGAGAAGCAGTAGAGCCATTATCCTATTGTGTAATCTTGAAATCAATAGATATTTCTGTGTAAACTGCCAGACAGAAAGGTAAAATCATTATCTTAACACAAAAACATTGCTTCATCATATTTTTGTATAATTCTATCAGTAAAAACCATGTGATTTAGTATCATATCTAATGCAATAGAAAATATTTTAAAAGCATCAGATTGCAACAGGCTGACTCTGAACAGTTTGTCACAATAAGACTTATCCACCAAATAAGAGGAAATAAAAAAATGAGGATAGATGTGCAGGTTAAGGTTTCTCCATATTGGTGGTGACAATAGAATGACTGGAATCTGTTTTTCAGTCGGTGTCACAAATTTTTTCTGGAGAAAGGTTCGTAACGCCAGTTCCAAAGTGGAACTCATCTAAGTATCAGTTTGCTAGACTGTTGTTTGTATGATTGATAAAAGCTTGTTAGGAGGTAGGAACTTCTTAATGAACAAACTGAAGTGTAATAAACTGAGAAAGTATAGTTAGGTAGGTAATTAAAATATGTTCTAATATGCCAGTGATATTAGTGGATGTGTTACTACTGTTACATCATGAACTATCAATCATTAGTTTAATTCTTGTATACATGACAATGTTTTTGTTCTGATTCTAATCATTGCTCACATTTACTATGGTGTTAGCCCTGAAGAGGCCTAGCACATCGATTAATCAATTACTTCCATGCTAAAAGAAAGGCTTCCGGTGGTTGCCTAACATTTGGTAACCTGTAAGTTGAAGCACCACATATAAGCATATGACCATATCATTACATAGCCCCATCTAGGCATAAAAACCTGAATAATTTATTCCAGAATAAAACCCCACACGTGCAAACAAGCAGAAGAGTTTCTCATAAGAATACTTTCCTACATGCATACTCAAAGTGCCTCTTTTCATGACCACTTTTCCAGTTTTTAAGACTCCTGAATGCTCAACATTAAAGACACTTCAGGATTCTGGCAGCAGTAAATGATTTTTACCTTTCCATTTGTCTTTTGAATTAAGAATTATACAAAGTGCAACATTCAGCAGATAAGTGCTTTCCTCCCCAATTCAGTTAAGCACTGAATCCAAGAGTGAGAACGTGGGTAGCAGTCTACCTTGGATTTCAGGATTGTGACAAATTGTTCTTTTGCTTCGCACTGTCTGCAAAAGCAGTATTTCAGGATGGGCAGTAGAAGGGTTAAGTGTGTTCTGACTTTTCCATTTTACTTGGAAGACTGAGAATGTGAAAGTCCCCAGGCCCTAGTACTTATCTAGAGGTCTGTCTCCGGGCTTTTGTGCTCAGCTATCAAAGGTGACAAAGTTGCATGGTATTTGCTATGTCATCATCAGTGCAGAGCTGGGGAGGGGGCGGGGGGGGGGGGGAAGGTGGGTAATTGTATAGGCTTATCAATGATGAATACTGGTCATTCATGTGTTCATCATTCGTTTGGCAGAGAAGAAACCTTTCACATACTGTCCGCTCTGATGTAGCAAGGACATTGTCTAAAAGGGGGAGGAATAAAACCGAGAAATAGTCCTGGCACTCAGAGTAGTATGAATATTTTATATGGTTTGGTTAATGAGTTTATGAACCTTAGGCTATGAATTTTAATCCTGGCAGTGGCTGCTGGAATTCTGAAAGTCACATATTGTGCAGGTTTGAGATGCATTTTGGAAGCTGATAAGTGCAGATGATAGAGACAATTCCTAAAAGCCTCCAAGTAGCCAGATGGAGAGGGATGGACATAATAAAAGACAGGCAGCACCTCAGATTGCTGCCAGCTGTAGGTCAAAGCTAGACAGGACACTTGTGTTTGTTCCACATATGCTCTCTTACTTAGGAGCATTTTTTGTAAGTGTCCATTCATATCATATTCTAGCAAGCAACTGTTCAGAAAAAGTCATGCTGTTTTTAATTTTGAGCACCATACTGAGGGATATAGAGAAAAATTCACTATATTTAGTGAGTTTTTGCTTGGTAGTGAGAATGTTTTATGTGAAAAGAAATGAACGGTACATAGAGATGAGGTTTAAGGACAAGTGTTTACCCGCTTGGTGCTATGAGCAGTGACCACTGGGTCTCAGAGGTACTGCCTCTATCCTGCGAAGCCTTGCTACTTTCATTATACCCATAATTTTATTGATGCCATGAATTATAAAGTCTTACAGAGAAAATGAGTCTCGCTTTGACCCGATTAACATGAAGCAGGTAATAACATTGAAGAAGTAGATAAATGGGCCGGGGAACAAAAAGGCATAAGGGATATATGTTAGATTAAAACAGAATCAGACCTCTATAAATGCTATTCACTCTATTATGTAATCTTTAGCATATATTTAAACTTTGAAACATCTTGTCACAGGCAGCAATAATTATTATAAAGAATGACAGGAGCCCTACTCTCAAGCTGGCTTTTGTCAAATGTCTTACATCTGCAAATAGAAGCCAGTCTTGCTTTTTTGATTAAACATGAGCTGGTAATCTGATGTGATTTTCTTCCATTTTAAAAATATTTCTCCTCTTCCTGAAACACAAAGAGACATACCTGTTTGTCTCATTCCAAGGTTAGGGAGTGCTGTTTTAAAGCAATGCCTTCCAGCAATATTAAATTCCAGCTTCTCTGAGAAATCAGTGCAAGAAAATCTTAGCAACTATAGACAAAGAAAAGGTTCTCTGCTTAGCTGTTACTAGGATGAACCAAAAATAAATAGCCTTTACTATACACATAAAAACAGACTGCAAAGTGATTATGGGGAACCAGGACAGTAAAACCCTGGGAACATACCCCCAGTCCCATTGTATGTTGGACAGTGCAGCCCGAATCATTAGCTCATGATTATGCATGAAGAACAGACAGGTGACCAAATCCTCCAGAAGACAAAACTGCTGATGCCATACCCTGTATCATTCTATGGTTTTCCACTGAAAAATTACAATTACACCTGTTAAAATGCCCTGAACATATAATTTGTAACTGTATTTATACATGTAAGCTCTCAAGCAAGTTAAAAATTACCAACAGATTAAATTCTGATGAACTTGATTTAAATCTAAGCTGGCCACCTCTGAACTCACTTCAGGTATTATTGTAACCGAATCAGATATGAAAGGGTCCTTTGAATTTCAGATTAACAGTTCCCCCTTGGTAACCTGTTCCCTTACAGATTGAGGTCTTTCCCTACAGGAAAGCCTCATAGGAAGAAGAAAAAAACCCAACAAAATATAAGTATGTTTTCCAACTGTCTGTTCAGAAGTGAGGCAAACCCTAGCTCTAAAATGACAGCTTAATTCTTCTTCAACTCCAGTTTGGCTTGAAGGGCAATAATATGCCATAAGAAAAGAAAGAACATATTATCAATCTCGATACCTTCTTTGCATCTGCTAATTATCAATATTTCATAAATGTAAAGTTTCTGAGAATCTAAGTATGTAACTGTGGGCTGTAGTCCCAGACTACCTTTTGCTTATACTAAAATAATTAAACTTGAGTAAGAGACATAATTCAGTCCTCAGTCTTGTATTCAGAAAATAATAAATTTTTCTCCACCCCACAATTATTTTCCACATAGCTTAAACACACTTGCATACATTCATGCATAAGCAAACCCCAAAATACCACGTTCAGCTTTAAGATAAAAATGATATAAAAACAGTAGACACAAGCTAGAGAGGTCATCTATTCTCTTCTTGGATGATTTCCCTCACCACTGCAAAATCAATATAACAGTGTAGTACTCTCTTCCAAACACTGGCTGCTGCTAAGAGTGATCCCATGATCTGATGATTTAATGGATAAGTACTGAATTTTAACACAGCTCAAAACAACAGGAATTGAATGAACTTTATCTTACTGTAGCAGCATCAATATCTATTGCTCTATCGTTAAGAACAGTGCATTCAGGCATCTAACTTACTAGGCTGCCTTGAAGTGCATCAGCTGTAGGAACTATTTCCAGTTGTAAGCATGTTCTAGCAAGTGCTGTAATACAAAAGCAGCTCCAAATGCAGAATGATGTAATCAAATGTGAAAGGTATGGAGACAGTAAATTACCAGTTACACTGATGACCTAATTAAAATAACTTTGAACCCAATTTTGTCATCTTTGGTTAATTTCAGCTCTTAAAGGATTAAATTTTCTAATGAATGATTATTATTAATGAAATAATTACAAAATTATCTTTGTGTATGAGAAAAATATATGTGTTATCCCATTAGATTCAACAGCATGTGAAAACAAGTACTGCAGTTAAAAATGATTTCTTACAGGAGTCTATATCTACTCCAGTAACATGGAATAAACCTTTAAGAATCCTAAAGAATCACAAATCAAAATGAAATATAAAAAGAAGAATGCTTTACAAACCATCAGATATAAGTAGCAAGTTAACAGATGAGAGGAATAGTCAGTTAATCTGAAACATAGTGCTGAATGACTGGCAAGAGTTTTCAGGGTATTATGTTATTTAAATAAAATGCTTCTGTAAATACTGACTTTCAGTTTAAATTTCAAAGTAGTTACATATTTTAATGCTACCTTAACATTAGTCTGTGCTAATGCTCTAAAGCCTTTGCAAGATGTTGGTTTAACAAACATACCCAAAACATGGCTGTGATAAACAGCTGAAACTCGTCCCTGTATATGCAATTTTAGTATACAGAATTGACAACATATGAAATGTGTCTCAGATTTTGCAACATGTTATTGTGTTGTACAGAGTGAGATAATTCTATTTGGAGCAAACTCCACTACTTACAGGTGTTCTGTTTAACAGCAGTTGAGGGTAAAGAGATTTCAGCTATGTGAAACTAACTGCAGGCTCAGGTACATTAATTTCACTGTGTAATACCTTCTGCCGGATGTTGACTTTTAACTCTTAAAGTTTGCAAAGTAGAAGATATAATTCTTAAGAAGAAACTCTAGATTTGAATTTCTGAAATGCTTCTGAATTTTGTGTCAATGTTTTTGGAAATTGCAACAATAAAAATACAATTTTCAACTTAAAAAGAAATAAAATTGCATTAATAGATTGTGGTTGTAAGACACTACCACTAGAATAACCAAATAGAAATGTTACCAAGATTGATAATGTGCCTGAAAATACAAGACAAAAAAGAAAAATATTCCCGGTCCAAAAGTAATGGACTTAAGATAATGAAGCTACATGAGGAAAACCAGATTAGATCAAACCGTTTCATGTATGCTTTCCTTTATTAAATTCCTGTGTCAAACACCACAGTATTATAACAAAATATTTTATTTCATTGACTTTTACTAAATTTCATCTTGCTATGACACAAAACCAAAAAGTTTTGGAAGAATTTGAGAAAAGAGTAACTTAGTTGAGAGGCAGTTGAGAGGTAGTGTAAGGGGCAGCATTAAGAAAATGTGGCAGCCAAAAAAAGATCAATTAGAGACAATATGCTATCAAATCACCATCCCTGGAGGTATTAAAAAAGCGAGTGGACAGGGTACTCCAGGGCATGGTTTAGGGGGCATGGTTAATGGTTGGACTCGATGATCTTGAAGGTCTTTTCCAACCAAAATGATTCTATGATTCTATGATTCTATGAAATTACAAAAATTCTCATGTGAGAAGCCTAAATGATTATTGATGAACTCATTTTATCACTTGCAAAGGTAAAGACAACTAAGCTAATGCCAAGAGAAAAACCTGCAAAAGAAATACACTTACTACACAGACAAAAATCATAATGATCAGTAAAACATACACAGAATTAAGAAAAAAAGAAAACAACCTAATAACTAGTTTCCAAAACCGTCACACAATCCTGAAGTGAAACATTCCGCAGTGGTTAGTCTTTAGGAAAGCACTGTGTAATTAATAGTTTTCCTTTTTTTTTTCTTTTTTTTTAATAATAACCTGTCATCGTCTCTTCAAATGAGATATGTAGCTGACCTCTCTTAATGTACAAATTAAAAGCAGATGGACAGTACTTGTAAATCTCTAAATTTTTACAATTTCACCACCTAGGCAAATAGTTTTAGTAATGATGTTCTCTGGCATGCTTTTACATCTTCCTATTTCTGTTTGCAGTTAAGAGCCTTGAAACAATAAGCAGAGTTTTCTTGGTTTTGTTTTGATTTACCTGAAAGACAGCCAGTGAATGACAGAAACAGAAACAGTTTCCATGACAACCACATCATTGGTCACAAAGGTCTTCAGTCCCTCTTTGTGCAGTTGTTAGCAACGTTGACGTTTCTTCATTAAAGCTTAGCCTAGTGAGACAAAGACAAATCTCTGTTAGGAAAATTAAAAATATCTTGCAATAATATGATAGACAATTCAAAAGACAGAGCTGGTCCTAATGCAACTGAAAGTCTAGTTTCAAGGAACTCTGTATGCACAGGGGCAGGTCACCTGACAGATACTCAGAGGGATCTTGTTCCAGTAGTTTCCTGTGTTAATAGCTGAAATGTCTGTGGCAGTGCTTTGTATATATACATGGATATCACCCTAAAGCTGTATGTGTATTCAAGCTTTGAGTTTCCAAAAAGCCAAACTTAGACAGAAGATAGTACACATATCTTTCACAGGAAACGTATTCAAAGCATAAAGCTTGGCATGTGTTCTTATTTTCCTGAAAGCAGTATGTTGATATTTGGTATAAAGCATTTATAAAAGCCCAAAACAAAATAAAAATTTGCTCTAGGAAAATTCGGGCATTTTTACTACTTGGAAATTGGCTTGAAATAGATTCCAGTTTCTTCCATTTTACTCATTGTGTAAAGGTTCTACCAATACATTTGAAACAACCACCATTTATACAGAACAGATTATTCATACTTATCTCCTTCTACCGCTCCTCAGATTTTTGTTTCCTATGTGTCCCATGACTCTTACATACATCTTGACTGACTACATCTTTGATCACTGTGTTCTTAGCTATCCCTTTAACAATATCAGTAACTTTAACACACTGGAACTTAAGAGATTTTGTGTTCAAATGACTGAAAACTCAGTCCAAAATACGAGAAGTTTCAGGTGGTTATGTATGGACATGAGTGTACTTCTGGTCTTTGACTTGAAAAACATCAAGCTGCAAATATAAAGTTCATTTCTTACACTTAATTAGTCATATCTGTTTAAGAAGCCTTTGAGATCCTCTTCTTGGAGCCCAAGGAATCTTCAACCCCTGGAGGCTGTGTCCACAGCTACAAGAGCAATTCCATGGGAGAGAACAATGAGACAAAGGAGAATTTGCTTTGTTCTCCTATCAAACCCGTTTGGGGGATAATATGACTCCTTCAGATTATAATCAGTTTAGCTACATGCCACACTTGCTGTTTCAGGGATCTTACCTGTATGTTAGAGCATTCACAGTAAGAGAGCAGAGGCAGAACTCAACACAGTTGTCAAAAAAAAAATAACAACTTCGTAATGTAAGAGTAGGCTCCTGCTGGATTATTCCATTTCAACTCTCTGAGCATCTCTAGTTGTAACCTATTTTGACAGTCTTTCCCTCATATGTAGGGACAAACATGTATGTATACACATATAGAGAGAGACACACAGTGTGAGCACAAGACGATAGCATCTGTTTATGTTGCTGGGAGTTATTCCTGCAACAATCTAAAGGTGTAACTTGTCAGCTTTCATTTATACAGCACAGCAAGTACAACTCAGAGAAAAATTCCCATTTAAGATTGTACTTCCTTCCAGGTAACTCAGACCAGGCAAACTTAATATTGGGTGTACACATTAATATAAGCATCTCTGAAAAAGAACATAACAATCTGGTAGTCAAGTGACTTTACACATAGTGCCTGTAGCTCATCTAAACCTCCACAGGAAACCTCCTCAATTAATTATTAATGTCAGCTGCCTTTGTTTTTCACTTCAGTGATAATCTGCTTTTCAGTCACTGTGTTCCTTTGGTTAGTGAATTATCTCATTCAGCATTCTTTGCTGGCCAGGCCTTTGGGAAATAAGTATTTTCATTAATATTTAATTTTTTCCCTTATGGCCATATCTGTTAAAGAGGGTAAAGCACAGCTTCCCCCCCCAACTTTATTACTCTTTCTTCTTTCTCTTTTCCTCACTTCTCTTCAGCTGCTTTTATAATGGTGCAACACAGAAATTATGTTAACTTGGTGATTTCTCTGTTGCATAAACAGGGAAAAATATACAAAAATTTCCAGCATTAAAGTGGGAGATTGTTGTTATTGGTATTAGTATTAGGTATTATTGTGCGTATTGGATCAGACTGTTAAAAAATAATATTAAAGGTTGTGATTGGTAGAGCAGAAACAGGATGAGGAAGAACTGGAGACAAGCAATGGGAACATCAAAATAAAAGATGCACTTAAACACATTTCTCTTGGAAACATGATGATTTTAAGCTCTCTGGGAAAAAAATAAAAAAATTAATGAAAGTTTCATTAAAGACAACAGAGTTATGGCAACTTGTGCCACATAAGGAGCCTATAGCTAAATAGCTATAACAACTTTTACGTGACAGCCATTAACTGTGACCTACGTAACCTGACCTTATCAATGTAAAACAAACTTCAGTCCTGTTACACAGGCATATTAAAATGTAAAAGCAGAGCGCAATGACAGCGAGATGCTGTGAATTAAGTCAGGAATGTTGGACGCTGACCTTCCTATTAGGATATTTGTTGTATAAATATGTTGGTTTATCTTGGTACGAAAATTACTAGCAAAACAAGCAAGGGCAAAATATGTCACTGTATACCTTTTTAAAAAACTAGAAATCTTGATTATTATCATAATGAAAGGATTTTGCATCTTTACTTATTTTTTTTCTATATTTCTTGTTTCTTCAGGGATACCCGACAAACACTTTACTGGCCATATGGACAAATGGAATGCATAGCAAGGTAGCGTTATTGTACATCTGAGAATTGAGGAGTACAGTTCATACAGTCTGACAAAGTCATTGCTATTGCATATATGGGGCTACCACATGGCATGAGGGATAATCACAAAAGGTGCTTTCTAGGAAATAATAAAGGCAAGTATATGAAAATGCTATATTTAACCCATATAGGCATATAGTCTAATTTCTGCTCTGGATTTAATGAAGGGATGTACTCCCAGCTTTACTATCAAAGGCTGTCATCTGATCTTTTGGATAACTGGGCTCTCACTTTTATAAAGTCTTGGGTGATTGAAGAATTCCTTTATGCTTATAGCAAAAAGACCAAAGCTGCACTAAATCCATTAAGAAGAGCATCTTTGTTCTTACAGAAAAAAGAAAAAAAAAGGAGTGTTATTGCTTTAAAAACAGTTAATGAATATTCTCTTTAATCTTGTAAGAAAGTTGTCGTTCTTGCAACTGGCTCATTCTTAAAGTAGCTTAAGGGTGTATATACAAGCTGTACTCAGTTGTTCCTGGTTTGAAAATCACAAAAATCCAGGTAGCTTGTTTGGAACAGTTCGTTGGCTTAATTGGTAATTCAGTGCGAGAAAAGAAAATGAAGTTGTCCAGAATATACTATGTTCTATTGATTTCTTTTGCATAATAGCATGATTTGACAAAGCTCTACATTCTAGTTTTTAAAAGTAAGGATGGAATGTCTACCATTTGTTGAGGGTTTTTTTCCTGTCCTGATCTTATTCTGGTTTCTTCACAAAATATGCAGATTCAGTGAGTTTGGTTTTTTTTTAATACTTAGGATATGTACTTTCCTGATGACAATTTGTAAAAATCAGTGATCTAAAATAAAGTTGATGTATATAGTGTGCAGCAAGTAATTTATCTAACAAATTTAACTTCTTTTTCTGCACAAAGAATTAGCAGATGCGGTTTTCAATTTCCACATGATACTATCCATAGTCCTTTGTTTTCCCCAGAATTTCTGCCAAATTGCTTTGCAATTTGTTTTAATTCTGTGTTCTGATTGTAGACAACTTATTAAAACATTCACCATCTAGTTTGTTTTAATGAATTGTTTCGGTTAGTGGTGACAGGGTGGTTATTGCCTCATGGTTCTGACTCCCAAAAGAATTTGTGAATACTTAGAGCATGTGTACTAATGCAATGCTGTCAACACCAATGTGCAAGAGGCTTGAACCAGATTCAGTAAAACCATGGTCTTTCTAATAATAATACCACCTACTATCATTAATGTTTGTTTTCTGGCACTTGGGATAAATATATATGCAACTGCAAAGATTCGTTCTTTTTTAAATTAAAGTAGTTAAGAAGTGAAGCTTTTAGCATAGATGCTGTGATACTGATATCAAAGTGCTTCCTTCCATTATCACTACCTCATTTCCCTTTTCCATCATATTCATATTTATCAGTTTATCTGTACCAACATGAAAGGGATGATTACTTAAATCCACATCCTCCCTCAAAGCAGTGTAACACAAGTCTTTGTCTCTACAGTGACTATACTGCTTAGAGGAAAGGATGTGACTTGTCGCAAAAGTTTTCTCTGTAATATTTATTTTTCCTATATCAATATATATTAGAGGAAAGCTCAAGTCACTGGCACTTCAAATTCTTTAATTTTCCCTTTCCTTTAGAAAAAGGAATATGCTCACAGGTAATGAAGAAATAACACCAGTGATAAGCAATTCTGATGTTCTACATGGACTTGGAAGAGCAGGAACTGAAGAGAATAGGAAATTAAGCTATTGCCACCCACATGTCTGAATGGAAAGAAAAAAATAGCATATCCTATGAAGAACAGATATACTTACATGGTTTTAGATAGTATTTTTAGGAAATATTTTTCTTTACATTTAGTAAGTGGAGGATGTTGGCCTAAAGTACAACTAAACTAATAAGATTCCTCAAGGTGGCAAACCTATGAAATCAATAAATGCAATGAGCTAAGTGTCACTGACTAGGGTCTCTATAAAAGGCTTGTTATACTCTTGGAAAAAGACAGAGGTCTAACTGAAGATCCAGCTTAAGGCACTGAAATAAAGCCTTCTAATCAACACCGAAGTCTCTGTCCCTCCCTGCACAACCTTTACTTCAGTCAGGACTTGGAAGACATGAATCGAATTGCTGCAGTCAGCAGTTCAGCCCGTCTTCCTTGCTCCCATGAGTATCAGGCCAGGTAATGCTCAGTCCATGGAGAATTAGAAGCTTCAGAAAAGCAAAGGCTCAGATGTTACAAAGTTCATCATGAACAGAGGAGATAGCTTGGCTGGAAGTTTTTAAAAAGAGCTTGCCTGTTGAGAGTTCCCTGATGATACATTTACATATAAAGTTAACTACTAGACCATGATTATGACAGACACTGGTTATACAGAATATAAATAACCTCTATTGAGTTCATGTTCCTGCTTGCTTTCAATAAAGAATTAATTTGCTCAGTCCAAAGTCTTTTTGACAATACTATTTACAAAATGGTTTAAATTTAATAAAAACATATTAAGTTAATATTTGATAAAAGTCATACCATAGACACTTTTACAATGAAATGTCAGTGGAATTTGTTATAGGACAAATGAAAGTGAAATGATATTAAGCCAATGTAAACAGCAAGGCGTCTTGTAGGATTGATTATCACCCCAAGGGAAGATCATTTATTTTCAAGGTTTAATAATAGTTCAACCTATTGTAAAGAAAATTTAATAAAGCACAAGTTTTAGCAGTTTCATAAAACAATTTCTGAGTTGTTTTATGAACACTTAATTTACTGTTAACAATATTAAAAGTTTATTCTGCAGTGGAACCTTTCCCTGTCAGGTTCCTCCTGGCAAGCAACCAGGATTTTCAATATCTAAATTAATATTTTATAAGGTTTTTTTTATGCATGATGTTAATATATCTTTCAAACATACCGGTCAAGTTCTAGAAAGAAGCATAGAATGCTACTCTACAAAAGAAGCAAATTGACAATTTCTGAAACGTGGATCAATCACAATTTCTATATTGGTGAATGAGCATCTGAACTACTTCTCTGAAAAATAAAACAAAATATTTGATTTCAAATACTGATTAAGGATCTCAAAATGCCTATGAGTCCAAGACATTCTAAATTATTCAGATGAACTAAACCTGTTTTGAAAACTGTGCACAGTACCCATAAAATAAGAAATTAATACTGTATTAAACATCGATTATTTTCTAGTATTTTAATATATTTGCACATACATACTTAAAAAAAGAGGTTTTGAATGAAAGATGCAGAATGTCTCCCTTTCCAATACATGCGTATCAAGCTGGTGATGAAAGCAAGGAAATGATAACATTTCAGCCAATTGACTGAATTTTCATTGTGTTTAATATTACTTTTTTACAAATCAACCATTAATAAGTATAGTGGAGGTTAACAAAATCATTTGACCAAGAAGGCTGGTTTAATGCTGAATTATTTCAGGGATCATTCAATGTTACTTGCTAGAGGAGCTAGATCCTCTTTGGGACTCTCACTGCAAATCCGACATAAGATGTCATCATTGTGCTCAGGGGAAGGAGTAGACGGGAGAAATGGTTCTCAGCTTCTCTAAACTAGCAATAGTGAGATGCTGCTATTTGGCTACATTCACTTGAATATAGCATGAAAAAATTACAATACTGCTTAGGCAAGTCAAGTGACTCAGTATATACCTTTAGGTACTGGGTGCTTAGAAGGGCTACAACCATGGACTCCTGTGCTACTCACAGGCACCGAGGCAGCTCCAACATGCTGCTCCCACTATAAGGCATGGACGTGTTCTGTGGTGAATAAATACCTATGGGATGAGGCCTTCTGAGAAGGAAAGCAGTGGAATTAATTCTGGGTTTTTTTCCCCCATCCATTTGTCAAACAGGCTGACAGTTTCTAAAATTCAGCTCACATTTCAGAGAAGCAGCAGCTGCTGGGGATGAAGCAGTTTAAAAAGCCTTGCTGCTCTTGCCTAGGTATGTGAATGGGCACTGCAACACAGATTGACAGCGTGAATGGGCACTGCAACACAGATTGACAGCATGGTTTTCCAGTTTCTTAAAGCCTGGACTGGAAAAGTAACATAAATTTACTCACAACTACCACAGTTAAGCTCTCTGGTTTCTTGTATGAACTTTATGAACAGTTATTTCTTAGAGTCCCACAAGCCTTTATGACACTCTCCTCAAATTTTTTGTAGTTATATCAATATTAATCACATTTAAGTAGTAGGAAATAAAGAGGAAAATTATGTATAACTTGACACTTTGGAAATTAGGTATATAACTCTCTTGTTAGTAAATGAAGAGAAATAGACAACCTGAAGGAAAATTCATTCAAACCATTTTTGAACAGCTATTTTGGGAGTGAGATGAGCAACCTTATTCTTTTTGCTAACTGTGATGGAAACCTGATTGCAGCAGAAGCCTAGACAGCTACCCTAAATTATTCAATTAACTTTCAGATGGCTAAAACTGAGTGATAGCAGTCCTCACTTGTTTGTTCTAGCCTGTTTGAAAGCTTCCACAAGATATGAAAAATTGAACCGGTCATTTAACTCCTATCCCAGTGGTCTTACAATAAAATCACTCTTCCTCTGTGATGAACATTCTTCGGTATTTTCCTTTAATTATTCAGCAAATATATTCAAGCACTTTTATTAAGTCATACAGATGTGCTCAGAGAACTCGAGAAGTTCAGGGTGGAACAGATACAGAATTGTGGGTCATGTTAGTGACCTGCCCTCAACCTGCATTGTTTGTATTAGACTTGATTTATTTGCAACCCAAAATTGCAGGAAAGAACGTATATTCTTATGCTACTCTTTTCAGGCCCACTTATTTATTTCCAGATTCCTCTGGGAGGTTGTAAGATGTGCCAGAGTAATCACATCTGGAAATTGTCTTTTCTCTGCCAAGCAGGGGGATTAAGGACAAAGATAAGACCAGCATGACATTGCTGTTGTTTTGTGTCTCAGCCCTACTCAGTAGATCTACCTCTAAAGTATAAGAGGAGCAGCTCATCTTGGCCTCTCTTCTGCAGCAGCCAACTAGTGCCAAGAGGGAAGATGACTGCAGTTAAATAAATATCCTTGACTGCCACTTGCATCTGGTATTATATCAGCCAGTATAAATAAGCACAGCTTAAGCCTCCCACTTAATGCAGCTGCCAGACTAACCATATTATGCATTTTAATAACACAAAACAGCATCACTACTCAGCTCTCTACAAGGATATAAAAACCTGCAGATTGTGCGTATATCATGCTCTGAAGTAGTGGCCGCAATCTCTCTGTGGACCTGTAAATTCAATTCATTTCTGTGCTCACTTCCAGACAAATCAGCTCTGGCATAACAGGGTGTATTGTGCACCAGGGTGTTCAATACTACACATGAAAAGGATCAATAAATTTTCTGTGCCTAAGATGTGAGATTCTATTCACTTTATAAAGCAGATGCAGGGCAGGCTCCCAAAAGTGTGTTTAGGAGAATTAAGATCCTTCAATACCCTGCTTACTTTTTGCATATGGGCCTTACATGATGCTGTTAGCCTGTCAGAAGGACATTCATACAAAAAGGATGTAGGCTACATGCAGTGAGTGGAGGAGGCTGTTTCATGTGTAGAGAGGATGGGAGATACAAAGAAAGGTTTGTGCGGAAAGAGATTGTATGTGAATGACCCGTCAGTGCGTATATGCTACAAGTCTGCCTCAATGCCAATCCACAAATTAGAAAAATAACAGTACTGTATAGAAAACTTGTCTTGATGTCTCATTCCTGAGGCCCAGGTCAATACCTGCGTTAGTCACTGTGGCAGATTTCACATTAGTTTAGCCCTCAGGTTTAGGAAATGAGACCAGTTTTAGTCAATTATTTTATTTTAACATAATATATAATCAACTAAATACAAAATTTTAGCTAAAAAGTTCAATCTAATCACAGAATCATAGAATCACAGAACCATTTAGGTTGGAAAAGGCCTTTAAGATCATCGAGTCCAACCATTAACGTAACACTGCCAACTCCACCACTAAACCATGTTCCTAAGCACCACATCTACACATCTTCTAAATCCCTCCAGGGATGGTGACTCCACCACTTCCCTGGGCAGCCTGTTCCAAGCAAAACGTTGCTCTGCTTTTCAAATATGAGGTGTCTTTTTGTAATTCTTATATTGTTATTTGAGAAAGAATAAAGCACGTGTTCTCCAAGTTGAGGTGTTCTATGTATACAGACCCCATGAAAAGGGTACATCACCATTTTACAAGGATTTTGCATAAGCACAAAGGTTTTATTGCGTACGTATTCAGATGAAAGGATTCTCTGCAAAAATGAAACAGGTCAAAAGGATTACATTTTCAGTTCAAGACAGGACAGAAATTTCCTAAGCTTAAGAGTAGCAAGTCACTTCAGACACTTTTGGAAACAAGTTTTAACAAAGTGTATTTTAAAAATATATACCTAATTCAATCTTAAACTATTCAGATGAATAAGAAAAAAGGAATAAAATATTATTTGTTTTAATTGAATGGTTTGACTAGACTATCTCATTACAATTAATAGTTGTCACATCTCAGGATAGTAAAGAATTTATTTAATATACAGTGAAAGATGTTATCTTTGGAACTTAGCTGTTAGACCTATAGATAAAGATGTAGAATTTGAAGATGCATCTGTAAAAACAAAATTAGTTTGGAGAAGACACTTAAAACACTCAGTTTTTCTGAAACAGTTATGGTGGTTTAAATGTTAATAATTTTGTTCTTAGCTATTTTCCACTTGAAACACTGCAATACATTTTTAAACTGCCATACTGAAGAATATTAATGATGCAACAAATTGACTGGTGCTACAGAGATGTATCTGGTTTTTTTATGAGCATATTTAATTGCACATGTTTCTTAAGTTTCTAATTACAACCAGTACTAAAAGTGTCTAAATGCTTAAGGATGCATTTTTATACTTAACCATACCTCATTATTATTACTTATATGGCAGATAGTTCACTAAGATATAATGATAGGATATTAAAGTGGATTAGAAATCTCATTATTAAAACACAAGCTTGTCTGAATAGAAAGGAAAAAAAATAAAGTACTAAGTGGAATAAGCACCTCTTCATTTTCTTTCACAAATCTCATTATATTATGAGCTAAATGTCAGAGACATAAAGAAGTAACTGGTGGCACGATCCCATCAGGGAGGTTTGTATCTGTTATCATACTGTATTTAACATTATTTTTCCAAAGATTTTAAATGAAACCAGTGAACTTTACTAAGGGCTCAAATTTCAACCAAATGTTTTTTAGCCTGTCTGGGGGTGGATTGTTTATTTTTAAAGAGTAAGATATGACTGCAGTCAAATAACAACTCTTCCTGTATTTTAACTCAGTATTAGGGCAGACACCAATTATGAAATTGTGCTGTCAGGTTACCCCTCTAAAGGCAGTCACACACTTCATGTTTTCAGTGGCAAATTGAATTTGACATTTAATTTGAAGCCCAGGATACCATAATGTAAAACCTTCTGCAGTATTAGTGATAAAGCAGGAGGGCAGACATCCTGGCTGCCTCTTTTAAATAGTCCTCTCCATATTACCACTGCCTTCATCATTTTCTATAGTGATACTTTTCCTGATCTTTAAACAAAAATTCCAGTAAATGTTTAGAATCACAGTAGCTCACAACTAGAGCATTGCAGGTTCCTTTATAGATTCAAATGGATGATCTACTATAAATTTTATCCGTACATGCTGTCCAGACAGCCCGTCATTCCTGAGTTTAGATCAGTCCTTAGATAGCTTAGACCTCTTAGTAGCTGGTCATGCTGACACTTCCTTATTTGTTTATTCTCTGGAAGATAATTTAATGTTGTACAAGAAAGTGTGCTAATAGTAGTTGCAAGCCTTTTATTGATTGAAGATTCATTTCTTGCAGAGATTTCTGTGTAAGTTGGCAGCCCTTCCTTTAATGCACTTCAGAGTAAAGTATTGGTATGTAGTATTTTCAAGAAGCAGCTGGAATTCCTCCTTGCTTGACAGAATAGACAGATATAGGGTCAGAAATTAAGAAGGTCATAACCTGAAAGTGCAGAGGCTGGTTTGGTGCCCATGCAAATGGATTTAGCCGGGATACTGGGTTAACCATCACCTTGGAGGTTACCATTACATGTCAGGGGAAAAAAAAATTAAAAAAATTAGGACAGTTCCTTGTCCCTGTAAGTTGTCATAATGCAAACAGCCATAAATAAGCTGTGAAACGTATACCAGCTCAGAATGGGGCCCGGAGGCTCCAGCTGTAGAGTACTACAGTAACTAATAACAGATCTCTGCACTATTCGATATGCATACACAAATATAATCCAGACCAACTAGGAGCATATTTCTGTGGAATTATCCAGCCCACACACCCACACAACACATTCATATCTAATTCAGCATAATGTTTAATTTTACATAAACTGGCACTATTTGATCTGCATGAAAATCTGCAAAGACCAAGTTATTTCCCATTTTTGTCCTACCATTTCTGCATTCTATCAAGTGGCTGAAGCGTTTTTAATATCATTTTTGTGTTGTTGGCATCGTAAAATGCAGTTTACTGTCATGAAGATCAACAGCTTTAGCACTCCCTACAGAGTACCCACATTTCCCTCATTATACCAAGAAGTTGTCACAGTTCTGTCAGGAGAACTGGAAGAGTATCTCCTGATATTTTCCTCATTCATTGTTTTTTATTTCTGAAATAGTTTCTGAAATAATTTCTTAAACGTTTTTCTGGGGAGAGAACATCCTCCTTAACTAAAAGTCATGAGCCTCTTACTGGTTTCAGAGAGCAATGTCACTGATTGTGTCAACAGCACTTACTTCCATTGATCTCCTCCATTTTTTTCATTTCTATCAGAACTTGCCTTGCAAAAATTTGACACTTTTCTTTAGCTTGTGAGTTCCAACTGGTTGTAGGTTGTGTCCAATGACAGAGGACAATTTCTTTTTTATTTCTTTTCTCTATTGCCATTCATGAAGGCAGAGAATTTAGAATTTAGAAGGAAGAACACAAACTATACACAGCTTAAAGTTTTCAGCACGGTATTTTCTTTGCTTCACTTTGGCAAATTCGTGTTGTCTATAAAATATAAACTAAGAACAACAATTCAGCAAAATGCAATGAAAAATAATGAAGGAACTATGTATTTTTCGCTGTTAGTGTGCTGAAATTCTCTAGTGCATCAGGCAAAAATCAGCTGTTTAAATACAAGCCTGGGGCTACTGGATGTTCTGGTACATGCTGGACAAGTGCTGGCAAATCCTATTAATCACACAGAGAAGGTTCTATTGGGACAGAGTTTTCAGTCACTTCTTTGACAGGGAGTGAAGTATCAGACCCATCACTACACCTACTTAAGGTGATTTTTTGTGCTTCTGGAAGGTATGTGGAATGATACCTGCTTTTAAGAAAAGTTTAGCCATTCCCTTCCAAAAGACAAAAACCCCTCGGCACAGTCCGATTAATGGTTGTAAGGGAACCAAGGTGGAATTGAGGCAGGAATTGAATGTGCTTCTCTTCCCTCCCTGATGATAATTAGTTGGAATCATAAGTGTTTTACAATTCAGTTTCTAACCTCTGCTGCCAAACAAGAACAGCAGGATGGCTAATAGACAGAGTGACACTTCTGT
This sequence comes from Harpia harpyja, assembly GCF_026419915.1. Classification (NCBI taxonomy): domain Eukaryota; kingdom Metazoa; phylum Chordata; class Aves; order Accipitriformes; family Accipitridae; genus Harpia; species Harpia harpyja. The sequence continues at coordinate 13,816,739 of NC_068956.1, read as the reverse complement.
CTGAAAATGACTGCTGTCTCAGGATGTCATGTCACCTTTCTGCTTTTCACTAGAGGTTTCATGCAAAGCAGCAGAGGGAGAGAAGATGCCAAGAGGATACAGGGTTATGTAAAACAAGCTTTTAGAAATAGTCTGGTAATGCCTGTTGTTTAATGTGATGTTATGCTTTCCTTTCTTCTTATCTTCAGTGTTCCCTTAGATTCTAGTTATATTAGTTTATCCATAAAAATTAACATGATCTATCTGTATAACTTGGTATGGTGACAGGTCACACCATAAAAATATCTGAGCTGTTGGAAAGAGAAAATAATCCCCAGCATATTCATTTCTTTTCTTTCTTTTTTCCATGTTATGTTGGAATATTTAAAAATTATTAAAAATAAAAAAATGAGAATGTCATTAAGTATGATTATGTAGATTACTACTGAAAATGGAGAGGCAGGTATTGTCTGTGCTTTGAACACTGTTTCTAAGTCTGAGTAGTGTATTACTTGCAGTCTTTCTATTTGTATTTACGGGACTCCTTGACCCCATAAGGTTACCTATTAAAGGGCCAAACCTTTCTATTAATTAAAGTAATAAAGAAATTAAATAATTAAATAATTAATTAATCTGATTTTAAATTAAACTAATTTTATAAATTGAACCAGACTTAAACAAGGACAAAGGGACATTAGAAATATGGTAATTCTTCATAGCTAATTATACAGGAAAGCACTCATGTGTTAGCTTGACCTAATTCCAGTAAATTGAAAGAGAAAGTTTCTAATTGTAGATCCTTCACTTCAGCACTGAAAGTATATAATAAAAGATAATCTCCCAGCTAAGGAAAATCCAAAGCTAAAAACACATAAGAGAGTTCAAACCAAATGGGTGGGAAACATCTTATTTATATCACTATTTAAAATTTTCAGTAAAGAAGACTTTGTAATGTATCTAGGGAAAAAAAAAAAATCTCTAATTTGAAAATATTGCCACTAATATTATCACACCTTCACTTACATCTTGCTAGTATTTCAGAAAATTTAGCTCACGGTAGTACAATTAAAAAGAATTTAAGTTTCAACTTCACACTTGTAGATATGCGGATCTCTTTGGACAATTTATACACTAAGGAGGCAGACATTAAGGAAGGAAACTAGGCTACACTCATTCAAAGTGCTTATAACAGTTATGCAGACATAAAAAAAGAAAATTAGTTAATACAAATATTACAGCTGGAAGTGGATATTATCATCTGCTTAGAGCTTATTTTCATAAGCTACAGGGTGGAGAGTGTTTCCTGAACCACAGAAAACTCATGACTTTCAGAAAAGACATAGCACACTGATATTTTGAGGAATTAAATTATGATATAATTAATCCATTTAATGAAATAATTCATTTCCTTTCTATATTCTTTGCTCCCAGACAAATTGGGGCGAGGGGGGAGTTGGATAACAGTTTATATAGTAAGAGAAGGCAGCAGCTGATGAGAAATGTAGAGCCTGGTTTCTCAGCTTCTCTGAAAAGGTGGAAGATGGACATTCCTTCACATTCATTCTGTCACACACATGACATCCACTTTTTGTCAACAAAATTTAGTCTGATTATCCTCTTATACTGGGGACAGAGAGAAGGAATCTTCCCCTCCTACTGATGGTTTGAGGACTTGCTAAACATAGCAAAGGTGCCACTGTTTTAAGGAGGATCATCCAGTATTTTCAGTGTTGCAGAAGAGGGAATAAGGAAAACAAAACAACTCTATGTTCTGAATTCAGTGAAGGCGAGACATTATGCAGTAAAAGTAATCTAAAAACTAGAGGAGAACCAATGTTACCTTTTTTTGTTTGTAAACTTCAGATTTGAATTAGCTGTTTTACTTTCATTCTTTTTATTTTAATTTACCAATTTTCCTCAGCTGTTCTTTTACAATGTAAATTGTATGTCACCATTGATGACCGAGGTAAACGGCTAAAGACAGATCATCCCATTCTGCCCCTCAAATTACTTCTGTTTTCACAGCACAAGCAGATTAAATATTACAGGATAGCTAAAAATCCAAAAATAAATCTGCTGTGTCTCCCATTCCTATATACATCGCTGTAACACGTCTTACCCCCAACTGTCCTTGTTTGTTGGCCTCTACAGGCCAATCTTTGCCCTTGCCTATTTGCATATATTATACTAGAAAGTTAATGTAGTATGAGTTGCCTCACTGTTTAGAATCTCTGCTTTTTTTTCCTTCCACAAAGAAAACTTAAAATTTGAAGAAATCTTTTTCTCCCTTGTGAACACTTGATTTTTATCATTCCCCATCACCTTCAAGAGTCTTCAGGAAGAAATACAATCCAAAAAGACAGAAATAAATAAAAAAAAGAAAAATAAACCAGTCACACCTCCTTTCTGTGGGTATTTGTATCAGAGTCTCTCAGATGATCAAGGACAGGACTGAAAATTCTCGCCAGCATGCCATTTCCTGCTGTTGCTTCAGCCAATTTCCCTTGGCTACTGCCTACTAACAGCAACTCCAAACAGCCATTGGCAACAACAGCTTCCAGGCTGACAAAATCAATTTTCATTTTGAACAATATTTATAAAAACAATAATGCCCTTTTCTAACCTTTGTCAAACTAAAGGAGATGATTTCATTGTTCATACAATTATAATGTGTAGTTCTTTTGACAATGCAACAGGAAATGTAAACTCATTATTTCAGCTATACAATGTCATCTCACAATAATTACAAGTGCCTGATGTGCCATTTTTCTACAGCTTGTTTTATACAGTAGTTTCAAATCAGGTGCGAATAAATTAAGAAAATCCACAAACCACTAGAGATTTTTAGCACCAGTCTCTCTCTCCTACAGGCATCGCAATGTTCATTACATTCCCCTGCATCCCCCTTCTCCTCATGAAGATAAAACACCATGGTTCTTCCACCCATCACCATCATTTATCCCTTCAGCTTTCCGAATGCAATAGCCATTAGGCCCAGGTTTTTGGCTGAGATGTGTATCACTATGTCAGGTCACAACAGTACCAGTTGGCTGGGTCTGAGCAAGTTGGAAGACTAAAGACATGTAGACACAGATGTACATATATTGTACCTACATATATGTAGGTACATATATACATTCATTTAAACCTTACCTTATTGTCTTACACACTGACAAATTTAACTTGGCAAGACTTATCAAACCTAAACATTTCAGTTTAATGTCCAGATGTCCACCTAATATGATCTTTATAAAAATATTTTGTTCCATAGAGTTAAAAAAGCAAAATTTTTTTGTTTTTCACTTTTACCATTTTTACCTAAACAGTAAAGATAGCAAAACTGTTGGGTTTGTTTTCAAAAGTAGAAGGCTTTTATGGAAAATAAAGCTGTTGAAGTTATTTTTTTGTGTGGTATACCAAGAATAGTTTTGAGACTTAGATCTCATTTTTAAAGTTAAATACATTACTTTTAATTTCACAAAATTCTATGATACAAAGACTTTCTGGAAATTGTTGCATGATCTTTTAAAAAAGGAATTAATGTACTAAAGAGCAGTATTGGTATTTAAGGCATTATATTCTACCTACTAATTTGAGGAAAAGATCCAGAACAGTAAAAATAGTTTGTTTATTAAAGAACAGATAGTATTATGTGCAAGTAAAAATATTTCTTTTTTCATATGTCAAATTACTCATACTTTTTACTTTTTTATAGACAAACTTGTTGCATAGGTATGTAAACTTAAAATATTGGAAAGATTAAGACAAGCTTAGAGATAAATGGTATATTTAAGTATTTAGCTATTTGTCAGTGCTTTGGCATGTGGAATTACAAAGTAAGCAGTAGGTAATTCAGGAAGGCTTTAGTGTGAAAACACAAACATAAGAAACAAGAAAACAAGACATATGTCAGTATAAAAGAAGGTACTTAAAACACAATTACTTGACTTCAAATGTTATGTACCTTTAACAGAGGTGCAACTGGGCAGTCATGACCTTCAGCTAAGTAAATTCCTCGGTCTACCTGTTTAGCCTTTTTGAAAATGAGTGAGACAGAATGCGTTAAAGAGATTATATCATTCATCTTTCTCCTTCAGGAGCAATTTTGATTACAAAAGACAGTCCATAGAAAGTCACTGGACACGTTTATCACTCTCTGGGTATACCCCATGACAGCTGTAAACCTGTTATCGTTAAGATTCAAACACTATTGTTATTTTCCACCTTACTCGCAAGGTAGAGATATTTCTATGAAATACATCATATATTGCTAGTCTTATTTTTTAATTTTAACAATAAAGACAGCTGTTCAAACACAAGTTTTCTCTAAGCTCAAGATTTTTTGTTGTTGGAGTTACTGGAAATATGGGTAGACTAAAAAAAGATCTGTTTAATACTAAATTAAGTGACATGCAGATTAAGAAATTGAACTTACACAAACAAAAAAAAGTCTTAGAATCATTTCTTCTTCAACTGGTACAAACTTGTGTGTGCAAATATGTATTTCTTCCCTTCAAAATAAAATGTTAGTTTAGCTTGGTAACTTGCTGAGAGAAATTAATCCAACATAATTCAAGTTAAAGTTGCCTATTTAAGAGCATCCACAAAGCAGTATAAAGTAGTTCAAAATGACTAGTTTAAAAATCAATTTAATTAACTCAGAAAAATGTACAAAGCAGCTCTAATAATTAGTGAAATCAAGGACATATATAGTCTAAAATTAATTGGTGACTATGTGGCTACTTGACCACATCATGGTCAGGTTTTGTGATCAGCGTAATGATCATCAGAGTTTTGAATCTAGCACTCAAACGCACACAATTAACATTTAATGTTTCATGGTGCTTAGTCTTGCCAGAAGCTGAACTGGGCTTGCTCTTCCTATCATAAAACATGAAGAGACAGTAACTACTTAGTGAACTTCTAATTATTTATTTCTCTCTTAGTCTTTAGGCTTTATAGATTCATCCTTCTAAAGAGTGACAATAAAATTACTGGCATTATTATAAAGAAGGGTTAAAATAAGGGGCTGAAATAAAACAGATGATGACCTAAATAATTTCACTAAACAATCCAAGTTAGTTCCAGTAAAAATCATATAAAGATTTCTGTGTGGTAGAGGCAAAAAAAAAAAAAGGCAATCAAAAAAACAAATGACAGAAGAGATGAAATATTTTACTGGGTGCCAGCTCCAAAACTTGCTCCTTCTTTGTTGCACATCAGATAATTTACTTATTCATGAATTAACTGTCATAATAATCTTGAAGAACACATTGTATCATTATCTTCATTAACACACAATGGTGCCAAACTGCCATTAAAACATGTTTAAAAGTATGTGAAAGACAGGAACTAATTTTTTGTTAACTATCTTAACTACCCACTCACACCACCATGTCTGAACAACGTCTTTTCTATAAAGATTACCAAGGCCTTTCTTTGTATTGGGTGAAAACAAACTCTTGCTTAAAAATATTCCAACCTTTTTCAAAAAATATTATTATTTTTATTTTCTAGAATATGTTATTCCCTAGGTGGGTTTCTAACTTTCCCACTTCTTTCCTACAAACCCTAAGATTTTCTCAATTTTATCAAATACTCGAGCTTTATTTTTGCTCTCAATAGGAAGTGTTATAGACAAGCAATAAGCCTTTCTGGTTTTCTGGCTGCTCTGGCCAGATCTCCTCATTCTTAACCAGCAGCAAGTCTAATCTGGGCTCCTTCCCTTTTCCACTACCTACAATAAGCTCTTTCTTAATTCTTAGAATAACTGATACCTGGTACTAATCACAGCATCACAAGCTCCAACTTTGAAAAGCATTTCATAAACCACATACCTCGACATGAACAGCTAAAGAGAAACAAAAATAAATGAGACATTAAAACAAAATCATAATGTTGTCCTATCTTCTGTTCTTATTAGTATGTTGACATTTTTTTTTCCTAATTGAAAGCAGCCACGGAGTGTTAGAGACAGATTTTGTAATCCATGCCACTGCTGACTTGGATTTTTTCCCTCTGCTAATCCTGTAGCAATAAATTATTAGAACTACAGAGAGATGAAAATCACATTAAATCAGAAAAGCATGAGAAACTGAAAAGAATCTGAAAGAGCTGTATTAAAAAAAATAAAACACCTTTAAGTGCTATTTTTGCCTACAGTATTACATGGGCTTTTGTCACTAAAAAGTGTAAAAAGACCAGTTGCAAACATAGCTTCTGGAAGTAAACAAAACCAAACATGCTGAATCTTGAGCTATTCTGTCCACCACTGTTGAGACACAGACAGCGAGAGTTTTCATAACTGCTGTACACAGACAATACTGTCTGTGAATAGGTACTTCTCCTACACACCTTGCGCTGCAGGGCTTCAAACACCCACAGCAGCAGCCAGCAGGAGTTGTGCATGTACCCTGGGAAACCTCCTGACGCTGCCACGTGAACTACCTTTAGCAGAACTGCAGATGATTCCGTCTTTGGTTCACACAATCCCAGTGAAGGGCTGATTTTTAACTCAAGAAAATCCTCTATGTGTGGGCCCCTAACTAAAATGGACATCATATTATATTTTATATTAGAGGGACAAGAAAAATAGTTTATTTACTGCACTACGGTATCAATATTCTGGATTTTATAATCCAGTTGTGAGAACGAATGCTGAGCAACCACCTGTGTAAAGAGACCTGACTAACATAATCAGGATTGCAGAAGTGCACTCAGCAACTTCTCACAGGATTATACTTTAACTGAACATCTCTTATACATCTTCAATCATTAGACACATTATTTTCTCCTTGAAGAATCAAAAATAGCTGTATGGATTTTCTTTAAGCTATACATACATTTGTCTGATAACAAATTTGAGAAGCTGGAGTCCGACGTCAGTTTATGGGGAAGTTAAAAACTACTTAAAGAGGGAACAGTAGCAAAAACTAGAGAGGATTGCATCTTCAGTCTAGTAGCAGATATTAAGCATAGATCCAGAATCTAAGCATGGTATTTAATCCTTAACTGATGTATCCATCCATAGGAATTTTGCTCTGAAATCAGGTTACCAGATGAGGATAATTTGCAGACGCCAAAATGTCTACTGCAACTGGAAAAGCTAGCTGACTGTTACCAAAACTAGCTATATACTATTATCATAACTTGATACAGATAACACACTGGAAAATATTTCTTGGAAAGCTGTCTTAAATGGGGAACTCTCCAAATGGAAAGCGAAATTCCCATTTTTTTTGTAGTTATGACTGTGTTAATGCATGTGACATTCTAATTTTTGTGGGTTTTTTTACCCAAGATTAAATAGATAAATCCAGATCTCATTATATTACTTAATTGAAGATCTATTCAAAAGGCCTGATAAATAAATAAGAATAAGCTATATGAAAAATTATAACTACTTCCAATTTGTAATAGGCCCCTGTCATCAGTTGATATTTAATCTGTGAATGAAAAATAGAGGAGGGGGGGAAACCAGACCAGTCAACATCTCAGTCTGAGAAAAAATAAGCTGTTGTATTAGGGCTTTCTGGAGGAATTCAATTGCCTTCATCCTGTTGATTATTAAGAGAGAGAACTAAACAGCCATCTTTATAACACTACAGAAATTAAGTAGCTCTTCAAGGAAGTAGGAACAGATGGATTAACTTTTCATGTACTAACATTTGTCTGCAGAGAGATGCAAGAAAGCTGAGACAAATTTCCTCTCCCTCCCTAAGAAAGTGTAAAAAATGTATCAGTGCTTTATAGGAGATAGTATTTTCATTTTCATAATCAATTTGAATACTGTATCCTAAACAAGCAAAGTTACAGGCATAAAAGTGTCATTCAGAAATAATGATAGCAAAAAAAGGTGTAAAAAGTTCATAGTGCATTTTCATTAACTTTTTTGCTCAATCAAGATTTAGTCACTTAATATTGTCATCATTGTATACAGATTTGAATGGCAGAATTCATATACATAAATTTTCTGGTATCTTAAAATGGAGAGACTCCACCTTTTGAAAGTAAAAAGTATAAAAAGGGTTAAAGACTATTTTTAAAGAAATAAGTGCACATAGTAAAGCTCTAGGAATAATGAACGTACAGGACAACATTCTGCACATGGGAGAATCCATGAGCCCAATAAAGTAAAAGAGGTATAAGACAGGATATGCTGTAACCAACACTTTTTCTAGGAAGTGGATTATATTGTCAAAGAATAGTAAGACAAACACTATTTAGGACTTGGAAAGGAAAGCAAAACCATGGAGTAGTCAGTTTTGATAAAGAATATATCTTTTCATTGTCATAGTTTAGCCCGAGCCAGCAACTAAGCACCACGCAGCCGCTCACTCACTTCCCCCCGCCCCAGTGTGTGGGGGAGAGAATGCGGGAAAAAAACAGTAAAACTCATGGGCTGAGATAAGAACAGTTAAATAGAACAGAAAGGAAGAAACTAATAATGATAATAATAACAATAACAAAATAACGATAATAATAATAAAAGGATTGGAATATACAAAACAAGTGACACACAATGCAATTGCTCACCACTCACCGACCGATGCCCAGCCAGCCCCCAAGCAGCGATCTGCCCCCTCCCACCCCCACTCCCCCCAGTTTATATACTGGGCATGACATCACATGGTATGGAACATCCCTTTGGCCAGTTTGGGTCAGCTCCTCTGGCTGTGTCCCCTCCAAACTTCTTGTGTCCCTCCAGCCTTCTCACTGTCTGGGCATGAGAAGCTGAAAAATCCTTGACTTAGTCTAAACACCACTTAGCAACAACTGTGTGTGTTATCAACATTCTTCTCATACTGAACCCAAAACATAACACTATACCAGCTACTAGGAAGAAAATTAACTCTATCCCAGCCCAAACCAGGACAGTATTTAAAGATAATTTAACTAATATCAGTAGATTCTTTAAATATTGTAAGTGACAAATTACAAAAATAGAATATGTGAATTATAGGATTTCTAAACCAAAATTCTAGATTCCCTTGGAGGGTGCTGTAGTATTTTCATTACTAAGTAAAGAGATAAAGAGTTCATATGAATGCCAGTGTAAATAGGATTTTTCGAGTAGAGTTGTTTTTGAGCCAGTAAGGAGTCAAGCAAAACACCAATGAAATTGCTATCAGCAACAGGAAATACCCAGATTATGATGGTGGCAGAAGAAGAGCTGCAACACTTGGAGCAGTACAGATTTCCTGCAATCTCAGAAAACGTATTGCCAGAACTGCCTTTTTATAATAGAATATAAAGGATTTATAAAGACAGTTGTGAAACAACTTTTTTTTATGTATAGAATTGAAATGGATATATTACTAACAACTAACAAAACAGAATGATACTAAAGGTTTGTAAATCTATCTGAGAAAAATAAAACAAAAAAACTCAACAAGCTGAATGGTTTTAATGAAACCTTTTACAGTACAAAGAGTCAAAACCCACTGGAGTTTAAAATGAGGAACATTGAATAGTCTGCTACAGTTAAGAGTCACCAGGAGAAGGAATTAATATTTTTACATTTAGGTCAATAGTGTTTTCATATTACTTTTCCTTAAAGAAAATTAGTTCTCAGTTACTGAAAGTTTGAAAAAACTTTAAACAATTAAACCATTTCAGAATGTCAATGTTGAAGGTTATTGAAACTAATGAAATGGTTATTATAAAAGTTTGGGACTTCATTCATCTTCTGTCAATTAATATATCATTACATTCTACTACATTACAATCAAGTACTTACATGTCTAACATTGAAGAATCAGCAGTTGTGTTGTCTGTATTGTTAGGACATCAACTGCCAAGATTAAAAATGCATCTAAAAAGTGTCATTATCTACTCTGTCCCATTTCTAAGTACTGTAAAACAGAACCATGTTAGAATAATATGTTTCCTGGAAAGGCAAGATGAGATAGTAGAAGCAGCAGAATAGATTATGAACTGGAGTTTCTGACGAGTGTGAAGATATATGTTTGATAATAACCAAACTTTCCTTGTTTATTAGTTCATTCTTTTTTCTTGTCAACAACACATGTTCAGGTCTCCAATATATGTGACCTATGCATGCTTTCCAGGGCCCATGGGTTTTATTATCAATATTATTTGAGATGTGGAAATGCCCAGAGAGAGTGCTAGATAGTTATTCTGTTGTTGCTGAGAGTTAAATGAGAAGGAAAAGAAATATTTCTTTCATATTACTAATATAAATACTCCTTGCCAACAGTTGTCAGCAACAAATGTTAAGAATGCAGGCTGCCAAAGGCGAGCTTGACAGTGCAGAACTTCCTTTTGGAATAACTGTCAGCTAAAAAGATCCGTTGAACAGGAAGCTGAAGTTAGCCTTTTGAATTTATTTGCAAACTAATAATAATTTTTAAAAAAATGTGGAGTCAAATGAAATACTTTGCTGCTGCATTCTAAATCAGTTTTGGTTTTGATCTTAAGTGGTTACTAAAACTATATTAACTTTTTGATATAAAGCTAATTATACAAAGACATTTCATTTATGTTCCTTCACACTGCTTTTATGTTGCACAAAAGTCATATTGTTCCCTAGGAAAGGAGTGAATTTAAAATTTCAGCTAGACTGATATCAAACACATTTCAAGCAATAAAATGAATTGTCTGAATCATAAGTTTTATGTCATTCAAGCTTATCTCAACTATAGGCAGAAGTGATGCTTCACAGTCCTGGAAACATGAAATTTAAGTATTGTAGTCATGCAAGCAATTGGAATCCCAGAAAGCCGTAGGGTACAACAAACAAGCGCTTTGTGTTAGAACAATGAGCAAGATGCCTGGTAGTATAGCAAAAGATTGACCAATGTCTACAGAAGTCTGGTATTGTATGCATGTGGAGCGGCAATTTTTCAAACATGGTATTGCAAGGTACATAACATGCACTAAATGGATTGCAGTCCATGATTAGGGCTTGCACGTGTGTTTAGCAAAGGCATAACATAATTACCTAATTTGTAATGCACAATAAGAAATGCCACTTAATAAGAGAACATAGGATGTATGCCTATAAGGATTATAGATGCAAAGAATATAAAGATGAATCTTAATTTGAGACCATGGACTCAAATTGCTACAAGGTGAGATCCCACTGTGTGCTACATATCACCTAAGTAGAGAATTTAATTTGCTGCTGTACTCTATCATCCCGAATAAAAGCAACTGTGGAGTCAACCTCTGAGTCTAGAAAAGTCTGAGTGAAGTCAGCCTTTGAAAGAAGTGGAATTTGAAAGGCTTTGGGTGAATTAGGGGCAGTTAGGTGCTGAGTAGCTGTGTCTCTAGATGTCAGTGCTGGGCACTCAAGGTAGCGGTCCCAGCTGTAGTTTAACTGTACGCTTGTCCTTCCACAGAATTGTCACCAGCATTATTTGAAGTTGTGAATAGTCAGTCTCTATATAATTGACTTTAGCGTTTCTATGATTAAAAAGTCATCAGCTATTGTGTCTGGAACGTGTAAGTCCCTAAATAACACTTTATATAGTTTTTTTTTATGTATTGATTGACTGATTGATTGATATGGGTTTTTTTTAAGACAGACACAAATGTATTTGGGGAAGGTCTGTGACACTGGCTGAGATTTTACATGTGTTCTCACATGCTCAATACAGACCTTAAAAATCTTCTGAAGCATTTTGTATGCCTTGGGGAAAGGCTGAAATGAAATATAATTACAATCTTCACCTTTTTCTTTTTTCTTCCTAAGGATGATGTATCAGGTTTTCAAGTGGAAGATGCATTCTGATAAACAGCAGCATTACAGTTGTATTTTTCAGAAGACATCTACAGAATGATTGTGATAGCAGAAAAAAACAGCTCTGCAGAGTAAATAAAAAGTATACTACTGCTTTTCAACAAATTGATTATTTTTTCCGTTGGCTGATGGGTCAGCTGTACATAGTGTCCCTTTGGGCAGGCATTTAGATTAAACTATAATGTGGTTTGACTCTGAGAGGCATAAAGGGGGAAAATATTGAAAGACATCACTGAAGGTTTAGTATTGCTTTTAGAGTACTGAATTTAATTTGAAGAGACACCTTGATCATTATTTAACTCTTATGACCAACCAGACAGGCTGCAAATAAATAGCAATTTTTTTTCTTTATTTTGTCTTATAGGTGGTCTTGGAGTTCCAGTATAATCTCCTGAATTCTCAGTTTAATATGTAGCTAGTAATATTGTCTCAAAAACTAGCTGATACTTCTTTAATTCTCCATCTATTTCTAGAACTCTAGACGGTTGAACCTGAAAACCAGGTAGGTCTTGACCTAGTCATCCTCTCCTCTCTAACTATTTAGAAAAAGAAAAGGGTGCATTCACTTTAAATAGAGTAAGGTATGTACCCATTTCTAGAACTACATGTTCTACTTTAAGGGAGTGAAAACCATGAACCAATACATTTCTAGGTACACATATTTTCCATTTCAGTTTCAAAGAAGAGGAGATTCCAAATTATAAAGAATACAGGAAAAAAGCTGTTGTTCTTGATGTTTCCTATGTATGCAGAAAGTTCAGACAAAGGTATAATGAAAAAATAAAGAAGCTGGCAAGTCAAAAGTCAAAATATAAAAGACCTAAATATCAAAGAGTCTGATTTTCAGGTCTTCTGTCTAATGGAACTTTAAAAGCTTAAAGCAATGATGCTTTCAAATTAAAAACTTATCTTTCTATGAAGAAAGATTTCTATGGTGCTTTATAAAGGACGTAGGAAAAAGTCACAATGAATTAATGAAGAAACTAATTATTTTCAAAGAAATTATTACTTTTGCCTTGATATGTTAAACTTTGAATTACTTCTTTCATGGATGGCTGTATAGCCTCCCAATAATTTTTTATTTGCACTGTGATCCAGTGATACAGACTAGCAAATTCAAACACTGATAGTGGCATAATTTTACAGCAAGAACATCATAACAAGGTTTGATCTTGAGTAAATACCCCTAGGTCATAGCAGCCATTCAGTCTGAACTCTGTGGTGGTGCTGATAACTCTTTTTGCCTTATTATTATTTTAGGGCTTGTATGAGAGTGTTTAGCTGTAAACATACCTTTAAATTGCTATAATCATTTCTAACACTTCAAACAATTACCTTCTTTGAACTGTTCCTCTTTGGTTACACCAGTCATCTTTTTGCTCTAAGGTTTCCTTTTTTCTATCTGTCCATTTTTCTGCACGTACCTGAGAAGTACGAAGACCTTTACGCAGTGTTCAAAACACTCCCCTTCTGTCTAGAGTGTAAGACTTTCACAGATATGATTGATCCATTTCCAAAATGACACCCAGCATTGTACTAACTTCCCTCAAACTGTATGAAATTGCATTCTTTACTAGTAATTTGCTGTCCAAAATGAGACCTCCCAATGAAATTGCTTAGATTAGACAGAAGTAAAAAAAAAACAACACATGACAGACTTCTTCTTGTAGTTTTCAGTTCCCTTTACAATTTACGGAGTTATTAATTCTCAGCTGCCCTTCTGCAGTAGCTCAGAGAAGGTGGAGGTGAGCTGGGGCAGAAGAATGGAGGTGAGTTCTAATGTCAGGTTGTGCAGAGACACCCTCCTTTTCTGAAGGGCTGCTAGTGGGTAACACTGAAAGCTGTTACAGCAAAAAAACCTGGAAATAGCTAACTTGAGGAAATTCCAGTGAGCAGGAAATAGTGAAGATTTCCTTATGCTTCTTTTTTTCAGGCTCTTAAACAGTGAAATCCAAACAGCAACACATGGAGTGATCTAGTTCTGTTCATTGATTTTCCCTGAAACTGTCCATTGCCACAGGTTTGAAATTTCTGTATCTAAGCCTTGCAGTAAACATCAGTAAACGGTCTTTATTATTCACCCATCAGACTGTGGTAGGAAGCAAATTACTTTGAGTCTTGTAGAACTTTTTTGAGTTTTATAAGTAGTAACATTGTAGGTCTGCTTTAAAAACAAACGGTACTTGTCTCAGCAAAGGGCTTTGGAGGTGCTGTGAGGAATGTTTTCACTCATCACTGAGACATGGAAACTCATTTGGAGAGTTCTGTAAGTGACTCACACGGCTTATTGCCTACAGCATCTGCAAAGGTGTTGATAAGAACAATGCCTAAATTAAACTGGCACTGCTGTATCCAAGAGGTTTCTCCGAGTTACACATGGTTAACAAGCAGCCTTACAAAGAGGGAGCACAAATGCCTCTCTTCTAGATGGCAGGAGATGGAGAACAACATTCCTTCTGACTGGCATTGGTCCAAATATTATTAATCGCTTCCAGAGAATAACTTTATGTTTGTGATAGGTTCAATGCACAAAACCTATCTTGCAGCTTATGATTTTGGGAGGGAGGGGGGGTACTGGGGTAAAAGTTGGTCAAACAACTGCTACAGAAAGACATATTTGCTTCCCTCCTGTTTCTGGAGCTGTGAATCTCTTTTTAAACACGTACACAATGAAACCCCCCCAATTTCCATTGATATCCAGTCCCCAAATCTTGTCAATTTATCTTGTAGGTGGAAAAAAATCTTAGTTATACTACACTGCCAATTTTAATACTACACTTTTTTGTCTCTTAAGTCAAATCGTATAATCATTTATGGGTATAATCATATATGATGCTTGATATTTCTTCCTGAGTCAGTATTGAACAATGTCAAACATGAAGTGAAACTTGCTGCTGCAAGAAGTCACTAAAACCAACATTTTACATTCAAAACTGAAAATGTAGTTTTTACAGACACACACACACACACACAGAGGCACACACACATTAATCTGAGCTGCTTGATGCTTTTAAGCTAGAGACCATAAAACCCCCAACCTTTTCACCTCTTAATATGCTGTTTATATAGTTACTAAAGTAGTTTTACTGAGCCATTTTCAGTTACTCTTTGCCTGACTGCTCCATTTCTTTATCCATGTCAGATGGGAATTTTCACCTTAAGGAGTCAGACACATGTCTGGCATCAACACTTCATAGGGCTGAGTGGATAACATTTGAGATTGCTCTGTCAATCATGTACTTGGGTGACTGCCTGTTAGATGCAAAATTGTGGACAGAAAAATACGACTATATTTTTCAAAAGCTACTATATAATGATAACAGTAAAAGTTGCCTGAGGAGCCATTTTAAATATTAGACTTCCATATCAGAAGCCTATGAAAGAATTGATTCTCAACTTTTTTTGTAGTTTGAATATCTAGATTTTCTATGCCTTGCAGATCTCCAAACCCTTGAATTTAGCATGGACAAGTACATAAAACATACCTGCCAAAAAACCTATCTTTTTTCAAGTTTTTTTACCCCTCATCAAGCAAAAGCAATACAGCTGTGTAAAACAGCTCACTGCAGCTTCTGCACATCCATAAACTTCTGTTTCAAGCACTAAACCATTGGCCTCTTCTGAAACCTAGTGTTTCTCTAAGTGACTTCATTGTATTAGATCCTAGTACTCAAGATATGAAGAATGTTAGTTTATATTGAAGCAATTTCTTCTTTCAATTAAGCAAAATAGTAAACAGTTCAAAGTATACCCCATCATGACTAGAAGTTTTATGCAAATGGCTATGATTAAGAGCTAAAAATACTTAATCTTCAGTTGCACTTTACAATCTGGTGCAAGAGAAGTGCAAAAAGGGAATGAAATTCCTTTACTTGCTTAGGTTAATCTGTATGTTTGCTGCCTATTCCACTAAGCCAGTTTTAGGTACTGACCTCATGGAATTAACTGCCTTGGAAAATGAGTTAATGCCATATATATTGAGTCCTTGTAATAATAGTAAAGCTAAAGAGTAAATCATTGAAACACTTACAAGAACAGAGAATAATTAACCAAACCTTAGAAGAGTTAATACTATGCTGTTACTGCTTTCATCTCTTAAGATAAAAGAACTGTTTCTTTTTCATATCCATCTCCTGCAGACTTCAGTTTTCTTTTTACAAGCTGAAATGAAAGTTGACAGTGCTAAATTTACAAGTACACTAATGTATGCATATCACTGCTGTTCTAAATGTGACTTTGGCCCTTAAATATCTTTAGGTTTTCCAAGATGCTAACAGTGTTTTGAAAATTTTCCTACTAATCAAAAATTATTTCGGGAAGGAACCCAATGTGTATTTTAGTGATGAATGAACAGAATTCAACTGGGAAATGAAAGAACTTTCTGGGTTTTTTTGAAAGCATGTTCCTGAAAATTGAAGTGATTTCGTTCCATAAAAGATTAGCTGATAGTCAATCTCATCAAAACATTTGATTTACAATACAGAACAATCACCCACAGCAATTTTCATAATAAGCACCTGAAAGAAAATCAAGATTAACATTTTCAGTTACCTGAAAGAAGCATTAGGCTGTATCTATTTAATAACTGTCTGAAAGAAATAAAGTACAGTACAAAATGTATGTTATATATATTGCTTTAGGATCTGTATTCTTGCTTTGTGGGAATGGGAAATTACTGTTAGGACTACAAAGATGACATCAAACTTGACAGTTTCTCAAATCAAGTACCTGTCGAAAAAGAACTGCCCACCTACCTGCCAGCTTGTTATTTAAATACTTAAAATTAATTCCCTTTCCTTACTTTTGCAGAACAGTTGCTTCAGAGAATATATCATTCCTTAAACATAAATGACCACTTTAGGAAATAACGTATGCATTCTCCTTAAAAAGGATTCAGGATTTCTTTGAGCCACAAACCTAGGAAATCAGCACTATAAGAGAGAACATGAGGAAATATGTATGTTCTTTTACAACCACAATAACATAGCCTTTTCAACTAGATACTTGAAAAAGAACGTTAGAACTAAGAACCACAAACCCATTAATTAAGAAATTTGAATCTAATACTACAGGATTTTCAGAGTTGAAGCACATACTAAGAGAAAGTTTGGTTCATGGAACACAAAAGTTTTATATCATGCACGTGAATAAAACCTTCAAATTATCTAGCAGGCATTCTCCAGACAAGAATAGAACATGGCATTGTTCATTGTTACAAATAAAACAGTACTTAAGGTGAGTAATTTCTGTCTCTTAGATCATGAATACCTCAGAAAGATGTATTTTACAGGACTAGATCTGAGAACTTTGTAATAAACATTTTAAAATACAGTTATAACTGAAAGTTGAAAATGTATCTTCCTTTTATTACAGGATAAGAAGCACCTGGCTAGAGCTACTAATATGTGGTAAATTGTCATCTTTCAGTAGCACAGTTTTTTCTTTAAAACATAATTTAAGATGCCTCTCAGATATTTAATCCCTGCAAGAATGGGAAATAATGTCACCTTGCTTTCAGATAAATACAAATACAAATATTATTAGAATAAAAGAAGATAAGATTATAGCACTTGATAACAAAGACATGCTTTGTAGTTCTTTGTAGTGAAATTACTTTTTTCTCAATGTAGTTGAAAATGTGATTATTATTATTAAACCTAACTCATCTAAGAAATTATTACCATGCTAAAGTAAAAGTGTTCGTTGTCTAAGACCTTCCTTGAGATCTGTGCTAGAAGCATAAACTAAAGAATTGTGTCTTGGGTAGAGATCTGTGAAACAACAATCTAGAAACACAGCATCACTTGTCCTACATGAAATATGACTACACAGGGAGGTGATGATGGATAGGAATTTAGTCTATGCATGCCAAGCAGAAAAGTAGCATGAATTTATGGCTTCTAGGCTAGAGTCAATTAATGAGTGTGTGTTTATCTAAATGTACTCATAGGTATATTACAAGTGGGATTACGGATGACACCTACAGGTTAATATCAGAGTAGGTATTTCTGTTTTACCGGTAGTATAGTTAGCCATGTAAAACAGTATGGCTTGCTCTGGGGAGTTTATATTATTATGTAGGAAACCTATGAATGAACTCACAGCTCTGCAGGTTATTGTATTGGTATTGTATTTATTGTACTGTATTGTATTGGTCTAGATTTACTGTATTTAAAGTTTTAATTTCAAAAGTTATTATTTCACTATAGATGTGGGAGAAACATGTGTACAAAACTCTGCAATATCTTTATGAAACACATCACAGCTAGGAAAAATAGTTCTGGAAATTGTCATCTTAGTTCCCTGAGTCACTACCTCCAGATCCTAAAAACAGAAATATAAACATGAAAACTATTAATAATTTTCTCTTCTAGTGTATCTGACAGACACACTATATAACATCAAATAATCCTAAAGTCCCTCCTCAGATAGGCAGTGCCACATAACTATCTCCATATCCAAATGTTACAGCTTGCTAATTTTCTCACAGACTTTTTTTGTATTGCACACCATATTATGTTATCAAAATAAACATGTGTCACAAAGAAAAGTTTATTTGTGAAGGCAGAGCCTCGGAAGAGGAGGAAACATAAGACAAAATCAATACCAAAACAAAATCAATAAAAGAAATTAGATCTACAGTATTGTTCATCCTATTCCTGTTTATATTTTATTTACCAAGTCCTCAGCAGTTTTTTACTGTAAATTAGGTTTTTGAAATTCCTCCAGTGTACTACATGAAGCGTTCCAGAAACCAGATCTAACTGTAAAACTTAGAGGATATATGAGTCTTCCTTCTTCACTTATGAAAAAAAAAAAGTAAATAAACAAATATTAAACAGTTACAGCAGATAATCTGAAAGTAATTAATAGTCTGTAACTTGTGGGAATGTGTTTATCCTAGCAAGGATTTACCAAAGGGTGTGTCAAAAGGGGGATATTCTGATCTCTTGCTGACATGAACCGCTGTGGCATATATGCTTCCATGAACACGGTGACTTTGCACTAGTGAGACTACAGAAAGTGTTATGCTATGGATTGGGACTAAATGTCTTTGCATTTAGCTTGTATGAACTTGGTGGGTTGCTGCTTAAAATAATGGTCAAACAATGCACTGCAGTTCTTGAACTGGTAGCCATGTGGGCTAGGCAGCAATATTCAAAAAGTGATGGGTGCCCACATTTGAGAATGCTACCTGTATTGGGTTTACAAGGCAAGGCTTTGATAGCAGGGGCGGGCTGCAGGGGTGGCTTCTCTGAGAAGATGCCAGTTGCTGTCTCCATGTTGAACAAAGCAAGTTCCAGACAGCTCCAAGACAGAGCCACCACTGGCCAAGGCTAAGCCCATCAGTGACACCGGTGGCGCCTCTGGGATAACAGATTTAAAAAAGGGCAAAAAGTGCTGTGCAACAGCATCTGGGAGAGAGGAGTGAGAACATGTGAGAGAAACAGCTCTGCAGACCCCCAGGTCAGTGCAGAAGGAGGGCAGGAGGTGCTCCAGGTGCCGGAGCAGAGATTCCCCTGCAGCCCGTGGGGAAGACCCTGGTGAGGCAGGCTGTCCCCCTGCAGCCCAGGGAGGTCGACAGGGGAGCAGATCTCCACCTGCAGCCCGGTGAGGACCCCACGCCAGAGCAGGTGGGTGCCCGAAGGAGGCTGTGACCCCATGGGAAGCCCGCGCTGGAGCAGGCTCCTGGCAGGACCTGTGGCCCCGTGGAGAGAGGAGCTCACGCTGGAGCAGGTTTGCTGGCAGGAACTGTGGCCCCTTGGAAGACTGATGCTGGAGCACTCCGTTCCTGAAGGACTGCGCCCCATGGAAAGGACTCATGCTGGAGAAGTTTGTGGAGGACTGTCTCCCATGGGAGGGACCCCACGCTGGAGCAGGGGAAGAGTGTGAGGAGGAAGGAGCGGCAAAGACAACGTGCCATGAACTGACCACAACCCCCATTCCCCATCCCGTGGTGCCGCTCAGGATGGGGGAGAAGATAGAAGAATTGGGAGCAAAGTTGAGCCCAGTAAAAAGGAATGGGTGGGGGGAAGGTGATTTTAGATTTCTTCCTATTTTTCATTATCCTACTCTCTTATTAATTAGCAATAAATGAAATTAATTTTCCCCAAGTTGAATCTGTCTTGCCCATGATGGTAATAGTTAAGTGATCTCCCTGTCCTTATCTTGACTGATGAGATTTTAATTTTATATTCTTCCCCCTATCTTGTTGATGCAGGGAGTGACAGAGTGGCTTGGTGGGCACCTGGTGGCCAGCCAAGGTCAACCCACCACACTAGCAAATGAAATGTGTATGAAATTGAGGATGAATCCTAAGAAAAAAAATTAAATTGCTCCTCCATTAAGTTACAACAGTGCTTTTCCTAGGAATTAGGATTGCTTTAATTAAAAAAGTAAGTAAGTAAATAAATAAATCCAAGCATTGATGAAGAATGAAGACAAAACCAGGGCAGAAACTTGTGGAACAGAAGAAACTAAAATATATGTACTTTTGTATCACCCAAAAGTTTTCCTCAGTTTCTCATCTCAAAGAGTAATCAACAGCAGAAGCTTCAGGAGGGCTTAAAAGCAGGGCATGGAAAGAGTGGTCTAAAACCTGGTGTGACCAATTAAGGTGATGCTGGTCTTTTTCAAACAACAAACAGTATTAATGTTTGTAAGCACCATGCTAGAGGACTATGGAGAATCTCTAAAATACATTGAACTTGAACACAACTGTCCTGGTTTTGGCTGGGATAGAGTTAATTTTCTTCCTAGTAGCTGGTACAGTGCTATGTTTTGGATTCAGTATGAGAAGAATGTTGATAACACATGGATGTTTTCAGTTGTTGCTAAGTAGTGTTTAGTCTAAAGCCAAGGATTTCTTCGATTCTCATGCCCAGCCAGCGAGAAGACTGGAGGGGCACGAGAAGTTGGGAGGGGACGCAGCCAGGACAGCTGACCCAAACTGGCCAAAGGCATATTCCATATCATGTGACATCATGCCCAGTATATAAACTGGGGGGAGTGGGGGTGGGAGGGATCTCTGCTCAGGAACTAACTGGGCGTAGGTCAGCGAGTGGTGAGCAATTGCATTGTGCATCACTTGTTTTGTATATTCCAGTCCTTTTATTATTGTCATTTTAGTATTGTTATTACTATTATTATTAGTTCATTCTTTTCTGCTCTATTTAACTGTTCTTATCTCAACCCATGAATTTTTTTTTTTTTTCTGATTCTCTCCCCCATCCCACTGGATGGAAGGGGAGTGAATGAGCAGCTGCGTGGTGCTTAGTTGGTGGCAGGGTTAAACCATGACAATGACACAGGTGAAAAACAGAATAGAGAACAAAATGTATCAGCAGAAGTAGGAGGATATTAAAACTTAAAGAAAATTTATTAGTCACCTCTACTGACCTCTGGAGTAAGGGCTCTTAAGAGCATGTTCCTGTAGCATTAATTGATCCTTACTAGATGTACTTTTCTAGCTATACTCATTCTATTCTGTGGACATCCCTAGTATCAATGGCAACTCCCATATTTTGATTTCAAAATATGTATAAGTTTTCACTATCACAAAATCCACTTGTTTTAATGTGCAGGAAGCATAGCTGTCTAGAACAAAAGAAATTTGTGCTTGTCTCCTGATGAACCAAAATAACATGAGAGAAAAGAAAGGATTATTTCACAAACATGAATCACCAGTGTTTCTGGCATGACATTTCAGGCTAAAATTAATTATATCCGAAAAAAACCCACATCACCCAAACTGTCCCACATCTCAGGTCTGCATTTGAAACAGGCATCTAGAGACAGCTCAGCTCATGTTTTCAGTCTAATCCCTCCCAGAAGTGATATGGAGTTTTAGCTTACTTTTCACAGTCAGCTTTAGCTTGCAAACATACTTTGTTAACATAGCTGACATAGCCTTTACATGTAGGAGGCATACACTTTAAAGTAACAATGCATGTGAGAAGCTTGAAAAGTGTCACAGTATAGTGGCTACATAGAGGAGAAAATAAACTTGTTAGCTGCCACTCTAAAGTGATCCGTTCCTTACTTCAAGTGATGTACTTTGAGGCCACAATGAGCCAAATTTACCCTTAGGAGAACAATGAGTGTTTAATTCACTACAATAAATCAATGCCAAAAGCCAACGAAATATGCTGGTATGAATTTGTCATACTATCTGCTTGGTCTGCTTACTATCTGCAAAATTTTCAGCAACTCTAGCACTAGATAACCAGGACCTGATTTGCAGACAGAAGTCAGGTCTGACTTCTCTTGTCTGTTTGTACATTTACTTGAAGTGTAGCTATTGCATCAAAAAGTCTACAAAGTTGTCACCTGCTCTTAGAACTCTTCCTTGACAGTTAACGTCTTTTTATACATGAGCATGCACCCCAGTACTGTGTGCATGCATGTGCGCATGTCCCAAATGGATTATAAAGTCAGTTTGGAAATCGTGCTTAAGATTATGTTTTCAATAAATTCTATCCTGATAAGGTACAAAAAACCTTTGAGATCCATTCACATTCACCGGTTTCTTTTACTATCTGTTACTCTTTCTTGAGAGCTCTCTCATTCACATCTCAAAGACTCAAAAGGAATACAGCTTTACCAAATGTTACAGGAATTTTCTCCAGACTAACAATATGGTCAGCTTCAGTCCCACATCCATCTGCAATCTTAATTTCCCAACTGAAGGCTCTGGAACCGCAGAACTACTAGCAGAGAAATGACATCTCTCCATCTGCCCTTAGAAGGAAAACTGCTTGAGATCAGCTCATTGCAAGCTTTATACATCTCATCTTTTGAAGTTATCATCCAATTCATTTATACTAGATCTGTCAATTAACTGTTAGTTCCCCCACTGGTTGTGCCTATATCCATGCCTAACTATAATGCTAAACATTGCTGCTCTTTTCTTTAGAAAGTGTGGCTCTGTTTCCTTCGGAAAAATATGTTCTCTTAACTAAGACATAATAAAGTATCTTCCTTTAGAAAAAAAAAAATTGCATATATTTGTTCTTTCAGCTCTTACCACTAGGCTTCTTAAGCCATATTTATTTTTTTCAAAGCAAGAATTCTGAACACAGTTAATTTTTCTTCTATCTCTACCTTTTTTGCAAAGTATGCCTACTGCCACCTCCATAATATTGCCAAACTCAGTCCCTACTTTCACCACGACTTTGTTGGCATGCTTATTGTTTACTACTGTAGTGCTGCAGTCACTGCATTATTTATGATTTCCATGTATCCCTACTTCAGGGAACAACAAAGTGATACAGCCTGATTATCATTCTACTCTAAGGCAGTATCAACCTCTTGAAAGAAATGAGGCAAAAATAAAGTAAATAAATACCTATGGAATAGGTAAATGACAACTAAAGAGGAATATATTAAATAACAAATAATTTAAAAGTTGTAGATAAAAGTCTTGAGTTAATAAACTGTTTATTATTATTGTTGACAGAGTATAATATGCAAGCTAAATATCATGAAAATGAGATTTCTGAATGTCATCTGACTCCATTGCTTTTTAAAAGACATTTGAAAATTACAACTTTCTGCATTTAGGTATAAGACACTCACTCCATTTATCTTCTTACGTTTATATTCATGACTATCTGAGGCAAACCAATTTAGGGAAGATTTGAGTAAAATGGGTTTCAACATAATCTTTAAGAGCCCTGAATCAAGTCATTCTTTTAGGAAGGTACTTAGGAAGCCAGAGAGGTTGCCCTTAAGCATATTTAAAGAGCATCCAAGCGGCAAAGAAATATTTCAGTCCAGTTTGAAGGAGGTATGTCATTTTTCCATTACTATCAATTTATAAATTTATATTTAAGGGACAGAATTATTCTGTTGGCTATCTGGATTAGCTATAGTCCAGCAAAGAGCAGCTGCTCTTTAAAATGCCTTCTTCAGACATCCTGTTGAGATAGGGTTCTCTTGCATGTCAGGGTTTCATAGAAGGTCAGGGTCTCATAGAAGGTCGGGGTCCTGCAGAAGACACAGTCCCAGGACCGTTCAAAGCACAGTCACCCAGAGTTAATCAAAAGGAAATATCAAGCAGAGAGTATCTCTGAATTCTCATTTTGTTCTGATATTTAATCATGACACTCATGAGTATGCCTCTGTACATGCAAATTTAGGATGCTGAATACTTTCCTGATGAAAGAACCCTAAGTAGCCCCCCCCCCCCCCCCAACCTCACTCTGTTTAGGAACATCAATGTCTGCGTTTTACATTTATTGTTTAAAACACCAGCAGAGGAAATGGGTTATTCTTTCTGATCTGAGTTCAACTTCAAAAACTCAATGCCATGTTTCCCGTTTTCCAGTTCCTAGAATGCCAGAACACAAAATAGCTCTCATGATTCTCATTCCTCATGCTGAAGCCAGTTTTGAAATACAAAATTATCAGGCTGGACAGAAAGAAAAAATGAGAGAATTTGACCTCTTCCATCATTAGCAAACCTGCATTCCAGTTCTTGGTCTATGAATTGTTTCTGGGTTGAACTCAATAGGTGTTTAATACAAAAATGTTCTAGCAATCTGCAATGCAGAAATGGGGAATAAAGTCTCCTCACTGCCAAAAGATGTAACAGGAGAAGCTCCTGTTCAGCTCTGCTTTTAATGGCAGAAGGGAAGCATATCAAGATGCTATCAATCAGAGTAATGACCAGTTCTGAGTTGTGATGAAAAACAGTTGTCTGAGGAGAAAGGAGGAGAGCTGCAGGTTAAAAACAAACAAAAAAGTCCATATATTTAGCAGATATCACTATGGTCTCGAAGGCTGTTTTAAACTGGATTGTGGCCATGAGCTTTGGAATGTTTGGTGCATACATAAAAACCAGGTCTTTTACAATTTTTTTAGGTCACAACAATAATTTCTTAGATCATTTTCTATAGAAACTGAAAGGTAAATGCTAAAGGACCATCAAAGTCCAATATGTGATGCCTTTTCATTTCAAATAAGCTTTCTGACCTGCTCTTGAATTTAAGCACCTAAATTGGTGTTTAGATCCTATAAGCCCCACATAGGCACTACAGCAGGCAGTCTCTTCTAACACTACAACTCATTCTGCTTTTTCTCTCCCCTCCCAGATTATCTAGCTAAAATAGACCTTTCTAAGGATAAACTTGTTTTTATGAGTTTACCAATAGCAATCCAAATATTTCTAATTTTTTTTTTAATCTTTACCCATTTTCACAAAAGCAATGATGCAAACTGAGTTCTTTTTTCTAGCATTCCTTACAGAAAACAGTTATGTTATCTGCACTCTACCTAACATTTGATATGGTAGAACATGAATTTGACATTGTACTACCATGAAAATACAAACTGTTTCAGTGCTGCTTCCTTAAGAGAATATTTCTAAATAGTCTTTTAAAGCTAATTTAATTTCTTTAGCACTTTCTTTTTGGAAATAAAACTATAGGTAGCTACTTTTTGTGAAAATTCAGTGAGATTTTGTTCTATTACCTTTCATAAAAACTAAACCATGTCAGTTTGTATCCAAATTTAGTCCAACTGACAAAGTTTTTGTGCTTTGAATAATTGGATATTGGAATATTTTTGGATAGGGGGAGGGTTTTTTTAATCTTTCTTTTACTTTGTTTTGGTTTTGTGAAGAAATGCAATTACTTTTACTCTATACCATAAACTTTAGTAAATGGCTTGGAGCTAGAAAAGGTTTCACATTATCCTAATAAACCAAGTTTTAGATGTGATAACATTTTTAGCTCATTCATTTTCTTATAAAAGCAGAGATATTTTTATTTTAATAGGATTGGTACTAGTTTGCTACCCAGTCTCATTTACTGCTTTGATTTTTCATGCCCAAATGTATTTTTTCCTACCTACTTCATCTTCATGCAAGGCTCAGTCATTCTCAAAGGATCTATCCTGTGACCCACTGATCTTAGTTTTCCCTTTTGCCCTGACTTCCTTGAATTGAATAACTATGTTCTACCTTTGTAGAGACAGAAAGCTGTGTGGCCCACGCTAAGAAATCAGCAGAAGAGAAAGTCAAGCCCAGTGTATAAAATGGATTCTTACCTCTTCTGTGGGATTTTGTAGCTGCTAACATGCTTCTTTCTGTCCTCAGAGCTTTACTGAGCTTTTGCTAACTCACAAAGGTGATAAACCTCTTTTTTCTGGAAATCTGGCCCTCAACAGTCATTGGTCAAAACCTGTGGCTCTTCCCTGTCCTCCATTCTGAAATGCTACCTTACAAGGCATCCTTTCTCATGGTAAAATTAATCCCTAGAGACAAGAATAAATTTGTACACTGGATGATGTAGCAACAGCCAAGTGCTGTAGTTGCACAGTGATACAGGAAGGAGCGCTCTGCATGGGAGCCAAATCCAGCCAAAAGCCTCATTCCATCTCCCAGTATGTGAAAAATCCTGGTGAAAGAATGAAGGCTCAACTTGGTCATAGGAGAGCATAAGCTGGACAGCTGCATGGTGCCATAACCCAGTGAGATAAGAAAATTTATCACTGTAATTCAGAGCAGTCCCTCCCATACACTGATATTTTGCTTTTCCCAGTTTCTGCCTATTTTTCCTTTAACCTTCTCTGTTATTTCCACTTCCCCTTTCTTTCTACACTTTTACCTCTACCTTTCAGTCTTTCCCAGCTCTTTCTCCCTAACTCTTGCCTCAGGGTACCATCTATTATCCTAAAATACCATCTATTATCCTATTACCTAAAGAGGCTTCTTCAGCTTTTCTATGCTGTGTTTACAGTCAGCTTATATCCAGACCCATCAAGTCTATAAATGTTTCCCTTTGTATTTTTCAAGTTCAATCTCCAAATGGCACTAATTAAGATACCATACTCCTTATTATCACAAAAATGTTTGCTTCCAGACATATTGGAGTTATGCTTTATGGAAAATATACTTACTTCCACTTACTCAGGCATCCATTGGCATTTGTTTAGTCATCAACAAGTTGCCAAAACTGTGGATGCCTTGCTAGAAGATTCATAATGTACTTTTACATATCCAAAGTCAATATCGTCACTGACAGTACTTCATTAGCAAGTTCTTCTAAGATGATAATTTGATTTGATTAATTGTGAAGGCTGAGAATTTTAGGAACCCCCTGGTGAGCAGCAGCAGTCAATGGGAATCACAGTGACTGGCAATGAGGGGAGCAGACCTCCCAGGAGACAATGCTTGTTATCAAGTCTGTTGGTAATAAACACTGCTAGTAATGTTAAAACAAATAGTTCCTGAATAATTTCAATTCCTTGCACCTCTTCTCAGTATTAGTAACAAGTTTCCAGTTTATGTCTTGTTAGAATAAAGAGGTGTTTACTTTTCCATTAAATTTCACTCAGACTGGTCTGGCAAGTACTGGGAATGCCAGTCCTGGAGGACTGAAGAAAAGGACTGCTAGGTCACTCTTGGAGTTTCATGTATTTCATTCATGCTGTCAAGATAAACAGGAAGACCCTTCATCAGACTGAAGCCACAAAGATGAGCCTGTTGATTCAGAGTATTACTTCTGTTTTGGGAAATATTACAAAGATAGACACCTATGAAACTTTGATGAATAAAATCACTTGGTCAGAGCTCTGAATGCTCGTAAAAGACATTAAAATGTCATCCACATATATCTTTGAAAAAAAAATATCACATTAACCTTCTTTAAAAATCAAACATCTTGCCCTTGATGCAATAAAATAACTAGAACAAGTATTAATAAAAAAGGAAATTTTCCACTAAAGCGAAGATGTACCCTGTGGTCAGTCTAAGGACAGTACACAGCAGGGGCTAGTCCTTTTCTTTCAAAGGATGATAGAGGCTTCAGCTGATATCAAAGGAAGAGTGTTGCTATTAAAATAGCTTCACTACAATGTCCAGTGATATTCTTTTCCTAATCCTTCCATTTGTATGAATCTGTAAACTAACATAAAGCTTGCAATATGCACTGAATGTAAGACTAGCTATTCTCAGTTAAACCTAAGATGTCAACAAGAGAATATCTATTCAAATTGAAAGGAATTATTTATCTAAAAAAAATTCAGAAATTGTCCTAAATGTCATGATTCTTCTAAAGCTCACCATTAAAATCAGATTCTGATTTGTACTGAGTCGGTTATAGCTTTAGAGTCTCCAGTACAAAAACATGAAAGGCATGGCGCAATGTACCGAGAAGCCCACCACAAACATTAACGGGCTTTATGATATTCATCTGAAAGTTCCGCAGAAAGATCACAAGTTCTCCACTTGGTTTTCTGTGTTCAGTGTTACCAGTAGGCCAGAATGTTCAATAATAAGCAGAATATCTAGATCTGTGTCAGCTGCTGTTTGTGTATTGATTTAAAACGGTGTTTTAGACAAAACCTATTTCCATAATCTAATTTTGAGGTGACAAAAGCAGATGAGATTCAGTGATTAAAACTGCAAGGTAATGCCGCTTTAAAGGTACAACTTACTCATACAGAATGTCAATTCCTAAATGAACAATTAAAGAAACAGACCAGAATGTCATTTGGCAAAATCAAGAAAAACATCTGCTCTGTGTGTAGCAAGTGTCTCAAAAAGTACCTGAAGCTTATTTTCTGGAAATGCCTTGCTATTACTATCCCTATACTATCTATTAGTTTTTGGAAAGGACTAGGTATTATTATTACAATTGAATTTCCTTTTCCTTTTCAAGCTTGAGGTTATATTTTTTTTTCCTTTTTATGTCTCCCTCTAGTTTATTACAGAAAACAAATGACTGTCATTCTATGCATCATGTCTCAGTACTGAAAAAACATCCACTCCTGATCCAAAATACAATCTGTTGCTTGCAATTTTAACAAGCAGACACTAATGTTTGTTGCCTTATCTCACATTGTTGCTCATATTTAGGACAAATGCCTGACAGATAGACATCTACTCTGTACCTTTTTTTTCAGAATGCTCCTCAAACTTCTCAAACAATGATTACTACTGAAAACATGACAACAATTAGGTTGCCACAGGGCCAAAAGGACTCATCCATTCCTCCTGCTAGGAATGGCTGTCTGCCTCTACTAATCTGTGTGTCTTGTCTTATGCTCCACTTTCTGGTCCAGAATGAAATTATCTTATTATTCTTACTTCTTACACTATTTGTTATCTTTAGGGCTCTTAAGTGCTACCAGTATGAATACAGAGTTAATCCCCTCCACAAAAAAATAAAACCAAGTTTTCCAATAGCTGGCTTTGTACCAAATGATTCTTTTGTAGCAGTAACTGTTACAAGAGTGATGGATAGAAATTAATTTCAGTAAACTCTGATTTTCCTCTGTTGTCCTTGGTATATTAAGACTAGTTGTCTAGAATGTCAGGTATTTTGGTTATTAAAGTATCTTGCTTTCTGACTTCTGTCTTTCCTAATGAACTGTCAAGTCTTCTGTTCTGCCCATGGTCACGATTTACCAACCATAACTGATGGTGATATTTTATGACATGCATTTGTCTAATTTGGATGCCATTTCCATGTAGCAATTTTACCAGTGTGAACCTTATGCTATTGGTAGACCAACAAAGATTTTGTAGTTTTAAATGAATTTTTCAAATCAATTCAAAAAATCTGCATTTCATTAAAAAAAACCCAACAAACAAGTAACCCTCTCCTGCAAGGGTACACAAGAATATTCAAGGCTGAATTTTTCCACTACAAAATCTGTGCAGCCACATTGCATAAACTACCTGAGAAGAAAGCCAATAACAAGGAATCAGTCATTTATGGGAACTAAGAATGCAGTTGAAGCCTCTTGACTGTTGAACACTAATCTTAGTTGTAAACAACAGTAAGCAAGCTCTTACATTGCAGTAGACATTTTTAATATCATTATTTTTTCTGTACAAGAGCAGTCCATAAATCATAAAAAGTATGATGTGATAATAAAGTCTGGTTTTAATTTTTTTCAAATAACTTAAAATATTTTGTTTCTCTCTTGACATATGTAAGATTTGAAAAAATTTAATTTATATATTTATTATAATTGGGGGCCTGCTTCTCTACCTTTAACTTATATTCTGTAAGATGTTAGCCAGTACTACTGTTAAATGCATGAAAGAGAGACACAGCAGTTCTTTCTGATTGGTCAAACACCATGTATGAAACAGAGACTGTCACTATTAAAGCTATAAATGTGTGTGTGCATGCACGCCTGTGTGTGTGTGAGAGAGAGAGAATGCTTCTTTAACTTGGTGAAAAGTAAAAGTATTAACTAAGAGTCATGGCAAGCTTTCAACCTTCAGTTGTTCTAAGCTTACACTACTTACACAAAGTATAGATCAATGCATTGTGAGCATCATATTTCACAGAAGGCTTAGTTAAAAACTTTTAAGACTAGTTTGATGACAATTAAAAGCTATCTTAACTTTATTCTTATTTTGGGGGGTTATATTAAGTGCTTTTACTAGTACTTAATGATTTATCAAATAGTATTGTTAACAAAAAGTAAAAGCCTTATTTGGATATGACTTATTTCATCTTTCTAACATGTAGAGTTCACCAAAAAGAGATTGACTCCCAGATATTATGCTAATAGTATTTTTTTCTAGCTTTGAATATATTGTACATAAAAATCAACACAGATTATGAAAAAAATTGAATTACTATGTATCCTCACATTGATGACATAGCAAAAAAAATTACTTCTGCCAACAGATTTTCTCCTATAGTAAAGTCTCCAATAATAAGACACTTAGAAATGTTAGCACTTTTCAATCTCAGCACCTTGATCAACATGAAGATAGTCTCACCGTGCTTCTATCGTGTTATAAAAATCTGCAAATGACCAGCAACTGTAACAAAATAATTTATACAAATAAATATAAATGGCATCTGCTGCTCAAAATACTTTAGCCTTAAAGCTGGAATTTGAAAGGCATATTCTAAGCAAAAACGCTGCTAAGTTAGCATTTTCTTAGAGGTCTGTGGGAAATTAGAGGTCTATCAATGACATGCATCATCACTTCAAATGAACTGTGGAATCCAATAAAATAAGTGTGCAGATTCCACACACTTGGAAGTGGGCACAAAAATTTTGTAATTTCTCATGATTTCATGGAATGGAATTTTCATTATTATGTCATTTTTGGCACTTCTGAAATAGAAAATCTAATAAATAAATAGACTAAAGCTTAAAATAGCTTAGTAGGAGGGAAGTATGACTTAGGAGGGCTGAGGATTAGGCTTGATGGATTACTTGGACCATGAAGTTCTGTTTCAGTGGTAGAAGTACTGTCACAGCCTGTCACGCTTAGCCAAGAGGCAGAACCTATGCAAATGTATAGCAAAGGACATAGGGCAAAATCAAAGAGCTCTGCCAAATGTCCTCTTGTAAGGGTGGTTTAGCATATTCCTGCCCCAATGTGAATGTCCTGCCTAATGCCAGAAACTTTCAGCCTTGTAAGAGAGAACTGCATGTCCTGGTGTAGCAAAACCACACAAACCCCATCTTTTCATTAACAGTTTAAATTAATGCATCAGAATGCGAACTGAAAATGCTAGAATATGTTTTCTTTTCATCATCTGCTCCATAGGGGCAGTAAACTTTCCTAGGAGCTGGAGATAGGAGTGCTATGCAGGAGAGCTGGAGATAGATGTGTCACATCAGCCTAGCAAGATTCACTGGAGGATGTGTGTCAAAACCCAAAGCATTCTGTATTAAAAGAGTGGCCAGCACTGATAAGGAGGAGGAAGGGAAGTAATTTTTTAATCTTCCTAGCAAAGATGGAAAAGAATGTATACTGTTTTCTGGATGACCAAGATACAGACCAGTGTGTTAGTACATCTGAAAAAAAAAAAAAAAAAAAAGTCTCTTCGGAGGCTGAGAAATTATTACCTGTTACTTTCCCAAAAGATATTTCCCGTGGAAAACATTGTGTGTATATAGGTACTATCTATTCTGGCACCACTCCTGAAATACAAAACAGATCCCTGCATGTGTCTTTATGCACAATGTTTTCAATAATTTAAGATTGATAACCATTTCCACTATTCATCAATTTAGGCATTCATCATGTAATTTTCCCTAATACTGATGTAATTCTGAGGCTACAGAATTAAAACAATTACCATGTATTCCACAAGCACGTGTTTCTTTTCTATTAACTTGCTCCTACTGTGGGTTAGTTATAATTTCTAGATTACTTCTTTTCCGCATAAAATGAAAAGCATAATTTTTTTTTTTATCATCTTTGCAGAGAAATATGTAGACTGCACAATTTTGCCAAAGAAATCTTAGAATAGAAACTTCAGATGAAATCCTGGCTGTATTGAAGTCAAATGCAAAAGCCAAATTTTGTCCTTAACTTTTGGCACATACGTTTTTAATTTGAGCTTACCAGATAGTCAAATACCTTGTAAATCTTCCTCTTCAAAACAGTAAGCCTTCACTGAATGTTTCTGCTTTGATAAGAAACAAGACTAACACATTTTGTCAAAATTATTGCAACCAGAATAATAGTTATTGAGAATACTAGAACATCATAATTATATGGTATTATCTTGAAACTACCCTTTTACAAAAGATTAAGAGGATATTATTATTAATGTGAAATACTTCTGGAATAAACAACCTATATAAATACAGTAGAATGATTAAACAACATCGTACACTACAAATAGAGATGAGATGAAGAATAAACAGAGATTCAAAACAGAAGTAATTAATTCAGTACACTAAGAATAATGCATTATTCCAGATGTCAGAATTGAAACACTTGCCCTGGAAAAAATGAAAAAAAGTTTTTCAGTATTGTTAATTAATGAAAAGAACCCACTTTTTGCCTGGGATGGCATTTATGGTGGTTATTCTCCAAAGCCTCTAATGATAAGCATACTTTTTGTTCTAATACAGACTGTTTATTTCTTAAGCTTCGGAATACTATGTGATTTTTAAATTCATTTCATAAGTTGTATGAAAGCCATGCATTTGTTTCAAAAGTCTCAAAAAATTTTTGCTTATTTAATCTTAAGTAACTGAAATTATACAGGTTTTGTAAATATATTAGAACAGAAAGTATTGACTAAATGTAAATGGAGAGAAGATTTTGACAGGGGAATAATTAAATTTGAAAAATTGTCTTTTTCATCTGGAAATTTTGTATTTAGCACTAGAGCCAAAATCCTGCCTGAGGCCTCATCTCTCAGGGGATCAGAGGTCTCTCCAAATCAACACAGTCTGTATAGTTCATATATCAGTATAAGCATTCTGATGTGAGCACTTTTTTCCTCCACCAACAACTAGAAAATAGGTTATACATTGCAGAAATTCTGTTTTTCAAGTCAGGATACAGAAACTTTAGGAAAATAATGACAGTTCACTATCTAGAATAGCAAATAATTTCACTATTAGAGTACTCAGTGGAATAAAAAACCAGAAATTGAAGACGTTGCATTGTCATGCCTTAGACAAAGAACTTGATTTAGGGCACACCACATGCAGGCATCCTGACATATTGCTTCAGTAATCTCGATTGCCTCCTTGTTCTGACCAAAACCAGCCATCCTTATCAAACTTTTATTGTAGATAAGAGCTAATATGAAAGTAAGAGTATCTTATGAAAACAATAACCAACCAAACAAAACCTCTTTCATCAGAATATTTAGATGACAGTTCTTGGTCTTCCAATTTTCTCTGTATTCTTTGATAGAAAACCATAGAAGTGCAGGATTACAAGCAGAGTTGATATGGTCAGTTTTAAGGATAGCAACCGGCTGCATTTTTGAGAGATGATCTTTGTCACAATGTTAAACTAAATGTGTCATTCTAAGTCTCTTGAAACCCATGCTTAGAAACACAACAGAAAAGGTTTCAGACAGAATAAATTCTAACAATTCTGTGCATAAGGGAATAACTTGTTAATATAATAATCTTCTTTTCTCTTAGGCTTAACCCCCAAAGATAATTGTAATATTTAAAATGTATTTTTAATGTTGACATTTAAGATCAAATGCAAACATTTTATTTTCTTAACATATATCTAATATACCTAATACAACACTTCAAAAGTCATAAGGTTAGGTGTGTTTGTGCTTTCTGAACTAATTTTGTCTGTATCAGAATATTTAAAGCCTTTAACAGGTACCTTTTCTTAGAAGATTTTTCTTCTTGTTAGAACTGCTTTATTACCTAGCTGTTCTTTAAATAGTTCTTAAGAAAGCCATTTCAATTTAATTTCCATTTTCGCTAAATTAATTATACCTTCTGTGTACAAAGCATGATGTGTGAGACTGAAAAGGAATTCTAGTCAAGTCCCCCAATATTACAGAGATGTACATTATAGTATCATTTTCCTGAACTTGACAGCCCAGTTCTCAAGTATGATCTTTTGTTCACACTATTCTTATTGGAACAACTTGCCATTCCTTAATGGCTAAGGACCATTGCATTTCGTGTGTTATTTTACAGGATGAATCCTTTTTTTTGTTTGTTTGTTTTGTTTTGTTTTAATTTGAGACACTGTTAAGTATTTTTTCCTCTGGTAAATGCTCTTTGTACCTATTCCTTTCCTGTACATAAACACCCACTCATACATAGTATTCCACACAAAGTTTTAACAGTATCTGACAACACTCCTTTAACATTTTGTCATTGCTACTAAAAATATGTTGCTTAATGTATGAAATCATACTAGTCTCTGTCTCAGCCACATCAGATAGGTAGTCCACAGCCAGTTACTGTACTACTAACACACACAGATAATTTCCTCTTTGGATTCCAAGACCTGAGTTCCAAATTTATAAGATCATTCTCTTCTTTTTACCAATCCTCTTGAATGTTCTCTCTTTCCTGAAATTAGATAGTATTAGGAACTTGAAAGTCTACATGATTTAGTCAAACAAAATTGTCCCTGATATTCAAAGCACAACTGGACTGAAGACTATCATTCACAAAAGCTAGGGCATAAATAGTTCATAAGAGCTTCTACTGTGTGTAAAATGTGTTGCAGATCCATTTGACTTTACTAGCCAATACTACAAAGACTGCTTTTCAGTTCAACTTACAGCAGTTTGTGATTTTTAAATGAGCAGAGATCCTATTTCAAACATAAAAGCATTGAAACAAGTGCAAATTTTGCACTTCTTAGACAAAAAATAAATAACTCGATTCATCTCTGACTCAGCTCAGTCTATGAATAGCCAATACTCAGATTTTGCAGTCTGTAATTCAAATTTCCAACTACTTGCTTCAGAGGACTAAGTCTTCAGAATAGATATTAACAAAATTAAAGGATATTGGCATGAAAGACTTTAAACAGACTAAAGGTCATGGTGAACAATTCTGTGATCATCTCAGGAGCAAGACATTAGATAAATAAATCTTAGTACTGAATTTCATTCTTTACAGAATCTTCTCAATATGCAAATATAAGATAAGGCTAGTACAAGTCCTCATTAAATAATGGATTTACTATGTTGTGTACTCTTTAGATTTACTGTGCTCAAGGAATTGGCTGGCTCAGAAGACCATCAGTAATTTTTTCGATTTGCAATGAACAGATTAGTACAGAATGCTCACTTCTGACTTTAAAATAATACAGACACATGGATGCTAACTGCCATAGCTCCTCATCTGTCACAAGTCAAACTTTGCCAGAAATAAGGAGATAAGACAGCAGAGAGCAAAACCAATATAGTTTCTTAGAAAGTTGTAAAAGTATTACTCAGTTTAAGTATATAATCATAAAAATATTATTTTGCAGTAGTAGGTTGACTCAAAGTGCTGCAATGACTAAAATGAAGATAAAAGAATAAATAAGCAAAAAGCTGTTCCACATAAAATCACTGATAATACATAGTTTGTATTTAGCAGCTACAAACATAAGAGTTCTCAGTGGTAATTGAACAATATATTTCAAACCAAATTAAATAATTAAATTTCAAACTTTTCACCCCATTTCTTACTTTAATTAGATATACCTTTAAATTAAAAATAGCAGTCAAAGGATATGGTTCTAAAACATTAACAGTGAAACATTTAGGAATACTTGTAGGAGCCTGTCAGCTTTATTATAAACAATCTATTTTTTTAAAAATACAAACTAAAAATGCTAAAAGTCCTAAAATACTAACAATTCTCAAAAACTTTAGATTAATGTGCTGTATAGGTAAAAAATGCCATTTTTAATAAAAAGAATGCAAACAAAATTGCTTCAGGAAGTCTGTTGAAATCCAGATAAAGTACACTGATACTCTAAAGTTCAGGTTAAAGATTAAAAATTATGAAAGTGCAGGAAAAAAATAAAGCCAGTAGTGTATGATTCATTGAGTGCAAGATCTACATTAGTGAAATAAGAGATTAAGCCCTAAAAACCAAACCAAACCAAACCAACTTCAATTATTTCGATGCAGAAATACATGCTTTTCATATAAAATAAGACTTCAGTAATTATTATCTCTTTAGAAAGCACACTAACTTGAAAGCTATGGTGTTACATGAACAAAACCAAACAAAAAACAAAGTATGACCAAAGACAGCTAGGTTAATAAACAATACTGATATTCTAGAAAAGTCAATTTTTCCTCCTATGCCCAGAAAATACATATTCTGAGTTAGTCTGCAATACCACACAATTTAAATGTAATTATCAATATAAACTTCAGAATATATATTGACTACTCCTTACTGGCCCAGGCAAAACTTAAACTTCCAGGAGTGCCAATTTAGAGGCATCTCACAGTAAAGAAAGGAAGACTTTTTTTTGTTTATATATATAAAAAAAAAAGGCTAATTTTTACTCTAGTAGTACACAACTTAAAATCAACAGGCAACTAGAAAGATAACTCACAGAAAATGATACACTGCTGAGGAAGAGCAATTAAAAAACATGTTCCACTGTTTTTCATGGAGAATATCAAAAAGTTTTAAGAATGCTTCCACTGTATTTTCAGAATTCAGCATTTTCAAACTTCACAAGCACCTGATATACATTTAATGCATCATGCTTGTAGTTTTGGAGGAAGTTTATACACTGAAAAAAAAAAAGAAAGTTAAACAGTTGAGTTTTATGGCTAATTATGATAGTTAATTCACAAAATCTCAGAGGTGCCTTTGCATTAAGAAGAATACTCAGCAGTTATAGTTGTAATATTAATATCTAATTCTCTTTCCACATATTTTTTGTGTGGTTTTGGCTGGGAAAACTTAAGGTTGTATTCCTCAGATGTTAATTTATTTTTGGGTAGAGTTTCCCAGGCCTATGCAACAGGGGAAAAAAAGTCCCTTGTCATTAACAACAAACATCCTGAATCAACGACTTGTCAACTTTTAATCAAATAAAGACATTTAAAGCTAAAATGAATAAAGCTGCTTACAAATTACCCCAAAAATATACAGCAGGGAAAATTCCTGCTCTAGTAGCAAGGACTGAAAGAATAACTGATGTATTTGTCTGCCACACT
Organism: Harpia harpyja; assembly: GCF_026419915.1. Classification (NCBI taxonomy): domain Eukaryota; kingdom Metazoa; phylum Chordata; class Aves; order Accipitriformes; family Accipitridae; genus Harpia; species Harpia harpyja. Next base: position 13,779,599 of record NC_068956.1, on the reverse strand, counting down.
TATAATCTCTATCATTCTAAAGAAGAGATAGTATTGGCAAGTTAAAGGTCTCCACATCAGCACAAAACTCATCCAGGTACTTAAAATCATTGAAAGGCGACTTCATGTTAATTCAACAGAGGCACTGTTTAGCTAATTCAGTTCCATATTGCAAAAAGTCTCTGTACAGAACAAACATCTTAGACCTGGCACGATTCCTAAGGCAGTCTGGTTTTCTGCACTATTCCAAGACCATTCCTATTGCAGCCATTCTGTATTGATTGCCATAGATCATTTCTCATCCTTAAGTAGGTTCATTTTCATTCTTGGTACATTAGGTGCTGTTTCAACCTCAGTCTGAATTGCTGTTTAATAAGATAAATAATCATAAGAAGTAATTACCCAACATTTAAGCTGATTTGTAGCTGTAGCTGTGAGACTGCAAGATTATCAGGAATACTATGCACATATTTCTGTTCCTTTGTCTTCTATCTGAGAAAACAAATGGTTTTAAGTTGTCTAAACTTGGACTAAGAGAGAGGAATTTGCAAAATTTCTCACATAGTTTTAAAATTAAATATTTCATTTATTCTCAAGTGATTTGGTATTTCTTGTTCAGTTCTCTCATCTGTCTAGTAATATCTATTTACATTGTATTAAGATCTAAAGATTCTGATCAAAGTATCAAAAAGCTGAATGAATCTCTAGAGCCAGTTACCCTGCCTCAATACAGCATCAATTGCACCTACATAATTTTTCACAAGCATTTGTCTCATCTGTTGTTAATCTCTGTCTTTAGTGATAGAAACTTTGCAACTGCCTCATGCGATTTGCTCAATCTGCAATTAGAAACTTTTCCTTATTGGACTATCTACATCTTTATCTCTGCAACCTGAGCTGCAACTTCTCATTTCATTCACTTTGCATATGGGGAAAATGGTTTTACTTGTCTGTGCAATAGCTTTCTATGTTTTGGAAGGTTTTTATGTCCCACATGAGTTCTAACTTCTTCAAGGTAAATGGCCCTAAATAGGTTAATCTATTTTCATAGATAAATTCACTAGGCCTCTGATTGTTCTCATTGTTTTTCTCTGGACTCTCTGATAGCTGTACATATTTCTTAATCTGTCACACATGAAACGTCAGGGTTTTTTTCAGCTGAGACCTACTATTGTAGAGTTTAGCAGAAAGATTATTTTAAATATTTTTCTATATGCCTGCTTTATCCTAAACATTCTGTCTGTACATCCCAGGATAGTGCTGTTTGGACAGTAACATGGCATTTATGTTTCATTTTCACCTTGTGATCTCTTGAGCTCTTTCTAGGCAGCCCCTACCAAAGTAGTTGCTCCCAAACTTGTGAATTCATTGTTCTTATGTAAAATAGTATTTTGAGTTTATACATGTTGATTTATATTTTTTGTCCCCTAGGTGCTTGCTCCAGTTTCTCAGGATGATTTCAAATTCTGCACCTTCCAATATGCTGCAGTCCCAAAGAGCTAGATGTGATCTGCAATTTAATATGGAGCTCTCTGTTCCATCATTAGATCCTTAATGAAAACAACAACTAGAAGTAGGCCTAAAATAAGCATTTTGGGTTCAACAAAATAGACTTAGTGCCCTCCTCCTACCTAATTAGTGATTACTGGCAGCTATTCTTTGAGTGTAGTTTTCTAGCTAATTTTTCATTCACCACCTAGTCCTATGCAGATCTCTTAGATTCCTTTGAGAAAGTCCAAACCTAAGTGGAAAATCAAAATCTGTACTATATACTCCCTCTCTATCCATGGGAACACCTAACCATGTTGTATAAAGATTATAAAATCTACAGTTATATTTGTATGACAAAACTTGTTCTTCACTGATCCCACTGGCAGCCATTCATCTCCTTCCTACCTGTCAGGGGCTTAAAAAATGTGATTATTTATTCCAGGGTATGTTCTTGTCATGAAGATTTACTTTTTTTAATTCCCTTCTCCATACAACATTGCCTTTATCCCAAAGATTTTACAACCTAGGTAAAATAAGTCTAGGGGGTTCTTTACTTTAAATATATTGACAAATAAAGTATCACTTAACCTTCAGTCTATTGGGCTACATGAAAATTGAGGCTCTTCAAGAATCTCAATTGTAACAGGATTAGGCAGAAGGTTCTTTTTCAGACTGAAGTCTCATTAAAGGGTATGAAGGTAAAGATTAGTGATCAATTCTCAGTGTGGAAAAGAGTCAGCAGTGGCATCCTCCAGAGCTGAAAATGCCCAGCAGGTTCAAATAGCAATTAGAAAAATTCATGGACAACATCTCCAGGAACAGATATTAAAACGTGTGTTTACAGATGTGTGCTTTAATACCTCTAAAGCAATGACTATGGATGCTGGAGCAGAGCAAAGGACTACAGAAATTACCCGCTACATAAGACTACAAAGGGCTACACAAAATGGACAGGCTCCCATGCTCCTAACAACATAAGAAGATGGCCACATTACCACTCAGGAGCAAGCTCTTGGAGCTAAGATAGTTCACTGAAGATACTTGCTCCATACTCAGATGTCTAAAGGGAAAACAAACATTGACTAACAGAAACAGCGTAAAGAACAGAACCAAGAACATCATAAGGCTATCATAGAAACCCATGATTTTCCCACACCTAAGATTCATTCTGTAACTGTAGTCCCTTTAGCACAAAAAGAATACAGTATATTTGGAAACGGTCCAAAGAAAACCAGCAACATGGTATGGAAAAAAATTTATGAGTAATGACTAAGTAAGCTAGGACTATTCAGTCTGGAAAAGAGAGGCTGAGGGAAGATATACTGTACAAAATCATGAAGGCCATGAAGAGGCATAATATATCTCTTTCAAAATATAAGACAAAAGTTATGAAATGTAACCAGCAGGAGCCAGGTCAAAAAGCAAATAAAGGATAGTGTTTTTTCCAAGCAGTGTGCCTATGTTTGCCAGAGGATGTTGCGGATCTTAGAAGATTATATGACACAAGGGGAAGACAGGCGTAGTGCAGGGAACTGAAATCTACAGAGAGCTGCTAAATATGTAAGAATTTCCTGACATAAATGTGATTTCTGAGCTGAAAGTGATTGGTGGCTAAAAGATTTTAGGGAAAAATATCTATCTGCCCTGTTCCAATCCTTCTCTAGGCATGCACTTTAGTCAATGTCAGGGACAATAGAAGAATATTTTCTATGACCCAACATGCTTGGTCTTTTTCTTATTCCAATAACACCCTGAATCACTGCTATAAAGTCAAACTAAGGAAGTGTTTGCTGTTGACGAAACATAAAATCATTTATTGGATTATTAGATTTTGCCAAATACTGGATTTAGGATTTTTTTTTTCAACTTACTAAAGAAGAAAAGTTCTTTACAGTTATTGACTCAAAGAATAAAAAATACTTCTATTACATGCAAATGCAAGCCTGTGACAAAAAAAACCAACTAACTTAAAGTTCTAGTAATCAGCTTTTTTCCCCCAACAGCCTTTGGTAGTATTCATAGTAATATAATATTCCATAACACTGTCACACCAGTTGAAAAACTGTCTAAGACTAAAGATCAGTGTTAGTAAGAAATCATGCTACTGTTGCACCATGGGGATCTTGAATATCACTATACTCTGTGTTCATGAAATACTGCTAAAGGAAAGAGCCTCCTGGAGTAACAACCAGACAAGAAGTTTGTGTTTTAAGTGTGCGACTGTTTTTCAGCACAGCTACACAATGTTGTTTCCCTGTTTTCTAAATTTCTAGCAAGGCTTCAGTCTTGCCTGAAAGACAGTTGGTGTCTATGCAAGCTAGACAAAGTAGGAAGTAATAGAGATTGACAGAGGGAATTGTCTAAGGTTTTGGATAAGTCTGCAAGAGCTGTCTCAATTAAGGGAGTTTGTTAGCTTCACTACTGGAGACCGTAAGTAGAGCAAATACTGTTACTGGCTTTTCAGATCGTACCATGCAAAGAAGCATTTTTCATGTAATGCTGACCATTGGATTATGGTCTACCACGCTAGAGGAAAATCCCTACACAAGAATACTCTGGTTTATTGAGGAGTATTTAGAAGTTACATTACTGCAGGAGGCATTAAAATGAAACAGACTTTTGATCATTTTGCACTCCCCAAAAACTTTGGCTGTATGTTGAACTTCATCTCAATACCTAGTTTTGTAAAAACTTAGATGGCACTTCCTCCCATCAGACTCTGGGTCAGCTCTACTTCAGCTATGTGTCAGGTTAATGGACATCACTCACTTGGAGATCTGTATCTCAACAGGAAGCTGATTTAGAGTCCTGAAGAATTCATAGTTTCTAAAAATACTTCCCAAACCAAGCTAGATTAAATAACATCCTTTTAAAGAACTAAAAAATGTCTCCTCTGGAGTTCAAAAGTTTAGACGTTCAACTGGGATTGGTAAGACCTAGTTCAAGTCTGTTTTCCCAAATGTTATTCTGGTTAATGTAGTAGGTTTCTTTCTTTCACACTTTTACTACTCCAGCAGTACCACTCTGGTTCTATCGTTACATGTCTGGTAAAAGACAGAAGAGATCTCTAACAAAGAATGGAAGTTCAACAAAATAATTTTTTTTTACTAACAACTGCTTTTGGTGAAAAAAATTCTGACCTGTGGAATTTGATGCTGATATGAAGTATACTTCCTAACACCATTACGTATCATGAACAGTAGAGTCTCCACATTTTGTCCTATACTGCAGAATTTAGCTTAATATACTGTTCAGGCACATGTGAAGTTGAAAATTTTTCCCAGCTGTAGATTTATGTGCACAGGAGAACATCTCTGGCCATGCTGGACTCTCAGGAGATAAAAGTAGAACCTTTCTGTTAGAGCAGCATTTGCTCCAAGTACTCTTCCCATGCCACCTCCATCTTCCCAGTCTCAGAGCCAGAAGCACACAAGCCATGGGCTTGTTTGAGCATCTTATCCTTTGGATAAGAAAAGTTACTGATAAGAAATCTTAACCAGTTCTGTCCCAATATAATTCTTAACAGAAAAAGTAAATGAGATAATTTATTCTGTTTAATAGAACTAGACTGGTCTTTAAAAATATTATCCCCTGATTCTTTTTATGTTCAATTAAAAAAAAAAAATTCAACGCTTTTCCAGTATGCACTCTGGTATGTATCCTATTTTATGCAAACATATAATGAATCCTTTTACGCTTCTCATTAACTGAGTTATTTTCAGCACGCCTATATTCTCTGCTGTTCATATCCAATTTTACCACATAGTCCAAATGAGAACAAAAAGAACATACTTCAGGCTTTTACTAAAGCTAAACATTTGCACAAAATACAGTGGAAAGTATTTAAAAGTTCAATGATTCTACTGAGATAACAGCAAGTGTCACGATTATGTAGTATTTCAAACAAAACCAGAAAATACTGATTTACAAACAAGTACATTGAACGTACCCTGCATTCAAAATTTTCAGCCCTGTACCCATAGTAATTTCCATCTACCATTCTCATTCTTTGTTTTAGCTGGCTGACCCTTAGAACACAGAGTCCAAAGACAACAGCAAATTTGTATTTGACCTAGATTTATTATTTAAATATTTATAAGTTAATAAAGCTCAGCACTTTGAAAATAAGAATTCTCTTTCATTTCCATTTCTTTTCATATTTCTGAGATTTTATTGCTGTCAGCTATGGCTAACCATCTTGTATTAGGAAGCAGTCAGGACTTAGAATAAGGTGTCCAGCATTAACCTTTCTACCTAATAAAACATCAGTACAGCTCAATTGCTCATGGCATTGTCCTCAGTCATTTAATTCACTTTCTATCTGGACAGAAAGTGGATAGCAACATTTTCTGCCACTCTGACTATCAAGTAATTCACCTCAACCTGTGAGGGATTAAGAGGTAAGGCAGTTTCATGTCGTAAGTTTTCAATCTCCATGAATAAGTGCTGACAACACAGTTTTCACATACCCATTTTCATCTCATGATCAAAGCTGCATTTCTATTGGTTAAGAAAAATGCATCTGTACACACATCATTTCAAGCCTAAGTTCCTAATAATCAAAAAGAAAAAATAGAAGTACAATTTACAGTCATATTGCCAATACACTAAGGCCCTTAAGTTAAAGTCTTCTCAAAAACTGTACAGCCTCTGATTAATATTCCAGCAGAACTCCCACAGAAACATCACCCTGGTTGTACTGGACACTGTTCAGGCACACACATTCCTGTTTCAAAGAGCTCACAGTTTAATTTCAAGCAAGAATATTGAACAGCAACAAGAGAGACCGATGGAGACCAATAAATTAAGCTCAGGCAGCTATTGAAGACAAGGTAAAAAACAGGATTGAGGCATGGAATAATTTCTTCCTTAGGAGGCTAAGAAAGAATATTTGCTTCTGTCTCATGGAAGCACCTATCAATACACATTTCTCCTTTTATTTTTCTAAAACGTTTATGTTTTCCACTTGTAAATGACAGAGCCATGTACACACTGCGATGGCCTTATAATAGTGGTTCATCCACTTGAATGAAAAGTGACAAACACTAACTGCCTTGAAGAAGCAGCAAGAAACCTCTTACAGCAGCCAACTGTGCATCCTGAGCATTCAGCCACAGCTAGTGTTTACCAGCAACAATTTCCTTTCAGTTACATGCAGAGCTTTGGTGAACCTACCTCATTTCCACACCATTAACTTCCAAACATTTTTTTCTTCCCACTGTCACTCACCATGATCTCTTCTGTGTTTTTCTGTCAAATCCAATAGCTTCTACAGCAGTCTCGTGCTGTCTATCTCAGAACAAATCCAGACCTTTCTTCTTCTAAAGAGCCTTTCTCTCATTCATGTTTGTCTTTCTGAGTAGTTTGGGCAGTACCTTGGAAATTGCTCACCATCATTTTTCTATGTTCACCCCAAAAGTATGAAGTGTCCCATGATCCCAGGTGTGGTAGGCAGAGCCAATTTAACTGGATTACTTAAAGGAGAGAAAAAAATGCTTCACTTGCCTGTGCAGCAGTATTATTGTGCCAAACACCAAGCAGTTCATGGATGGCAGTGCTCTGAAGCATGGGGCTTTATCTCCTATAAATAGGATTAGCAAATGAAAATATGTATTCTAGTTTCATACAGCAGGATTATCAGCAAACCAATGCATTTCTGTGTTGTTCCTTTTAGCTCTATTTTCAGATGAGTACTAAGACAGCTTTTGTTAACCTCATCTGTGAAAAAATGCACATATTCTAACATGTTTAACATTTAGATTGCAGATTTAGACTACAAATAGATAGATCATCTCTTTAGTAAGAATAATAGAAATATCTCAGTCACAAATTTTCCTATTAGAAGAGAAAAAGTTGTGTCATAGAATCACTACAAATAAAAGAGCAGCTTAATGCATTAAATATATAGCCACTCATTACACCTTTTGAAATATTGTGTGCTTCCAGTTTTAAGGTACCGATTTTATATAAGCACATTTTTAAAAACAAAAGGAAATACTGCTGCACAAGTTTTTCTTCATTCTTCCAAATGCAGATTCTGATAGTTAACTATTTTTGAGGAGTCACAAAAAATGGTAAATCACCTGTTCATGTTAATTCGATGCTAGTTCAGGAACACTGTATTTGTCATCTGAAGCTTCGTAATATGTCTCCGAAACAGGGTCATGAAAATTTATCACGTAGTCTCATACTGAAGAAACATAAGAAAAACTTCCCTGAACTGTTTCCATATTTACTGTAAGTCCATCCTCATTACAAATTACTAAGTTTTATTTGCAATTTTAAATGTAATGTAATGCACAAAAAACCTAACCTTCTGAACTTTCACTGAACAGCAAAAGTAAATTTACCAGCCTGAGCATGGATTATCTGAGTTGATTCTACATGACAGTTGAAATATCCAGAGACTTACTTTCCAAAGAATAGATGGCATTTACTGTCTCTGGGACACACTTCCTGTTAAATATATGAGGGAAATAACAGCACAGCCAGAATTTGTGTTTCCCTCTACAGCAGTCAGAAATAAAGACATCAGGCTACACAGAATGTAAATCCCTTATTTGTATTTGCGAAGAGTAAAGTCAGGACCCTGAATTTTAGGAAAACAAACTTCCAGCTCTTCAAGGAATTAGTCAATAGGACCCCTGGGAAACTGCCCTCAGGGACCAGGGAGCAGGACAGGCAGGGCTGGCAGACCTTTAAGGACACTTTGCATAGACCGCAAGAGCTCTCGATCCCCAGGTGTAAGAAATCAGGAAAGGAATGCAAGAGACTGGCATGGATGGGTGGAGGCCTGCTGGTCAAACTAAAGGGCAAGAAGGAAATGCACAGGTGGTGGAAGTAGGGACAGGTATCCTGGGAAGAGTATAGGGATGCTACCCAGTTGCGTAGGGATGGGGTCAGGAAGGCCAAGGTGGAGCTGAACTTGGTGAGGGATGCAAAGAATAATAAGGGCTTCTACAGGTATGTCAGCCAGAAAAAGAAGGTCAAAGAAAGTATATCCTCCCTGATGAGCAAGAATGGCAAACTGGTAAAAACGGATGAGGAGAAGGCCAAGGTACTCAACAACTTTTTTGCTTCAGTCTTCACTGGCCAACTCTTTTCCCACACCTCTCGAGTGGATAGGCTGCAAGACGGGAACTGGGGGAGCAAAGTCCCTCCCACTGTAAGAGAAGATCAGGTTTGTGACCACCTGAGAAACATGAACATACAGAAGTCTATGGGACCTGACAAGATGCATCCCAGAGTCCTGAGGGAACTGGCTGATGTAGTTGCCAAACCACTCTCCACAGTATTTGAAAAGTCACGGCAGTCAGGTCAAGCCCCTGGTGACCGGAAGAAGGGAGACATTGCACTCATTTTTAAAAGGGTAGAAAGGAGGACCCTGGGAACTACCAACGTGTCAGCCTCATCTCTGTGTCTGGGGAGATCAGGGAACAGATCCTTCCAGAAGCTATGCTGAGGCACATGGAGGACAAGGAGGTGATTCAAGACAGCCAGCATGGCTTCGCCAAGGGCAGGTCCTACCTGACCAACCTAGTGGCCTCCTATGATGGAGTGACTGCATCAGTGGACAAGGGAAGAGCTGCGGATGTCATCTATCTGGACTTCTGTAAGGCCTTTGACACAGTCCCCCACAACATCCTTCTCTCTAAATCGGAGAGATATGGATTTGATAGGTGGACTGTTCAGTGGATGAGGAATTGGTTAGATGGTCTCCTTCCAGAGGGTAGCGGTCAATGGCTCAATGTCCAGATGGACACTGGTGACAAGTGTCCCTCAGGGGTCCGTACTGGGACCAATACTGTTTACTAACTTCATCAGTGACATAGACAGTGAGATCAAGTGCATTCTCAGCAAGTTTGCAGATGACACCAAGAGGAGTGGTGCAGTTGACACGCCTAAGGGACAGGATGCCATCCGGAGGGACCTGGACAAGCTCAAGAAGTGGACCTATGTGAACCTCATGAAGTTCAACAAGGACAAGTGCAAGGTCCTGCACATGGGTTGGGGAAACCCCCAGTATCAATACAGGCTGGGGGGATGAAGGGACTGAGAGCAGCCCTGCAGAGAAGGACTTGCAGGTACCGGTGGATGAAAAGCTGGACATACGCCATCAATGTGCGCTCACAGCCCAGAAAGCAAACTGTACCCTGGGCTGCATCAAAAGCAGTGTGGCCAGCAGGTCGAGGGGGGTGATTCTGCCCCTCTACTCCACTTTGGTGACACCCCACCTGCAGCACTGTGTTCAGCTCTGGGGTCCTCAGCACAGGAAAGGCATGGACTGCTTGGAGCAGGTCCAGAGAAGGGCCACAAAAATGATCAGAGGGCTGGAACAGCTCTCCTATGAGGAAAGGCTGAGAGAGTTGGGGTTGTTCAGCCTGGAGAAGAGAAGGCTCCGGGGAGACCTTATAGCAGCCTTCCAGTACTTAAAGGGGGCTTATAAGAAAGATGGGGACAGACTTTTTGGGAGGTCCTGCTGTGATAGGACAAGAGGTAATGGTTTTAAACTAAAAGAGGGTAGATTTAGACTAGATACACGGAAGAAATTTTTTTACAATGAAGGTGGTGAAACACTGGCAAAGGTTGCCCACAGAGGTGGTCAATGCCCCATCCCTGGAAACATTCCAGGTCAGGTTGGACGGGGCTCTGAGCAACCTGATCTAGTTGAAGATGTCCCTGCTCATTGCAGGGGGGTTGGACTAGATGACCTTTGAAGGTCTCTTCCAACCCAAACTACTCTATGATTCTATTTCATAATTTACTTAAAAACTAATACAAAGGCTACCCTTTAAGATACATACATTTTATATACCACATAATGTAACAGTGTCTTCTCCATAATCAATTAACATGAATCACCTTGCTGATTCTTCTCCATTGACAAAATTTAGTCATGTACATCTGGACAGCAAAATAATTTCTTGTTATATATGGAAATCCTAAGTATTTGTACCCATGATGAAAAATATCAAAATATTTTAAAACAACAGGGTGCTTCCCTGCCTGTTTCAATATTGTTATAAAAGGAAGAAAAAATATTGCATATAAGTATCTTCTGATATTTCCTCATAATTTGTAAAACAAAAGCAAAATATTTCTTTTTAGTAAAACTGAGGGATACAATGCTGATGCTGTCAGCTAATACGCTAGACAATTGTTGCCTTCATTGCAGACAATGTTGGATTGACGGAACAACTAGGAAGTTGTATACTAGAATAATAAACGGTGTTCTAAGGTGTCTTGCTGTCCAGTCATTAACCAGGTGAAAGCAATTTCCAATACTGACCAACACTAGGTTCTGAAGACCCAGGGCAAAAATCCAAGCTACTAAATTCATTGGTTTAAACAATTAACAGACACAGGGGAAAAAAAAATAAAAAAAGAAATAGAGTTCCAAACTGATGCAGACATTCACAAAGGGAAATGATTTTCAAAGCTTGCAATTAGAAAATTCTCTGTTCAAGGTCTGACACAATAACACCCTTCTTTTGGAGAAAAAAAATAATAAATATACATAGGCTTTAGCATATTTAACAGCCATCTAATTTCACATAATCACATAATTTGAAATATCACTACAAACAAAGAAGCAGTAAAATAAATGCAAATTCTCTTTATTAATTCTCTTTTCTAAAATATGTGTTCTGGTCTCTACCCTCCTCCCGCTTCTTTCTTCACCCTAGCAATGATTTCTGCCTCTCACAGACTTGATTGCTCTGATGACCTCAATCAAAAGGCAATTATCCAGCGAGGATGGAAGGTAATTATTCCCATCAAGGAGAGATTGAATGCACCTGAATAGACAGCTGCAGTTCTTCCAGGGATTACATTATTACTATAGAAATTGCCTCCATTAATTTGTGATGCATGTCAAACTTATGATAAAAAGTTGATTTGTTTGCAGGACAACTACTTTTCCTGTTTCACCCAACACTCACTTTAAGGCAAGAGGAACAGTCAATTGTAAGTTACTTTAATACATAAGTGACAACTGTCAGCATGCAACCATCTGTTCAGGAGTGAATGTGACATAAAACCAGAAAAGGGAATTGAAGCTCCAGATAGATGTGCGTTATATAATTCACAGACAGAGCCAAAAGCATGGATACTTCAGCCCAAGCTTTCCAAAATCCTGCTGTAGGGACAAAAGTATAGAGACAATAAACACTAGTAAAAGAAAAACAGTAAGGCTCAGCAAGAAAATAAGTTTATTCAACCTATTTTCCTTCAACCCAAGATGGGAAAATGTTTAATTCTAGAAGAGAAAGAATATAAAATCTGTAAGTAATTATGAAAGATTTATACTTCAATATTTACAAAATTGTCCCATTTTTAAAAGAGGCTGACAAACTACCTGCCTTCAGACTACCGAGGACTTATAAGTCCTCAGACTTATAAGGTACATCTTAAATGCTGAGCCTTTTCTGGAAATTCTGGGTAAGGACTGTAATCACTCCACATGCTAAAATTCTGCCTTCCTTAGGCAGACTTAGATGATTGAGAAATGGGATTTCCAACATAAAAAATCAAATTTCAGTAGATTTGGATATACCTCTAAGTAATCTAGAAGTGATCAGGTGCTTCACAATCGCAGTGGGTAAAACTGGTCCCCTTAGGGCTGGTGTTTGCCCTGAATTGAAGGGGACCATTTCCCTTAGCGATGCTTACCTCCTAAAAGGTGTAAAGCACAGAATGCATTTTACTCACTGCTGAACTATATAAGGCATTTTAATGGACAATCAGCCAATAAACATGTTGTTACATTTTATTAAATGTTATTTTGATGCATAGGCTACATCTGTAAATCTTGCACTTTAATGCAGGCAAAATATGTAAAACTTACCATTCTAATGCTAATAAATTGTCATGAATCTCAGCAGTAAGGTCATACAATGTAGTGTTAATTAGGTACATACATGGCATATTTAATTTAGAAATAGGGAATTTTCTATTGTAATCTTACATCCCTTCATTCTTGGAAGTATACTATCTAGTCCCATTGACTAATCTTAAATTTATCATTTTTTTCTATAACCCTCTGGGACACTAAAGTCTCCAAACCCATTTGCATGCTTATTATCTCAAAAGTGTATGACACAACACTCTCTCTTTTAATGCATAGTCCAAAAGAACTAAATACTTTTCTCAGCATCTTCAACATTTCACCATCATCTCCATCTTCTCTCTGTAGTTCACTGAAATATGAGAGTAGAAGGGAGTAAAGTGTGAAAGAAAAAAAGCTGAGAACAGAAGGGGGCAAGTATTTGCCCTGCCTATTTCAAAATTCTTTTTTTACTTTCCAAAGTAAAAGACACAGCTGAATTTCCAGCCTCCAAATGATAGATGTTCTGTTCAACTGGCTTCACTCTTGCAACACATGTTTTTCTGCTTCCTTTTTTTGTTCTTTATATGTTACAGAAAGTTTAAAGTACAGTCAAAAGTTCACTTCCTTAAGCCTATTTTACCACTGACTAAACATACAAGTCCTGGTTTGGCTTCACTTCTTTTTTATCACTACTTTTTGCTGTGTGATGGTTTCTACCTTGAAATTCTCAATGATCAATGTCAGTTCATACATAAAATAACTTCTTTTTCCATTAAGAGAATAGCAGAAATGTACTGTAGAGTTTGGAATCTCTACTGACCAGTGCTTTATTAAGTGTGTGTGCATCAGATATGGATGAAATAAAACACAAAACTGTATTTTTTGTCCCAGAGAATTTTTGATACATGTATGACTTCTACTCAAATTATCTTTTGATTCATAATTACGGTGGTCAAACCTAACTTTTGCAAGTTGCTAAATAACCTTCAGCCCATAGATTTTAAAAAATTGTCAATTTCTGATTTAACTATGGTCAAACTGCTTCTAGATATTGTGATACACTATATAAAGATCCTAAGAATTCAGGCATGTTTTCCTGTATCTTAACTAGATGCCAGACAGCCTCCGGGTAGACACTTTTCTGTTTGGTCTTGATTCACGTAACACAACCTCCTCACCAGCATCATGAAATTTTTGTGCACAAAAACTCTCCAATCCCTTTTGGGTATTTCAGAAAACATGGGGGAACTGGGTACTTAATGAGGCCAAGTGACCAGGTTTCTGGATTTGCCTTACTCTTCAGTGAGGAACATATTCTTGATGGGTTATCTTAAGATCATTCTTATCTCAAGCTAGGTTAAAGAAAAATGCAAATAAAAGAAGTTATCCAAAACATCTAAAATACCTGACACAGTTACAAAAAAAGAAGAGGAAATTGGCATTTTAATCTACTTGCACTATGATTAAATAAAAAAATCTCTTTATCTAGCAGGTGTGATGTGGACTTCTCTGGCATCTGTGGATTTTATTTTTCTCCCTGCCTTGAACCCCAGGTTTTATCCCCGAAGGAAAATATTGTCTGGGTAAGATAGACTTGGTTTCAGAATTAATTTCCATTTTGGAGCCCTCCAGTGGGTCTAGAGAGATTTAATCTGTTTTTCTAAAATAAGTTTACTTCTCTCTCATTCCAATGATAGTCTGACCATCCATCTGAGTCAAAATAAGCTTTCTTTCACTTCCGTAGAAACACAAATTTCTTCTTAGACCAGATCAGTTCTTATACACGACAGACAAATTACCCATTCCTTGACTCAGTGAAGGTATAAACTCCCCCTATCTCTTTCTCTTTGGGTGACTCAGGGTGACTTTTTACATTACAAAAATCACAGCAGAACTCAGGCCCTTGGCTGATAGCTGCAGTACAATTGTTTCTTCCCTCTCCCTTCCTGACACTGTAGCTAAGGCCTAAGGTGACCAGAAGAGAAGCTTTTATTTTGAGTTGGGTAGAGGGGTCCTTTTCCAAACAATCTGCTGGTTGAACTTACCTGTGAATAAATTATTATTAAATCTGATGGAAAGGTGACAACAATGTCTGTCTGGGAGGGAGTCAAAAAGGGGTGGAACAATTGTTCATGGCAGCAGCCTGTTATTAGTTGGACCGTGCACAGCGATTACACCCACAGCAGAAATGCTGTCATGTGAGGTACCTTCTCCATGGAATCTTGCATGTCTACATTGATGAATATAGTGGAAACAAATACCTAAATAGGATATATGATTCATTACTGGTTCTTCACAAAGACACTAACATGAGTGTAATTAGCCTTTCTGGCATGGCAATGGGCCTGGGAATATCAAACCCCAACCCCAACATCCCTCCTAGGAGGATGTTACAGCAAATAGCCTTTTTATTCAAATCCTTACTAAGCTCTTGCAGTTTGCCAGTGAGGATCTCTTCTTTCCTTATCGCTCTTTAGCACTGAGGCAAGCTAGTTTGCAATCAGAAGAGTAATAGCAATAGCTGCTGCAGCAAATAAACCCTTTGAGAAACAATGCAGTAAGAGGTTATCAATTTGGAGCAAACAGACAAATTGTGCCCTGAGCCTCTGGATATATCTGCTACTGCATCCAGTACTGCATTGATTCACAAAGTTGAATATTCAGTTTGTTGCTGCAGAACAGTAATCAAGGTGTCTTGGGTAATCTAAACAACTGAATTAGTCATGGTCATCCTTTACTAATTATGGTTATGGATGAACTGCTTTTGATTCAGCAATAAGTTTATTAGTAAGTCCAAAGTACAACACCCTCCATGCAGAGACTACCTTAAGGGTAAATCAGAATAAGGTGACTTACAGGAAAGAGTACATTACCTGGTAGCTCCAAACATATCAACTTTATATTGCCAAGAACTGCTGATAAGAAAATGTTATGGCATGCTGTGATATACAGCTTTAAATTATGGAGTTACCACTCACGCTGTATATGCCTTACCAGAGATTTATTTGCATCTTTAAAGGTTTATACAATTACATATTCCTTTAAAGATCTATACAAAATGTAGAATACTTTAAAAGATATACATCTACAAATCATAAAAGCTCATAAATCATTAAAATGAGAACATGTTAATATAAAAAGAAGCAAAAATTAATAATAAATCACGCTATCAGCAGACAAAGCCCAAATTACCATTTTAAGAGTCCTGGTTTCATTTCTGATCACCACTAACCAAGCAGAGATAAATGAAAAGAAAAAAAAGAGGAAAACATGACAGCAGGTTAGCTCTGCTGAATTTGTAGAAGTCGATAAGAGAAATATGAGCTTTCTACCATGCTTTGTATATTAACATGTATGTTCTTTTGGGACTGTAATGTGAGACTGTTAAAATACATGATGCTGCTCCACATTCATTGCTTTTCTAATAATAAACAGTGATGAATGACTGCAAATATCTATTGCAGAAGTGGATGAGGGATGGATATAATGAACACACCAAGGGGGCATATTTTAAGCCAGTATGTGATTGTAGTATGCACAAAACCAATTATATAAGTAATGCCCACATCACTCATGCTCTGTTTTGCAGATCAGCACACATTTTAAAGTTCCCAGTAATGAGAACTTTGCTGATTGTTACCCAGGGAGGGGATTTCAAGCAGCCCTTTTTGAAAAAACGAAAGACCAAGCAACATATTTTTACAGCTTTATTTCCTGCATTAGAAACTGATAACCTTTATGAAATTATGGAGGAGTACAGTAAAAAGAGCACACTTCTTAGAAATATACTAATTCCTTGCTAGGGAGACCATCTGTAGCAGGAGATTAATCTTCAAATTCAGTCTCTCTCAGCTTAACTCTGAAGAGGCTAATACAGACAGCGAGTGCTAAATGGAAGGAGGGAGTCAGAGTTTGACTACCAGACATAATTCATTGTTTTATAGCAAACATGGTTTATACTAATCTGTTTTCCTTTGCCTTGAAGCCAGCTAGGAAAGCTAGTGAAACCTGGCCTTGGCTGCAGAGCAGCCCGCAGCCCACAGCCCACCTGGCCATAGCCTGGCAAGCTCCTCTCTCGCCTCATCTTCCTCATCTACATGGTCCTCTGCCTGTCTCCAAATACCTGGTTTTTTGACCCAGTATCCCAAGTAAATATTTTTACCAAACACTATTAGAAAAATGATGTAATTTCAGAGTTGTGCTGTAATTTTAAAAAAGCATATTTCATGCACAAGTTATGTATTCAGAATGACTTACAGAGTTTGTGCCCTCTCCACTTGCATTAATTCTGGTATTGATGTGATTCTTTGCAACCTCATTCCTTGTGCTAACCTCGGAGAAAACTCACCTGAAGGTGAGCAGTTTTCTGCAAGGTTAGTGTACTAAAATGCCTCAGGAAAAGGGCTGAGGAGTTAAAAGGGAGGTGGCAGGACTGCACACAAGCAGGGAAAGAGGGATGGCAGGTAGCTCGAAGCTGAGCTTAGGCTGCAGGGGAGCCCCAGGCTCCAGAGCCACATTTCTGCGGAGGAGAGGACACAGGTAGGACAAAAAGCATTTTACCTTTCTATGGCTGCATTGAAAATGAACTTAAGACTTAGATGGGTAAAGAGACTTAGATGGCTAATGAACTGATAGTTCTCATGGCTGCTAATATTCTCTAGGGTTTCCCGTCCCCCTTGCAACATCCAAAAGGGCTTTCCAGTATCCATCTGCTGTATCTTGTCTCTAGCAACTAGAATTAATAAATATGCAGTGATCCCAAAACTACTCCCTGCCACATAACCTTAGTGTAGCAACGGCAGTCACCAAAAGTATGGATATAGGGTATGCTAGATGTCAGCAGCAGAGACAGCTGGGTTACTATATTACAAAACTCAGCATGCCCTGAGCACAGGGTGACCCACACCGAGGGACATTCAGCCTTAGAAAATGCAGCATCAGGACATGATAATTCTCACGTTTTACAATATGATAAATAAAATATATATAATGCTTCTAAGACAGATGCATGGATGTCGTCTCCCATCACAGAGGTTTTACCCACTTCTTTTCTTTTTAATTTCTTCATGGAGAAGTCAGTAGAAATCAAGGATAAATACAGAAGTGCTATACCAAAAATTCTGATCCATCATTATGCACATTTCAACATCCTAAAGTAGATTTTTCTCTTAAATCATTAAATGATTTCTGTGGACAGATACCATTATTTAGGGAAAGTGGAAGTTCTACAAATACTGTCATGACACAACTTTTTTTCTCCTGACATACATAGAAACTGTATTCAGAATAGACATCCTATCTTCTCTCTCCAAATACCTGCTTACTTGATGTGGTAAATGAATTAAGTATTCCACCAGACACCATTGAAAAAAGACTGATATAACTGCAGAATTGTATGCAAACTCAAAAAATACTTATTTCACACCCATTTCATGTATACCAAATGGTTTAAAGAGTGTCAGCTGTAGCCATAACAACACAGAAAAAATGCACAGATATTTTCTGGATTGAATGTAATTATGAAAAAATAATTAAATAACACTACCCAAAAGACTACTTATGAACAGCGCATTTAAATATTCTGTAAAAAAAAAAACCAAACAGAAAATTAAATGTCTAAAAAATGAATTTTGTTCTACAGGAAGAAAATTGAATAAAGCCTATTTATCTACAGCTCTTTGTCCTGAAAACCATGCATCCACAAATATAGTACCATCAGCTTCTTGCAGCATCCTTACCATATCGGTGTGGGTTAAGAGAAAGCATATTCTGTGCTCAGTCTATCACTATGTAGCAGTTTGCTCACCAGATGTATTGAACAGTATGTAGAAAATCTACATTTTAGCTAAATTTCTCCCAGTAAAGCATTTGGAGAGTTTTTTTCTCTGCTTAGCTTTTTCACTAAATTTTGATGAACATCAATGTTAAGTATTTTTTCAAATTTCTCTGGAGTTGACTAATGAGTTCTGCTATTACTGGGATGGAAGAGAAAGAATGTCCTCACAGACAAATGACAAAACTGCGTGAACCCTATCTCCTGTTGAAACTCTCTAAATAATGCTATCAAGATCAACATTCATTTTGTCTTTCTACATGTTATCATATTTATTCTACATTACTGTCACATCTTTCCACCCTACAATGAAGTTTGTTTGTGGCTCCCACCCTCCAATTACATTTGGGAAGACAAACATGAAACTGCTTTTCTTCCTACCGGTGAGAAAACAGAGAGAAGAAAATGAACACCCTCTATCTCCACTAAGCCTGCTTATCATAAACAGGAACACATTGGTATAACAGAGAAAAAAAAAAAAAGGACTCTAACATAGTGAAGTGAATCATTTAAGTGATATATATATTCAGAGAAGCCAAATGTGGAGGACTTCAAGACCCAAAGGATTTCTTCTGGCTTGGCCAGACAGAGTAAGGACCAGCAGTATGCTTACACTGGACTGGCCATTTTTACCCCCCTCCTCTCTATTTTCCCAAACCTGTTTCTCCCCATCCACTTTGATCCCTGCCTTTCCCACCTTTAGCCCTTCCTTTAGACATCATATAGGTTTCATTATTTCTACAATCCCCTTAAAAGTTCCCATAACAAGATTTATACAATCCTACAAACCTCTCAAATATCCCGTAGTAAGTTTGCTCTTACCCATAAGACCCACGATGATCTTGTTTCCTCCCTTTTATCAGTTACGAGGCTCTGGCTGAAGCTCTCCAAGGCTATGCTCCACTGATCTTTTCAGTGTCCTGCAAGTTCTTGGCCTTTGGTATTGTTCCTGTGATGTCCTAATCACTCAAGTTCCTGTATCTAGTGTTTAACATATTACTTCTCCAGATTCTTATTATTGTTTTTTAAGTTAAATTGCCAGATAACCAGATATCTTGACAATCCAGATGTACTTACATTTCAGGTGTCCACATACCTTTTACCATCCACATATCCTTATAATACAAATTTTTCAAAGAGAGAAACACTCTAGTTAAGGGATTATTACAACTGCCATTTAGTAGCCTCAAAATAAGAATATGACTGTGCAAGATTGTAATCTTAATTTCTGGATTATTTTCAAATTTACAGCAAACTACCCTTCAAAATCACCATATATATTGAAACATGGGAGAAATACACTCTGTTTTAGACTTGTCAATAAGAATGTTTTGTTACTGATACACTGAGTCCTTTGTTCATCATACCAATGAATATTATCAATCTTTCCTTGCTTTCATCCCTCTATCACTGTATGGCTTTATTAACTCTAAAGAACAACAATTTTATTTTTGGTTTTTCCTTCAGCCATGGAGTACATGGTATAGTGGAGTCCATGACTGCTACTGCTACTGCCTCACGAACAGAAATAACAAAAAAAAAAGGTATTAAAGAACACGCCTGCAGAGAATAGTTGAACTTCCCTCTGCAGCTTTGGCCTTTGGCTGCTGATGCCTCTCTCTAGTAATCTGCTGCCCTAACTCATTGCATCACTTCAATTTCCTGTATTAAGGCTCCTCAAGGTAGACACCCTATCTCACTCTGTCTGGTATAGGAGGGTTAATCTCCACCAGGCCACTGTGAAGCAAATAATAAACCCCAACAATTATGAAAATGTCACTTTCCTTTTTCTGGCAGGACCATATGTCACATCTTAGAAAAATGTCAGGGTTTCCACAGGCCACAGTGTTGTTATTGATGTTGTTTGTATTGCACAGTAAAGCGCACAGATTCAGAGTTTAATGATTTTACATTTTCTAGTGGAATGCAAAACATTATCCCTACTGGTCATGTAAAAAAAAAAAAAAAAAAGCCTGAGTTTTCAACATGACACAGAATTCTGTTTTTCTATGTAAAGATAATATTTCATCATCAGTACAAAAAGTTCATAATATAATAAAAAAAACCCAACAGAACAAAAATTTGATTTCAAGTTCTATAAGACAAATTTCTTACTTGTCTTACTTACATTAAAATTGAGTCATTCTGAACAACAAGCAAAGCCTCAGGAGTATGGATGTCTCCAGCTCTTTTAGTGACATGCCCTCGAGGAGTTATGCCTCATCATTCCTCACTAGACAAAATCTTTGAGGGTTTTCAAGGACAGCTCTAAAGAGAGCTTGTTGCAATATTCTAGCCCAAAGGCACAGAGCACTATGGGCAGGTTTGTGTCCATTATCATCTTTGAATATTTCAGAAATTAAAATGGCTATATAAATGTGATGTCTGAACTATTTCACTATGAGGCATTATTAGTCTGCACTTTGATGTTACTGAATTTTACCAGAGACGTCATCTCTAAGTGAAACAGGGGAAAAATTGCCTGTATTCTTAAATAGAATTTGATGTAGAGAGAATATCTTAAGTTTCTGTAGCAATTGTAGAAGTGGAAAAGAGGAAAGGCAATTGAAATCAAGAGGAAAAATGGAAAGAATAATAGACAATGAAACCTAGTTGATGCCATTACAAGGCATACATAATTCTGAAAAGGAAACCTATTCAGAAGATGCTCTAATCTGTAGGATGTACTTTCTGAAGTTGTTTTGTGGTTTTTGTTTATTCCATGGCATTAGATTACAAATTCAGTGAAAGAAATTTACAGAAAGTTATGTATCATCGATTATTTATACAATCAGATGTATCTTCATTGTTTAATTACAATACAATCTTTTTTATTTCTTTCTAACTTTCTTTGAATTTCTTTAAATAATTTAGATCTTTGGGTGTTCATAGGTGGGGAATGTTCATTCTGGGGAATGCGATGCTTAAAAACTAAACCCTCTTAAAAATATTTTTCTTTAAGCATTTATGAGTTTTTTGAGGAAAACAAACAAACAAACAAACAAACAAACAAATAAAACCCCTCGGTTCCCAGGTCCAGTTGAATATGTCCAAATTAAATAAATACAAATAAAGTAAAGTAAAATACAAATTCACAAGAAAACCAAAGTGACTTCAAAGTATTATTTACTATATACTTAGTTTTTACACAACTAAAAATTAGAACCAAAGTAAGTAAAAAATTAATAAAATAGTATAGGAATAAATGAGATATTACAAATTGGAAAATGAAAAAAATCTTTCTTAAAGTATTGAAAGTTAGTTTTTAGATAATTTTAAATATTTTCAGCTTTTTTAGGTATATCTTTATTGACTCCAGTCCTTTCTAATAAAGTAAGAATAATCCTGAATGTTCCACTTAGGCATTATGCTACACAGAGAAATATTTATGCAATTGAAATTACTCATCTAAAACATACTACTTCAGCTGTCCTCTCTTTTAGCATAGAAGCCTGCTCAGATGGAAGTGATGCAAACACCTGTTTACATCATCTAATTATCATTAGATTGTGTTCAAATGTTATACCTATAGAATCTCTCAGGGGTATACTTGTTAACTTGAATTTTGACATGCTCAGCTTAAGAAACAGGTTTAGGAAAAGAATATGAAGTAGAACAACAAAGACAGACAAACAACCAAACCCATCAATGATAGATTTCAGATACATGCTAAAAGGTGTGAAAGACAAAGGTTTTTCTGGCTACCTTACTGCAAGAAAAACATAACTCAGAAACAGTTGTAACAGAATTTCTTTTCCCATTTCTTTATTTTATAATGCATTGAGAGTTAACCCTGATTTAGCATATGATTGTGAATAGATTCAACCATTTATACTATGTACAGAAACTTCTGTCTTCCATTACACATTGTAAAGCAGCAATTACAAGTAAAGACGACATGCAGGAGAATAACCAACTTAGCTTTTTGAGGACTCTGAGGATTTTATTTTTTTTTCTCCCTGAATAGTTTGCAAACTCAGAGAATGTTGAGGTATGTGAAAAATCAATGTAACACAGTCTCTTCATGTGAACTCTCTACCTGGCAGTGGAAAAAAGCAACTCTCATAAGATACTGGTTGCAAAAGATTCACTGCATAATTCTACGGTTTTAGGCAGTTTGGTTAACCATCACATACTTAACCAAATGCAACTCTGAACCTAAATAAAATCCACCTTTTTGAGATTTCTGCAGTGTTCAAAATATATCCTGACACAAATTAAATGTAGCATTGTACTGAAATTTTTATTAATGGGTGGTATCTCTAGTCAAGACTTAAGATTGGTTTTACAGTTTTTGTGAGTATCATGAAATATTTATAATTATAAGGATTCTTATTTTGTAAAAATAATTATCACAAAGTGACAAACTGTTACTTGCCTTTTCTCATGATTTTCATATTTCCCTGCCATAAATGTCTGCAGGTTTTTCCTCACCTGCTAAATTATCGAGTGACAGCTTTGCTCAAAGCCCTCTTGAAATTAAAAATAAGCAATTGAACTTGACTCACTGGGGGTTAAACAGCATTATAACAACTACTTCTGAAATTAAACTCTAGTTTGATTTCAAAAGTAATCAGACTTTCGGGCTGGATTAAGAAATCGCACTGTTCTTATAAATGTGATTTTATTAATTAAGAAATCATTAAGGAATTGCTAAATGAAACCCCACATCATGAGTGGCAAAAAGTCATTTCAGTTTCTAATCATAATCTGTTTAAACTCCTAGGGGCAAAAAGTAGTTTGTGATTTATATTTTCTTGCATTTTAACATCATTGAGGAACATTCCACTTCTACAAACTTCTTTTTAGCTATGTCCTGTTTCTGATCTTTCAGATGTCTCTAGGGGAAAATTAATTTAATTGAGTGAAGGATGGCCATGTTTAATGATTATTATTAATAAATTTATCCTTCTGAAGTACTTTAGATTTCATCAGCTTCTTTAAAAGGACTAGCAAAAGTTGCTACTGAATTGGACACATAATTCAACAAGTTTTTATGACTACAGCCAGAAAATAAGTAGTAAAGGTTAAGGAAATTCCAGAGTAGGTCTGCCAAACTTACCCAGGTCCTTATAGGATGATTATGCAGTGGTATTTGATTATTTAAAAGTATATGAAGATCTGCAATGTGTCTTTGGAAATATGATTTAATCTGTATCAGCAATAGAGCTAGTCAAAATGCTAAAATACTTAGCAAAATGTTCAAGCAAAAGAACTTATTTTTTCTTTTTTTGATAATCTCTTTTGGCTGAAATGGTATCTTTCATTAACAACATAGAATCATAGAATCATTTCGGTTGGAAAAGACCTTCGAGATCATCGAGTCCAACCATTAACCATGCCCCCTAAACCATGCCCTGGAGTACCCTGTCCACTCGCTTTTTGAATACCTCCAGGGATGGTGACTCAACCACTTCCCTGGGCAGCCCATTCCAATGTTTGACAACCCTCTCAGTAAAAAAATTTTTCCTAATATCTAACCTAAATCTCCCTTGCCTCAGCTTGAGGCCATTTCCTCTTGTCCTATCTCCAGACACCTGACAGAAGAGACCAACACCCACCTCACTACAACCCCCTTTCAGGTAGCTGTAGAGAGCGATAAGGTCTCCCCTCAGCCTCCTCTTCTCCAGACTAAACAGCCCCAGCTCCCTCAGCCGCTCCTCATAAGACTTGTGCTCCAGGCCCCTCACCAACTGGGTTGCCCTTCTCTGGACACATTCCAACACCTCCATGTCTTTCCTGCAGTGAGGGGCCCAAAACTGAACACAGGACTCGAGGTGTGGCCTCACCAGTGCCCAGTACAGGGGAACAACCACCTCCCTGTTCCTGCTGGCCACACTGTTCCTGATACAGGCTAGGATGCTACTGGCCTTCTTGGCCACCTGGGCACACTGCTGGCTCATATTCAGCCGGCTGTCAACCAGCACCCCCAGGTCTTTCTCTGCCGGGCAGCTTTCCAGCCACTCTTCCCCAAGCCTGTAGCGCTGCATGGGGTTGCCGTGACCGAAGTGCAGGACCCGGCACTTGGCTTTGTTAAGCTTCATACAATTGGCCTCAGCCCATCGATCCAGCCTGTCCAGATCTCTCTGTAGAGCCTCCCTACCCTCAAGCAGATCAACCCTGCCTCCCAACTTGGTGTTTTCTGCAAACTTGCTGAGGGTGCACTCAATCCCCTCATCCAAATCATCAATAAAGATATTAAACAGAACAGGGCCCAACACCGAGCCCTGGGGAACACCACTCGTGACCCGCCGCCAACTGGATTTCACCCCATTCACCACTACCCTCTGGGCTCGGCCATCCAGCCAGTTTTTCACCCAGTGAATAGTGCACTTATCCAGGCAAAGAGACGCCAGCTTCTCAAGGAGTATGCCATGAGAGACAGTGTCAAAGGCCTTGCTGAAGTCTAGGAAAATAACATCCACAGCCTTTCCCTCATCCACTAGGCGGGTCACCTGGTCATAGAAGGAGATCAGGTTGGTCAAGCAAAATAATTGATTACAAACATTTTGACAAGATATCGATCTTTTCACAAGCAGGCTGTTATACTATGTTCTTCTATGACTGCCACAGAGATTTTTTTCTGTAGATGTTTGCAAGTGCTCCACAGAAACAGTTATGGTTGCTTCCTATAAAAGGAAAGAGAAGCTAGAATTTAAACAAAAAAGCAGTCATGGATGTGCACAGACTTTTTTTTCTTTTTCATTAAGTAATATTATCACACCAGGCAACAGGCAAATTATATAGCCATGAACTTCAAGTTAAGAAAGACTGGCAAGGATAAAACCCAATAATTAAGGCTTAAGACTGGCAAGATCTTGAAACACTGCTTTTCTCAGCTTACTTCCTTGGACATTCTCACCAATGCATAGCCGGTAAATTCCTGCTGATGTTGACTCCACCACTCAGGCAACAAACCCAAAAATTAAAGTGAAATGTTTCCATGAGCATCATAGGTCAGATATGTTGAGATCACTCTCATCACTTTTGCTGAGGTGTAATATATAACTCTACACATATTCAATTTGATCTAACAAATTTTCAGCTAGTACATGGAAGATGCTCTTTATCTCCCCTATTCTTTATACAGTTTTATAAAGTATTTGGTCCATTACTATTTATGAAAAAATTAATTATAATTGTTCTGTAGACCTCCTGAAGTAAACTTCTAGTCTGTTGACCGGAATTTGCAGTGATCTTGTGTTATCCTTTTCAGTCCTACATTTCTGTGCTTTAAGTCCTCCTGGTTTAAAATCAAATACTATCCTCATACTTAAAGGTGAAGTAGGACAGGCTGGCCTAAACCCATCAGAACAAAAATAGGAAAAGTGATAGATAATGCTGAAGTATAAAGAGAATGTTGTCGATGAAATCATATTAAAATAATAGTATTTAGTGATGGCATTTCAGCTTGTGTCTTGCTCGTACCAAACTCATCAAGAGTTTGAAGCTAGAAAATCAGCCATATGGCCTTTAGCTTCCTCCTGTTTCCAAGCCATTCTATAAACACAGGCAGTGCACAAACACTTTTCACCATGTCTTGCAATCGTCACCACCTCTTCAGCTAATATCATTCAGCTTATGTCCAAATGGTAGAATAGTCCAATATTCCACAGGAAAAAAACAAACCAAAACATAACAAACCCCCCCACACACTATTATGGGATACTTTTTCTCTCTTCTTCCACTTAAGTACAAAGTTATGACACTAAAGTGCTTCATAAGCCTTTCATCTCTGCATAAATGGATACCTAAATATCTTTTCAGATTTACCCCTGAATATCCCACCCTTAACTTCAGGGATCCTTTGATGTTTGGCAATCCAAGTGTTGTCTACGTTCAAGGAGCTAAACTCAGCTTCCATTTGCTGGATTTCCTGTGTACATTTAGGTCAAGGTGGTCTCAACAATGAAAAGATTTGAAGCAGCACCCTCAGTGCTGTGAGACTCTACTCATGCAGTCTTCCTTACTCATACTCAGTAAAACTCTTTGTTTCATTATCAGCTCTGCCAAAATAGTCGAACGCACTCCAAATACTTGCCTACTAAGAAAGATGCACCACAATCAGATCATTAAACCTTTGCTACTCTCTCTTCAACTCTCCTCAAAATGCTGCAAAAGTATAAGCTTCCAGAGCAGAACTGTAATTCAAACTGAAGTTGGTATGGAGAGGGAGAAGGACATTTTTCCCTACATCCTGGCTCTAAATTCAGCCAGAACAAACTCAGCCGTCTGGTGCAGATCACCCGTGTAGCACACTGTGCAGTGAAGAGTTTCAGCCTCAACATGAACGATCTCCACGTAAATTTTGTCAGCTTTAAGTTATAAAAGCAATCCTGTCATTGACTGTAAAACAGGGTGTACAGGTGTGTAGGCCTGTATTTTAATAATGTTTTGCAAGAAGTTCTGGAGAAGTGCTCAGCACAGGACATTTTGCTTGGTATCACCTATGACACCATTGTGCCAATTCTTACTTGCTTTACATCCGTAATTTACTTCAGTAGGATTGATTACAAAATAGTAATATCTCCAGGTGCATTTGGAGTTTTCCAAGATATAAGTAGGATGCTTGCATTTAATCCTTAGCTATTCACCTCAAAGATGCAGTACCTCTCCTGAAATAGATATTTTAATAAATCTAACAATGTCAGAAAAAAACCCTCCACCCTTTTGAGAGTAAGAAGGACAGACTGTCTCAGTTTAATATATGTATAATTTTTTTCAGCCACGGGGACTGAAAGAATGATGAGAAAATCCTATTATATAACAATATCCTGTTAACCTGGTAGAATAAAGTCAAGTTCTCCCTTGTATTTTAATACTGTTTCCTGAAGAATGAATTTAAGTATTTCACTTTTTCATATGAGTGTAACATGTATGATGAAGGATCAGGGCCAGCATCTGGAAACTGTGGTATATATGAAGGTCTCCGGGGTCTCCAGAATCATACTTCTCACTCCTGAAGATAAGAAACTTGTTGCCAAGAAATCCTCTGAAAAAGCCTGCCTGAGAAAAATTAGTGTTTTAAAACAACCTGAATTAAATATTTGAGCAGTTACAGAGAATTAAAATAATATTTGAAGAAATTTCTGTTTCACAAGTCTTTTTTTCTTTAGAAAAGCCTCCCATTGGGTGATT
The DNA here is from genome assembly GCF_026419915.1 of Harpia harpyja. NCBI lineage: Eukaryota > Metazoa > Chordata > Aves > Accipitriformes > Accipitridae > Harpia > Harpia harpyja. The sequence continues at coordinate 13,752,330 of NC_068956.1, read as the reverse complement.
ACCTAGTTTTGGAAACTGTAATTTCCTGTAATTATTTCTTTGCCATTGGTGCCCTGACTGTCACTTTGGCATTAGCAGTGTTACATGCTCTTTTAAAGGGTCACCATTACCAATTCAAGTCCAAGCTGGATAGACTGGCATGACAATAACAGGATGGAAAGGTTACTTCTTAAACATATTAGCCATGACACACAGCACTATCAAACTCAAATGAAATTTGACAGTTTTTGGTGTGCAATTCCTTCAGTTTTAAAAATGGACTAATGATCTAATTAATTCATACTGCTGAGAAACATCATAGTATCAGGAATGAGCACTCTTAAATGATTTTATATCCTAACACTTCCATAAATATTTTAAGAAATAACTTATGAAAAAATAAAAAAATGGTCAGTGCATTTTAAACCTATTGAACTGAACCGGTGAACTGTGAGCACAGTATTTTAGGTATGCTTCCATATGAACTGCTTCCCTTTTGGAAAATGTCCCATTTAATGCTTTCTGCCAGCTCTGGAAATGATCTGTCAGAAGATGCTACTGCAGATGTTTCCATTTGAGAGGAGCTCAGGAAAGAAGTAGAGGGAGAGGCACCTCTCCTCCCAAACTGCCTGTCAGTCTTCTTCAAGAGCAGCTCCAGAAAATAAAATGTATCACCTTTGGCAGCAGAGGCTGAAGTATTTTTAAAAGAAGGTTTTCCATAAAAAAAAATTCCATAAAGTTTCATAGCACTGGTGACAGAATAAGGATACACCCACTCAGAAAGCTTCATGTAAAATTTTTAACTTTCAGATTCTATTTTGACAGGAGGATGACATAAATACGTTCACAATTTTTTGAACAGGACCTTTCTAGTGTCTTGTTTATGTAGCACTCAGGAGTAAGCAGAGTGGGAGCATTGTCATTACTTTGCAGATTATTAATTTGATTTCTGCAGATTCTCCTGTGACTCTCTAGTCATCTACAACCTATGAAGTCATATAAGATGACACTATGCTGACTTCTGTGCTTTTCAGAACCTTATAAATGGATTAATATTTCTGAATTGGGAACATGAGTACAGGGTACTATTTGTATGAATAACATTAAGATATAAGAGCAATATGTAGACATACCCAGGCTGGCAAAAAAATATAAAAAATCAACTGACAGGAAATAAAATATTTCCACCTAATGAAAAGCAAATTTTTACCTGTACATTTTGCAATAAATTTTCCAACATTTATATCTTGATCAAGGTTAAATATCTTGTTAGTTACCAAAATACCAGAGAATAATGTTACTCTTGGCTAGAACAAAAAGGCAAAAGTACATTTCCAGTTACAACTGACATAATAGTAAGAGAAAATCCTAAGAGGTAGCCATGAAAAGATATTTCAGACAGTAGAAGTTACCTATGGAGAGTCTCTGTATAGTTTGTTCAGGTATACAAATTTCATTAAAATAATTGTGATATCAGATAGATCAGAAACATTTGAAAGATTTAAAATAATTGAATTTGGTTCCCAGAAGCTATATAAAAAATTCAACTTTCTTACATTATGAAGAAATATTTGCCATAGCAGTTATGAAGTAAGGAGGCTGATAAACAAAGTTATCATGATGCACAGTTTTAAATTGGCAGTTTTAAAAGAGTTAGCCAAGGAGCAATCTGGTCTGCTGATGTCCTGTTTCAAGCCTTGAAACACTAGAAAGTCCAGAGCTATGGAACAAAGTTGATGCTGTGGCAATAAAAAGAAAAATTTCATCTGGATTAACCAAGTAATTACCAATCTATCATCCGCATGCCAATCTGTTGAAAAATAACAGGTAGGACTCAACTAATAAAGAAGGACAAGGCCGTGTTAACTGCCATGAATTATACAAAAGCACTGATAGTGTACTTAATAATTAAAGGAAGACAATTAATTCAAATCAGCATGGATTCATGGAAAGTAGATCTTAACTTAGATCTTAGATATCTTGGAAGGATCTTTCTTTTTTTATGCAGTTATAAATTTGGTTGATAAATACAATAGTGCTGATACAGTATGTTTAGATTTTAAAAAGGCATTTTTTTTTTGATACTACAACTATTCAAATTAAATTGTTCTCATTTCTTATTCAAAATATAAAGTATCCTGAACACTGAAATCAATGAAACACTGACTAGTTGATAATGTGAGTAAGAAGAATTGTCTATTACTAGGATAGTTACCTATCTGGAGATACCTAGTCATGCCTAATACCTATTTCACATAATCTAGAAATGACCTTAAAAAACCTCTCGTCCTAACAAATAAGATTTGTAAATGACACAGTAATCAGACCACTAATCCTGGATTACCTGATGAGTCGGAAAAAAAAGCAACAAACACCCTTCTTCCCCCCAGTTTGTTTTTCAATGTCACTAAAAGCAAAATAGCATTGCTAAGTATCAAGAACATGGGCCATATTTCTAGGATGAAAGACTCTGAATAACTTCAAAATCAAAATCACTACAAGCCAATGCTGCAAGCAAAATAATAATAATAAAAAAAGCTCTGGTGGGTAAAATAATAAACATTGTGTACATATGTCAGTTCTCTTACACAACTCCTACTCAAATACTGTGTTTATAATTCACAGAGGATATTGAGGAGATGGAGAGGGTTCAGAGATGTGCTATTATTGATATAAAAGTGTGGAAATTATGCCTTCTAGTGAAAAATTCAAGTCCATATACTAATGGAAACGTTAAAGATGGCCTGTCCAGAATTAAACTACATTTAGAGTACAGAATAGCCAATGGACCGTTTTATATATTAACAGCATGATGTCACAAAATCAAAGGCTGAAAATTAAAGCTGGAAATTCTTAGCCTGAAATAAGTACACATTTAATACTCTAAGAGATTAAACACTGGATCAACTTTACCACGAGCTTTTGCAGCATCTTTGTCAAAAAATGTGTTTTGTTTTAAAACTTAGGGGGTTTTGTCCTCAATTATTTGCTATAGTTATAAGAGATTTTATAAAGTCTATTGCCTGATTTAGAGAGATCATGCTAGGTAACTGCAATTGTTCCTTTGGTGTTACTTAAGAACACTAGCTCAGTCTATTACTTAAACATAGTTCTCATCGATCATTTCTCTGAAACAGCAAAAGGTGCACACCTTATAAGAATAGGATAGTCTCCCTGATGATATTCTACAATATGGAATACAGATATTTAGGGGGTAAATAGAACAGTTTATCTGCAGTTACCATTAATGTTGTTTACAGTTCACTTTCTTATCAAAATTACATCTGTTCTTACAGCCTCATTCATTGCACTGAAAGAAAGAAAAAAACCTTACAAATTCTCCTTAACAGTAATAAATTCTACTAAGCAAACTCCACAGCTGACCAGCTTGATGTTTTGCTAACGCTGCTGATCAATAGGCATCAGGAAGAAGTGCAAGTTTAGAAATTCCAAGCATCACTTAAGAGATATTTTTCAATTTTCCCTTTTTTCAGATCCAAGTTCAAAAAAATGTAGAGTACACACATATGTTGGAATGTATTCTGTATTTTTTAAAAAATATTATGGATTCTCAAAAGTGATGCTTTTGAGAAAATACAAAGATCCAAAAAAATTTACATGTTTGGAAACATGTATATAGCCAGTGTCTTCCATTCATTCAACGTACAGGCAGCATTAAGCTTTGTCTGAAATCCTGCTGTTCCAAGAAGACAGTTACTTGAATCAGACATATATTTAAGGATCTCATCCATGATATGTGTCTGTCATCTCCAAAAATCTCTAACATGGAAACAAAACCCCACAGGCTCCTACTTACAGTGTTTGAATTGTCCGAGTTTCTTAAAGGAGACATTAAATTAGCACTTACACTAATAAATTATTATTATAATTGTATGGAACAGTTCAAGATTGGTTTTGAGTATGTTTTAAGAGAAAGCTACAGAAACCTTCTCAGCAGGCTGAAACTTGTTGACCTGATTTCTACTTTCATAACCCTTACAGGGCCAATATATTTTGCTGATACCATCCCCTGAGCCACACTCATTAAAATTCTTTGTATCCATTCATATCTGCACTGGATCATCTCTGGAAAGCTGTATTTTCATCTTCATAAAATAGGTAAAATTATTCATAAAGCTATAAAGTAATTACTTTGCAATTACCCATATTTATATTACATTTTCACTTAGCCAGTTGAGATCATTGGCCCAGTGACATAAATACACATATTTCTGCATGAAAAAAAGAAACAACATGCTAATGAAATGTGGTGGAATATAGCACTTCATTTTCTCATGTTAGATGAGAAGAATTCAAGGCCAGTGACGCTGTTTTGGAATTATGGATGTAAATACTTTAGATTGGGAAAAAGAAGGATGTTCTTTCATGTCACAATTGAAAATTCTGTGGTACACTGAAGTTATGAATTATAAGCCCTTTAACATTTATTGTACTTCTATTATTAACTACAAAGTTATTTAAACTCTGAACGTTTTTATATGTTTGTCTTTGGGACTAAACCCTGAAGTTCTAATTCAGGAAAAAATACTTCTATGAATTCCCCCCCCTCCCCACCTTAAAACCAGAGTTATTCATGACAGAAATCAGAAAAGTATTAAATTTTATTATTTCATCTGTGAAAAATTAATATATTACCTTCAAAATAAATGATTTTTTTTTCTTTTAAGCTAAATGTTACCAAATACTAAGGACTAGCATGATGGTTAGGTAATGTTGCACCTTTGTTTTGTTCCATCTCTGGAGCATATACACAGACAAAAATATTTTACCCTAACTAGATACTGGCTTCCATATAGGAGTATCAAAGTGAAACTCAAATGAAGTCTAGAGAAACTAATGATTTCTCCTGGCCCCTTAATTCAGCCAAACTCTGCAAATGGTTCCCTTGGTACTTTTTGAATCAGAAGAAAATAACAGGCTTTGAATTCATATGTGCAATGGTGAAGCAGTACTTGCTGAAATACACTGAATTCTTCTATTAATGATCAGACAGAGAATATAACGAATACTCCTCCTCTTCCCAATATTTCCCTAGCAATGTATCCACATCTCTTCAAGGCTATATAATGTCCAGCCACACCTTCACTTCCAAATGGTCAAGCCACCATACTCTTAGCACCAATGTTGCTTACTCTGTAATGCATTACCATTTAAATGATGAATTAACATCAATGCCAATTCAGTTTATATGAAACATTTGAATTCTATTATCTTATAGCAGTAATGGCAATCAATATAGGGCTCTTTGGCTCTGCATCCCAGGAAACAAACCTCAAATATGTAGTCCTCCAAAGTGCACAAAATATCTCTGCCAGAGCTATCCTTTATAACTGAGATGACCATCAATTTCTCAACTATTTCAGGCCAATCCTAACGAAGTATCAGTGCAATCCTTCTCTCTCTCTCCCCTTGAATTCATCAAAATAGAAAAAGAATGATGTAAGGTTTTACATCATGTATTTGAAGTATAACTGCTTTTCTGTTTATTTGATATCATGGAATAACCTTCGTCACCAGCTCTCCCACTTTTGTTGACGGAATTCTGCTAACCCCAGGTGGCACATGAACAATGATGTAAATTAAATTTGACATCTCTATTGACTGAGTCATTGAAAGACAAAAAGCAAGTACTATTGATTTCCTGAATGTTATTTTTTATGGAAAAAAAATCCACTCTTATTTTTCTAACAAATAAAATTAAATTCAGAAGAAATTATTTCACCTTATGATAATTGGAATTATAATATAGGTGGCTCATGTGCCACTTACTACTAAAGTGGCTGGTTACTTAGAATAAACATTACTTTGTTGCAGTTGCTCATAGTGTTTGACCATTCAGGCCACAATTTTACATGTTTGTGATGTTGCTATGTCCTTTTGTTTTTCTGAAGTTTATCCTAAGTAATTTATAAGGCACTATTGCTGAAATTAAAAGAAGACATTGTTCTGACCCCAAGCTGCTACAATCATAAAAATCAGAAATACTAGCCCATCTATCTCATATATCTGGGATTCAGTTTTGAGAAGTGTGTTGTCCAGAGACCATAGGTGCTCTTTGCTCGTTCTTCTGAAAACACCTATAAACTTTACCTTTTATAAATCTCTGTATTGTCAGTCAAGACATAGTCAGATCTGTTAGGTCTCAGCAGCTAAATTCTCTGGGGACTCAGCATGTTTTACTTAACACAGCCTATATCCACTACTCATATTGAATCTTGTCTTTGTGGAGAACGTAAGATTTCTTCTTCCAGGGCTAAGAACTATAGTGGAAGTTTGCACAAGACAAATAAGGAAGATGACTGTATTTTTCTATAGCTAATTAGAAAGAAAAGAAACAACTTTCTGAAACATGGAAAGAATGGGAAAAAGAGAAAAAAAAAAGAGGATGGAGCAAAGGGGCAAACACAAGTAGCAGAAAGAGGAAAAAGAAAACATTTCTCACAGCCTGTCAAAACTTCCTGAAAACCAGACTGAACTACAAAGCTTCCCTAAAGGTAAGCAGAAAACAAATGACTGCTTTCCAGTGTCCATCACTTACATGCATCCCTCGGTAAAGTACTTTTGAAAATCCCAGTCTGAAGATGAAGATTAACAGGAAATTAACAGACAACAGGAAGTTACTGTCCCAAAAAAAAAAAAAATCAAATAAAATCTCCAACTAATTAAAAACAACACCCTCTGCTCTCCTCCAGCCCCTAACGTCTGCCAAACAAAAATGCATCACAAGTATAGCAGGCTGAAAACTGAAAAGGTAGAACGTGCCAGACTATGTGTAACCTGAAATCACCCTGGCATATGTAGCCATTCCTATATAGTTTTTAGTTACATCATCACATAGTATTTCCCATAGGATCCCTACCTTATTTAGGTACCATGTACTGGAAATAGACACGATTGTATGTTTCAGACAGCTGAAGTTCAATTTCCAGGGGTCCTAAGTGTTGACAGTTGAAACTGAGATCAGTGGGAGCTCTGCTCTGAATTAAGGTTCTGTGAAAGTGCTAAGAAAACTGGAAAAAATGTCAGCCTCTTAGTTTCTTGGGTAAGGCATAAAAACTGCTCAGTACTTTTGGATATGCTGCCTATCATCTGTGACCAAGTTCCCTAGTGAAGTGGGGACAATATAACGTCACCTCAGAAAACCGCTGTAAGGATAACTTCTCTGACAGCCTGGAAGAGTGCAAGTATTCTGCATGAGGACTCCAGAGTCAAGCTCTTATGAAAACTAATAATTCTTTGTTTGCTAAAGCTTTGCTTCGTATAAAACAGACCAGACTAGATAGGACTGGTATAGAACAGGTAGGACTAGGTAAGACTCCACAAATAATGAAAATAAATAATATTTTTTTAAGAAAAACACTAAATGCTTGTGTTTCAGCATTACACAGAAATGACTGCAGTCAACCATCCTGGACACCAAAATAAGCAATTTCATAAGCCACTTTCTGTTTATATGATACATGGTCACTACCTTTTTAGAGCTAAGCATATGTCCATCACAGTAGTAATTTTCTCCACAGATGTAATGTTGACTGTTCAGGTACTAGAGGACGATATCATAGAATCACAGAATCATACAATGGTTTGGGTTGGAGGGACCTTAAAGATCATCTAGTCCAACCCCCCTGCCATGGGCAGGGACATCTTTAACTAGATCAGGTTGTTCAAAGCCCCATCCAACCTGGCCTTGAACAGGATGCAGTACTGCAGGTGGAGCCTCATGAGGGCAAAGTAGAAGGGGAGAATCACCTCCCCTGACCTGCTGTCCATGCTGCTTCTTATGCAGCCCAGGACACAACTGGCTTTCTGGGCTGCAACCGCACATTGCTGTCTCACGTCCAATTTTACATCTATCAATATCCCCAAGTCCTTCTCCACAGAGCTGCTCTCAATTCATTCATCACCCAGTCTCTATTGATACTGGGGATTGCCCTGACCCAGATGCAGGACCTTAAACATGGCCTTGATGAACTCCATGAGGTTCACATGGATCTACTCCTCAAGCCTGTTAAGGTCCCTCTGGATGGCATCCCTTTCCTGAAGTGTATCAACTGCACCACTCAGCTTGGTGTCATCTGCAAACTTGCTGAGGGTTCAATTAACCACAGTCTGTGTCATTAACAAAGATATTGAACAGTATCGGTCACTGTATGGATCCCTGAGGGACACCACTTGTTACTGATCCCCACTTGGACATTGAGCCATTGACTGTAACTCTTTGTTTGTGGCCATCCAGCCAATTCCTTATCCATCGAATAGTCCATCCATCAAATCCATAACTCTCCAATTTAGCTACAAGGATGTTGTGGGGGTCCATGTCAAAGGTCTTACAGAGGTCAAGATAGATGGCATCAGTTGCTCTTCTCTTATCCACTAATGCAGTCACTCCACCATAGAAGGCCACTAGGGGTTAGTCAGGCACGATTTGCCCTTTGTGAAGCCATACTGGCTCTCTCTAATCACCTCTTTGTCATCCATATCTCTTGACATGTCTTCCAAGAGAATCTGTTCCATGATCTTCCCAGGCACAGAGGGGAGGCTGACAGGTCAGTAGTTCCCAGGGTCCTCCTTTCTACCCTTTTTAAAAATGGACGTGATGTTTCCCTTTTTCTAGTCACTGAGGACTTCACCTGACTGCCATGACTTTTCAAATACAACAGTGAGTGGCTTGGTGACTGCATCAGCAAATTCCCTCAGGACCCTGGGGTGCATCTCATTGGGTCCCATGGACTTCTGTATTCAAGCTCCTCAGACAGTCTAGAACTTGATCTTCTTCTATGATGGGTGGGACTTCATTCCCCCATTTCCTGCCTTGAGATTCAGGGACTCGAGAGAGTTGGGAAAAGCAATTGCTGAGGCAAAATAAAAAGTGAAGTACCTAAGCATTCTCCATATCAGTTGTCACCAGATACCCTGTCTCATTTATCAGGGGGCGTACAATTTCTCTTCCTTTTCTAACATAACTGTAGATGCCCTTCTTACTATTCCTCACTTCCCTCAATTTAGCTTCAGCTGTGCCTTAGCTTTCCTGATCCCATCCCTGCACTTCCGGGTAGTATCCCTACGTTCTTCCCAGGATGCACAGCCCTGCTTTCACTGTGTGTGCATTTCCCTCTTGTGTTTCAGTTTGACCAAGAGGTTCTTTCTCAGCCACGCTGGTCTCCTGCCTTGTCATCCTTATAGTCTGAGCAGAGTCAGCCTTCCAGAGTGTGTATTGTTTGGAACAGTGTGGCATTATCTACAGTAGACATTTTTTGTTTGCCTTTGGGGCTAAACCCTGAAGTTCTAATTTAGGGAAAAAAAATAAATTAAAACATCATTGTACCAAACTGCCCTGTCAGCACCCAGTAGTAACTCAGATACAGGATAAAAGCATTAAAACACAAACCTGCTATTTATAATCTTGCACAAGCACAGTCATTCATTGACACTAATATAAAATTCAAATGTTTGTGTTTTGTTTCTTGGGAAATGAGCACTGTTTTCAACTTATATGTGCTCTAAATAAAAAATAAAACATCCAGTTTTACAACAAAGCCAGCAAGAATTCTAGAGGAGCTGAAACTTAGGTTGTTTTTCGGCGCCATTTTTGCCAAGTAGAGCTACGCAAATACAGATACAGAGCAATCTTCTGTAGCTTTGTTTAGCATAGGCGATAAAACAGACATCAGACTGATTTGAAAAGGTGTACCACAGTTTTTAAATTGTTTCCCAGGACACCTAATGCAAGGGCTGCGGGGTGTCTATAAGCCATAACATATGTCTGTTTATCTTTGCCTATACACAGGAAGGGCAGCACTAACTTCAAATAAGCTAAAAACTCCTGTAAATTCCTGAACATTAAAATCCATTGTTCAACTCCTCAAATTAATTTTGCCTACTTGAATGACTGAGAAAGATGAAAAAAAATGCTAAGGTTTCCTTCAGGCCTCTTCCAGTTTTGGTCCAACAAAGAAAAAATAAATTCTTCTCAAGCTTAAAGCAAACTGTCAGACTTTTAGCAGTTCTGAAAACACCTAAAAATACAGTAGAGGGAAGGAGGATGGGGTCATGACAATGAGCTTCGTAAAGTTTTTGGCAAGCATTATAATGAAGAAGGAAGGTGAACATACAGAGACAGTGTCTTTCCTCTTTCTCCAGCTGGTAACTGAGGCAGAGAGACTCCATGCTATGAAGTGGCCTCCCCTTCATTTTCACATGATTTTCTCTCTTTCTTTGCACACCCTTCTCTATCTGTAATTTGGTGATTTCCACCATCTGTTAAAGTGGGCAGAATGGTGATAACGGCTGATCAACAACTTCCCTGTGGCTTCCAGGCAGATATTGCTTGCGCAGACAAAACAAATTCAAATATTTTTTCAAGCAGTGACAATTAATGTGGCTAGCTGTTCATTTCAGTTGAACACTTAACTAAATATGCAGTTATTAAAATAATTTATGGGATTTTTAAATGATGATTCAGATTTTAACACTGTAGTTCATAGCTATGTACTCCATTTTTGTATCAAGGTAATAAAAACTTTGAAAAGCATATTAGAACTCTAAACACTGCATTAATGTATTTATGCTTTATAAACACATATTAAAGACTGCTTATTCAAATTCCAACAGTGAAAGAGAATTATTGAATAAATGAGAATTAAATTGTGTCTCTTCAGCAAAGATCTACACAGAAGATACTCTAATTTCAAACTACATTTATATCATCTGTATAATCATGTATTTCCATTAACTTCCATGGATTTCTCTGATATTTTTGCCTTTTCAGACAAAAGGAGAATGAAGCTCAGAGACTAGCCAAAAAAAGCAAGTAAGTGATAATCATCTGGAAAAAGGTTCCAGAGACTGCAACTTCACACTTTTTCATTCAAGACAATGTCAAAAATCCCACTGGCAGCACACTAAACAAATACCAAGGGGGAGGGAGGACCAACCATTTCTCCCTGCTTCAATAAATCTAGTAACTTATATGTTTATTTGCACATATACACAGTCTTGCTCTTTAATCAGACCTAAATATTTGCAAGCACCCCTTGACTTGCTTTGTGCATACCTTTTCAATTTTTGCTTTTTGAAGAGTCAATTTGAGAGTTAAATCTGGAAACGTCTCAGTACAAGGAAAGTCTCCTTTAATTGCACGGACATTTTACCTTGAACTGGAATTTGTTTTCATATTTTCAGGATTTGTGAAGAATTGAGGTAGAGAGGACAGGACTATCAAAAGAATCTATTGTCTGTACATTCATCTAATCACAAATTTTAAGTAAATGGTGGGAGAAATAAACTACAAACCTGAAAGCTCAAGTTACAACCTATTTGTTATCTAATTTTCAACAGATATATTTGTTATGAAGAGTGAGTTTTCTCTGAGCTTTGGCAAACTGATCAATTAGTCTTGCAAATCTACAGGACTTAATAAAAATTTAGGGTATTCATTGTCTGTCAAAGTTAAGCTTACTTTCCTACATGTCAAAATTGCAGATTATGCCATTCTGGAAGTTATGTACTTCTCTGAAAACATCTTAAGCCATTCTGCAGTGTTTCTACAGTGCTTCAAAGATGATATTTAATTTAAAATAACACAAACACAGCCATTTGTTTAAATATTAATTTTAATATAAGCACTAGAAATCCATTTACTAGGCCAATTATTAAACAATCTAAATTCAGATGGCATTTGATACCACTTCCACTGACTGACCAGGTAGGTGTTCTGCCATTTAAAAGATCAACAAAACATAATTCAGGACATTTATCTTCCTAAAGTGGTTATGTATCATGTGATTAAATCCTTAAAACACATTTCTTAACTAGATGATTTACACTTTTGTCAAGTAATTTTAAAATACTCCCTATATAAGGCCTCAAAAATTTTAATACCCTTGATTTTCCTTATATTTTTCAAATACTGAATTTATTAAGTCTTCCTCTGAATGGTATCTGTCAATATCACAATATGATAGCATTCAAACATTTGTTATCTGCAAATGCAGAACATCTGCTATTTTGTCACTTAGCAACACTGTGTAATAATTGTGCCCTCCCCCCCATTATTATGCAAAATGTGTTCAGAACAAGAAATGCTTAGAGAAAAATTATTCCTGCAGTGAGATATTTTGACACAAAAATCTTTTCTCATCAAAGATGAAAAGCACCTTGTCATTCATTTCTAATTACAGCCTCCATTCTGTTAGTACAGAAAGATGCCAACTCCCCGTGGTGATGTCATACATTGACATTTACAAAACTACTTTGGACTTTGTCTGCTCTTGGTGTTCATCAAGATCAGTCAGTGTCAGCACTGATACACACTGATAGAGGGAATTTATAATTACGAGAGTTAATTGTGTTTAAAGTCAAGAAAAGGGCATTATGCTTTCTGATATCAGTAGTTGCTGAATCATCTTCTAAACCAATGGAAAAATCTTCATTTCATATTCCTGTTCTGAGATGCTAAGTCATTAAACTGCAATGACAACAGAGATTTCACACTCCAAGAATCAATTTGAAAAGATGTAAACTTATTAAAGATTAAAATGAACTATTTAGTGTTCTGCAATTAGTGTTAACATCCAGGCTAAAACTACTGGCAGGGAAATAACTGAACGGAAGTGGTAACCATGGGAGAATGCAAAGCCTCTGAGAAATTCTAATCCTGGACAAAACAGCATTAGACAGTCTAATTCAAACTGTGGATGCACTCATATTAGCATAAATCAGGAAAAGAGATAAATAAATCCCCCTTATTAGTTCTACTTAACATAGTGGCTCTTATTAATTTTCTGACAGTAATAGAAGATACTTGTAATTGTATGAGTATAAGATAGAAGTTTGTTTTACAACTTATTAGGAATTATTTACAACTGTCAAGATAACTACAATAGCAAGAACTTTGGAGCTCTTGACAGAATTGTCCAATAGACGTTCTTGGTAATTTCAAGATGTCTTGATTTGGAAGTCTAGTTATGAAACTATTATGGGGTCTCCAAGTTATTAATGAACTCAGCACAGATATGAAACATTACTAAGTTACCTATGGTCCATAATATTTTCACAGAATCATAGAATATCAGGTTGGAAGGGACCTCAAGGATCATCTGGTCCAACCTTTCTTGAGAAAAGCACCATCTAGACAAGATGGCCCAGCACCCTGTCCAGCCAAATATTAGAAATGTCCAATGTTGGGGAATCCACCACTTCCCTGGGGAGATTTTTCCAATGGCCGATTGTTCTCATTGTGAAAAATTTTCCTCTTGTGTTGAATCAGGATCTCCCCAGGAGATTTTGCTGCCTTTAATGTCAAGGAAGAAACTTTTCTCAAGGAGAGCATGATATACTATATTGCTTCTAACACCTTGCTCTGAACTAGAACTGGATTTTCTTCTTGAGCTAAGACTATTCTTAGTCTCTTTTTAGCTATGTATGTTCCTTCCTATAGAAAACTGCCCTTGGGAAAACCTGTCCCAAAATGTTATGAAAACATAACCTTGAAAGAAAAAGAAAAGTGGGGCAAAATCAAATGCATATTGAAGGATCACATTTTTAAGAGAGAGTCCCTATGAATTATTATTTTACTTTCTACCTAAATATTCTTGCTCCAACAAGAAAATCAAACTAAAATGCAAAAAATGTATTGCATCTGTTACATGGATGATGATGTCTATGGGAATGGCACTGAACAAGTTCCATTTTAATATACAGCTATATAATAGAAATACCTGTTTTTATATATATATATATGAAAAATACTCTGTGGTGCCTGACTTATCATATATACCTCAGTTATAAGATGGATAACAGACTCTATGAGATGCTTATAATATAATATGTAATCACCATGGAACAACAGATTGGTTACTACTGCTAACTTGTATGTGGGGGACAATTGCATGTAACCCCAAGGTCTTTTTTTTTTTTTAATTAGTATTCTGCAGTTTTATTACATTAGTTTCACAAACAATTCCTTTGGCAAGGATTCAAGGTGAATCCACCCTCCCAGTGCACATGTGAATCTGCAGTGCAGGAGGGTGTCCTTGTCGAACAGTCACCTCTAGGGTGGTAGAGAGTGGGCTGAGATAGGAGTTATCAATATACTCCTGCTGTGAATCTCTTCTTTTCAAATTCGCTGCAGTGCTCTCATGCCTACTGTTGGCATTCCGGTGCTTTGAAGCTGTCCAGTTGGCAGCTTCAGTAAAGCAAGTATTGTTGATAGCTATAGGGGACCCAATGTAGACATGTATTTATCAATAATTAAATATATGCAGCAGAATATTTGCTACTGTAGTTATCTTAGGTTGTATCCTTATTATAGAGGATAAATGCTACAAAACCAGTGCTTATGTCCAATAAAGAATCAAAGTCATTTTTGTAGAGTGGAATTTTCCAAACAGCCTGTGCAACTTTAGTGTCTGGCCTTAGCTGGATTTTCAAAAGTTTGACAGAAACAGAAAAAAACAACTCTAATCTTCAGGAAAAAACAGCTACCTAGTACTCAAAAAGTTCAGGCCAGATGTTCCAAATGAAGTAGAAACAATTACAAGAAACTTTATTTCTCAAAGATTTTCATAATTTATAGCAGTGACGAAGTGGCAATACACACCTCCAGGAAACACTGTGAATTTCACTCTGATGTTTCTGCAGAGCAAGGTATCTCTAGACCCAAGCAAAATCAGGAATATTCATAAGGCATATGCAGTACCTAAATTAGATTTCATTCATCACATAATCATTGAAAACAAAAGGATACTTTGTGTCATCGTCCAGAGATACTCTGAAACTTCTGTTTGTAATAGTGGCTTTGAAATGAGGGCGTGGCACCATATGAAGATAACCTTGAATTTCATATTTTAACTTAATAAATAAAGAAATAATAAAAACAAAACTTGAGGAAGGTAGGAAGAAGAAGGAAGCTTCCACAAACACAAATCAGTCTACTCATGTCACATATACCTGAAGCATATATAAAGGGAAACCTTTGCTGAGATTCACACAAACTGTAGCAGTTATGAACAAACAACACCTCAGGCACAATGAATGCATTGTCTTGGTGCAAATAGCAGTGAGAATACCATTAGAGTGAAATAGTTTTATTATCTCACAACACCGATTCTGGTTTGTGAGTGTAAATGCAGCATATTGATTTTTCTAATCTTTGCAAACAAGCAACTCAACTGAGTCACAAGATATTTCATTTTAAAAATAAACACAATTATCACCTTAATTAAAATCTTAAGCTATCCAAAGTACTTCAATTCTATCAATGCTAACCAATTGGAAAGCTATATTAAATAGACTTCTTTCATTTTTAAACTTCTAACAAATGCCCATAAGGCACTAAATACTAGAGCATCTTAAATCAAAGTATCATGACTTTTTAATTAGTTTTGTTAAAAAGAAGACTGCCAGAAGAGATGGATATTGCATGTCTCCCTCATCTGTGGAGCAAAATGCTAAAAAATACATATCAATTTTACTTCTCACCCAAAATAATCAATAATGGCCATGAATTCCAGGGTAGACAGTTTCTTGTTGCAGGTCTTACAAAGCTGGTCAGCACTGATTGTATTACAGGAAATGGAAACCTATCAACTAGAACTAATGTAGGACAGTGAATTCCCTTTTCCAGCTTCATAAATTGATACCTGGTAAGTTCTACCTTTGAAACTCTTCTAAGATGAATGATAAATTGAAGTACAGATTATTCAGGGAAGCGAAATAAGGGTATGGACTACTCTAGGAAGGGAAAGGGACTGGAGGAACAATTCCTGAGAACTAACCTCTCTCGTGAGCTCAGGCACATATTTTGTTTTCTGAACTAAAACAATAACCAGTGTAACTTACATACATGACTCTTATCCAGACTTTTCATAGCATCAAAGCTCTGAAGCCACATGCCTTATGTGTCACATAAGCAGAAAACAGCAACACCTCTGGCAGTTTCCGGCCAAAAGCAAAGACCTTTAAGGGTTACTTTAGCTAATGCAATCATGGTGAAGAGAACTTTACTCTTCGTCTAGTAGATAGGGCATTCGAATAGCCTATGGAAATGTCAAATTTGCCTGTAGTGTTAGGGTCCTGAAGGAGGCACCATTGCATTTCATCAGGACATAAGTCTTGTTATTGATCCACATTTGTCTTCTGGATTGGACAACACCCAGATCCTGAGTGGGTTTTGAGGTATAGAGGGGTGGAGAGGCAAAGTAGCAGTGGTGTGTTTGTCTAAAATTAGAATGCTAGAGAAAAAAAAGGAAACATTGACTCAAAAACCTAATTGAAATTAGCTCCATAATTAAGTGGAAGTTCAGTAGGAAGGTAGGTGAACTGAGCCTACTTTCCTCAACTGTACTTGTATCATACTTTAGGTGCCTGAACTTTTATGGGCTTCATACATAAACTTCTGCTCTGTTAAATATGACATAGTTGATTCCATAAAAATTCTGAAGGCAATGACCATTTCCATTTGGCAAAATCTTTCCAAAACCTGGGGTAAAACTTCACTGAGAGATTACCATTACAAGGAATCCTCATAGATTCTAAGAACAGAATAATAAATTCCTTTTTTTAATTCATGCTACAGTAAGAATTGGCTTATTCTTTTTTATAAAATTCAAGTGTCTTTTTTTTTCAAAGGAATCTTCAAAGAAAATTTGTGAGCAATTTCTTTACAGATCAGGATGTAGTGTAAGAAATCATACAAAAAATCTTTCAGAAACCAAGAGAAATTAAGAGTGTGGAATGCAAGCTCTTTCTTACTCTCTTTTCCTCACCATGATTTCAACTTCTGCTAAAATTTAACTTATACTAAATCAATATCTAATATTGTTTTACAAAGGTTACTTGGCAGTCATTTCCACAGAATTGCCATTGTTTTACTCTGATGTATAAAAAACAGAATTTAGGCCACAGTGAGATGAATTGAAGATACTTTCCACAAATCCAAGTAGACTCTAAAGCTTCTGAAGGGAAAAGACTGTTACAACTAAATAAAGATTATGAGCATTTGCTTTTCCAAATGCTGTCAAATTAAAAGCTTTTACATAACTCTGCTAATATAGAAAACTCTGGACACATTACTTGCTCTTCAGTGCTCTTTCTTAGTGACATTAACGTATTACAATTTTAGTTTATAGTCCAAAAGAGATTTATATTAGATGAACCTTAATTAATGTTTTATTCATTTTTAAAAGGTAATTTTAGACATAAGGAGGTTGACATTAGTCACATACAGTTATTCTGAAGTTAGCTGCAGTGTATTAAAGGTGTTGTAAATATCTAACTGCTAAAAAACTTTGTTTTTTTTTAAAACAAAACCAATAAATTCCACAAACTGAAAGATGTGTAAATGTACAAACATTGTTTCATTTTAGTAAAGCTAGTAGAGCTGACCATCTATCTATTATCTGTTTGGGTTTGTTTGTTTTTTTTTAAATAAAACTAAAATCCCCCTTTGAACATATAAGGATTTACATTTCAAAATGTACATAGGTAGCTGTATAATTAACTGTATTTGATTTCTTATTGGGTCCAAACCTCCAAATCCCTTGTCAAATATACTATCTACACTTACTAAAGAAAGACTATACTAAATAAATTTCAGGATTTTTTAATTATTATTCAAAAGAAAACATTGGCTAGATATTTATTACTCTATTCTTGAGCTACATCCAATTACTTTTACAATGTGTGGCAGGCTTCAGTATTTGACAGAAAAATAAATTGCTGACAAAGAAATAAAAAATAAATAAAATGGCCTCTCACATCTCAAAGCACAAAGGACATTAAATACCAATTCCATTCCAGAGTAAATACATTTGATTAGCACAATGACTTAAAGGAATGATTTGTTTCACAAGATGCAGTAAATCTGCCATTTATTCAAATATTGGTAGTCACTCTAGTTGAACTGCATAAAGAACATGGGAATTAGAGGAAAGATAAACAAACGCAAATTGGTTATCACAAGGTAAATACGCTATAATGAATTCTCTATCCTATGTAAGCAGCAGCATCCCCAGCAGCCTACTTTGTTCTTAAACCGGTGAATATATATACACAGATGCTTAAAACTGACTTTAAGTAAAAAAATTTACAGAACAGACTTTTAAGCTTCCCCTGTGTGAATGTAAGAGATCCTGTAGCACCCAAATGGATATGCACTGCTTCTTATTTCTTGACTATGGTGTCAGGTTTTCCTCCACACTCACTTTCAGCAAGTTCAGAGCCCTCCAGCAAACCTGCCCGCACCCTGGAGAGGAAGACACCAATGACTGCCAGATTAAATGGTAAACAGTGGATTACCAAGAGATTTTGGAAACAAGGAAGTGATCTTGAAAAGAAGTACAAAAAGACCATGGCTGTTTGAGAATGCCAGTCTCCCTGCTGTCATTGCGATCTCTGTCTAGGGCTGGCAGAGCATCCTCACCATCAGGGGCCACAGGGAGCCGCATGCAGTCAGGGCACTGCAACCCAGCACCCATACCTTGGGTGTGCACCCATACCTTGGGTGTGCACCCATGGGGGCTGTCTCACCAGCAGATGGGCTGATACCGGTGCAGGCAAACCCAGAGCACGCCAACTACTATGCGAGTGTGTGCGATTCACACTTCTGGGGATTAGTTATAAAAGGCTGTTTAGAAATTTAAAGGGGTTTCTTACAATTTTATATATGTCTAACATTATGGTTTATCTTCCATATTGTTGGTATTGATCCTGAATATATGGTTCATTGATTGTTAGTTAATTATGTGTCATTAATCAGTCAATAAACCACTTGGAATCAGATTTGATTTAAACCACCATGAGTTGAGCAGTTTTTCTGTCCAGCATTGTTAACTTCATGCTCAAATAATATGTCTTCGAACAAGCTCGAAACATATGGCAGAGAAGGAACATCCAGGCACCAGAAAGCAGGAACACATTTCATACCCAGATGTTAAGCAGAAGCTTTCAATAGTGGACCAAAATGTGGTAAGAAAATGAAGGTTGTTGAAATTAGGATATTGCAATAGAAGTGACAAATATAACTATGTATTAGATATATAGTATGGATGGGTCAGAAGGTGACTACAATCTTGACCATACAGGTTAAAAAAAAAAGCCAAATGATGAGAAAATGCTCTTATAATAAGAGCTGTGAAGTTCTGTTTTGCTAACCATAAGGACGTAATTTCCTCAGCACTTCATAATAGGAGTTATATGATAAGGGTTGAATGCATAACACAAACAGTACATACTCTGAAGAATACTATTTCACACTAAACACAGGTTATATTTATTAAGGTTTACAGAGTTACAACGTAAAATCCTGTCACACATTCTCTGCATACCCCATTTTGCAAAACCTTAACAAGATGAATTCTGTAACATGACACTGTAGGGTGTTGCCAAATAAAGTTTAACATGTAATACTGGGCCAATTCATCCCAACTGGGCATCCCAGGTTCCTTTTATTGACAGACACCCTGAGGATGATTTAGATGTTGGTTGAACTGAATTACGTCCTGTTATTTCTTTCCACTGATTAAAAACAGGGACTTAGCAATGATGCTCAAAAGCCAATGTGCCTTAGGCCTGCAGTAAAGTGTATGGAAGAAGAGTGACTTCTTTTTTTAGTTTATCTTTTTAAAAATTAGTATCTTGGACTGGCTGTTTCATGAATGACAAGTTTTGTATAAGCGAAGTTAAAGACAAATAAAGAAATCATGCTCTCTAATTCATGCATGCATTTCTAACCTTCTACAACTGGAATTGAAAAATGCACACTCATTTGTAAAAAGTGTATTTGAACTACATACAACTTACGATGTATATGTTATCAGCTAAATAGACACTACTGCACATGCATCTGTCAATTCAGTTGCTAAGATCAGTACAGTTGCATTTATTTTAATGTGCAAGTTCCAGATTCTCGTTTAACTGAACATTCATTTGTCTGGAAGACTGAATTTATGTGGGCACTAATTTGTTATGGAAAATGAAAGCACTATGCAAGAAAAACACACATTTCTTCTTCATCAGCCAAATTATTTTTAAATTTAGCAACATGACTGATTACTTATGTATGACAATTACCACATTTTCAAATAGGGCCATTTCATAGTTACTTATACTGAGGTCTTAAGAATTACTAAGATTTTATTTGTTTTTACCATGAAAATCTATACAGAAAAAAGGAAATGATATTGATAGATTTCATACAAGCATAAAGATATTAAAGAAAAGCATTTGGCTTTAAAATGGAGTCATTCTTCATCCCCAGCTGAATTATTACTCTTTTGTTATGTTCACAAACAAGTCTCTTGTACAAATTATGATCTACATATTGGAGTTTTAATAATGCTGATGACTTATTAGAAACTCAGTAGGATAATGACATATGTTCATTTTCTTTTCTAGGAAAGGGAAAATAAAAATAAGTAATAAAAGCAATGTTTGAAAATCTCTTATTCTTCTGCTGCTCAATTATATATTCCATAGGAAAAGCAAAGGCAGAAGTGGAAATTCAAGCCTAGCTCCTAAGAATCCAGTCTAATTTTCACACAATCCCTTATGCTTCGTGTATCACCTAGATGGTTATTTAGTCAGCAGTTACACTACCACTATACATACTATGGATTTTACTTAACTGCTAAAACCAGAGAAGCAGACAACATTGGTTCCCTGGAGTAGTTCAGCTACAACATCTGCCTCACTAGGCTTTTTTTTCCTTTTAAGTTGATGCAATTTTATGCAATGAATATTTTTAGTTGTCCCGTTTCTATTTATTTTTTGTGCTCTGATCCCCATGCCATTCTAGTGAGTTAAAAGGTTGCAATGTGTGGCATGCCTTCTATTTGCTAAATGGTTTGGGAGATTATTTAAGTGGCACAGCTGTCCATCTTTTTTCACTTTATCTTCACATAGTGTTTATACTGGGTCATCTGTTTCCCTATTGACATGATGTTTTCAGTTATTCTACGAGCTCTGTTGGATTTGTCTTCAGAGAATGAATTGCTCATTTATCAACTGTCATTGCTTTAATCAGATCATCTTCTGAGGGTTTTCTGCCACCATCCCTTTCCTACTCCACTCCCAAAGTCTAAAATGTATTTTAGCTATGAAGGGGAAATTCTAATTGTAACTGCTTAGCAGTGGTAATTTGTGACTGAGGAATCATCTGGCATGGAGGGCAAGAAGGCCTAACTACAAGAAGGGGTTAAATTGTTTGGAAGCAGGAATGCCAGAGATGGGAATCCTTGCAAGGGACTGAAGTTTCCCTTGGTGATAGGTAAGAAAAAGCCTCAGCATTGTCTTGTAGCCATCCTGGAATGGGAGCGCTCAGGGGCCACTTCTGGGCAGCAGAGCTGGGCTGGGGGATGGACCCATGGGCGGCCTGAGGTGCCCAACACAACTGCTCTCAGGACTGGTGCTGGTGCAAGGGTATATAAGGAATCTCCTTGTGACACATCTTTGCAGACTTCATGTAGAATCGCGTACTGTGATAGGACTCTGCCCAATGCATTGTTCATTATTTTTTTATATATATATTTAAGCACGAATGTGTTTAATTCACCTCAAGGGATACCATAAAAATTCCCTAACAGCTACCAAACTGATTAGTCACTGTAGAGTTTTAATGAATTTGTTTGTTTGTTGGTTGCTTTTTTCTTTTTTTTTTTTTTTTTAATAGCCTATTTGATACAGAAGCACAAGAAGGAATATACTGCACCTTCTACTTCCATGCTACATCATATTTTCTGGCTTTCCATGAATCTGTATCTCCACTCAGTTCCTATACTATTAAGTTGGAATTAATTTGTGCTTTTTAGTGAAAGTTAACATGCTCACTCCAAATTCCCTGTAGTATCAATAGATATTTTGTATTTGAAAAGAATGCATATATAGAATTTTTATAGGATTCTATTTCCCAGACAGACTGTATGCTGTTCTTCAAATTTCTATAAACTTCATGGACTTATGCAACCCTTGGCACTACTGGAAGCCTTGCTATTAACCACAGTGGAATTCGAACTAGATTTTTAGTTGATTGTTTTATAGACTTTCTACTTTCAAGGTCTTTTATAATATGAAAACTAGTGATTCAGATTTTTCAGCTATATTGCCCGTTGTTTTACTTTTCCTTTTATTGCAACAGGTCGGATCAAAGACTCTGTTCATACAAATAATCATATAATAAGCCTGTAAAATACTTAACATTCTTCATAAGCATTTTATCAGATAGGTCATTGAACTAGGATAGTTACGTCAGTGATTTATCAAATGAAAGAGAGATTGAAAGTAAAAGATTGTGGTTTGTAACTACAGTGTAATGAGAAACTGTTCTACTTTATTATATTATTTACAATCTCTTGAGTTCCTTCTCAGCAATAGCTCTGGATTTCCAGTGAACAGTATTACTCATGGGACACAGCAAACTGATTTTCATATAACTGCATATGCTAGCTGGGACTTTAACCCGCAGAAGCCAGTGGAAACATATTTCTGACTCCCTGAATGACAGAGAATAGCTTTTGTATTTCCACAGTTTCTGTCCAGGGATTATTGTCCTCATCAAGGGACTAAGTTCCTTTCCCGCCCCTCCCCAAAGCTGACTAAATTTCATTTGTGTATGACTTACAGAGTTAAAGAGATCTTTAACTAAAAAAAAAAAAAAAAATCCATTTTATTTTTATTTTACGACTTCTTGCATTTATCTTAATAAATACTATGAATTACTTTTCACCAGGTCTGTGAACTAAGCAATCCCTGCCTATGGTAAAAATGTAATGTTCAGTGCTGCACAAACTGAACCAAATAAATAGTGCTGAATGTTCTCTACCCCAAATATCAACCTAGCTTTCTTTTTTAAACACAAGGCGGCAATAAAGTCATATCTTTTTCTTAATCTATAGGTCGTAGTACAGGAATCTACTTGAAAATTTGCATTACAATAATAGTTATCTAAGATCTATGGATCAATATATATTGAAAACTGAACAGATCTCCTTAAGTACACGTTAATTATCAAAATCACATTTAATATAAAAAAGAAGAGCAATTACTGATTTTATAAATTATCTTGGATAGAAATACATATAAATTCTTGAGAGATGGGACTAGTATGGACACATCAAAGTACTGCAGATACAAGTGAAATGCTCAGAGGGTATCCTTGAAACTGAGCTCAGAGACCATTTACTGAAGTTTCTGTAACCAATTTTACCTTTAGTAAAAGCTCCAGAATAACAATCCGCAAAAATGAAGATTTGCCTAAAGAAGAAGGAGCTATATCTACCACATTTATATCTTCAGCAACTCCTTCACAATAGGATGTTATGTTTGCAGGGAAGTAGCTAAGGGAGTCTGGAGGATAAGAATATATTTTCCCACACTGCAGAGTCCAGTCAATCACGCTACTGAAGATGCATTTAGTTTATATACAGAAATTGAGACGTCTCCCCACGTTTCATTTCCTAAATTTGAAAATAAAAAGGTTTCTTTCACTTTGAACAAACAAAACAATTCTTTAGCTCACATACACTACAGAAAACTAAGCCAAGTTTTCTCTCAGTTTGAAGTGAGTTTTGCCAAGGAACTGCTGACACTTGCTGTGCCATTCTGTTCCCCTTCTACTTATAGTTAGGTGTCTCAAAACTTTATACATTTGCACAAATCACGGTTTAAACAAGGGTTTCAGTTTAAACTAACTTGGAGTGAAGGATTTTCAGTATCTAATTCTGGAAATCGAATTTTGCTGCATAAAACATCTCAAGCGCTAACTAGGATTACTGTTACAACATTTAGATGCTGCGTTTTACTTGCTAGAAATAGTTGTTTACCTAAATTTATTTTTATATTGCCTAGTCCTCATAAACAATTCAAGTATAAATTCCATAAAAGATTTCTTGCACTTTCAATAGGTTAATATATCACTTTTATTTGCTTACTGTATTAAAAACGTTATGCTGATTTTTTTTTTCTTTTCTATTCATGAAAGAGCTTTCTTGAAGGACAGTGACTTTGACAGTCTGGCAAAAATGGGGATAAAATCTCTATGAAAAGCCTTGTTTTACAGCATTCATGAATACCTCTTTCTGTACTGCACGCAGCCACACAAAAACTTTCTTGAAATCCAGAACATATTCAGCCCACCAGATAACATTTCTATCAAGACTATTCTTCATTACATGTGCTTCCTTCCACATTTTATTATTTAGTAAAGAAATCAGTTATTTTTTTCACCAGTAATGTTGAGACCTTGTGGTCATAATGCTTTTATTCATCTATCTAGGTGTTAACACTTTATCACAAAATTATGTCAGACTATTCTGAGTGATAACTAACTTACTTGTTTTTTTCTTAAATGAATGCAGACTCCAAATTTCACTTGCCATTTAAAAATAAATAAATCACTAAATGTAACATCTGAAATGGGATGATATTTAAATGAATATTCAATTACAATATGTTTGAGACAACAGGATTAAAATTACATTTTACTTTTAGTGTTTCAATAATTTAAATCCCAGATCTTCTAGTAATATTTTAGGAAAGCTGCAGCCCTCTTTCATTTTAAATTACGAATTTATTTTTAAGATTTTGGAGTAAAAGAGGTGAAACACTGAAAGATCTACATATTTCTCCTCTATTCTGCTACAATAAATGGTGAACTACAACCTTCAGCTATTAAATCACAAAGACTCCACACTACTTTTTTAACAGAAAAGAGGCAATCCATGCTTTTAATATTTCTTAAATAATACAAAAAACCCACCCAGAAAACGAGTGTCAAAAAAAGTGGTCACTTATTCACCATTCACCAGATCCATTGACTGTAACTCTTGTGTCTCATGTAGACACACTTCTCACTTTCTGGCTAGAAACAAACCTGGGAGAAATCACCCTATAAATATTTCCCTTTCTCAGATATATGCATTAGGATG
The DNA here is from genome assembly GCF_026419915.1 of Harpia harpyja. Lineage (NCBI taxonomy): Eukaryota > Metazoa > Chordata > Aves > Accipitriformes > Accipitridae > Harpia > Harpia harpyja. Next base: position 13,727,410 of record NC_068956.1, on the reverse strand, counting down.
ATACATATTTTTCCTCTGCATGTATATACTTTTCCCTTCTGCCTCTCTAGAAGGAGTAGCAGTGAGCAGCCCACACTTACATATCTTTTAGTATCTAAAAGCATGAAAGAACAACCCCACCATGTGCAGTGATCAAACAGGAGATAAAGCCATGAACTAACAAGAAAAGCTGTGCAATAAAAACAAACAAACAAAATTATGCGCTAATAACTAGATTTAATAAGAGGCAAAAGGGATAAAACCAAAACATATCTATACTTAAGGGTGTCAAAGGAAAAAAAAAAGATAATGAACTTGGGACTGATGTGTAAAACTATGTTGTCCTTTTGTCAAATCACTCATAGAATGTTAATTTCTACCAGTTTCTTAAGGAGTTCCTCAGTATGTTCACTGTCTTGAAAGTTGCTGCTCTGATGACTGCCATGTTCTTGGTCTGAGGACAAGGCTGGTTTCCTGGGAAAGCAGAGGTGTGCATGAGCACCTGGTGTCAACCAGCGTAAGTGGAGCAGCCCTATTCAGCCATTTCATTTTGGAATAGGAACTGGGACAGTTCCCGCCCATTTTAAAACAAGTAAACAGGGATGTCTTTCACATCAGCTGAAAGCTGTTCTTTCTGTTTGGTCTCTCTCTTTCGAAAGGAGAATGTGATGTTTACAGGAAACTGTAGCTGTGCAAATATCACCAAAAGAAGCAACTGAAGAATTCCCTTACAGAATCAAATTAGATCACTGTGGTTCTTACCTTATCTCTTATCTCCTTCTGATGTTTCTGAATTCAGGAGTTTTTAAGAGGAGTTATATAAGATCCTCTTTTTAAAGAAATTTTGCATCCCTTTGGATGCATGCGTCTGAAGGCCAAATCCTGCCTTCCATATGATGCCTTGCCATCAGCAAGAGTCTGATCCATGCTATTGTAAATTAAAGCTGATCTGAAATCAGAGAAAAGTGACAATTCAGTCATGTTCCTGAATTCTGTCTTCTTAAGATAAAGAATGTCTTATTTCCCACTTCTCTGAGAATTTCCATATCTAGACTACTGCATATGGTTTGGGCCACTCAGTACAAGAAAGACGGCAACCAGCTGGAGGCAGTACAAGGGAGAACACCGAGATGGTGGAGGCTGGAGCACTTCCTCCATGAGGAGCAAGAGGTTGGGGGAGCTGGGCTTGTTCAGCCTGGAGCAGAGACAGCTTTGGGGGGACCTAACAGCAGCCTCAGTGCCTGTGGAGATGTCATTGAGGAGACAGTGCCAGGCTCTTCACAGCAGCGCACGTTGGGAAGATGAGAGACAACAGGTATAAACTGAAATGGGAGGTTCAGCCTGAATATAAGGAGAAGCTTTTTCACTATAAGGACAGTCAGGCAGTGGCACAAGCTGAGAGACGTTGTATGCTATCCGTCCTTGGGACAATTTCAAGACTCAACTGGACGAAGACCTGGTCTGACCTCAGAGCTGACCTGCTGTCAGCAGGAGATTGGACTGCAGACTGCCCAAGGTCCTTTTCCTATCTGATCACTATGATTTTATGAACTTTGCTTTTTATACGGAGCTACTTAATTTTACCAGATTTGGTAGTTATCTAGTTTATTTCATGTGATAGAAAATCCAGGCAAACATCAGTTACAAGAAGTGATTTTATAGTTGCACAATCAATAAATCTGAAGTCTATACTTTCAAAAAGTCCCCTCCGCCCCCAATCCCATAAAAAGCCATGAAAACCAAGGTAAAAGCCAATTATGTGTGACTGCCAAATTCATTAACATTAACTAACAAGACTGTTGACTTCTATAATTGCTTGTGTCAGGTGGCAATGACAAACTTGATAAGACAGTACTTGCAAAATGTCATTAAATATTTTGCAGCTCATTTCTATCAGTACCAAATATTAGATTAAGACAATAACAATGTTCATATGAATTTGAAAGAATTAATTACAAAACTTCTTTAGAAACCCCACTGCATATGTGATTAAAAGGATGAAAATAGCTTTCATTCTGAGGACTTAAATTGGAAAAATACCCCGCTATAACAAATAAATACCAATAATTAGTATAATGACAACAAATAATACTGAGCTTTGGTTCTCATCCTGTCAAAGCAGAAGTAATTATTTTTTCCCCTGAAACTCTGATAAAGGAGTTGTGTTGCGTATTAGGCATGTTTAATGCTTATTTTCAGAGTGTCTCTGTTATACTATGCAATGTTTTCTTTTTTTTGTAAGGTTATGGATTTTCTACTATTTTTTTAAAAGTATTGCAAAACCCAGATATATATCCCATTTGCCAGGACCTCTTCTCTAGTTTACGGTCCAGAACAGTAATCTTTTAAAGTGTTTTATTTTGCTATTTGTAGCCTAGAACCATTCTAAAAAAATTCCTTATGTTATGCAAACAAACTAATTTTACGTCAAGTGGATATTTGCAAGACTTGAGATATGAATGTGGATTCAGATTTGAAAACCTGAGACAAAATCATTGTGTTGACAGTCTCTGTCCTGGGGTTGGCTGTGATGGAGTTAATTTTCACAGAAATCTGGGAGGGAGAACAGCCAGGACAGCTGACCCTAACCAGCTAAGGGGATATTCCATACCATGTCACATCATGTTCAGTATATAACTGGGGAGCAGGCTGGGGGCTTGGTGTGGTATCACAGCACAGGAATTAGCATCAGGTTGCAAGTGGTGAGCAATTGCATTGTGCATCACTCATTTTGTATATTCTTTTATTCGTACTATTGTTGTTATTGTAACTTCTCTCCTTATGTTGTCAAGGTAAACTGTCCTTGTCTCAACTCACCAGGTTCTACCTTCTTTTTTTTCCTCTCCTTTCTGATTGTCGTCCCCATCCCATTGCGGAGGTGGGGGGCAGAAGTGAGTGAGCAGCCTCCTAGTGCTTTGTTGCCAGCTGGGCTTAAACCACGACAGCCTCTTTACCTGTCCTTTTAGTCATGTAAAAGGCAGCATGGTACAAACATCTTTATGGCATTTTAGCACATTTTTTTTTCAAGTCTAGGGAGATAAAACAAAACAATTATAAGTGTGTTTTACAAATACTCCTGAAAACTTGAAATGTTGTAATACAAAAACAGATACACACATGCTTATATGAAGTTAGTTATTCTAAAATGTTGTGCCTTTATAAACTGTATAATGAAAAACCTACACGAGACTTAAGCTCTCTCAATGGCTTTTTGTTATCAATTTCAGTCCATCAGTTTTCTGTACTGAAAAAAAGTAATGAAAAATATAGGCATCTTCCAAAACTACCTCTAGGTCAGGGTTTTCTACAGCTGGCTATCACCCAAATAGCTAAATTCCACATAAAATGGTAATAGTTATATAATAGCTGAAAAGACATGATCAGTGAGCTGTCTTCAAGATTCCTATGCTTGCTGCTTTAAACATTTGCATTCACTACTCACAAAGTATGTATGGCTAACAATGTAAGACTTTCTCCTGTAAATTTCTTAGGAAAGGATGGGTGGCTGTGCAGTATCTTCCCCAACATCCACTCTGCCTGCATCTATCCCCATCATGAATGAGTGGCTGCCTTGTGGCTAACCTCAGCCTGGCTTCTGGGAGACAGTGGTACAATGGGCACAGTTGAACATGCCATGGCCAAGTTTGAGACTAGGCTTTCATAATCACTATGTGGAAAGAAGGTATATTTGGTCTTTATGAAAATTTTAGAGCTGTTTTTAACAAACACTGGAGCCTGCTTGGACCTTAGTGGCTTGACAGGTTTGACCCATTGCTGCTTTCCTGAAGAGCATGGTGCCTCCTCAAAATCAGACAAGAAGTCAGGGTGAGGCCCTACCTCACTTAATTTTGCAAAAGTAGCTAATGATCCAGCAGTGGCAAGTGGCATCCCCAGTGGAGTGGCTCTGCATGCAGTTCGATTCTGTTCACATTGGGATTTCTGATGCTGTATCAGTGCAGAAATCTTCCCTGATTTAAAAACTAAAGCATGCTTTGTGGCTTAGTGTGATAGCAAAGCCAATCTGATAGCAAGCTGCCACAGAAAGTGGAAGTCTTGCTGCCTTGAAATTTCCCTCGCATCTAGTATACTGATTTAGCCACCAAACAAAATGAAATTAAACAAAACAAAACAAAAACTTTTCCACTGGATCAACCAATTATGCATTGGCTGTACAGTCAGTAGATCGGCTACAGAGAAGAGAGGGTAGCAACCTCATCTGTGGTAGAACCACATCTTTTGCAGTGATTTGTCATTGGTTAGGCGCCATTGTAAGGTCAGATGAAGCCTAAGTAACTATCTTAGGATAAAGTCTTTTCTTCTTTAGATCACATTGAGATTTATAAAAAATGGCTTCTTGTAGGGAGAGAGATTTATAGCAGATCTGAAACCTGAATACTTGCAATTACTTAAAATAGTATTTCTATTTTCCCCATTCTGCTATAACAGAAGGCAGTGAACCACTATTAATATGTTACACATTAGATTCTCATTAGTCTAGTGAACTGTGAACATATATATCACAATTTAATCCATCAAGTTATGTACTCAATATTAATGAAAATGATACTAATATTTGAATACCTGAGGTTTATAGTCTGATAGGGGTTCAGATATTAATCTGAAAACTTTCCAAAAAATTTTATATTAACATCATGTCTTAATTTTATAGCTTTTTAACCTTTGCAAACCTATGCAGCAGCAAAATATAAGAGTTCATCACAAAATTAAAATTAAGCAATTTAATATAACATAAAATTGAAGTCTTAAAGTAAATGGGTTCAAGGTCTAAACCCTCTGATATTCTAGTTATTTGTATTGCAAACACATACATAGGCAAGAAGGGGATCACTAAACCCATTTCAGGCCTTGAAAACACGTGTCTTCTCAGAATACAAGTGTCCCTGATGGCAATGAGATATCAGGCATATAAGCCCAAAACCTCTTAAACCTTCCTTTGAATATGTGTGATACACTTAACACTACTACCTGTGATAATTCTCATGATTCCACAGCCTATGTTGCTCTCACCACCTTGAAGAAGGAAGTTGTTGCTCGTGTGAGTTGATTCAGCTGCTAGCAAAGCAGCTGCTGAGCTGCCACACTTTACATCCATCAGGCAAAACTTCTTCTGTAATATTGAAATTTGAGCCCTTCATGTGTGAAACAGACTCCAAAAGAAACCTCTTCTGATTAGAGCAATTACATCTCAAAAAGATTTGATGGCATTTTCCACCTCTAGTATTTCTAGTTCTAGAATCTATAATCAAGGGGAATTGATGCAGGTGACTTACATGCTCAATGCAAGCTTGAACATCAGTCCTAAGTTAGAAAATGATTTATACATGGAAAGCCTAACTGAATCATTGGTGTATAGTAAGTAACCTTTGGTAATACTCTTAACCAGACTTTTGCATTGATATGGAACAAGTATGATGTATATAGCATTTCTATAGGAACTTAAATATGGTTAAAAAAAACCACCCCAAGAAACAAAATAAAAGATCTTATTTCAAATCTTTTTCAAACACCCAAGATTAGGAATCAGTTTGAATAAACAGTAAGCATTTAAAAGTTTAGATCCCTCTAGTTCTTCAAAATTAGGTAGAAGTAACACTCAAGAGCAAGGTAGCTCAAAAGCAGAACTCCCAGGAAGAAACTCTTTTACAAAATTATTTTGTTCTAATTGGAGTAGAGAAACACTGAATATTCAAGTAGCCAAAAGGCAGATTTCTGTACATTTATTTAATTAAACTCATTAATTAAATGCAAGCTTGCTTTTTTCATGGCAAAAATCAAATTGTGTATCTGATTTCAAGCTTCCTGGTTCTCAGAAGATTATGTTAAAGCTAGAGATACAAACAATTAGGGTAAAATCTAAAATGATCAGTGTCTGAGACTGAATGCTACTATATGCACAGGTGGTGAGACTTTCTGCCTTTACACTTTTCTAAGCTCATGCAGCCCAAAAGCAATCAGAATTTCCAGGAAAAAGCTACATTCATCACCTTCAGAGCCACAGCTATTTCTTTTTTAGCAAGGAGAGAGTTAGTGTGGATAGGTTTCACTGGCTATATGCTGAAAAAACAACCTTGTTAGATTGGGGGAACTATCCCCATGGAACATGAACTGGCAGAAGGCCAGCGTCTGCAAGAAAAATTCAAAATGAGCTGCAACAGAGCAGCAACCCAGATCTAAGGCATCAATTTTCAAAATCGAATCATTACTTAACACATGAAGAACTCAATAATACAATGTATTATTTTATTTGCCCTGAATACATTATAATAACCATTAGAAGTCAATACAGTAAACCCTTTTTTTTCACTCGTAGTTTTGAGTGAGTAGAATTTCTGGCAGCTACCCAAACAGGTCACCATGAACAGGATAATGTGACAATCTGTTATCATTAGCTCTGTTGGAAAGGTTCTGAAGACACTAGAGAGAATTAAATGACCTGGAAAACTCAGTCTATGGAAAAGTCTATTGTACTCATCTCCGTTATTTCCACCTCTACGCATCACTGGAACAGTGGAACAACATGATTTGCAGTGGTGACAAAGATAAAGGTCATTTTTCTGTTTTTCTTTTATCCAGCACAAGCCATTTAAGGATTGTTAAATTCCACACACACTGAAAATGACTAATTTGTGTCAGGTCCTTCCACTCTCTCAGTATGTTGGTCTAGTGAAATCTTCATAATTCGAAGACAATGCAGAGTTGTATTTTTGAAAATCACTCCTACATTTGTTCCTGTCCATCACTGTTACAACTGTCAGAATTTCCAGATCGTCCAAAATAACAATATACAAAACCCCTATATAGCCCATTTTAGCAACTGTTTTTCCTAACTGGTGCAATTTTTTCCAGCAAAATTTGAAAGAAAAAGCAGTTCCAAAAAGATCTATTAAATGTAATCACTATGTCAAGGTCCACACGGTAAAGATAGATACTATAAAAAGACTGACATAGCCTATTCAAAAATAGGCATCAGAGAGATTTCTTTTGTTTATGTAAGTTTTGCCGCTGTTGTTCTACATTTATCTGAGTGATTAACTTAAAATGAAGAATGAGACTTTGACATGTACCAGCTATTCTGATTTAACAGTTGTGTATGTAAGCATTATTCCTGGGAAATCCAACACAAGGTAAGTCCACAGAAATGAAGGAGCAGAAACAGGGGAATTAGCAGAATCTTAGGCAAAAAAATGGAGATCTTTTGCTTTTCAGGAAAGGAGGGATGAAAGTATTCCTGGACCTCAGAGCTGAGAAAAAATTCAAGGGACTATAGTCAGGGGAGCTCAGTGTTTTCCCTAAATCTGTTTTATTTCACACTGTGTACTTACTGAGAGGTTGAGGACATGGAGTACCAAAGATTGTTTTGAGGGCATATTCTTCACCAGTAAATAAGCAGCTCCTGCTTAGGCATAAAATTGTGCCAAATCATCTTCCTTCTTGATCAAAGTGGAACAAAACACAGTGTGATTTGCGTTTCACTGGAAATTTATGTTATTGTTTTACATAGGAATTTCTATAAGTGAACACTTTAACATTTATTAAGAATGAGTCACATGGATTTAAGAAACAGACACAGGACTCAGTTCTGCTCAATTGCAACTGAGGGTGAAGTTAACATCATGCACAAGGCTGGCAGGCCAGAAGTTGGTTCTGTCACCTGATATTATAGATTTATGTAGAAAGAATATCTACATAAATGATCCTGGCATATTTGTCAAAATTGGGCTATCAAAAGCCTCCAGTCTAAAGACTAACAGAATTCTGACATAGATTATACACAATTATGCAGTCTGTAAATAGTTATTATTTTGAGAAATAGAAATCTGTAGGAAGTTAAATTCTCAAACAAAATTATGGCTTAAATTTATCTTTGCTGTTCTTTGGCAAGAAAGAGAAAAGAGAGTGATTTTTCATTTCTAGTTTGGGGAGAAACCCTCTTCCCTCTTCTCTCCTACCACCTCTTGCTCCTCAGACATTAAAGACACCTCTTAGATGCCAGAACGCCCACTTTGCATGCATTCAGAATCAAAATGCTTTTTAATATAAAGAATATCCTTCAATAAATATGCTACTCTAATAAGGCTTGTACAGGGAAAACAAGTTAAAATTCACCTGTCAATCTTTCCTATGCTCTTAGTAGTTGCAATACATTGTCAAAAGCAGGAAAATAAGTAAAACTGTGTTATATTTAAAATCATACTGTGACCTACTCACATCAAGATCATCAGTTTTAATTCAGTTTTGTCTATTTGGAGGTCACTGTCTGTCTCATTTATTACAATGGCTTTCTAGGTTTCTGATATGATTCTCAATTAGTTGGGTAGGCAGGTAAAACATCTGACATCCAACAATGAACTATGTGCTTCCAAATATGTTTGCACAGCCACACATTACACTTTAGCAAGCTCTTTATGTTGACCTATTAATAAACCATAGTTTGAGGTTGAGAATAAAGACTCAACTCAAAAATTAATTAGAGGTGTTCTGAACTACATGATCATAAGTCATTCAGCTATTAAATGATGAAGCACACCAGTTAACAGATAACCGCAGACGTTTACTCCATCTTATTTCCATCTGTGGCTGTATTCATGATAAATTTAAAGTGAATATCCATTGTTCATCTGGATATTGAATATCAGATTCAAATGACTCCTACCTACAGCTGCTATATTGCACTGGTTTGTATCACAATAGGCTTTTAATGAGCACACCACTTTTCACATTCACCTGCTTCATTAATACAGAACTGTATTTATTCGAATATTCTAATAAAACATGTATTGAGTTACACAAACCACTTAATGTTAGTTGGGAACAATCTCTGACTGCCTAACAGGGGGCATTACCCTCGACCTTTAGGTTTGCCTTCATGAGAACTAGTGATTTCAGATTCCTGTAAAACCCTCCCATATTCTAGAGCTAGACCAAGCCACATTGAAATACCTAGGAGGTTAGAAGTGTAATATAGACTTTGTGTCTAAATCTTGTCTACAGAGTTTTCCAGAACTAATCAGATGATATTAAACATGAGACAAAACTTATTTTTAAAAAGCTATTCAGTGCATCCAGGTTAAGAGTATACTGCAGTGATTATTTTAAAACATTTACAAGGAGTGGTAAACACTTTCAAGACAGAAACTTCTACAAACCCATGGTGAAAAACATAATATTATCCAGAAAATTGGATTTTTTTTTATTCTATGTTCCATTTGTAAGCTTATTCAGGTTAAATTGCTGGTGAGTGCTTCTGTGTTTGATTTTAATTTTATAAACTAATAAATGCAAGCAATAAAGGTCATAAACATATTCCAAAAGCAGTTTAGTTTAAATATCCACTACCTCAACTCTCCTATTGGCTGTACAGAAGTTGTTCTTCAAAAAAGAAATGGTGTCCACAGAATAAGTCTTGTATGAGTGAAAACCGATGATGCTCAGGATCTGAACTGAAAAAAAATGTATTAGGACTCCTTTTTGGTAATCTGGGGTGGGGGCAAGGGAAATGTTACATGTATGTGTAGAGCTGTATTTGAAGCCTTAGATCACTCAAACCTTCTTGTATGTGGAGATCTGACATGGCGGTATTGGTTGGCTAAATTAAATCTGAGATATCTGTCTTGTTTCAGAATGGATAGAGGATTCAAAAGTGCTTTGGTTTATGCTGTCAGGGGAAAAAATGGTATTTTTTACAACAGAAAAAAAAGAAAGGAATGAAGGGTTCTTTTTTATCTGCTACCCTATAAAGAAAGGATAGTACTGAGAAGAATGGAAAAGTTACAAGTTTACATTACTAGCCTTTTATGTTGATGTATACTCATATATAATGGAAGGAATATAAAAAAATTTCTGTTGTTTGAATTTAAACCACCTCATGAGCATTTTTCTAAAGATGCTTTCTCATATTATTGGTTTTTTAAAGTGACCTTTTCGAGATAACATGCAATTACAACTTTGTTGATTACTTCGTTCTGAAATTACTCATTTGAAATTATGCTAGAAGCATGCATTGGTCTCCATTTAGTTTATTATCAAAAAAAATACAGCATAAGACTTCCTTAAAATAATTATTGTTTGAACTATCCAATCAGTAACTTAAATTGAGAACTAGAGAGAAATCGCAACAAATTTGAAAAATTGTTAGCATACTCAATTTGAAAAGCAAAAAAAAAAAAAAAAAATCAACCCCAAACAAAAATAGACCACTGTTGTGGTGCTCTGTGAGTATTAGATTAATTAACTTTTGTATGAAGGCTGAAAACAAGTCTTTTTCCTGCAGAAGTCTCTACTACCTAAACAGTAAACACCGTTGTATCATCTTAAAGCTTTTCCTTTTTTTTCAGTTTTTCTTGTACCCATCCTGAGTTACATTCTCAGATGCTTCTTCTCTTGACTTTTGCAATACTTTATCCTGACTAAAGGAGTCACAAGAATGTCCTTCTGTTCCAAATTGTTCTCTACTTAAACTATTTTCCTGGGAATCAGTCAGCAGCTGGGAACTACATCTATTAAATAATTTTGGGCCTAGTCAATACCAACCAAATAAATAAATAAAAGGCAATTAACTGTCCTAGTCAGACCTGTCTATGTCATTGCCAGGAAAAATATGTCTAAAGTTCTTCTACCAAAGGCACTGTGGTACAACTAACTACCAATTTCATAGTTAATGCACTTGAGAATTATGAACAAACTTTTCTCACTGTATTGGCCTTGAAGTTTGAATTGAAAAATTTACCTAGACCATGCCTTTGGAAAGGCACTGAATTCAGGGACTGGAGAGTAGTTTTGACTTTTATTGCATATTTTAAAAAGTCATGGTTCAAAACCAGTCGTTAACAAAGCACCACGCAGCCACTTGCTCGCTCCTCCCCCCCCCAGCCATGGTGGGATGAGGAGAAAATATAAAGGCAGGCTCGTGGGTTGAGATAAGGACAGGGAGGGATCACTCACCACTTATGGTCATGGGCAAAAGACAGGCTCAACTTGGGGAAGAAACAAAAGCTAATTTACTACCAATCAAATCAAAGCAAGGATAAAGAGAAGTAAAACCAAACCTTAGAACACCTTCCCCCCACCCCTCCCTTCTTCCCGGCTCAGCTCCACTCCCGGTTCTCTCTTCCTCCTCCCCTCCAGCGGCTCAGGAGGACGGGGAATGGGGGTTGGGGTCGGTTCCTCGCACGTTGTCTCTGCCGCTCCTTCCTCCTCAGGGGGAGGACTCCGCACTCTTCCCCTGCTCCACCGTGGGGTCCCTCCCACGGGAGACAGTCCTTCATGAACTTCTCCAGCGTGGGTCCTTCCCACGGGCTGCAGTCCTTCAGGCACAGCCTGCTCCAGCGCGGGTTTTCCCATGGAGTCCCGGCCATGCTGGGGGGCATCCATCCCCCTGCTCCGGCGTGGGCTCCTCTCTCCCCGGGCTGCAGGTGGGCATCTGCTCCCCGCTCCCCTCCCTGGGCTGGGGGGGGACAGCCTGCCGCCTTGTCTCACCACGGGCTGCGGGGGCATCCCCTCCTGCCCCGCTCCTCCTCCCCTCCTTCCTCCCTGACCTCGGTACCCGCAGAGGGGTTCCTCTCCCACCCCAATCCCCTACTCACGGCAGGTTCCCCTCTTCACTCCGCTCTCCCAGAGGCACTACCGCCCTCACTGACGGGCTCGGCCTGGGCCAGAGGCGGGTCCGACTTGGAGCCGGGGAGACTCCTAGCAGCTTCTCACAGGGGCCACCCCTGCGGCCCCCTCCCCCACTACCAAAAAAATTGCCACAAAAAACCCATTTAAAAAAAAAAAAAAGTCAGTACAAGGGAGAAATTCTGATGCTGTTCTCGTTAACTTTTTGTAGAACAGCCTGGTGGATAAAAATTTACATAGGTGATTTTACAGCTTAATCCTGTACTGCTTGAATGATTCCATGCTGCATCTGCAGTCCAGCAACCATTTTGATTTGTGAAGTAGAGGAAGGCAAACTGCTCAGCCTTCTGTTAGAGCTGGCTCAGCTTGTAGAAGACAGTGACATTTTACAAAGACTGTGAAGAGAAAGATTACAGAAAACCAGTGGTGAAGCCACCATATGGGAAGAGAGAGAATTAGTTCTAACTTGCTGTTCCCTTACGGTATTTGTATGGTTTTTAATCACTAATGATAATAATCTATGTAAGTATCCATGCGAGTAAGCCTACAAATACACTCTTCTCCCAGTCCGAGTAATAAAAATTCATGATCTACGAAACCTTCAAAATTGTATTTCATGGCACACCTTTGGCACTTTTAATAAGGAATGTTATCCCTCCCTCCTGTCTTTTAAGCACCTGTTTGTTAGCAACCATTTAGAGACACATCCTGAAAGGGGTGAACAACTACTCATCTTTGAGGGGAACAGCTTCAGCTCCCACCTCCAACAGGAGCACTTCCACACAATCACTATTTATTTCATTTGACTAAAATATGAGCTTCTCCAATCAGCACCTGGATATTGTAGACCTCAGCCAGGAAACATCTCACTACCTAAAAGGTAGAAAAGGCACTAGATACTTCTCTGAATGGAATGGATTCTGTAGCCCTGTGAATAAGGTATTGCCACTACTATTAACAGGCCATGGTCTTTGTACTAACTTTGCAAAGACTCAAGACGGGGGCTTGTCAGGTTTACTTTGTCTGAACTTGTTTTACGTAGCTGAACTTTTTTGTAGCTGGTAGAGTTATAACAGCAATTTTTGAAATGACCAGGTAACCAGGTCCAGTTCATTTTGCTTTTGCTTATCCTTATCCTTCTACAGTACAATTTTCATATAGGTAGTAGTAGTTTTTCTGTGTATAATCTAGTATGACTAACACAACAACATAGCATAGAGGAATATAGCTGTGCTACAAGAAAAGAGACCTTGAAAGTGAGGATGCAGTATGCAGTGTAGAGAGGGGCAGGCACACAATCATAAGAGAAAGGACACAGGCTGATGATGGAGACCCATTGGCTATAAAAAAAACACTAATGGTCAGCTAAGGAGGTGCAGACCTGGCAAAATCAGTTTTACAGGCAACAAAGAGAACAAAGGACATGTATCTAACATATGTAAAATGCACCATAAATAGTAAATCCAGATGAAGCGTCCACTTGAAAACCAGTGAACAAATAGCAAGTTGTGAGCATGTTGGCAAACACATAAAAATGTCCCTATGTGAGTCTTAGATGAGGAGGAATAAATCATGAGTCCCAGTGAAGGACTCAGGATGCTGACAGCTAGCTGTACCCTCTACCCCAGACTGAAGCCAACCTTTGGATTCAGAAGGTGTTGGAAAATCAAACTTAATGCCCTAAAAGTGGTAAATATCAGGAGTGTGTGTATGGAAATTTCAACTACTTCTGCAATAGTATTATTTTCTTTATTTTCCATTTCTTTCTTTTTTTTCTGTAATAATAAGAACTGAACTAATAAGAATTCTTCAAGTAGGCAGCTAAGATTTAAAATATACTAACAATAAATTATTGAATTTACATATAAGGTGTGTTTCTTTTTGGTCATAAAAATATCTTGATGATAAAAATTCCACTTCCTTGCAGCCCCTTTTGGAACTAATTCCTGGATGTTATTAAGCTGATCAATCATTTCCCTGCAGGGTTTACAGCCACACCTGGGAAAGGAAGACATTGCCCTCAAGAATCATGTCATCCTGCAGCGCTTCATATATATATATATATATATATATATATATATGGTTTGTTGGGGTTTTTTTAGTGAAAATGAGAAACAAAGATAGAAATTCTCTGTTGAAATAATGCCAAATATTAGGTATGATTTGTACTTAACTTTTCTGTTTCCTTGAGTTTCTTTCTCTTGCATAAATACAGTGGTATATATCTGTGATCTGTTTGAGTGTGTGTGTGTACAATATAAGCTATTACTGTGTGTTCATACTTATCCATATGTCTATATGTTAATATTTTTTATTTTTAGACTGATTTAACATGAAGTAACAGGAATAATTCATCTGGGTTTTTTACTACTAATGGTCACAGATTTCATTTTTTAAAACATGTTTTGTTTTTAAAATAAAAAAAATGTATTATTTTCAGCTTTGAACTGAATGTCAAAAAAATAATTGTGCAAAAAAGGTTGCACAGTAACATGGAAGTATGATGTATTAAAAGGAAAAGAACCACAATTTATTCAAACTTCTTATTAGATAGAAACATCTGCAGATCACTGAATTCCACAGAAGTTGGGCTAGCCATTAGGTTTCAGTAACTGGAAGAAACAATAAATCACAGCTTTTACTTTTACAGCCCATTACACCCAAAGGTCTAAAACCTTTCTGTGGTTATTTGCAAGCCTCAGAGTACTCCAGCTGCAGAGTCTTACACTTTCCAACTTTCTGTGACTAATAGATGCTATACTATAGAGTGAACAGGAAATTATAGTAGAAGAGAGGTATAAAGTCAGTATCCACAGAAAGGCTATGCAGGAAAGCTGTGAAGAATAGCTCACTGTCCGGCTATGCAGTTTCCCAGTGAACCTCAGACAAGAGAGATTACATTCTTATTAATGACTGTTTAAGAATCAGTGAATTTTTATATGTTAGAAAGGGGAAGCAGTGATAAAGTTATTAAATATTGTGGAAGGGCAAAGTAGGAGAGGGAAATAGAGAGGTAATAGGTTTGGGAAGATATTTGATTGAAACCTGCTGTAATTAGCTAGAAAAAATAGCTTGAGAGATGTATAGATCTATCTCCTGCTTTTGTCCTCTCACAGGAAAGTTATGCCCAGTTAAAGTTTCATTCTGTGTAAAAGCACAATATCCTTCATTTTTCCTTAAAGTATCTTGGCAATTGACTTGCCCTTCTGCATTTATTAAACAAATCTACTGCTTCTAATGCAGCACAGTTCAGAAAAATAGTTACCTTTTGTTCACCTGCCTATTCAGTAATTCCACTTTTCTTCTTGAAGTGGCTAAATCAGATCTTTCTCCCAATTTGTTTAGCCTCTTTCCTATTATGCCAAATGGGCTCACAGTTCCTAGCTAATTCAAAACCGTGTCAGGGTAACATCAGCTGTGTGGAAGAAAGAAGCTTCTCTAAGAAACATAATGCCTCCCACATTGAACTACAGAAAACTCCAGGCATCTTTAGACAGTTGAAGTGGGTCTCACTGTCTGTGTCTATACTACAGGCAAGAGGGTCCTGCTGTGCAACCAGGCTACCTGGTGACTGCAAGGCAGACAGCACCATCCTCAGCAAACATAGTTTCCATTAAAATCAAAGACGATCGTGTTCCTAAATCTCCTCTGGGAGGCCTTGTACTGTAGGTTGCACTGAAGAATAGGCTTGCTATAAAACCCCAAGTATTTCCACTATGTATATGTTTCAAGACTGTTTTTGAATTCTTAGTGCAATATTTTCCATTTAGCATCTTTTTCTTCTGCTTTTCTGCTTCAATCTATTTCTGATACTGTACAGTCTACACAGGTGAAGATTAAAAGGGAATATGAGAAGAGACACAGAGAGTAGGTATACTAGGGAATCTTAAAGGCAAGAAATTGCTCCTCAGGCTCCTTATCAAGTGTACTGGTCATTACACAGGTTGTCATATTTCAGCCAAAGCCTTTTAAAAGACCAGGTAATTTAAAATAGAGCTTAAAACACTTACAACTAGTCTATGAGTTCAACTAATCTATGAGTTAGTCATTTCTCCCATTTCCCATTATCCTTTCATTTCTGCTTTGCATTTATCCATATAGAATCAAACATATAACACATACCTTAATGGAACATAAGCAAGGATTTCTACTGATTTTTCCAGAAGTGGGAAAGCACTTCTGTACTTGTGTGATGGGCAATCACACAAGGGAAGCCGAGTCTAATTCCAAACTTAAATGAAGAAGAAAATTGCTCCACTTAGAAACTAAAAGCCAAATTCTGCAATGGTGAGAAATTGTTATTTACAGGCACAAGGCAAGCAGGTGCAAGGGAATTATATATATCACATAGTGAGTGGCAGGTTATGATCCTCAGAGTGATTTTTAGCCTGTTCACTGTAGTTAATAGACTTGACCTCTAGGAAAATTTTTACAAAGTCTGTGAATCTAAGAATTTCTTTCAAATATATGCACACACTCTCTGGAGCTCAATAATTAAAAAAAAAAAATTTCTTAATAATTTTTTAGTCTGGTAGACAGAGGTGGAGAGTGTTACTAAGGTCTTTAAATATATAGCAACAGGTCCATCTTTAAATTTAAAGGTTGTCTTGATATTCACAAGTACTTTTGTACTGTCTGCTGACATACATCTTCCTTTTACAAGCTTCAGAAACAGTAGGCATGATCCCAGAATAGTCCTTCTTCCCCGCTGCGTTATAATAACAATAATAATGATGACTGTAATATCTGTAACACCTAGCACTGGTGTTGTCTGCAGTGTATCACAAATTTTTCATAATAGACGTAAATGTCCATTTTCCAGAAGGAAAAACATGGAAAGATGAACTGACAAGTGAAAGGTCACCAGCACCCAATGCCGATAAAGATGAAGGCTATAATGAGCATTTCCAGTAAACTGTAGAGTTCAGTAACAGAAGAATCCAATTTCTTTGATGCAGATTTTGAAAGAACAAAATTCTATGACAGGAAATAATTCCTAGCCTTATATATGAAACTTTGAGGACACACACTCAGCTCCAAATAATATCATTTGCCCAGTGGGCAAACTTTTGTAGGTGGGGTAATATTTAGCTTCTGTTTCATGTTTCTCTAGCGTCACCAAAGAAGCCTGTAGAAGGTGAGTAACAGTGTGCTTTAGTTTGGGATTTTACTCTAAGTCATAACTAATAGTATAACTTTGTGACGTGAGCAGCCAAAAAGCTAGCCTGGTTAGAAAGCGGAAAACTACAAAAGAAAATGCCTGTTGGTCTGGGAGCTGCGAGCCTAGGAACTAGGTCCCACAAACATCCTTGAAAAGTGCAGCTAGCCTCTTTGAAGTACAGGTGGGGAACCTAGACAGAGGTGACATCCTGAGAAACTGTAATGGCAACTTCCTGTCTGAAAAAGTGGAAGCAGTCTGGGAAAATAAAATCAGGCTGAAAGAACAGAAACATCATCACCTACTGGCTGTTCCAGGTGAAGAATAGACATTAACAGCACCAATTGGCTGCTCAAAGTGGTGGTGTCCTATGCCCTCTTATGTCTCTACAATATACAAACGACTTAATTTTTATCCAAAATGGAGGGTCTCTCGCTGAGAACTTCCCATGTTGTACATACTTTTCCTTTCCTAACCAAGTTGAAATCTGCACAAACTTTCTGCAAGATCTCGGACTCTCATTGGGGATGCCTGGCTGACTCCAGACTCTGTGACGTAGATCATTTTTGAAGTGACACTCTGTCTGTTACCTTATTGATCCCCACTTTGGGCCCACTTTTGGGGTTGGTTCAGTTTGTCCTCTCACCTCTGGGATGGTTGGGTCCCTCTTGGTGAGCCGTTTGTCCTTCCTTTTGGATTGGTTTGGCCCTTTCTGAAATCTGTCTAATTCACTTGACACCAGTATTATATATCCATATAGGTAATCTATCATAAGTGTATCTGCTGTTATATTGGTGATAAGTTGCTTCATTAATGATAAATTTGTAGTAACGTGTAACAGTTATTGTTTGCTGTTATATTGATTGTTGCTATACGATTGATTGCTGCTATTATTGACTGTTGCCGTACTATTGATTGATACTATATTACTGATTGCTGATAGTAATTTGTAATAGCTGGAAGTATATATATATTCACTTTATTGATCATATGTATACTTGCTAGTGGTGATTTTTGTGGTAGTATTCTTACCAGTGGTGATTTGTGTGAAATTTGTGATACTCTAATAAAGTAGAGAAATTTAGAGGATAAAAGCCTCCATCTCCTTGTGCATTACGGAATCCTACAAACCCATGGTAGCAATCTCTATACATGCACAGACTGGGTAACCCTTTAGGTCATGACACTTTGCTACTGAGTTTAGTCTCACATTTTTTTCATGCATATTGTCTTGTCATAGTGTAATCTTCCTTAAGTGCCCTGTCATGCAACTAGGCTTTCTCCAATGCAGTAAAACATAGGTACATTGATGGGAGAAGGCAGCTGTGAGCAGGTTCACTGGCCAAAGCTGTTATCAAACTCCACTCCAACTGGATCTTCGTGTTCACAGACAGGCCCGTGTTGCTGTACCTTTCTACCAGAGATGATGTTTCTGCTGGCGCTGCTGCTGCATCACTGTCAGTAAGATAATACGTTTTGGAAACCAGCACACTGTCATTGCTGGTTGCCAATGCAAGTAATCATCTCATGATGAATTCCTCTGAGCTCAGCTTCTGTTACATCTGCTTGCTTGGATTCTTTTTTATTGTGGCGAAGTACTTATTTTCAAGTCTAATTAATAGGATGCTTTCTTTCACCTTTGTAACCACAGATGATTTTTCACAGATGTATGTCACTTTCTAGGAGGAAAGACAGGATTATGACTAAATTTTTTTTTTTTTTTACTCATAAGGTACCCAATAATGTGGATCAGTGTGCAGTGAAGACTGACTGAATCTTGTTCATCAGAAGTCCTTGCAAATAGTCACAGTCTAGCTAACCGAGTCTAAGTTTCAGCTGGGTTATTTCCATCTGGTCTTGTTTGTAATGTTTCTAGTACATGTAACTTAGTAATACTAACAGGGCTGACTAAATGTCTCATTCTATAACACCAGCAACCCTAAAAAGTTTTATAAACATTTCCAATCAACAGACCTTGTGAAGGCTATTATCTTCTATTTGCAGATAGGGAAATCAAGGAACAGTATTTTTCAAGGCAACATTTAAAAAAAAAAATGCTTTAATTCACCTGGGGTTTTAAGATGTTGACTTTGAAACACTTTAATACTATTCTGATTTTTGAATATGTCAAGCACCTGCAGCTCTCACTGCCTTTAACTGCTGTTCTCTGTGTTGAGCGCCTCTCAGAACAAAACTCTGTGGTAGGTAACAAAATGAAGACACCCAAACTTTGTGCAGGTGCTTGTAAATTTGGACCTCCTAAGTGATTTGCGCAAAGTCAAACAGTGAGTCACTGTCTAAGCAGTAAAAGAAATTATGTCTCCTGCCTGTCGCTGTACTTTACTTTGGAAACATGCTGCTTCTCAGATGGCAGAATTCCTTCAATTAGAGAAGAGTGGTCTATTAAAGCTGCAAGGAAAATAGCATTACTTAATAAGTCACTACAAGAGAATAGGTAATGCTGGAGTAAAAATCAGACAATACACAGTGCCCGTCACTAAAAAACAGTAGGGACAAAAGGTAACTGAACTGTTCTCTGATCCAGACAAAGGTACTGAGTTGTAGCATCATGATAACTGCAGAGTGAAAAGGGCTCAGCTGCTAAGTAGAGGCCATGGTGGCTTTGCTATGTCATTCAGAGCATTTTCTACTCAAGCCATGGTAAGAGTAAGTTACACTGGGAATTGACACATAGATGTCCCAGTTCTGTGTGAATTAAATATAGGTGGAGTAAATAAGATAAAAATCAGAGATAGATTTTAGGGCCAGTCATACAAGATTTTAAGGAAGATCAGCAGAGTACCTTTCTTTGTTTATGAAGTGGATGTCCCAGGGGACAGATATGTGCTTTGAATGCCTTAAACATAGTAAAATTCCTTTCTAAAAGTATCAGTTTAGTTAAAGGCATGTTGAAATTGTGATAGACAAAGTGTGCTGGTTTGGACCAGATCCCAGGTTTGGAACTATTAAAGGATGAATACCGAAGACATTCATTTGTATTAAAAATGTTACTGCAACACACATGAATGTCTGCATGCAGACATTCCTTTCATTGCCTCCTTAATGGAAGCCCAGCTGACTGGGCTAATGACTGAAGCCTCCTCCATTACCCTGAGACTATTAAGTGCCCACAGTTGTCCTCATGCTCCTCTGCCCACATCACCCTGTGCTTCAAATCCCAGTTAGGTTGCAGCTAGCGCAACTTTCTGTCCCAAAGAGCCCATTAGATCTTTCTTTCTCCTCATTCCTGGTGTTCTGAGTGTCTTCCTTTCTGCCCTCCCTCCCTGTCTCCATTTCCCCTTCCCTTGCTTTAAGATGCTCATAATAGACAAGCTGTTGATGTATGGGGCTGCATGAGTAGTCATTGAGGTGGATCAAAAACTGGCTGAGTGGCCGGGCCCAGATCAGTGTTGCAAAGTCTAGTTGGAGGTCAGAAAATGGCGGTGTACCCCAGGGACCTATACTGGGTCCAGTCCATTTTAACATGTTCATTAATGATTTGTATGATGGGGCAGAGCGTACTCTCAACAAGTTTGCAGATGATGCAATACAGGAGGAGTGGCTGATACACCAGAGGGTCATGCTGCCATCCAGAGGGACCTCGACAGGCTGGAGAAATGAGCTGACAGGAACCTCATGAAGTTCAACAAGGAGAAATGTAAAGTCCTGCAACTAGGGAGGAACAACCCTGGGCACCAACATGTGCTGGGGGCCACCCACCTGGAAACCAGCTGGACAGAAAAGGACCTGGAGGTCCTGGTGGACACCAGGTTGAACATAAGCCAACAATGGGCCTTTACCACAAGGAAGGCTAATGGTATTCTGGGCTGCATTAGGAAAACTATTGCCAGCAGGTGGAGGGAGGTGATCCCTTCCCTCTCCTCAGCCCTGGTGAGGGCACACCTGGAGTGCTGTGTCCAGTTCTGGGCTCCCCAGTAAGAGAGACATGCACATACTGGCGAGAGTCCAGAAAAATGCCATGAACATGATGGACTTTCCTTCTATGAGGAAAGGCTGAGGGAGCTGGAACTATTTAACCTAGAAAAGAGAAGGCTCAGGAGGGATCTTATTAATGGATAAAAACACCTGAAGAAAGGGTGCAAAGAGGATGGAGCCAGACTCTTTTCAGTGGTACCTAGTGACTAGACAAAAGACAAGGGGCACAAACTGAAACACAGGAGGTTCCCTCTGAACATCAGGAAACACTTTTTTACTGTGAGGGTGACTGAGCACTGGAACAGGTTGCCCAGAGAGGTTGTGGAGTCTTCCACCTTGCAGATACTCAAAAGCCATCTGTACATGGTCCTAGGCAACCAGGTCTAGGTGGCCCAGAGGTCCCCTCCAATCTCAACCATTCTGTGATTCTGTGATTATTTATTTAGAAGTAGTCCATGCTTCATTATTTTATTACATTCACAAAGTCAAAACTAATAGCAAAGTCTTTCTTTCAGTTTTGAACCGATACCTGTGTTACCAGGCAAAAAAGAAAGTGAGATTAAACTGCTGTGTTTTGCACTGTAGTCTAAAAGACCCTATCCATAACACCTATCCTTAAGAACATCAGTGTTGTGGTTTAACCCCAGTAAGCAGCTAAGCCCCACATAGCTGCTCACTCACTCCCCTCCCAGTGGGATGGGGAAGAGAATTGGAAGGGTTAAAGAGAGAAAACTCATGGGTCAAGATAAAGACAGTTTAATAGGTAAAGCAAAAGCCACACATGCAAGCAAAACAAATCTAGGAATTTATTCACTGTTTCCCATTGGCAGGCAGGTGTTCTGCCATCTCCAGGAAAGCAGGACTCCATCACGCATAATGGTTACTGGGGAAGATAAACGTCATTGCTCTGAACATAGAATCATAGAATCATTTCGGTTGGAAAAGACCTTCAAGATCATCAAGTCCAACCATTAACCATGCCCCCTAAACCATGCCCTGGAGTACCCTGCCCACTCGCTTTTTGAATACCTCCAGGGATGGTGACTCAACCACTTCCCTGGGCAGCCCATTCCAATGTTTGACAACCCTCTCAGTAAAAAAATTTTTCCTAATATCTAACCTAAATCTCCCTTGCCTCAACTTGAGGCCATTTCCTCTTGTCCTATCTCCAGACACCTGACAGAAGAGACCAACACCCACCTCACTACAACCCCCTTTCAGGTAGTTGTAGAGAGCGATAAGGTCTCCCCTCAGCCTCCTCTTCTCTAGACTGAACAGCCCCAGCTCCCTCAGCCGCTCCTCATAAGACTTGTGCTCCAGGCCCCTCACCAACTTGGTTGCCCTTCTCTGGACACGTTCCAGCACCTCAATGTCTTTCCTGTAGTGAGGGGCCCAAAACTGAACACAGGACTTGAGGTGCGGCCTCACCAGTGCCCAGTACAGGGGAACAACCACCTCCCTGTTCCTGCTGGCCACACTGTTCCTGATACAGGCCAGGATGCGATTGGCCTTCTTGGCCACCTGGGCACACTGCTGGCTCATATTCAGCCGGCTGTCAACCAGCACGCCCAGGTCTTTCTCTGCCAGGCAGCTTTCCAGCCACTCTTCCCCAAGCCTGTAGCGCTGCATGGGGTTGCCGTGACCGAAGTGCAGGACCCGGCACTTGGCTTTGTTGAACTTCATACGATTGGCCTCAGCCCATCGATCCAGCCTGTCCAGATCTCTTTGTAGAGCCTCCCTACCCTCAAGCAGATCGACCCTGCCTCCCAACTTGGTGTCATCTGCAAACTTGCTGAGGGTGCACTCAATCCCCTCATCCAAATCATCAATAAAGATATTAAACAGAACAGGGCCCAACACCGAGCCCTGGGGAACACCACTCGTGACCCGCCGCCAACTGGATTTCACCCCATTCACCACTACCCTCTGGGCTCGGCCATCCAGCCAGTTTTTCACCCAGTGAATAGTGCACTTATCCAGGCCACGAGATGCCAGTTTCTCAAGGAGTATGCCATGAGAGACAGTGTCAAAGGCCTTGCTGAAGTCTAGGAAAATAATATCGACAGCCTTTCCCTCATCCACTAGGCGGGTCACCTGGTCATAGAAGGAGATCAGGTTGGTCAAGCAGGACCTGCCTTTCGTAAACCCATGCTGACTGGGCCTGATCCCCCTCTTATCCTGGACTTGCCATGTGAGTGCTTTCAAGACAAACCGTTCCATAATCTTCCCCGGTACCGAGGTCAGGCTGACAGGCCTGTAGTTCCCCGCATCCTCCCTCCGACCCTTCTTATAAATGGGAGTCACATTGGCAAGCCTCCAGTCCTCTGGGACCTCCCCTGTTGACCAGGAACGCTGATAGATGATAGAGAGTGGCTTGGCAAGGACCTCTGCCAGTTCCCTCAGTTCTCTTGGATGGATCCCATCAGGTCCCATAGATTTGTGAGTGTCCAGATGGCGTAGCAAGTCCCTAACTAATTCCTCCTGGATTAAGGGGGGTATGTTATGCTCTCCATCCTTACCTTCCAGCTCATGAGGTGGAGTACCCTGAGGATGACTGGACTCACTATTAAAGACTGAGGCAAAGAAGGCATTAAGTACCTCGGCCTTTTCCTCATCACTGTTTGCTACGTTCCTTTCTGTATCCATTAAAGGATAGATATCCCCCCCCTTCCTCCTTTCTTCCCCCAGCTTTTATTGCTTAACGTGACATCATATGGTCTGGAATATCCCTTGGGTCACTTGGGGTCAGCTGTCCCAGCTGTGTCCCCTCCCAACATCTTGTGCCCCCCCAGCCTGCTTGCTGGTGGGGTGGGGTGAGAAACAGCAAAGGCCTTGACTCTGTGTAAGCACTGCTCAGCAATAACGAAAACATCCCTGTGTTATCAATACTGTTTTCATCACAAATCCAAAATATCACACTATAACAGCTATTATGAAGAAAATTAACTTTATCCTAATGCAAAACCATTAGCCCAATATGGTTTTTTAGGTTTCCCTATGGTTAACAAAGGCAAAGTAGGGAGTAATTTATGTTAGGAACTAGTTCAGCATGGTAGGATGAGATCAGTATATCAAAGAGTTAGTTGAGTTCCCTACAGGAATATGAGTAGCTACATATGGCCCATGGGGTTTACTATGGGGTAGATTAGTCTGTACTGAACATCCCTACCATGCATGTGCTTTGAAGCTCTCCAAAGGACCTGCTGTTGATCCCTGTGTCCCCACTAGGGGCTGGAGAGCCTTTGCTGCACTCCTGGAGTGGGATTTCCCATTTTATGGCCTTAAAAAGAAATCTGTTTTGTATGTACCAAAACCACACTGTAAACCAAATATAGACACAAAGAAGCAGGGTCAGGGTATTTACATCAAAACTGCATTAGTGCTTTGAATCAAAATGCTGATGTGTTCCCTTTTTCCTCCCTTCCTCTTCCCTTTGTTTTTCTGTTTCCCCTCCCATTTTACCCTTCCCCTCTCCTCTTCTCAACAGGGGACATATCATGATTGATTGATATTTCCCAAGGAAAAGAATTATCTCCTGAGTAGCTGAGCTGCTAACATGGAACACTGTATCATGCTTAACAATTACCATCAATATTTATAACACTTTTATGTACAACAAGTTGAGTCACATTAGCAGAGAGGAATGAAACCTACATAGAGTCATTGTTAGAATTGTGAAGCAGCAGCAGCAGCAGGTCATCTGCTTAAAATTCGAGTTGCATCTCTCTTGAAAGGAGAGAGATCTCTCTCTTTAACCAGTTTCTCCTTTTTGAATGACAGACTCACCGGCTTTTTAAAATGCCATCCTGTTACTCTGGATACACGAATACAAAATGTTCCAAATTTTGATTTTGACTTTGATAAGGAAGGAGAATGGAGAAATAAGTTAGATTTTGTTTTGAATATGCTCGAGGGTGGGAGAGCTAACATTTAATGTATTTGAGTATTGGACTTGGGGAATTTTCTAGTTAAGTTTGCCATGAGAACTTTGAAGAAAATACTGTAGCAAGAAAAGACTTACAATTGCATGAAAGGACTTTTAAAGATGCAACAATTAATACGTTTATGTAAGTAATATAAGCATTTGCGGCATATTAATTTCAGCATGTAAAACTGGAACACACCTGCTCCTGCACAAAGTTGCCAGAAGCCACCTTAGCAAATTACTGTTCCTTATATGCATACTTGTCCTTAATTTTTTAAAAGATACTGGTCCCTCGTTGCATAGGATGAGCACACATCTCTTTTTCTCCTATATAAGTGAAGAAGCAATTTGTTGTGAAAAAAATAAAATAATTTGAATTTACATAGACAACACATAATAACAGTTACAAAGTGAGCAGATATAGAAGTTTTTTTAGGTGTGTGCTCATGCAGGTACAAAACTAAAAAATTCCTATAGTTATTTCTCAACTGAAAATTAGTAATAGTAAAAAAAAAAGGAAAAAGTTGTAAAGAATTTTCTGGACAGGTCTTCCTACACACCCCAGAATAACCATTAATCACCAGAAAAAATGAACCTGTTCTTGAGAACACATTTCATCTAAACAAATTGTTCTATTTAGCCATGACTTTTTGTATTAACAAGTATTTTTCTAAAATCACTACTATTTAAATAAAAATGCTGTTTATTATCACAAACCAAAAATATAGTATTATATGAATTTTCATTATTGCAACAACCGGTACATAAACCACAGTACCACAGAGGTTACAAGGTAGCTAACAATAGCTGTGGGCTGAGTCAATGAATCATCCTCTGTTCACAAAGGGTTGACGTTCTTGTCTTAAGAAAACATTTTAGTTATGGATTTTAGCAAGTAACAACAATTTAATATGCACATATGAAGTTAAATGGAAGCAGTTAAGTATTTCAAGTACATTCTGAAAGAGGAATTGATTTTGGTATTCCTTTAAAAGCAATCTAAATTTTGTACTATTCTCTTCTATTAACCCTGCCTGAATTAAGATCTTTTCATTAGACTGGAGTTGAAGCAGTATAAGGACTGTCTTTGGATGGAATATAACACAAAGTAGTGCCAATACTTGGATGAAAACATGATTTGCTCAAAATTACCCCCATAAATCTATATTAAGATTACTGTGACCTTTGTAATGTGTGAAGAATTGCTTTTTTCTCTACTTACTGTACTTTTTAAAATAGAACTAATTTCAATTTGGGTATCATCCATATTCAGCATTGGATATGTACTGTGGATCTAACTGAAAAACTACCAGATTCAAAGCATGTATCTTGTTTTCACCAAGCCAGTTCTAATTTGAAAGCAGGCTTGGTTTGCCTTGTCACATATATTGATCATCTTTCACTTTGTCAATTGCCATATGAATTTCTCTGAATTCATAACACTTCTCTTTCCTTAGATTCATTGTGGGGAGAGATATTAAAATACATAGAGTACATATAGTAGCTACATATAGTAGCATAACATTTTCTTGTTTTAAATTTGAAATATGCACCATATATGCATTATCTGTTTTTTTCTCTTTCAGAATGTCCTGAGATTATTTGATTTTTAAGTAATAGTTTTCTTAATGGTAGAATACTAAGAATATGAGATGAAATTTTATATGACTATACATTTTGAATAAAACATCTTTGTATTTAGACAGGTAATCTTAACATTGCATTCAATTTGTTACTTCTTATGCGTTTATTTTTTCAGCTGCTTTTGAAAGTCAAAGGGAAAGAAAAAGTCATTAAAATCTCTCAAACCCTGACCCTTCAACCACAGCCAATCAAGGTAAACCCTGAATTCCTCTTTTCTGACATTAACCAAGTTGAAGGGTGGTTTGTAATATGTGCTTCATGCTTTTTAAACTCAGTCTCAAACCACTTCAGAAAAAAGGGCTTTTCCAGTTAGCCAAAACAAATAGACTTGATTATTTTTAAGGGAAGTTTTAGAAACAAATATACATTTAAAGATGGTGACAGCATTATATCCTGACAGGTTATCACCTTTCAGCTCCACTGAGGAAACTGGTCATATGATCCTTTTTAGTCCCTAAAGGGAAATGCACTTAATTAGAGCAGGCCTAATGTATATGTGCTGACAGTATCTGGAATATAACTTTTGAGGTTTAAGTCCATGGAAAACATAAAACTTAGGTAGAAAATCACTTCTGAGTTTCAAGAATTTGTAGGAACATTAACTAACCTCAGTTTTTCAATTGGGTGAGATCTTAATAACCTGTAATACTTATTTTCTTCAATTTTCTTGAAGCTTTGCAAAACTTTGTCTATGGCACTAAAAGTGCCACTCTTTAAGTGAAAGGAATTTGCAAAGACAAAGAAAATGGAAGTAAAAGTACAAAGTAAGAGTGTTTAAAACTGGCAATTGTAAAACCTATAGACCCGGCGCACTTCTGTAGTAATGCTAAAACTTTATAGCAAAACTAGTATTTTTCTTACACACTTTTATATAGACATCTATCTCTTTATTCATACGCCTATCTTCTCTTCCTCTTTCTCTATATGTCTTGTAAGACTCTGAACCAGTATTCATTGCCTAATAAAATGAATGTACTGTAAAAGTTCTTGTGGACTCAGCTAATGAACTGATTCCTAAGGAATTTTAAATCCCTTTAATATTTTCAGAAATAACCTAGAATTCCACTGCCATATGTGTTTTCAGACAAAAACACTGTTGAGAAGTTTGAGGGTATTCTTATAAACTGAATAATGATATTGTAAAACAGTGTAATGAAAATGGGACTTAAGTAATATTTTAAACAAAAGCATTCTACTAAATTCTGAAACAAAGACATTTCAGCATAATTCCTAAGAAAGCTAAGCCAAGCAAAGCTGAAATTTGAAATGCAAATGATGAGTTTTGGAAATCAAAGCCTCTGGGGTAAGAATTAAATCTTAAATTTCTTGTTCTGTCAAGGAGGTCCTGTGTGACCTTGGGTAAATCAAGACAGGCCTGACATCTACGGGCCTGTCATCTCCAGCTAGAGTATTGAAATAGAAAGTGCAAAACTCGCATGCGATGCTGATATCTAGTCTCTTCAGATTTCAAGACCTATTGTATTAATACCTGGTGATTTCTGTTAACTCATAAATGGGAGTTGAGAAGCTTTGAGAAGCTGAAGTTAGTCCTTACTTGAGCAGGAGATTGGCCTAGATGATCTCCCTTCAAACCTAACTTTTCATATGACTCTGTGCTAAACATCCCTGTGGCTTTTTCCCTGTTTGTAAGGGTTTTCTCCCTTACTTTGAGCAATCAGTTTGCTGAGCCAACAGCTGTCTTTTACTGGGTTTCTTAGAGTGTGTAATACACAAGACATAATTCATAACCTAATCCCATAACATACATAATCATAAAATCAGGAGGGTGTATCACTATGATGTTATAAAATTACTTGAAATCGGTTTCTGTCTTTGTAACTTGACTGTACGTCAGACTTCTGCAATAAATTAATATATTCCTTCTAAGAATTATGCTAGCTATGTTAAATTATCCCTGCACGTAGCTACATGTAGCTAAGTGCTTCCTAAATGTCAGCAGACATCTTTGCACCCAGCCATTGATATTGGCATGTTTAGGGAACAAGTGCTCTAGCATTCCAAGATATGTGAGGAAAAACTGTTCTTGAGTTTCAGGTAACTCATTCTTCAGCCCTCTCAGATATGCATGCTTTGGTCAACAGCTCTGAACATCATTTGCATGGTTTCATTCATGTTACATCACACTAAAGTGAATAGGGGAATAACAATTACTGGTCCTTGAATGATAAAGCACAGGCCAGCTGAAATTGGTGTGTTCATTTAAAAATGTATTCGGATTGGGATTCCCAAACATTAATTGCAAATGGGGTCAGGGAATGCAACTGAAAAAATCAATTCATAAAAATACTTTCTTGAATTTTTAAGTTCAGGAAAAATAGAAGGACATCAGCTTCCATATACAGTGGAATATTAGTGACCCTGATTTGAGTTTGAATGTAGTCTATAAAAACAGTAATTAAATTTAGTGCACATATCTCCAGTATACCTGTGCACTTCATTTTATTTTTAATGTATGTGAAAAGATTCCTTTTGCTTGTGATGAAAAATATGAC
Source organism: Harpia harpyja (assembly GCF_026419915.1). NCBI lineage: Eukaryota > Metazoa > Chordata > Aves > Accipitriformes > Accipitridae > Harpia > Harpia harpyja. The sequence continues at coordinate 13,698,621 of NC_068956.1, read as the reverse complement.
AGTGTGACATTTTCTTTAATTACAAACTCTGATGTGTTTAATAGCACAAATTTGGCCTCTAACTTGACAGTTCTGTCTCTTAGAATCAATGGTTAGACTCGAGGGCACCAGCTTGGTCATCAAGATCAATATTAGAAAAAATATAGCTTGTCAAGACCTCTTGGCCCCTTATTGATTCAAATAGGGTACTGCAGAGAATTTAATAATGATGTTACAGCTGTTGGCCAACAAACAGAAGCTTCGTTCATTGATTTCAGTAGAGACAGATGAATAACACAAAAACATGATTACCCCAGACACTTTAGTAAGATTTGTTACAGATCTTCCAAAGCATGTATTTGGGAGGTGTGGTGGTTGCATGGAAGAACTTTCAGGCAGACTAAATTGGATTCATATTTGAAAGAATGTAAATTGCTGAAACTGACTGAAGAGAAGGATTTTTTACATTCCTCCCAAAAACTATACCTCATTTTGCCAACTTGGGCAAACCCCCTAGTTTTTCTAAGACAACAGGAAGGGGGTTTTGGTGTCAAGGTGGTTCTCTCTCACCTTTTTATCCCAACAGAATGTAATATGAAAAAAGATACTTTAAAAAAGAACCCCATTTTTCTCGGTAACCCTTTCTGTGTTTTGTCTGTTGCAATGCCTCCTCCTCAAATTGAAAATGTCAGATATCATTCCAATACTGCAGTTTTAAACAAATAAACCCCTGTCATTTACTCCTGCTCACTGGGAAATTTAAATTATCACTTTTGAACCTTTTGTAAATAACGGAAGGTTTTACAGAGCCTAGGAAGGTCTGAGCTCTTCATTTATGTTTAGTGCTTACAAAAGTGCTTGGAAAGAAATTTCCCCATGGGTCAGAGAGCACTTCAAAGAAAACAGAAATACCTCTTAGGATCTATTTTTATTTGGAATTTATTCTTTAGATTTTTTATGATAATGGTTTAAGAGGAATTAGTTAACATCAGCAGTAAGTAGTTAAAGAGGATCCTCTTTAGTTCACTGAAGGAAACAGAAAAAACCCTGCACCTTCATGTATCACTGTTATTTTCACAGATGATGTTTTCCTCCAGCTTCATTTCTCTTACACTATGACAAATGGAACTTTTTAAAGCCTTGGAAATACTTTGCTTATATTTTAAAATTATTAATATGTATAATACTTTAATTTAGCAATTGTAATAATTGAAAATAGAAGCATAAACTGAGCTATAAAATAATGGAAAATAATTGTATTTGCTGAAGGCCTGCTATGATACATGAAAAATTCTGCACCAAAAGAGAGATAAGGACAGGAGCAGAGAAAAAAAGCCCAGAGTTTTCCTAGCTTTTTTTCCAAGAGACAAAATCCTTCCGTCTCAGAAACAGATTTTGTGCAACCAAGTTTTCTATTGTTTTAAACTGACAGACATACAGAGAGCCACATATTCATATCAGCGGCCTTGTGGATGGAAATGTAGTGTTACTAGTTCCCACCTACTGAATCTAGTCTCCATCCCTTTAGCAGAGCAGAAACCTCTAAGGAGATGCATTTCCCCTCATCTCCTGCTGAGACCAGAATATTGAGAGCAGCAGAAGCTAAGGCCCAGAGGGACAGAGGAAGACATGTCATACAGTCCTGTCCATCCCTACATGCAGACTGCAATCAGCAGAAGAAAGTTCCTGCAAGCTCTCCAATGCTCTAATCACTGGAGTGTGGACTGGAACCAATGCTGGAACATGCTCACTGGGAGCCTTTAGTCTCGCAGTGCTTATGCTCTTGCCAACAATTTATGTTTAGAAGCAGCCTCAATACACTTTCAACTCCATGCTGAAGTTAGTTTTGGCTTGTCTATATTTTATTATGCCACTTTTTTATTATGCTGACAAGGTATGGGAATACAGCTGTATGGCTGATGACTGTGTAGATTATTCTAGCGTTTGCTTTGTTTAATAAGCCATATTCATTTACTGGAACTCAGAGTCCTATGTGTTATAAATAGCAATTTGTGTTTAATTTAGTCACATAGAATTGAGATACCACTGGGATACCTGGTTCAACATAGCTTAATCTTACTGAAAAAAACCTCTAGCCTAATGAAAGGACAAATTATAAGAATGCGTCTTTCACTCTCTTCCTTTCAGTTGCACCTGAAAAAAGCTGCAGCGTTTTCCAGCCAGCTACTGAATCTGACACTTAAAGGTCCCTGATGAATCAATTATCTGCCAGTGGAATTTACTTCTCACTTAGCTACATGCGACTGTCAATTCAAGGTCTTCACTTACCTCTCTCTACCTTCTATGTCCATTACTCTTTTAAGACGTATTATTATTGCCTCATGTACCTGGAGGGTGAAACAGCAATCAGGCCTTCATTATACTGAGCATTATCCAATCCAGTAAGGATGGTGTTTGATGAACAACTCAATAGCAATGCTGGCCTAAACAGCACTGCACTCCCCTTTATCCTTCCCTGCCGCAGCCCTTGGTTGCTCATCCCAGGCTCAGTTTTGATCACTTGGACACTGCCAGTGCAGGTACTATGCAAACTGGAGATCAACCTTGGCTAACAAAAAGGCCTATTGACATTCCCGCCAAGTATGGAATGATGTTCTACCACCTCTTGCCACCGACTGTATAAATTCTGGGATAAGGCAAAGAAAACAGGGGATGAAATGCTACCCTGACCCTCTTGTTCCTCTTTTCTGTGTTAGACAACAGGAATATGAACATGCAGATTATGTTCTGATCTTGCTTGATAGACCTTTTTTCTGCCTGCAGTTTAAAACCAAAGTTAACTTCCCTCTTTTTAATTCTCATTATCCCACACATTTTTCAAGGTAAGTGGTAAAGCCTTGCCGCTTTGACACTAGTCACCATTTCTTCTGTTAGTCAGTTGTCTGTTTTCCGTATGATACCTAACTTTGGGAGTCAGGTGCATCCGACTTTTCCTATCAGCTCTCACCTTTCTTCTGTAACCCAGTTCTCTCATCACCCGGCAAGTTATCCTGTCTGCCTGTTACATCATTCTGTTAGTTATGACCAAGAAGAACAAGTTAGATATGGATTTTCAGTTGGAAATGAAGATGTCATTTCAGCATCAAGAAAGAAGAGACAAAGCAGAAGGAGTTAACAAGAACGAAAAATTATTAACGACCAAGGAACAAGTCTAGAGAGAAAACATTTGTAAATATTTGAATCTTGATTTTTCTTTCACAATTTATTGCCTCTCATTTATTACTTAGAGCACGTGGCAGATTAATGAGAAGTCATGTGATTTAAATACTGTGGCTAAATTACAACTAATGTATAGGGCAGAAGTAATAATAATAAAAAAATACTCAAGGACCATAAATGTTCTGGAGTAATTTGTTTGTTATGTTATGGGAGAAGCTAACACTAGGAGGAAGAGATGAAACTAAGAAAAGAAAAATGCACGTTAAATATTAGCGAAGACATTTTTCCAAGCATTAAATATTTTCCATTATGGAATAATTGGTACCTACCAGGAAGTTAAAAATGCTGCTCCTTTGAAGCATTTACATTTTCCTAGGAAGAGGTGTAAAACAATATAGATAATTATGCTACAGTCATGGGTCATTCAATCAAAAAACTTAAGAAATTAAATACTTATTTATTCCAGTGGACTTGAACATGGCATTCTGAATGCTGCACACACCAGAAAGAAAACTGGAAGATATTTTACAAATTTATCAGCTAATATGTGTTAATAGACATATTCTGAAATACTGCTTAATATGAATAGGTGAGTATGAACATCAGAAAATCCCAGAGAAAGCTAATATAGTTTTAATCACCATCACTTTTGTAATGGGTACTAATTAGTCTTCAGAATGGTTGATTACTGGTTAGCAAAGCCATCTGTATCCCATTAAATACCATTTCATTGCAGCCAATAAAAGCCCACACATTTTGTACTGACCTGGCAGTCTGGACCCGTCTATCTTTGGTTTTGGCTGAGCTGATTTTACCTTGGTTTAGCTATGACAGCAATTTTCTAGTAGTCAAGATACTACTGTCCAATTTCTTTAATTGTGAAAATCACGTACCATAAAGTTATAACAAATCCGTGTAGCGGATGAATAACAAACAGTAGCCCAGGGAAACATAATTGCATTGATGTCAATCAGTGCTGGGGAAGCCTATTAATGTAACTTCAGTAGGTAATGGCTGAAAACAGCCAAACTTAAGATGGAAATAAATGAATGGAGATCAAGCCAAGCAATCTATGTTGTAAGAGCATATAAAAAAAATATCTAAGTGGAATCAAGACTGTGTAGGAAGGTGTTCTCATCAGTGTCATGCTCCCTTAGTTGGAAACTCAAGATGCTAACGAGCTGTTATAAGTTCCTTTTTGAGGAAGACTGAAGCTGTCAAACTTTGGATGCAGAGAAAAATTGGGTGAACATTATGCCAGAGAAAGGGCATAGGTACTGGGAAGTTTCTGCTTATCAGTCTTAACTATACCATTAATTACAAGTGTTTACCATTGCAAGTGAACAAATAATAATACCTGTTTCTGTATTATGATTAGACCATTACAACTTTAGATAAACAATCAATTTTTATCTGCATGTATAAGGAAAGTTCCCTTTTCACCTGTATCAAAGTTTTGACTGTAACACATTTGCTAAACATGTAATTTTTCTTGTGAAGACGTGGAGTTGATTTCTACTTCATGTAACACCTATATAAAGAACTCTGAATCCAAAGCTCATGGGACCACCAAATTCTATCATAATTTAAAAGGACACCATTTGTCAGCTGTGTCAGTACATACTTTTAGTTCCCACAGGTGCTAAGCAAAAAGCATGAGCTTACAAAAACATTATTTTAAAAAATAGCCTGATACCTAGAGCTTGTAAACAAAAATGCTTATTTTAATAGCTTGTCACCTATGAAAAAGTATAGGTAACATGTCAAACTCTGTTTTGATTTCCATACCTCAGAAATAGGTATAACCTATTATATACTATAATTGGAGATAGCAAATCAGTACTGAAAGTTTTTTAGTCTCAACTTGTATGATTATTAAATTTTCTGAATAGTTACTGCTGAATTATTGGCTTTTGCATGTCTGTTATTATTATTTTTATGTTGGAACCTTTGTTACATATATGCAATAACACTCATCTCCATCTCCATCTCCATCATTTTTCCACCTCTCATGATCTTTTATATGCTATTTTGCATCCAATAAATATTTTACCACTGTTCCTTCAAAAGGACACAAACGACTATCACAATATTTTAATTAATGATATGGTGGGCTCTCCTTTTACTGGAGAATAAAATTGTCATCTGTTATGGCTTAACCCTGGTAGGCAGCTAAGCCCCACACAGCTGCTCACTCATTCCCCTCCCAGTGGGATGGGGAGGAGAATTGGAAGGGTAAAAGAGAGAAAACTCATAGGTCAAGATAAAGACAGTTTAATAGGTAAAGCAAAAACCGCACATGCAAGCAAAACAAAACTAGGAATTCATTCACTGTTTCCCATTGGCAGGCAGGTGTTCTGCCATCTCCAGGAAAGCAGGGGTCCATCACGCATAATGGTTACTTGGGAAGATAAACGTCATTGCTCTGAACATCCCCCCCCTCCTCCTTCTTCCCTCACCTTTATTTGCTGAGCATGACGTCATATGGTCTGGAATATCCCTTGGGTCACTTGGGGTCAGCTGTCCCAGCTGTGTCCCCTCCCAACTCCTTGTACACCCCCAACCTACTCGCTGGTGGCGCTGTGTGAGAAACAGCAAAGGCCTTGACTCTGTGTAAGCACTGCTCAGCAATGACTAAAACACCCCTGTGTTATCAACACTGTTTTGGTCACAAATCCAAAACACAGTACCATACGAGCTACTATAAAGAAAATTCACTTTATCCCAGCCCAAACCAGTACATAATCAAACAAAATTCAGGAATTTGGTTACACTGAATTTCATGTAAAAATTCCAGGCTCTTGATTTCTGGACTTTTACTTCCAGAAAGGAACAGCTATACAGGATGAGACCAAAGCCCAGTAAACTGTAGGAAAAGGACTCAATAATACAGACTTAGAAATAAGGCAAACTTATTGTAAAACCTTCACATTTTCCAGGAGTCTTTGATGCAGAAATCTTTCATCAGAATTTGTCCTTAAAATTTGCTATGTATGAAAGGCCAAAATATACATAAATATTTTATAATTTTATCCATAATAAGGGATGAATGTCTGAAGACAGAGTGGAAATCATTACTTGCCTAAAAATAGATCTTCTGCATTATATCTTCAATATTTTGCACCTCAAGGCTACATAATAGCATGTGAAGATGTCATTTGAATGATAGCAATTGCCTGAACATTAGCGTTAACATTGAACCCATTTCTACAATCACAGCCCAATTCAGCACATATCTATTGCTATTTATCTCCATTCTGTAGTTTCACCTGCCTTTTCCTTAGTATGAATAAATCATTAGAACAGATGGCAAAAGCTTACCAATAAAAGGCACTGTCATTCTCAGCGTAAGCCCACCATACTCAGTCAACATATATTTGCTAAAGCAAAACAGCACTTCTGTATTTTGGGAACGTATTCTGTTAGAATTGCTGATCATATTATTTTAACAATTAACCTAAAAGGGAACTATTCACTCGTTCCATAGAACTAATCCTTTCACTATAATCTTTAGTTAATTACAGATGGCTTGTTCTGACTATGTTCCCTTCTTTGAAGGTTATGCACACACAAACCACACAAATACAATTTCATATCCTGTGGTGAGAGAACAGGATTCATTGTAAAGCAGCCAGATCTTGAAGATGAAACATTATTGAAATGCGGTGAGACTATTAGTCAAAGATCTTACTGATGGATGATTGCTTATGAATGTGTTTAGCTGCAGCTCAGGCTGATAATCTTGCAATTGTTAAAACTTCCTGTCAGCGTAGCAAAGTCAAGAGTGAACTAAGGTATTTTCTGCAATTCTTTCTTTCTATAAGTAATATGAATGGTGTAGCTTCACCATTGATCTAAAGCAATAATGATATTTTTCACTAAATTTTCTTACTAGCACTCACACTGTAGCCACCTATATAGCATAAAAATGTAGATATAAAAAGTGAATAAATATAAGGATAGCATAAACAAAAATAAAGATTGAAATAGTAGTCTTCAGTTTATCCCTAATACATCTCTGAACTGTCAGATTTCATTTCCATCCTTTGCATCATCCTTTGTTTATTACTGCTATTTCTCTCAGATTGTGTTAAGACACTAGCCTGGAGAATGTATTTTTTATTTAGAATCAATTTTCTGTTTACATTTAAGTCTTAGTATGCCCCATTCAAGTCACCAGCTGAATAACATCCAGAAATCATAGCATGATAGTGAAGCAGTACATGCTGACTTTGTTTTATACTGATGTGCACCCTGCACAGTAATGCATTTTTCTACAATACTAACAGACAACTTGTAAGTCAAAACTGTAAGAATAGCCCATGAGTAACAAGGCCTGGGCATGCATCCTTAATCCTACCTTGCCATAAAAAGAAAGGAATAAAAAAATTGGTTTCAGGGTTTTTTTAGATCTGGTGTAGCGTGAATTTATGCAGAGGTGAAACATTTGAGGTTTGCAATTTGCTGGTTAATATATTCTATAAAAACTCAGCACACCCATTAAGGGTTAACCTTTCTGGGACCTCACAACCTAGATTATAATGAAATGGGTATTATTTCATTTCCTCCAAGTGACATATTTCTGAAATTTGTGAACTGCATAATCAAATTTTGACTAGGATTCATGCCATTACTGAAAAAAAAGTAATCTTTCAGGTAAGTTAAAAATGTTTTAATGGAACTTTTAGAAGGCTTTTGAAGTGAATTTAGTGAAGATCAAAGTGAAAGATTTAACAGTCCTAGAGCTCAAATTGAAAAAAAAAATCCTAATTGAAAAAAAAAAATCCTAATTAGCATGTTGCATTAATCACAGACTGAGGCACTGTGTTTCCACAGCCCCCAGTATTATGAATCTACTAACCGAAATGACATTGATACACTTGCAGGAGCCAAAAACATATAACAAAGAAGATAAGTATCCCCTAGGCAGAGCAAACACTGATGAGGAAAATATCTAAGCGAAACAGAGTATAAAAATGGGAAGTTCTTTTATCAATACATTAAATGGGTAGTTGTTATTTATTACATCCACAGACATTCTGCCACTGTATTACTTTGTAGTTCAAAACCTTTTAAAGTATCTGAGTGTTACAGAAGGTTTCATCTTAAAACCAGTAATGACCATTAAATTCTAAAGTCTGACCTCTTCTGTAACACAGGCACTGTAATTTAATCCAGTTACTCTTGCAGTGAATGCAATAGCTTGTATTGTTATGAAGCAAGACTTTTCTTCAAGAGGTGAAGAATCTATCACTCCCAATATCTGATCAATCATTAAAGTGTTATGCCATATTTCTGACTAGAATTACTCTGTATTTTATATTACTCCAGATATTGGCTCTCATTACACCTTTCTTAGCTAAATTAAAGAGTCTTTCGGTATTCATTATTTTCAGTCCATGAAAGCATGACTCTAGGAAATGTTGAAAAAATGTGCTTGGCTAAATTGCACTAAGACTTTTAATACACTATAAACGTGGTTTAATGATAGTATAATCTTACACAAAATGCTTATGAGTACTGAACAATTACTTGCAGATATCTGACCAGTTAATTACCCATAATAATTTGGCTCATTTACTTACATAGCAATACTTGTATTTTAAGCAGAAATTTCAAAAGAGAAAAGATTAAATCTGCTTCTTCTAAGCATTCAAATATCCACCTTTACCTGTGTGGAAGATTTCGGGATGGAATTCTTTGAACATAGTGTAGAATCTGGAATCGCGTTGAAAACAACACAAGAAAATTTGTGTTCATATGGTCTAAGTGAAATTAAAGCAGTGTAATGAATATGCATCAACATCAAAACATCTTTGATATTCATCATTTTTGCTGTCATCAGGAGATGAGTTACAGGACTGTATTTATGCTTAAAAATTGATGCAATGAGCAGCTGAAACAACCCGAGCCTAAATAACATACAAAATATTCTGAATTTTATTTCAAATACTCAGATTCACACAGAAGGAAAGAACTACTGCAGAGGATTTTCAGTGTAAGTTTCAGCTCACCACAGACTATTTTTCTGATGCCTTATAGCAAGTCATAAACTAGCTTTGCCTGTGAGCATCACATGTCCTGGTGTGAATCTCAGCATGTTTTTTTACTAAAAGTTGCATGTATATGATCATAGTTCATGAGTGTGTGTGTATGTTTCTGTGTGTGGCTCTCTTTAATTCATATTCACATGCCTGTTTCCCCTCCCCCTCATCCCATGGTCAATATCTACCAAACAAAACAGGTAAGTAGAAATCTCAATGTTACTAAGAACTCATAAATTTTGTCAAGATCAGAATTCCTTAGGTGAAAAGAGGAGAGAGGCTTTGTCAGTGGACCTAATGAGAGACTCTATGGAGGAAATGTGTAGTGGAGATTTTTCTTGAGTACACTTCAAATAATCCAACAGGTGCAATGATGTTACAAATGTTTCAGCAGCAAGAAGAGGTGTCAGCTTCAGTTAGCACCTTGATAGACCTGCATAAGTTGGTACAGGACTCAAATCTGTGGGAAAATAGACTTCACTGATTCTGCTGCTTAAAGAATAACTACTTTTTCTTTGGAATTCCTTTTCACTCCTGGTCTGAGTTTATATTCTTAGGGATTGGTTATGTGGAGACAGCACTAGTTATGCCAGCATCAGGTTTACTAGCTGAACTCCTTTACACTTTAGCCACTACATTCTAGACCAAGAGTGGCTTTTTCAGCACTTTTTTTTCTTTTTCTTTCCAAGGCAGCAAAAACTAAGATAACAAAGAGATTATGCATTGTGCAGTGTCTAGGGACTACAGCTGTTGAGCTAGGAATCTCTTTTCAGTCCTTTTGTCCCTAAGTAGTTACACTATGGAACACAGTATTTTAGTCCAGACTTGTGTTGCGAAGATGTGGCTTCTGGTTCCTGATTCACTCTGACATAGACATATGTGGCATAAGGGCTATATCTCATATCTGCTGCACTTACAAGAGTTTGAATTAAACTCTTGTAGTCACCTTGGAGAAAAATATGATAAAACATTGTTGTACAGCACAGTAAAGAATTATTGATTACCAAATTTAGATGAATAAGGATGCTTTCATTACAGTTTGCTTAAATGCTTCTTCTTGTTGTTGCTGGCTTTTAACCTGACTCTGCACATACTGAAATTGATCATCTTATTTAAACAGCTTGAGAGTTTGAGCTCAGGTAAGGTTCTCTGGAAAAATAATGCTGCTCATCTCTACAAATGACTACTGACTATTAGGATTGATAAATTTCTATTGTCTAGATAATGTGCAGGCTAAACCTTGGTGTACTGAATTATTCATAACCAAACAGCACTGGAATGGTTTCATGTTTACAAACCAGACATTTTAGAATTAGCCCAAATCAGCAACCACATTTCCATGTGCTACATATAATGAGGCAAAATTGATGGTAGATTTTGATTAAGAGACCCCAAGCTGACTGTGAATATCAGAAGTGATTTGTTCAGTTGATTGGAGAAAGAAAGCCAATGGCTTCAAGCACTTTCATCCAACTAGTCAGAAAATTACTACCAAGATCACTGAAACAAAGAGCTGTTGAACTCACTCCTTGGACCAGGAAAAGATGTTTGGCAAAAAAATACCTGAAGCAGTGGCACTCACTTTTTTTTTTTAGGCTTTTGTTATTCTGCTTTATAAACTTTGGTAGGACTGTGTTTTTTATAATTTGTTTCACTGTAAGGCTCTCATCAGCACTTCCAGATCAATATTTGTTTCTCAAGCAGTCCAAAAGCCATCCTCCAAAATCAACTGACTTTTTTTTTTTTAAATCATTACTTTTTAAATAGAAACATACTGTTCAATGAAGTAAATACTGGAGTGCAATTTCCCATCCAGAAGACAGCATAAAAATGGAATATAAAGATTGCCTATTATGCCGAACCATATTCTGTTATTATTTCTTTGTATATCCATTCCTGTCTGTCCATCTTCTGCCTTTCACTTTTACATTTCAAAGTTATGTGTAGAATATGATTATATATTATGTTACACATAAAAAGCTATATAATTTTCCTCTTTTGAATGGTTATATTAATACTTTTTCCATATGTGTGAATAAATTGCATAAAAGCTTTTTTCGTTTCACTACATAAACAAATACATGCAAAACCATAATACAGAGCTCAACCTTTTCAATTAGTTTGGTTCTTTTGTATACAAAATCATAGAACTTACTCAGCTTTTGAATCCAAATAAAGATGTAGACACATCTTAGACACAATTCACAACAGTAATGTAAGCAACTTATCTAAAAGTGGTCATAGCTAAAACGTAGATGGAAAAGTTAAATGAAATAAGTTTCAGTAGATTTCTCTTTTTGTTATCATCTCTGACTGATATAGAAAGTTCACTGACAAAAAGCGAGGGCAGAGGGAGAATTTCACACATAATGAAATATATGGTTTGATGAACAGGTTCACAGAAAGCATTTCATATACTATGAATATATAAGAAACAAAGCAAATAAGTTTATAAGGAAAGAACAGCCCTGACTGATAAAGGAGAAAGTAACTTTAATATTGGTAAGAGAAATGTAAAAGGAAGCTGACTGGCCTGGCTGAACAGGGATCTTTCGCTAGGACTCAAGAAAAAAAGGAGAGTTTATCATCTCTGGAAGAAAGGGCAGGCAACTCAGGAAGAGTACAGGGATCTTGTTAGGTCATGCAGAGAGGAAATTAGAAAGGCAAAAGCTCAGCTAGAACTCAATCTGGCCACTACAGTAAGAGACAAAAAAAAATGTTTTTACAAATACCTTAACAATAAAAAGAGAGCCAAGAAGAATATCTATCCTTTAATGGATACACAGGGGAACATTGTCACCACAGATGAGGAAAAGGCTGAGGTACTTAATGCCTTCTTTGCCTCAGTCTTTAATAGGGAGACCAGTTATCCTCAGGGTACTCTGCCCCCTGAGCTGGAAGGCAAGGACGAAGAGCAGAATATACACCCCCATAATGCAGGACTAAATAGTTAGGGACCTACTATGCCATCTGGACACTCACAAATCTATGGGACCAGACGGGATCCATCCAAGAGTACTGAGGAAGCTGGCAGAGGTGCTTGTCAAGACACTCTCCATCATTTATCAGCAATCCTGGTCGACAGGGGAGGTCCCAGATGACTGGAGGCTTGCCAATGTGATGCCCATTTACAAGAAGGGTCAGAGGGAGGATCCGGGGAACTACAGGCCTGTCAGCTTGACCTCAGTGTCAGGGAAGATTATGGAACAGTTCGTCTTGAGTGCGCTCACATGGCATGTGCAGGACAAACAGGGGATCAGGCCCAGTCAGCATGGGTTCATGAAAGGCAGGTCCTGCTTGACCAACCTGATCTCCTTCTATGACCAGGTGACCCACCTAGTGGATGAGGGAAAGGCTGTTGATGTTATTTTCCTAGACTTCAGCAAGGCCTTTGACACTGTCTCTCATGGCATACTCCTTGAGAAGCTGGCGTCTCATGGCTTAGACAAGTGCACTCTTCGCTGGGTGAAAAACTGGCTGGATGGCCGAGCCCAGAGGGTAGTGGTGAATGGGGTGAAATCCAGTTGGCGGCGGGTCACGAGTGGTGTTCCCCAGGGCTCGGTGTTGGGCCCTGTTCTGTTTAATATCTTTATTGATGATTTGGATGAGGGGATTGAGTGCATCCTCAGCAAGTTTGCAGACGACACCAAGTTGGGAGGCAGGGTCGATCTGCTTGAGGGTAGGGAGGCTCTACAAAGAGATCTGGACAGGCTGGATCGATGGGCTGAGACCAATTGTATGAAGTTTAACACGGCCAAGTGCCGGGTCCTGCACTTCGGTCACGGCAACCCCATGCAGTGCTACAGGCTTGGGGAAGAGTGGCTGGAAAGCTGCCCGGCAGAGAAAGACCTGGGGGTGTTGGTTGACAGCCGGCTGAATATGAGCCAGCAGTGTGCCCAGGTGGCCAAGAAAGCCAATCGCATCCTGGCCTGTATCAGGAACAGTGTGGCCAGCAGGAACAGGGAGGTGGTTGTTCCCCTGTACTGGGCACTGGTGAGGCCGCACCTCGAGTCCTGTGTTCAGTTTTGGGCCCCTCACTACAGGAAAGACATGGAGGTGTTGGAATGTGTCCAGAGAAAGGCAACCAAGTTGGTGAGGGGCCTGGAGCACAAGTCCTATGAAGAGCAGCTGAGGGAACTGGGCTTGTTTAGTCTGGAGAAGAGGGGGCTCAGGGGAGACCTTATCGCTCTCTACAACTACCTGAAAGGGGGTTGTAGTGAGGTGGGTGCTGGTCTCTTCTGTCAGGTGTCTGGAGATAGGATGAAAGGAAATGGCCTCAAGTTGCGGCATGGGAGGTTTAGATTGGATATTAAGAAAAAATTTCTTTAGTGAAAGGGTTGTCAGGCATTGGAATGGGCTGCCCAGGAAGTGGTTGAGTCACCATCCCTGGAGGTATTCAAAAAGCACGTAGACATGGCACTTCAGGACATGGTTTAGTGGGCATGGTTGATGGTTGGACTTGATGCTCTTGAAGGTCTTATGATTCTAAGCCAGACCTCTGCTGTTTATAATGATCTGGATATAAAACCAATACATTTAAGTATGAAGAAAAGCAGTTGTGAACTTCTGTGAGTTTTGTGGAAGTTTTGTTAGTTTTTCCTTTTTTCTTTATTTTTTTGGCAGTGTTGTAGTCATGAATCCTTTCAGAGCATTACCTTTACCTGCTTTTGAAATGAAAAATGGCGATTCCTGTTTCTACCAATAAATGTCTACTATGTTCTTAGGCATATATTTCTGCAACAACATAAAGAAAACAACTAATAGCAAAAACCTTTCAAACAGTGCTGTGAGTATGTTTCAAATTCTCCTTTGTATTTGAAATCTGGGACAAAAGAGGTTTTTCTTTTTTTCAGCCAGTACCCTATCAGCAGGATATCCAGACTCTGTGTGTTGCCTTGGTGTCATGAAAGTACCCACTGCCATGAAAGTATCTGACATCATACATTCAAAAATAAATAGATCAAGACACTGGAAGATTAACATACATGTTAATGAAATTTATGAGTGACAAAAATTTTGATAAAAGTCCAAAGATGAAAAGTAATGATTTCATTAGTAGAATACAATTATCTCCCCCGCCCCATCGTAAAAATCCTGCTGTAATGGAAACACGTTTCAGAAACACTGTCAAAGGGGCTCTCCTCTATGTCAGTCTCTTTTCTTCTCTTACAGGTTACCTTTTCTATGCTGGTTTTCACTGTTATAGATGAGAAAGTAATGTTTTGGTCATTTGTTTTCTTGCTTTTTCAAATCACAGACTCTGTACTATGTTACATAATTTTTCATCATTATTTTGCCTGTTTCTGCACCTATTAAAGTGTAGGGTTTTTTAAGTATGTATAACTGAAAAAAAGAGCCAGTAATCACTGATTTTCTTCTTCTGGTAGGAGTTTATTTCCATTAAAGCTTTTGTTTTTCAGTTTACTTACGTTTCTCTCAAGTCCTTCCATCTAGCTTACACCTTCTCTGAGCTTCCAGGCAAGCTGTTATCCATTATTCATTAAGTTCTTCTTTCTATGCCAAATTTTTTTTTAGTTACCCCACATATCCATGACTTAAATAAATGAGAGTAATATTGATAGCCTATTATCCAATGCAAAAACACTGTCAGTGCAAAATAAAATTGGAGTGGCTTCCCTTGAAGAATGTTAATTTATAAGAGGAAGTTTTACATCTAGGGAATAAAACTTTTCAAAGTTAAGGTTCTAACTCCTAGTAAAATATCAGCAGCCATTAACTGTTCAACATTGCTCCATGAATACCTCTGAAAGTACTTTTCATGAGTTTGTTTCAATTACTCTTAAAAAAGGATAGACACTTTTATACCTGAGAAGAGCAGCTGCAGAAATAATAAAATTTTGGACTTCTCATGACTTTTGATCTTAATGCAAGATATTTTTGTTACAACATGGATTTCTTATACACAAAATGTTAATCTATGCTTCACTTTAATTTGTGAATGCCATTTGACATTAGTTTGTTGTTATTTTTATTACTTGATTTACTATATTACTTAGTGCTGCATAATAATATTTTTTCATCAAGAACAATGAAGAATGTAAACTATAATATTTCAATATACAAAGTATGTCATAAACATTTTCCAGATAGGGATACATAGTTTTTATGTATGTGCACTTTCATCCATCAACAGCTACAAAAGTTTTTTTGTTGAACTCTGTGGAAATACAAGAGAAACATATGCTTAACATGAATATTAATAACTTAATATGAAAAATTACCCTGAAATAAGCAGCCTATTGTGCTTAAGCTTATTTAAATTCAATTCAGTTCAATTAAACTGAATTCAAATAGGGCAGAACACAATTATGAAACCTCCTAGATATGTCACGTCCTTTCCTCTCTTTTTTTTCAGTTTTTATTCAGTTGTTTGCTTGTTTAGGTCTTTAAAACCCTTTAGGCAGCCACAGACAAAAAGCCCATTTTAGGTAACAAGAAAGAATAAAGTGTAAAAACAGATATCTTGACTTGATATGTTTAAAATAAAGATTCCTGATAAAAGTAAGTTTCCTGCATATATAAAATTGTTTCATTTAAGGGTTAGCTTTGATATTAACTGAGATTTTAACTTGCTGCATGTGTGCTTTATAGTGTCATGCCATTGTATTTTCATGAAAGACAGAGACTCCTACCTCAGAAGAGTCAATAGATTTGAGGTTAAGATACTGAGACTAATAAGGTGAATGTGGATTGCCAACATTTATGGTGTTGGCTGTAAGTCCAGGCAGCAATAAATAATTTTTTTATTCAATTTGGGAAAAAAACCAAAAAGAAAAACAAGGTTTGTTTTCATGCAGAAGAAAAATGAATGACGAAAGCTCATCATTTTTCATGAAATTGAAGTTTTGACTTCTAACCAGGAATAGAATGACATAGTGTGATTAATAATGACTGATGAGAGACTGAGATGTGCTTCAGAATTAGACCAGAGGCCGTATATCATGAATATGGAATTTTTGAGCATTTTTGGAAAGTTCAAGTGAACGAATAAACCTAAAAGGTCCTGCCATAAACTGGCATTAATTAGCAGAGCACCAATGAGTTTAATAGTGTTTTTCTGATTTAACCCATCTGAAGACCTGGCCAAGGGTTTTGCACGTTACAAGTACATTGAAGTGCTTTGTTCAATTTCTTTATTTTAGCACAGTTCCTTAAGATTACACTCATCGCAAAGAATTGGGAATTTATTCAACCTCATCTGGAATTGCAATTAGAAGGCATTATTACATGCTAGCCATTCACAAAATCATATCTTCAAAGATGTAATTTTAACACGAAAATGTAAAAATGAAAGAAATGCTCAATTCTGTTACCACAAGTATGACCAGAGCACTTTGAAGCACTGACATATACTTCTGTAAATCCAGAATTAAAAGTTCAGAAATTTACTCCATTTATTATTTTATAAGTAGATATTTCAAATATAGATCTATAATAATTACATACTCTATCCACTACATACTACTGAACTCTTACTATGTAATACATGCAGAGCTACTTTATTATATTGAGGTGAAACTTTTATCTACTAAATGAGAAGGAGATACTAGAAAGAGCCAATGTTTCAGTTACTTAATGGAAACTTTTTTTTTTTTTTAATAAGCTTGTTATGTGTATGGGGAAAGGCTGTAGAAGGTAAAGTCATCATAAGGACAGTTTTTGGGAGGGGGAATATCTCCTCTCAGCATGCCCCAGGTCAGTTGAGCTGAACGTAGGCAAAACTGAACTTGTGAGATTTCTTCCAGAACCTTCTCTATTTTCAGGTACTGTTGTCCTCCTTGCCATTAAAATACACATACCGCAAAAACACAAGTCTGGGGGAAACCTTAAAGTTTATCTAGTGTATTATCCTGTCCATAATTTCTGTTTCATTTACTTTCATCTTACTTTAAATATCAAGCATTTACCCACTGCAGTGTTCTAAATCTGCTTTCTAGTCTCTTGTCCTCTGAAAGCAATGTATTTCTTTCTTGTCCCAAGTCCCTACTTATTTCAACACGTCTGTCTTTACAAAAGATATATAATTTTTCCAACATTTCTTCCTTTTATATAGGCACGTACATAATAATAACACCAACTTTGCTTTCTCTTACATTACCATATAATAATAACAGTCAGTAACAGCACAGATATTAACACATTCAAAACACATGCAAGAAGTTAAAAGTACTATAATATCACCAAGGATGGAAGGAAAGAAGAACTGAAGTAGAGATAACAGCAATCAGTCATATGGGTTTTCACATCACAGGAAGATGTAAGATACTGCAGTTGTGAAGATAGCATAAGAATGCGGAAGAATAAAACAGACTTTCTAGTTCTACTCTATCGTTGAGTATAACTTTGAGGACCAATTTGTCAACTTCTGTTTAAAATATTTCCATGCTGATTCTGCTACAGTGAACATTTCCTTTGAATTGATCTACAGTATTGCAGTCTTCCTTTATAGCCCCTTTCATTTCTTGTCATAGAATAGACAATAGATACGCAACCTAATCTACTGCAGACTGAAGTCTGTTAAAGACTTTTCTTTGACTAAAATGAACTGGATTATGGCAGTATTGGTTTTCAAATAAAAATATTTGTGAAGGATTCAGAGACGTCAGGCTGAACACCGGACAGCGCCATATAATTTGTTCAATACATTCTGTTATTTGTTATAGTTTCTGTTCAGGTTTCAGTTATTTCCTAGCTTTTGAAATGTTGAAATTAAGAAGGTCATAATTTACTGGATTCTATACCATGCCTTCAAGTTGTGTCCTCAAAAAGATACTTCAGCTTTTCAGCCTTGCACAGTTCAAAAGTCTGCATGACTTTGCATTAAACTTTTAAATCAAAACTCATGTTTCATCTGGGATTTCAATTAGGAAAGTGGAATTTCCACCAATCATGCTATTATTAAGGAATTAGAAATTACAGTTGATTTTTTTTTTTTATCTTAATAGAATATTCATGAGGGAAGAATGGTATATAGACAATATAACTTAGAAAGCTAGTCATACTATGATCAACATTTTAGCCACCTCTGGAAAGTCTGCTTTCTCTGGACCTTCTGTGAATAATCTTGTGGAAATTCTTATTTTTGTCTTTTGACTCTAGAAGATACCTAGCTAATTTATATTCCTCTAAAAAATGCTTAATGTCGAATGTTAACAAGGAAATGAATAGAGGAGCAACAAAAATACTATTAATAGAAGAAAAGAAACTATGCTCCATTGAGTAGAATGCCAAATAAATTCCTATGGTAAAGAAAAAATTAAAAGCAACAAATGTAACAAAGACATCAGGATATGATCATTTTCAGTTCAATAATTCAAGAAAATAATAATCCAAGGGCCAATGCCTAGAAAATGACTGCAGAATATATACTAATTCTTAAAGTGTGTCTAAAATCAAGTAGAAGGGTTTGGGTGGAGTTTTGTAATCCATTTTTTTCTATAATGATTCCTGTGCATTCACTGGACATTCATTTGCTTATATAAAGAAAGAGAAATAGAGGCTGGTTAAGTAATAATACAAATATGAAAAGAAGAAAAGGACAGAAAAGCAATTATGAGAGAGTACTTCTTGCAGGGGTTCAAGGGACTATCCCTTCAGTGTCTTACTTCTGAGGACAAGACTGATGAAAGAGTTCATACACCAATTCTTTGAGTGAAGGAAAACCTCTCTCCGTAAGAGATGCTACAGATCATTGCTTGCTGTTTCCAAGTGCCTATTTCAATAAAAAAGAATTTGAAAAATTATATCAACAAGTAACTCAGGCACACTGCCTGTTACCAGACCCCTTGGTATGGTAATGAATGCTCTTCTCAAACACTGATCAACTTCTTCCTTCTTGACCTGTTCTTAGATCCTGCTCATAAGGAGAGCTTGCAGACCATCATCATTTAGGGCCTATTACAAAATCTGCTTTAACCCCTCGAGTTGAAGGATTCTCCTTATTAATTCCTTGACAAGGAAAATCTTTGACTAATTTTGACCACCAGAAACACTTCTTCAGTGACATAGCGATCAGGGCTATATACATTGACATCTTGTACTAGCCTGTGCCTCATATTGAGATTGACTCCCTGCTGCCTGCAAATATGACATTGTTAAAACTTAGCAATCAAGAATTTTCTATGCCTACAGAAGCTTTCCAGAACCTTTTGTTCCTATGGAGTACAGGGAATAAAGATGCAGGGGAAAGAATAAGAAATCGACAAAATAATTCTGTAGACCCAAAATGTGTTTTTATATTATTTTTGCCAGTGCATTTAGCAGTAGGGGACAATGTCCCCAGTCTTTACAGTGTTGTTTTTCTATGCTCTACGTATTATAGACTCCAGGGTCGGTGATAGTAGCTATCATGGAGATGATCATGTCTCTCTTTTTCCTCTGGGAAGGAAGATATTCATATATTAAGGTTCTGCCATATAGACATATGTAAAAATAATACATAAACTTCTTTACAGTAATATTCTGTTGTTTTTGCAGATTTCAAATCAGTCCCATTTGTAAAGAGCAACTTGTTCCTAAACTTCAGCTGAGAATAGAATAAAATGTTACCTCAAGTATCTCTAAAACTCCTCAGAGCATTGCATTTTTTTTTTCTTCCCAATTAATTGAAAAGCCTATGTATGATTTAAAAGGTTTTCTAGCTGGTCCACATAACAGGCTGTAAAACAAAAATATGTAATTTCAGACTGCTGAATCTAGCCAGTGAAGCTTGGCAATGTCTTGCTAACCTCATCCTGAAGTAATCACAGACAGAAAGAGAAATTTTAATTATTTTTAAGCAAAACCCATTTTCTTATCTAGCCTGAAATACATTGATCTCTATCTAGCTGCCTATCTGTATGACCTATATGTATTTAGTTATTCTATTGCAGAGATCAGATATTCTAAACACATACCTTATGATTTAATTAACAAATCAGTGAGCACTGTAAAGCTGACCTTCACCACTTCATATGCAAAGAATTCTTTTTATAATTGCCCTTTTTAAACACAGAACATTATGAGTCTATGTTATTAATCTGCAGAAGATATAAAGAACCTGCCAACTTGGGATGGCCTGGGTAAAACAGAAAAAAACAAGGCTCCTCACTACAAATCCTTTTGAAACTCCCAGGGCTTGGTCTCAGGACAGGCAATACTATGAACACTGTTTGGTTATCAGCGCTGATGAATCGAAGACTATGAATGTGTGATACAAGATACAACTTTTTGCTACTGATCACAGAAATTGATCTGCTGTAAATAAGTTAGCTTGCATTTTTTTTCCAATTTTGAACTCAGATTATTCATTGTTGTTTCAACATCAACAGGCACATAAGAGAAAGAAGACAAACTGTAGAGATAGACTTTAACAAGAGAACTAGCCAGATCTCTGTGGCAGAACTGCTGAGATATCAGGTAGAGATCTAGAGTAGACAAACAACATGTGGAAACTACAGAAATGAAACACCAATGGACTTTGGGTGATTTCAATTCCTCAAATGAGATAAGAGTCAAACAAGCAGCTTCTGTGTCAAGTTGGAGAGCATCAGTTTTCTGAAGATTTTTTTTAAAAAGTAAAATTTTCAGGCAATTGAAATGTAGATGGTAAACATAGTTTAGACTCACATCATTAGGAGGTCCCTGGTTATGGGAGAGAGATGGCTGATTACTGAACCAGTGTATACAAAAAAAATAAATCTGAGGCTGTTACAGTAGGGTCTGACCTAGACACTGTGCAAAATATTGATTATTCCAGAGTTAATAATATATGTAAGATTAACATAATGACTCTAAATGCTTTGTGCCTCTGAAACTTTGAGGAGGGTGGGGAGGGAAAGTATCCAGGGGAAGATAGATCTAGTGGTCCTACCTACAAACAAAAGGGGAAAATAATTGTACCAAAAATTATTTATATATGAAGGTAAGAATTGAAAGCCATGCGTGTCTCACTGTTATTACTTATTTTTGAAGAGCCTAAGAAAAGTCTAAGAAAAAATAAATCACAATAGGTGACTATTATCTGTGTTGCACACATGAAGGTTTGTTTACAACTCTGGGAATTATGGTATGTAAGTATTCATTTCTGGTTAAGAATACCTGCTCTGTTATAACACTGGCACCTGCATGATATTTATGGAAATAAACACAAGAGAATGCATCTTCCCCTCCTCTCACACAGTAGGGGTAGGCAAAGCAGAAAAAAATCAAGCAGAACATTATGTAGAGACAGTAAGGCAGATGTGTGGGTTTTCAAACTATTTTAGTGTACTGGAACACTACAGTGAAAGGTTGGATTTTCTTATTGTGATCCTTTTCCATTTCTACATACAACAGCTACAGAGAGAGAAAAAAAATAGAAAAAAAGATAAATCAGTAGCTTCACCATCCAAGAAAAATAGTCTCATTCAAGAGAAAACTCCTCCTGCCATGATAAGAAAGCTGACAAGTCTATCCTGGTTTTGGTTCTATTTTCAAATACTTTATTTCATTGCATATTTTTTTATGTAGAAATTATGCATCATATGCAGACCTAATATCTTTGTTATCACTCAAAATATGTTGAGAAATTAAAAATTAAAATAACTCATTTTACCAGTTACATTAACAATAAAGTAAGTAGACAAAACCACAAAGCCGTCTGTGGTTTAGCTTACTTAAGGAAAATACCCCAGAAGGCTCTAGCAAATTTGTTTAAGGATGCTGACATGTCCTTTTAGTCCTCACCGGGTATCTAGTGAAGAGATGCAAATCAGAAAGAAAAATTCAAATTGTGGGTGAGATACTGGCCAGCTACTGAAAGTTCATGACTCTGTACAGTGTCCCATAACTGAAAGTTTATGGTTTTGCTTAACAGTATAGTGACAGCTTGGGTAAGCATCTCCATTTTTCATTAGTCCTCTTTATTAAAAAGATGAAAAGTAAAACCAAATATCTTATTTCTCTTTGTCTGGTCTCCTTAGCTAATATTTGAGCAACTAATCACTATTGCTACGGATGAACGTGATAGCTATGACCAATAGGATGCTGATTTGGGGTAAGGTTTGCCATATATTTTGTTACAGTAGGGAAAAGCAAAACTGAAAACTGACTGAAAACTCATTAAAACCTCATAAATAGATAGATAGGGATGGAGAGATGGATAGAAGGAAAGACTGTTTCAAATACTTTTTTTTTTTTTTTTTTGACAGGGTTAGATCTTGTTTTGAATGAAAGGGAAAAGGCAGCTTTTACATTATAAACAAACAGTATCACCCATAAGTGTTTCAATCTGACATATTCTTAATTTGCTGTATCACATGGTGTATCGACTATTTCCTACTGAACCTGGCAGCATCCTTGGAAAAGGAGAATTGATATAGATCAGAGAAATGGGAGGATATAATGCTGTTACATTTCTGTCATTCCGTTCTACAACAAGCCTCATGAGACAGTACTTCTGACAGGAAATCCTGTCAAAATAAGACTCCTGAATAAATAACATGAAGTCTGTCCCGTGAGATCTTGCCCAAGAAAAAATAAAATTCCCAATAAATTTAATTTACCCTTTGATTGCCTTACACAATCATGATGTCCAGATGACTATGCAGATGGTCACTGTGTTGGCATAAGTTAAAAAGAGTACTTGTAAAACTTAATCTCAAAACTCTCTCATAAAGAAAATTGCAGACAATTGGATAAGGTCATTAGCCTGTTAAATCAGAAAAAAGTATTCTTTGCTAAAGTCAATCAATTAACAGTTGGCAGTAAAAAAAGGCACTGTTTCAAAGTTATTTTCCCTCTAGTTTATTACATTCATTGTAACTAAAATAATAAGTTTTAAAAACAGATCTGTTCAGACTCAGGGTTTATACTTCTTACCATAAAATATGTATTTCATGACTCACCTCAAGAGCCACAAAACTCACATAACATCATAGAAATTAAGCTAACGCACATCACACTTTCATAAGTTGTGAATTTCAGAGTGCCCATGACAGTTAAGGTTCAAAACCAACACCTGGTGCTGCACCACAACTCACATGGGGAACAGGGTTGTTCCACCGCCCCAGGACCTAAGTAACCAGACCTGAACCCTCCCAGACAAACGTTTGTCTAACCTGCACTTGAAGTCCGTTATTGTGCATTGCTTCAGTCTTCCTCTCTAGACTGATCTGAGTTTTATCTTCTTTCGCTGCATTTAAGTGTGTTCATGCCAAGACGTTGGCAGCGGGGGGCTGCAGGGGTGCCCTCTGTGAGGAGAGGCCGGGGCTGCCCCATGCCGGACACGGCCGGTTCCGGCCGGTTCCAGCCGGTTCCAATGGACCCACCACAGGACACAGCTGAGCCTGTCAGTCAAGCTGGTGGTGCCTTTGGGAAAATATAATTGAGAAAGGGCAAAACCACCACGCAGCAGCATGAGGGAGAAATGAAAAAAGTGTCAGAAACTCTTCTGCAGACCCCCAGGTCAGTGAAGAAGGAGAGGGGGAGGTGGTCCAGGTGCCAGGGCAGAGATTCCCCTGCAGCCAGTGGAGAG
Source organism: Harpia harpyja (assembly GCF_026419915.1). Taxonomy (NCBI): domain Eukaryota; kingdom Metazoa; phylum Chordata; class Aves; order Accipitriformes; family Accipitridae; genus Harpia; species Harpia harpyja. The sequence continues at coordinate 13,674,903 of NC_068956.1, read as the reverse complement.
GACAGCGGTGGAGAAGATGATACCCACACTGCGGCCTGTGGAGAACCCCACACCAGAGCAAGTGGATATTCCCTGAAGGAACTGCAGCCCACGGAGGAGCAGGGGAAAAGTGTGAGGAGAAGGAACTTACGGACTGACTGCAACCCTCATTGCCCGTTGCCCTGCACTGCTTGGGGCAGGGAGGTAAAGAGTCCAGCTATCTCAAAGGGGTAAGAGAATCCTTGCTCATGAGATGGCAGGGCTCATAGAAAGGGCTTTAATCTAGGTTCGAAGGGGGCAAGGGATAAAACTAGGTGCACCAGAGATGAGCCTGGGGGCAGCGTGACAATGTTAGGGGTGGATTCGATGACCCAGCTCAAATGCATCTATGCCAATGCACGCAGCATGGGCAAAAAACAGCAGGAGCTGGAAGCCATTGTGCAGCAGGATAGATATGACTTAGTCGCCATCATGGAAACATGGTGGGATGACTCCCATGACTGGAGTGCTGCAATGGATGGCTACAAGCTCTTCAGAAGGGACAGGCAAGGTAGAAGAGGTGGTGGGGTGGCTCTCTATGTTAGGGAATGTTTTGACTGTTCAGAGCTACACGATTCTGATGACAAGGTGGAGTGCTTATGGGTGAGGATGAGAGGGAAAGCCAATAAGACAGATATTGTGCTGGGAGTCTGTTATAGACTGCCCAACCAGGTTGAAGAGACGGATGAATCGTTCTACAAGCGGCTGGCAGTAGTCTCAGAATCGTGTGCCCTTGTCCTTGTGGGGGACTTTAACTTTCCAGACATCTGCTGGAAATACAACACAGCAGTGAGTAAACAATCTAGGAGGTTCCTGGAGTGTGTGGAAGATAACTTCTTGACACAGCTGGTGGGTGAGCCAACCAGGGGAGGAGCCTTGCTAGATCTGTTGTTTACGAACAGGGAAGGATTGGTGGGAGGTGTGATGGTCGGAGGCCGTCTTGGGCTTAGCGACCATGAAATGATAGAATTTTCAATTCTTGGTGAGGCAAAGAAGGTGGTCAGCAAAACCACCACTATGGACTTCCGGAGGACTAACTTTGGCCTCTTCAAGGCACTGGTTGAGAGAGTCCCTTGGGAGACGGTCCTGAAGGGCAAAGGGGTCCAGGAGGGATGGACATTCTTTAAGAAGGAAATCTTAATGGCTCAGGACCAGGCTATTCCCATGTGCCACAAGTTGAACCGCCGAGGAAAACGACCGGCCTGGCTGAATGGGGAGCTTTTGCTAGGACTTAAGAAAAAAAGGAGAGTTTATCATCTCTAGAGGAAAGGGCGGGCAACTTGGGAGGAGTACAGGGATCTTGTTAGATCATACAGAGAGAAAAATAGGCGAAAGCTCAGCTAGAACTAAATCTGGCCACTATCGTAAGGGACAACAAAAAATGTTTTTACAAATATGTTAACAGTAAAAAGAATCCCAAGGAGAATATCTTTCCTTTAATGGATACAGAAGGGAACATAGCAACCAGTGATGAGGAAAAGGCCTCAGTCTTTAATAGTGAGTCCAGTCATCCTCAGGGTACTGCACCCCATGAGCTGGAAGGTAAGGATGAAGAGCATAACATACCCCCCTTAATATAGGAGGAATTAGTTAGGGACCTGCTACGCCATCTGGACACTCACAAATCTATGGGATCTGACAGGATTCATCCAACAGTACTGAGGGAACTGGCAGAGGTCCTTGCCAAGCCACTCTCTATCATCTATCAGCGTTCCTGGTCAACAGGGGAGGTCCCGGAGGACTGGAGGCTTGCCAATGTGACTCCCATTTATAAGAAGGGTCGGAGGGAGGATGCGGGGAACTACAGGCCTGTCAGCCTGACCTCGGTACCGGGGAAGATTATGGAACGGTTTGTCTTGAAAGCACTCACATGGCAAGTCCAGGATAAGAGGGGGATCAGGCCCAGTCAGCATGGGTTTACGAAAGGCAGGTCCTGCTTGACCAACCTGATCTCCTTCTATGACCAGGTGACCCGCCTAGTGGATGAGGGAAAGGCTGTCGATGCTATTTTCCTAGACTTCAGCAAGGCCTTTGACACTGTCTCTCATGGCATACTCCTTGAGAAGCTGGCATCTCATGGCCTGGACAAGTGCACTCTTCACTGGGTGAAAAACTGGCTGGATGGCCGAGCCCAGAGGGTAGTGGTGAATGGGGTGAAATCCAGTTGGCGGCGGGTCACGAGTGGTGTTCCCCAGGGCTCGGTGTTGGGCCCTGTTCTGTTTAATATCTTTATTGATGATTTGGATGAGGGGATTGAGTGCACCCTCAGCAAGTTTGCAGAAAACACCAAGTTGGGAGGCAGGGTCGATCTGCTTGAGGGTAGGGAGGCTCTACAGAGAGATCTGGACAGGCTGGATCGATGGGCTGAGGCCAATCGTATGAAGTTTAACACGGCCAAGTGCCGGGTCCTGCACTTCGGTCATGGCAACCCCATGCAGCGCTACAGGCTTGGGGAAGAGTGGCTGGAAAGCTGCCCGGCAGAGAAAGACCTGGGGGTGTTGGTTGACAGCTGGCTGAATATGAGCCAGCAGTGTGCCCAGGTGGCCAAGAAGGCCAATCGCATCCTGGCCTGTATCAGGAACAGTGTGGCCAGCAGGAACAGGGAGGTGGTTGTTCCCCTGTACTGGGCACTGGTGAGGCCGCACCTCAAGTCCTGTGTTCAGTTTTGGGCCCCTCACTACAGGAAAGACATTGAGCTGCTAGAGCGTGTCCAGAGGAGAGCAACCAAGTTGGTGAGGCGCCTGGAGCACAAGTCTTATGAGGAGCAGCTGAGGGATCTGGGGTTGTTCAGTCTAGAGAAGAGGAGGCTGAGGGGAGACCTTATCACTCTCTACAACTACCTGAAAGGGGGTTGTAGTGAGGTGGGTGTTGGTCTCTTCTGTCAGGTGTCTGGAGATAGGACAAGAGGAAATGGCCTCAAGTTGAGGCAAGGGAGATTTAGGTTAGATATTAGGAAAAATTTTTTTACTGAGAGGGTTGTCAAATATTGGAATGGGCTGCCCAGGGAAGTGGTTGAGTCACCATCCCTGGAGATATTAAAAAAGCGAGTGGGCAGGGTACTCCAGGGCATGGTTTAGGGGGCATGGTTAATGGTTGGACTCAATGATCTTGAAGGTCTTTTCCAACCAAAATGATTCTATGATTCTATGAAGGAGTGACTTCGAGCCTGGGAAAGGGACGTGAGGGTGGGGAGGTGTTGTTGCATTAATTTGTCTTCGATAGTATAAAAGATCAGAAAAGTGGGGGAGAAAAAAGAAAAAAAAAAAATCCCAGACCCCACAAGAAAAAAATACTGCTTGATGCCTGTATTATGTCTTCCTAATATAGAGTTTGGCAATTAACCACATTTCAGAGAGCTTATGAGAATAAATATGTGGTTTTATTCTGTGCCTCACTGATAATGTTGATTTGTAAAGGTAGACTGTGACTTCTGCTACATCTCCATCATTCCATATTCCTGATACTATGGTACTATTGCAAATCCATTAGTGTTAAAAGGACCAGCATACATAATATGGCCTTTATCTGTGAGGAAGGACTTGCTAAGAATGTTACTTGCCTGTCCAAATTTTTGCTGGTTTGGAGCTGCTACTTTTTGGAGGAAAGTGAGCAAATTTTATATGGAAATCAAGGATTTCAGTGACTACATAACTGTCCCATACCTTACTTACTTACACAAAATCAACCTTCAGAGCAGAACTGGACTTTGGAAGGGCAAAAAGATCTGTCCTGGTTTTGGCTGGGACAGAGTTAATTTTCTTTCTAGTAGCTGATACAGTGCTATGTTTTGGATCCAGTATGAGAAGAATGTCGATAACACACTGATGTTTTCAGTTGTTGCTAAGTAGTGTTTAGACCAAGTCAAGGATTTTCCAGCTTCTCATGGCCAGCCAGCAAGAAGGCTGGAGGGGCACAAGAAGTTGGGAGGGGACACAGCCAGGACAGCTGACCCAAACTGGACAAAGAGCTATGCCATACCATGTGTCGTCACGCCCAGTATATAAACTGGGGGGAGCTGGCCTGGGGGGTGTGGATCGCTGCTCAGGAACTAAATGGGCACTGGTCAGTGAGTGGTGAGCAATTGCATTGTGCATCACTTGTTTTGTATATTCCAATTCTTTTATTATTATTATTGTCATTTTATTATTGTTATTATTATCATTATTATTTTCTACCTTTTCATTCTATTAAACTGTTCTTATCTCAACCCACGAATTTTACTTTTTTTTCCCAATTCTCTCCCCCATCCCACTGGGTGAGGGGCAAGTGATTGAGCAGCTGTGTGGTGCTTAGTTGCTGGCTGGAGTTAAACCATGACAACATCATTCAGATTAAATGTAGATATTAAGTTTTGAAAAGGAAAAAATAATTATAAATTGTGTTTTCTCCCCCCCCCCCCCCCGCCAAATAAAGGCTTAGGCTTGAGGGGTTTTCCTTTTTTATTTATATATTTTTATTTTATTTTTTAATACCAGAGTTCAGTTAGGAGCCATACTTTTACTCCCAAGCCATCATAGCCAAGTTCCACAAGAGAATGCATTTGCACAATTTAAAAAAAAAATGTTGTCAGAAATTGAAGCCTATGTATGAATAAACCAAATTGCCCTTGTAAGAGGTTCTATTCTAGATGCACAGGTCAATTTTGATCTACAATTTCCATTTGTGCCAGTGTAGGATTCAGGGTTGCATTGGTCTTAATGGTTTCTGTAGGAAATGGGTTTAGGTTACAAAAACCGGTGTTCAAATTTTCTTTGTTTGGGGCTTTTTTTTATATATTTTATTTTTCAGATCAGTATTTTATTCTAGTCTATTTAGGATTTCAAACTGTGCACATCACTGTAATCATCTGAACCTGGTCCCCAAAGCCAAAAGTGTTTGCAGTCTCCTCAATCATTATCATTAAGGTGTAGCTGTGAAACTACCAGAGTTTTGTTTTAATGAGCTACATTTCTTGTTTTAACAAACCTCAGTGACAATTCTCATCTCAGTCTTGTGAAAGCAGAAGAAACACAGTTTTTGTTTTCTCTTTTACTGTCTACTCTATTCCCTGTTACAACTTTGTAAGGGCAAAATGCATTTTTTAAAATCTTACTGCATTGCAAGATAAGGCCCAGTGACACTTACTCAGCAATCAGAATCCAGAGCTGTATGCTCAGTTAGAGTGAACTGGTGTAACTTTAGTCGCTCTACTGGTCTAGCATAATTTCATATCAGATATGAAACCCACTAAATTAGAGAACACAGTAGAGTCCAGCCAAAGCATCACTGACCTGTTTTTCCTTAAAAAACTGCAGATAGGAAACAAGTATTTTAGGTTAAAAAGGATTATGTTAATATAGCAATTTCCCTGAATGCAACTCATTACACACACACAATTTATAATGACATTATCAAAATGTCTTCAATAAAGAAATAATATAGACCACCACAGTGAGTTAACACACTTGAATAAGAAATGTGCTGCTGCCTGCTGCACAGAACAAGTTGGATTTGGCTGTATGTGTCAGATCAAATCATAGTTACTAAAAGCATTCACTTTTCTGATATGAACAGAGCAGACAAAGAAACCTTCTTGGAGAAGATGTTTACCGCAAGGATAAATGGAGCTAGAGATTAAGACATTGAGGAGCAGGATACCATTAAGCAGATGCTAGGTGATGGCAGGAATTAGGGATGCTCGTGGCAGAAATGCCTACTGCCAGCTGCAACCACCCTAATCACTGTGAGACGAGGTGCCAGAAGCATGGGAAAATGTAAACAGGGGTAATCAGTAGTGAGAGAGAGAAATGGTTGGCTGTGGTTGGCTCTATTGAAATGGGTGTTTAGGAATGACTGTCAGATTCAGAGCAGCAAGAAATGACTGAAAGTCACTGAGAATTTTCAAAAATGCTCTATTTTAAAAGGACAAAGGTCTGGATTCTTGGAACCACTGCGACAGAAGAATTTAGAAAATCATTCTTCACTGGATTATGAAGATCTGTAGTAGGACCCACCACCAATGACTGTATCATTTCTCACACCGTATCTTCCAAATCTCATCTCTAATATAAAGACAAATCTGCTTATACTGGAATTTGTTTTGACAGTTCAACTGCTCCTGCTTCAATTTATACTTCAATTTAAGGTCAAAATCCTGTTTGATTTATCTGATATGAATAGCCACACATAAATCACTCAGTAAAACACTGAAGATGCATCTTTAGACCAAGATTTGCATCACCGAATTTTGATGAGGAACTCAAGACCAGAATTAGACCCTGGTTGTTCTATGGACCATGAGCATCCGTCGGATTGAAGATACATCCATCAGGACACTCCTTCAGTTGATTCCCACTACAAAATTCCATGAAGATACACCTTTTTTTCCATTCATTAACAGTGTAGCATTGGCCGTATTTGTGGGTCTACAGAGAAAGAGGGGTGCCATTGCACTGTGCTGCCACTAGCTAGGTGAATCCCACTGTGAGCACCTACAGGCAGTGTTCCTGCCCTAGATCCTTTCAGCTTCAGTTCAGTAATCAGAAGTTATATACAGCTATTTGAGATTTCGTACAGTACCTGAAACATCTCTACTGTGCTGACACATGTTCCTTTCTGCATCTCTGATGGTGGAATTTAGGTTTAACTTTAGGTGTCTATACGTAGGTATCTGCATGTTCAGTAGATGTCTGGGCCCCTAATACCACCCAGCATAGCTTTGAGAGTGATCTAGCTCCTCTGCAAACAGGTGCCAGCACTGGTCAGCCAAGTGCTTAAGCATCATCTAAGAGCTGACTTTGTTGCTGCGGGAACGTTTCTGCTGCTCACCCTTGGGCATCTGGTTTTATCTGAAACTCTCTAGTGAATCCCACCAGGCCTCCAGACAGCTCTCCCAGCAGGCATTTGGGTGCAACTCCCTGCATCAGATCTGCCAGCCGCACAGATGTCTGCTGTGTATCTGAGTAGCCTGAGTGTGTCAAATGACAGTAGACATCTGTATGCGCAGTCATGCTCTAGATTTACATTATTTATAACACAGGGTAAATACAAAATGCACAGCTGGAGGTCACAGTTTAGGTATCTTGATCATTAACCAAATGCCAGTCCTGGATCTAGGCACATCAGAAGCCAAATAACCCTGAAGTCCAATTGATGTCAACAGGAAAAGAAAATAAAGAATAAAGAGCAGGGATAGATTAAATCTTCAAACAGTCCTTCCTTTGAGGAAGGTGTCTATAGTCAAATTCATACTATATAGCCCAAAATGAGTAAATAGAGCAGTTTTAGATATTTTTCAGGAGATGTAGCAGGTCTAATTTTAAAAGGGCAGGTCAGACTGTAATGGTACAGCTAAGCTTTTATTTCCTCCATAAGAAGGTTAATATAGTTTTAAAAGGTAGGAAAAGAAAGAACATGCTGTAACCTTTTATCCTTGTCTTTAATCTGACACTAACAAAAACCGAGGAAATGCAGCCTGCCACCTCCTCTCACATCACCACAGGCTGCTGTGTGCCTGCAGTTCCCAGAAAGTGGTATGAGTCGCAGACACATGCAGATGGGTGGACAGATGCTCCCAGGAGACAGACATGCACACCAGTCCCCTCACACTGCACGGGAAACAAGAAAATAACTCTCAGGAGAGTAGTGACATGGAAAGAAAGGAAAAAAGGTCACTCTCCCATGATTTAAATATCCATTGATATTGTCAGTGCTGTTAATGGTCCAGCTATTTGGACTGAAGTCTTCATTGTGCCCAAAAAGTCCTACTTAGGGCAACTGCAGAGTTCTGCTACTCTAGTGAGAATATTGCCAGCATGATCCCTCCTGTATCTCCTCATGAAAATTATCCCATCTACGTGGTGACATAGGAGATAAGCACATTTCTCCTGTGGAGATGTCACTGCTGGGCTGGGAGTGGGGACAGAAGACTTGGTGTGCAGGAGAAAGAAGCTACTTTTCATTGGCAAAATGATTGTTTCTGTAGGCCATTTGGCATATATCAGGACTAGTTCTGGCAGGATGAAGCCATCAGATACTAAAGAGAAAAAAATAAAAGGCTCTTCAAATGGTTAAAGGCTGGGAACGGTTTGCTATGTTTGAAGGAGCTCCCTTGAAGTCAAGCCATACTGCTGATTACGGCAAGAGTCCTGGGATGGAGTAGAATGGTTTCATGGGATTTGAAGGCAGGCATGATTTGCAGGCAAAGCAGCAAGGGGAGATCTAACTCTCAGATAATTACTGCTTTTTATCTTTTTTTTTCCCCCTGTTGAGTGCTTTAAAAAAATATAGTGCCACAAATTTCAATGATTATTTTAGACAAATTCTAACCTTATTAAACCCTTAGTTAAATGGTAATTATAAGACTATATACAATAATGCAACCTGCTGACTGGACTTCTGCTCTGCCAACCCTCAACTGGAAGAAAAAAAGCAGACAGAGATACTGCTAGGCACATGGGGAAATATTAGCAGATACATTTGTAGGGAAAAAACATGAAGCCGTCTCCCACCATGCTTATTAGCATGTTCTCTACTTCTTGCTTGTCAGAGAACAGTGGCTTTTTATTGCTCTCTACTGGACCTGGGCGTATCTGCATTTAAAAAAAAAAAAAACTACAGGCTGATAATACTGAGAGAAATAAATACAAAGCAAAGATTCAATTAGGAGACTTCAGGAATATTTAGGAAACCTTACTATGTAGTATTTTTTTTTTCTGTTTAACTTTCATTAATTTACATAAATGCTAGCTAAAATATAGAAAACTCAAGAATATGTAGGAGAGATTCATAAAATTATTCTAAGAAAAAAAAGTTCCACGCAACTACCTTCCTGTGACTTGTCTGTACTTACTCAGTAGGACAGTGGAAAACAAAAGTCCATCTTACCCAAGCTTTTGGCAATTTCATCTCCTCTGCTGAGAAAGATCCCAGCTGACTTACTGCAGTACAGGATTTGTGGAATATTTGAAATGCTGTAGTTCTTACCAACACACAGACTAAAAAGAAGAACTTTTAAGCATGAACAAAATTAGAGCTAAGAAATTTTATTTTTAATTTCTATAATCATCTTTTGTATTGTGAAAATCAGAAAAAGCAAGTAAAAGCATCACACCTGAGCTTTCATTTTTCTAGAATTCCAAATGGGGGTATGAGGTCAATTCCAACCAGACAAATGGGATGAGGTAGCTGCTTAAAGAGAGCAATTAATTTACTACAGTAGCTAAGAAGGTTTCAATTTTTAAAAACCCAGAAGTTTAACACACCAATGTTAACGCTGAAAAATGTGGCTGATTCCTTTTATCAAAGCATAATACATATTTTATATCCCTGCCAGTTGTAACTAGACCATACATAGTAAACTTAAAGTATCAGCCCATGCTTTCTCCCACAGCGTGCAGAATTATTTTACACAAAACCTATGATTATACTGTTATCTACTAACAATCAGATAGATGACTATAAATAAGATTAGCTTCTTTAGTTGCTTCTCAGCATCCTAAGATAATATGAAATGAAATTAAATTAAAAAAATTTGCAAATAAATAAATAAAATGGTAGAATGAGTTTCTACAGCATTGCCAACATGATGCTCATGTCTAAAAGTTTCATTACACACAGCTATGGCCATCCCCAGTCACATTCTTGTGATTGCACATACCTGAAAGAGGATAAACAGACATAAGAAAGCAATGCCATGAAAACAAACAGAATTGTTCAGTTCTGTTTTCTTCTGTAATAGAATCTGCGTGAAAAGACCTATTTTCTTCAACAACCCCTAATAAACTGACTGCAGTGCATTACATCAGGTAAACAATATGTCACAAGTTCTCAACTGCAAAAAAGAATTTATTGAAATTGCAAAGACATAATAAATACTTTTTATTTCTTATTACGGTATTTTCTCTTTCCACTATCTGCATGTAATAATTTTAAAACCTAACTTCATTACAGACAGATGTAGAAGCAAATTAAAGGATATATAACTGGTCTGGCAGAGCTTCCAGTCACAGGTCTGAAGCTACTGCCAACAAGGCTCAAACTTTGCAGAGCTTCTGGTACCCTTTCTCTCAGGTATAAGTCCTATTTGTTTCCACATTCAGAAGCAGTCAGCGCCAGGACTAGATGTACTTCAGTGGCAGCCCTTTCCCTGTACCACTACCTTGAAAGGTTTTTACAAATACTGGTAGATTTTAGAAAATTACAGGTGTTATTTATTTGACTGTATTGGGTTTACATGGCAATGTTTTGCTAGTGAGGAGGCTGCAGGGATGGCCTCTGTGAGAAGACACCAGGAGCTGCCCCCCGTGTCAGACACAGCTGGTTCCAGCTGGCTCCAGTGGACCCACCACTGGCCAAGGCCGAGCCCATCAGCGACACTGGTTGTGGCTCTGTGATAACGTATTTTAAAAAGGGTAAAATATTCTGTGCAGCAGCTGTGAGAGTAAGGATGGAGAAAATGTGAGAGAAACAGTCCTGAAGACACCGAGGTTGGTGAAGAAGGAGGGGGAGGAGGTGCTCCAGGCACGAGAGCAGAGACTCCCCTGCAGCCAGTGAAGACCATGGGGAAACAGTTTGTACCCCTGCAGCCCATGGAGAACAACATCAGAAACCACTGAGAAAATACCACAGTGGGAAATATCACTCTACATGTGTTGTTTCTTACATCAAACTTCTGAACATTTATTGGCTACTGCTGGAGACAGCATGTAGACTTACATGGACCTTAGGTGTAACACAGTGTTCACTTTTGATCTTATTCTGCTAGGGAAAGTGAGTTCTCAGAAGTCTTAGAAGTCTTAGTGTTTTCAGAAGTCTTAGAAAGACATACTAGACCTCAAATGGAAATGATAAGCTAAAGGTAGAAATTTCCATGCAAGTTTCTTTGGGATGCACTGTGTGGAAGGTTTGGGGAAAAGATTTTTTGCCTTAAGAACTGCTAAAATAGTTATCTGCAGGTAAATCAGATCTGATTTCTGAAAGATGACATTTAAATAATTTTTAAACTGTTTAAGTAAGCGGCAATTCTGAAGTGCTCAACTCCCTTAACAGACTTTGATATTCACTACGAGAGCTAAAAGCACTCAGTACAGGCTCAGATCCAGAAATTTTAAACAGTATTTTAAAATATTTTAAACAGTTTTTACATCAGAATATAGTAAGGACTTTTTATATTACTTTCTAGGTTTTAATAGATGGACATTAGAGAGCTTAATGTAGTAGAATATTATAATAAAACAAGATGGGTACTAATATAAATGTACATTAATTCATTTGCTAATGATCAACATCAGCCATAGGGACAGCTGCCAGCAGTTTCATGTCCTTTCATCAAAAGGGAGAGAGAGCCTATTTAAATGTTTTAATTGTTGGAAAAGAAATGGATTTGCTTTTATCCAATCAATATTACTTTGACCAAGAATCAATTAAACTGACAAGGCTTCTCTTATTGAAGTAAGTAGGAGCTTTAATTAAATTCCATTCTATAGTTTAAGCTAGGCATAGGAAGAGAAGGAGCATGTAAAGGCTACTTTTTATTTGGTGTGTATATTGGTAGCATGGTTTTAGGAGCAAATCATAAATTAAACTGCAGATACATTAACATTTCACTTTGTATCATACTATACATCAAAATAAAACCACAGATATATACTGGTCCCACCTATTACAATATGTATTTCTATTTTGAATTAGCACAAAATGGAATGCTCTGCATGATCTGTTATATTACAGTGATACAGTATGTAAAAGGGCATCCTTCTCCTATTTCCTCAGAAACCATCATTAGTACTAAACAGACTCTCTTTGCCTATTTCTTTAGAAGATCACTGCACAAAAATGAGACACTGCAGAGTAACAATGGGTTCCATTTAATTGGTGCAACCCTTCCCCCTGCCTATCAGCAGCACAACTCAATATTCACTCTGAGGCAAAGGAGTTATTAAAGCATTTCAAGTGATATTTTCAAAGGGAATTTTCCTTTTTTCTTATTACCTCTTCAAATCTGAATCACTGGGTGAAAAGGGAGGCCAAAGGGATGAAAAAAAAGCTTAATTCCTAGGAAATTATTGAAAATGATGTCATGAAATCAAACACTGCTTTGGTATAACAAATCTTCAGAAGAGAAAATACACTTTAAGCAAAGGACCTAGAATACAAAGTCTTTCTGCAAATGGCAACACCTCAGATCACCTAGCCTGGAGCTTCTATCATTTCAGTCTCCTGATGTGTTTCTATTCCAGTTTATTTTCCTCAGGCTTCTTTGCTCACTAAGGCAAGTAATTAGAGTTGCAAATAATAGAGCCAGAGTCCCAAATTAACTTTCAATATTATCATCCTGTTGCCAGTGGCTAAAACAATGCTAACATTGGTAAATCTATATACCTTCCTGCTAAACAGCTATTAAAATAAATGATTTAGTAAAAATCATCTTCAGCATCCTTGTTCTAAAATATGCCCTTTTTGTGCAAATTAAATAGCATACTAAGTGATTAGCAGGTTCCTCTGGTTAAATTTTCCTCTTAATTGCTCAGTGGTTCAGTCCACATGTGTTTCACCTATAGCATTTCTTATGTCATTAAGTGTCTCCAACTTGTGGCATGGTGACAAGTTTTCTTTTGACATTAATAGTTTTCAAGGATTAGCTGGTTATTCTTAATGTGCTGGGGACATTAGGAAAAAATAAGATCCTTTTTGACTTAAAGTGTATTTTCTTTTTTCCTCAAAGTGTGATGGAGATGACAATCCTTAAGAACTAGTTCAGTGTTTTCCATCATAAGATTTTTTTCTGCTTCTAAATGGATTTTTTTCAAAATCAAGACATAAATTAATTGACTGGATAAAACCCCCCATACTTATAAGTGTATATTTTATTTAACATTTTATATGATATCACTATATATAATATAGTTTTTTCATATATGCAAATGATTTAAACTGAACCAAAAATGTTATGAACATGATTTTTAATTTCTGTTTCATAGTTGAGTTGAAAATTTCACTTTTTATTATGCTTTATTGTATCTACAAATTCTGATTTTGTAAAATTGCCCACAGATAAATGACATTTACTGAACATCTTTGATTGCAACAGCTGTGGGTAGTTGTTCAAATTATGCTGGTATTTATGGGCAAGGTATAATCCTTCTATACTTTCAAAACAACAAATAATCTTCTGGAACAATATAAAGACAGAAAAAAAAACCCCAACCCAAACCCTGCAAAAATGGGCTTCATGCTTATTTCAGCTCTGTTCACAAAGTTATAGCAATGTAACACCAATGGGACTGGGTACTGTATTCATGTGGTATGGTAATGCTAAACTTATGAAATTCCCTTTCAAAATTATTTTTAAATTTGAGTACACTCCTGATTTTTTTGCTATGGCTATGAAAATAAAAGCTTGTTTTGTGCCTCAGCAGTTTTGATACAAGCCTTCATGAAATTTGCAAATACTAAGTTTCTCAATGTCTTTCCGTAACAGTCTGCATGTGATGTAAGAGTAAAGCTCATGTTACCTACTTCTAATTGGTGAAGTTCAAACTGTTACTAAATCACAGTGATATAAGGGGCCATACTCCACAAAATGTTCATGAACTCCTGCATAGACCTCACCGAGCTATTGACTTTCTTACAAAGAGTTAAATACTTTGTCACTAATCATAATGACCATGGCATGGGTTTTAAACCAAGAAGAAGTCATTACATAAAGTAGTTTGTAATATATTTTCAGAAGAAATGATCTGTCATCCCCTCAGCAGATTTAGTCAAATTCTGGGCAAACTCTGAGTATCTAGTTTTGAACTGATAACTTGCCAGTTACTTCTCCGAGCAGTGGCTAATAGCCATGATGAGGCAGTTCTTTCTGTCTGTGGCACCTCTGTGCCAACAGCAAGGTAGCAACTTCTCTGGCACCTTTTGAAAGATTTTCTGAATGATTTGCTGTGCACAGATCATAAGCTGTTTTGGAAAACGTGGCATTTTAGGATTTATGCAGAACTGAACTGCTTTTTAGTACCTTTATTAATTTTCCCAGGAGTGCACAAGCACAACAGAATGTCTGTTCTAATAGCAGCCTGAGTGTTCTCCTGTGTCTCTCCATTTTCTAGCCTATTTTCTAGATAATGGACCAAAAGGAAGCATTGGTGAACATGTAGCATATAGCTCATGCTAGAGTAGATAATCTTTTTTAAGGGAAATGCTGAATTATTTAATCTTAAATGTATAAACCCAACTCTATTCTAACAAAACTGCAACAAAGTGCTTAAAAAATACTGAAGAAGCTGCTTTCCACATTTTGGACTTTTATTTCTTTTTGAAGGAAATTGTTTTGAACATAGTTATCTCTTTAAGAATTAAAAACTAAATGAAGAAGTAAATCTTTTAATTACATAAAAAACCTTCACTGTTTTGATCACCTTGCCAAATATGCTTTTCATAATTTTGCTTTATAGGAAAGGTAAAAATTGTGTTTGAGTGTTATCTCAGAACAAAACATTTCAGAACTGTAGCTATTTTCACATAATTAACAACCTGTGTTCCAACATTTCTCTATTCCTTTAACATTGTAGAAAATTGCTTCCTTCCTATAGCAGTTTGTACTTATGTTGAATAATAAAATATTTTGAAAGTATTATGATATTTTGTACCAGCTGAATAAACATTCTCTTTTTCTGTCAATGATGTCAGTAAGGTGTTAGAATCATGCAAAAGGAAATTTCTTTGGTTTCCTGATATACAGTTTGTAAGAGAATCCTCATCTTTTGCTACCTCCCTCTCCAGAAACAACCTGCAATATCCAGTTTACAGTCTTTAGGCTCATGTCTTAAAGGGCAGTTTTTTCCTACCATGGCCGTAACACAGTTGTATGGACAGTTCTGGGTTCTGGTTTTCAGAGTAGGTTTTCTTCCAGACACTTCCTTTGAAAAGGAGGAAATAAGGATCCAACAAAGTCAGCTCTACCAGTTGCAGCTATTTTTAAAAAGGGTCAGGGCCACTGTCAGGACAGGATCCGTACAGGTGAGCACATTTTTTTTTTCTTGCATCTGTTTAATAAAAACAGTTCAACAAAGAACTTTGCAAGTAAAAAGCCCTAGTAAATGCTCTGTGACATTGCATTTAATTAACATTGTGTTACACTTTTTCTGGAGCAGTCATAATTTATTTTAGTAATTAGAAGATCAAGATTTCATGCTTTTATTTGACTGCTAGTTCCATTTCAATAACTCACATTTAAATACGTTGTCAGCCATATTAGACAGAGCTAGCCAGGGAGATGGTAAACACGCTGTCATATTATGGCATGGATGATATCACAAACTTTACAAGGGTTATATGGGCCAAGGCACTGCTCTTCTCATGCACAAAGGAGATCTCAGAGAACCGGGGAACTGTGAAGTCTGGATTACCTGTCATGCAACCTGGGACTATCAGGCAGTGATGCATGGGAATACAGGCCTTTGCAGAAATTAACCACTGCATATGTGCTTTTTTAACTCAGCCCACTAGAGATTGGTGCACGGTGTTGCCACATGCAGACACATTTTTCAAGTATAGACCTAGCAGTGAAGAAGCATTCTTATTAAGAAAGCCTATTGCCACTTGATGGTGGCAGTGTCTAGAGCAGATCACCTCTCATTTGTATCTTCTGAGTTCTTTTCCCCAGTTTATCAATCATTTTGTCATGATTTAATGATTTTGATAGATGTCTATAAAGCTTCTAGAACAATAAACGTATTTAGTAGGGCTGAATAAAACATCAGCTTCTTTTCTGAGAAGGTAGGCTGTAGAATCAACCTATGTACTTTCAGATTCAAGGTTAACTAAGACCACAGAGTGCTGCTTCAGCACAGTTGATGGCTTGAATCTTTTAGACATGGGAAAAAAATCAGGATCTAAGTGCTACACGAAATTTAGCTAGCGAACCACTTATAGCCTTTTTGAGGCTATTTGTTTGAGGATCTGAAGACCCTGTTTTATTGGTTTTCTGTATTAAACACTTGGTGTATTTGTCAGTGTTTCCTGACAAGCAGTAGAATTTTCTATCATAAGTAACTGATACTGGGAAAGAATCTGTATCTGCATTTCCATAGATACAGCCTTTTTCAACCAGTTTATAGGGTATCATTGCTGGGGTTAGCAAGGTTAGTTACAGATCTTCAATTAGGAAAAGACCATTGCAGCATACCATATTCAAATTAAAATAACAATCTAACACCAAAAACCCCTCTTCTTTTTCCCTTCAACATCATCTAGAACAGAATTTGCTCACCCCATCACTTCCCGTTCAAGCACTACTTCACATAGACCAAATCTTAAGTTTCCTCTTTTTCTCAGATACCATATGACATATGGTTTTCCCCATCATTAGCATTGAGTTTGATAGCTCACTAGATTGCATCATGATGTTCTTTTAATTGGATGATTACGTATGAGCCCCAGGCAAGTTACTATGCTAACATCTGATGATTTAGCAAACTGATCTGATTTTATTTATTTATTTTACTTCTGGCTGAAACATTTTCTAGTCTCAGTGTTCAAAGTGTAATGCCTTTGTGAAAGCAGCCTAGATTCAGAACTTCTGGGTATTTGCATTCGTGGTAATGAAGGATGCCTTGAGCCACGGGAAAACAATATATTTTTTTTCATGTACATGCTTAACTGTTGTGTGAGGTCCCTAACTTTAAAAAGTCCAGCTTAAATATTTATGAAATGCCATTGTTTATTTTGAATAGAGTAACGACTGATTATCTTTCATATAGAAATCTGAAAGATCTGCCATCAGGTTTCTGTGCTGAGTTGCAGGGTGGCAGATGTTGGCTTGGCTCCCTTGGGCCAAAGGTTTCAAACTACACTAAAGTTTTTCAAATGAAAATTTAATTGAATTATAACCAAGCTGTGGGGGATAGTTCAAATTGGGTTAATGCAGTTAGAAAATAGTGATTTAGGATGATGGGTTCAGAGCTTGTAATAGATAACAATTTTCTGGATTTATTTGGCATTTGCTTCTAAACTACAGAGGTCTCCACATCCAGACTGTGCCTGTACAACTTGCATTAAATGTGTCTTTTTACCTTTCAGTTCTCAAGACATAGGATACTCCAAAACAAGTCTACTGCTGGGCTTTTTTTTTTTTTCCCTCTGGTACTTTAAGAAAGGAATTTCTACAATAAAGTCTGTAGGAAATGCAATCGGTATAGATGTATAAACAGGCTTAATCACATGCCACAATGAAAAAAGAGTTATTGTGTCCACATTTCAAATTGTGACATGAATGTTCTGTAAACCTATTCTTTGACATGGGCAGAAATTTTCAGTAATATCAGCCTTTTGGCTGGAAGAAAAACTCCACTAACTCAGTCCCTCTGAGGGTAAAAATTACTTGATAAATAATATTAAGTTTTCTTTGATTTGAATGAATAATTATTTTGTGCCAATACATTACTGCTTACATAGACATTTCACCTATGCTCTTCTTTATTTCATTTGATTATAATTCTTTCCCATAGTAGCGAATATTTAGATAAGGTACCAATGGCTGGAGGGCAACTGCAATATTCAGCAATTATATGTACAATACACCATGCCCCAGTGGGATTCCTGCTGAGAATGTGCTTTGCATTGTATAAAAACAATCAAGGACAGAAAAGAGGCACAAATATTCACATTAGGCAGTTTAATGTTGGAGACTATTTCACAGGATAGGTTTAAAATAATAGATACCAGTGGAGTAAGAACTCTGGGAAAAACCTGAGGTAGCTATTTCCTGAGGAACAGAAACCTTTCTGTGCAATTAATGGCATCTGTTACTTCTGCTCTACTAGTTCCATATTGTTTCCTCTCCCCAGACCTGAAGGAGAAAAATAAAGGCTTTCTATCCACAATGGAAAAAAAAAACCCCAACATCTTTATCTTATGCCAATAATAGTAATCCTGCTTATTCCAAGTTCTGCCATGGTTATTTAGCCCTCTGAATAGCATAACAAGACATTAAGTAGCACATTTTCAAAGATCAACCTTGTATCTGGGCCATGCAGGGTGAAGCATCAAGAAAATGGCAGAAAGATTTTAGCCACCTGAATTAGAGAGAAAATTAATCCCTTGAAAAGGGCTTCCCTGGACTCTATTATTGCCATTATGAAAAACACATTTAGTGAAAGAAATAAATTGGTTATTACTTGTACATTAGTGATCAGCACAGACTCAATGTAAAACACAGTTGCTAAACAGAAAACAAGTTCTGCAGAGGGTATTGGGTTGATGACCCCATTACAGCTAATGACCTTGAACAGCATGCAGACTTCGTTTAACGCTCCAAAACCTGTCAGGCACTGTTCTGTTTTTTATGTAAGTAAGTAACTCTCAACATTCTTACAAGCCATAGTATAAAAGACAAGAATAAACATCTCAAAGCTGCTTAAATTTAAACAGTCTTAATTTTTTTCAGTATCTCTTATGGACACCGGATTTAGAAATCTCAACTAAAATATTTGAAATATCTATATGAAATGGAAAATTTAATTTTATGATGACACAGTGAATTCGCTTTGAAGGCACAATGTTTATTTACAGTTCAATAAATATCCCAGGATCTTTGTATGATTAAGGTGTGGTTAACTGTGAACATTTCTCCTTGTTTGCTTGTAACTTCTTTTCTGTGTACCATCTATTTGTTCTTTTTAAAATTCTGTCTTCTCTGCAGTTCCAGCTAAAAGTTTTGCTCGAGAGTGCCCTTAATCTGATTCCCGAACACACCCCAAAATGCTAGCTTGAATTCCATAATAGCTGCAATTTATGTTAACTTGACTATCATGGGAGCTGGGCTGAATCTTTAGTGCTGCAGTGAAAGGCAGAAGCTGAAATTACAATTCCTGGGGTGCCGAACCTAATCATTTTGTTCTGCTCATTCAGCCAAGTTCTACTCATGCAACCTGACTACATAGTGGAGCTGGCCAAGTAGCAGCCTAGATACGGCCCAGGGGATGAGTTAACCTATGTCCCTGAAACAGAACAGCAAAATTTGCAGGTTAGAAGTGGAAGAAAAGATCTGTCAGAATTCCTACGCTGTTGAAATTGCTCCCAAGGAAGAAGAAAAAGAAAGCAAGAGAAGAGACAGGACGTGGTAGGAGTGTCACAGGGCATGTGGCAGTACAGGGATCTCCACAGGCCACTGGTGAATTATAGTGACATTGTCCCTGTGTGATTAAAAATAGGAGGACAAATTGTAGCAGGGGGGAGAAGAAAGAAAGTGCTGAGATAGACAATCTACTTAATCAAGGACCAGTGCAAAGTCCTGAAAGCCATTTGCTTCTTGCACACATTGCAATAAGGATTGCATAAAGGCATACAAAGCCTGAAGACAGATAAGTGGACTGAAGTAACTGTGGTCAATACAGTTGACAGGTTCACAGCATCACAAAGCATGAGACTTCATCACTGTTATGTTTACCTCTAAATGGCAAGTTGTGATGCTTTAAAGCAGCACAATCGCCCCAATCACAATTGTATAGATACATACTGGTATAAGGAGGCTGACAGAAATATACCTATGGGAAGATTCTATAATAAACACTCTTCTGTCAAATATATGTAAGTGCACGTTAAGGATTTTACCATTAGGTAGAGGGCCAAAGGGTGGGAATTGGTCTGGTTGGGATAAGATTGTGGAGAGCATATATTAATGGGCTTACTTTTTGTGTAGAGATGACTGGGGAACTTAACAGAAGATGGGGGCCTGGAATGAGGGGCCAGGGACATAAAGAAATAAAGGAAATATAGTGTGAACATAAGGGGCATGAGAGTGCAGAAGTGGAGGGGTAGGATGAAGGGATAAGAACACTGGTAGAATGAACAGGGAGAAGGATTTAATGGAGCTGTATAGCTCATCCTCCACTCAATAACATTCAGTAACTCCAGGCAGTCCACCATGACTTTGTCTGGATTACAGTTTAGCTATACCACAGTTGAAGAGGACAGCCAATATCAATCCTTGCAGGGTTTATTAGCTGACGTGAATAATGTGTGATGCCAGATAAACACAGTCATGCCTATTTCCAAGGCCAAATGTTAATCTAGATAGCATAGGTTTGCATAGAACCAATTTGTGTTTTTTTGTTTTGCTGATGTTTGATAGCTGTGATATACTCACATGCTTGAATATCTTCTCATACTCTGTTATGAACATTTTTCCTTTCATAGCGCTTAGAGTTCCTTTTCCCAAATGATGGAGCACAGCTTATCTAGTATACCCCAGTGTATTTTTCTTACTCCTAAGTATCCAGCTTGGAAAAAAAAAAATCTCTCAAAAATCCTAAAATTGGTCAACACTAATAGAGAGCTGTGTTTCACAGTATAGTGAACTCTCTTCAAGTTTTAAATACGAGCTGCTTAAATAAGAGGAATTTAACTCTAATTTATAACCACAACATAACATAGCCTTTTAAAATCTTTATTGTCATCTTCCACTAATGCCACAACTTGCATTACTTGTATGCAATGGGGCTTTTCCAAATTGAAGGAAGAAGTATTAAAAATAAACAGTTTGTCAGTTTAGGCAGGTCCCCTCTCAAGACCCCAACAATAAGCATCTCCCTGTGTTACTTGCATGCAGTTAACATGGCTACAGTACAAAGGCCAAAATTCTCTTGCCTTACTCTTGACAGTAATCCTTTTTAAACCAATAGGAGTGAGCTGGGACCTTAGGCTGCAGCCATATAAGTCTTATCTCTAAGTGAGACATATTAACTACTTAGGCAGTAAACACAAATAAGCAGACAGTTCAAGCTTCATCTTATTCAAAGCAAATTATTAGTTCCACATTTTCTGTGAAATTTTGATGAAGGCAGTGAAGTACTGTCACAGATAAGTATCATATAGTGATGCTAGTTTGTACTCAGTCAACTTAAAGGAATGCTATCAATTTAAAAGTCTCTCTTTTGTGTGACTTTTTCAAGTCTCTTATTGTTACATGCAACTTCTTATATCGCTAGTACTGCGTCAGATTGGAAAGGGGAAAATTCCCTATTCAGCTTTGCTGCAGACTGTATGAACTCCTTTTTGTACATAGTTATTTTCAGTGCTGCTTTCTGTCTGTGGTTTTCTCTATTGTTTGTGTGTCTCTTTAAAAAGACAGAGAAACACATGAAAATGAAACACCAAAAACTGTATGAGCTGTCTGTCTGCTTATGATTCCTGACTCTATTAGAGTTTTCATCTGATAGGAGTCAACCTGAGGTCTGGCATAATTTCCATGGACTGTTTGTGCATTTTATATTAGATTACTAGGTAAAAAAAGAGCTGATGGTGAGACCAATGTTTTGGTCTGCTGTCTGCTAGCTGGCTGCCTTAACCACTTAGCTAAAGAGTCAAGTTTCCAGCTGTTTGTCTTCTTTTTGTCCTCCAGGCTCTTCTGTTGCCTCTCATACAGAGGTTCAGATTGAAGAAAAGATGAAGCAGGTGCCTAAGCCTAGGAGTAGTAAGCTTCCAGAAGTTATTTTACCTTCCAGGCTAGGAAAAGCCTGAAGTCTCAAGTCTCTTACTTTGTAGTTTAGAGATTTTATCTTTGGACTTCAAGCAAAAAATAAACAGTAGTATCAATGCCTCCTCTTTTTCTGGTACTTTTAAATAAAAATGATGGTGATACTGTATCAGATAGTGAACTTAATTATGCCAGTATGAGATAGGCATGTAAAACCTATCAAAGACCTTTACATAAAGGCCTTGTAACAAAACCTGCATCCATCAAAGGACTTAAAATCTGAGATATTTGTGAATGAGCTTTGAAGGAAATATGTACAGAATAGTTAACCTGACAGATTCTTGGATATCTACAGTAGCAGAACTTTAAGTAACTAAGCAAATGGTATGGCAGAAATGGATAAGTTACAGAGTCTCAGATAGTTACACAAACCTTCTGTGGATTTTATGTCCTGGGCTTAATTGACAAAATCTTAAATAAATATCACATTGAAGTTAATATTTTTCTGTACATCCCAGCCTTAAACTCTATGTCTGTATTGAAAACTTAGTCCTTGCAAGCTTTTCGATTAGCTTTGGCTGAGTAGGTATATACCTGAACTAAATTTATAGCTACATTACTGTGTTTGGCCTGCTTTCACCCATTATTTATGGTCAGGTGTTCTGTCATTATAGGAAAATATGTATCTGTGTAGATGTCACAGGCCATCTAAGCTGCACATTGGTCCTCAAGTTTTTAAGAATCAATTTGGACTTAATTACATCTGATTTGATTATCCAGGACTTAATACATAAACTACTTGGTGCAATTGTTCCAAGAGGATCAGAGAGAAGAACGGATAAGATCTTTCTGTGGAGGTAAAAAAATCTTTTCTGGATCCATTACCAAGATGGTTCTGCAATCTTCTCAGAGCCATTAATGAAGAGGTACAAGTCCAGCCTATTTGTATGGTCAAAGCTCAGAAAACAGTTTTGGTCAACTTTGGGTTAGTCCATTGCAGATGGGAGTTAATCTTCAATGAGTAAGACAATCTGCTATGCTCAGCTAGACCAGAGTTTTGGAACAGAAACAGAACTTTGATGTTACCTCTGTAGAATCAGGAATTACAGGCAGAACAACAAGGGACTGTCAGCTTCTGAGTGATTGATGGCCAGATTCTCCTTACAGAATTTTGGTTCATATATTTTAGACAAATAATATTTTGGAGCATTTGAATGTATGCACACAAGTAAAATCCCTTGTCAGACATGTGGGATATAAATGAAGGCAACATCAGTAGTTCAGTTCATATGCCAGTTCATACTTGTTAGAATCTTATCCTAAAATATGAGGAGCTGTGCTATGGGAATTTCAGCTGGAAAAAGTGTTAAGGTGAATCTGCCTACACATTACTGTTGAACAATGGTGACACAATTGGAGTACAAAGTTCCTGAATAGAAAAAATGAGATCTCCAGGATGGCCCAATAATAAAGGTAGATAAGCAAATCTCCCTACTGTACTCGTCTAGATCCCTAGGTGCAATCTTTTTTACTCCTTCCTTGCTAAGACCTTAGAGCACATCTGTCCCTTGGTCTTCTCCAGGGCTACCCTGTGGCTGCCTATGCAGTCTCTCTGTGCTCACTCTGCATTTTCACTGTGCTTTTATCTTCTTCCTGCACATCTCACCTTGCACTTGAGAAGTGCCCCAAGCCACTTATGAATTTCTAAATGCTATCATGGAAGGAGCAATCCTTGCCTGCTTCAGCTGGGTTTCATTTGACCCTGGTAGCAGGCTGCCTTCCTCTCCACAGACCAGCCTCTCGTAATAGAGGAAAATAGGGCATACACTAGCACCTACTAGACAGTGAACAACCAAATAAATCACTCACTGTAAACTACTACAGCGACCAGTCTTCACTGGTCAGTCTTTGTTCCCCCACTCAAAGAGCAAGAATATGCCCTCTGCAAATAAGCTGCTGGCAGTAAGGGAACTCCTTGCTACCTTAGAAAGACAGTGACAAACTTGGAGAACTTTGAAGGCTGAACTGCTAATCTCTAGTCTTTCAAAAAGGGGATCTTTGTCCCCACAAATCCATAAATTCCCCAGCACACTAGAGGACCGTTGCTTTTAAGAAAGTTTTCTACTCTGCAGATTTTTTGCAAAAAGGCATTTTGGGCTAAGTGTCACTAATGTTCCTCCCTCCCCTTTATCTCTAGAATCTCTCTGCCAGACCTTGATATTTACACATCCAAATAATAAATTTTCTCCTTTTTTTCTAAAACTGTGATGATTTTCTTACCTTTAAAATTACAAAATTTAGGAACAAATAGTCTCCTCTGAATTTCTCTGCCTTTATCCATTTGCAGTACAAGGTTATTTAAGTGTATGTCTTTCACTGTATTACTTAATGCCAGAGCCATTATTATTTCCTTCCCTTTCAGTTGATGCACATATTCACTTAAAAATCAATTGCGTGCCACATCCGCAAATATACCCTCAGTCTTATTTCCTCTCCTTTATATTTTCCACTCTTTGCTTGGATAGTTAAACTTCCATTAATACCACTCAGGACATCTCAATGTTTTTTTAAAAGTTCCATCATTTCACAGTCCAATTGCCATCTGTGGCAAGATGACCTCCTACATAACGTTCATAGTGCTATTTATCCTACAAAGCTATAACCTCAGTCTATAATGTCCCTTCACTCTTAATTTCATAAATAGATTTTGATAGAGGTCTCAAGTGCAGCTCCAAGTGCTTTTTCTTGGATCAGGTTAGGAAAGCTAAAGCCCTGATAGAATTTAATGGGGCCAGGGATGACAAGGGCAACAAGAAAGGCTTCTATCGGTACATCAGTAATAAAAGGAAGACTAGGGAAAATGTGGGCCCTCTCCAGAAGGAAAAAGGAGACCTGGTTACCTGGGACATGGAGAAGGCTGAGGTAGTCAACAACTTTATTGCCTCAGTCTTCACTGGCAAGCGCTCCAGCCACACCGCCCAAGTCACAGAAGGCAAAAGAAGGGACTGGGAGAATGAAGAACTGTCCACTGTAGGAGAAGATCAGGTTCAAGACCATCTAAGGAACGTGAAGGTGCACAAGTCCATGGGACCTGATAAGATGTATCTGCGAGTCCTGAGGGAACTGGCGGATGAAATGGCTAAGCCACTATCCACCATATCTGAGAAGCTGTGGCGGTCTGGGAAAGTGCCCACTGACTGGAAAAGGGGAAACATAACCCCCATTTCTAAAAAGGAAAAAAAGGAAGACCTGGGGAACTGCAGGCCAGTCAGTCTCACCTCTGTGCCCAGCAAGATCATGGAGTGGATACTCCTGGAAACTATGCTAGGGCACATGGAAAATATGGAGGTGATTGGTGACAGCCAACATGGCTTCACTAAGGGCAAATCGTGCCTGACAAATTTGGTGGCCTTCCACAACAGTGTTACAGCATTGGTGGATAAGGGAAGAGCAACTGATGTCATCTACCTGGATTGTGCAAAGCATTTGACACTCTCCCACACGACATCCTTGTCTCTAAATTGGAGAGACATGGATGGGTGGACCACTTGGTGGATAAGGAATTGGCTGGATGGTCACACTCAAAGAGTTGTGGTCAACAGCTCGATGTCTGAGTTGAGACCTGTGATGAGTGGTGTTCCTCAGGAGTCGGTACTGGTCAGTTTAACATCTTTGTCGGTGACACGGACAGTAGGATTGAGTGCACTCTCAACAAGTTTGCCAACAGCACCAAGCTGTGTGGTGTGGTCAATACACTGCAGGGAAGGGATGCCATCCAGAGGGATCTCGACAAGCTTGAGAGGTGGGCCCATGTGAACCTCATGAAGTTCAACAAGGCCAAGTGCAAGGTCCTGCACATGGGTTGGGGCAATCCCAAGCACAAATACAGGCTGGGTGATGAGTGGATTGAGAGCAACCCTGAGGAGAAGGACTTGGGAGTGTTGTTTGACGAGATGTTCAACATGACCCAGCAATGTACGTTTGCAGCCCAGAAAGGCAACCATATCCTGGGCTGCATCAAAAGAAGTGTGACCAGCAGGGGGGTGGTTCTCCCCCTCTACTCTACTTTTGTGAGACCCCACCTGGAGTACTGCCTTCAGCTCTGGGGCCCCCAACATAAGAAGGACATGGACCTGTTGGAATGAGTCCAGAGGAGGGCCACAAAGATGATCATGGGACTGGGGCACCTCTCCTATGAAAACAGGATGAGAGAGTTGGGGTTGTTCAGCCTGGAGAAGACAAGGCTTTGAGGAGACCTTATAGCAGCCTTCCAGTACCCAAAGGGGGCCTACAGGAAAGATGGGGAGGGACTTTTTACAAGGGCATGTAGTGATAGGACAAGGGGTAATGGCTTTAAACTGAAAGAGGGTAGATTTAGATTAGATGTAAGGAGGAAGTTCTTCACTGTGAGGGCGGTGAGACACTGGAACACGTTGCCCAAAGAAGTTGTGGATGCCCCATCCCTGGAAGTGTTCAAGGCCAGGTTGGATGGGGCTTTGAGCAACCTGGTCTAATGGAAGGTGTCCCTGCCTGTGGCAGGGGTGTTGGAACTAGATGATCTTTAAGGTTCCTTCCAACACAAACCATTCTATGATTCTATGTAGTAAAAATATTACCTCCTTCTGCAAACATTGTTCTATGTATGTGCTGAGACCACCATGGTTACAGCAAAGCACTGCTGAAGTGTGTATTGGGTTTGCATGGCAAGGTTTTGGTATCGGTAGGGCTACAGGGGTGGCTTCTGTGAGAAGCTGCTGGAAGCTTCCCCCATGTCCAACAGAGCCAATGCCAGCCGGCTCCAAGATGGACCCGATGCTGGCCAAGGCCGAGCCCATCAGCAACAGTGATAGCACCTCTGTGGTAACAGATTTAAGAAGGGGAAAAAGTTGTTGTGCAACAGAAACTACAGCCAGGAGAGAGCAGTGAGAAGATGTGAGAGCAACAACCCTGCAGACCTCCAGGTCAGTGCAGAAGGAGGGGGAGGAGATGCTCCAGGCGCCGGAGCAGAGATTCCCCTGCAGCCCGTGGGGAAGACCATGGTGAGGGCAGACTGTCCACCTGCAGCCCAGGTGGGACCACGGTGGAGTAGATCTCCACCTGCATCCCAGGGAAGACCCCACGCTGGAGCAGGGGGATGCCTGAAGAAGGCTGTGACCCTGTCGGAAGCCCGCGCTGGAGCAGGCTCCTGGCAGGACCTGTGGCCCCGTGGAGAGAGGAGCCCAAGCTGGAGCAGGTTTGCTGGCAGGACTTGTGACCCCGTGGGGGACCCACGCTGGAGCAGTCTGTGCCTGAAGGACTGCAGCCCGTGGGAAGGACTCACATTGGAGAAGTTCATGGAGAACTGTCTCCCGTGGGAGAGGGGAGCAGGGGAAAAGTGAGGAGTCCTGCCCCTGAGGAAGAAGGAGCGGCAGAGACAATGTGTGATGAACTGACCCCAACCCCCATTCTCCGTCCCCCTGCACAGCTCAGAGGGAGGAGGTAGAGACAATCAGGAGTGAAGTTAAGCCCTGGAAGAAGGGATGGGTTGGGGGAAGGTGTTTTTAAGATTTGGGTTTATTTATTATCCTGCTCTGATTTGACTGGCAATAAATTAAATTCCTTTTCCCCAAGTCAAGTCTGTTTTGCCTATGATGGCAATTAGTGAATGATCTCTCCCTGTCCTTACCTCAACCCACAGGCCTTTAGTTCTATTTTCTCTCCCCTGTCCAGCTGAGGCGGGGAGCGTTAGAGCAGCTTTGGTGGGCACCTGGCATCCAGCCGGGGTCAACCCACCACAAAGTGCTACATCAACTTTAATTTGATTCCCTTTGCTTTTTCACCTTCAATGTGTACAAGATCAAGTTAAGAGTAATGGACAAGTTTATGTTTGGTATGCTTTTTACCTTTCCTTATGATTGCCTGGTTTTCTTCTGAGAAGCAAGAAACAACTGTTTTATTAGAATTGTGTTAGGTAAAGTGATCATTGATTTATTTATCAACAAGTGTATATGTCAATATTTCCAAGTAATACTGCTTTTCTTAGTTTTATAGTATCAATATTTTTACATATGAGAAAATATTTTTGGCTCTATTAGCCAAAAAATTCAATATTGAGTCCTAAAGGAATAAATTCTGCACAGTGGTATCTGCCTATCCTGCTCTGAATATATCAGAAATACCCCAGTTTATACAGGGGTAAAAGTCCGTAAACAATGTATTATTTTACTCAAATGAAAAGAGATTTTTTTCCCTTAAATTACATTGTTTATTATTTTCATTATCACTGATGTTATTTGTAAATCGTTTCTCAAATTGTAAAAAAAATCAATAATTGAAAAAACACTGTGATTTTGCTTAGTGTTAGACATGTTCAGTTTTCATTTACAACATATAGATATCTTTAAATTCCTCTAGGAAACAGAAAAGAAGGATTTTACAGCTGCAGTCAAAGCAAACATCATCTACAATTTATTATTTTTGTGACTCACCAAACAAGCACAATGAAAGATTTAATAATTTAACATTCAACAAAATTTTTGTCTCTTTGCCTAAATATGGCTGGATTCTCTCTGTCTCTTTCACATTCTTAACTTTATGATGCTCAACTAGTCCCAGGGATAGCTATTCCTCAGTTACTGTATTCTGAGTAAGAAAAATCCTGTGCAACATTAGCAAATAGTCTCTGTCAGCCATTTATATTTCTGGAAATAGCCACAGTTTCTTTGATAGTAGGTAAAGCAAAGATTCCTTTAAAAATCACAGGATTCTAGATGCAGTCAGTGCATCCGTAGAGATTAGGAAGCCATGTATATTTGTGAAATAAAACTGAAAAAAACCATAAGTTGTATTATTTTAAAAAAATACTTATTTCTGTTACTCCTCTATCCCCCAAGATTTTCATTCTTCTCTTCTAAAGTCCAGAACAACCAGGATACAGGACAAATAAATTTTGTGCTGAAAGGATTGTTGTTGAACCCATCTCTAACAAATTCCCTTCATTTTATTAATTTTGCAACATTGGTAGTTATTACATAGTAAAATTATGAGTCTGGAAAAAATGCCAAGCAAGGCTTCTGTTTTTTTGTTTATAATAGCTTTTTAATTACTTGAGACGGGAGTTTTCCTGGTACTCCAGAAAAAATCAATTAAAAATAATAAAAAAGAGTGGAGGAAAGATTGAGCCTGTGTTTGAAGAATAAAGTGTCCTTGTAGCTTCCTAAAATTCTGAATTTGAAACAAGGTTAGAGGGAGACTCATCTGACTGACTACATTTATGTACTGCCAAGGCTGGAAACTTTCCTCAAAGTGTGGTTAATGGAGCATTTTATTGTGTTCAGAAAATTAAAAACAAACAAACAAGCAAAAACCTTACAAAATTTCTCTTAGAAAACTGTTATGAAAAGTTACCAACATATTTTTAAGCAGTGAGATGTTCATTAGAAAAATAGAAATGTCTGCCTTAAAAATTGCTTTGCAGACAGAGAGTAAAACTGATTATAGACACTGAGATAGGAAATGAGGGATCATTCATTATTACTTTGTAGGGAGAATTTCAGTCCAGTCAGCAAAAATGTCTTCTTTTAGAAATATTCTTTTCTAAATAGAAAACCTCCTTTTTCAATTTTTTACAGAAGTGCTGTTACGTTAGTTTCCTTGCGTAATAGACATGTTACACTGGAAGCACAAAATGACATCATTTTCTTCAGAGAAAAATATTTCCTTTTTCTGAAAAATGTATTTATTTGTTTTCATTTAATAAGCTATTTTCTGCCTATTGATCCTTCAGAAGTAAGAAGACAATGCGAGGTACCCCAAATTAAGTATAAAGTATCTCTTAAAAATATAAAAGGCATAAGGTAATGGTTTTAAATTAAAAGACAGTAAATTCAAACTAGACACAGGGAAGAAAACTGTTCTATTGTCTCCTTGAATGAGACCTAAAATAATATGGTCAGACTCACTTGAGTACATGAACAGATTTCATTTCTTTGTTGGACATCAACAATGTAGATGTCTCCATTTGTTAAGATGAATCTTACACTATGTTAGTAATAAAAGGACCTACTGGATAGGTTACTAACTACGCTGTGATTTTGAAATGACGATAGAGGTAAGTGGTGGAAAGGTTGAGTTTAGACAAACCTCTGTCATGGATCTATTTCCACACTGGTAAACATTTCTTCTCTGTTCCATAACACTTCAGGGTAAGTAGAGACTATGTATTTCCTGTTACAGGTGAAAATAACATTTGAAAGGAAGTCCTGGCTTTATTTCTTCACATTTGCATGACTCAGTGACTGATAGAAAAAAACATAGTTTTTACTGTGCCTATCAGCCAAAGCATCCACTTCTTTAAATGAAAGGAGAACCTTTCAGTTACCTGGTATTTCTAACTGAGATACTGTACAAGGCACTGAAATACATAGTTGTTAAGGAAACAGACAGTGCTCTTCTGATGCAATGAATTGCAAAATACATGGTCTAGTGCTCGACACAATACAGTTATTTTGCCATGCCTTACTAGTGGATAGTGCCTCTATAAATACAAGCAGGATCGTTTTGTGTATCTCTCCGATGTCATAAAGCATGTCATAAGCTCCGGTGACATCACACACACTCCTTGCTGTTAATGGTGGTGGCACTTCTGAAAGCAAGTGGGTGGATAACATCATGAGGATTTCCTACTAAAGCTCGATTCTTTGCAAGCCTTTGCTGTAGCCTGGGGACGCTGGCGATGGATGCAGTTTAGAACAGGTCTCTGTTTGCTCTAATACTGAATATGAAAACACTAGTCTACAAAACTGGCTCAGGGCGAGTTCAAAGATAACTTTACTCACTGGATACTCACTCAGCACTACATTTAAGTCACAAACTAGGCTGTGACACGTTATGTACCATATTTGCCAGTTGTGCAGTTCAGCTTTACACAGACCCCTCCTACCCCATTTTTGGAATGGCTAAAATGAGAGCTGGAGAAAGCATTGGCTTACAAATAGATGACATAATTTTAGAATAACCATAGTTACTAACATGAGATTTATTAGCTGGATAACAAGCATATATGCTGTATTTCTGAGAATAGACAGGATTATAATTCACAGGTTTATCGGCCAAGTCACCAATTATTATATTAAAACATATCTATTATTTAGAATTTTCTTTTTCTTTCTTTGTTAATATTTGAATCAGTGGGAAATGCTATTATGTATATGCATAGAACAGGAACAGCTGAACTTGCTAATGCCAAAACTGAATGCTGTTCACAGTGTACACCTAAGTGGCAAATATGCAACGCCTGAGCACACGAGTTCGCCTACACTTCCCGTACTCTATCGCACTCTGTAATTTCTCTATTTTTTGTTTGCACCTGTCAGATTGCTGCTGCTACCTCTGAAAAGAAGTCACATCATTAAATTGCAGACAGGGATATGATTTTGAATCAGAGAGGTTTTAATACAGTTAAATGAATTTCATTACTTCTAAAGCCTGCTACTAGCTTAGGTCAGTGTTGCCTCATTCTGGTTAAATCAGGGTTCATACTACACATCTAACTATAGCTATAAAAAACAAAAGCAACAGCTGTTCTGTGTGATTCCACTCAGGACCAGTTCCCAGCAGTGGCTGGTGTGGATTAATAGAACACATAGCCATCCTGCATCAGAGGCATTTATGCACAACTTTTTGGTCACAAATAATTAACTTTCTGAAGTAGGCTTAAGGTGCAGTTCTGTTATCGAGACTGCAACACATCTTTTATACTTAACCTTGATCATTAAAACTGGCAGATTTCACTGTAGGGAGCCACAGGGTGGCTTTTTTGCAGTACAAATTTTGCAGAAGCTATTAGACCATATCAAGTCAACATACTGATAGGAACTCAAATCTTGTACCTCATAGAGCCAAATTTAGAATTTAAAGGCTCACTTTAATAAAGACTCTATGGAGAAAAACACACTAAAAAGCAAAAAGAAGGTAATTTTCATATTATGATGATTATTTCTGTAATACTGTGAAACAAGTAGATTTTCATTTGTAAAAAAATACAGAGCCGTGACACTAGTTCCTTTTATGTAACTCCTCAGTGGATGGAAGTTGCTTTAACAATATATGCATTAAGACTTATTAAAACATCCAGGTAAGAAAAACACACCATTGTTTAAAGTTCCTAGGTCATAAAAGCTTGTATGATGCCTTTGGACTAAAATTCAATTTAGATAATTGAATGCTGTCAATCTAAAATTCTCTTTGCTGTCTTAGTCAGCTAAGACTGTTTTCATACTATGAAAACTGTTCTTTACTGTTGCTCTGTGAAATAGCTGAAAACAACAATAAAATATAAGACCCTATATGCAGCTTTATTGTGTTTAATGCAGGCTTCTACTAAATGTAGATATGCTATATAAATATAATGTATAAATCTATGTATACATTTGTGAGTATATATATGAATATATAGACATAGCTGCCATTAATGATAAAATTCTTAAAATCAATATTTTAATTAATGTTGTTTTTGTCAAAGAGTAACAAGTTCTTTTCTATATTATTGCAGTTCAAGGAATGAATAACTATGTGTAGTTACAGTTTCAGAAGGCACAGTCTATATTACTGTTTTAAATGGTTTCGTTTTGTCAGAAACTTGCCAAGGTCTTAAAAAATTACTGACAAAGTAATCCTGGCTCACATTTTCATTGGTGTTGTTTGAAATAGGAATTGCTCTTATAATTGGGCACTGCCTATGTTGTTAAGGTAATGTAAATGTGTTAGTGTACGCAACTGTGAGCTGAATTCTTATACTCCAGGACAAACGGAAAAACAAACTTTGTTGTTCTGTTGCTTTCCTGTAATATACACTTTAAATAAATAAATAACATTAAAGAAAACAAAACAAAACAAAACCCAGAAGCATTTGCAGCTGCAACTGTCTTAAATTCCTCAGGTTTCCTGTTGGTACTACATTTTTTATAATGATTTGTGACACTGGTGGATAATACTACATAATAGATATTGCTCTCTTACTTAAAATCAGAAGCTTGGTTTGCTTCATAAGCAAAATATCTGTTGGGCCCTTACTGTAGACTGAATAATACCAGCTACACTAAAGCATTAGAACCATATAGACCATCTTTATTTGTGAATCACAGAATAACTGTTTAAGAGACTTCTATGTCTAAACCCATTCATTCCTTAATTCTCTTTGCCACAAAACATTGTGCATCACAACCATTTTTGGGAAAATCTCCTGCAAACAAAAAATTAAGCTGGAAGTTGCCTTCTGGTGATGTTTTCATTTTGGAAGTTAGGATCCTCTAGAGCAAAAGTCATATGTGTATTAGGGTAGTGTTGTGCAAAATCGAGATCATTAGTGTGTTCCTGAGGTTTTTTTCCCAAGGAAATACTACTGTTAATTATAGTTTCTGTTTATGAATTAGAAGAAATTCTGTTTAGAAATCAGAAGAATTCATAATTCACTGCACCAGAGGAACACTCATCAACTGTTTAACTTTGAAGCGTCAGTTTGGGGTTTGGCTCATTCTTTTTCATATACAATCTGTTTAATCAAGTTTTGCCAAAGCCACGACTGCAAATCCTTAATAACACAGAGTAAAAATATGTGTAAAACAGCCAAATTCTAAGATCATAGGGAAGCCAAACATGATGAGACTCAAAACCTGGGAAGCAAAAAAAAAAAAAAAAAAATCATCATAAGTATTAAATTACTAAGAATTATTATCTTCTGTCATGTATTAAAAACTTCAGTTCCATGAACCGTATGATACAGAGAAGCGTAAGTCTTTGACTTAGCTATACATTTTGCCTCATTTTATTTCAAAGTAAACCAAATACAATATTGAAATTTTCTGATCAGAAATGAGAATAATTTTTATTGTACCAGATAAAATTCTAAACACATTAAGGAAAATTTGGAAAAATATAAAATTTTCTACCTTCTGGAGATTTTCAGTGAAACCCAATATTAATTTCAGAATTATTACTGGTCAAGTCAGTAGTAAAACTTCTTGACTAAACAAATAAGCGGTCCAATATAAAAAAAAAATCTAAAGTCCTCTCCATAATAGGTCTATTCCTTTCCTTTCCTTTCTTTCAGAGAGAGAATATTTATAATCAGCACAGTATAGGTAAAGTACAATGATGAATCAAAATGCTTGATATCTTTGCTGGGATTTATATTTCTTTAGGTTATATACCTCTAGTGATACATGACATCATTATTTCAAAGTCTAAAATAATTCAGATGACTTGCCTCCTGGAAGTGCTACTCTCACTCATTTTCTTCAGCTCTCCAAAAAAAAAGTCTAGATGAAGTTTAGACATGTCTAGATGACAGAATATTATATCTTACATAATACTATTTAAAAATGTGTTCAAGTCCTCAAAATGTTAATGTAATTTCTGTCTTTAATTGTGTCAGACAATACCATCACTGTCAAAATCAAGATGGAAAACTCACTAGAAGGCTTTTTATGGCTTCCTGAACATGAGTCTGTCTCTTCACAGAGAGTTCAGAAAGCCCATCAGCCTTTGGAAGCCATTGAGAGGATGAATTTACTCTCCGGTACACTTTCAGTGATCTTCAGGGCTGAGACCAGCAAAATCCTGGAAATCTCCGGATGTTACACATTCTGTGTATTCCTTTCCTGTTTACTCCGTTTTTCAAGAGTGGTCTTTGGTCAACTCCACAGCATTAAGCTGAGTGAGGCAGAAGGGACAGATACCAATGTCATAACTCCCACCCCTAGCAAAAACACTATTAGAGCTGGCACTGCTGGCTTATCTAGCCATTTTCCAGCTAGTGGCTGTATTTATAGTGACAATTTCTCTCCTCACTATG
Organism: Harpia harpyja; assembly: GCF_026419915.1. NCBI lineage: Eukaryota > Metazoa > Chordata > Aves > Accipitriformes > Accipitridae > Harpia > Harpia harpyja. The sequence continues at coordinate 13,640,602 of NC_068956.1, read as the reverse complement.
GCATGGAAGCAGTCCCAAGGAATATATATGTATATTAGTGAAACATTAGTGTGAGGCTACGTACTTATATACTGATTCCCATGCATTCTTATTGTTTCTGAGCATCCTCCTGAAACAATTCTGGCCTATGAGAATTAGTACTCTACAAGATAACACCCAGTCCCAAGGCCCATTCTCGATAGTCTACTCCATACTGGAGGAAAGAGAGTTAGGTCAGAGGTGTTAGTGGCAATATGTGCCTTGGCCATTATATTTATTAGGCTAGGAATAACCCAGAACTCTTTGGTAGAAGAACTAAAACTTTAGTTTTAATTAGCACTAAACATGAAATTGTTAAATTCAGCTAAAAAAACTGAGAAGAGATAGATATTATGATTTGAGGTAGAAGAATAATCCAGTAAATGACAAATACTCAGAAAACATTAACAATGGAAAAGACTTCACATGTAAATGTATTATACATGATGCTGTAATATATTTTCAACAGGAGCACCCAAGTATCCATATTCTCCAAACATATCTAGATGGATTTGCAGAGTATTGCATGAACAAAAATAAAATTATTCTGAAAAGTTAACCAAAACCTTTATTTTAAATTATGTAAGATCTTTTTTGAGTTGATGCTTGTTTATTTTCCATTTACTTGGATTTCTCCAATTCATGAAACTGACATTTGGTTCACACAGTAATATTTTTTGTACTTTATGAGAAATCAATTAAATTATGATTTAGACTTTGCAGGGAGTTAATGGATAGCAATTTAAAGAACTATTGCTATGCTTCAAGTAACATCAAGTATCTTATTCTGCCTACATAATTTTTGCGTTCCTACTGCTTAAGCAGCTATTAGGAGTGCTCCTGACACTGTCTTATGCTGTGTATCTGCAGAATTCCACCCCATTGCTTCTGATCCAGATGTTTTATATTGGTTACCATAGCATTTAAGAGACAAGATAAGGCCATTACACAAAGGTAGTGTAGCTGCATTTGTTTAGAAAAAAAAAAAAAATCAAGACCAAGACAACAGATTCTAAACTGAAAAGCTATGAAAATCAGGATAAAAATATTAATTAAATTTGCTCAGGAAACTTAGGAACTACATTCAGTCAAACTCAGTCTGGAATAATTGTGTATCTGAAGGTATTCAACATGCTAAAAGCAGCTGTGATCTAAATGGATGCTTAAGCTACGTGGAAAAAAATGCTTATGATTACATGCAAATAGTAAAAGAGTGCAACAAGCAGCACTTCCCATGCAGCAGGGCAGGGATACTGAGGTGTTTTAGCTGCAAAGCACTGCTTTGGCGACTCAAAGCAGCCATAAACCTCACAAATGGATTCATCAGCCTGAACATACCAGGGAATCTGAACTTTTTGAAGATGAAGCTGTTGCACGTTAGAGTCTATTTGCTATTTAAACTTATTTGTGAGAAATGTAAGCATTTAGTGTGATTTGCATTTTTTTTCACTTGAATTGGTATTGGCTTTATTTTGATCTACTGCAACAAATGTATAGCAGAAACAGCAAAGCAAAGGCACCTGATGCCTTGTTTGCTTAATATAAATGCAAACCTAACATGAGAAACAAAACAGTGCACTTACACCTCAACATTTTTAAGGGTACAGCATAAAGTAGATGATAAATTTTTCTCATGAAGAAATTTGTCCCTATCTCATGACTGGTAACGTGAACAATCCAGAGAGACTATGAAGGGAGAGACCTTGATTAGATTGGTGTTTCTTCCACTGCTACATGATTGCTGTTATCCATTTTGCAAGTCTATTTATACCAGCACTGCATGTTGCCATTATTATTTTTTGATAGAGTTATAGTCAACTGCTAGCTTACTTTCATCTTTCACCTGAAAAATTTCCAAATCCTGATATTTAGTTTCTCTAGCTGTAACACAAATATATGCTTTATATATATACAAATATTCTGGTTTATGATCCTTTCAAAATTAAATGTGCTCTTTCAAACTGCACCTAGTATATGGGCATGAGCACTGACTTTGCTTTGTCATGCCTAGGCACATGTAAGCAGAACATATGAGATCATAACCAAGTCTGCTCAGTCCTAGTTAACAATGCAAGTGGAAATGGGGAATCCATGATCAGCAGCTATCCTTGGTTTCCATATGCCAACACAAACCAGCGACATCATGATTCACAGCTCACCCCCTCATTGTCTGGAGTAAAGATAAACATTTGCTGCATTGGAAACATTTATCTAAGATGTACCAACAGAAAAGCCTTTCGAGAATTCTTGACTGTCTCTAAATGTTTAGATTTGTACTCTGTTGTTCTGAGTAATAATTATTTAACTTCTCTGTGAAAAAGAGGACCTTTTACTAATAGGCTTCACACTGCATGCTGACATTTCAGGAGGTTGCTATATTAGCTCTATCATTCAGAGCCATGAATTATTGATTCACCTACACTATTCTCCTTCAAACTACTGAACTACTCACCATTGTACTGATGCAAATAGCTAATAAATAAGCAGAATGTAAAATGACTTTATTCAGCTTTAAAAGAATATCATAAAGTTTTAGTAGAGCCTGTACCATTACTAGCGCTAGCCAGGTAGTAAATTTTGTTTGCAGCTTTCAGGCTTTATGCACCAGTCTGCCATCTCAAAATTAGTTTCAGCTTCATATTTCATGGAGATTATACATTCATTTGTGAGGTAAAAATGCTGCTGTTCTTCCAGCAGTTCTTTACCACCTTTGCATTCTCAAACCTCAATATGCTGCTCCAGGGATCAGAGCCGTCCTTCACCTTCTCTTTATTTACTACAGGATGTAATTCTTTCCTACGTTACATATGTGTAAATCAGGAAAGATTATGGTAATAAGTGGAGTTGCGCCATGGAAGGAAGTATGGGGTACTGTTTATTTTCCAAGGAAGCATTTGTTATTAACAGCTTATATTGACAAAGTGAGATAATAATAGACATTCTAAAGCATAGCCCCTGACATTAGCTTTTAAAGGCATGTACGGTCTGCTGTAAAGGCTGGGAACATTATCCAGGGTATTTCAGATATTCCACAAGAGCTGTAGAGTATACTGTTACAGTAGCTTCAAAATACAGATAACCTGAAAAACTTTGATTGTTAAGCATCCTGCTAGAGTGGGGATTTTTTTTATCGAAAACCTCAAAAGAGGTTTTGGTGAGCTCATCCTATTTGCTTTTGCTTACTGGGCATAGAAATTTAAATTTTTTCTTTCGCTGCAGGAACTATAATAGATTGACTACTGAGATACTGATACGGCATGTGCAATACAAAGATAATCACAAGAGTAGAAGGCAGTTCTGGAATATTTCCCTGTTGTCCAAACTCACACAGAAAAATAGCAAAAGCAGTGATTAGTTACACCTGGACCATTTTCTCTGAAGGTAGTCATTATGCTACAGCACAGATTTAAGACTTATTTTGATGAGAAAGAGTGTTTTCCAGTCTTTTTAGATCTTCCATATACTTTTTTCATTTAAGAAGTTTTGCATTTTCTCTTAGACAAACTAGAAATTTTAGTAAGAAAAGTATCTGTAAAATATTTTGTTTTCCATATAACATAAAAAAAAACCCCAACCCACTGTGGTTTTATGGAAAAATTAAAAATCAAAAAACATCACTTAGCTATTTTAATACATGAAAACAAAATTACTGTAGAGATCATGATCAGACCTTTTGTCTCTTGGAAATATTAAGGCTCTTAAACAGAAGCCATCTAGCTGAGTTTCTGAAAACCAAATGAGTACAGACATACGTGCTTGATAATTTTTAAATACCTGCATGGAAACATCTACAAAACATTCAAAACTCTGTTGTTCTAGCTTCTGGGAAATTGTGTGTGTCCTGCGGAATTCAGCTCAGCAACTCTCAGCACTACAGGGTTGTAAGGTCCAGGAGAGGAATGACCACTAAGAGGAGCACACTGATGGTTATGAGACTCGCGAGAGCATTCTGATTCAGCATCAACCTCTCCTTTTGCATTGCATTGGGGTACGGCAGTCCTGAAGTGAAAGAGCCGACGATGGGCAAATTTACCCAAAGGGGGTTTTATAGCTTAGGCTGCAGTCCTTGCAGCCTTGGGGGTGGCTATCATACCTGAAATAGTCACTTCAGAGCAAGCTCAAGTGTATCTACAGTATACTCTAGGCATTTCTGTGACTGCAGTGCTGAAGTACTTTTATTTTTATCCACTGCACCAAGTTTTTATGCTTCGCTCATAACTGGCAGGGCAAAAAAAATTACCTCATCCATAGCTTCTAGGTGCCTTAATTGCTTCAAATGACATGATTCTTCAAGAAAACTTTTAGAATAGCTTTAAAAGCTCTCAACAGCTTACAGCTGAAAGCCAAATGTGTAAGTTATAATTAATTTACACTTTGTAAAACTATGTAACTCCTCAACAGGTGCCACAAATCATTTTAGTATGGGGTGGTCTCACTTAAACTTCATAAGAAATACAATCTACAGTCTTTCAAGTAGGAAATTCTGGGGTTATTTTTCATTAGCATAATTACAACCTGCAACTTTTCTTGTTCGAGTCTTGATCGTTAGCCAGCTTGTCCAGAGAGCTTTCTGCATACTCCACCTGTTCCACGTCTAAGGACCAAATCTAGCTTTAGTGTTTTACCTGTCTTCAATTTTTCTATGTTACAAACTCCTCTGTTCTTTTAAACTGTAAGGTTCTGGGGTTTTGGGTGCACTGTAGCAGCCAGCTAGCAGTAGGGGTGTGTATAGAGAGAGAGATTTAAGTTCCTAATTACAGAAAGAAGAAATGTATGAAGAATACTTCTTGAATGCTATTCTTATCCAAGGGATTTATAGGATCCCTAAGCATTATGGTAGCCATTAATTATATGATAAAGTGTTATTTTTCTTCCTATAAGATCCTTTGTGCTCAAATTCCTAATGTTTGGGCACTGCAGTTTTCAACTTTCATGTAGTTTCGAGGTAATGCACAGAAAGAAACTTGTATGATACAGTAGATTGAAGCAATATTATGTGCCATTTTCTCACCTAGTTTCTTTTGGAATGTTATTGATTTTTAGTGATTTTGTGTGTACCAGTGCAACTACAAAGCTAAGCAAGGCTATATGAGATCGACATCTTATTGGTTTTAACCCTCCACTATATTTTCATTCCTATCTTTCTTTTCTTCCTCTTTTAAAAGTGTCCATCCTCTGTGATAACATTTCTTATTATTCTCTTTTTTTTCTTTTCAGTGAAGGTTTTTGTTTTTTCATAAACCCAAACTGAGATGGGTGTCAGTTAAACAAAAATTGTCATGTAAATATGGATATGTATCAGGTGAGGTAACTTTGAAAACAAACAAAAAAGCAAATTACATTCACAGTAGTGAAGGCAGATCAGTTCTCTGTCTGTGTCTCCATCACCACCCTGGCAAATGCTTGTGCATTCTGTTTTTCTGTGGGAAGGTCTATATATTCACTTATGACAGTGATTACCAAGAAATCTGGACCACTTTAGAGAATCTGTATGTAAACAGTAAGGAACGCACTGAGCTAAAGCCATTTCCAGTTAACTGAAGGGTGAGGGAGAAATATGCGGTTTCATGATTTATTGTCATTAAAGTGTCTCTATTTGCATTTGGACAATTTTCACCTACATAGCAGAGTACATTTTGAAAAATGGAGTAGCCACAAAGTTACTACGTGTTCATGCTTTGTATATACTCAGCAATACTCACAAAAAGTGTACATGAGAAAGGAGGGTGCATATTATATAAATTAATTTAGCCCCAAGGTACTGTGTTCATGGTTGCTATCAATTTACATGTGTTGTATAGAAAATCTACTGCACAATAAAAGTAACACAAGGTTTTTCTCAAATGTTTAGGTACTGTTACATGGTATTTATCCTACCGCTGAGATATAAAATATAATTCTGGAGATCTTCTTGTACAGTATGTAGATTTTTTCCCTTTTTTTAAATTGTTCTCAGGAGAAAAGGGAAAAAAAGAAAGATAATCCCTACTTTAATTCTGCACATTGGGAAAAAAAACACAAAACACTACATATGTGTAGAGCATTGTAAGCCTCATTAAGTAATTTCCTTTCTGTTTTTAATTCTCATAATTTGCCTGTATTTCATAAGGCACTCTGGAATTGAGCCAGTAAAGAAAGCAATGACATGCTTTTCTTTGAACTGTGCAAAGTCTTCGTCATATACTGCCTTTGAGACACATTTTTATATTGCTTCCATGGAGAGTCAGTGCAAACTTCTCTAGTCGGTGCATGCGTAGTCACTTTGGGCAGGCAACCAGAGAGCAAAGAGCAGTGCCACCAGCAGCACCACGGCTGGCACAGGCTGGCAGTCCCCAGAGGCGCTGGGCACCGGGTGCTCTGCCAGAAGTGTCAAAGTCAGTGTGATTTTAATAAATTAAGTGAAAATCATGTTTGTTTGCCATGTGAATAATCAGAATTTATATGATGTCTTACAGCATTAGAACCAAATATCTCTGACCGCAATGATTCCACAATACATCTTAGTACAACTAAAATATTCTGAAAAGAGAGAGAAAAATGCTCATTATATCATGTAAAGTACTGAAATACATGTAGACAACCTATTCAAATTTTGAAAGTACATTTTCCTTGTAGGGAAATTTAATCAAGAACTGGATATATGTTTCTTCTGAATTTCAAACATTTTCAAAGAACAGGAATTATAGCTCAAAAACAGTCCTGGATTTGAGTATATGAGACAAATTATTCCAGACAAACACTTAAATAAAATGTACAGACCAACCCAAAAGATAGGCTACCTTAAATTTAGGCCATGATTATCAAAGTACACAATCAGTTTAAAATACAGTGAGATTTTTTTACAATGGGAAATGCATTGAGCCAAAGTAGGAGGGTGAAATTACATTAGACTTATTTGTGACCACAAGCCTAAGACAAATACACATTAGTATGACAAAGTTTTATAGCAAACAGATTGCATTTCTTAGACTTCTATGATTCAGTATAACAGACAAAGTATTTTGAATAACTTCTATGTGGAAATACACTTTAATTACTTCCTGAATTTATCATATATTCACCTGGAAGTGAAATACTTGATATGAGTCAGATAGATAGTATATAACAGGACTTCAAATGGGTGTTTCAAATCTGCATACAGGCCCTCAGTAAAAATAGTCCTGGATGGAAATAAAGTAATCTTTACCTTTTTCACTAATGAATGAAAAATCTAGCAATATTCCCTCTGTTAGATAATGAGAATGCAACATTTAATTATTTTTGCTATACATGATAAGCAGTACTTTTGAAGGCATATGATTGTGATATTTTCTCTGTAAGTCTAAAGGTGGTTGGACTTTTTTTTCTTTTTTTTTTTTAAGTTCAGTTACTCATCTGTCACTAAAACCATGGTTTTTATACATTTTAAGCCACTGTTTGTCAATGTTGGATCAGAAAAGCCTTTCTAGAATGGTGTGCAGCACAGTTCATGAGGTTCTTGTGTGATTTGCTCAAGATTTTTTACAAATAATGAGGTCTTAGTGATTTATTAACCATCTTCAGGTAGCATGCCATATGTTTACAAGGAAAACTACTCAAATCCATTAGTCTTTTCTTGCTTAAACATACCAAGGGAGTTGACCCAATGTCATCTCATCATTGACTTCAGTGGGCTCATAGCCACAGCAGAAGCCAACACCTCCTATAGCAATTCACAAAGCAGAAATGACTTAAGTGAACTAAGGATCATTTTGAAACACTGTAATTCCTTATGGTAGAAGAGATGCTTTTCAGAATGGCACTTTGTTGGTGTACATTTGGCACCAGAATTTGAGTTCTGCTTTTGTTAACATAGCAGTGATGAAGAAGAATATAAAAGTTATGGGATAGTAACTAAGTCCTTTCAGGAAATGAGGAAAAAAACAACAAACGAAACAAAAGAACCCCAGCACTTCATTGAAATTGTTAAAGCAGATATGACAGAGATAAAAAGATGCTGAATCTAAATCAGTATTTTATTCACGTTGGACTGGAAATGTTTTTGTCCCTGCCCCACCGTCCCCTCCCCCCAGCAACCTGTTTGGTGGAACCATGTTTTAAAGAGCATTTAATAGTAATTTCTAAAATAGTAATCAGTATGCTCTGTGCTGAAGGTTAATCCTTTGGGTATTAATTTAGCTTTATCACAAAGCAGACAGAGTGTATGTACTCAGCTCACTGCACTTAACATATTACCAAAATTAAGATCTCTATAGGCAAAAAATAGCTTTATTTCAAAACAGTGAAGCTTAGCTGATGCAAAAGTAAATACAGTGTTTATTGCAACCGCTTCAGTACACAGCACAAGAATGTGCATTTAGTACTTAAAGAAAGTGAATCATCTGAATCATTTGAAGAGTACAGGCTCTCCAGCTCGGCTGTTTATTTATACATGCCATATATTCTGCAAATTTCTGTTGGCATACAGAAAGTTCAGTTTCATACTAAAATAGTCTCTGAGACCCAGTCTTTCAAAAATTGCAGTCAAATATCCTGTTAAAGCATATCTCTTTATACAGCATACTAAATTTCAAAAAGCTATCTACTTAACTAAAAACATTCTCAGCTGTAATTAAGATTATTCTACAACTCTAAAAAGATCACTCCTATTATTAAAAATAAAAATATAAAAGAACTAGCCACACTCACTAAAACAAACTTCTTTTTAGTTGTGATTTTAGCAATGCAGAACATTGTCTTTCTTTAAATGTTTCAACACGTTGCTCACTGCAAAAGTGAGAATTTACATAGCCATATGCTACAATGCTTTACTGCAAAGTGTTAACATATACAGGGTAATCAAAGTCATGTTACTTTCCTCAGACTCACTGGAAACATTGCCTGAAATTACCACGAAACACTGAATGAATAGCTAAAAAATGCCAGTGTTTATATAGAAAACTATTATGTGACAGACAGGCTCATTTTGTCATTACCTATTATTAAGCATTTACAGGCTTGTGAGGCTTTTCATCAACATGTCCATAACAAGACTGGTACAAAACAATAAATAAATATACGAGATGCTATGTTGATAGCACGATCAGCTACCTGTGCTAACATGGTCACTTGGAATACGGTCAAATGGTAGACCTGTCCCAGCTCCTCCTTAGCAGATAGCGTTCCCATTACCAATCCAGTACAGCAGAAGGACAGTGACAGCTTAGCTGGGTAAAATTCAGTGTCTATGGTACAATTATTGCGCTACTGATTACTTCAGACTTTGGCGAGTTAATCCTTGGGGTATTAATTTACTGCTCCGACTGTACAAAACAGATCCTAGTGCTTTACCCCTTTGAGGGTTGTCACTGTAATTATTCCATATGGCACCACCAGTAAGGTTTTTCTGTGCATCTTTCCCAGTAAACAGATTTTAGGATATTTTCAAGTCAGTCAGCTAACCAAAAAGAACTTTATGCTGCTTTCAAGCACTGCAAAATACAGCAGAAAAATACAGAAGTATTTCATGATTTCAAAGTCTTGGTGTATTTCAATTAAGAAGAATCTTCCTTATTTCAAAAAGTCTTTCTGAAAGAAAGTACTAAAATATTATTCCAATCAAACAGAATTCTGGTTTTATATATACTGATATAGGTACAGGTTTATCAACAGGTATCATGAAGAAAAAGAAAATTTAAAACATTTTATTAAAAAATATTGAACCAGGTTATCTCAACAAGTCTGAATACTCCAATATTATTTTTTGAAACTAAAATTGGAAAAAAAAAGTAAAAGTAAAAAAAAAAATCCCACTTTGGTAAATATAGTGTACGGATTCCACCACAGTTTTATATCCTAGTGTCAAAGTTTTTCATAACAATTGATATCTACTTGGATTTATTTGCAACTTTAAAATTAAAAAATACTATCAATTGGGAGTAAAAACAATCAACATAAATTCAGTCTCCAAAGCTGGAAACTCCAAGGCAAGGGTGATACCTACTGACTATGTAGTTAACCTTGAATTTGACACATTTATTCTA